>NC_091644.1:37539506-38746658 GCF_027580195.1 Bos mutus
GTAAGTTGGTGCAGTCACTGTGGAAAACAGTATGGAGGTTCCTCAGAGAATTAAAAACAGGATTATCATATGATCCAGCAATCCCGCTCTGGGACATACATCCAAACAAACCTATATGTCAAAAAGTTACATGCACCCCTGTGTTCACAGCAGCGCTGTTCACAACAGCCAAGACATGGAAGCAACCTAAATGTCCATGAACAGATGAATGGATAAAGAAGATGTGGTGCATATACACAATGGAATACCACTCAGTCCAAAAGAAGGAAATAATGCCCTTTGCAGCAACATGGATGACTATCCATGAAATTATCATAACAAGAGATTATCATACTAAGTGAAGTCAGTCAGAAAGAGGAAGAAAACACCACATGATATCACTTGTATGTGGAATCTAAAATATGACATAAACGAACTTATCTATGAAACAGAATCACAGACCCAGAGAACAAGTTGGTGGTGGCCAAGGGGAGTGATGGAGTAGAATCCTTGGGTTAGTAGATGTTAAGTTTTTATATACACAATGGATAAACAACAAGGTCCTACTGCTGCTAAGCTGCTGCTAAGTCACTTCAGTCGTGTCCAACTCTGTGCGACCCCATAGACGGCAGCCCACCAGGCTCCCCCATCCCTGGGATTCTCCAGGCAAGAACACTGGAGTGGGTTGCCATTTCCTTCTCCAATGCATGAAAGTGAAAGTGAAGTCGCTCAGTCGTATGTGACTCTTAGCGACCACATAGACTGCAGCCTACCAGGCCCCTCCATCCATGGGATTTTCCAGGCAAGAGTACTGGAGTGGGGTGCCATTGCCTTCTCCGAAGGTGCTACTGGTATAGCACAAAGAGTTATATTCAATATCCTATGATAAACCATAATGGAAAAAAATATTTTAAAAAAGAATGCATGTATATATGTGTGTGTGTGTGTGTGTGTGTGTGTGTGTGTAACTGAACCAACTTGTGGTACTGCAGAAATTAACACAACACTGCAAAACAACTATAGTTCCATTTAATAAAAACAATAAATAAATGATAAAAAAAAAATACAGGCAAA
This sequence comes from Bos mutus, assembly GCF_027580195.1. Classification (NCBI taxonomy): domain Eukaryota; kingdom Metazoa; phylum Chordata; class Mammalia; order Artiodactyla; family Bovidae; genus Bos; species Bos mutus. Next base: position 37,540,560 of record NC_091644.1, read on the forward strand.
CCTCTTGAGATGTTGTGTTTGATTCCAGAACACTGCACACTGCAATAAGGCAAGTACTGCAAGAAGAAAAAAAAGGGCGCAGGGGAGGGGAGGCTGAATTTTGACAGTTTGATTATCAAAGGGCAACAACAAAAGCAAAGTAAGAAAGACAAACATGGGCGGACAGGGCAGTCAGGAGGAGCCAACATCTAGATCTAAACTTGCCTGGCAGGTTTGAAAAGCAAAAGGGAAATCAGCCCGGAGCCTCAAATTGGTGGGAAGAAGCAAAACAGTTCAGATAATCTGAAGAAAAGTCAACAGGAAGATGAGGGCAGGTGTGGGAAGCCATGGTTTAGCAAGCTCAGACACACGTGGAGTCATGCAGCTAAGAGGTCTAGTCAGTAGGTAGGGCCCTGATGTGAAGTTCTAGTCCCCAAGGAGAAAACTAGTAAGGTCACTATAGACCACCATTCCTACAAGAAGTTCAAGTAGAAGTCCGAATCTTGGTTCCTTGAACTAGAGTGCATGCGGGCTATCCAAACCCAGACACTCACAACTAAGCCTCACAATAAGTCTGAAGTTCTTGATGGGGCTTGGCCTAAGGAGACCACTTTATAGATCACGCTCACAGCAAGATGTCTGGATAAGAAGAAAGGGGCAGTGGTCAACTGGTGACTAGGAAACCAAGTGGCATAAACGGCAGAAGTGAGAAAGGAGACATTAGGAAGTCATCCTCATTTTCCTTTAATACATATAATTAATTTACAAAAGTTTAAAGTTCCTTCACCTGCTCAATTCTACTTGATCTCTAGTAACAATTCTATTCATTCCCATCTGTACGTTGTGCCCAAAGGATCCGAGATCATCTGTTATATGGTAGCCAAGGTCAGTTAATAACTGGTTCTACATCATGATTTTTTTTTTTTTTTTTTGGCAGCATCCTGCACCTTGTGGGATCTTAGTTACCCAATCAGGGATTGAATCTGGGCCACGAGAAGTGAAAGTGTGAACTCCTAACCACTGGACCAGCAGAGAATTCCCTGCATTATGTATTTTTGATGATCCTGTCTAGTCTCTTAACTCTTCTAGTAATTGTTTCTTTATACTGTGACCTTCTGGAAGGAACTAGAGACTGGCTCCTTGTCTTGGTGCCCTACACCTTGGTTTCTTCTCCCTCTGGCCAGTCACCCAGTTAGTCCCTGTATCCTGTTGTCAGATCCACTGGATGTTAGTTACTGGTCCACCCTGGACTCCACAGCCTGTTTGCTGTTATTTCCACCCACTGATTTTAGTACTGCCCTCTGCAGCTAAAAGAAACAACTATTCCCTTTTCCAGCTGACATTTAAATATTTGATCAGATCAGTCGCTCAGTCGTGTCTGACTCTTTGCAACCCCATGAATCGCAGCACGCCAGGCCTCCCTATCCATCACCAACTCCCGGAGTTCACTCAGACTCACGTCCATCGAGTCAGTGATGCCATCCAGCCATCTCATCCTCTGTCGTCCCCTTCTCCTCTTGCCCCCAATCCCTCCCAGCATCAGAGTCTTTTCCAGTGAGTCAGCTATTCACATGAGATGGACAAAGTACTAGAGTTTCAGCTTCAGCATCATTCCTTCCAAAGAAATCCCAGGGCTGATCTCCTTCAGAATGGACTGGTTGGATCTCCTTGCAGTCCAAGGGTCTCTCAAGAGTCTTCTCCAACACCACAGTTCAAAAGCATCAATTCTTCGGCACTCGGCCTTCTTCACTGTCCAACTCTCACATCCATACATGACCACTGGAAAAACCATAGCCTTGACTAGATGAACCTTTGTTGGCAAAGTAATGTCTCTGCTTTTGAATATGCTATCTAGGTTGGTCATAACTTTCCTTCCAAGGAGTAAGCGTCTTTTAATTTCATGGCTGCAGTCACCATCTGTAGTGATTCTGGAGCCCAGAAAAATAAAGTCTGACACTGTTTCCACTGTTTCCCCATCTATTTCCCATGAAGTGATGGGACTGGATGCCATGATCTTCGTTTTCTGAATGTTGAGCTTTAAGCCAACTTTTTCACTCTCCACTTTCACTTTCATCAAGAGGCTTTTTAGTTCCTCTTCACTTTCTGCCATAAGGGTGGTGTCAATTATATTATTACTTCCCCTTTCTCCTCTTCCTGTCCCCACCTTCTAAAACCCATTAACAGGGTAAACATTCCCACCTCCGTCCTCATGTGAATTCCAAGATCTCCTCCATGATTCATTTACAGATTCTTTTCTTAATATGAAAACACTTGTACACCAGAAACTAACACAACATTGAAAACCAATTACACTACAATAAAAACAAAAGCAAAACACCTAAAACTGAAAACCATATTCCAAATGTGATGACCTGTGTGGGTTCAATGGTCTGAACACCACACCTCTAATAATATAGCCTAATATTACATTTCACTTTTTCTCCTTTTCATGGGAAAGACTGCTGCTTGTTATTAAGATTGCAAGGAAATAAACTATATCACTTTCTGATCATAAAATTAAAATGCTTAAATTTCACTATTTAATTATTACCTTCCCTGTAATAGGAAATGGCAACCCACTCCGGTATTCTTGGCTGGAAAATCCCATGGACTCCTAGGAGCCTGGAGGACATACTCCACAGGGTTGCAAAGAGTCGACCACAACTGAGTGACTGAGCATGCATATATTATTACATTACACTAAAAAGCAGTTCTCAATAGTTTTAAAAGTCCTTTCAAGTCTCATTAACATGTAAACAGAATTTCATTACAATAGAAACAGATATATAATTTCTGTTCTATTTAACATTCTGCCAACATTTTTCTATACAGCCACAGAATCATAGTAACTAATTTACTCTTGACATGTAGATAACACAATTTAATCGCTTCTCTATTGTTATGTTTTTATTATTTACTATTCCAAAGAAAACAGCTAAAAATATCTTTTAAAACTATTAGTATCCTCTTAAATATTTTCATAGGAAAAATTCTTGAGACAATTATTCCAAGTAAATAAATACACTTAAGATTCTAGAAAGCCATGACCAATTTATTCGTCAAAAAAGAAGTACTATCACTGACACCAAGAGAAAATCTACTTGTTTATTTCTCAGGAATTCTCATCAAGAGCTTTCAAATCAGGCCTTCTCTATTCTGTATTTGTATAACTAATGTTTGAGGCAGGAATTTAATACATTATATCATTATTATAAATGTAGAACTTTACATTCATATATATTAAACATCAAATAGTCCAACACATTAACTATCTCTCCTGTGTAGTTTTGTAAAAACGAAGACAGAAAAGAATATAAGACTCTAACCAAAGACAGAAACCCATGAGTTAACACTTTTCACTTACAAGCCTTTCTATTACCCACCTCACATTCAAGAATGTCATGAACTCTGTGAAAAGTTTCACTGAAATCAAAATACAGTCAGTCAGGAGACATAATCCTGTCAATCAAACAGAGGAGGAATGGGGAAGAAGGCTTCAGTTCAATTCAGTCCCTCAGTCATATCCAACTCTTTGCGACCCCATGGACTACAGCACGCCAGGCTTCGCTGTCCATCATCAACTCCTGGAGCCTACTCAAATTCACATCCATTGCGTCAGGGATGCCATCCAACTATCTCATCCTCTGTCACCCCCTTCTCCTCCGCCTTCAATCTTTCCCAGCATCAGGGTCTTTTCCAATGAGTCAGTTCTTCACATCAGGTGGCCAAAGTATTGGAGTTTCAGCTTCAACATCAGTCCTTCCAATGAATATTCAGGACTGATCTCCTTTACGATGGACTGGTTGGATCTCCTTGCAGTCCAAGGGACTCTCAAGGTCTTCTCCAACACCACAGTTCAAAAGCATCTATTCTTTGGCACTCAGCTTTCTTTATAGTCCAACTCTCACATCCATACGTGACTACTGGAAAAACCATAGCTTTGACCAGATGGACTTTTGCTGGTAAAGTAATGTCTCTGCTTTTTAATATGCTGTCTAGGTTGGTCATAGCTTTTCTTCCAAGGAGCAAGTGTCTTTTAATTTCATGGTTGCAGTCATCATCTGCAGTGATTTTGGAGCCCCAAAAAATAAAGTCTGACACTGTTTCCACTATTTCCCCATCTATTTGCCATGAAGTGATGGGACCAGATGCCATGATCTTCGTTTTCTGAATATTGAGCCTTAAGCCAACTTTTCCATTCTCCTCTTTCACTTTCATCAAGAGGCTCTTTAGTTCTTCTTCACTTTCTGCCATAAGGGTGGTGTCAGCTGCACATCTGAGGTTATTGATATTTCTCTTGGCAATCTTGATTCCAGCTTGTGCTTCGTCCAGCCCAGCATTTCACATGATGTACTCTGTATAGAAGCTAAATAAGCAGCGTGACAATATACAGACTTGACATAGTCCTTTCCCAATTTGGAGCCAGTCTGTTGTTCCAGGTCTGGTTCTAATGCTTCTTGACCATCATTCAGGTTTCTCAGGAGGCAGATAAGGTAGTCTGGTATCCAATCTCTTTTAAGAATTTTCCAGAGTTTGTTGTGATCCACACAGTCAAAGGCTTTAGCATAGTCAATGAAGCAGAAGTAGCTGTTTTTCTAAAATTCTCTTGCTTTTTCTATGATCCAACAGATGTTGACAATTTGACCACATGCATGGTAAGTGCTTAAATGAAAAAGGCATTAAACTTTTACAGTAATAAGATATCTTGAGACTGAGAAACCATACTCACACAACTTTTATTACTTTTATATGACTACAATTGTTCTATGTTATCATTATTGTTAATCTCTTACCATGTCTAATTCATAAACAAACTTGAGGGGGAAACACTATAATTAGAGGTACTATCTGCAGCTTCAGGAATCCACTGGTTGTTTCAGAACATAACCTCCACAGATAAGGAAGACTATTGCATTTTTCTTTTTTTATATATATCTAAAAATGTTTAGGATTTGGACCCCTGGCAGTCCAGTGGGTAGGCCTCTGACCTTCAACTGCTGGGGGCCCAGGTTAAATCCCTGGTTGGGGAACTAAGCCTTCAGGTTAAGTGGCGCAGCCAAAAAATAGTTTAAGATTTAGTTTTTAAAAAATATATTACTAAAAGCAACAAAAAAGAAAGAAATGTGTTACTATACCCAAGGAGTTGGTTTTCTTATACTACTTTTTAGTCTAAATCAATCCTAAAAGCTTTTAAGTTTTTTCACATGTTGATTTTGAGGTTCTGCTATTTTTCTTAAGAGGTGTGTTAGAGGATCTAAGTCATTGGTTTAGAACTCTCTCTTCCTCTATTTTAGTAATCCCCTTTGCTTTTTTCTATGCATATCTTTTTCACCTAAATTTTGAATAGTCATTCTCCCTTACCACTGACAACAGCTTTATTTGTATCTTATAGATACTTCCATACATATTTTATGCACATATAAGCAAACATATTCTTTTCTTTCTTTACACAGATGATGGCATACTATATGTGTGATTCTATTCCTTGTATTTTCATTCAATAATACATCCTACAGACTTATCCAGAGCCATATCAGGAGCGTTTAAATTTTTTATAGCTGCATAGGATTTGTATAGATATAACATGCTTTTGAACTGTGGTGTTGGAAAAGATTCTTGAGAGTCCCTTGGACTGCAAGGAGATCCAACCAGTCCATTCTGAAGGAGATCAGCTCTGGGATTTCTTTGGAAGGAATGATGCTAAAGCTGAAACTGCAGTACTTTGGCCTCATTCGAAGACTTGACTCATTGGAAAAGACTCTGATGCTGGGAGGGATTGGGGGCAGGAGGAGAAGGGGACGACAGAGGATGAGATGGCTGGATGGCACCACTGACTCGATGGACGTGAGTGTGAGTGAACTCCGGGAGTTGGTGATGGACAGGGAGGCCTGGCGTGCTGCGATTCATGGGGTCGAAAAGAGTTGAACACAACTGAGCGACTGAACTGAACTGAACAATTTATATAACTAGTCTTCAAGCTGATGGACATTTAGGTTACTCCCAAGTTTTTGCTACTGCAAACAATACGTCAAGTATTAATCCTATATATTTATCTTTTACAGCTGTGCAAAAAATATCTGTAGGAAACATTCTCAAAATGGGTACTGCTAAGTCAACGGGTATGTGCATTTTTAATTCTGATAAGTGATTACAAACGCCCCTTTCTAGAGGCTGACCCTATATAACTCCATTAGCTGTATATAAGCCCCCATATCATCACAACCTTGCCCTTCACAGAATATTAACACCCTTTTAGTTACCTGTCAGTCTGATAAATGAAATATGTATTTTATTTGCATTTCCTCTTAGGAGAACTAAGCATCTATTAATTTTGATCTCCTTTTCTGTGAACTGCATGTTCAGAATCCTTTGTCAATTTCCTATTGGTTTATTGATCTTTTTCTTAGTTGGGCTTTAAAATCTAAACTGTTTTCTGCATGGTCTTAATGATGAGATGCTACACAATTCCTCAAATAAAATAATTTGAAAACAACTGAATGGAGAGACATAAGCAGACATCTGCACACCCAGATATTCACAGGAGTATTATTCACAACAGCCAAAAGGTGGAAATAACTCAAATGTCCATTGATGGAGGAATGGATAAAACAAATACAGTACATACACACACTGGATTACTCAGCCTTAAAATGAAGGAAATTCTACCACACGACACATGAATGAATCTCAGAAAAACAACACTAAGTGAAATAAGCCAGTCACAGAAGGAAAAATACCGTATGATTCCACTTAAGAGAGGTACCTAGGGTAGTCACCTTCAGACAGAAAGCAGAATCTTGGCTACTGTATGCTGTGGTAAGAGGGAAATGAGTTGTTCAATGGTGACAGTTTCAATTTGGCAAAATGAAAAGTGTTCTGAAGACAGATGGTACTGATAGCTGACCAATAATATAAATGTACTTAACACTGCTACGGAGAAGGCAATGGCAGCCCACTCCAGTACTCTTGCCTGGAGAACCCCATGGACGGAGGAGCCTGGTGGGCTGCAGTCCCTGGGGTCACTAGGAGTCGGACACGACTGAGCGACTTCACTTTCCCTTTTCACTTTCATGCATTGGAGAAGGAAATGGCAACCCACTCCAGCGTTCTTGCCTGGAGAGTCCCAGGGATGGGGGAGCGTGGTGGGCTGCCGTCTATGGGGTCGCACAGAGTCAGACACGACTGAAGTGACTTAGCAGCAGTAGCAGCAACACTACTATACATTTAAAAAAGGTTAAGATGGTAAATTTTATATTGTCTGTATTTTACTAGAATTTTAAAAATAATTTAAAATTTGACCCCCAAATTTTAGATTTTATAGAACTTTGATTCAGCTTTGACTGGGACACTGAATCCTAAAAGTACGGTAATTCTCTGTTTTTAAAATATACTTTCCTGATACCCAAAACACAGTTCGATTATACTCAACATTTTGTCTGGAGAGACTCAAAAACAGTAGTTTCTTTTCCTGCAACATTCAGGGTCTCCTACTTCACTTGTTTCTTCCTCCTTGTCAATGAGATTTCAAACCAAAGGAATCTTTTCTCTCATTTTGTTTTTTCCAAGAACTTCAGTTCAGTTCAGTCGCTCAGTCGTGTCCAACTCTTTGCAACCCCATGAATCGCAGCACGCCAGGCCTCCCTGTCCATCACCAACTCCCAGAATTCACTCAGACTCACGTCCATCGAGTCAGTGATGCCATCCAGCCATCTCATCCTCTGTCGTCCCCTTCTCCTCCTGCCCCCAATCCCTCCCAGCATCAGAGTCTTTTCCAATGAGTCAACTCTTCGCATGAGATGGCCAAAGTACTGCAGTTTCAGCTTTAGCATCATTCCTTCCAAAGAACACCCAGGGCTGATCTCCTTCAGAATGGACTGGTTGGATCTCCTTTCAGTCCAAGGGACTTGCAAGAATCTTCTCCCACACCACAGTTCAAAAGCATCATTCTTCGGCACTCAGCCTTCTTCACAGTCCAACTCTCACATCCATACATGACTACAGGAAAAACCATAGCCTTGACTAGACGGACCTTTATTGGCAAAGTAATGTCTCTGCTTTTGAATATGCTATCTAGGTTGGACATAACTTTCCTTCCAAGGAGTAAGCGTCTTTTAATTTCACGGCTGCAGTCACCATCTGCAGTGATTCAAAAAAAAAAAAAAAAATGGTCTTGTCCCTAGGAAGGAAAGGATCTCTGCCAGAATTTAAGATCACTGAAATCGTCCATCACACCTCTATCTTATTTTGTGCTACTTTTACAATCTGGAGAGCAACAACCTTACTCTCCCTCTTATCGTATGATCTATAGATCTCTTCTTTCTCTCTCTCCTTTTCTCATTTATGCTTAACACTCTAATGCCAATACTCTTGGCTGCAAACAAGTATATGTATCTTCTTGATACACACTATCAATCTCACAAATTTTATGTTGGATTGTTTTGAACAAAGATATATTTCCATTCAAATAATAAGCCTATCCCAGCAAGTTTTAGTGACATTCACAGTACTGCATATATCTTCCCAGAAAGGACCCTTGAGACCACAAGTTCAGTTACTGAGCCTTTGCCACAATGTCTCTTCCTAAATAAAGGGTATGCTATCTCAAAATAAATGTTACATTCATTACCACTTTGAAATTATAATATTTATTACACCTGCCACCAGAATGTTACTTACTATATTAGTAAAACACACACACAGTGAAGGGACTTCTCTGTCAGACCCGGGGTTATAATTCCGCACTTCCCCTGCAGGCGGCACCAGTTCAGTCCCTGGCTGGGGAACTGAGACCCTGCAGGGGGCACAGAGCGGCCAAGAACAAAACAGAAAACAAACACACATACTATTATACTACCATTTTTAAAGTATTTTGATAACTTTATTTCACAAAAATGGTTTCATATGAAATTCTAGCGTTTGGGTTTTTTTTTTTCCCCAGTTCTTTTTAAAAATTTTTTTGGCTGTGCTGGGTCTTCCCAGCTGTGTGCAGACTTTCACGTGTACTGGGACCCCCAGTACAAAGCACCGACTCCACAGAAGCCTTGGCCAGACCTACCTGCAGGTCTCAGAAGGTCTCCTGGGGAGCAGGGGTTGGCAGTAACTCACCTTGGGGGCAAAAACTGATTGCAGATGCCCCAACGAATACTCACCAGTGTGAACTCTCCCAAAGATCACCATTTTGGCAGCAAGACCCAGGCTCCACTGCTGGGATACCTCAGGACAACCAACCAAAAAGTGGGACACAGTCCCACCCATCAGCAGACAGGTTGCCGAGTCATCCAAAGACAACAGTCACCTATAAACACTCCCACTGAGATGGCCCTGCCCACCAGAGGGACAAGACCCAGCTCCACCCACCTGTGGGCAAGAACCAGTCCCTCCTGCCAGGAAGAATGCACAAGCACCAAGATAAACTTCACCCACCAGGAGGCAGACATCAGAACCAAGAAAAATGACAATCCTGCAGCCTGAGGGACAGAGGCCACACAGAGAAAGTTAAGACAAAATGAGACATCATCAGAGAAATAAACTCTAGAGGAAGCAACAAGGTAAAACCTGCGAAGAACAACTAAGCAGAGTGGAGACAGGCACTCTACCCAAAAAAGAATTCAAAGTGATGACAGTAAAGATGGTCCAAGATCCCAGAAAAAGACCAGGGGCACAGACCAAGAGGATACAACAAACATTTAATAAAGAGCTAGAAGCTTTAAAGAACAAACTGAGATGAACAATACAATAACTGCAATCAAAAGGACACTAAAAGGAATAAACAGAGTAAATGAGACAGAAGAACAAGTGAGTGAGCTGGAAGGCAGAGACTGATGGAAATCACTGCTGTGGAACAGAATAAAGAATGAAAACAAATGAGGACAGTCTAGGAGACCTCTGCTGCTGCTGCTAAGTCGCTTCAGTTGTGTCCGACTCCGTGCGACCCCATAGGCGGCAGCCCACCAGGCTCCCCCGTCCCTGGGATTCTCCAGGCAAGAACACTGGAGTGGGTTGCCACTGCCTTCTCCAATGCATGAAAGTGAAAAATGAAAGTGAAGTCTCTCAGTCATGTCTGACTCTTCACAACCCCATGGACTGCAGCCTACCAGGCTCCTCCGTCCATGGGATTTTCCAGGCAAGAGTACTGGAGTGGGTTGCCATTGCCTTCTCCGAGGAGACCTCTGGGACAGCAATAAATGCACCAACATCTGCAGCATAGGAGTCCTAGAAGGAGGAGAGGGAGAGAAGGCCTGGGAAAATATCTGAAGAGATAATAGCGAAAACTTTCCTAACATGGAAAAAGAAACACTCAAGTCCAGGAAGTGCAGAGAGTCCCAAATAGGATTAACCCAAGGAAGAACACACTGAGACACATGTTAATCAAACTGACAAAAAGAAAATATTAAAAGCAACAATAACATACAAGGGAATCCCCATAGGGTAACAGCTGATTTTTCAGCAGAAACTCTGCAGGCCAGAAGGGACTGGCACAATATATTTAAAGTAACGAAAAGGAAAAACCCACACTCAAGAATACTTTTAACCAGCAAGGCTCTTGTTAAGGTTTGCCAGAGAAATAAAAAACTTCAGAGACAAGCAAAAAGAAAAAAAAAGCTAAGTGAATTCAGTACCACGAAACCAGTTTTACAACAAATGCTAAAGAACTTTTCCATATGGGAAAGAAAATGCTACAATTAGAAACAAAAAAATTATAAATGAGGAAGTTCACTGGTAAAGCCAAACATACAGTAAAGGTAGGAAAACATTCACACGTGAATATGGTATCAAGATCAGCAATCATGAGAAGAGAAAACTTCAGATGCAGAATATTGGGAACACATTTGAAATTAAGTGACCAGCAACTTAAAACAATCTAGTATAGTAGACTGCTATATCAAAACCTCATGGTGGGAATTCTCTAGTGGTCCAGTGGTTACCACTCTGTTTTCACTGCAGTGGGTCCAGGTTTGATCCTTGGTCAGGCAACTAAGATCCCACAGCCAAATGGTGTGGCCAAAAAATAAAACAAAACAAAAAAACCTCACAGTAACCACAATCTGAAAACTTACAATAAACACACACAAAAAGAAAAAGGAATCCGAACACAACACTAAAGTCAGTCACCAAATCACAGGAGAACAAAAGAGCAAGGAAAGAAAACAGATCTACAAAAACAAATCCAAAACAATTTAACAAAATGGCAATAAGAAATACCTATTACTAATTATCTTAAACAAAAATGGATTAAATGCTCCAACCAAAAGACACACTGGCTGAATGAATACAAAAACGAGACCCTTATATATGCTCTCTACAAAAGATACACTTCACATCTAGGGACACGTACAGACTGAAAGTGAGGAGATGGAAAAAGGCTTTCTATGCAAATGGAAACCAAAAGAAAGCTGGATAAGCAATACTCATATCAGAGAAAATAAACTTTAAAATAAAGACTGCTATGAGAGACAAAGAAAGACACTACATAATGATCCAGGCATTAGTCCAAGAACAAGATAAAACAATTGTAAATATATATGCATCCAACACGTGAGTACCTCAAGAATTATGACAAACGTTAAGAGACATAAATGGAGAAATTGACAGTAACACAATAACAGTGGGGGAATTTAATACCCCACTTACATCGACAGACCATGCAGACAGAAAAATCAATAAGGAAACACCAGACTTAAACGACACATTAGGAGGAGAAGACACACAGGAGAAGGGGGTGACAGGACGAGGTGGTTGGGTGGCATCATCAACTCAATGGACATGAGTTGGAGCAAACTCCTGGAGACAGTGAAGGACAGGGAAACCTGGCGTGCGGCAGTCCACGGGGTCGCAAAGAGTCGGACACAACTGAGCAACTGGACAACAACATAGAGTATTCCATGCAAAAGCGGCAGAATACACATTCTTTTCAAGTGAACATGGAACATTGACCAGGACTGACCGCATACTGAGCCACAAAGCAAGCCTTGATAAATTTAAGAAAGCTGAAATCATATCAGGCATCTTTTCTAACCACAACGCCATGAGATTAGAAATCAACTGCAAGAAAAAAAAAAAAAACTGTAAAGCAACATGGAGGCTAAACAATATGCTACCAAATGACCAATGGATCACTGAAGAAATCAAAGAGGAAATAAAAAAATAGCCAGAGACAAATGAAAACAAAAACATGATCCAAAGACTATGAGACACACTAAAAGCAGTTCTAGGAGGAAAGGTTTCTGAATGTTGAGCTTTAAGCCAACTTTCTCACTCTCCTCTTTCACTTTCATCGAGACTCTATTTAGTTCCTCTTCACTTTCTGCCATAAGAGTGGTGTCATCTGCATATCTGAGGTTATTGATATTTCTCCTGGCAATCTTGATTCCAGCTTGATGTACTCTGCATATAAGTTAAATAAGCAGGGTGACAATATACAGCCTTGACGTACTCCTTCCCCTATTTGGAACCAGTCTGTTGTTCCATGTCCAGTTCTAACTGTAAACGAAGATCATGGCATCTGGTCCCATCACTTCATGGGAAACAGATGGGGAAACAGTGGAAACAGTGTCAGACTTTATTTTTGTGGGCTCCAAAATCACTGTAGATGGTGATTTCAGCCATGAAATTAAAAGACGCTTACTCCTTGGAAGGAAAGTTATGACCAACCTAGATAGTACACTGAAAAGCAGAAACATTACTTTGCCAACAAAGGTCCATCTAGTCAAGGCTATGGTTTTTCCTGTGGTCATGTATGGATGTGAGAGTTGGACTGTGAAGAAAGCTGAGCGCCGAACAATTGATGCTTTTGAACTGTGGTGTTGGAGAAGACTCTTGAGAGTCCCTTGGACTGCAAGGAGATCCAACCAGTCCATTCTGAAGGAGATCAGCCCTGGGATTTCTTTGGAAGGAATGATGCTAAAGCTGAAACTGCAGTACTTTGGCCACCTCATGCGAAGAGTTGACTCGTTGGAAAAGACTCTGATGCTGGGAGGGATTGGGGGCAGGAGAAGGGGACAACAGAGGATGAGATGGCTGGATGGCATCACTGACTCGATGGACGTGAGTCTGGATGAACTCCAGGAGTTGGTGATGGACAGGGAGGCCTGGCGTGCTGGGATTCATGGGGTCGCAAAGAGTCAGACACAACTGAGCGACTGAACTGAACTGAGGAGGGAAGTTTATGGCCATACAATCTTACTTCAGGAAAAAAGAAAAATCCCAAATAAACAACCTACACATACATCTAAAGCAACTAGATAAGGAAGAACAAATTCTAAAGTTAGTAGAAGGAAAGAAATCATAAATATCAGAGCAGAAATAAATGAAATACAGACAAGGAAAACAACAGAAAAGATCAATGACACTAAATGCTGGTTCTTCGAAAAGACAAACAGACCCGATAAACCTTTAGCCAGACTCATCAGGAAAAAACAGGAGAGTTCAAGTCAATAAAATCAGAAATGAAAACTGAGGAGTTAGAACTACCACCACAGAAATAAAAAGGATCACGAGAGACTACTAAACCAAACATATATATATATATATGCCAATAAAATGAACAACATAGAAGAAATGGACAAATTCTTGGAAAGGTATAATCTTCTGAGACTGAACCAGGAAGAAACAGAAAATATAAACAGACCTGTCACAAGGACTGAAATTGAAATAATGATTAAAAGACTTTCAATAAACAGGGGCTTCCCTGGTAAGATAAGACTATCCCTTATCCCTGGATAACTCTGCACTCGATGCAGGGGCCCAGGTTCAATCCCTGGTCAGTGAACTAGATCCATGTGCCACAACCAAGAGCTGGTGCAGCCTAAATAAATAAAAATTTTAAAAAGAAAAAAAAAACTCTTTACAAACAAAAGTCCAGGACAAGATGGCTTCACAGAAGAATTTTATCACACATTTAGAAAAGAGTTAATACCTCCTGCAGTACAGGAGGGGCTAGCGGCAGTTGGGCAGCGCAGGAGCGGCGAGCAGCAGAGAGGAGATATCCCATGTCCAAGGTCAGGAGCGGTGGCCGTGGGGACATACCCCAAGTCCAAGGTAAACAGCAGAGGCTTCGCTTTCCTGGAGCAGCCGTGAAGAGAAACACCACGTCCAAGGTAGGAGAAACCCAAGTAAGATGGTAGGCGCTGAGGGAGGGCATAAGAGGGCAGACAGACTGAAACCACAATCACAGACAATTAGCCAATCTGATCACATGGACCACAGCCTTGTGTAACTCAGTGAAACTAAGCCATGCCGTGTGGGGCCACCCAAGACGGACGGGTCATGGTGGAGAGGTCTGACAGAATGTGGTCCACTGGAGAAGGGAATGGCAAACCACTTCAGTATTCTTGCCATGAGAACCCAAGAACAGTAATGAAAAGGCAAAAAGAAGGACACTGAAAGATGAACTCCCCAGGATGGTAGGTGCCCAATATGATACTGGAGATCAGTGGAGAAATAACTTAAGAAAGAATGAAGGGATGGAGCCAAAGCAAAAAACAACACCTGGTTGTGGATGTGACTGGTGATAGAAGCAAAGTTCAATGCTGTAGAGAGCAATGTTGCATAGGAACCTGGAATGTCAGGTCCATGAATCAAGGCAAATTGGAAGTGGTCAAACAGGAGAGTGAACGTCAACATTCTAGGAATCAGCGAACTAAAATGGGCTGGAATGGGTGAATTTAAGTCAGATGACCATTATGTCTACTACTGTGGGCAAGAATCCCTTAGAAGAAATGGAGTAGCCATCATGGTCAACAAAAGAGTCTGAAATGCAGTACTTGGATGCAATCTCAAAAACGACAGAATGATCTCTGTTCGTTTCCAAGGCAAACCATTCAATATCATGGTAATCCAAGCCTATGCCCCACCAGTAAAGCTGAAGAAGCTGAAGTTGGACAGTTCTATGAAGACCTACAAGACCTTTTAGAACTAACACCCAAAAAAGATGTCCTTTTCATTATAGGGGACTGGAATGCAAAAGTAAAAAAAGAAAGTCAGAAAACACCTGGAGTAACAGGCAAATTTGGCCTTGGAGTACAGAATGAAGCAGGGCAAAGACTAATAGAGTTTTGCCAAGAGAACACACTGGTCATAGTAAACACCCTCTTCCAACAACATAAAAGAAGACTTTACACATGGACATCACCAGATGGCCAACACTGAAATCATATTGATTATATTCTTTGCAGCCAAAGATGGAGAAGCTCTATACACTCAGTAAAAACAAGACGGGACCTGACTGTGGCTCAGATCAGGAACTCTTTATTGCCAAATTCAGACCTAAATTGAGGAAAGTGGGGGAAACCACCAAACCATTCAGGTATGACCTAAATCAAATCCCTTATGATTATACAGTGGAAGTGAGAAATAGATTTAATGGATTAGATCTGATAGAGTACCTGATGAACTATGGAATGAGGTTTGTGATATTGTACAGGAGACAGGGATCAAGACCATCCACAGGAAAAAGAAATGCAAAAAAGCAAAATGGCTGTCTGGGGAGGCCTTACAAATAGCTGTGAAAAGAAGAGAAGCGAAAAGCAAAGGAGAAAAAGAAAGATACAAGCATCTGAATGCAGAGTTCCAAGAATAGCAAGGAGAGATAAGAAAGCCTTCCTCAGCGATCAATGCAAACAAATAGAGGAAAACAACAGAATGGGAAAGACTAGAGATCTCTTCAAGAAAATTAGAGATACCAAGGGACCATTTCATGCAAAGATGGGCTCAATAAAGGACAGAAATGGTATGGACCTGACAGAAGGAGAAGATATTAAGAAAAGGTGGCAAGAATACACAGAAGAACTGTACAAAAAAGATCTTCATGACCCAGATAATCACGATGGTGTGATCACTCACCTAGAGCCATACATCCTGGAGTGTGAAGTCCAGTGGGCCTTAGGAAGCATCACTACAAACAAAGCTAGTGGAGGTGATGGAATTCCAGGTGAGCTATTTCAAACCCTGAAAGATGATGCTGTGAAAGTGCTGCACTCAACATGCAAGTGGCCACAGGACTGGAAAAGGTCAGTTTTCATTCCAATCCCAAAGAAAGGCAATGTCAAAGAATGCTCAAACTACCGCACAATTGCACTCATCTCACACGCTAGTAAAGTAATGCTCAAAATTCTCCAAGCCAGGCTTCAGCAATATGTGAACCGTGAACTTCCTGATGTTCAAGCTGGTTTTAGAAAAGGCAGAGGAACCAGAGATCAAATTGCCAACATTCACTGCATCATGGGAAAAGCAAGAGAGTTCCAGAAAAACATCTATTTCTGCTTTATTGACTATGCCAAAGCCTTTGACTGTGTGGATCACAATAAACTATGGAAAATTCTGAGAGAGATGAGAATACCAGACCACCAGACCTGACTCTTGAAAAACCTGTATGCAGGTCAGGAAGCAACAGTTAGAACTGGACATGGAACAGACTGGTTACAAATAGGAAAAGAAGTATATCAAGGCTGTATATTGTCACCCTGCTTATTTAACTTCTATGCAGAGTACATCATGAGAAACACTGTGCTGGAAGAAGCACAAGCTGGAATCAAGATTGCCGGGAGAAATATCAATAACCTCAGATATGCAGATGACACCACCCTTATGGCAGAAAGTGAAGAGGAACTAAAAAGCCTCTTGATGAAAGTGAAAGAGGGGAGTGAAAAGGTTGGCTTAAAGCTCAACATTCAGAAAACTACAATCAAGGCATCCGGTCCATCACTTCATGGCAAATAGATAGGGAAACAGTGGAAACAGTGTCAGACTTTATTTTTTTGGGCTTCAAAATCACTGCAGATGGTGACTGCAGCCATGAAATTAAAAGATGCCTACTCCTTGGAAGGGAGGTTATGACCAACCTAGGCAGCAAAAAGCAAAGATTTTACTTTTTTTTATTAAAAAGCAAAGATCTTACTTTGCCAACAAAGGTTCGTGTAGTCAAGGATATGGTTTTTCCAATAGTCATGTATGGATGTGAGAGTTGGACTATAGGGAAAGCTGAGTGTTGAAGAATTGATGCTTTTGAACTGTGGTGTTGGAGAAGACTCTTGAGAGTCCCTTGGACTGCAAGGAGATCCAACCAGTCCATCCTAAAGGAGATCAGTCCTGGGTGATCATTGGAAGGTCTGATGTTGAAGCTGAAACTGCAATATTTTGGCCATCTGATGTGAAGAGCTGACTCATTGGAAAAGACCCTGTTGCTGGGAAAGATTGGGGGCAGGAGAAGGGGACGATAGAGGATGAGATGGTTGGATGGCATCACTGACTCAATGGACATGAGTTTGGGTGGGCTCCGGGAGTTGGTGTTGGCCAGGGAGGCCTGGCGTGCTGCAGCTCACTGGGGCGCGAAGAGTCAGACACAATTGAGCGACTGGACTGAACTGAATACCAATCCTTTTGAAACTCTTACAAAAGCTTGCAGAGGAAGGAATACCCCCAAATTCATTATATTAGGCCACCACCACTGACGCAAAAACCAGACAAAGATACCACACAAAAAAAGAAAATTAGAAGCCTGTATCACTGATGAACATAGATGCAAAAATCCTCAACAAAATACCAGCAAACTGAACCCAACAATGCATTAAATAGATCATACACTAGATTATTAAGTGAGATTTATTCCTGGGATGAAGCATTTTTCAATATCTGCAAAACAATCAGGGTGATACACCACATTAACAAATTGAAGAACAAAAACCATATGATAATCTCAACAGAGAAAATGCTTGTAATAAAATTCAACTTATTCATTCATGATAAAAACTCTTCAGAAAGTGGACATAGAGGGGACTTATCTCCACATAATAAAAGTCATATATGACAAGCCCATGACTAACATCATACTCAATGGTGAAAAGCAGAAAGCCTTTCCTCTAAGATCAGGAACAATACAAGGATATCCACTCTTTCCGCTTTTACTCAACATACTTTTGAAGTCCTAGCCACAGCAATCAGAGAAGAAAAAGTAAATAAATAAAAGGAGCCCAAATTGGAAAAGAAGTAAAACTGTAACTGTAGATGACATCAGTTTAGTTCAGTTGCTCAGTCGTGTCCAATTCTTACCATACATATGAAATCATAAAGATGCTACCAGAAAACTACTGAGCTAATTAATGCACTTGGTAAAGTTGCAGGATACAAAATTCATACACAGAAGGGCTTCTCTGGCAGTTCAGTGGTCACGACTCCATGCTTCCACTGCCAGGGGCATGGGCTTAATCCCTGGTTGAGGAAGCTACGGTCATATCTGCTGTGCAGCACATCCAAAAAACACAAACAAACATACAAAGAAATCTAAATTAATACACAAAAGTCTGTTGCATTCTATACACTAGTGAAGGAGAAATTAAGGAAATAATCCCATTTATCACGACATCAAAAGAATAAAATACTTAGGAATAAAACTACTAAAGGAGGCAAAAAACCTGTACTCTAAAAACTATATGATGATGATGAAAGGAACTGAAGGTGGTGGGGGTGGGGGCGGTGGGAGAAAAAGAAAAAATTGAAGATGACACAGAAAAATATACCATGTTCTTGGATTGAAGAATCAATTCAGTTAAAATGACTATACTACCCAAGGCAATCTTCACACTCAATGCAATCGCCATCAAATTACCAATGGCATCTTTCACAGAACTAGAACAAAAATTTGTGAAATCTGTATGGAAACACAAAAGACCAGTAATAGTTAAAATGATTCTGAGAGAGAAAAACAAAGGTGGAAGAATCAGGCTCCCTGATTTTAGAAAATGCTATAGCAATTAAAAGAGTACGGATGGCACTGGCATAAAAACAGCAATAGAGAGCAACAGACCCGGACAGAAAGTCCAGTAACAGAGGTCTCCCTGATGGCTCAGTGGTGAAGAACCCACCTGCCAATGCAGCGTTTGATCCTCGGTCCAGGAAAACCCACATGCTGCAGTGCAACTCAGTCCATGCAACACAGCGACTGAGCCAGCACACCCCAACAACAGAGACCACACAGTGAGAAGCCTGTGCACCCCAACTGGAGAGAAGCCCATTCAGCAACAAAGATTCAGCAGAGCCAAAATAAAAAAACAGCTTTTGCAGAGCAAAAGAAATCATAAACAAAACGAAAAGACAACCCACAAAATGGGAGAAAATATTTGCAAATGAGACAACTGACAAGGGATTAATCTCCAAAATATATAAACAGTTCATGTAGCTTTATGTATTAAAAAAAAAAAGAGTCCAATCAAAAAATTGGCAGATCTAAATAGACATTTCTCCAAAGACACACATATGGCCAAAAAAGCACATGAAAAGAGGCTCAACGTCTCTAATTATTAGAGAAATGCAAATCAACTCACAGCTATCAGCATGGCCATCAAAGAGTCTATAAACAGGGACTTCCCAGGTGGTCCCGTGGTTAAGAATGGGCCTGTCAATGCAGGTGACATGGGTTTGATCCCTGGTCTGGGAAGATCCCACATGCCGCAGAGCACCTAAGTCCATGTGGCACAACTACTAAGCCCACGTGCTGCACGGCATGAAGCCCACACCCCCTAGAGGCCATGCTCTGCAACAAGAAAAGCCACCACAATGAGGTCCATGCACGGCACCCGGAGAAAGCCCACAGGCAGCAACAAAGACTCAGCACAGCCAAAAATAAATACATAAATACATATTTTTAAAGTCTACAAACAGTAAATGCTAGAGAGTGTGGAGAAAAGGGAACCTCCCGACACTGTTGTTGGGAATGTAAATTGGTACAATTATAGAGAACAGTATGGAGTTTCCTTTAAAAAACTAAAAATAAGCCTATCGTATGATCAAGCAATGCCACTCCTGGAATGTATCTGGCTGTCCTCAGTTGCATCTCCCTCTTTGCGACCGTATGGACTGTAGCCCACCAGGCTCCTCTGTCCATGAGATTCCCAAGCAAGAATACTGGAATGGGTTGTCATTTCCTCCTCCAGGGGTCTGTCCTGATCCAGGGACTGAACTTGCGTCTCTTGCGTCTCCTGCACTGGCAGGCAGATTTTTCACCACTGAGCCTCCTGGGAAGCCCATGTATATGGAAAAAACTATCATTTGAAAAGATATATGCATACAGTGTTCATAACAGCACTATTTCAGTTCAGTTGCTCAGTTGTGTCCAACTCTTTGTGACCCCGTGGACTGCAGCATTCCGGCTTCCCTGTTCATCACCAACTCTCAGAGCTTGTTATAAGTCATGGCCATTAAGCCGGTGATGCCATCCAACCACTACAGTTAAAAGACACGGAAGCAACCTAAATGACCACTGACAGAGGAATGGATAAATGAGATGTGGTACATACAGGCAACGGAGTATTCTTCAGCCATAAAAAGGATGAAACAATGCCACTTGCAGCAACATGGATGAACCTATGTATCATCAAACTAAGTGAACTAAGTCAGACAGAAATACTATATCCTATATCCTGTGTGGAATCTAAAAATAAAATGATACAAATGAACTTATTTACAAAACAAAAACAGAACTCCAGACTCTGAAAATAAACTTATGGTTACCAGAGGGGAAAGGAAGAGGGAGAGAGAAAGAAGAATCTGAAAAAGGACAGATGTATAACTGAATCAGGTGCTATACGCCTGAAACTAATACAACACTGTAAATCAACTAAACTCTTATATACAATAAAAATTTAATTAAAAAAAAGAATAATGGTAGTTGACATGGGGAAGTCTAATTCCAGTGAGCCTCTTCCACCCGTAGGTACTGATTCAGTTACCACATCTCCTACCTTGTTTAGCCACCAAGGGATGCAAAACGATGTTTGATGCCCAACAGAAACAGTGAGAACACTGGCATTTTGTGAATTAATTTTAGAAAAAAGCTTTTCAATACGTATTGTTATCTTTCTAAACGTATTTGCTGTATCTTTCCTGCTATTTGTTCCAAATTGTATTAAAATAATTTAGCATGAGGTCTGAAGTATCATTCACACACTGATACTTATAAAGTAGAAAACAACATCAATAGGAAACATGCTGCACTGAGATTCAGGCGCTCCAGGTAGTAATCCTGGTTCAGGCACTTACAAGCTATGAATTCTGACACTCATTAACCTTTCTGTCACCAAGATTATAAGTAGAAGACAGTCTCTTGTAAGGAACTTAAGAGTTTAATTAGGAGAGATAACTAACAGTAAACAATTAAGACCTAGAATTAGTAATGTAAGGGTCAAATTCAGTAACTGTGAAGAAACAGGAGGGTTAAGAGTGAGACAGACTCCATGTGGAAACCATTCTGATTAAGCTGATGGAAATCTGCAGCAGAAATTGAGAACAAGCTTTCCAGGTTGTGAAACCTGATAGGGTTTCACTGATTGGAGATTCAGGATGGGAAACTACAGAAAGTGGGAATACAACACCTTTGAATAGTATGGGCAAAAAGGACCACCTAAAATGTAACAACTTCTGAGTTTTAACAGCCCAATTTTAAAGAAACCCACCTGTGGTCCTTTTTAAAAAGAAATTTAATTGTTGTAAAATAAACGTACCATAAAATTTATTACTTTAACCATTTTTAAGTGCACAGTTCAGTACATTATATACATTCACCCACTGCTGTGCAATCACCAAAATTTTTTTGTCTTGCAAAATTGAAAATCTATATCCATTAAACAACTCCCATAACCTCCTCTCCCCAGGTCCCACCTTCCATTTCTATTAACTTGCCTACTCTAAATATGTCAGAAAAGTCAAAGCATACAGTTATCTTTTGGTGACCAGCTTACTTCACTTAGCATAATGTCCTGCTGTCCTCTATGCACATCATACCTGATGTCAAAGACCATGTCAAAGTTCTGCTACATCCTCACAGTATTCCTTGGCCCTCACACACTGAATTGTCTCACATCATTTTAAGTAGTGCCTCCAAAAGCTTTAGGTTTCTGAAGAGGCTGCAGACACGTTTTCTCTTTCAAACACCAATGACTTAAATCCACACCAAACCTACAATTTTTATGACACAGCTATACAACTATATGAAACAGAACTAATAAAATGAATGAACCAGGTTGTGCCTTTTCTCCACATACTTTCAAATACTACCAAATCTTCCCATATAACTCTCCTACAAATTCATTCCATCTGCTCCTAATAACCAGCAAACTGTTAAAATTCCCTTTCTGGTAGTCTCTACCTGCTTTCTGGGCAATATTCATTTCATAATAATATCTACCATATCTTCTAGTGGACTCTTTTGCACATTTCAGAGCAAAAACGTAAGGGAGGAAAAGTATTGTATATTTAAAAACAAAACTTTGAGTGCTAAGTATACAGTAAATATTTTATTAATGTATATGACAAATTTACTTTGTAATAAACCAAAAAGGAAAAAATAAAGACCACCAGAAAATAGTAACAACTACTAGTTTTATTGAATATTTACATCTTACAAAAATAAATACTGAGCTGATCCAGGAAGCCTGTTAAAAAACCAGTAACTTACAGGTAAAAACAATACAGTTTTGCAAAGCTTTCCGATCAGTTTCAATTATGCACAGTAAAATTAAAATTAACTACATTAATTTTAAACCACAATAAAATTAAAATTAACCACTGTAAGAACAGAAATAAAATATATAGAATAATGTATCTTCAAACAAGTAGAAGGAAAAAGAGAAGATAAAACCTCAATTCAAAAAAAGGCAAGGAAAGAGAAAGAAAAAGGGCAGAGAGTACAAATTATAAAATGGCAAAAAAAGGTTTTTCAACAATTATAAAGAGCCCACTAAAAGCCAGGTATTGTTTTAAGCACTAGGGATACAGCTGTAAACAAAATACAGAAAAATACCAGCTCTCATACATAAGCTTCTATGGTTGTGGGGTAAACATTGCTGAGCCAGAGAAATGAACCAATCCCACAGCGGGTCATATGGTGATATGCAGGAGGAGGATGGGTACAATAGAAATGTAAGGGAAGGCTATGCCAGGGAAGTCCTCACTGAAAAGGTAAAGTTAAAAAAAATATATGAAGGAGGTGAGGGATTAAGCCCTGTGGACATTCAGACAAAGGAATTCCAAGTGTGAATATCCTGAGGTTAGGATGTGCCTGAGGCACCCGAATAAAGGGGGAGAGGAGCCGGAGATTAGATCAGAGATATAGCAAGGGCGGGATCAGAAAGCACCTTGAGGGTCGTTCTAAAGAATCTGGCTTTCAATCTGAGTGAAATGGGAAGTCCATGGAGACTTTTATGAGAGGGAGATAATCTGATTTTTTTTTTTTTTTAAGAAGAATCACTAGATGTGATGGAAAGGCTGAAATAAGAAAAAGCAGATTGGTTAGGTGTCTACTGCAGGAATCCAGGTGAAAGATAGCTGCAATTTCGATAAGGGGAGGTGGTAAGAAGGGCTTGGGCCTCTGGATAGATTCTGAAGGCTGAGTTCTTGGATTTGCTGCTGATAGGTTAAATGTGTGTGAGAAAGAGATGAGTCAAGGATGACTCAAAAGGTTGTGGCTTGAACAAATACCTCAGAAATGACTTTGAATATAAGTACAGTAAGGCTGCCAGTCAAAAGGCACAGACTGTCCACTTAGATTAAAAAAAAATACCCAGCAATATGCTATTTTATTATAAAAGTATACACAAAGGTTAAAACTAAAAAAGATGAAAAAAGCTGAGACAAATAACAAACAACAGTCCTCATGGCTATATTAACGCGAGACGAGAGAAGTCTGTACTCTTAATCTGTCTACTCTTTCTGTAACAGTTTGGCATTTGTGAGTCCTGTTTTCACAACGGGACTGTAGTTTCTTTAGGGACAGGGATACCACACCCTCATCTGGATCCATCCACAACCTAGAACAGTCCTCTTGTCAGCAGTGAACAGTAGGTAAAACTTGTAAATACGTTCTCCACCCACTTAACATTAGTTCTCCTACATCATAAATGTTAAAGCATTTAAAAGGTCAGAGTTGGTTCTCTAACCTGACACCAAGTCGTGGGTCGCCTGTACCATTTTCACCTATTTCCAAGTGACAAGTCAACAGGCTTTTCCGTGAAGTGCAATGCAGTGTGCCCCGCTCGCCCGCAGCCAGGCCGGAGACCCCGCCCGCCCCCGCAAATGCAAGGGGATTCGGTCAAAGACTTAAGTGCAGATGGATTCGGTCAAAGCCTCAAGAAGCAGACCACGCCCGGCAATCTTGGAAGTTTCTAAGAAAGGGGAAAAAGACCGAGAGCCCTGCACGGTTGCACGGGTCACGAGCCAGCTAGCATTGCATGCTTCCTCCGCTACCCAGACTCACCCCAAGCTCACCTGCCTGCAGCCAGCCAGGGTGATCTGAGCGACAGCCCCTGGCACGCGCTTTGCCCCGAGGCAGCTTCCGGCTCTGGTCGGAAGTGCTCCTTTAGGAAGACAGGAAGTCCCGCCCCCGGGGACGGGAGCTGCGGCAGCTGAATCTCAGTGCTGAAAATCAGCTCCAGAGTCTGGGTAGCGGGAGGTGTGGTCAGCCCGCCCAAAGCCAGCCAAACACTCGGCCCCTGGGCTGACCCCGCGATGCCCCCTAAACTTGGGATAACGGAAAGAAGGATCGCGCTCTTTCCAGTTTACTAGTTATCACGGAAGCGAGTTACAAGTCCCGTATGAGATTCAGTTCCATGTTCGTGGGGAATTTACCATATAGGAAGTCTGAGGTGGTCATAGAAAAGAAACTAGTGTTGATGCCTCAAACGCTAGGGGAAAAAAATTTAACGGGCTGAATCGTAAGGCAGAATGAAAGTAAACGCAGTAATAGAAAAAGGAAATTCCATAGACATGTTAATTTCTAACAGTTTTCTCATATCTCAAGAGTTGTGAAGATCAAATGCTGCTGCTGCTGCTAAGTCTCTTCAGTCGTGTCCGACTCTGTGCGACCCCATGGACGGCAGCCCACCAGGCTCCTCCAGCCATGGGATTTTCCAGGCAAGAGTACTGGAGTGTGGTGCCATTGCCTGCTCCGGAAGATCAAATGAGATGACGGATAAATAAAAGTTTCCCCGTCGCGGAGTGTGGTACATGATTAAAGCGTATCATGTCCATAGTATAGTTATTGCTTTTAAAAGGCCTTTATTCCAACCAAAGAGAAACTGAATAACACTTCAGGGGGCTAGCCTTCAAGCTGAATGTCAAAATTAAACAGAATTTCAACACATAGAGATGCCCCTTATGAAGCTGTAAAAACTGCTTTTGTTGATTAATGAAAGGACATAGGCTAAGAAACCATGTTCCAAAAACAAACTTCCAGAAGCTTTGTTGTGTGAAATCATATCAGTAATCATGGAATATCGTATATCTGCCTGGCAGAGCTGAGTCCTGGGGATCATTCTGACACTTTGCCAACCCAGGCATACTGCTTCAAATAAGGTATTTTCAAATGTAACATTCCACATTTAACTTTATATTAATAGTTTTTGAGAACACATGACCCTGGAGTCAACTTCATAGCTCAAGCCTGAGCTTAATTCTTATCTACACTCCACCAAATTCTATGCTATGTCCGCTTTTTCCTGTTCCCCCCCCCTTTTTTTTTGAGTTAAACTCCTCCAATTCCTCTGGTGTGTGGTTTTCCTTATTTCAGCAACTTAATAAATTTTGTTAGACTACAGGTTTGACACAGATGGCTTTATCAGATAGGCTTTATCACTGTTTATTTTGATTAAGCCTCCTGCACTCATGAAGGTTGGAGGATACCTGCTGCTGCTGCTGCTAAGTCGCTTCAGTCGTGTCCGACTCTGTGCGACCCCATAGACGGCAGCCCACCAGGCTCCCCCGTCCCTGGGATTCTCCAGGCAAGAATACTGGAGTGGGTTGCCATTTCTTTCTCCAATGCATGAAGGTGAAAAGTGAAACTGAAGTCGCTCAGTCCTGTCCGACTCTGAGCGACCCCACGGACTGCAGCCTACAGGGCTCCTCCGTCCATGGGATTTTCCAGGCAAGAGTACTGGAGTAGGGTGCCATCGCCTTCTCCATGGAGGATACCATTGATCCCAATTTAGACAAAAACTGAAGCAGAATAAAGATAAGTTATTTACTGACATTCATCTGTGTCCTGAGAAGAGCTGTGCCCTTTTTTTAAGTTATCTTTTGGTAGAGAATGACCACAGTTTTTGAAAATTATTGGCATCCACCAAATTCAAACCAGCCCCATGGATACAGAAGCATGCATATTCCCTTTCTTTGTAAAATATTTCCTGTCTCCACTGAGTTGTGACAATAGTTCCCTGGTTTTGCCTAGAATGAAAGAATGACACTTCTCTGCCTTCAGTCCCTTTCTCTAGACAGTGATCCTGTACACTTCTCCCTCAACCATGTTGTCTTTTTGAAATGTTTTCTCTGCTAAATTTTCCCCTGAAAGAGATCTCTACATTCTGTCTCTCATTCCTCACCCTCCTCTCACTTTAATCCTTTTTAGCCTGCACTTCTGGCTTCTCTTTTCCCTCCAGTTCTTCCACAGTTATCTTTCAAATATCAACACTAACTTCAGGTCATCAAGGTGATTTTTTAGTCCTCATATCCCTTGATTTCTCAATAGAACAGGTTGATAGGGTTACTTACCCACCTTTGCTGTAAAAATCATATTTAAAGCACTGTATCAAAAGAACACAAACTTATAAATGCAATTCATTTTGAGTATCATCATTCATGCATCAAGTCAGTAAGTGCCAGTTCTGCACCAAACACTATTTTTAGACACTAGAGGTCTAGCAGAGAAAAAGAGATGCAATGTTCCAGTCCTGGAAAAAAATGTATGTCTTAATGGTATGAGGCAGATGGCACATAAATAAAAAAAAATAAGATAATTTCAGATTGTGTGAGGTGCAATTTAAAAAAATAGATGGTTCAGTGATAATGTTAGCAACTGAAAGTAGGAAAGTAAGGGGAGGATAACTTTCAAGGTGACATTTGAACTGACAACTGCAAGATAAGAAGGATCGAACAAGGTAAAAAAAAGAAAAAATAAACTGGAAGAAGATCCTTCTAGTTCTACAGGATAACAGAAGGGGGAGGCAGGGTTGAGGGAGGGTTAAGAGGGTCATTCATGGGGAATTTCCCTGTGGTCAATGGTTAGGACTCGATGCTTTCACTGCCGGGGCCTGGGTTACATCTCGTGATGGAGAACTAAGATCTTGCAAGCTGCAGGGCCAAAAAAAAAAAAAAAAGGGAGTCAGTTATGAGCTGTTGTAGTCATTTCATCTAGGGCACAAAAGGAAATGGTGGCTTAAGCCAGAAAAGTTGAAGCAGACTGGAAGACTGTCGAGTCACAGCTACTGAGAAGTCATATAATATGAGAAGACAGAACTATTCACTAGATTTCACAAAATAAATGTCAGTGTCATTATCAAGAGCAATTTTGGTAGAGTAGTGGCATCAGAAGCCAGACTTTAGTGGAAAGGAGGTTGAGGGAGCACAGTTCAAAGAAGAGACCTTCTAATTGCCTACTGATCGAACATTTTTCAGTTAATGTCCTATTGGGTATCTCTACTGCATTATATCAATACTTTAATGGTTCACTTCTTGAAACCACATAGTTTCTTTCCAGTGGTTATTTTTTCCTTTTTCTTTTGTTGATGTTGTTGCCGTTGTTGACAGGGAGTGAAGTCACTTTGGAAATCTGATGACAGCTATCCACATATGTGCAAACTTTGTATATAATTTCACGGAGTTAATTAATCCTTTGAAGATTGTTAATGGGCCCCAGAGAACCATCGAGTGCAGATTAAGAATGTCAACTAGCTGTTCTCTTCTTCCTTCATGGTTGCCTCATTCCATTAACTGCTCCCTCCTTGATAACTGCCCTTATGGTACATACTCTCTCAGTGACTACATCTACTTTCTTGATTTTTTTTTTATTGGGACCATGATACCTATTTTACTTTAAAAAAAATTACTGAACTCAAGTTGATTTACAATGTTAATTTCTGTGTACAGCAATATATATATATACATTCTTTTCCATATTCTTTTCCATTACGGTTCATCACAGGATATTAACCATAGTTCCCTGTGCTATACAGTAGGACTTTGTTGTTTATCAATTCTACATATAATAGTTTGTATCTGCTAATCCCAAACTCCCGATCCAGCCTCTACCAGCTTCCCTTCTCCTTGGCAACCACAAGTCTGTTCAGTCTGTGAATCTGTTTCTATGCTGTGGACAAGTTCATCTGTGTCATTTTAGATTCCACATATGTGATATCATACAGAATTTATCTTTCTCTTTCTGACTTACTTCACTTAGTATGATAATGTATAGACCCATCCATGTTGCTGTAAATACATGGTCCATTCTTTTTTATGACTGAGTAGTGTTCCATTGTATATATACACCACATTTTCTATACCCATTCATCTGTTGATTCACACTTAGGTTGCTTCCATATCTTGGCTATTGAAAACAGTGCTACTATGAACACTGGGTGAATGTATCTTTTTTTCTTTCTTTTTTTGGCCATGCCACAAGCCTTGTGGGATTTTAGTTACCTGACCAGGGGTTGAACCCTGCTACCACAGTGAAAGTGCCAAGTCCTAATCACTGCATGCCAGGAAATTCCCAACATTTAGTTTTTGAGGAAACTCTGTACTGTTTTGCATATTGGCTACACCAGTTTACAATCCCACTAAGTCAAATCCCTTATGATTATACAGTGGAAGTGAGAAATAGATTTAAGGGCCTAGATCTAATAGATAGAGTGCCTGATGAACTATGGAATGAGGTTCGTGACATTGTACAGGAGACAGGGAGCAAGACCATACCCATGGAAAAGAACTGCAAAAAAGCAAAATGGCTGTCTGAGGAGGCCTTACAAATAGCTGTGAAAAGAAGAGAAGCGAAAAGCAAAGGAGAAAAGGAAAGATATAAACATCTGACTGCAGAGTTCCAAAGAATAGCAAGAAGAGATAAGAAAGCCTTCTTCAGCGATCAATGCAAAGAAATAGAGGAAAACAACAGAATGGGAAAGACTAGAGATCTCTTCAAGAAAATTGGAGATACCAAGGGAACATTTCATGCAAAGATGGGCTCAATAAAGGACAGAAGTGATATGGACCTAAGAGAAGCAGAAGATATTAAGAAGAGGTGGCAAGAATACACAGAACTGTACAAAAAAGATCTTCACGACCCAGATAATCACGATGGGGTGATCACTCATCTAGAGCCACACACCCTGGAATGTGAAGTCAAGTGGGCCTCAGAAAGAATCACTATGAACAAAGCTAGTGGAGGTGATGGAATTCCAGGTGAGCTATTTCAAATCCTGAAGGATGATGCTGTGAAAGTGCTGCACACAATATGCCAGCACATTTGGAAAACTCAACAGTGGCCACAGGACTGGAAAAGGTCAGTTTTCATTCCAATCCCAAAGAAAGGCAATGCCAAAGAATGCTCAAACTACCACACAATTGCACTCATCTCACACGCTAGTAAAGTAATGCTCAAAATTCTCCAAGCCAGGCTTCAGCAATATGTGAACTGTGAACTTACTGATGTTCAAGCTGGTTTTAGAAAAGGCAGAGGAACCAGAGATCAAATTGCCAACATCCACTGGATCATGGGAAAAGCAAGAGAGTTCCAGAAAAACATCTATTTCTGCTTTATTGACTATGCCAAAGCCTTTGACTGTGTGGATCATAATAAGCTGTGGAAAATTCTGAAAGAGATGGGAATACCAGACCACCTGATCTGCCTCTTGAGAAATTTGTATGCAGGTCAGGAAGCAACAGTTAGAACTGGACATGGAAAAACAGCCTGGTTCCAAATAGGAAAAGGAGTAAGTCAAGGCTGTATATTGTCACCCTGCTTATTTAACTTACACACAGAGTACATCATGAGAAACGCTGGACTGGAAGAAACACAAGCTGGAATCAAGATTGCTGGGAGAAATATCAATAACCTCAGATATGCAGATGACACCACTCTTATGGCAGAAAGTGAAGAGGAACTCAAAAGCCTCTTGATGAAAGTGAAAGCGGACAGTGAAAAAGTTGGCTTAAAGCTCAACATCCAGAAAACTAAGATCATGGCATCCGGTCCCATCACTTCATGGGAAATAGATGGGGAACAGTGGAAACAGTGTCAGACCTTATTTTGTTGGGCCCAAAATCACTGCAGATGGTGACTGCAGCCATGAAATTAAAAGACGCTTACTCCTTGGAAGGAAAGTTATGACCAACCTAGATAGCATATTCAAAAGCAGAGACATTACTTTGCCAACAAAGGTCTGTCTAGTCAAGGCTATGGTTTTTCCTATGGTTATGTATGGATGTGAGAGTTGGACTGTGAAGAAGGCTGAGCACCGAAGAATTGATGCTTTTGAAGTGTGGTGTTGGAGAAGACTCTTGAGAGTCCCTTGGACTGCAGGGAGATCTAACCAGTCCATTCTGAAGGAGATCAGCCCTGGGATTTCTTTGGAAGGAATGATGCTAAAGCTGAAACTCCAGTACTTTGGCCACCTCATGCGAAGAGTTGACTCATTGGAAAAGACTCTGATGCTGGGAGGGATTGGGGGCAAGAGGAGAAGGGGACGACAGAGGATGAGATGGCTGGATAGCATCACTGACTCAATGGACATGAGTCTGAGTGAACTCCAGGAGTTGGTGATGGACAGGGAGGCCTGGCATGCTGTGATTCATGGGGTCGCCAGGAGTCGGACACGACTGAGCAACTGATCTGATCTGAAGAGCAGATGGGTTCCCCTTTCTCCATGGCTTCTCTGCTGCTGCTGCTGCTAAGTCGCTTCAGTTGTGTCGGACTCTGTGCGACCCCATAGACGGCAGCCCACCAGGCTCCGCCGTCCCTGGGATTCTCCAGGCAAGAACACTGGAGTGGGTTGCCATTTCCTTCTCCAATGCATGAAAGTGAAAAGTGAAAGTGAAGTCACTCAGTTCTGTCCAACTCTGAGCGACCTCATGGACTGCAGCCTACCAGGCTCCTCCGTTCACGGGATTTTCCAGGCAGAAGTACTGGAGTGGGGTACCATTGCCTTCTCCACCAAAGCTTCTCTAGCATCTATTATTTGGAGATTTTAATGATGGCCATTCTGCCCAGAGTGAGGTACCTCACTGCAGTGTTGATTTGCGTTTCCCTAATAATCAGCGATGTTTCATGTACCTGCTGGCTATCTATATGCAATGACACCTACTTTAGTACAGAAGCCCCTTGGAGTTGTGGGGTAACTTAAGAGAAAATCAAGATCAGTTCAACCCACTCAATAGCCATAGATTTATTTGACTTCACAGTATCTAACTGAACACCATAAGAATTGAGGCTGTAAGTAATTGCTCATAAGGACATCCTGGAAAATATTTTTATAAGAAAAATGAAATAAAAGGCTAGTACTTTTGCTGTAACATTTTACAATCTTCTTCCACATCTGTCTTCCTCACAGCTCTATCACAAGGAAGTCAGATTTCCACTGGGAACTTCACAGTGGCAGATGTTTACCATGCAAAGTTCCCTCCAGCCTTCTTCCTTCCTTCCTTCCTTTGGTACCTTCTAATATGCAGCTTCTCATCCTAGCAAGTAGTTGTGAAGGTTAATTTTATATGTCCTCTTGGCTAGGCCATTGTACTCAGATATTTCTTCTAACACCAGTCTCCATGTTGCTGTGAAGGTATGTTTTAGATGAGATCAACTGTTAAATCAGTACACTCTGAGTCAAGATTGCCCTCCATAACGTGGTGAGCCTCACCCAATCAGTTGAAGAACTTATGTGATGAAGACTAAGCTCCCTCATGTGTGCACGCTAAGCTGCCTCAGTCATTTCTGACTCTTTGCAACAGTATAGAGGTAGCCCACCAGGCTCCTCTACTATGGTATTCTCCAGGCAAGAATACTGGTGTGGGCTTCCATGTCCTCCTCCAGGGGATCTTCCCGACCCAGGGATCGAACCCATGTCTCCTATGTCTTCTGCCTTGGCAGGTGGGTTCTTTACCACCAGTGCTACCTGGGAAGCCCCCTCAAAGAAGAGAGAATTGTTTCCCCTGAAACACATGGCCATGCAACATGGGGAAAATATCAGGGCTCTTTTCATAAGGAAGAATTGAGTAATGACTGTTCAATAGATAAACAACATCTTCCATAGATTCAATTCATTATCTTCTCAGATCTCTCCAATGATATTACTTACAGATTATGGTTTGTCTTATTTTGTTTTAAGGTGTTTTCTGTTCCCTTAATTGTTCCTGTTTCCTCTAAATTAAGTTTTCTGTATCTATCTTGTTTTTTTTTTTTTTTTTTTTTTGCTGCAGACTGCAGTATATGGGATCTTAATTCCCCACCTAGGTATTGAACCTGCATACCCTGCATTGCAAGGCAGATTCTTAACTACTGGACCACCAGAAAAGTCCCTTCTTTTTTTTTACCTTGGTCTTTCTCTGTCATACTGCAGGTATTCTATAAATATGTAGGCCTTTCTGGTTGTCCATTTATGTTTTAGACAGAATGAGGCAGGAGAAATGCTAAACATGAACTAATGGGAGCTCAGCTTACACAGGCAGGGCTGGCTGGCTGACTAGTTAAGTTTCAATGTCACGAGAGGTGGGAAGGGAGCAGCCATCCATCATGCTCCAGGAAGGCTACCAAATGCCAGGACAGAAGAATGTAGCTCTTTGGCACCAATACCTTCCTTATTTACTCAAATTATTCTTATAAACTTAACTTGTAGTTCTCTAAAAAGATAAACATCTGGTAGTGATGATGTAGTTTGCCCACTGGAGTATAACAAAGAGGTAGTATAGGGGGATATACCCTTCAATTTACAGACTATCAATTAATTTGTTTTCGCCCACATTTATCACTCCAGCAAGTATAGAGTTGTTCTAGTTAGTTTCCTACTACCACAATCTTAGTAGCTTAAAACAACATCTATTTATTATATAGAGTTCTGTAAAAGCCCATCGCTTCTCAAGGTCTCAGCAGGGCTATGTTCCCTTCTGGAGACTCCAGTGGAGAATCTGTTTCCTTGCCGTTAGTTTCTAGGAGTTGCCTGCATTCTGTGGCTTGTGGTCCCCTTCTTCCATATTCAAAGTCAGAAATGATGGGTTCAGTCCTTCTTATCACACCACTCTGTCTTTGGTTCCAACCTATTACCTCATTCTATGACTCTCCTCTTCTTCCTCCTTCTTCCACTTTGAAGAAACTTGTAGTTACTGATGGGTCCACCTGAATAATTCATGATAATCTTCCTATTTTGAGATCATCACTTAGCAACAATAATTTCTCTCCAAACTTATTTCTCCTTTGCCATATAACCTAATATATTCATCAGTTCTGGGGGTGAGGATGT
Organism: Bos mutus; assembly: GCF_027580195.1. Lineage (NCBI taxonomy): Eukaryota > Metazoa > Chordata > Mammalia > Artiodactyla > Bovidae > Bos > Bos mutus. Next base: position 37,573,796 of record NC_091644.1, read on the forward strand.
GAACATCACTGGCGGGAGGGCCCCTTATTCTGCCAAGCACTTCTGGTTCTCCTGAGCCTGCTGGGTCCACAACCCCTTCTCAAAAAAGCCTTAGCTCGGACCATATCCCCATGGCTTTCATATAGCAGTATTTCTGCTTTCTATATTCCAGATTTTTTTTTTTGAAATTTCTCATCCATTAACAAAGTCCTTCCATTCTCAATGTTATTTTGATATTTTAGTCTTTATATTATCTTCCTTTCCTTTCAGTATTCTCCCAAGAGGGAGAAAAGATAACCACATACTCAGTCCAGCATCTTGAAAAGGATGATTGTTCTTTTGGCACTTTCTTCTTGCTGGAAGAAAATTTAGTCTCAGTCAGTGTTGGCACCTCCTTACCTCTCAATAGTTAGAGCAACTTCTAGGAGATTTAAGAGGTGCCTGAGGGCATCATAGACACCATTGGCAGGTTTATTGTTGAAGCCCATAATGATCCCTCAAAGCCTGGCACCTTCTGCTGCCCTGTCACAGGAAGAGAGGGGGAATGTTATTATCTAGTTCATCTTCTGTGAAGTATTACTTAACTACTTGAGTACCATCAACAACCATGGGAACTTCTGGCTTTTTGTTCCCTTCCCAGGAATCTCTCCTCTCTCCTCTGTTCTGTTTGCCCTTAAAAGTCTCTGCTCCTTTTCTTCGTGTCTCCCTCCAGTACACCTAGCCTGATCTCTTTAACAGGCTCAGGTTGTAGAAAAATTAATTCAGAAAGGGAAGTGTCGTATAAGAGACTTCTTTTAGCTTTATCACCATAATATTTTCCTGAGGCAAGAAACCACAAAATGGCTTGAGTACCTTTCTACAACTAAAGATGAAAAAAGAGAGGGAAATGGTGGTCCAGTGGTTAAGGCTCCATGATTCTTCCATTGCAGGGGGCACAGATTTGACCCCTGGTCAGGGAACTAAGATCCCACATTCCACACAACAAGGCCAAAAAAAAAAAAAATAGAGGGAGGAAAAAAAATCTTGAAAATTAGTTTGCTACTATATACTTAACAGTATACAGTTGGTTTTGCCACATTAAATCACTGAACTGTGATTTAATCAATTCACTATTGTTATTTGGTCGCTAAGTCATGTCTGACTCTTCACCATCCCATGGGCTGCAGCACGCTAGGCTTCCCTGTCCCTCACCCATCTCCTTGAGTTTGGCCAAGTTCATGTCCATTCAATCGATGATGCCATCCAACCATCTCCTCCTCTGTTGCCCTCTTCTCTTTCTGCCTTCAATCTTTCACAGCATCAGGGTCTTTTCCAATAAATCAACTGTTCACATCAGTTGTAAAAGCCAAAGCACTGGAGCTTCAGCTTCATCATCAGCCCTTCTAAAGAGGATGCAGGGTTGATTTCCTTCAAGACTGACTGGTTTGGTCTCCCTGCTTTCCAAGAGACTCTCAAAAGTCTTCTCCAGAACCACAGTTCAGCATTCTGGCTTCTTTCTTGTCCATCTCGCACATCTGCATATGACTACTGGAAAGACCATAGCCCTGACTATATGGACTTTTGTTGGCAAAGGGATGTCTTTGCTTTTTAGCACACTGTCTAGGTTTGTTATAGCTTTCCTGCCAAAAAGCAGTCATCTTCTAATCTCATGGCTGCAGTCACCATTGACAGTGATTTTGGAGCCCAAAAAGAGGAAATCTGTTACTGCTTCCAGCTTTTCTCCTTCTATTTGCCATGAAGTGATGGGACCAGATGATATGATGCTAGTTTTTTTAAGATTGAGTTTCAAACTGGTTTTTTCACTCTCCTCCTTCACCCTCATCAAGAGGCTCTTTAGTTCCTCTTCGCTTTCTGCCATTAGAGTGATATCATCAGCATATCTGAGGTTGTTGATATTTCTCCCAGCAACCTTGATTCGAGCTTGTAACTCATCCAGCCCGGCCTTTCACATGATGTGCTGTGTGTGTAAATAAACAGGGAAACAATGAACAGCCTTGTTGTACTCCTTTCTCAATCCTGAACCAGTCAGTTGTTTCATACAGGGTTCTAACTCTTGCTTCTTGACCCGCATACAGGTTTCTTGGGAGACAGTTCAGATGGTCTGGTATTCCCATCTCTGTAAGAGTTATCCACAGTTTGTTATGATCCACAAAGTCAAAGGCTTTAGTGCAATCAATGAAACAGAAGTAGATGTTTTTCTGGCATTCCCTTGCTTTCTCTATGATCCAGAAAATGTTGGCCATTTGATCTCTGGTTCCTCTGCCTTTTCTAAACTCAGCTTGAACATCTGAAAGTTGTCAGTTCATATAGTGCTGAAGCATAACTTGGAGGATTTTGAGCATAACTTTACTAGCATGGGAGATGAGTGCAACTGTCCAGAGGTTTGAACGTTCTTTCGTACTGCCCTTCTTGGGAACTGGAATGAGGATTGACCTCTTCTCTTCTAGTCCTGTGGAACAAATGTACCATATGACTCAGCTGAGTATTTAACTTTCTTAGTTGGCTTGGGTTGCTGTAATAAAATACACAGACTGAGTGGATTCTACAACAGATATTTTTTTTTTCTCACAGCATTTTTTTCCCCCCTCTGGAATCTGAAATTCCAGAAAAACATCTACTTCTGTTTCATTGACTATGCTAAAGTCTTTTATTGTGTGGATCATAACTGTGGATAACTCTTAGAGAGATGGGAATACCAGGTGATCTGGTTCCTGGTGAGGGCTCTCTTTCTGGTTTGTGGTGGCTGTCTTCTTTCTGTGTCCTCACGTGGTATAAAGATAGAACAGGGCTCTCTTGAGTGTCTTCTTGTAAGAAAATTAATTCTGTTGGATCAGGTCCCCACCCTTATGACCTCATTTAGCCTTAATTACTTACATGAAGATCCTATCTCCAAATACAGAAATACTGAAGGTTGAGGCTTAAACATATAAATCTGGGGGGGACACAAACTTTCAGTCCATAATATTACCCGAGAGAAATGAAAATATATATCCACAGAAAAACTTGTACACAAATGTTCATAGCAGCATTATTTATAAAAACCAAAAAGTAAAAATAACTCAAAGGTCCACCAACTGATGAAGAGATAAAACAAAATATGGTATTTTCATACAATAAGCTAATTCAGACTTAAAAATGATTGAGGCTGTGATATAGTATGTATGAATCTTGAAAATATTATGCTAAGTGAAAGAAGCCAGTCACAAAAGGCGATATAGTGTATGATGCCATTTATATGAAACATTCAGAACAGGCAACTCTATAGACACATAAAGAATCTGCCCACAATGTGGGAGACCTGGGTTCAGTTCCTAGGTTGGGAAGATCTCCTGGAGGAGGGCATGCAACCCACTCCAGTACTCTTGCCTGGAGAATCCCTATGGACAGAGGAGCCTGGCGGGCTACAGTCCATGGGGTCGCAAAGCCATGATGGACACTACACAACGACTAAGCACAGCACAGAATGGGCGTGAGGGATGGAGACAGGGAAATGGGGAGTGAATGCTAATTGTGATGGAGGTTTCTTTTAGGGGAAGCAAAAATGTTATAAAATTAGATTGTAGTGATGGTTGCTTAACCTCATGAATATACTAAAACCCACTGAACTGCATACTTTAAAAAATTTGTGATGTGTGAATCAATACAGCTGTTTCCAAAAAACAGGCATAGCAGTGCCCAGGGACCAGTGCTGACCCCCTTCTTTTCCTTGTTCGCACACTATCCCTTGGTGCTGAGCTCACTCGATCCTATGACTTCATGTCAATGGCTCACAAAGCCAGCTTCCAGCCTTTCTTGATCTCCCCTCTGAACCCTATCTAAGTATGTGCCTGCAGATACCTTCTTGACATCTCTCTAGGATATCTCATAGCCATCTCTAACTCCCCTCTAAAAGTTGTTTCTCCCCTGCCTTTCTAAATCTAATTTATGATATCACTATTTAATATCTTAAAAAAATTTAGCAGTCATCCTTGATTCCTCCTTTTATTAACTCTGTTTTGTATCCACCAGTGATTCCTATCAGCTCCACTTTCAAAATAGTCCCCAGCTGAACTTCTTCATACCGTGTCCTGTGCTATCATCCTTATTTCAGCTACAATCAGCTCTCGTGGGATATTCTAACATCCTCCTCATAGGTCTCTTCACCTCTTCTCCTTCCCCTCTATAAACCCATCCTCTACTCAGATGCCAGAACAATCTTTTATAAAGGTAAATTAAATCCAGTTACTCCCTTTCTTGAAACCTTTCACTGGCTTCCCAATTGTACTTAAAGCCCCAAATCCTTACTCAAGCGCTTTCCTACCTTAAGATCTTTGGATTCCTTTTGTTTCGATTGCTCTTCACCAGGATTGTGGTATCGTTTTTTTTTTTTTTAATCACTCAGAGCTTAACTACATGTGCTTCCTCAGAGAGGTCATCCTTGAACACTTAATGTTAAGTAGCCACCCTTGAAAAATTATCTGCTTAGGACTTTCCGATATTTCTTGCTTATTGCTTATATGACTTTAAAAATGTTCAATATTTGAATATATAATACAGTCCCAAGCTTCAAAAGTCAAAAGCAGTCAATAGATGTACAGTGAAAAGTCACTCTCGCTACTCTTTCAGTCTCTGTCCCTCAGTTCCTACCCTAGAGATAATCTATGCAAATGCTTTTCTTTTATTCCATTCTTTTTCACACAATTGGTAACTTACTATAGTCTCTTAAACAACCTTGTGTTTTCTCTTCTCTTCCTATACCTTGGAAAGTTAGGTTGTTCAGTCATGTCCAATTCTTTGCGACCCCATGGACTGTAGCCCTCAGGCAAGAATACTGGAGTGGGTTGCCATTTCCTTCTCCAGGGCATCTTCCCGACCCAGGGATGGAACCTAGGTCTGCTGCGTTGCAGGCAGATTCTTTACTATTGGAGCCACCGGGAAACCCCCATAAGCTGGAGATCTAATTTAACAAAGGGGATATATTAGGAAGATACTGGATAGCTCACAGTGTAACAGGAGGGTTGGAGCACAGGTTCAGGTTTAGGACAAAGAACCAAGATAGAACTGGAACAAGAAAGAACAAGAACTGGAAAAGAACCAAAACAGCAGGTACTATTTACTTGCTTGGTCAGATTCCTAGCAGGTGAATGAACTCCAGCAGTTTTCTCCACTCAAGAACGGACACAGAATCCAGCTGGTTAAGATTAGGTCATGTTCAATTCAGTTCAGTCACTCAGTCATGCCTGACTCTTTGCGACCCTATAGACTGTAGCATACCAGGCTTCCCTGTCCATCACCAACTCCTGGAGCTTGCTCAAACTCATGTCCATCAAGTCGGTGATGCCATCCAACCATCTCATCCTCTGTTGTCCCCTTCTCCTGCCTGCAATCTTTCCTAGCATCAGGGTCTTTTCCAATGAGTAAGTTCTTCGACTTAGGTGGCCAAAGTATTGGAGTTTTGACTTTAGCATCAGTCCGTCCAATGAATACTAAGGACAGATTTCCTTTATGATTGACTGGTTTGATCTCAATCAAATGGTCATGTATCACCTTTCAACTATAGCCAGGCAGTGAGTGGAAGGAGACAGCAACCTCCTAGGATCCTTTGGCTTCCATATTCGAAGGCAGGGTACCTTGGCTGTAAACAGCTGGCAAGACATAATTCACCAAAAGGAAACAGGAGTATGATCAGGTAGAATTAGGATAGGAGAATGGCTAATTAACAACAAAGGTATCTCTGGTAGGAGCTTATGATTTTACATACATAACAGTGTAACACGCTTCCCTGGTGACTCAGTGGTCCTAAGTCTAATCCTGCCCACAATACAGGATATGGGTCCAGTCCCTGGGTTGTGAAGATCACCTGGAGGAGAAAATGGCAACCCACTCCAGTATTCTGGCCAGGGCAATCCCAAGGACAGAGAAGCCTGTCAGGCTAGAGTCCGTGGGGTCATAGTCAGACATGTTTGAGCACAAAATAGTGTTAACAAAATAACCTAGGTCGAAAGCAGAGGCCCAGGATAATTTTCCTTTAAAGGAGATGGTACAGTATTCAAGTTGGAGAAACACTGTTACATATCCCTTTTAAAGAAATGTTTTCCTGCTGCCCCACAGAGGAGTCAGCACCTCACTTACTATAGGAGAGCAATGGGTCTGCTGAGAGTAACAAAAAGACTTTATTGGGTCAGTCATTCACGGTTTAGTGGCTACTTATTAACTTAATTAGTGACCATGTTTAAGCTTTGCTTTGGAGGATCTCTACCAAGTACTTCGCTAAGGCCATCCTCTGACTCATTTTTTACCTGAATGGTGGGACTGGCTTGTTTCATCTATTTGCATTGTTAATTACTATAAAGACATTTTGATTTGAAACAAAAATCTCCAGTTAGGCTTTAGAGATAGAGCAGGTTTAATGGGTGGCAGGGGGACATTTCAGAAACAAGTATATAAGCATGAAGGTGGGAATGTGTTTAATAGGCAAGAATGAACAGTCAGGCTTAACTGAAGTGAAGGGATGGTGGGAGATAAGATGAGAAACAGATTATTGGGAGCTTTGACTGTCAAACTAAAGTGTTTATCCTATAAGGAAATGATTTATGAACGGAGGCACAAAATGAAAGCAAATTAAGATTACTTTGGCAGTTGTGTGCAACATGGACTGAAAGGAGGGGATTCCAGTAAAACAAGCTGGTAACATTAATTATCTGTATATGCTATGATACTCCAAGGCAAGAGGAAATTATTGGTTTGATCTTTTGTTTGTTGCAGCATTCACTAGCTAAATGATACTCCTGTCTCAGTCATGTAACACAGTAAACTGCTAAATTCTCCCAACAACGTCCTCATTAAATTGACAATCATAGGTGACTTGTGGCCTCAATAAATTGAGAATTTCTCCTAAATAACAATCTTTATGGTGCTGAATCCTTAGTTCCTTCTGAACTATCAGCAATTATACTCAGATTTTTTCTAAGCCTTATAAGAATGTCTAAAATTGTGCATTTTTATATCTTTAGTGCTAAGTCATATAGTGAATGCTATTTTTTTTTTGTTCATCTCTAATTCAGAGCTTTGTAAACGTAAATGGCCAAGTTTCAAGATGCAATAAATTGAACAAACTTTAAAAAATTATACTTTCAGGACTTCCTTGTTGGTTCAGTGGTTGAGACTCCACGCTCCCACTTTGGGGGAACACGGGTTCTATACCTGGTAGAGGAACTAAGATCTCGCATGTTGCATAGTGCAGCCAAAATAGAAGAGAAAAAAATTACACTTCCATGTCTGTTATCAAATCACAAATGCATGTTCATAAAATATATTAGAAAATCTATTAGTTTGTCTCTTGGAACAGCTAGTTTGCCTTGTTTCAATAATCTTCTGCTTCATTTTCAGGTTCTTTTGGTTTTGTCTAATTCTTTGTGGTTAATTGACTTAATCTGTCAACTTCAATAAATCATTTATTTCTTGTAAAATATGGACAGCTGTTAGAATTTACTAAAGCTAAATCTCTTTACATTTTTTATTTTCAAATATTTAACTATTCCAATTTTACACTTCATACTATGTGACTTCACAAGTTTTGTTGAGATTTATAAATCACTTGGCAGCTTACCGTTAGTACTGCTTTGCCCATTGAGATCTAAATGTCTTCCATTATTCATTATACCAATTTCCCAATCTTCAGATATATTTTTCTTTGTGTACAGTAACAAATATAGATCAAAGGTAGTAAACTGGTTATTCTCCTAAAGCACAGAGTGCTTTATATGTGCATTCCATGGCAGGTAGTGCTACAAATGCTTCCCAGATATCTCTATGACAAGATGCCCATTAAACATTCTACACAATTAACTAATGGGCTAATACTGAAATTTCTATTTCTATTGAAAATTCTAATGGACTAAACCTTTGCTTATTACACTATTACAATATTTACCGAGAGTATTGTAAAATTCTGCCATACAACTGTAAGGTGCAGTATATTCAATCACATAAAACCTGAGGTTGTGTTATTCTAAGACTTAATCAAATAATAAGAGTAAGTCTGCAGTTAGCCAGCTGGAGGTGGTGGGAGGTTAGGGAGCCAAATGCCAATTATGTCTGAGTTCATATTATTATGGGGTTCATAATCATGAGTTCTTTTCTGTATTCCAACCAACAGATATCAGCATGGCAATAAAGGTTGTTGTAAGTGCCATAGTGAAAATGAAAAGGAAGTGAAAATGTAAAGAGATGGAAAAGAGACATCTCAAGGGCCAAGTCTTGGGAGGACTGGACAGGAGGCAAGGCTAAGTAGTAAGTCAAAGAGATACTACTGGACCACTTTACGAATGCCAGTGCTGGACTTGCCTGGCGATCAGTGGTTAAGACCCTGCACTTACACTGCAGGTGGCCTAAGTTCAATTCTTGGTGGGGGAGCTAAGGCCAAAAAAGCGGGGGCAGGGTGGGGGGGGGAGGGTATTAAAAAACAAATGCCAATGGTGACAGAAGAGACAAGAGATAGAAGCAGTTTCATTCCATCATTTTGGTTGGCAAAGGGATAAGAGGGGAGGTCTAAGCAGATTTTAAATATGCTGATTTCAAGCTAACGGAAAACTCAGATGAACAGGTAGTTTAAAAATATAGGACTTGAATATAAGGTCAGGGTTCTGACACAATGGTAATTATGGACAAAACTGAAAGTAAACAGTCTAGAAATGGTTTCAGAAGGAAAAACATTCAGTAAGAATCATTAGAGGAAGAATTAGAGGTAGAAGAACCACATTAACATAAAAGGTAATATTTGAAGTTTATGGTATCTTTTCACATACATTATATTTAATGGAACCCTTGAGAGGTGGGAGATTAGTTTCAAGTCGATTTATTCATTCATAAATATTTATTAAGTTCTACTGAGAATAGGAGGGTGAGTAAGTCACAGTCCTTGCCCTTAATGAGTTTCTAATCCAATGGGAGAAGCAGACATGTAAAGTAATTAGGGGCTCTGATCCCAGCATTAACAATACTGGTTAGTAACTGGCTATTTACTTTCCAGTCTCCATTACAGGAAAATCACATGAGGCTAAGTGATAGTTCTGTCACTCTTCTATCTCCAAAGCCCAACAAAAGATCTAAGTCGTAGGCACTCAAGAAATATTCTAAATGAACTGCATGAAAACCAGGAGTATCTCAACAATGATGAGCATTATTTTCTGGCAGAGAATAAGGTGTATGGGGAGAGTACAATATTAGAAAATATGGGTAAAGTTGGTTGGAGAGATCAGATTTTGGAAAGCCTTACATGCCAAGGAATTTATAGATGGCAGTATTGGGGATTCTGAGAATTTAATACATGGGAATGATACAATCAGATTTGTGTTTTGGAAAGACAGCTTTGGAGTGTACTGGATAGACTGGAGTGGGTAGAGGTTACAGGAAGGGAACTGTTGAGTACTTTAATACAATGGATCAGTGCTTTCTAAACTTAAACATATTTACGTATGCATACAGAATGGGAAGCCAACAGAAGAGCAAAGTGCTTTGATCTGTATTCAGGGCCCTGGCTCTGTTCAGTAGATGCTCAAAGAGAAAAACATAAAACAGGGGGTACCCAGTAGAAACTTCACAAATGGACATTTTCTTCCCTCTTTCTTTCCTCTCGGTATAATGTTCAAAAAAGAGCCAATGGATAAATCTTGAGGATATAAGGCAGGGAATGAAAAAGGCCCTCAAGAGACAGAAAAGGAGGGGATGAAGAACAGGAGAGTTTGTTTGGCTGAGGGCAGGAGGACAAACTTTTCTTGAGATGAAGGCAGACTATTTGAAGACAGACCTAAAGTAGTACAGCGGAAGAAAGGCAAGAAGAGTTTACATTTAAATGGGAGAAGAATGCAGAAGGTGGGGTGCTAGATTGGGATTTTAAATCTTCATCAGGATTAGATGGAAAATAAAAGGGCTCTTGAGGCTTTAGTACGTTAACTTGCAATGGCGGCAACAGTTTTGAAAACATCCCCCTAGTAGCACTAGGCACCATGGGAAGGGCAAATCATGGAACCTCGGATTCTTCCTGGGAACTGGCAGGACAGGCGGGACCTAAAGAAAGGGAGAAGGTGATTGAAGAAAGCTCTTGAAAGGGTCCCTGAAGAGAATGACTACAAAGTATAGGTTAGGAAGAGAAGTCAACTCAGGAAGCTGACAGTGAGAACTGATGCATTTAAAACCTTGCTGAGGTCAGAAAGTCATTTCTATCAACATAACTAGCCTTCATTCTTTTGATTTTGCCAACAAATAAAATCAGTTTCGTTTTCTTCTGTGTTAACCACCATGACTACAGTTCAAGTGAAAAAGATGTTTGATTATTTAATACACAATTCTTTGCCAAGCATTTCTGTCACTGAAAAGCAAGATAAAAATGACAGAAGAATCATGAGTTGTACCAGGCCGAAATTAATTTGATTAGATAAGGAATAACTACTTAAGCAATCTTTATACTTACAGGTAATTTGTCAATATAGTTAGCATTAGATCTTTCTGAGTAATCCAGTTTAAGTTATAGGTTCAAAAAATAAAGTTCAAACATCTGTAGGGTAGCACAAATATCTGATTTTCAGAAGAGGCTTCCCTGGATCAATTAAAATGGAAGATTCAAATTTTCAGTTAGATAAGGCAATACCCAACTTTTTCAAAAAAGACTTAGGTTAAGTGCTTTGGTGGGAATCCTTACACAAGTATATGGTAATCTGATAACATATTGCACAACAAATCAAGCAAAATGTAATGTTACTGAGAAATACAAACTTTGGGATGTCAGTGACACCTCTTACTACAGAAAATAGTGTCTCTTTTTCTTCATAGCTCTTGGGCCACAAGATTGCTCCAGGAGCTTAGGGTTTAAAATGAAACAAAGGGATAGTCACGGTTAAGGCACTATAAAGCTAACTGTGCCCGAGTCTAGACACTTTGGCTCTCAGGTTAACTCTTTTCTTTTCTTTAATCAGAGATTAAAGATGCCTACTTCCTTTTTCCATTCAAGCAACTGATTGCCTTTGGGTGGGGGGCCGGCGGCTAGTGATGTGCGTGGGAAGGAAAAGGTCAGTTGCCCCAGCTTTTGACTTGAGGTGAGCCAGTAACTCTTTTATGGTTTTTACTACTAAGAAAGGTTTAAAGACTCCTTCCTAAAATATTTTGCATATACCTTTTCTTTTTTCCTAAATGGAAAGATACCGCTATAACCAGACACTAATTTTGAGGTGGAAGTTACATTAGGGCTTCCCTGCTGGCTCAGTGGGAATCTGCTTGCAAAACAGGAAATGCAGGAGACTCAGGTTTGATCCCTGGGTCAGGGAGATCCCTTGAACAGGAAATGGCAAGCCACTCCAGTATTCTTGCCTGGAAAATTCCATGGGCAGAGAAGTCTGGCAGGCTACAACCCACAGAGTTGCAAAGAGTTAAGACACAACAGAGCACTGAGCATGTGTGTGGGTAGCAAGTTACACAGGAGGAAAAAGTTATCTGGGCTAGTGTGTAAACTTCATTCAGTGAAGACTCCTTGGTTAAAACAGCGGAATTTGCTGGTTGGGGAGGAAGGAAAAAACGAGTTGAAACAAAGTGCCAGAATGCTTACTTTCATGGTCAGCTTCTTCATGGAAGTAAGGGAATTTCCAGGGAGGAGAATGAATTATTCTAAGCAACAACATTTAGGAAGAAAGAAGAGTTCCTGTGATCTTTGGGCCAGTGAGCTATAGAAACTGGTCCCAAGTTGATGGCTCAGAAATGGGGTAGATGAATTGTGAACTGCCCATGTAGTACAGTTAGGAAGTATGTGGATAAAAGTTCCTGGAAGCTGAAGTCTTCTTTATTGACAGAATCCACAGAACATGTGAGGCAGAGATGGCCACAAGGTCCCAACATAGCACATTCTGACATTCAAATTAGACTTATTTAAATGTGGCTCCTTTTGATTCCTACAACTTTGTACTATGATGATTATCTGTACACAGGGATTCTAAATGGAAACAACTCACATCATCATTATCACCCAATTTTTGGAGACTAACAGCTTGGTCCAATTTTTAAGGTAATAGGCCAAAAGACAAAAAAAAGTCAACCAAGTATCAGGCCTAGTCGAGAATGGCTTAACATTATTCATTCTCTTCTTTGAACATTTTACTTAAGTGTTTTATTAGAGCTACTAGCTCAGGGTTTCCACCACGAGCATCAATTTGTTTATAGGCTTTAGATTCAAGCTCTTTAAGAGTATTCCGAGTATATTCGAAGGAACCTACATTCTCAAGGTAATGTACACAGTATTTTTTAATATCTATGTTTTCGGTTCTCTGGCGTAAGATATTCTGCACCTGGGTGCTTTCCGGTCTTGACCAGATAGCATGAATAGTAGGGAATGAGAACTTTCCCTCTGTTAGATCTTCACAAAAGCTTTTGTTTTCACTGTATTCTTTGGAGTGTAGATTAGCGTAATCATCCCTAATTTGGAAAAAGAGCCCAAGTGTATCAAGTAGTGGTTTTAAATCTTCTTTGTAATCAGAGAACAACTGCATGAGACCTACTGCTAATCCAAATAGTCCACCTGTCTTTTGCAGCACCATTGCTTTATACTCTTCTTCGGTGGGACAAGTGTAATTATCCCTCCAGTAGATATCTAGGCCTTGTCCCTGATGGAGTTCTAAAAGCTGGCGGGTAAAGAGCTTTACTGCATCCGGGTGATTGAGGGTTAAGACTTTCTCTAGGCCAAGAAAATATACATAATTAGCAGAATTGATGACAGATGGAATTCCATAGATACTGTGTGCCACTGGAAAGCCACGTCGGAGTTTTGAGTTGTCTTCAATATCATCGATGAGTAAACTGGCATTATGCAACATTTCTGTCACTTCAATGATAATCTAGTAAAAAATACAATTGAAAAATTTCATTTTATTTGAATTATTCAAAAGAGCTTACCAATACTTATTATATAACAGATTATCAGTGTCAGGTGTCTTAGTTTTTATAATTAATTATTATCTAGAGACCTCAATAGAAATAGCATATGATCACTAAACTGAGTTAAGAGCTAGGAATATTTTTACACAGTATCTATTAATTTCTTGGGCTTAAGAATGAAGTTAGAGAACTTCCCTGGTGGTCCAGTGGTTAAGAATATTTCAATTCAGGATATGTGTGTTCAGTCCCTAGTCAGGAACTAGGATCCCACAGGATGCGGGGCAACTAAGACCGTGCCACAACAGAGAGACCACATACTGCAACAAAGATGCTGTGTGCCACAACTAAGGCCTGACGCAGCCATAAACAAATACGTACATACTAAAAAAAAAAATAATGAAGTTATAATTGCCTAAATACCTGTAGCTTGTCTTCTGGAACTTTTAGCCAATGATTAAACGCCTGTGAAAGTTTGGTTCTCACTTGTTTACCTGCATTTAAAGAATACAATTTGGCAATAAATTAATATTTTAATTATAAGGAACACATTCAGAATAAAATAAAATAAAAATAAAGAAACTTCTTCTAAAACTAGTAAGACCTGATAAATTCAGCCCCACCAATTCATTACCTACTATAGAGCTTATCTCCTACTGCTGGGTCCCTACTGCCAAAACTCGTATCCTAAAGACACATAACCTTTTAAAATTTAGGCAGGTGAAACAGATTTATAGTACTCCAGTGGCCCATCTGGAGAAGGCAATGGCAACCCATTCCAGTACTCTTGCCTGGAAAATCCCATGGACGGAGGAGCCTGGTGGGCTGCAGTCCATGGGGTTGCTAAGAGTCGGACATGACTGAGCAACTTCACTTTTACTTTTCACTTTCATGCACTGGAGAAGGAAATGGCAACCCACTCCAGTGCTCTTGCCTGGAGAATCCCAGGGATGGGGGAGCCTGGTGGGCTGCCGTCTATGGGGTCACACAGAGTCAGACATGACTGAAGCGACTTAGCAGCAGCAGCAGTGGCCCATCAGTGCACCCACTCCTTTCATCTTAACTTATATCAACAATTTTGGAATGGAATGGCTTTTATGATCATTCCTTTTATGAAAAGGGAGACAGTCTAGTTAGTGACAGCCTATTTCAGAGACTACAGGTATTTATTTTATTTAATTGAAATATAGTGGATTTATAATGTGTTACCTTTCTACTATAGTGTAAAGTGATTCAGTTATACATATATATACATTCTCTTTTTTAATATTCTTTTACATTATGATTTATCATAGGATACTGAATATAGTTCCCTGAGCTATATAGCAGGACCTTGTTGTTTATCCATCCCATACATAACTATAGGTATTTCTAAGTAAAGGTACTTTGCTACTGAATTACCTTATAAAATGACCTCTTAAAATTATTTACCTTTAAGATTTTAGAGACTGGACAGCTTTGTTTCTTTTCAAGCAAAAAGTAAGATTACCATCCCATGAAGTATTCCTTTTTAACATCCTGAATTTAGTCAAAAGTTAATTTATTTTGACTGGGGCTATTAGTTTTTCAATATTATCTTTTTCTTATACAGAAAGCTCAAGAGAGATATTTGGTTAATAGTCACCTCTAGAAGCTGTTTTAGCCCAGATATAAAGAAATGGTAGCTAAAAACCACAATCAGTTCATTTAATAAAAATGTTCTATGAGATTCCTGCTAAAGTGAATGCATAGCAACATACTAATTGCAGATTAGGCTTCAGAGAAATAGTTACATAAAAAGTTTCAGTAAACAAAAACAGTATTTTCTGAGTCCTATCTGTTTTTCTCTGCACCAATCATCCAAACAAGTGAATACATACACCCTCATCACATACCCAAATGGAAAAAGTTTCACTTTCTGTGAAAAGTCTAAAAGGGAAGGCTCTCTTAGGGTTCTGGAAGTAGTGTCCTCTATTAACCCTTAAGGTGAACAAGGTCTGAGTAGCAATTATACCCTTAACATCTGATGTATTTTCCAGTTTGACAAAGGTCAATCTGGGCTACAATGAGAATGCACAATTGTGCAAAGTAACTTCATCACTTTAAAAAACCAAGCTTCATTTTCATTAGAAGATGAAGAAAACAGAAGCAATGTACAGTCACATTTCCACTGTCATTTCAGAATGTATTTGGAAAATAGTCAAATGAATGGCTTAATTTACACATACTCAGGTTTTGTTTTCAGGTTTTAATATTACAATAATAACTGTTTCCTCTTTAAGACCTTAAGATTACTGACTCCCTTTCTGCACGCTTACTTCTTCCTCGGCTTTCAACCGCAAAGGCCTGGGGACCTACCCTTCTGCATAGGTAAATAAACAAACATAAATACAAGTCATTCTATTAATACTTCACTAGTTCCAAATAGGAAAAGGAGTACGTCAAGGCTGTATATTGTCATCCTGCTTATTTAATTTATATGCAGAGTACATCATGAGAAATGCTGGGCTGGAAGAAGCACAAACTGGAATCAAGATTGCTGGGAGATATAATAACCTCAGATATGCAGACGACACCATCCTTATGGCAGAAAGTGAAGAGGAACTAAAAAGCCTCTTGATGAAGGTGAAAGAGAGTGAAAAAGTTGGCTTAAAGCTCAACATTCAGAAAACAAAGATCATGGCATCTGGTCCCATCACTTCATGGGAAATAGATGGGGAAACAGTGGAAACAGTGTCAGACTTTATTTTTCTGGGCTCCAAAACCACTGCAGATGGTGACTGCAGCCATGAAATTAAAAGACGCTTACTCCTTGGAAGAAAAGTTATGACCAACCTAGATAGCATATTCAAAAGCAGAGACATTACTTTGCCAACAAAGGTTCACCTAGTCAAGGCTATGGTTTTTCCTGTGGTCATGTATGGATGTGAGAGTTGGACTGTGAAGAAGGCTGAGCGCCGAAGAATTGATGCTTTTGAAGTGTGGTGTTGGAGAAGACTCTTGAGAGTCCCTTGGACTGCAAGGAGATCCAATCAGTCCATTCTGAAGGAGATCAGTCCTGGGATTTCTTTGGAAGGAATGATGCTAAAGCTGAAACTCCAGTACTTTGGCCACCTCATGCGAAGAGTTGACTCATTGGAAAAGACTCTGATGCTGGGAGGGATTGGGGGCAGGAGGAGAAGGGGACGACAGAGGATGAGATGGCTGGATGGCATCACTGACTCGATGGACACGAGTCTGAGTGAACTCTGGGAGTTGGTGATGGACAGGGAGGCCTGGCGTGCTGTGATTCATGGGGTCGCAAAGAGTCGGAGACGACTGAGTGACTGAACTGAACTGAATTTCAGAACACCCTAATGTCAAAAATTATTATTATAACCTTTTATTGTAAGAGTAACTTTACAATAAGTGGTCTCACCCACCTTTAAGACACTTTGGTAACTCTGAAGGTCTCTGTGAAAAAAATGCATAACAGTTTCCTGCTTCTTTAGGAAAATCTTTTGAGATTATAGTCTACCATGAATGCAAGAGTATAGTTGATTAAAAAAAAAAGATGGGATACCTAACGAGTCTTAAATATGTTATCCAAAGGCCTAAAGCATTACTTCCGAATAATGAGAATTACAACAAAGCTACTGGAGTAGTTCACTAGGTACGTAAGCATTATTAGTAACATGTAAATACAGGCAGTTCTTGCTTTGTATAGTGGTGGAATGGGAGACACTGGGAGATGCTAGTTAAGACTCTTATAACTGATAACTGGCACATTTTACAGTAGCCCAGTTCCAACCAGTGTTTGCCAGCTCGTAACAAAGTAAGCCCAGCAACAGGCGGGGAGAGTTCAGGAGAAACAGTGTGACCTGTCTCAATTCGAGATCCTAAAATAAGTGAAGCTACTGGCAGCTGAATAAATGTCACCCAAAAGCTGTCCCTTGGCTTTTTCTGTAACAGTTGGCAATGTTCCCTTGTATTCTCCACTTGTTTCTCCTCCATGCTTTTGAAGCATTGACATTAGTAAGTGTGTCTCCATTATAGTCTGCTATGTTGACTTAGCTGCTACTGCTGCTAAGTCACTTCAGTCGTGTCCGACTCTGTGTGATCCCATAGATGGCAGCCACCAGGCTCCCCCGTCCCTGGGATTCTCCAGGCAAGAACACTGGAGTGGGTTGCCATTTCCTTCTCCGATGCATTAAAGTGAAAAGTGAAAGTGAAGTTGCTCAGTCATGTCTGACCCTTAGCAACCCCGTGGACTGCAGCCTACCAGGCTCCTCCGCCATGGGATTTTCCAGGCAAGAGGACTGGAGTGGGGTGCCATTGCCTTCTCAGATTATGGTCTGCTAGAGTAGAAAGCATGATGGTTTCCAAGGTGGAGGTAGAGCTACCACTCTTCTGGCTTTGGACAACCACACTTACCCTCCCCCGGCTCATAAAGAATAGAAATGCCCTAATTTCCACTGAGGTATGCTCATCAAGAAAAGTGTGCACTTTGTTCATTTTAAAGTGTTTATTTCCTTTTGGCTGTGCTGGGTCTTTGTTGCTGCGTGAGCTTTCCTCCAGTTGTGGTGAGTGGGGGCTACTCTCCAGTTGTGGTGTGCGGGGGCTACTCTCCAGTTGTGGTGTGCAGGCCTCTCATTGTGTTGACCCCTCCTGTTGCTGAGCATGGGCTCTAGGGCATGAGGGCTTCCGGAGCTGCAGTTACTGTGCTCTGGAGCACAGGCTCAATAGTTCCAGTATGTGGGCTTAGTTGCTCTGCGGCACTCAGTTTTCTTCCCAGATCAGGGATCGAACCCACATCTCCTGCACTGGTGAGTGGATTCTCTACCACAGAGCCACCAGGGAAGCCCACATGTGCACTTTGGAACCGAAATAAAAAGTTTTAATTGTGACTGAGTTGAGATCATCACTACACTATAGCTGAGACACACTATGAGCTAAATAGGTCTTCCTATGGTTGTCAACTTATCACTTTATTTTCTTTTGGGGCCACACTGCACAGCTTGTGGGATGTCAGGGATTAAATCCAGGTCCTTGGCAGTCAAAGTGCAGAGTCCTAATGACTGGATTGCCAGGGGATTCCCAACTTTTCACCTGAGTAACTGGTTTGAATTTTTATTATGAGAAGCCACATTTATCAAATGCATGACTTTTTACTTGCTACTATCACATCTCAGAAAAGCTAAGGAAAAAAAATTAGCAAAATAAAACAAGCACATACATATGATAAAGCCATGTTCAAGTGACTCATCTTTGTAGAGGAATAATTTAGATTATGCTTCCAAGTAATGTGCTTTGAATGTATTGCTATTCGTCTCTTACAGGAAGTAGTAGTGTTAAAAAATGCTGTCTGGGGTTTCCCTGGTGGTCTGTGGCCAAGGATCCTTCTTGCAATGCAGGGAATACTGGTTCGATCCTTGGTCGGGAAAGATTCCACATGCAGTGGAGCAACTAAACTCATGGGCCACAACTACTGAGTTTGTGCATCTAGAGTCCATGCTCCGCAACGAGCAGCCACTGCGGTGAGAAGCCTGCACCTCGCTGAAGAGTAGCCCCTGCTCGCTGCAACTAGAGAAAGCCGACATGCTGCAACGAGGACCCACCACAGCCAAACAAATAAAAAGTTAAGTGTAGCTTTTTGTTGTGGAGAAGGCAATGGCACCCCACTCCAGTGTTCTTGCCTGGAAAATCCCATGGATGGAGGAGCCTGGTAGGCTGCAGTCCATGGGGTTGCTAAGAGTCGGACACGACTGAGGGACTTCACTTTCACTTTTCACTTTCATGCACTGGAGAAGGAAATGGCAACCCACTCCAGTGTTCTTGCCTGGAGAATCCCAGGGATGGGGGAGCCTGATGGGCTGCCGTCTACGGGGTCGCACAGAGTCAAACATGACTGAAGCGACTTAGCAGCAGCAGCTTTTTGCTGTCATACAAATTGGCATAAAACCCCCTAATATCCAAACAGTAGGGAATAAAAATGTGTCGCATCCATAAAGGATAAAATTTCTAATGAGATACTCAAATGTTTTAAGTATTTTTATTTTTATTTATGTTATAAAATTGGGTATTTTTAAAGAGGTGCCTTAAAAACGTCCCTTTTAAGAAAAAAAGATTGTAAAAGTTTATAATTATTTTCCTTATATGTATCTGAAGATTCCCTAGAGAAGGAAATAG
This sequence comes from Bos mutus, assembly GCF_027580195.1. NCBI lineage: Eukaryota > Metazoa > Chordata > Mammalia > Artiodactyla > Bovidae > Bos > Bos mutus. The sequence continues at coordinate 37,592,816 of NC_091644.1, forward strand.
CAACCCACTCCAGTACTCTTGCCTTGAAAATCCCATGGACGGAGGAGCTTGGTGCAGGCTACTATCCATGGGGTCGCAAAGAGTCAGGCACGACTGAGTGACTTCACTTTCACTATATGTATCTCCTTATAGAAAGTCTCAAGAGCTGGCAATTCTAACCTATTCTGTAAGCTAATCTTTAAATGACTACTTCTCTATATAAATGACCCTATATGTATTATGACTAAACTATTACCTGGTAACTGAAGTAAGTACTTGTAAGGTTCTAGAAGAATTCTTTGGACGGTTTCTTGAGTCTTCTCCATTGTTTTTAAATTTCAAAGCTGATCTGTAAAAAAGGAGAAACATAAAGATGATGCAATTGAGTATCAAAGTGGAAAGGAGTTTGTATTTCAAGATGTTTTAGTAAAAGTAAACTTTCAGTTTGGTTTTAAGTGCAAATTCTAGGGGTACTCTTTCTGCCCCCTTCTGATGCCTATGTCAGAAGCTTTCTCTATCTCCTTTATACTTTAATAAAACTTTACTACACAAAAGCTCTGAGCGATCAAGCCTCGTCTCTGGCCCCGGATTGAATTCTTCTCCTCCGGGGGCCAAGAATCCCGGTGTATTCGCGTGATTCAACAACAACCTTTCATCTTGGGGGCTCGTCCGGGATCCTTCAGGACAAGGTAAGGATGCTTGGAGCTTTAGTTCTTTGTTCTCTTAGCGAACACGTTTTCTGCTGTGCTTTACTAACTCAACCGTGTGCTTGTGTGAATGAATGACATGCCCTGCGTAAAACAAGTAAGGAGCCCTCTGTCTGCGTGGGGCTGGTGTCCTCCTGTGCTATTTGTACAAATAAATCTGAGACAGGAAAAAAAAAAAAAAAAAGTGCAAATTCTACACTTATGAAATCTTAAAAACAAATCCACAGAATTAGATACTTCTGTATTTGATTAATCATATAAATTAGAAAACATACTTTTTTTTCCTAAGAGCATTAAAATGAGTATGTTTTATACATGTGACCGTTAAACAACACTGGGGTTCGGGGCACCAACACCCTCCCCTCTGCAGTTGAAAATCTTGAGTACTATCAATAGTTCACAGTTGAACCTCAGTATCCCTGGTTCTGCAGGCACAGATTTAAGTCTAACCACAAATCATGTAATACTGTAGTATATATTATAAAAAAATATATGAATATAGGTGGAACCTGAGCAGTTCAAACTCACATTCTTCAAGGGTCAAATGTATATTTAAAACGTAAGGAGAATACAAGGAGAAAATTCTTTGATGCATTTTCTTCACAATCCATTTCAGACACTCTGATTAAGACACGCACTAACGAGTGCAATTATAAAAGAAGTTTTTTAAAAATTAGTTAATTTACTAATTTTTGGCTGCTTTGGGTCTTCATTGTTGCACGTGGACTTTCTCTAGTTGTGGCAAGTGGGGCATACTCTTCCTTGTGGTACATGGGCTTCGCACTGTGGTGGCTTCTGTTGTGGAGCACAGGCTCCAGGGCACGTGGGTTTAGTTGTGGCACATGGTTTTAGTTGCCCTTTGGCATGTGTGATCTTCTTGGACCAGGGGTCGAACCAGTGTACCCTGCACTGGTGGGCAGATTCTTATCCACGTACCACCAGGGAAGTCCCTTCAGTGCAATTATATTATTGAAAATATTCCCCTGAGGTGACTTATTATTTTGAATTTTACATTTACTTCAATATTTCCTAAAATTGCACTCACAATTTTACTAGAATCCTCCTTTACTGTTGAATTTCCACTATCTCTTTGTAAATATCTATTGCTACTTTTGTCCTCTTATTAAGGAATTTTCATTTCTGTTTTTGTTTTTTTCTGTTTCTTTTGTTTGGGGGGGTGGTTGCGGGGAAGTCTTCATTCCTAATCTGGACATTTTAGAAGGTTTCTCACCTCTGTCTACTTTCGTTTTTTGAGACAATGATTTGGTCCCAAGGATCATGCTAAAGGATTGAAAGGTGTGTTTTCTACAGTCTACTCTTGAATATCTAGGTGAAAGGATCATAAAAATCTGCACTTCCCAAAGGAAATCCTTTTAGCGATATGAATCCAAAGAGAAAATTTCCATACAGAAAACTGCTACATATGCCTTGAACAACAATTAAGTATGTCCCAAGGTAAAAAAAGTTCAGAAAATACTTTGAAATAATCTAAATACCAGTTTGGTAACCTGATGTGTGCTCAGTCATGTCTGATTCTTTGTGACCCCACAGACGGTAGCCCGCCAGGCTCCTTTGTCCACAGAATTTTCCAGGCAGGAATACTGGAGTGGTTTGCCATTTCTTTCTCCAGGGGATCTTGCCTACCCAGGGACTGACCCTGTCTCCTGCATTGGCAGGCTGATTCTTTACCCCTGTGTCACCTGGAAGTAACCTAATAACACCTATACTGTTTAAAGTCTAACAAAAATTACCTTATTCTTAAGAGATTAAAAAAGAAGATGATATGCAGGAAGAATAATCACTCAGGGAAAAGATTACTTAACAGAATTAAAAGAATTTTAAAAATGTACCATATATATACTATTTTATTTAAACCAATTAGTAGCCACTCTTCTCAACTAGGTTGAGAACAAATATTCTGTTTATCTTTTTCACAGCCTCCAGAACACAGAATTTGAAAATCGATATGCACTTCCCTAGTGGTCCAGTGGTTAAGAAACCACACTTCCGACGCAGCGGGCAGAGTTTGGATCTCTGGTTGGGGAACTAAAATCCCACACGCCATGCGGTGTGGCCAAAAGAAAAATAAAAACTTGTAAGAACAACTCTGAATAATTCTGTTTTGTCTCTGTCTAGACTAGGAGCACGGAGAAGGCAATGGCACCCCACTCCAGTACTTTGCCTGGAAAATCCCATGGATAAAGGAGCCTGGTGGGCTGCAGTCCATGGGGTCCCTAAGAGTCGGACACCACTGAGCAACTTCACTTTCACTTTTCACTTTCATGCATTGAGAAGGAAATGGCAACCCACTCCAGTGTTCTTGCCTGGAGAATCCCAGGGACCGGGGAGCCTGGTGGCTGCCGTCTGCGGGATCACAGAGAGTTGAACACGACTGAAGTGGCTTAGCAGCAGCAGCAGCAGCAGACTAGTAGCAACTATACACTCCTGGATAGATATCAGAGCTAATCTGTTTCAATTCTGTGGGTTTTGTTTGATGTTTTTTCCAACTGAAAAATCAGTTATGAATTTTTTAAAAAATCATCCTTTCCTTTGATTATTCAAGAAAGTTTAAGAATACTCACCTAACAAATAGGTCATTAATGTTCCTTTCCCAAAAAACGTTTATATGAAAGTATTCTCAACAGTGGGGAAACATAGAAGCCTCAATTTTTCTAGGTACTGAAAACCAGTCTGTTTCTTGTCTTGTGTAGTTTAACTGTTGCTACATTACAACTCTGTGACAATAATTATTACAGTTGCTGTAATAATTAAGTTATAAATATATTAATTAATAAATTATAAATAAGTTACTCTGACCTTTTTCTTTACCCAAAAGACTGCAATTTACCACACCTAGAAATTTTAGCTGTCACATAGGAGACCTGAGTATAAAGAGGCATTACTGTGTTACATGAACTCTACTAATTTTTAAAATATTTTATTGATGTATAGTTCATTACAATGTCGTGCCTAGAGTGAACAACCACCATAGATTGCCTCTGTTCAGTCTGAAACTACTCATTTTCAAAACTGGGAAACTGCCTTAAATTTGTTCAAACAATATATTATGAATAGTAATTAACACAAAATCAAACTCTCTTCTCCATGGAGACAATAACCCCCAGGCTGGACTCCCTGGTACCTGCCCCTCTCTTCTAGTCCTCTAGTCTTCACCCTGTGACCTTTCCTAAATTCAAATCTGGTCCTATCTCCCCTCTGATCGGGAACCCTTACATATTATCCCATGGCTCTTAAACAGAACAAAACTCCCTAACAAAGCGTGTCAGGTTCGCACAGTCAAACCCCCAGCCCTCCAGCCTCAGTTCTTCGTATTTTAAAAAGCTCCCCGCTGGCATAAGGCTTTCCAACATGATACCGTTTCTGTCTGGAATGTTCTTTCCTTAAGTTAAACTCCTGCTAAACTTTCTGCTCTCAGCTCGATCTTTACTTGCTCGGGAAAGCCTTCCCTCATCTCCCTATTTCCAATTCTCTTATCACCATTACATTCTCTCCAGTAGCAATCACACCTGTTGCAATTTCACACTGAGGTGTGAGTCCATCCTGTCCGTCTTACGCTCAGATTCAGGAAGGCAGGGGTCATACCAGTTTTTTCACATGGTAGGCGCTCAAATATGTGAAATGAACGCCGGAACCAACGGCAAGTGCCTTCCAACGCGTTAGAGAATAAACTCAAGGCACACTCCGGCATGGAAAAGTGAAAATATCACGCAAAGTGTTTTTTTTTTTTTTTTTTTCTTTAAAGGGAAGGATCTGGTTTCAGTATTGCCAAATCGACATACAAATATAAGGACGGCTGCGGAGCGCAGAGTGCATCCGTCCAAAATCCGGGAGATGATGGATGGGTCTGAAGAAAATTGCCGGAGAGACACAGGGAGGGAATTTAAATAACTTCGAGTCAGATTTTTAACACAGGCTTGGCAGAAGAGCTTCAGACGTCGACTCCCCTAGCACAGGGTCGGTGAGGTGCCCGCTTCCTCTCAGCCCAGAGGGCCCCTTCCGCCCCGCTGGGTCCCTTACAGCTCCTCCCTTCTCCAGCCAGAGGATGGAAAATTCATACACAATCCGGTTCAGCATCCGGGTCCTCACCCTCCTTTCTTTCTTTCCTCTCAGCTCCGCCTCCCAGCCTCCCCCACCCACCTCCCCATCCGGGTTCCCCCCAGCCGCCACCACAGCCACTCACGGTTCGAGGATGATATCACAACTTTCACGCCGCGGGTCCGGGAGTAAGCTGTACCCAGTATCAGCTTCCCAGCTTATAGTTCAGAGTAAGAGTCCCTCCGATGCCTACATGAATACCTCCCCCTATTTCACCACAGAACTCGCCGCCCTCCTCGGCCGCCGACGACCCCGCATTACTCGGTGCAATAAAATGCGCCATCCCGGTCACACTGCGCAGGCGTCGTTGCCACCTCCCCTCTGCTTTGTTGCTCCGCCCCCTTTCTACCCCCCTGCCTGGCTCACGGAGGAGCGGGGCATTGCGGGTCTTGCAGTTCTCCGGAGGGAGGCTTCGCGCATTGGCCCGAAAGGCTGGACTGCATTTCCCGGGGAGCTTTGAGGCGTAACTTTCTGTTTCCATAGAACTGGTGGGAAAATGGCGTCGTTGTTTGTATCGCGGGGACCAATAGGAACAGGGTATAGGCGGGTTCTAAAGGAGCCTAACCAATCCGAGGTCGTCTAAGAAGCCATCCGGGAAAGAGGTAGGGGAGGGGAAAAAAGTCTAGGGGAGGGGAGAAAGGAGGGAAGGGGGGTACTTGGGGTGGGGGGGAAGCGATGTTTGCCCGTCAGTCGAGTCCGGAGTGAGGAGCTCGGGCGCTGGAGCGGAGGGAGACTCTTCAGCTTAAGCTTGCCGCTGCCACGGCCACCGCCTGTACTTTTGCTCGGAGGGAGTCGCAGAGGGTCTGTCGCCGCCGTCCTCTGGAGGGCAGCGCGATTGGGGGCCCAGACCTCCAGTCCGGGAGAGATTTTTCGTCGTCCCCCCTCCCCCCAGCGAGGGAGCCCGAGCGGCCGCCAAACAAAGGTACCAGTCGCCGCCGCGGGAGGAGGAGGAGCCGGAGCTTCAGCCTCAGCAACCGCTGGACCCGCCGCCCTTCTTCCCCCATCTCTCCCCCGGCCCTGCTGGTTTGGGGGGGGGAGCAGGGAAGGGGACTCTGGACGTGCCAGGGTCGGAGCTCGCCTCCGAGGAAGGTAGGGACATTTTCTGAGGCTTTCGCGGTCTCGTAAGGGGGTCTTTAAGGGAGTCACTGGGCCCGGCCGAGGACCCGGGGAAGGTCGCTCTGGTGGTCTCCCCGGGCACGGATATTCGGGGCCTCGGCCTCCATGGAGCTCCCCCCGTTCCCCGCAGTTGCCGAGTCCGAGTCGCCCCCCAGCCTAGCGGCCGCACACTCAGCGCTTTAGCGTCCCTCGGCCGCGGTGGGGGGCCCGGGTCGGTGGGGGAGCTCTGCCGCCTCCTGGCCCCTCGGCGCTCTCGCCGTCCCCTCGGATCCCGCTCCCACTTGTCGGGTGTCCATCTCGGAGCGGGACGTGGGCTGAGGCTCTGCGGCGGGTCGGTGCAGCTCGCGGCCCGCCCGGCCCGTCCGTCGCCCCTGCTGTGCTCCCCCAGGCCCGGCTTGCGCCCGCTTGGACTTGGGGTGCGCGGCCCTTTCGAGGGGGAGCTGCCGGAACGGCGCGGAGGCCCTCGGGCAGGAGGGCGCCCGGCCCCGCGCCGGCTCCCAGGCTTGTTGTGAGTTTCTTCTCTGACAGAAATGGCGTCATTGTCGGAGACGGGAAACTCCGTCGGGTCCCGACAATGGGGACGGGAAGCTGTCGAGCTGTGTAGGTGGCCGGGTTTGCGGGGATGGCGGGGCCAGAGGGGACCCTGGATCGGCGTGTGGTGGTTTGGGGGCTGACGCCTCCTTGAGCTCCTTTTCGGCGTGCAGGCTTCGTTGGAGTCTCTCCGCCTCCGCCAGTGCAGAGGGGTGCCCGTGATGTTGACGGGGTGTCTTTTGTTTCTTCTCCAGGTGCAGGTGAATCTGGTATTTTCGGGGAGATCGCGACCCCAGGATCATCATGAAGGTAAGATCACCTGCAGAAGTCGAGCCTCGGGGGCTAGAGAATCTAGAAAGTGGGGGCTTTGATTGAGTTCGGGTAGGGGGCCCCTCCGAGTTTTGCCGAGGAAGGTGTGTGTGGTGGCTTGGCGCCCGAGCTCGTCCCCGGAGACGACGAGGGTCAGCTGATGTGGATATCGGTGGGCTTTGCTCTGGAGTTGGAGCTGATTATCGGATATCTCGCTGAGGATGATTTTTCCTCATAGAACCTCTCTTTTTGCGGGGAATGAGAGAAATAGCTGCGTGAATTTAAGTGTTTTAAAAGCAGGTCAAGTAATCTGATTCTAGAAACTGAACTGTATTGTGGTTCTATCGGTTACACTGATGAAAGAACATCTCATTTATTGTGTGAACAGTATTGTGAATTTTTAACAGAAGACCTCCTTGCTTAAGGGAATTATAATCTTAATTGAAAGATTTTTTGAAGAGAATGTTGGTGATCTTTCCATAATTCAGAGATAGCAGTTAGTTGTTTCTTGTATTTCCGGGATTTAGGATTATATGGTGTATTTTCCTCTGCTGATCCATTAGGTCTATTAATTATCAGGTGCTGTATTGCATTGTGATAAAACCGATGGCCAGGTTCCTTTTAAATGTAAACATATTAACTGAGGGGAGGATATTGTCTAAAAGAGTAGGGTTTGCGTAAATGGTTGAAGACATTATAGTCATAAACTTAGTACAGGTTGTTTTTTCACTTTAGAGAATATGTGATTGAATGCTGCCATATTTTTTAACGCCACTTCAGGATGAAAAGCCTTAGATATCTGAAATGTTTAGATTCAGCTAGTGGAACTTAGAGATTAGCAGGTATTTTTCATCCATTACAAATTCAGAAGAGCTTGAAAAGAGTATGCAACAGTTAGTATGTTAAAATGTAAATTCCAACCACTTTTGACAGTCCTTTGAATTATTTTTAAAAAATTTTTAATTCTCTTCAGAATTAGGACCACTTTTATAGTACTGCATCCAAATTAAAATTTGTAGTACTTGTTCATGGTAGAAAGTGAAAGCTGTGACTACTTAAATATTTATCAGCTATACAAAGTAGTTAAATTCAGTCCTTTTTTTTTTTTTTTTAGGTTGTTTTCTTTTTGAGTTTGAGGTGCTATAAACTCCTACATGAAACAGTTTAAATCTGATGAATTACTATTTAACCTTCATGTAAATAAAAAAAACAATCAGTGATGTTTCAGAAATGAACCCCTTTTGTTAATCACAGATGCTAGCTCCGTCACCTTCTGTCTGACCTGTGTGAAACAGTGACAAGTAAATTTTTTAGAAAAAATTATATCTTCTTTGGCATTGGACAGCAATTTCTATAGAAAAATGTTGGGTTGAATGATTTAAGTTTATAGGGTGAATAATACAGGAGTTAGTTTGGAATAAATGTTGTAATCTGTCAAAGTTTCCAGTGGAGTGCCTGGCACATCTAGGGTACTGTGTTAATTTTTGGTTAAAGGAAATGTAGTAAGTTGAAGGTCTTTTAGATTTTCTTTTTCTCTCTTCCTTTCATTTTTTTTTTAAACCTGTTTAAAAAATGAAAGTACATTGGAAACTTCAGCTTGAAAGTTTCATAGTATTAGGCAAATGCAATTTTTTGGTGTTATTTTAGAACAACTCATTTTAAAGATTCAGCATTTCTGTTATTATTGCCTTTAAACAAAAAGTTACTAATAATGTTAAAAAGAAAGAATTGCTAAAATAATCTTCCAATTTTATACAAGAAGGTCTGTTTTTATCAGTACAGTAAGTCCTCTCTTTGGGAATCTACTAGTAATCATAAGTTCTAAAAGCTTATTTCCTTTAACTTAAAAAGTTGAGAGGCTGCCCATGGTTGGTATTTGCTTTAACAAAATTGTAATTCAAAAAGTATGTAGTACTGATTATATTAGACTTTAGATTTTCTCTTTTGTGTGTTCCCAGTCTCTATATTGTAATGACAACTAAGCCATGGTAGGACCTAGGTCAATTATCAGATCTACCAAAGAAATTTGTACTTTGTAGCAAGCTTTTAAGTTCGTATTATTTGTCCTCCTAGCCACAGTAAATTTTATTAAGTGACAGCGTATTGAGGTAACTGAAAAAGTGTGTAGGAATACACTTTTTGGGTTGTTGCTTTAGAGTCCCAAGGCAAGGAAAAATACACATATCATTTTAAATATTGTATGTTTTAGAAGCAGTTTTCCTGTAGTACTGCCTTTAAAAATTTATTTAAATAAATAAAGCCCCTTTACTATATCTGTGGTTCTGCCCGCTGTGTTTTGAGAAATGGCTATAACGTAAAAGCGGTTTTGTGCTTTAACATGGAGCATGACGTTGGCGTTGTGTTGGGTCTACTTTTCATACTTGTGATAAGCCTTTCAATGTCGTTGATAGCACACTGTGAGGAAATGATAGATTATTGAAGTCCGTAAATCATTCTAAGACTTACGTCAGTTACATTTTGCTTTTTTCTAAATTTCTTTCTTTTTTTTGCTTTTATATCGTACATGTTACTAACATTTCTCATTACACTGCAGTAAATTTTCAAGTGGATATGGAATAGAGTAGACATTTCAGAGTCTTTAGGGGATAAGTGATTCAGATGGTTGTGCTTAGGATCTGGGGAGATGGGCTTTTTCGGATGTACCATTCTCTCCTCAGTAATCACTGTCTGAGACCACATAAAAATAATGGATTGATTGCACGTGCCTATTGAAGTATCCTTTGTGTGAGTGAGTGTTCTCAGTCCCTCTCTGCCCACCCCACCCTTCTCCTTTCCTCTCTCTCCCTCCCTCTTTCCCCTCTACCTTTCCTTCCTCTCTGTTTTTTTTTTCCTTCCTTCCTCTCCTCATCTATCCTTCTTTTCTCTCTCCCCGTTTTATAAATCTTTGACTCAACAACAACCCCTTCCATGTGTCAGGGAGTGTGACATGAAGGTAAATAACGTCAGTCCTGTTCTCAAGGAGCTCATAATTTAGTTGAAGACACAGAAAAATAAAGCAAATGGTACATATTGAATTATACAAGTATTTTTTGCTGTACAGTATTTGTGATTAGTGCAATGGGAGGACAGAAGAGGACATCTAAAGCAGAGAGCCACGGAAAGTTCTTTGGTGGACTTGGCATCTAAGCTGAAAGTTAAAGCTTTTGCTAGGTAAGAAGAGTAGAAAAGAGTGTTTCAGAGAGGGAACAACATACTGGAAAATAAAGGAAAAAAACCAGATGATGTATCTGGGAACTGTAAGTAGTTCAGTGTGACTGAGGTTGACATAAAGTGTGATGCATCGGGGGTGGGAATAGAAGGGCAGTGACGGGAGATGAAAGTAAGTCAGGGAGCCGAAAAAGTTCTGAAAAGCTACGTGGAACCACTGAATGTCAGGGTACTGGGCTTATACTAGAGAGAGATCACTTTGGTAGTATTGTAGTGAAATATCTAAAGGGAAATCTGAATGGAAAATCTGGAAATTCCAGGTGATAGATAAGTCAAAGTGAGAATGAATAAGGAGCTGACTCATGGGAGACTTAGTTCCAACTAATTCATGGGAGACTTAGTTCCAGGTGATAAATCAAAGTAAGAAGTGAACAAGGAGCTAATTCCATGGGAGTAGAACCAGAGGGAATAGATCTGAAATATCCAGGAAGTAAAATTGAGGACTAGCAACTCACCCTGGGGTAGAAGGAAGATGGAGGTTTCTGTCTTGGAGTATGAGATAGATGTTATTTTATTTTGAACTATGCTGTGACTGGAGTAAACAGGAATAAGGTTTTGAGTATTCAAGGGACCTGTAGGAGGTCCACATCCAAGTGGACTTAACTAATTAAGATATAAGAGTAAGGGAGCAGGTAGAATGAAGAGAAATTGGAGGCTTGGTTAATCCAGTGTGAATGTTAACCTCATAGTTAATATTTATGGTATTTCAGGGTACTTGGACCCATAATATGACAAACGTATTTTGTGCTATAAACTTGTGATCTTTTTGATGAATAGATAATTTTGTAAAACACTGACTTGTTTTCTGTCCAAATTTCTAATCCTTTGCTTATTGTAATTTTTAAAAATGTGGTAGATATTTCACAGAAGAATGTGTTTTTGCTAGCTTACCTTGTAGATTCAGTCACTGAAGAGATACCATGTGCCTTGTTTGTACTAGATGTGACTGTAGGTATTGAGGATACAGCAGTAAACAAAATAAGAATTCTTAACCGTTGTGGACTTTACAGTTGACGCTGGACCTGCACTTACACGTGGGTTTTTGATAAATACAGGCATAGTGATACCTGTACATGTCCGACTCTTTGCGACCCCGTGTAGCCCACCGGGCTCCTCCGTCCATGGGATTCTCCAGGCAAGAATACTGGAGTGGGTTGCCATTTCCTTCTCCAGGAGATCTTCCCATCCTAGGGTTCGAACCCAGGTCTCCAGCATTGTAGGCAGATGCTTTACCATCTGAGCCACCAGGGAAGTAAATACAGGTATATGTAGTGTAAATGTATGTCCTTTTTCTTATGATCTTAATAATATTTTCTTTTCTCTGGCTTACTTTATTGTAAGAATACAGTGTAAAATACATATACAAAATATGTTTATCGACTTTGTATGTTATTGGTAAGGCTTTTGGTTAACATCGAACTATTAGTGGTTAAATGTGGGGGGAGTCTGAAGTTATACATGGATTTTCCATTGCATGGGGAGAGTGGGGGCCCCTTATCTTTGTGTTGTTCAAAGATCGACTGTATTAGGGTGGATAGACACCAAACCAAAAGAAAAAAGTGGTAAGTTCTATGAAGGGAGATGAAGCAGAATCAGGTTAAAAGGGTAGAGTGACCGAGAGTGTGACTTTAGGTTAGATTGTTTGATCTTGAAATGTTTAAGGAGCAGGAAGGTGTCCTTTAGGGCTGAAGTGGGAGGAGACGAGGCTTGAGAGCTCACAAGGGCCAGAACAATGTAGGGCCATGTAGGCCATGGTAAGGACTTAAAGTCTGAGTGTGCTAGGAAGTCACTGAAGAGTCTCAAGCCAGAGAGTGAAGTGATTGAGTAGGGGGTCAGCTGCAGAGGAATGGGAGTGGAGGTAGGGAGGCGAGCTGCAAGTCAGTTTGATGAGAGACGGAAATAGACCAGGTGTGGGAAATGGTTGTATTGAAGGTGGGGATATAGGAGTGTAATGAATTGGGTATGAGGTTTCTGCTTACTGCTGTTTATAGATGACTAACCCTCCCATCCCCAGTCCCTTTAAAAAAATCTTTTTGCTGTGATTTGTTGGTGGATAGATTCTTGGAACTGAGTACAGCCAAGAAGCCATTCCCAGCTCTTTGTTGCTGTTTAGTTGCTCAATTGTGTCCCGTTCTTTGCGACCCCATGACTGGAGCACCAGGCTTCCCTGTCCTTCACTGTCTCCCAGAGTTTGCTCGAACTCATGTCCATCGAATCGGTGATGCCATCCAACTGTCTCATCCTCTGTCACCTGTTCTCTTCCTGCCCTCAATCTTTCTCAGCATCAGGTCTTTTCCAGTGATTTGGCTCTCTGCATCAGGTGGCCAAAGTATTGAAGCTCCCAACTCTTGGCCTTCCATTGTTAGTGGACAGTGAACACTGAACTGAGCAGTCCTTTCTGTTATTTTGTTTTGCTTTTGAATTTTAGGGAATGAGGTAAAATTCACCCTTTAAAAAAGTATTTATTTATAAATTTTGTTATGCCAGGTCTCAGTTGCAGCATTGCAGGGTCTTCAGTTGTGGCAAGCGGTATCTAGTCCCTGACCAGGGTTTGAACCCAGGCCCCCTGCTCTGGTAATGCAGAGTCTTAACCCCTGGACTACCAGGGAAGTCCCGAAATTCATCCTTTTAAAGTACACAATTCAGTACTTTTTCACAGATTGTTTCTGTCACTGCTGTCCAACTCCAGAACATTTTCATTTTCCCCGGAGAGACCTGTTATCCATTAGCAGTTACTCTTTGTTCTCCCTTCCCTCGATCCTTCCTCTGGCAATCACTAATTTACTTGCTGTGTCTAAGAGTTTGCCTATTCTTGACATTTTCTAGCAATGGAATCATACAATACGTGACCTTTTGTGTTTGACTTCTTTCACCTATCATAATATTCTCAGGATTCATTCATTTTGAGGCATATGTCAATATTTCATTCCTTTTAATTGCTGAATAATATTTCATTTCCCTGGGTATACCACATTTTGTTGGTTCGTTTATTTCTACTTTTGCCTATTATGAATGATGTTGCTGTTAACATTTGTTTCAGGCTTTTGTGTGAACATACATTTTCCATTTTGGGGGTTCTTAGGAGTGGACCTTTCAGTTTTCAGAGTAGTGATGCTGCCTCTGGTAACCCTATTGAGAGCTGAGTGTTTTGTGTTGTAGAAAGTGGCCACTGAAGAGTTGGCCATTTAAAAAATTCACTCAACATTTATTGAATCCTTGCATGCTAGTCTCCAATCTAGCCATTTAGGATATATCCAGTGAACAAAGCAGATAGAAAGTCCTGGCCCTGTGGATCTTACCTTTTAAGATGAGGTGAGGGGCAGACAAGTAAGAATAAACATAATAAATCAATTATCTAATTTGTTAGGTGGTCAGTAGTAGAGAAATAGAGGGGAGCTTGGTAAGGAGGACAGGGAATATGAGGTGGTTAGGTTGTAGCATGAAGTAAGGTGGCCAAGTAGGGTTTATCGAGAAGGTGTTTGTGCAAATACTTGAGAGAAGGATGTAAGGGAGTTAGTCATGTGGCCTCAAAGGCAGTTGGAACGTGTTCAGCGACCTGCACGGAGGCTAGGGTAGCTGGAGTGGATGAAGGAAGGAGGGAGATCAGAAGTGGAGGGGGTCAGGCAGCTAAAGGGGCTGCACGATGTGGGTGGCGCACGTCAGAGCTGATCACCTGGGCCCTTGAAGGCCTTTGTAAGGATTTTAGCTTTCACTCTGATAGAAATAGGGAGCAGTTGTGGGTTTTGAACAGAAGAATGATGCAGTCTCATTACAGAGTGGCTGATTTTCCTTATATTTTTAAAGGATCGGATGGAGGAGCCTGGTAGGCTGCAGTCCGTGGGGTCGCTACGAGTTGGACGCGACTGAGCGACTTCACTTTTACTTTTCACTTTCATGCATTGGAGAAGGAAATGGCAACCCACTCCAGTGTTCTTGCCTGGAGAATCCCAGGGACAGCAGAGCCTGGTGGGCTGCCGTCTATGGGGTCACACAGAGTTGGACACGACTGAAGTGACTTAGCAGTAGCAGCAGCAACTGCTGTGTTAAAAACAGGCTGTGGGCAAGTCTATAAGATGGAAACCGACCAGTTAATGAGGGAGGTGTGGAATGGTCAGCTTCTAGGTGTGGTTTGAAGATAGAGCCGAAAGGAGTTCTTGTCAGGTTTAATGCAGAGGAAAGTCAAGAAGGGTACCAAGATGTTGTAGATGAATAACTGGAAAGCTGGGATTTTATGAGGAAATTAGGTCTGCATAATTTTTGGAAATAAACATTTATATTGAATTCATTTATAAAATATATTTTACATTTGTGAAAATTGCTGACTGGTATATTGCTTGGTGAAGTATGACTAAACTCAAAATATGGATATGCTATATAGTGGACCCTTGAATAACATGGGTTTGAACTGCTTGGGTCCACTTATACAAGAAGTTTTTTCAACAAATAATACAGTCATACTACACAATGCATGGGTAGCTGAATCCAAGAATGTGGATCTGCAGATACAGAAGGCAGACTGTAAAGTCAGGATTTACAGCTGTCCCTCCAGTCCCCCCACCAGTGTTGCTTAAGAGTCAACTCTATTAGGTTTTTAGTTACAAATATTTAAAAACATTGCAGACTTTCATTTTTGATGAGCTGTTTAAAAACAGGACTGGTGGTACCTTCATTTGGGTATCACAGGACAAGGATGTTGCTGCATTCATGCAAAGCATGCTCTAGTATTCTGTGTAAGATGACACCCACAGTCATCTGTGGGTCAAAAAGGGCCAAAATCTTTTTGATATTTAAATATTGCATATTCTAGAAGGTACAGATTTTGATAAGCATATATTACAAGTAGAATTACTTAAAAATTTTTATTGATACTTAAGTAAAGAGCTTTTTAGCTTGTAACTTATTTTGAATACAGAAGACAAAAGAAAATACTAAAAAGTCTGTTTCTTTCAGAAAAAGAAAGAAACTTTGGGGACTTTTTTATACCTGAATATGAAGTTGCTCAGTCGTGTCCGACTCTTTGTGACCCCATGGACTGTATCCTACCAGGCTCCTCTGTCCATGGGATTTTCCAGGCAATAGTACTGGAGTGGATTGCCATTTCCTCCTCCAGGGGATCTTCCCAAACCAGGGATTGAACCTGGGTCTTCTACATTGTAGACAGACACTTTACCATCTGAGCCACCAGGGAAGTCCTCCTGGTGGACATTAAATGAAACATGAGCTGTAAATAACAAGCTTTTGTTCCCAAGATGACTGAAATATTTTCATTTAATTACTTTACATGAAAATAAGTCAGTATATTTGTTACCTCTTAAACTGCTAGTGAGTATGTTTAATTTTAAGAGAGAGCTTTTGTTATAAAAATTCAGGAGTACAGGAAATCTTGATGTTCACATTTCCCATGGAAGACAATGTGTTTCTAGAAATCTGATAATTTTCATACTAAAATTGGAGACAGCATTCAAGTTTGGGGAGGAAAAGTGAGTTTAAAAAAGTATGTAAACAGTTTAGCAGAAGATAAAAGACAAATATACTAGGGTCAGTTCACAGAGACAGAGAAACCAACTTCCTTTTCACCTCACATACTAACAGTCGTGTTTTAGGTTGGTTAATAGGACTAAGGGACAAAATAAAAGAGGCAGAAAAGAAAGTTTTAAAACAACACTTGGCTTACTCTGAGGATAATATCTAACTGTGAATAACTAGATGTACTGAGCATTAGGACAGTTGAAGATAAAGATACAGTTCTACTTTAGTCTGCCTGGTGTATCTTTCCAGCTTAACATTGGTGCTGGTGGTCTGGTGGTAGAGAGGTTGATTCTTTGGGGTGATTATTATCATTTGAAGGAAGGAAATCTTTACAGAAATTAATGGATCACTTTAAAGTTATAAATTTAGCTATAACTTGAGAGAATAATAATTTGTACATAGTCTTTTACTATTGAAATGTGTCAGAAAACAGTCTGTATGGGACAGTGAGATAGATACTTTATGTAGACTTTTCTTATTTAAGCCATTTTTTTCCCCTAATTTATAGATGGATTTTTGGCAGTGTGACTTAACTATAGGAGATCTAAAGTCCTAACTATAGGAGATCTAAAGTCCTATGTCAGGGTTTTGACGAACAGTGGACTGCTGTCTCCTAATTTGATAATCTTGCAGGGCATACACTTAGAAGAGTGTCATTGGTAACTTTTTAGTAAGTTTCACTTAAAGTTACACTGATTTCTTATCATTTTCTTTAATAGCAGAAATGAAGATTATAAATCATCAAATCTTAGACCACATGGTATTGAAAGAAAAGATTTACCTTATACTGATGGTAAAAGTTGTATTTGAAAGTGACTATAAACACCATCTTTTTTTAGTTAAAGTGCCCAGTAAATAGTGTAGCTTAGTGATTAAGAGGACAAGGCGATGGCACCCCACTCCAGTACTCTTGCCTGGAAAACCCATGGACCGAGGAGCCTGGTGGGCTGCAGTCCATGGGGTCGCTAAGAGTTGGACACCACTGAGTGACTTCACTTTCACTTTTCACTCGCATGCATTGGAGAAGGAAATGGCAACCCACTCCAGTGTTCTTGCCTGGAGAATCCCAGGGACGGGGGAGCCTGGTGGGCTGCCGCCTATGGGGTCGCACAGAGTCGGACACGACTGAAATGATTTAGCAGTGATTAAGAGCATATGGCTTGAAAAGAGAGAGGTCTTGTTCCCAGGGCTGTCTTTCTGTGTTCAGCTGTTGAAGTTTGGGGAAAGTTGTTTATTTTTGAAGTGAAAGTAAACGTCAGATTCATTTTCTTGCAAAGTGGGATAGTTACCTTACAAGGTTGTATAAGTACTAAATGAAATAACATTTAACTTAAACTGTACGTGTTCTGAGTAGTCAGTACGTGGTAGCTGCATTATTCTGGTAAAAGCTGTCACTTCTTTTATAAATGGGTAGAGTGAGGATTCTTTCATCGAGACTGCTTGGGATTAAATTGGGACTCTCACGCTTGCCAAGTTGTGGGCAGTTTTCTTTAACTTTCTAGGAAGGCTGGTGTCCTTGTCTTATGAGGAATGGTGGTAGCGCTTACCTCATGGGGCTGTTAGGGGTGACTAAGTGTAATGACAGCATCTACTCCATAGGAAGTTCTCACTAAATTGAAGCTATTATTGTTAGTTCATGGAAAGAATGTTTAAATCCTTATGAGTTGAAATGCTTTGGGGGTGATATAGTGACTCTAGTCTCTTTTAACTTAAAGGTTGATTTGGAAGTTGGGGGAAGAAGTTACAGTTTTGTAATTAAGATTGAAGCCTGTTATTACTGTCTTTGTGAAATCCTTAAAAAGACTGTTCAAGGGAGGGTGAAAACCAGATTTCTTTATTCCAAGAACTCTGCCTCCATTTCAGACCTTTATTTATTCTAGCTCTTCCTGATGCAGAATCATCTCTTAGAAAATACTTGCCCTTTCTTCCAGTTTGCTGCTGGCTTGCCTAGATGGGATTCTTTCAAGGGAAAAGTAAAGTTTACTTCCAAGCCTAGAGGTTTTTTGTTGGATTAGGTGAGCCACTGGAGACGTTCATTTTCTAAGCAGGCATCCACATCCAGCCTTGCTTATATAGGGAAAAGTCTTTTTTCTTCTCACGATCTGATCTGATCACTGTTGGATGTGGCAGTTAGTCACCTGAAGCTGCTCTGGCGTGGCGCGCTGTGGAGGTGGGGTGTACGAGGCCTGGGGCCCTGCCAAGCCTGAGTCTGTCTCTACCCGAGAGAGTAAAAGGAAAACTGAACAGGCTCAATGACAAAGAGCTACTATTGCTCTCAGATTTTAAATGAGGCAAGTTGGCTTATACCTATTTGGGAGCTTTAAGAAATTTAGCTTTTTATATTTTTAGTTTTATCTCGGTAAGTGTATCTCATCCAAGGTCCCATTTCATTTTTTTTAATCTGCATATCCTTTTTGAAAGTTGTTCAGTGATTTCTTTTTTTCTTGTCTGGGCCCCTTGGCTTGTGGCATCTTAGTTCCTGGTCCTGAGATTGAACCCAGGGCTCCTGCAGTGAAAACTCAGAGTCCTAACCACTGGACTGCCAGGGCAGCCCTATGTTCAGTGATTTTAAAAAAAAGTTGTTCAGTGTCAGAGGGCTTCACACTTAGTAAGTCACCTAATCTTGCTTTGCCTCAATTTGGAGAAATACTTTTCTTTCTTTTCTTTTTTTTTTTTGAGAAATACTTTTCTAAACTAATCTGTCCTGTTCTAGCAAAATTAAAGAAATTTTTTTTTTAAGTATAAAAGCAATTGCAGTTTGCTGTAAATGTTAAAAAATTACAGAAAGATAATGTATACAGTGAATAGTAAAAGTCATTACCTTCTTCCTGTTGGTAACTTAAAAGTCTTCCATAACTTTTTCCTTACACATATAAACATATATTTTTTGATATGTTTGGTTTTACAAAAATGGGCTTTTACTTTGCATATTGTTCTGTGGCTGTTTTTACGTCTTTCTATATCAATTTATAAAAGATATATATCATTCTTTTTTGATGCCCTCAGAAAGATTTTATTTGCATTCAGTATGCTATTTTCTCTACTACCAAATGAGTTACTTAGGGCAATGCCATGTTTCTTTAGCTTTACGTTAATGGCAGATAAGTATAGGCCTTGCTTAGTGGTGTTTAGCACTCAGTAGACATTCAGTGCATGCGTGCTCAGTTGCTCAATTGTGTCCAACTCTTTGCAACCCCAGGGACTGCAGCCTGCCAGTCTCCTCTGCCCAAGGGACTTTCCAGAAAGGCAGGAATACTGGAGTGGTTCGCCATTTCCTCCTCCAGAGGGTCTTCCTGATTCAGGGATTGAATCTGCATCTCTTGCATTGATGGATTCTTTAACGTTGAGCCACCTGGGAAGCCCAGGTGTTCAGTAGGTATTATTAATTTATTTGAATGTCTAGTACTGCTAGGTGGTGAATAGACCCAGTCCTCTGTAACATTTATGATAGTCTCTCATAACTCCATAGATTATTATTACAGCTACTGTTAGTGAAATCTGATTGCATGAGATTGCTTTTAAAAGGTAAGCCGTGGGAGGTAGTGAGGGAACATCCCGTGCTATATGGCTGTTTCTGAAGAAGCTAATGTTGTACTTGGGATTTTTAGGAACGTTTATTAGAAAGGTTACTTTGGGACAGACCACTCTAGGTAATGACCCCAGCAGTTGCTTAGTCAGAACATGTGGTTTGTAAAGTATTTTTTTTTAAGCACTGTAGTTAGGTTTTTAAATGGCACATTACGTTTGTAAAATTTCATAATCATTAGTTATTTCTTATAACATCCCTTTGAGGCAGGTCAGCAGCATTTTCCCTTTTTTATGGTTGAAGAAGCAGATGCAAAGATGTTGAGTGATTTGCCCACGGGCACACTAAACTTACGGCAGAATCTGCTCTTCTGTTAGTAAACTGAACCGTGCTGCTTTCTGCTAGTTATGCGTGAGTTATAAAGGTGTTAGCGTTTCGTGACCTTTTGATGGGTTTATGGAATAGCAAGTATAGCTTAGAAACCATTTACCTACTTTCATTGAAAGGTTTGCATTGTGATAATAAATATTTTAGGGAAATTTATCCTATTCTCTTAAATGCAGAAGAAATTATATGAAAATATATTAAAATGAACTACAGTGGACTTAGTTTTCTAGGAGAACCTATTCTAGTTTGAAATTGTAAGTAAGAGGAAAATAGTACAAGGCTTGAAGATATTTTAAAGTAGGAGAAAAATGAATTGTCAGGGTATATTTTCATGAGTAATTTGAGTTGAAACACTATGGCTCATAGAGTCAGAAGAGATTTTTAAAGATCGTTTGGACCATTGGATTTAGAGCCCAACTCCCCTGCCATGTAACAGCATGGAAGGTTATCTAGGCTAAAAAAGTGTCCTACACCTTCCTTACTCATGCCCACCCCAAAAAAGTATCTAGAATTTTGGTAGCATTCCTTAAGTTATAAGTTTACTTGTCTGAAATATCCTCTATTTACTTGTTAGGACTTGATTCTATTGTTCTATAA
Organism: Bos mutus; assembly: GCF_027580195.1. NCBI lineage: Eukaryota > Metazoa > Chordata > Mammalia > Artiodactyla > Bovidae > Bos > Bos mutus. Next base: position 37,612,841 of record NC_091644.1, read on the forward strand.
ATTGCTGGTGTATTTTTAAAAAATATTTGAAAATTCAGGATTAACTCCTTTTTTTTTTTTTTTTTTTAAGATGTCAAGAAACTATTATGTAAGAGTTTACAAGTTGAATTTTGAAGCATTGAACAGGATAGAGGAAACGTATCACTGCTAAATTTTACTGCTACTACCTGTGTTGTTCACAAACTTTAGCAAATTCTTGCAGAATGGTGACAGATTTAGGCTGTATTTGTTTCATATTGCTGCTATAACAAGTTGCCAAATATTTAGTGGCTTAAAACAACACAGAGTTATTATTTTATAGTTCTGTATGTCAGAAATCTGAACTGGGTCTCAGTGAACAGAATTCCTTCCTTGGTCTCTCGGGGAGAATGTTCCTTGCTTTTTGCAGCCTCTGGAGGCTGTATACATACTGTTGGTTGTGTTCACTCCTGTCTTCAAAGCCAGCACCTTAGTATCTTCAAATCTCTCTGGCTTTGACACTACTTCTGCCTCCCTCTTTCACTTATATTAGGGCCCTTGTGAGCTCGTTGGGCCCATTCAGATAATCCAGGATAATCTTCCCATTTCAATGTCAGTTGGTTAGTAACCTTAATTCTGTCTGCAGCCTTAATTCCCTCTTGCTCTTTAAAAGCAGTTTGACAGATTCAGGGAATTAGGATACAGACATTTTTGGGGAGGCCATTATTCTGCCTACTACGGACTCCTTAGTTCAGCAGGATCTGTTTAACCTTTTAGGCTGTTCCATAAAATGAGATTAATATTTACTGTTTGCTACAAGGGAATTTTATGGAAATGGAAATTATATACCACTGAAGACAGACCATGCATAGAATACACTCGGAAATATTAACTGATGCTTTCTGGTTGGTCTTACGTAATAGGTAGATGCTTAACTTGTGGATAGGTCGTCTCCACGGTAAGCAGTGAGTGGGCTTGGTAAACTCCAGTCTCAATACCTGGAGTTACACTTGGCCTCTGGAAGCAGAACAGGATGTCAGTGACTCATAGGCTTTCCAGAGAATGAGCCTTCTCTGCTGTTGTTTACTTTTCATTTGACTCCTATAAAGGCAGGCTTTTGTCTTAGAATTCAGCTTTTCCAGACCTTTGCTGGTTGAGGATAGTGTTAATTTATAGCATAGAGTTGAAAAAAATAGAAGAATGCTTAACTGTAATTTGTTTTATGGTTTGAATCTGTTTTAGTCTGAAAGATACAACACAGTTTTTTAAGCAGTATGCTTTTCTACTTGCTAGGATTTTTCAAAGAAAGTTACGACAATAATTAATGGAGAGGCCTTGAGTAATTGTAGTTTTAAATCTCAACTCCTGATGATTGTTTTGTACGTGCCAACTTCATATTCTTTTTTGAAGTTAAACTTGGAGAATTGCTGTGTTTAGTGTTGTCATTTCCTAAATTTTCTTTTAGTCTTTCAGCTCTCAAAACTGGTGCTGTGAGACAGGATTCACAGAGTAGAGTAGTGGATAGTGGAAATGGCTGTTAGAAAAGCATTTTTTAAAGTCAAAGGGAATTTTAAGGGTAGATATGTCATCTCTGTTATTTCTGTCTCCAGGTTAAAATTTGAGTTACATTTTTCTAGGGGCTCCCCTGGTAGCTCTGCTGGTAAAGAATCTTCCTGCAATGCAGGAGACCCTGGTGCGATTCCTAGGTTGGGAACATCCCTTGAAGAAGGGATAGGCTACCCACTCCAGTATTCTTGGGCCTCCCTGGTGGCTCAGCTGGTAAAGAATCCGCCTGCAATGTGGATGACCTGGGTTCGATCCCTGGGTTTGGAAGATCCCCTGGAGGAGAGCATGGCAATCCACTCCGGTATTCTTGCCTGGAGAATCCCCATGGACAGAGGTGCCTAGTGGGCTACAGTCCATGGGTTTGCAAAGAGTTGGACACGACTGAGCAAGTAAGCACATAGCACAGCTCTAGAATAAACATAACAAAACAGTCCTATGTGATCATTCTCTAGGTTGTCTTGTAGATATAGATGGAAAGAGAAATCCACTGATTGTCTTACTGCAAATATGTTTCAAGTAAGAAATAGAAATTTTCTCAGTTCTGTGATAGGAATAAGTTGGTTTTTCTCTGCATTGCATTATCACGTATTTCTTTGCACACATAGCTGCTGACTGAGTATGATTTAAGTTAGAATGTGTCTGAAGATTGAGTTGTAACCAGTCATTTGGCTCTTCTAGCATTAGCGGATCCTCTGATTCTGACCCTTCTGTCATTTTCCTCTAGTTATCCTCTCCATAGTTCTAGCAGTGCCCTTATCACACACTAATGACAGGCAGTAAATCCTGGACAATTATTTTCATACATGCATCAGTACAAAATAAGTTGCACAAAGTTCTGTCTGCCCTGAGTTTAAATTTATTCTCTTAAGGTTTCTGTTTTACATATATCAACTATTTCTGTTTTATATATATCAAATAGTGTTTTTTAGAATGTAGATAAATGAATGATTTGAGTTTGTAGCACATATGGTACTGTATTCAAATTATCTAACTTTTAAAAAATTAAATATCAGCACCTCATTTTAATGAAGGTGATAAATTCAAGCACCCTTCATTCTCAGATGTCATTACAGGTGTATTGGAAGCAAACACGCGTGTGTTTCAGGCTGTGCTGTTGCACGCCTCGCCACCCTTGTGATGGGCTGCAGTGGAATGGAGTCGTTAGGTTTAAATTCCGCGCTGCCCCTTAACTAGTTGCAAGGCCTTTGGCAGTTATGTAAAATGGGGAGAGTAATATTTGTTCCAGACACATCATACATTTAAGAACTGTGAGGGACTCTAAAGACTTCTGCTGGTCCTAAAAGATGCCTTAGACTCCTTTGCAAGCTAAGGCTGTGGGCAGCTACCACCCATGGATAAGAATTATGAATTCAAACTGGTGTAGACCTGCCTCCTCACTTGGATCTCTTGACTCATAATCCAGTGTTCCTTTCCATTATATTGTAGAGAACTGCTCTACTTGTAAACCAGTGCCAGGATTCGGATCTCCTCAAATGAAAGGTTAAATAGTGATAGGCAAGAAGTGTTTTTTGTTTTGTTTTGTTTTAATGAGAAAATAACTCCTTGATGTATTAGTGTCTGATGTTAATTTTTGATGAGACTGAACTCTCAGGATTTGTTATCGTTATTAGGATATTAAACTTATGGAAATTTTAAAAACACAGTTTATCCCCTAGAAAAACACTAAAAACTTCTTATGTATATGAACTTGGATTAAGTTCAAACTTTAAGATGTACAATGAGAGACTTACAAGGCTGCAGTTTTTAATGAATGAAATGCCTCTGTGAGTGGATCAAAGCCAGCTTTCATGGTAAGTATGAAGAATGTGTTTTAGTTCCCCATCTCCATGCCCATCCAGTTACAACTTAAATTGCCTTGATTGCATATTAGCTGAATTAAGTGTTGATGAAACAAATATAGGGTCCTAATTAAGCACAATGAAGATCTTACATTAGTGAAGCGGTATATTACCTAAGCACAAATCTGCAAAACAAATATTTAACCAGTCCAGTGGGTAGGCACAGTGACTATAATGCAGATAGTAATTTACATGAATGTTTAATATGATGTAGTAATTGGCATTTGGATTCATATAAATATGTTATTTGAAATACAGTATTTTTAAGTTTTGGAAAATTGAATGATATTCAAATCTGGGGACTCTAATAAAAACATTGTTAGAGATGAATACACTTGAGGGTAGCAAGCACACTGGTGATACACAGCTTTGAAACTTTATTATGGAAACTTAAAACATGCTAAATGAAGTTCAGTTGATTTTCCCATCCTTAGCTTCAGCCATTGTCAACATTTTGCCGTTCTTGTTTTATCCTTTTTACTCTGCTGCTCCTTCTCTCCCCTCCCCATCACCATGTGGGATTTTAAAGCAAATTCCGAGTATTATTTCACAGATACCTTTATCCAAAACATAGGTACAATGCCATTGTCACAACTAATAATATTAACAATTTTCTAATGATATCCTATCAGAGAAGACAGTGGTACCCCACTCCAGTACTCTTGCCTGGAAAATCCCATGGATGGAGGAGCCTGGTGGGCTGCAGTCCATGGGGTCGCTAAGAGTCGGACACGACTGAGTGACTTCACTTTCACTTTTCACTTTCATGCATTGGAGAAGGAATTGGCAACCCACTCCAGTGTTCTTGCCTGGAGAATCCGAGGGACCGGGGAGCCTGGTAGACTGCCCTCTGTGGGGTCGCACAGAGTCAGACACGACTGAAGCGACTTAGCAGCAGCAGCAGCAATGATATCCTATAGTTAGAAATGTTCAGATTTCTCTGCCTCCAAAATGTTTTTCACAGTTGGATTGTTTGCATTAAGTTCCAGATAAAGTCCTCATGTTGCAATTGAAAGTTATGTCTCTTAAGCCGAGTCATTTATTCTGTTAAGTCTCCTCCCTTTTCATGCCTTATATTTGATGAAGGATCCATGTCATTTAATCTTTCCCTCATTCTTTGTTTGACTCATTGCATCTTTTTGATTTTGTTTAACCCCTAACTCTCCTGTAAGCTGGTCATTAGTTCCAGAGGCTTTTTTAGTGAGCATTCTTCATAGTAGGTGTGGCATTCTTTCTACTGCGTATCATCAGGAGGCAGGTAATGCTAGGTTACCTCACTGTTATTAATGCTATGATTGGTCAGTGATTTTCGTGTTGTCGGTCTTACCTGGCTATTATAAACATCCTGTCAGCTTTCACTCAGTGGTTTCAGCCCCTGCTAGTGATTGCTGCCTGCTCCATTGTATAAGGATTACAAAATAGTTTTTTAATTGTATCACTCCTACTACATTTATCAGTTGAAATTCTTTATATTTAGTGACTCTGCAATACAGAAATGCAGAATAAATGCTTATTTCCCCCCTGACTTTGCTGGTTTAGAATAATGGGTTGGTGCTACAGGAAGCTCTTAAAGTGACCAGTGAAGTTTTTTGTTTGTTTTTGTTTTAGTTGTTTTAGTGTCACGATTTTAGTGTATTATTTGTGTCCTCATCCGTTGTGGTTGCTGTTAGTGATACTTTAATTTTCTCATCTTTGGGCGTTTGGAGTCTCTTCAAATGGACTCCTCTGTTCTTTTGATAACTTCATTACTTTTTGTCACAAGGAATCTCAGGTTCATCTTATACATTTCTTGTCCCAGACTGGGAATCAGATATTTCTTCAGGAAGCCCTGGTTTCTTCAAGCGAGAAATGGTTTTTAGAAATCACAGTCAGGATATTAGGGGAATTACTTGCTACTGGTTTCGTTATTGCTTCTAGATATTTTTAATGCTTAGACTCAGGAAATGATTGTTTTTTGTTTGTTTTTAAAGAGAAATAAATAGATGACTTTTACTGATATTTCAATTTCCATAAAAATTACAGAGATTTTTAAAAAATATATATTTTATTTATTTACTTTTGGATATGTTGGGTCTTTGTTGCTGTACAGGCTTTTTTCTCTCGTTGTGGCCAACAGGGGCTACTCTGTTGGGGCCAAGTGGGGTGTGCGGGCTTCCCATTGCAGAGTCTTCTTTTGCTGTGGAGCGTGGGCTCTGGGCTGTGTGGGCTCAGTAGTTGCGCTCCTGGCGCTGCAGCACAGACTCAGTAGTTGTGGTGCATGGGCTTTGCTGCTCCAGAGCGTGTGGCGTTTTCCTGGGCCAGGAAGTGAACCCACATCTCTGCATTGGCAGGTGGGGTCTTTACCACTGAGCCCCAGGAAGCCCCAGAGTTTTGATTTTGACTTATTGTAATTTGTATCATTTTTATTTTATGCTAAAAATCCTTTATGCTAAAAATAATCCTAACAACTTAAGCATATATTGCATATAACATATATACATTTTGAAATAATACATCTTACTAGTCATAAGAAGAGTCATTAATGCAACTTAAGATTCCTTTATGTTATTTTTGTCCTTAGGCTATATTCCACTAGGGATATAAGAACAGAATACTTACTTTAAATTGGCTTGAAATAATTGTTCCTATGTCCTTATCCTGCCAACTTGAAAAACAGGTCATTTACTTCACTTTGCTTTTGATTTTTCAGGAATACTCTAATTTTTCCTTATTAATTTTTTGGTATAAAATATTTACATTGTTTCAAAATGCTAGGGGTATTTTTTAAAAAGATGCTGCTGTTTGACACATCATCAGATCAGATCAGATCAGTCGCTCAGTCGTGTCCGACTCTTTGCGACCCCATGAATCACAGCACGCCAGGCCTCCCTATCCATCACCAACTCCTGGAGTTCACCCAGACTCACGTCCATCGAGTCAGTGATGCCATCCAGCCATCTTATCCTCTGTCGTCCCCTTCTCCTCTTGCCCCCAATCCCTCCCAGAATCAGAGTTTTCCAGTGAGTCAGCTCTTCGAATGAGGTGGCCAAAGTACTGGAGTTTCAGCTTTAGCATCATTCCTTCCAAAGAAATCCCAGGGCTGATCTCCTTCAGAATGGACTGGTTGGATCTCCTTGCAGTCCAAGGGACTCTCAAGAGTCTTCTCCAACACCACAGTTCAAAAGCATCAATTCTTCCGTGCTCAGCCTTCTTCACAGTCCAACTCTCACATCCATACATGACCACAGGAAAAACCATAGCCTTGACTAGATGAACCTTTGTTGGCAAAGTAATGTCTCTGCTTTTGAATATGCTATCTAGGTTGGTCATAACTTTCCTTCCAAGGGTTAAGCGTCTTTTAATTTCATGGCTGCAGTCACCATCTGCAGTGATTTTGGAGCCCAGAAAAATAAAGTCTGACACTGTTTGCACTGTTTCCCCATCTATTTCCCATGAAGTGATGGGACCAGATGCCATGATCTTAGTTTTCTGAACGTTGAGCTTTAAGCCAACTTTTTCACTCTCCACTTTCACTTTCATCAAGAGGCTTTTGACTTCCTCTTCACTTTCTGCCATAAGGGTGGTGTCATCTGCATATCTGAGGTTATTGATATTTCTCCCGACAATCTTGATTCCAGCTTGTGCTTCTTCCAGCCCAGCGTTTCTCATGATGTACTCTGCATAGAAGTTAAACAAACAGGGTGACAATATACAGCCTTGATGTACTCCTTTTCCTATTTGGAACCAGTCTGTTGTTCCATGTCCACTTCTAACTGTTGCTTCCTGACCTGCATACAAATTTCTCAAGAGGCAGATCAGGTGGTCTGGTATTCCCATCTCTTTCAGAATTTTCCACAGTTTATTGTGATCCACACAGTCAAAGGCTTTGGCATAGTCAATAAAGCAGAAATAGATGTTTTTCTGGAACTCTCTTGCTTTTCCCATGATCCAGCGGATGTTGGCAATTTGACCTCTGGTTCCTCTGCCTTTTCTAAAACCAGCTTGAACATCAGGAAGTTCATGGTTCACATATTGCTGAAGCCTGGCTTGGAGAATTTTGAGCATTACTTTACTAGCGTGTGAGATGAGTGCAATTGTGCGGTAGTTTGAGCATTCTTTGGCATTGCCTTTCTTTGGGATTGGAATGAAAACAGACCTTTTCCAGTCCTGTGGCCATTGCTGAGTTTTCCAAATTTGCTGGTATGTTGAGTGCAGCACTTTCACAGCATCATCTTTCAGGATTTGGAACAGCTCAACTGGAATTCTGTCACCTCCACTAGCTTTGTTCGTAGTGATGCTTTCTAAGGCCCACTTGACTTCACATTCCAGGATGTCTGCCTCTAGGTCAGTGATCACACCATCGTGATTATCTGGGTTGTGAAGATCTTTTTTGTACAGTTGTACATCATAATTCTCCCCATATTCTATCATTAACTAAAGCAGTGTATCATTTTACCATATGTTTTAAAATTTAATATCTGCTTTATGAGTTTTTAAGGTTCAAATTTAAAAGTCCAGTGGATGGCTGCTAGATGGCAGTAAATAGTTCTTGTTTATATATTGCTTCTTAGAATTTCCAATGTTTTACTGGATTTTGCCATTAGAAGGCAAATGGATATATACTTGCTTAAAAGTTGCGATTGTGATGTTTGCAGATAATCAGTAAATAATTCCACCCTCCTCCCTAGTCAATTAACAACTATTTAAAGATGTCTTACAGGCTGATGTATTGAAATCACAACACAGAGTCAGACTTTTATATTATGTGGCTTAAATTTGCCAGACGGGGCACTTTTCTATTGGAGGAGAAAGAAGGAATCTTATCCCAAAAGTTTTTTGTATGTATAATTTTGCTGAATGCCTGGCTACCATGGAAATAGATGTTAAAATAAGCTCTTGAGTAGGTAGGTGGTGACAAAACTGGCTGTACTGCTGTACTGGGTTGCTAGACTTTATTTGGCCCTATCTTCCTCTCATCCTTCCTCTTTGTTTTGTTTGTTTTTTCAGTATCTCTGCTTTTAGAATATTCTGTGTGCTGGCTTATGTAAGTTCCATCAGTGGTTTGCTTTTGCTTACATTGGTACTATTTAGATAAGTAAGGTATTTTATCTCGTAGGTTATTGAATTGGCTTTTTTTGTTGTTGTTTTTTAAGTAAATTCTTACTGATTTACTATAGTTAAGGGATATAGACTGGTATATTGATGGTGTTGGTTATTGTTTTTTTTTCCCCCTTTTAAGCAGTTTTATTGAAGTGGGCACATTAGGTGTTAATGCTTCTTGGAAAAGGTCTTGAAGGACCTGTATCAAGTTGTTAATGGTAGTGGGAGTATAGAAAATGTTTAGTGTCTACTTTGTATTGTTAAAATGTTTGATTTTTTTTTTAATCAAATGTGTACTGCTTCATTAACTGTAAAAATTTTCCACTTCCAAAAAATTTGTTAGTGATCAGTAATTCAAATATATAAAAATCTGAGGAAAAGTAAAAACCCTCTGTTATCGCATTTATTTATTTATTTGGCCTTGACTCTGACGTTGAATTGTGTAGTGTTGGTCCTCAGTTACTGTACCTAGATACCAAGGCTAACACTACTTACGTCAGTGTTGTCCTGAGGTTAAATGGGGTAATATCACTAAAGCATAATGCCTGGCACACGATGAGTGAGCAGGGGAGTCTTCGTAGATGCTCTGTAGGTCTTAGGAGTGGTATAGCTGTGTACATATGAGGAGTGTATTGTGGAATCTTACAAGAGCTTGTCTTCATTTGAGCTCACAACCTTCTCTTGCCACTTCAACTTTTCTTCCCTGTATGTATATTCCCAGAGGACTCATTTCCAGTTTTTCTGCCCAACAGAGACTTTGGGTCCACTTTATACCTGTTGCGTTACTGTTACCTACAAATTGGTATATTCATTTATCTTACTCAGTAAAATGTAAGAAGTCAGAATTCAGGTTTAATAGGTATCCTTGATGAATTGACCTCCTCAATATCAAACTGGGTCATGTGATTTTAAAAAAGGATTTTTTGGTTTATTTCTTCCAGATGTCACTGTAGATATAACCTGGTAAGTTTGGAATTTTCAAGAGCCTTTGTCGATAGATAAATGAACAGCTTTGGAAATAAATGGAACTATTCCCAGAATATTACGGATATAAGGTTTTTGTAGGCATATGTCTACAAACACTTCAGGAAGGCAGACTCTTGGGGACAATCAGGATGACTGCAAAACTATATCACATATAATATGTAATGAAATACAGAAGCATATAACTTATTTGGGGATATATTCATATTGTTGAAGTCCAAATATCTATTTTTTTCATTTAATTTTCCTAATGGTTAAAACACATGGCCAATAAGTTTTTAAAAATACATAAAGTAATATAGCAAAAAAAACTTGGATCCCATCTTTTCCCTCCATTTTTTTTGAATTTCCTTCTTTCTGCTGTTGTTTATCATGCATCATCATCATTCCAGTATTTCCTATTCAGAGAAAAACACAGATTTGCCTTCTTATTCCTCTCTTTTTTTTTTACCTTCAGTTTTTAAATCATACTTACTATTCTGCACTTTTCAGATGTGTCACTTAACACATCTGGGAAATGTTTCTATACCAGTACATAGAGAGTGCCCTCATTCGTGTGTTCTCTTATCACTTTTTTGAGGTATAATTTTTACACCAAAAAATTAAGCCATTATAAATGTAAAAAACCAATGATTTTAAAATAAATGCATAGAGTTATGCCTTTATCACCACAATCCAGTTTTAGAACATTTATATCACCCCTAAAAAGTTACTTCCTGCCCATGTGCAGTCTATGCTTACTCCCATCTTGAGCCTCAGGTGACCCTGGAGCTCCACACTTGTTTTGCCAGCCCTGTGCTAGTCCGTTTTGTGGATGTGATGTAGTTTTTTAAAACCACTCCCCTATATTTGGATGTTTGGGTTGCTGTTGACCTTTTGCTTTTACAAACAATTCTGAGTTGAGGTAACTTTGTATATACATTATTTCATACCTATGCAAGAATATCTATAGGATAAGTTTCCAGGAGGAGGGTTACTGATTTAAAGGGTGTATATACTTTTTTTTTATAATTATTGCAGGTTTTCCCCATATAGGTTATACAGACTTACATTCTCCCCTTCAGTGTAATCGTTTGTTTTCCCAAACATTACCAGCCAAGTATGTTACCTGATTTCTCAACTTCTGCCAGTCTGCTAGTGGAAAATGCTATCTTGGAGTCATTTTATTTGCATTTCTGTTATAAATGACTTTGGTCTTCTTTTTATACATTTAAGGGCCATTTACTTGTATTTATTTTTATGTCAACTATCTCTTCTTATGTTCATTTTTCTGTTCAGTAGTTAGTCCTTTTAAAAATGACTCATTTCTAGGTGTTCTTTAAAACCAGAGATTAACTCTTTGTAGAGATACGAATTATAATCCTTTTAGAGTTTGTCATTTGTGTTTCGATTTGCTTGCTTTGTGTAGTTTTTGTTTGTCATGTAGTTTTTTATTGCTAAATTTATCAATATTTCCTCTTATAGCTTCTGAACTTTGAGTTTATTAATTATTTAAAGTAAGGCCTATATTGAACATCCTTCCAAGGTCATTAACTCGTCACCAGTTTGAATTAAGTTAGAGATTTAGCCAGATCTACTGACTTGCATCTGTGACAAATACCTTTGAACATGTTATCTGACATGTATACAAGTATATCTGTTGGATAAATTTTGGTGTATATTCTTGGGGCTGTTGATATGCATGTTTATAAAATTTTGACAGTTACCATCATACTGAATACATGTTTTTTCCAAGACCATTAAGATACATAATTGCTAATAACTGGTGAGGAAATTAATGGTGACTTGTGTTCAAGGTGCCAGATTGTGAACCTCCTGCAGTACTACTAGAAAAGCTTTGGTCAGAAATAGAATGTGACAGTGTGAAAGTGTTAGTTGCTCAGTCGTGTCCGACTCTTTGCCACCTTATGGACGGACTGTAGCCCACCAGGCCCCTCTGTGCATTGGATTCTCCAGGCCGGAATACTGGAGTGGATTGCCATGCCCTCTTCCAGGGGATCGTGTTGGACTAGGGATCAAACCCGTCTCTTATATCACCTGCATTGGCAGGCAGGTTCTTTACCACTGGTGCCACCTGGGAAACCCCGCAGAACAGAATACTTGGCTGTAAATAATAATCTTTTTCCATTATGTATTGATCTTCAAGGCAACAGAATTAAATTTTAGAAATTCTTGAAGAATTTCCATTATCTCTTAAAGTGCCAGTTCTGCATCATCCTTCTTGACATTTGCCCTAGAGCACCACTTGTACAGGTACACGAGGAAGCATGTTCTAATTATGTTTATTGCAGCCTGTTTGTGATAGTGAAAAACTGGACACCACTTATATCATTAGTAGAAAAGTTGAACCATCGTAAATTCCTACAATGATTATATCACTAAAGTAATTTGATAGTATTTACTGATTGGAAAGATCTCCAATACATTTTTTCTGTGAAAGAAACAAATTTGAAAGGCAGTGTGTTAAATATAGTACCAATTATGAAAAATATATTCACAGAAATCCTATATATGGACACATAGACATGTGTATAAATGGAAAAATCTGGAAAAACATATCCCCGAATAATAAAAGTGATTACCAGTGGGAAGTGGTTTGGGATTGTGTATGGTAATTTAGAACTCTCTTTTAAGGTTTTATTATTTATACAAGGATAAGATATTCATAGATTGTGCAGCTAAAAGCTAATTTTACACATACTTTAGCAGTAAAAGTATGTTGTATTGTACATGTATCCTTGTAAATGCAGAGTAAGGGGACTGGAAGGATATTAGAAGACAGTAGTTTTGTTGATGAGGGATGTGAGAAGAGAAAAGAAGAACAACTGCGTGTACTTTTGTGTACTTCTGTATTTCTGTATTTTCATAAAGCGAATGATGAATTCATGTATTAATGTCTGTGATGGAAAAAGGAGTAAATTCTTTGAGACCAAGAATTCATATGAGAATATGATTTCATTTTGTCAGGCTCATTTAATAGTTCTTAATGAAAATACTAGCTGCTAGTTGAATCACTAGGTAGAGAATAAAGATATATTTTACTAGTTTGCTGATTTATTTACTTGATGTGTTTTCATCACTTTAGGGCAAATACAAGAATAAAAATAAGTAAACCTTTTCCCATATACCATCATGAATACTAGTTGTTTCTTATATCATGCAGGATGGTAAATACAGAGTTGTTCTCTTCACTTGTATCCTCATCTGAAATTTTCTCTTCTCCTCTTTTCTTCTACAACTTCTCCTGCAGTCTGGACATCTCTCTAGTTCAGTTTTCTTAGTTTACTGGCCCAGGATCAGATCTGTTCTCATGAAATGGGAGTTAGCAGTGATGTTTCCAGTCAGTCCTGCTTTCTCTGTCTACCTTGTATTTTGTTCCAGATTATGGAGAGAAATACCTGGCTGCTGCTAAGTCACTTCAGTCGTGTCCGACTCTGTGCGACCCCATAGATGGCAGCCCACCAGGCTCTGCCATCCCTGGGATTCTCCAGGCAAGAACACTGGAGTGGGTTGCCATTTCCTTCTTCAGTGCATGAAAGTGAAAAGTGAAAGTGAAGTCGCTCAGTCGTGTCTGACTCTTCACGACCCCATGGACTGCAGCCCACCAGGCTCCTCCGTCCATGGGATTTTCCAGGCAAGAGTACTGGAGTGGGTTGCCATTGCCTTCTCCAGAGAAATACCTGGAGTAACAGGCAAATTTGGCCTTGGAGTACAGAACGAAGCAGGGCAAAGGCTAATAGAGTTTTCCCAAAAGAACGCACTGGTCATAGCAAACACCCTTTTCCAGCAACACAAGAGTAGACTCTACACATGGACATCACCAGATGGTCAATACTGAAATCAGATTGATTATATTCTTTGCAGCAAAAGATGGAGAAGCTCTATACAGTGAGCAGAAACAAGACTGGGAGCTGACTGTAGCTCAGATCATGAACTCTTTATTGCCAAATTCAGACTTACATTGAAAAAAGTAGGGAAAACCACTGGACCATTCAGGTATGACCTAAATCAAATCCCTTATGATTATACAGTGGAAGTGAGAAATAGATTCAAGGGATTAGACGTGACAGAGTGCCTGAAGATCTATGGACAGAGTTTTGTGACATTGTACAGGAGACAGGGATCAATACCATCCCCAAGAAAAAGAGATGCGAAAAGGCAAAATGGTTATCTGAGGAGGCCTTACAAATAGCTGTGAAAAGAAGAGAAGTGAAAGGCAAAGGAGAAAAGGAAAGATATACCCATTCTAATGCAGAGTTCCAAAGAATAGCAAGGAGAGATAAGAAATCCTTCCTCAGTGATCAATACAAAGAAATAGAGGAAAACAATAGAATGGGAAAGACTAGAGATCTCTTCAAGAAAATTAGAGATACCAAGGGAACATTTCATGCAAAGATGTGCTCAACAAAGGACAGAAATGGTATGGACCTAACAGAAGCAGAAGATGTTAAGAAGAGGTGGCAAGAATACAGAACAGCTATACAAAAAAGATCTTCATGACCCAGATAATCACGATGGTATGATATCTCATCTAAGGCCAGACATCCTGGAATGTGAAGTCAAGTGGGCCTTAGGAAGTGTCACTACAAACAAAGCTAGTGGAGGTGATGGGATGTTGAGCTCTTTCAAATCCTAAAAGATGATGCTGTGAAAGTGCTGCACTCAATATGCCAGCAAATTTGGAAAACTCAGCAGTGGCCACAGTACTGGAAAAGGTCAGTTTTCATTCCAGTCCTAAAGAAAGGCAGTGCCAAAGAATGCTCAAACTACCACACAATTGCACTCATCTCACACACTAGCAAAGTAATGCTCAAAATTCTCCAAGCCAGGCTTCAACAGTACGTGAACTATGAAGTTCCAGATGTCCAAGCTGGATTTAGAAAAGCAGAGGAACCAGAGATCAAATTGCCAACATCCATTGGAGCATTGAAAAAGCAAGAGCATTCCAGAAAAACATCTACTTCTGCTTTATTGACTACTCCAAAGCCTTTAACTGTGTGCATCACAACAAACTGTGGAAAATTCTTCAAGAGATGGGATTACCAGACCACCTGATCTGCCTTCTGAGAAATCTTTTTGCAGGTCAGGAAGCAACAGTTAGAGCTAGACATGGAACAACAAACTGGTTCCAAATCGGGAAAGAAGTATGTCAAGGCTGTTTATAGTCACCCTGCTTATTTAACTTATATGCAGAGTACATCATGAGAAATGCCAGGCTGGATGAAGCACCAGCTGGAATCAAGATTGCTGGGAGAAATATCAATAACCTCAGATATGCAGGTGACACCACACTTATGGTAGAAAGCGAAGAACTAAAGAGCCTCTTGATGAAAGTGAAAGAAGAGAGTGAAAAGGTTAGTTTTAAAGCTCAATATTCAGAAAACAAAGATCATGGCATCTGGTCCCATCACTTCATAGCAAATAGTTGGGGAAACAGTGAGCGACTTTATTTTTTGGGGCTCCAAAATCAGTGCAGATGGTGGCTACAGCCATGAAATTAAAAAATGCTTGCTTCTTGGAAGAAAAGTTATGACCAACCTAAGACAGCATATTAAAAAGCAGAAACATTACTTTGCCAACAAAGGTCCATCTAGTCAAGGCTATGGTATTTCCAATAGACATGTATGAATGCAAGAGTTGGACTATAAAGAAAGCTGAGTGCTGAAGAATTGATGCTTTTGAACTGTGGTGTTGAAAAAGACTCTTGAGAGTCCCTTGGACTGCAAGGAGATCTAACCAGTCCATCCTAAAGGAGATCAGTCCTGAATATTCATTGGAAGGACTGATGTTTAAGCCGAAACTCCAATACTTTGGCCACCTGATGCAAAGAACTCACTCATTTGAAAAGACCCTGATGCTGGGAAAGATTGAGGGCAGGAGGAGAAGGAGATGACGGAGGATGAGATGGTTGGATGGCATCACTGACTCAATGGACATGAGTTTGAATAAACTCTGGCAGTTGGCGATGGACAGGGAGGCCTGGCGTGCTGCAGTCCACGGGGTCACTGCAAAGAGACACGACTGAACAGCTGAACTGAACTGAATGGTCTCTCGATTCTGTTGTGTTCTTCTAGTTCTTCCATTTTGCACATGGCAGCCACAGTGATCTAAGACCTACATTAGATTATGTTAATCCTATGCACAGAATTTTGTAATGGTTCTATTGCTGTCAGGTCCTGCTTGTCCATTGGTGGTCAAAATGCTTCTCAATATGATCATTAATAATTATATTGCCACATTTCCCCTTGCACTCCAGTTCTCCAGAGTGTATTTCTCATTTCAGACTGTCTGAACATCTTGATTCCTTTTCATTGACCACCTTCCCTGATACCCTAAGACTGATTTATCTCCCTTTATACAGAACATGGTCACAGTAGTTATCTGTGTGCTATAATTGCTCACTTGTTTAACTGATGCCTCCACTAGACTTTGTCTCACATTATGAACCCCGTTCCTATTCAGTTCCTGTATATTATCAGCTTTAGGTCAAATATGTGAATTGGTGGATGGTTAATCTTATCATGCATGCCGCTCTCAGCCATTTTCTTCTTACCCTTCGCTTGTTCTTTCTCCACCTAGCGATAGAGGAAGTAGAAGAAATAGGGAAACGGGTAGGGAAAAAGGAAACTTGGGAAAAGAGAAGGAAAGTGTGCTGCTGGGTTCTAGTATTCTATGCCTAATCCTTTTTCCCCCCCTCACACTTTAAGGATAAAATAATTTATTGTCGTCATTACAAAGGATGGACAGTTGCTTTTTCAGTTTCAGATTTCTGGGCAAGTGATATGGTTTTTAGTTTGAAAACTAAAAAGGCAATATTTGTATGCTGAAGTATTAAGAGAAATTGCGCTGATGCCTGCCAGTTACTCTAAAGTCCCTGTCCTATAATTCCAGCATCTGCCACAGCTGACTCTGGTTCTGATACATGGTCTCTTTCTTCAAACCCGGTTAACCGTGCTTTGTAATTTTTATTAAAGGCCGGACATGATATACTGGGTAAAAGGAACTGAGGCCTTTAATAGGTGGGTTTATGTTTATTGTATTGGAGAAGGAAATGGCAACCCACTCCAGTGTTCTTGCCTGGAGAATCCCAGGGACGGGAGAGCCTGGTGGGCTGCTGTCTCTGGGGTTGCACAGAGTCGGACACGACTGAAGCGACTTAGCAGCATGTTTATTGTATAAAAGCTAAGCTTTGTTTACTGTTGGTGTAGCTGTAGATGTCAGGCTAAAATTTCCTTTGGTGTCCTTGCTTTTGTCTTCGGGTTTTCCTAGAGATTTCTTAAGTGAGTCTGATAGATGCAGTTCTTTCAGTTGTAATCCACTGTGCAGGAGTTCTACGTATCAGCCAAGATGTGGGGGGAGGGGACGCATTCCATAGCCCTGTGATCAGGTCTCATTCTTTGGTGCACTGGTGTCCCTTAGCTGTGACCTTCTCAGGTGCTTCTCCTTAGGTGAGACTGGGAGGCTTGAGGGGGCTGGAGTTGGGTATTTTACTTAGCCAGGTCAGTTAGGCTCTAGTAAAACCCCAACAGATTAGGCTCTGATTGTTTCTCTTGAGGGCAAGTTTTGTTAAGAAGAATAGAATACTTTGGCCATGTTTCAAAATGGGTAAAAAAAAGTTCTCTCTCTCCCTGCCAGAGCATCAGGGAGATTTTTCTCTCATCTTCTCTGCGAGAACCTCATTCCTCTGTGAGTCGTCATTTCGAGTGCCTGAAAGCGTGGGGGCTCCCTGAATACTGAGTCCCCTTGGAGTTTTTAACTCTCATGATGTCCACAGTGAGCCTCCAGCACTTCATCACCGACAACTGACTAGCTCCAGCAGGGGTTTCTTTTCCTGCATTCCTGCTTCTCTGATAAATTGTGGTTTTCTGTGTTTGCCTGTTTGTCTCCAATTTGGGGTCAGTGGTTGGTTCTGTAACCTCAGTTCTCTAATGGATCTAGGAAGACTGTTGCTATTCAGTTTGTTTTTTTTCTTGTGAGAATGGGAGTGATGACTACTGATCTCCTTATAGGCTAGATGGGAAACTACAAGTCTTTAGCCATTTTCTTTAAATATGAGTGGTTTGCAGATAGGTGAAGGGATGGTGGAAAGATATATCATGAAGTAAGTAGAGTAAAAACACTGATGGGAGAATCTGTGTGCTCTGACCAACAAAGGTAAGACCAATACAGAACGTTGTCTAGAAACTCAGAAAAGCCTTTATATTTGAGCAAAACTTTGTCAAATGAATAGGAGTTTCCAGATGGAAAACTAGAAGGCGGGATGCTCTGCGGCCAGAGGCCCTCTGTGCTGGGAGAATTGGAAGTGGTGAAAGCCTGGCATGGCTGGAGCACAGAGACTGTTCCTGCCCGATTCTTGCTTCTGAATATTTGATTAGAATTACACTTCCCAGTACCCACACCTCTCTAGTTCCTTGCTTCAGGGCCAGTACTTGCAGTTGGAGTGCTCATCTTTTACTTTGGCCTAACCCTCAGCCATGCATCTTGGTGGGGTTTTCATAAGGAAAAAAAAAAAAAGATTCCAGGGGTATTATAATACAGTATAAAAGTCTTTCAGACTTTTTTTGAATACAAATTTTGTGTAACAGCCCATATATACACACATAAACAATGGAAACACACATTTCACAAAGTAATAATTACGCCATGTTTATTTCACTCTGGTATTTTCTGATCTGTTCTACTTCATTTTCAAAAACTGCTAGTGAGGACCCGCCAGATTCCATTCACAGTCCGTTAAGAGGGTTTGACTCACAGTTTGAAAACTGCTTGTGTAAGGGAATCGTGATACATCAGGTAGTACTCTCAGAATGTGAGTACTGCCAGAATTATCCCCCAATTTTTTATTCAATTATAAATGGTATCATTTTAAAATTTTAGTTTCTGATTGTTTTGTGTATAGGAATACAATTGATTTAGCTATGTTGATTATGAACCCCGTGATCTTGCTAAAACCACTTAGTATTAGTTCCCTGGGTTTTTTCTGTAGATTATCATGTCTTTTAAATGTTTCATAGACTTCACCAGTGAAGCTCTTTGGGTATAGTTTTCTTTGTGAGAAAGTTTTACACTGCAGATTCAATTTTTAAAACAGATCTTCTGTTTCAGTTTTCATTTCTTACTGAGTGTGCTGCTATTGTAGTTTCTGTCTTTCAAGGGATTTGTCCATTTTCTCTAAGTTGTTGAATTTATTGGCATGAAATTGATCATAATATTCCTTTAGTATCCTTTTAATATTTGTACACTCTGTAGTGATATCACTTCCTTTATTCCTGATAATGATAACTTGCATCTTTCCTCTTTTTCCACGATCCATTTGTCTGCTGCTGCTGCTAAGTCACCTCAGTCATGTCCGACTCTGTGTGACCCCATAGACGGCAGCCCACCAGGCTGTCCTGTCCCTGGGATTCTCGAGGCAAGAACACTGGAGTGGGTTGCCATTTCCTTCTCCAGACCCATTTGTTTAGATTAGCAATTTTGTTATCTCAAGAAGTCAGATTTTGTTTCTTGATTTTCTCTATTTTTCTATTTCATTAATATTCATGTTACTTTTTATATCTTCTACTTAACTTCCGGTTTAATTTGTTGTTTTCTTCCTAGTTTCTTAAGGTACAAGTTGAAGGTCATTGATTTGAAAAGTTCCTTTTTTTATGTACATGTTTAGTGCTATAAATATACGCCTAAGTGCTGCTTTAGCAATGTCCCACACTTTGCAATGTGTTGTGGTTTTGTTTTCATTCTGTTCAGAATACTTCTTAATTTTCCTTTTTATTCTTTTACTCATGGGTTATTTTGACATGTGTTACTAAATTTCCAAATGTTTGTAGACTTTTCAGAGCTCTTTCTGTTATTGGTTTCTAAATTAATTCCATTTTGGTCATACTTTGTGTAACTTAAATGCTTTCAAACTTATCTGATACTTAATTGTGACTCAGAATATATTCTTGGTAAATGTTTTGTGTGCGTTTGAAGAGAATGTATATTTTCTTTGTGTTGGGTTCAGGTTGAGTTTGTTGATAGCATTGTTTACTTTTGCTTGGGATTTGTTGAACTTCTTGGGTCCCTGCTGCTGCTAAGTCGCTTCAGTCGTGTCCGACTCTGTGTGACCCCATAGACGGCAGCCCACCAGGCTCCCCCATCCCTGGGATTCTCCAGGCAAGAACACTGGAGTGGGTGGCCATTTCCTTCTCCAGTGCATGAAAGGGAAAAGTGAAAGTGAAGTCGCTCAGTCATGTCCCACTCTTCGAGACCCCATGGACTGCAGCCCACCAGGCTCCTCTGTCCATGGGATTTTCCAGGCAAGAGCACTGGAGTGGGGTGCCGTTCTTGGATCCCTACCTACATTTATAGTTTTCGTCTAGTTCGGAAACAATTTGGCTATAATTTCTTGAAAAATTCTTTATTTTTTTCTCTTTCTTTAGGGACTCCAGCAACATGTTTGTTAGACTTTTGAAAGTTGTGCGGCACCTTCCTCATGCTCCTCTCATTTTTTGCAGAGAGGTGGGGGTTCTTTTTTCTTTATATTTTGAATAATTTCTATTACTTTGTCTTCAAGTTCACTGATCTTTTCCTCATCTAGTGTTTTTTCATCTCAGACTTTGTAGTTTTCATATTTAGAAATTTGAGTCCTTTAAAAATAGTTTCTATTGTCTCTGTTTGACTTTTTGAACATATGGAATGCACTTAGAAGTAATTGATGTTCTTCGGTGCTAATTCTAATGTTTGTGACAGTTCTGGATCAGTTTTGAGTGATCAGTTATTCTCACTGTGGATCATGTTTTCCTACCTCTTATTGACTTTTAATCTTTGATCGGATGCCAGATATTGTGAATTTTGCCGTTTTGGGTACTGGATATTTCTACAGTTCTGTAAATCTGCCTGGACTTTTTCTTAGGATGTAGTTAAGTTACTTGGATACAGTTTGATCTTTTGGGATCTTTTAAAATTTGTTAGGCAGGTCAGGAGCTCAGACAAGGGCTATTTAATTATTTTCTGCTACTAAGATAAGACCTTCCTGGGTACACTACCCAGTGTCCCATAAATTATGAGTCTTTTTAGTCTGGCTGGCAGGAACAAACACTGTTTTTGGCTCCATGTAAACACCAGGCACTGTTCCATCTAATCCTTTCTGGTGGTTCTTTGCGTGGCCTTGGTTGGTTTCCTCCCATGCATGTGCTGGTAAGTCCTCTGCTGAATTGTTGAGGGCGACTCTTTGCCCATCTCCATGATTCTCTTTCTGTGCAGCATTCTCCTTCCTGGTGGTCTGTTGTATGAATTCTGGCTACTTTGGCCTCCCTAGACTCTTATCTCTGCTTCTTCAAAGAAGTCTTAGACTTTTGCCTCAGTTCCCTCTCATTGTTCCATGGCCTGCTAGCTCTCAGGGCAGTAAAGTAAAAAAGTGAAAGTTGCTCAGTCATGTCTGACTCCTTGTGATCCAGGCCAGAATACTGGAGTGGTGGGTAGCCATTCCCTTCTCCAGGGTATCTTCCCAGCCCAGGGATTGAACCCAGGTCTCCTGCATTGCAGGCAGATTCTTTACCATTGGAGCCATCAGGGAAACTTTTACTCACCTTATTTGTTTTCTGTCTTTTGAAGAATCTCTGTCCTTTGAAAGCAGTGTGTTTAAAGAATTTTGTTTTTTGTTTTAGGCTGGAGAGTGAATCTGGTTGCTTGTTACTCCATTTTGGCTGAAAGGAGACTAATAAGTTCTTTAAAAGAAAATATCTTATACATTAAAAAAAAAATCAATAAGTCAAGATTCCAGAAACCACAGAAATGGTGCATCAAAATTTATACCGAGTGCCTTTTGAAGAAATTATCGGTTTAGGGCATTTTATTCATGGGATTGGAGCTGATAATATTAAGTTTATGAGTTAGACAAAAGATCAGGCTGTCATTAAGAGTTTCATTCCTTTATCTATTTATTCCTCTATTTACTTGTACCTTCTCTTACATTATCTCATTGAGACTATAGAAGCATTTAGGTTAGCGTCATAAATGTTACTGTAGGATTTTATGCTGATGATAGTTAAATAGAAGGTTTGCATTTTCTGGTAATAATTTGAATAGCTGACAGAGGATGAGATGGTTGGATGACATCACTGACTCGATGGACATGAGTTTGAGCAAGCTCTGGGAGTTGGTGATGGACAGGGAAGCCTGGTGTGCTGCAGTCCATGGGGTCGCAAAGAGTTGGACACGACTGGGGACTGAACTGTATTGTACTGAATGGCTGTATTACTTGAGGATACTGTAAAACTTAGGTTTTGGGGAACTTTTGGAGAAAGTGAGTCACTTCTAGATACCCAGTACATTTTGTACCTTTTTCTAACGTCAGGCCTTAAAATTTTTGACTGGAACTCTTAAATAATGTCGTGGTATTTCAGTATTGTCTAAAAGATTGTTGTAAACTTAATTTACCGTATTCTTGGTGATAGTGACTGTATTATTGATAAACCTTCATGCCCACTTAAATCTGAGATGTAAGAGTAAATACAGAAGTATTTATACATTGCCTGTTCTCTGGCTAACCAAATATAGCATTTTAATCTTTTTGGAAGAAGTGTAATTGCTTTCTTTTGATAATCAGGGTAATGACAATACGGCCTGTTGACAGTGGGGCTAATGACAGTAGGTTAGGCAGTAAGTAGGGGAATTTTGGCAAAGTTAAAAACCAAGTTGAGGTGAAAATGTAAGTCATTTACAATTAAATCACTTAATATTTAGTTAAAATAATGAGCAATAGTCACATATTTTTAAAGATATTCTTGACATATAAGTATGAAAAGGTGAAAGCCAGTGAAATAACTAATTGACTTTCACTATCAGATCAGTTTATCACATTGCACCTTAAGATGATTTTACGTTGTACTTGGAGATAAGAGTGTTAGGCCTTATAGAATTTTTTAAATTATTTATTTATTCACTTTACAATATTGTATTGGTTTTGCCATACATTGACATGAATCCACCATGGGTGTTACATGTGTTCCCCATCCTGAACCCCCCTCCCACCTCCCTCCCCATCCCATCCCATTCCTCGGGGTCATCCCAGTGCACCAGCTCCGAGCACCCTGTATCATGCATCGAACCTGGACTGGTGATTCGTTTCACATGTGATAATATACATGTTTCAATGCCGTTCTCCCAAAGGCCTTATAGAATTAATGGGGGATTCATTTAAAATACAGGAAGAATTTAATTTCCTTAGAGTCTAACTAATTTTTTTTTAAGAAAATACAGTGTTGACAAGAAAAGGCATAAATGATAACCTTAAAGTAAACATTAAATACTAAAGTTTAATATTTATAACTTTATAATAAACATTTCACTTGGTTTCCGGTTATTATTTAAAAAACTCATTATAGAAAATATGGAAAATTTAGAAAAGTAGACAGGAAAAAGGAGAAGGTGATGGCACCCCGCTCCAGTACTCTTGCCTGGAAAATCCCATGGACAGAGGAGCCTGGTGGGCTGCAGTCCATGGGGTCTCTAAGAGTCGGACACGACTGAACGAATTCCCTTTCACTTTTCACTTTCCTGTATTGGAGAAGGAAATGGCAACCCACTCCAGTGTTCTTGCCTGGAGAATCCCTGGGATGGGGGAACCTGGTGGGCTGCCGTCTATGGGGTCACACAGAGTTGGATACGACTGAAGTGACTTAGCAGCAGCAGCAGACAGAAAAAAGATTACTCATAATTCAGACATTGTAGAGATAACTGCTATTAACATTTTATTACATCCTTTTAAGTCTTTACCCGTGTGTATGTCTGTGTGTATTTAGAATGATTGTTAATAATTTTTCTTTTAACCATTTTTAACAGTGACTCCTAAATGAGTAGATGTTTTAATTTGTATATTAGTTATAGATAAATTTTTAAATGTCGATAGATTGTTACTACCTGATAGCACAGAATGACATTGAGTAAAAATCTGAATTTAAGCTCTTTTCTTGCCTCTGATTAGCTGTGACCTTAAAACCACTTAAAGTTCTGCCTCTGTTTGCTTTATTAAACCAGTGGGTGATAGTAATTTTCCTATTTGCCTACATAAAGAAAGTGAAAGCATTAGTCACCCAGTCATGTCTGACTCTCTGTTACCCCATGGACTGTAACCTGCCAGGTTCCTCTATGCATGGAATTTTCCAGGCCAGAATACTGGAGTGGGTAGCCATTTCCTTCTCTAAGGGATCTTTTCAACCCAGGGATCGAACCCAGGTCTCCTGCATTGCAGCCAGATTCTTTACTGTCTGAGGCATCAGGGAAGCTGACATTTGCCTACAGAGGTTTTGTTTTTGTTTTTTGATGGAAATGAAAGTGCTTTTAAAAGATGTGTTGTCAAATGTATTATTTTGTTATAATATTGAATAATATCTAGGTAGTAAATATTTCCATATCTGGTTAAATCTGATTTAACTTGGAGGTTTTCTTGTTTTCTCCCTTTCTCCCATTTTAATTAGGTAATCTTTACGAAAAACCATGCCACAATAGAAATTCATATTTTTTAGATCCCTTGGAAGCACAAGCTTTACTGTGGTTATGTATATGTATATCTAAAAAATAAAAAAATATATATATATATATATAGGTATATCTATAAGTAAAGTCAGGGCTGTGAACAGTTTCAAGTGATGTCACAGTGTTAAGGGCAGACCCTTGTTCAGCACCATTATGCTTTACGTAGTGATTGTGTTTTTGATGACCTTAATTCCTAATGTGCCACCAAATTCTAGTATTTCAGTGTTTGTCTTTATTTCATACTAGATCCCCTCTTTCCTGAATCATTGTGTATATCCCAAGGCTATTATTTTACCCAAATAGGAAAGTTTTTGTGTGTGTGTGTGATGCAAGAATATATATTTTAAAAGGCATTGTAAACTGCAGTGCATTGGGAAAATACAAGATAATTTATCTTCAGTAAATAGTAAAACTCAATGAATGGTTTTTCACTGTAAGTTTCTGATATATGTGGCACAGAGAATCTGCAGTTCCCATGTCAGCTTTACCAGGAATACACACAATATCTAGCTTTATTTTCATCTTGAAGTCTGCACATAAAACCCTTTGGACTTCCCTGGTTGTAATGCCAGTGACGACTTCAAATCCAGCATGCTCAAGCAGGTTCAGTGGGTCCCAAGGTCAAGGTTTTTTGCCACCTGGAAACAGGTTTGGGAATACTGGAGGTCAGTTCTGTGATCCCAGTCCCTCTCCAGCTGCCATTACTACTGCTTAAAATTTCATTTTTACAAACTCAAGTCCCCCTGTGCCATGCCACCACCACTTCTACCAAATAGGAAAGTTTTAAGGATCATTTTTGTGTCTGAGAATTATTCCCTTATTGACAATATTGATACATAGAAGGGTTAGTAATATATTACTTTCTCTTCATTTATGTCTAGCTCTACTTTTTAAAACACTTCTCCTTGGTCTTTAAATGATATAAAGAAAAGATTTGTTAGATATCACCCAGCTTTCCTAGAGTTGCCGACCACTGAATTAAATATAAAAAACTGCTCACCTTGTGGCATGCTGTATAGAGTTGTCTTGGTGAGAAATAATCTGGTGGCAAGTTATCCCTTCAGTCTGTAGAGTCTGTGACTTTTTATTCTGGGCTCACATTTGAAACCATATTGTTTTTTTCTGTTTTTATATCTTAACATATAAACTAACAATTAGAAGTTACTTAGGGCTTTCTGTAACTTAGTTTGAACTGTGAGAGGTCATGACTGTCCTCCTTGAAGTGCTTTCCCAGTGTCCTTGAAGTAGATTTTGTGTGTGCCAAAGAGCCTGATTTTAGCGGTCATCCTTCGTTTGGTAACAGCACACCACTTTCCCTTAATGGACTGACTGTCGGTGTAGGTGCCCTGCCCTTCGTGGGTCAAGGACTGAGTGTGTAATTCAAGTTACACTTACTGGCTGTATTACAAAGAATAAGAAAATGAAAATGAAATAATATTAAAATCTTTTATATTATTAATGGATCAAGTAAGAATAGTATAAACATGGCAGATATGTTGGTCTGGTCAGTGTTTTTAACCCTGTTACGTGACTGTCAGAGAACTCTGAATTGAAGTAAGAGTGTATTGGCACTCCTCAGGCCACCCTCAGGTTTGGTAATTGGTTGAGAGAACTCACAGGACTTGGTGTATAGTTGTACTTAGGCTTAAGGATACAAAGCGTAATCAGCAAAAGGAAAAGATGCTTGGGGTGAAGTGTTGGGGAAGCCAGGTGCAAGCTTGCAGTCTTCTTTCAGTAGTCACAGGACGCAGGTAATTCTTGTAGCAGTGAATTGTGACAACATACCGTAAGTGTTGGCAACAGGAAAGCTTGTTAGAGACACAGCACCTAGGGTTTTCACTGGGGACTAGGAGTGGAGAAGGCAATGGCACCCCACTCCAGTACTCTGGCCTGGAAAATCCCATGGATGGGGGAGCCTGGTGGGCTGCAGTCCATGGGGTCTTGAAGAGTGGGACACGACTGAGCGACTTCACTTTCACTTTTCACTTTCATGCATTGGAGAAGGAAATGCCAACCCACTCCAGTACTCTGGCCTGGAAAATCCCATGGACAGAGGAGCCTGGTGGGCTGCAGTCCATGGGGTCGCACAGAGTTGGGACACAACTGAAGCGACTTAGCAGCAGCTGCAGCAGCAGGAGCCTGGTAGGCCGCAGTCCATGGGGTCACGAGAGTCGGACACGACTGAATGACTTCACTTTCACTTTTCACTTTCATGCATTGGAGAAGGAAATGGCAACCCACTCCAGTGTTCTTGCCTGGAGAATCCCAGGAATGGGGGAGCCTGGTGGGCTGCTGTCTATGGGGTCGCACAGAGTTGGACACGACTGAAGCGACTTAGTAGTAGCAGCAGCAGCAGCAGCAGCAGTCACTTAGAAAGCCCATACAGGGCACATAGTGGAATCAAAGCAGATATTTTAGCATAAACTATTATTTGTACATACAGTTTAGGCACAGTGAGCCACTCTTATCAATTAATTGTGAGAACCCTCCCGAAATTCAGGTTCCCACAACCTCCCAGATGCCATCCAAGGGCCAACCTTGAAAGTAGGCCAAAAATAGCAGTCAGGCCTGCTGTGTTAACTCTTTTCATAGAGATATCTTAGCTTTCACTTCTCTTAGCTTTTTCTCTTTACATTGATAACTGTATCTCAGTTTCTCATTTTTTCACTAGAATCTTTTTAAGCCATTTTTCTATATTCTATATTATATTATTTATTTTTTGGTCATGCCATGCCACGCAGCATGTGGGATCTTAGTTACCAACCAGGGATTGAACCCATGCCCCCTGCAGTGCAAGGGGAGAGACTTAACCACTGGACCACCAGCGAAGTCCTGATATTACATTATTTTAAATGCATATTTTCATTGCGTTATTTCGTTCTGTGTTTGTGTTACCTGGTTTGTTTTTTTTTTCCATTATCACCATCATGGCATCTCTCAAGTCTTTAAAGTGTTAGTTGCTCAATTGTGTCTGACTTTTTGTGACCCCATGGACTGTAGCCTGCCAGGCTCCTCTGTCCATGGAATTCTGCAGGCAAGAATAGTGGAGTGAGTAGCCATTTCCTTCTCCAAGGATTCTTCCTGATCCAGGGATCGAACCTGGTCTTCTGCATTGCAGGTGGAGTCTTTACCCCTGAGCTGCCTGGGAAGCACCAGGTGTTTAAATGGTAGCTGTAATTTCCCAAATTGCTTTCACCTTGGGTGTTCCTCCCATATTACCTCATACCGTATTAGTCAGGAAACCAAGTAGAGAGTCTGTTAGTTGCTGCATATATCTAGTACAAGTTCTAGAGAAATAGCCTCTATGTCATTGGTTTTCAAACTGTGGGACATATGAGTTCTCTGGAAAATTTATTAAAACACAGATTGCTGATCCGTCCCCCAGAGTTTCTGATTCAGGATACCTAGAGTGGGGCCTGAGACTTTGCGTTTCTGACAAGTTCCTGCGTGATGTCAGTGATGTTGGTCCTGGTGACACACTGTACAAGCCTCTTTTCTAGTTTATGATAAGGTGTAAACTCCTGTAACAAGCGTACTGTAATCTGTAGAATGTGTATGTGTGCGCGCACCTAACGCAACGTGCTGAAAGTGAGCGGACAGTTGATGGCGCTGCTGCCAGCTCGTGTGTGTGTGTGTGTGTGGTGCGCCTGCTGTTTTTCTTTTGAGACGTTCGTGGGACACGTGCTCATGTAGATCAACATAAGAAATGGTTACTAGGAAAGCATACTTTCTTATCTGTTTTTAAGATAAATAATAGAGCCCTTATTTTTTTATGTGCTCAGGGAATCTTCCCCACATCATTTGGAATTTATCATGTCACCTGGGTAATTACAGTCCAGTGGATTCTTTCTTCAATATTTTCTTGGGGACAGTCGATTAGTAAGGGAAATGCTAGAATTTAAGAGCTCTGTTGGCTTTCCTCTCCAGCTGGGAATGCTTTATGGAAGGGAGTACCATTGGAATGTTTTTCATGACTTCAGTCGTGTCCGAGGATCATAAAGTGGCAGAGTTTAGCTGGTGACAAGATGGGCATGGTCATCATAAAAGACAGCAAGGCGGGTTTGATACTTAAATTCTGAGAATGTACTGATCCACCTGGGGTCTTATTTTTACTGCAGTCTTTCAGAATTGTGAATCAAATTAGTTTGAGGTTTTTGAGATTTTAATTTGAAAGTTTTGGCAACTCCCCAGCCTCCATCCAAATCTTGCTATCTGGAGTATATGACATTAAATGTGTGCAATTAGTCTTCTCACTGTCACAGTCCTTGAAGAGTTACTTTAAAAAAAAATTCTTTTTGACAACATTGCTGAATTTGGAGAGCATTGTACTAAGTCAGATAAACCTAACACATATTAGATATTATCACTTAAGGGTTAGAATATTTTTAAAAAGTAAGTGAATATATAGATTAATTTGAACTTGTAGCAGGGAAATTCTTTTGTCTTTAAACATTGATTTGTTCTTTTGCTCATTATGTCCAATGGGATAATGAATTTTTGAAGACAGGAAAAATACATTTTGTTTTTTGTATATTCTAGGCGCCTCACCAGGAACTGCCTACTGCTAGTTCAGTTTTGATCTGGTTTGGTTCATTCATTCACTTAACTAGTGTTTTATTGAGTAGTTATTAGTCCTACTTTATTTTTTTTGCACGGCTTGTGGGATCTTAGTTCTCAAGCCAAGTATCAAACCTAGGCCCCAGCAGTGAAAGTGCCGAGTCCTGACTGTGGGGCCTCCAGGGATTCTCTGTCCCTTACTTATTCTTGACTAGCGCTCCGTTTCTTTCTTCTGATTTGGTAAGATATTCTAAGTTTTGAAAAATATGACTGAAAAAAGTAGAGAAGTCTGTTGACAATAGAAACTATTGTTTTTTTGGTATAAATATATTTTTAATAAGTTGATAAAAGAGTGTAGAGCCAGACCTATAAAAGCCTGCAAGTTGATTTTTTAAAATTGAAGACCAGAGGTTGTATTTTAGTGTTGTTTTCTAATCCTGCTGTAATAATGACTAATGACTTTCAATAACTTTTTAAAATGTTTTTTCCATAGGAAAGATAACCAAAATGCACGTCATAGTGGTTTCCTTGTAGAGGAGGCAGGGTCAGTGGTGTTGGGAGTTTTACAGTTGGTGGTAATCTCAAGAGATGTTTTATTACGATATTTCTTTCACATCTTAAACATTCATGACAAATACTTTCACATTAAATAATAAAGTTAAAATGACCATAAAAAAATCTGGTGTTTTACTTCGTATGTCCATATTTCATTATTCCTTATTGGTCTTCTGAAATTTTATATATCGTGATGATTTCACTTAAAACTTGAAACTGGAATTGGTTTCCTATTTGTATGAATAGGATCTAAGTCCTAATTAGCCCAGGACGTTATGGATGCTCAGTAAATGTAGACTTGATACAACATTTTATGTCTTCTTTCTGATGTGTTTGATTAAGACTATTTTGGTTACAGTAATAGAAACCATCTCAATTATTGAAAGCCAAAAAGTGAATTTATTTTATGGCTACTGAGTACCTGCAAGTAGAGAGCCCAGTCAGGTTTGAGGAGAGATTTAACTTTTGGAAAGCTGGCAGAAACTGTCTCGTGGTTCTCTCAGTCACTTAACGGACACACACGCTCATATGTGTCCCTTTTTTTCTCTACATGTCTGTCCTTTTTTCTTTATTACTGTTTCTCTTTCTTTGCAGACTGGTTTTCTCTCCTCCCTACACATGCCAGAAAATGGCTAACACAGGTTTTTATTGCCTTGCTCTACCAGAAAATTGACAAGTCTTTCAGTTTTGAATTCTTAACAGGGAGAACCTGTTTGGCACACTTTGGATCAGATTGCTGACAATCAGTATAATCAAATTCTTGACGGCAAAATGTATTCCCAGAACATACCTCTTTGTTAAGAGAAATAATCTGATGATGCTTGTCGCATTAGCAGCTTATTCTTTATAAAACTATATGGACTCTTTTTAACTGTAAAAATTTGATCATCTCATAAGTTATAAACTGCATTTTAGATTTATCAGCATATGACAATTTTATGTGCAATAGGTAACTTTATTTTTTTATATTATATAATTTACTTATAAAATATATAAATACACATCATATGTTTACTTTATTACTGTTATCAATTCCACTTTACAAATGTGAAATTAGGCTCAGAGAAGTTAAATAACATGTCCCAAAAGTCACATGCGGGCTTCTCTGGTGGCTCAGTGGTAAGGAATCCACCTGCTAATGCAGGAGACCCAGGTTCGATCCCTGGTCCAGAAAGATCCTTTGGAGAAGGACATGGCAACCCACTCCCAGTATTCTTGCCTGGGAAATCCCACAGACAGAGGAGCCTGGCAGGCTACTGTCCATGGGGCTGCAAAAGAGTTGGATGTGACTTAGCAGCTAAACAGCAACAACAAAGCTCACATAGATGTGGAGTTTGAACCCAGGTACTCTTGATTCCAGAGCTCATGCTTTTGACCTCTCAGTATATAAGATTCCTCCCAATTTATGTGACCTTTGTTTTTGAAATGCGAGTAATTTTTACCTTAAGGAAAATCCCATTTAGCAGGGCTTAACTAATGTCTTACTTCTGTGGTTCAGTAAATAATTCCTGAATTCCTCTTGTATATAGGTACAGTTCTAGGACTGGGATATCTAAAGATAAATAAATAAGATGCTGTTTCTGCTTTAAGTTGCTCAATCTAGGAGAGAAGACTGATACAAATTACTAAAATACAATGTGAAATGTTCATCTTCACAGAACGTTTGTACCATTTGGACCAAGAAAGCTAGTATGTAGTATGGCAGTGAGTACTGTAGCATTGTTACCAAAAGGGTTACCTTGGGCTCTGAAATTAGAGTGCATTCTATGGCCTAGAATTTGTTTATTACGTATTACGTGGTTCAGTTTCTTTTGCTCACTAGACAAAGAATGGATAGATTTTCAAGCAGTCAGAGATTATGGTTTGCTTTTGATGGCTTCTTTCAAGGTCATATCTATCTGTGTATCTGTCTCGTCTGTATATTCTATTTTGGCTATGCTCTGTGGCTTGTGAAAGCATTAAGTCCTAACCATTGGACTTCCAGGGAATTTACAAGGTCGTATTCTTGAGAAAATAAAACCGGACAGAAACGTGGTTGGTGAACCAGACAGCCATCAGGTGGGAAAATAGCTGTAGTTTCATTAGTGGTGTAATGAGTCCATCGTTGGTTGGCCCAGGACCCAGATCTCTGTGTAAGCCCCGTGCTCTGACAGAGGTGGAGTCCTGCAAGCTCCAGGGTGAGTCGTCCTGCAAAGCTCTGTCTTGCGCATGGGCAATAGAGCAGAAACTGCGTCTGAGCAGATTGTGGAACAGGACTGTTTTGTTTCTTGGGTGTTGGTCTGTGGTTTCCTAGCTGCTTAAAGGAAGTGGAGAAAATCAGTATGAGATTGAACCTAACATAAAATTGCCAATATTTGACCTTTTTTGATTTAAGAAAAATTGCAGTTTCATATGGTTTCATCTAATATTTGCTAAGTGTTTTACTCAGGACCTGTCAGTCTCCAAAAGTTTCTGAACATGCTACCTAATTTAAAACTCTCAAACACCCTACACGATCAGTCTACAAAGAGGAAACCAAAAATCAAAGTGGTGGGGTGACATACACCCAAAGACATACCCAAAGTTATTCAGTAAATGAATTGCAATCTCTTGTTCCAAAACCAGAGTGTGTTCAAATTTGCCAGGGTCTTAATCTGTACGTTGAGCAGTTCAAGTAGACAGCAGCCTTTCTGAAATCAGGTAACAAATAAGTGATGGCTTGTATCCAGAGAGCTAGTGAACCAAGACCCAAACCCCAAGTCCACATGGCCAGACATAAATCATTACAGTGCCAGTTATGGTTTTTCTTTGTGCTTCTGAGTTTTGAACTGGCTGTAACCTTCACTTTTGAACTGTGGTGTTGGAGAAGACTCTTGAGAGTCCCTTGGAGAGCCAGGAGATCCAGCTAGTCCATCCTAAAGGAGATCAGTCCTGGGTGTTCATTGGAAGGACTGATGTTGAAGTTGAAACTCCAATACTTTGGCCACCTGATGCAAAGAGCTGACTCATTTGAAAAGACCCTGATGTTGGGAAAGATTGAGGGCAGGAGGAGAAGGGGATGACAGAGGGTGAGATGGTTGGATGACATCACCGACTCAATGGACATGGGTTTAGGTAAACTCTGGGAGTTGGTGATGGACAGGGAGGCCTGGCGTGCTGCAGTTGATGGGGTTGCAAAGAGTCAGACACGACTGAGTGACTGAACTGAACTGAACTGAACCTTCGAGATTATTAAAGTTTAAACATTATAAATAAGCATGGTATGTTCTGAGTGATCTACTTTATGCTAAAGTAGATTCATTTGAATAAGGTTTTGATTTCACCAGCAAGTAACAGATAAGTTTAACTTCTCTGAGGGCAAAATAAATTGTCTACCTTTGTGTTACATGGAGAAAGTGCCTTTGCTTTTTGGCACATAGAATAATGTCTTAAATACAGGTGGCACTTAATAAATGTCCTTCCCAGTATATTTCGCTCTTACCTCTTTGCAGATGATGAGCATTCTAGTTAGAATGTCTTTTTTGAGTTATTTAAGTTTCCAGGAATATCCAGACACCCCTCTGTGAATATGTAGGTCTCTGGTTAATAGATGTGGGTCTAAAATTTACTTATAAATAATTTATGGTTCCATCTCACAACGTAACTTAAATTTTAGGAAGAAAATTATTAAATACGTACCATCCAGAGAGGATTCTTGTGCTTAGAGGAAAGGGTTGATTTTTTTTTTTTTTAATATGGAAGAACTTTTACAGTTCAGTTTTTAAAAAAATGAGTAACTGATAAAGAACACATAATGTGGATGAAAGTGCAGCCTATTATACAGAGTGACATAAGCCAGGAAGAAAAACACCAATACAGTATACTAACGCATGTATGTGGAATTTAGAAAGATGGTAACGATAACCATGTATGCGAGACAGCAAAAGAGACACAGATGTATAGAACAGTCTTTTGGACTCTGTGGGAAAGGGCAAGAGTGGGATGATATAGGAGAATGGCATTGAAACATGTAAATTATCACATGTGAAATGAATCACCAGTCCAGGTTCGATGCATGAGACAGGGTGCCTGGGGCTGGTGCACTGGGATGATCCAGAGGGATGGGATGCGGAGGGGGGGTTCAGGATGGGGAACACATGTACACCCTTGGCAGATTCATGTCAGTGTATGACAAAACCAATACAATATTGTAAAGTAAAATAAATAAATAAAACTGAAAAATAAAACAAAAAAATAAAATCTAAAAAAAAGAACACATATGAGCAGTTCATAGAAAAAATACACAAATACTCAATAAATACTGTTTAAAAATAGTTTTTTTCATGTATTCAACTTTATAGTATGCAGAATTCATATAATCTCTATATATGTATACATATATTGGGTTGGCAGAAAAGTTCTTTTGGATTTTTCCAAAACATCTTATTGCTGTCTTCAGACTTTGAGAGCAAGCTGCAGACATGATGTCCTTTCATCCCTAAATACGGCAGAGCATAATCCCCAACAAAAAGGACACTCCTCCTTAACGTGCATTCAACTGTCTAAATCAGAAAATCAGCATTGGTATAATACTACTATCCTAGTCTCGAGACCGTTTCAGAGTTCACCAACTTTTCTCATAAATCTTTTTCCTTTTCTGGCCCATGTTCGGTGCAGGAATACACGTTACATTTGATTATCACGTCTCTTCAGAGTGCTTCAATTTGAAAGTCTTTCTGAGTTTTCACTATATTTCATGTCCTTCAGCGTGTTAAGGAATACAGACCTTACATTCTATGCATCTAATTTTTCTCATCGTCAAAATCATTCTTGGCATGTATATCACAGAAGGATGTGCTTTTGCTCTCAGTGCATGGCATCATTCCACTGCTGATAATTGAAACCTATGCCAGGAATGTGTCAGTATCCCGTTCTTTATCACACCTTCACTCATCAGTTCAGGATCTATTGACAACTGTATGAAATCAGTCACCTTCATGATGGTTGCTAAAAGATAATTCTCTGTTTCCATCATTCCTGCTACATTTATTAACATGTTACTGTAAGGAGGCGCTTTCCTCTTTCTACATTTTTTTATTTATTCATCATTCATTCATTTCCTTGTCAATATGGAATCATAGATGCAAGTTTCACTGAGTGAGTTTTGATTTTTTACCTGAATATAATTTACTTACACACACACATCTTAAGTCATTCATTTTTGACATACATATATCCCTAACAAGATTATGGGACAGCCAATGCTTATTTTGATGCTGAAGATTTCCCTCATTTGGCCAGTAGGAGCCCCTTCAAGGTGGCTCCTATGTCCCTTTGAAATGGCCCCATTATTCACTGAGCATTTCTTTACCTTCTGCCATAAGATGTTTTAGATTCTTCTTGTACTTTCTCTGCCCAATTTTGAAATTAGCTGTTTCTCCAAGGATCCTTGGTACCTTTTGATGTAGTATGGGTTCATCTGTTCGAATTATCTCCATTATTGTTTTAATGCCTCTTTGAGATTGTTGCATATAAAAAGATGGTTTTCATAGATTTATTATCACAGTGTGTGTTTAAATACATTTATTTACTGAGAATTTTAGTATCAAATTTAATATCTTGATTCTCTTTGCTATACTGGCACTGCCTTAGTAATCAATTTGAATGCTTACTGTTTTTAAAAAGTCTACCTCAATAAAACGTTATCTAGCATGTTTTCCTTTTTGAAAAATATATCTTGAGTAACTGAATATTTCTTAGGCAGTGCCAACGTTAGTCATTTGGAGCATTGATTAAACTGTTATCTCTCTGAAACTTGTATATATCGTGTACTGTAGCTCAAGGCACATAAGAGATTACTGTTGATTCATTTGAGTACTTATATATTTCCATGGCATTTTGGCTTCTTGAAGGATTATTATCCACCAATACCTAATTTAAAATTTGCTTATGCTTTTTAGTGTTTCCATGGAATTTAATGGTTTTTAGGTGCCAGTTAGGACACTTGGTAGATTGACTAGAAAAATAATTGTTTAAGCAGTGCTGAGATAACTGTGAGGTAGCTGTTGCCTTGACAACTGGGAAACTGTTCTGTTTGCTAAACAAAGGGATGGTAATTTAGTCATTTAATTTCCTTTTTGGCATGGAGGTAGTTTAGAAAAACATTTTATTTTAGCCTCTGAGATGGTCTGTATTTTTTACCAAAAGCAACAGAACAAAAAAAGAAGGTAAGAGGTTTTTTGGTTTTTCTCTGGTGGTATATATTGTACACCTAACAGGGTTGGTATTGGTCAGAAGTATCTTGGTAAATCTGACATGCTTCTTTGAATAGCTCTGCTTTGGATCAAAGTGCAGTAGCCTCAAAAGAGAGGTGTATAATCTTGGTAATCTTCCTGCTACACTAAAGGACTCTGATAGACTTTTTCTAGCATCCCCACAAACACTTAACCTCTCCTGCTACTAGATTTCAACATGATTGCTTTATTTCTGAATTGAACAGGGGGATACTATTTTAAAGATTCCTTCTCCATATACACAATTATAGTGGAATCTGTTTTATTTATGTGGGATCTCTTTTGTATAGGACTTAAATATTTTTTTAAACTCACAATTGTACCTCCAGAATATTGAGTAATAACAGCCTTTATTTGGTATTGTATGCTGGGTCCTGTTCTAATAAGCACTTTAAATGTAGCGTTTCAAGCTTCATCCCTGTGAGATAGTCACTATTTATTGTGTCTAGAGGCAAGGTTATCTGGCTGCTCAGTGGTAGATTTGAATGTAAGCCTCTAATTCAAAAGCCTGTGCTCTTAATTACTATATTATACTGGTTCTCATTAATAGAGTCACTCCAAACACACTGGAGAATATAGACAAGTATTACTAAGAATGTTCAAAATAACCCCTCTTCTCAGTGACTAACAGATTATAATATTTTGAGTATTAAATTGAGTATTATAATTGATAATTGTGGGACCCAGATTATGAGTATAAGGGAGAGTTATCACACAGTTATGTCTTCTTTTTTTAATATGTGTGAAATGTTCCTTAGTTTATATTTTAAAAAGTAAAGAACTACATGCCAAATGTAAAAAACAAAAAAGAAACTTTTTTTTTAGAGCAAAACAGGAAAACATACTTTGAATAAAGTATTTTCATTTCCATACCCCTCCTTTCCAGTCCCTTGCTCATAGGTTAATCCCTCTTTAGTAGTTGTCTTTACCTTTAATGTGTATGTTTTTCTGTGTGTATACTGTATCATAGAGAAGGCAATGGCAACCCACTCCAGTATTCTTGCCTAGAGAATCCCAGAGACAGAGGAGCCTGGTGGGCTGCTGTCTATGGGGTTGCACGGAGTCACACACGACTGAAGTGACTTAGCAGCAGCATACTGTATCAAATATATCTTTGATTATTCCTGCATTTCTAGAAGCATAAAAAGTATAACAGTTTAAAGATATGTACATATTACCAGTTACTCTGTACTGTGTTCTCATTAGATTTAATGCTAAAGAAATACTATATTCTGAGGAGTAATGACACTGGTTGAAAAAGTGAGAAAAGTGGTTTAACTTTCTCTTTGCCCTAATTTATGATGAGCAGTCATGTAAAATGAGGTTTTGCCTCTCCCATTTTAAAAAGAAAAACAAGGAGGGGGAAAGAGCCTCTTGATGAACGTGAAAGAGGAGAGTGAAAAGGTTGGCTTAAAGCTCAACATTCAGAAAATGCAGATCATGGCATCTGGTCCCATCACTTCATGGGAAGTAGATGGGGAAACAGTGGAAACAGTGTCAGACTTTATTTTTCTGGGCTCCAAAATCACTGCAGATGGTGACTGCAGCCATGAAATTAAAAGACGCTTACTCCTTGGAAGGAAAGTTATGACCAACCTAGATAGCATATTCAAAAGCAGAGACATTACTTTGCCAACAATGGTCTGTCTAGTCAAGGCTATGGTTTTTCCAGTGGTCATGTATGGATGTG
This sequence comes from Bos mutus, assembly GCF_027580195.1. Classification (NCBI taxonomy): domain Eukaryota; kingdom Metazoa; phylum Chordata; class Mammalia; order Artiodactyla; family Bovidae; genus Bos; species Bos mutus. The sequence continues at coordinate 37,649,854 of NC_091644.1, forward strand.
AGAGTTGGACTGTGAAGAAAGCTGAGCGCTGAAGAATTGATGCTTTTGAACTGTGGTGTTGGAGAAGACTCTTGAGAGTCCCTTGGACTGCAAGGAGATCCAACCAGTCCATTCTGAAGGAGATCAGCCCTGGGATTTCTTTGGAAGGAATGATGCTAAAGCTGAAACTCCAGTACTTTGGCCACCTCATGCGAAGAGTTGACTCATTGGAAAAGATTCTGATGCTGGGAGGGATTGGGGGCAGGAGGAGAAGGGGATGACAGAGGATGAGATGGCTGGATGGCATCACTGACTGGATGGACGTGAGTCTGAGTGAACTCCGGGAGCTGGTGATGGATAGGGAGGCCTGGCGTGCTGTGATTCATGGGGTCGCAAAAAGTTGAACACGACTGAGTGACTGAACTGAACTGAAAATTATATACGGGCTTCCCTGGTAGCTCAGTGATAAAGAACCTGCCTGCCAACAGAGAAGTTGCGAGTTTAGTTCTTGGGTTGGAAAGATCCCCTGGAGAAGGAAATGGCAACCCATTCCATATACTTGCCTGGGAAATCCCATGGAGAGAGAAAAGCCTGGTGGGCTACAGTCCGCGGGTTCACAAAGAGGCACAACTTAGTGACTAAACAACAACAAAATTATATACACAAATCTGACCATGTACGTTGTGAGTTTTATTTGTTTTTCTGTAGAAATTCATGTTCTGGTTAGCATAGTTTCACTTCTAGACAATTAATGTGTGTCAGTATCCCATTCTATCTGTGTAGCTCCAACCTGTGTTAAAATGCAGGCTTGTTAAACAAATGTATACAGAATTCAGATTAGTCATCTGAATAATTAAGAGACAAAAAGTAACTTACCTATAATGATACCAAAAAAAAAAAAAAGAGAGACAAATTAAAATCAGGGCATAGATCTTTGCTTTTCTTATGCTCTTTTGAGAAAATAACACTGTTCTAACAATGTATCTAGCAAGTTTTTTTAAACTTCGACTTTCCTTTGCAAGTATTTTTCTAATAGACATTTTCTTCATGTACTTTTCTAATTCCTTTTCTTGTGTTCTAGTGGAGAAGGCAATGGCACCCCACTCCAGTACTCTTGCCTGGAAAGTCCCATGGATGGAGGAGCCTGGTAGGCTGCAGTCCATGGGGTCGCTAGGAGTCAGACACGACTGAGCGACTTCACTTTCCCTTTTCACTTTCCTGCATTGGAGAAGGAAATGGCAACCCACTCCAGTGTTCTTGCCTAGAGAATCCCAGGGACAAGGGAGCCTGGTGGCCTGCCGTCTATGGGGTCGCAGAGTTGAACACGACTGACGTGACTTAGCAGCAGCAGCAGTGTGACAGAAGGAAAATATTACTCCCTGAAAGTAATAATTTGCCCTCATGAAATCTGAGTTAATTATTACTCTTTTCTATCTACATGGATTTCCATATGGGTTACAATGTGGGATGGGCTTTGATTTGGAGGAAAAATCACCTTTCTCAAATTCAAGTTGAATAAATCTGCTCAGTAAGCATAGTTATTGTTTGCTAATGTTGGAATGTGACCAGTGTTTGATATGAATATTAGTGAAAAGAATACTTAAATGAGTTTATGTATACTAGTAGTCTATATAATATTACTGTTCTATTCCCACCCCCTGCCTTTTTGGTTTAGAATTCTCTATAATAAAAGTATCTAAAAAGCGTATCATTTCTTAAATATTTATTTGTTCCTGATTGGGCACGAACAAGTACTTTTAGATCACCTCTGATTCTTTTCTCTATTTCACGATTTCTGGTTCCTCATTAATTTTTATGTAACCAAACTATTTATCTATGAAAATAAAATTTTGCTGGCTAATGAGATAGGAAGTATTAATGGGAGAGGTTGTGAGTTGTGGAGGTTAATGGGCCTTATGGGCATGAAGCAGCCCCTTTATCTGGGCTTCTTTAGCAATAACACAAAATTTATCAATTGAATTGATGTCTTTTTGACAATTTCTGAGTGAAGTGCTGCAAATTCCTGTTCATATTCTTGCTAAAATAAAGCCATTAGCCTGTCTGGAATTAAATCAAAATTTTGACCAAGAAAAGTGATACTTTAAGAGGGCTCAGCCATAAGGTAGAAATGTATTTATTAAATTTAGGTGCAAAGACTAGTACAGAGTTATCAAATTGTAGTTCATGGTATCAGCATATTTTAAAAATAACAATGCAGAAATGATTATCTTGCTATGAGAGTACACTTCTGCTATAGCATAAATTGAAATATAAGCATTTTCTTAAGTAGATTTAAGAAATCATATACTTGATATGTTTTAAGTGTTTTTTAAAAAAATACGTGAGGCAAATGGCCATTAAGGAGGGTGACCTGATATGTTTAGTTGTAACCCCTTTTTTTGGTTTCTGATACCTCCCCATCTTTCAAAAAGTTATTAAAATTATTTGCTGTCTTTATGATAATTTTTGTTATACCATTAGAATATTTTTTTAGAGATAGATCTCGTCTATGTGTATTAGCCAGAACTATTAGAGGTAAATTTATTTTAAGATCCAAATGAAATTGATGTTCTCATTAGTTATTGCTATATATTAGTATTTTTCCACCTTGTATTCTGTGGAATTTCTGCAGGATGTTAATAGATGTTAATTTTAAAAAAGGATTCTTTGGACAAATAGACTGGAAAATGGTGAGACAGAATGGGAATTGATTCAATAAACTGATTTTCCCAGACTCCCAACTCTTTTTTTTTTTTTTTTTCTGGTGGTGCATCTTGGTATATTAGTTTTTCTTATAAAACATTTTGGGAGAAGTTACTTGTATAATCTTTCTTTGTCTGTGGAATTGATTAATGTAAGTAGAACCCTTTACAACTATAGCTCCTGAACAGAAAAAGAACCTGATTATAAAAAAACAGCTAGATTAGGACTATTAAAAATTAAATCACAGTGAAAAAGCTTAGAATATTTATTGTAGACGGGAAGTAAACAGTGAATTCGTGTCAAAGCAGTTGAGACATTTTGGCTGATTTTTACTTGAGATTTTTCAAATTGGATTTCTTTGTACGGTTTTTAACAATAGTTTGAATCTATGTAGTTTTTCCCTACCCGCTTTGATACTGTTCTACCTTAGAGTCATCTTGATAGGGAGCTGTTCTGAATTTGGGTGGCTGCCAAGATAATAGCCTAAATATGAAAAGAAATTTTCTTTGAGCTTTAAGGATGTTCCTTTTCTTTCAGTGGTTATTTAGTAAAGAAAATTTGAATAAAAGAGTGGATAGAATGATACATACTTGTGATTGAGCTAATTCATATCATGGACCATGTGTGTTTTATGTAGAGGAAAAAAGATGCCTTTGTATCTTCTTTGACGTACATTTTGGTACATGTAAATAGACCTTATGTATTTTACTTATTTTTAAGTTAGAATATTTTATAGATTGTTCTTGTTAACAATACATTCATGTATTATAACTTTTATAGCTGTAACAGGATTAGATCTGCCAATCTGAAGTCTGATTGGGGGAAAGAACTCAAAAGTTTAAATCTAATAATAAGTTTTTGCATTTTTAGGCGCTTGATGAACCTCCCTATTTGACAGTGGGCACTGATGTGAGTGCTAAATACAGAGGAGCCTTTTGTGAAGCCAAGATCAAGACAGCAAAAAGACTTGTCAAAGTCAAGGTACAGTATATGTAGATTTTATAAATTATATATTTAGTATTTGATATCTGAACTTTTATTTGGTGAATGTATTAAGAATTTTTTCTTCTGCAAGTTGAGTTTAGTTTCTAAGAGTAAAGATTGTAAAAATAACTGAAAACAAAGCATTATTTGTGATTCTTAAGTGTTCTAATTGGAATGAAATTAGGTGATCATAATTGGTATTTTGAATGCCATTTCACTACAGACATGGTATTGTTTGTATTGTTAGCCTTTTAGAACTGGAAAGGACCTTAGAAGTCATGTAGTTTAATTTCTTAATTTTATCCTAAGGAAAATGAGGCTCAATAAAAGGGCCAGGGCCTTTTATTTCCAGGATGGTCCAGGGCCATCCTGGAAAATTAGTGACAGGATGGGAATTAGAATAGTACATCAATTTTAAGACCCTTCACCATTTTAACCATGAAATTGAGATGTGGTTTATAACTGATGATGGTGGATCTAGTTGTTGATTCCTTATCTTCTACTTTTCTTGAAAAAATGTTGCCAATTATTTATTGAGTACAAGCTGTGCAGGTGGGAAGGAGGATGGGGATACGAGAATAACCTTGTCTCTTTTCAAGAGATTTATAATCTAGGTTAGCAGATACCCCATAAAATACTGTTTTGAACATCACCAGTAAAACAGCCATAGAGGTGTTGTACTTGAGCTATCAGAGCTTCTTCCATGCTGGTATGCCTTGGTTCTTTCCTTATGCAGGGATATGTTGAAAAAAGCTTCGGGGCGATGCTAATTCACACTGCTGGTTAAGAACCTTTGTGACAGGGCCTTTAAACTAACTGTAAACCTGTAGGATGCTGATCTGGTCTCCCTCCCTGCCTTCAGGTTTCACATGCTTGGTGTACCTAAGCTCCTGTAGTGCCTTTTCCTGTTCTGACTTCACACGCTGGTGTTCTCTGAGCACTCATTTTTGCCATTACTATCTTGTAGATGAAGAGAAAGTTTTTTTTTTTATCAGTTTTTTCACTCTTTCAGACAGAGCTCCTGAGAGCACATGGTGTGAATTAGACAGAAATCTCTCCCTTTGGAGAGAGGTGGGACGTCTCCTCAGCAGAACTTGGCCTCCAGATAAGCACCTTCTAACCTGTGCTGGTTAGAAAAGGTGTTCCTTTGGGCAAGAGCCATGTGTTACTCCAGGAAGCATGCTTCACTGGAATTGAGCCGTGATTTGTAATCTCACCTGGGTGTCTCTGTGTAATGCATGATCCTGCAAAACGACACACAGCAGCTGTGCCATTGCTTGCTACCAGTGAAAGGGAGAAAGCAGTCTGTGTGACTTGTGCTGGTAGCACAGAGTGCCAGCCAGTGCCTCGTGTCTCATAAGTAGTGGCTGTCTAAAATTTGTTCTTAGTTCTTTAGACTGCTCTAAAAATCCGTTTATAATTCAAAGCTAATGATTTTCTCAACAGATATGGTAGTATATTTCTGTATCAGTTTGTTTATGATTCAGAGTTAATACATTTTCAACAATTTGTTGATACACTTCTTCCCCATCAGTTTTTATTTATTGAGCATTTATTACATGCTAAGCATTGTATCAGGTATTGAAACTCTAGTATTCTAAAGACCTTTCCTCAATTCTTAAGTGGTTTACTGTCTAAGTGAATGACACAGATGTGTAAACACATAATTTAAATCAAGTGTAGTAGTGCCATGTGTGAGAGATGTATGGGATGCTGTGAGTACAGGACAGCTCCTTTCGTAGCTGGTGTGTGAGCCTATTTCATAATTGATTACCACACACATCAGATAAGACCACGTTAATGGTTCAGTCCTTGGAAGCTCTTGTTTTATATAGGGGAAACCACCTTTTCTATACTGAGTATTGGAAGCTATTTTGTTTTTACCAACTAATTAAATATTTAAACTTGATCCTTTTATTTTAACATCTAGTGTCCCATTCTCTGATGTCTGTACTGACAGTACAGTAAAGTTCTGGATCCGGATGGCCTGAGTTTGAATCTCAGCTCTACCATGTACTAGTTCTGTGATCTTGGACCAGTTGCTTACACTTTGTGTTCCTCTGTTTTCTTAGCAACAAAATGGGAATAACCACCCTACCTAATAAAGTTTTTGTGAAGATGATAGGTTCAATGCTTGAGCTTGATGCTGGACACTCAGCAAATGTGTGTTGCTACTGCTTATTATTAACTGAAGGCTTCACAAAATGGTAGAATACATAATAAACTAAGATCACCACCTCCTTTTTCCTCATTTTTTAGGAAAACAAATTATATGATTAAACTCATAATTAATAGTACTGAATAAACTATAATAAGTGAATCATCAAGTAAATTAGTCTGGGTGTTGTCTATTAAATAGTAAGTTTTTCAGTTTCTGCTTAGGGATTGAGATTTTGTACAAACTAGGCAGCCATTTGTTTAGATTACTTATTAAAAAAAAAGAATTCATGCATTAATGAGCTTATGCTGCTTTTTTTTCTTTTTTGGTGGCTAATTAAATTTATAATCTCTAGGTAACATTTAGACATGATTCTTCAACAGTGGAAGTTCAAGATGACCATATAAAGGGCCCACTAAAGGTAATTCATTTATTTATTCATAATAACTGTTTCCCACTGAAGCACTAGAAGTAATGATCTTGATCTTTTAAAAAATTCATTGGTTACTTTGCATTTCAGTTGATAAATATGTTCAGTTCAGTTCAGTTGCTCAGTCGTGTCCGACTTTTTGTGACCCCATGAATCGCAGCACGCCAGGCCTCCCTGTCTATCACCAACTCCCGGAATTCACTCAGACTCGTGTCCATCGAGTTGGTGATACCATCCAGCCATCTCATCCTCTGTCGTCCCCTTCTCCTCCTGCCCCCAATCCCTCCCAGCATCAGAGTCTTTTCCAATGAGTCAACTCTTCTCATGAGGTGGCCAAAGTATTGGAGTTTCAGCTTCAGCATCAGTCCTTCCAATGAACACCCAGGTCTGATCTCCTTTAGGATGGACTGGTTGGATCTCCTTGCAGTTCAAGAACTCTCAAGAGTCTTCTCCAACACCACAGTTCAAAAGCATCAATTCTTCAGCGCTCAGCTTTCTTCACAATCCAACTCTCACATCCATACATGACCACAGGAAAAACCATAGCCTTGACTAGATGGACCTTTGTTGGCAAAGTAATATCTCTGCTTATCAATATGCTGTCTAGATTGGTCCTAACTTTCCTTCCAAGGAGTAAGCGTCTTTTAATTTGATGGCTGCAATCACCATCTGCAGTAATTTTGGAGCCCCCAAAAATAAAGTCTGACACTGTTTCCCCATCTGTTTCCCATGAAGTGATGGGACCAGATGCCATAATCTTCGTTTTCTGAATGTTGAGCTTTAAGCCAACTTTTTCACTCTTCTCTTTCACTTTCATCAAGAGGCTTTTTAGTTCCTCTTCACTTTCTGCCATAACGGTGGTGTCATCTGCATATCTGAGATTATTGATATTTCTCCCGGCAATCTTGATTCCAGCTTGTGCTTCTTCCAGCCCAGCGTTTCTCATGATGTACTCTGCATATAAGTTAAATAAGCAGGGTGACAATATACAGCCTTGACGTACTCCTTTTCCTATTTGGAACCAGTCTGCTGTTCCATGTCCAGTTCTAACTGTTGCTTCCTGACCTGCATACAAATTTCTCAAGAGGCAGGTCAGGTGGTCTGGTATTCCCATCTCTTTCAGAATTGTCCACAGTTTATTGTGATCCACACAGTCAAAGGCTTTGGCATAGTCAGTAAAGCAGAAATAGATGTTTTTCTGGAACTCTCTTGCTTTTTCCATGATCCAGCAAATGTTGGCAATTTGACCTCTGGTTCCTCTGCCTTTTCTAAAACCGGTTTGAACATCTGGAAGTTCACGATTCACGTACTGCTGAAGCCTGGCTTGGAGAATTTTGAGCATTACTTTACTAGCGTGTGAGATGAGTGCAATTGTGTGGTAGTTTGAGCATTCTTTGGCATTGCCTTTCTTTGGGATTGGAATGAAAACTGACCTTTTCCAGTCCTGTGGCCACTGCTGAGTTTTCCAAATTTGCTGGCATATTGAGTGCAGCACTTTCACAGCATCATCTTTTAGGATTTGAAATAGCTCAACTGGAATTCCGTCACCTCCACTAGCTTTGTTCATAGTGATGCTTTCTAAATGTGTAATTCTCTCTAAATAGGAAAAAATAGAATTAATGTGCCATAAAACCTATATGACAGTAAAACTTGTGTTCACAAGTGAAATGAACATCAAGGAAAGATTGATTGCTTATTATTCACTCATCTGTTTTAGTCTCACCATGTTTCACTTACTAAAAGGGTGGAATTTCCAGAAATATTAAGTGGTAAACTAGGGATCGAGTGATACGAGTTCCATGATGATGTGAAAAGTGAGAAAACAAAACATAATAAATCTTCAGAGCTTTCAATTCTTTGAAGCAACTGCTGGCCTATGAAATTTTTTAAGGGTCATTAGACAGTTATACGGAGAAGGCAATGGCACCCCACTCCAGTACTCTTGCCTGGAAAATCCCATGGACGGAGGAGCCTGGTGGGCTGCAGTCCATGGGGTCGAGAAGAGTCGGACACGACTGAGTGACTTCACTTTCACTTTTCACTTTCATGCACTGCAGAAGGAAATGGCAACCCACTCCAGTGTTCTTGCCTGGAGAATCCCAGGGACGGGGGGAGCCTGGTGGGCTGCCGTCTATGGGGTCGCACAGAGTCGGACACGACTGAAGCGACTTAGCAGCAGCAGCAGCAGCAGCAGCAGGCGGTTAAAAGTGATAAACTGTTCATGCATACACATAGAGAGTTTAATTTCTTTGCATTATTTTTTCTTCATTGGCCAGTTATGAATTAAGTGCTACTTTACTTTGCACTAGTGAGCAGGCTTAAAGGAAATATGTGGGTAGCCACTATGTCCTGTTCAGCCCTTGTGAATGTCTGAAACGGACATTGGCCTAGCTGGGCAGATTTTAAGAAACACTAACATAAATGAAGAAACATTTTTAGATGCAAGAAAATTCCTTTCCTAATCAAACAGTACTTTTCAGAGAACTTGATAGATGTCTCTATCCGCCAATTTTTGTTGGTGGTGGTTTTGAAAACTTTTAATTGAATCCCCAGGGCATTAGTACCTTGCATATATAGTAGGCACTGTGGAAGACTAATAGCACTAGTGGTAAAGAATCCGCCTGCCAATGCAAGAGATGTGGGTTTGATCCATACGTTGGGAAGATAGATCCCCTGGAGTAGGGATGGCAACCCACTCCAGTATTCTTGCCTGGAAAATTCCATGGACAGAGGAGCCTGGTGAATTGCAGTCCATGGGGTCACAAAGTCAGACATGACTGAGCACATCTGCACATAGAAGAGTAAAACTTGTAAGTTTTTAATATTGCCTTGTGAAAATCATTTTCCACTTTTTCTTTTTTATAGGTGTCCTCTTTAATGTTAAATGCACATGTGTATCACTTGTAGGGATAAAAGACAGAAACATGCACATGTATAATTTGATGTTGGGCTTCCCTGGTGGCTTAGATGGTAAAGAATCTCTGTGCAGTCCGAAGACTCAGTTTGATCCCTGGGTTAGCAACATCCCCTGCAGAAGGAAATTGCAACCCACGCCAGTATTCTTGACTGGAGAATTCCATGGACAGAGGAGCCTGGTGGGCTGTAGTCCATCGGGTCACAAAGATTCAGACATAACTGAGTGACTAACACACACACATGCAATTTGATGTTAACTGCCATTTATTTAGCATTTAGTATGTGTTGGTACTGTGCTAATTCCTCTGCACATATTATTTTATATAATCCTCATAACAACTCTTTAGAGATGAGGAAGTTGGAGGGAGATGGGAGGTAAAGTAATCTGGCCCAAGGTCTTATAGCCAGTAATGAGATGGCAAAAATAAAAATTCTCATGGACTCATAGCCTGTAGTTTTGAAGCATTGTGCCCCCTGGATGATCAGAACACACGCATCTCTATGCCTTATTTGTGTGTTTGCCTTATGAGCACACCAGCTAGCTCTTCACTACCTGACTACCTTATTTACCTGGCACATGCTAGCTGGTACCAGTTACAAAAAATGCTCAGCGTTGCAGGGATTGGAAAGACAATTTGAATCCTCAAGACATCTCTGTTTTTGGTTAAGCCTGTTTGATTATGGCATAGTTGGTTTATTTTGCTTGTTTGTTTTGTCTTACTAAAATTTTCTTTGTTTTTGATTAGGCTTGGGATCATTTTGATTTTGACATAGACAAGTGTATTAAATTACAGTCTCAAAATTGTTGAAATATTTCTCTTGCTTATGGATTTTTTTTGTATGTAGATTTTCAGTTGTTTCCTAATATACTTTGTAGCTTTCTATCAGCTGATAGAGTATTAGTATTTGGATAAATGTTTGTCCTAGAGAAAATAAACTTCCTATTTATTTGTGGTTATTTGATTTCAGTATATTTTCAGTGAATTGACATGAAAATAATACTGGAACATTTGAGGATTATATTTTAAAAAATGCACCATGTATTTATTGACAGTAGTCTCTGGTGGTCCAGTGGTTGGGACTGTGCACTTGTATTGCACGAGCCTGTGCTTCATCTCTGGTTTGGGAACTAGAAGAGAGAGAGAGAAGAGTTTCCTTCCCTTTTTTGGGCATTGTGTGGGGCTGACACTCTCTTCTCTAAACAAGTTTAGTTTTGTTATCACTGTAAAGATCATATACATTTTCTTTTAACTGAGATGAAACTAATATTATTACTAGTTTCAGTATACAGCATAATGGTTCAATATTTGTGCATCGCTGTGTTAACATTTGTCACCATACGTGGCTGTAAAGGGGCTTCCCAGGTGGTGCTAGTGGTAAAGAATCCATCTGCCAGTGCAGGAGACGTAAGAGTCTCGGGTTTGATCCCTGGGTGGAGAAGATCCCCTGGAGGAGGGCATAGCAATCCACTCCAGTATTCTTGCCTGGAGAATTCCATAGACAGAGGAGCCTGGAGGGCTACAGTCCATAGGGTCACAAAGAGTTGGATGGTACTGTATGAAGCAACTTAGCACACACGGTTGTAAAAAAATTTTTTTCTTGGTGTGATGACTTTTAAGACTTAGCCTCTATTTTCGATCTTATTCTCTTTATCTTATAAAGTTGGCTTTTTGTTTGTTTTGTTTTTTAGACTTCATGTATAAGTGATATCATATGGTAATTGTCTTTTTCTATAGGACTAATTTCACGTGGCATAATGCCCTCAATGTCTGCCCATGTTGTTGCAGATGACAAGATTTCATTCTTTTTAATGGCTGATTTATGTGAGCATGTGTGTGTGCACACACATATCTTTATCATCCATTGATGGATACTTAGCTTCTTTTCATATCTTTGCTATTGTAAATAATGCTTCATTGAACTTGGGGGGTGCGTATATCCTTTCAAATTAGTGTTTTCATTTCCTTCAGATAAATATCCACAAGTGAAATTACTGGATCATGTGACAGTTGTCTGTGTAATTTTTTTGAAGACCCTTTCTTCTGCTGTCCATAGTGCTGCACCAGTTTACGTTCCTGCCAGTAGTGCACAGAGGTTTCCTTCTCCACATCCTGGGCAGCACTTTGGGTTCTTGTCTTTTGATGATAAGCCATTCTCAGTAGGTGTCAGGAGATACCTAATTGTGGGTTTAATTTTCATTTCTCTGTTGATTAGTGATACTGAGCATATTTCCATGTACCTGTTTGCTGTCTGTATGTCGTCTTTGGAAAAGTGTCTGTTCAGGCCTTCTGCTCATTTTTTAAATGGAGCTTTTTGCTTTTCTGGATATTAATTTTGTGAGCTGTTGATGTATTTTAGATTTTAGCTCCTTGTCATTTGCATCATTTGCAAATATTTTCTCCCATTCAGTAGATTCTATTTTTGTTTTGTCAATGATTTCCTTTACTGTGCAAAAGCTTTTAAGTTTAATTAGGTCCCATTTATTAATGTTTGCTTTTGCTTCCTTTGCCTTAGAAGATAGATCCAAAAAAACATACTGCTACGATTTATGTCCAAGAGTGCTCTGCTTATGTTTTCTTCTAGCAGTTTTATGGTTTCCAGTTTTACATGCAAGTCCTTAATCCATTTTGAGTTTATTTTTGTGTATGGAATGAGAACCTTTGCCGATTTTTCAGTTGGATTGTTTGATTCTTCTTCTCTTTTTCTGTTGCATTGTATGAATTCTTTATATATTTTGGTTTTTAACCCTTTATCAGATATGTGATTTGCAAATGTATTTTCTCCCTTTTTGTAGGTTGCCTTTTCAAATTGTTGACAATTTCTTTTGCTATGTAGAAGTGTTTTGGTATGATGTGTGTACACACACACACACATATACTTATAAAGACCCATATACATTTATAAACCATATAAATTATCAGCATTTTCTTGATCAGGTGAAAATATTTCGAATGATTTTCATTATTGGTACACTGTAACTTAAGGAGAACCTCAGAATTATTTGTTAATTTCTCCCCAGCATCCTTTAAAGAAGAGTTGTAATATGAGGTGAAGATACGCAGTTTCACAGATAGGGATCCCCAGACCTGTGAGAGTTCCCTCAGAGAGGTTGTAAGGACAAAACTATATATTTTCATAATAATACTTAGATATTACTTGCTTTTTTCATTATGTTGATATTTTCACTGATGATACAGAAACAATCGTGAGTAAAATTGCTGGCACTTTAAGACAAATCAGTAGTTACTTTATTCTTCACCGTCACAAAATCAATTTGTCAAAAAAAAGCCAGTTTTTAGTTTGTTCATTTCTCTTAAGTTTTTCTAACTTTTTTTTTTTAATACTTTAGGTTGGGGCTATTGTGGAAGTGAAGAATCTTGATGGTGCATATCAGGAAGCTGTAATCAATAAGTTAACAGATGCTAGTTGGTACACTGTAGGTAAGGGAATACATATTCTTCTTAAAATGTATTTTCAATGATAATACAAATAAGGCAGAGTTTTTTCTTGATTTACTTCCTCTCTTAGTTGCCATAGTTATTACTATTATTAATAGTTTTTATCTTTCCAGATCTTTAAAAACTTTATTTCATCAATATGTACATAATGTATAATTTGAACTTAGTGTATATATTATACAGTGGATTTCTAGCTTTTCACTTCAATGTGTATTTTAGAGTATTTTTTTTTCATCTTAACCATTTTTGAGTGTGCATTTCAGTAGCATTCAGTAAATTCATGTTGTCATGCAACAGATAAATTTTTTAAACTAATATTCATGCTGATGATGTTGCCAGTTTTCTTGGTGTTATATAGTAAATTACTGTATTATGGATTGAATGTCTTTTGTACATGGACATTATTGTAGTATTTCCCTAGTGTGTGCATTGAGAACTAGGCATAGATTGAAGGGAAATGTCCTTTTAAAACTTTAGTAGTTTATGAAAACCACTTTCCTAAAAGACTATTAATTTACACTCCCATAAACAGTAGTGTATGAATGTACTTGTTTTCGCAACCCTTGTCAAATTTGACGTTACTAGTATTTTTAAGTTTGTGCCCATCTGGACGCACAATAGTATCTCAATGTTGTTTTAATTTGCTTCTCCCATGATTAGTAGTGAGATTGGACATATTTTCATATATTTATTGAAAGGAACATTATTTCTGTTGTATTTTCTCTCTTTTGAATTGCCAATGTATAGTGTCTTCCCAGTCCCATCTTTTCCTCTTGGAAAGGTTATCATCTTATTTTTAGGAAATGAGTTTATATATTTAAATATACAAAGGGATTGTTACACCTTTTCCTCTTCAGTTGCAAGTATTCTTCTATTGCTTTACTCTTATCTCTGCTGTCAGTTTACATATGATAGTCAGTTTTCCTGTGGTTGCCTTTTCCTTTGTAATTTTAGTTTGAATCTTGTTTAAGAAGGCTTTCCTGCTTCATCTGGCCCAAAATGTTAGTAGTGCTGAGATTGAAATTAGAGTAATTTATAGGGGCGGTCTGAATATATAAATTTATACTCTTGGTTTTTGTTTCTTAAATTTGTTAGCATTTACCAGTAGAAAAGCTTGCTTTTTCTCTACACTGTTGAGAAGGGTTAATCAGCATTTAACAGTTTTCTTTCTGAAATGCCAGCTTTTCATTTGGTGTTTTCTGTACCAGGGAAGATGTTTTCATTATATTATTTTTTTCCCTAGAAATTGGATAAGATACTCTGCATTTGAAGTTGTTTGTTAGAAAACTTAAAATGGATACTTAATGTCACATCTAATCTTTTAAAGCAGTAGCTCTCTTTACACTGATAAAATTAAATATAACTTACGTCATTTTGTTAATCTTTGAACATCCCTTCAGTAGTTTCCTTTTCTACCTCTCTCGCAGTTTTTGATGATGGTGATGAGAAAACGTTGAGACGGTCCTCACTGTGCCTGAAAGGAGAGAGGCATTTTGCTGAGAGTGAAGTAAGTAATCACTTAATCAACAAACATGTCGTATTTTGTATTGGGGGTGGCAAAATTTTGCTTTCTTACTCAAGCAACTTACTTGTTATTCAGGAAAATTCATTAATATATAAAAGTATTAGCATGTAGTCTGAGAAAACTTTAAGGCCTTGTGTTTGAGTTATCAGGTTCTATATGCTCTTTTTTTTTAAATGTATTTTAGCAATTAGCATTTGTCCATGAAGAAAATACAGTGAAATTGTTCATTATCTTTAGGCAACTTTCATATAGAGTCCTTTAATTTATAAATAATTATAGAATAGAGACTCCTCGTTTGTAACCTACTTGAACCCCATCATCACTATTAAAGGGACCTCCTAACTACTCTAAGTGCTGCAAACACCTCCTAACTACTGCTGCTGCCAGCAGCTGCATTTATTACAGCCTCTCTTTGGAGAAGGCTTGCCTGCCTGCCTTTCTAAAGTGGACGCCTCCATCCTCATAAGCTTTCTGGGTTACTTTACTTTCTTTATAGCACAGTCTTTCTCAGCACTGTGTTTACGCGCTTCTGTATTGTCTGCCTTCCTCACCGCCGTGTGTCTCAGTGGCAGGGATTTCGTGTGTCTTCTTCACCACTGTGTTCCCAGTTCCTGCAACAGTGCCTGGCACAGAGCAGAAGCTGAATAAACGTTAGTTGGATGAATAACTGAAGTGCTCATATCTGCCAGGGACTTTGCTTAGTGCTTTACATACGTCCTCACATTTACAGCATTATGAGAGAGATGCAGTTCTTATTTTTAGCTTATAGTTGATAAAATTGATGGTCAGAACCATTTCTCAAACCAGCACTTCCAAGTACCAAAATCATGCTCTAAAATCGAAATATGTTTTAATAAGTGTGCAGGCTTCACACACACAGTTTTGAAAATCAATAACTTGCAATTCAAAAATTTTTTAATGGGCACATTGTTACAAATAGTGTTATATTCTCTAACACTATAAATATTAGTTAATATACAGTGTGACCAAACCAAGATTTCTTTTTTCTAATAACTATTTAGAATGATGTTATTGTGGGGAATTATAATATTTCTGTTAAATTATTAGACTTTATTTTTTGTTGTTGTTATTTTTCCTTTCCCTTAAATGATTGACTTCCCATTTCAATTGCAAATTTGGGACAGATTCTCTGTAATAATTCTGGCCTATCTTTTCAGTCTCATGCTTTATTATTTCCCTGTACTTCTCATTTGTAAGACTTTCAGATTATGGTTCATACTTCCTTTTCTTTGTTTCTTCTGAGCCCCATTCCTCTCAAGACCATGAGAAATGCTTCCTCCTTCATGATGTCTTTCATGAGCTCTCTAACCAAATTTGATCTCAGTATCCTTTGATCCTTTTCCACTTCTCTTATTTTTTTTAATGGTCTTTCTTTGTTACTTTTATCATTTTCTCTTTAAAATTGTAAGCTGTTTTGGTGGAATAGCCAAATTTTTGTCATCTTGATGAACTCTCCTTTTCCTAGTAGTGTTTTCTACACAAAAGCCTTCAGTAACCATTTGGTGAATTAATTGTTAAGGTTTAAAGATAGCAAATACATATAACTTTGGGACAAGTACAGTAAATTTGGCTTCTTTCACTGATGACATTAACAGAATTCTGAGTTTATGGAGTTCTTAGAAATAATTTCATTTTCCTTAGAATATGTGATAATTATGGTGGGTTAATGAGTGTGAGAACTTCAAAACTTGATTTTTCATCTAAGTGAAGATATGTATATGTCTTATTTACTTATTCCAGTGAAGTATCTTAAGGAACTAATTTTGTCTTTGCCAGGAGAATTTTAAATTGGGATAGTTTATAAGACAGTTGTGGTATGAAGGCCAAAGCAGTGATATCTAGTAGCTCAGTGTATCCACCTTAATTTCAGGAGAGATCAATTTTACTCTGTGTATCTACGTGTTAAATTTGATGTTTTGCTAGAGGATATTAGAATATTGGTGTATTCTTCCTTACCCATTGCCATATGCAGGTGCTATGCTAGGTACATGGATAAGCTAGATAGACATGGAATTTATCCTTGGCATCTGTTAGAGTGGTAATTTGAATAATATTCCAAAGTAGTTTTATCAGCTGGCATTCTCTTTGTGCAGTTACTACATGCAATTGAAAATGCACATGTATACCTGTGGCGGATTCATTTTGATATTTGGCAAAACTAATACAATTATGTAAAGTTTAAAAATAAAATAAAATTAAAAAAAAAAAAAGAAAATGCTGAAGAAAGTTTAGATGAAATCCTAGCTCCACATTTCTTGCAGCCCATTTTAGATAACAGGGCTATCAGCATGTTTCCCCTAGGCCTGTGGAATTTTCTTCAGCCTTTAATATAGCCAGGAGTCTCTGGTTGTGCTCTACAAGTATTTGTTGTAGTTGTTGAGTTGCTAAGACATGTCTGAAGGCAGGAGAAGAAGGGGACTACAGAGGATGAGATGGTTGGATGGCATCACCAACTCAATGGACATGAGCTTGGGCAAGCTCGGGGAGTTGGTGATGAACAGGGAAGCCTGGTGTGCTGAAGTCCATGGGGTTGCAAAGAGTCAGACACGACTGAATGTCTGAACTGAAGTCATGTCTGACTCTTTTGCTACCCCATGGACTGTAGCCTGCCAGGCTCCTCTGTCTATGGAATTTTCTAGGCAAGAATACTGGAGTGGGTAGCCATTTCCTTCTCCCCAGTTCCTACACAGTTCTACAGAATCGAACCCACGTCTCCTACACAGGCAGGCAGATTCTTTACTACTGAGCTACCAGGCAAGCCCTCTTAATTCTGACCATCCTTCACTCTTTTCTGTGAAGTGAAATAAAAGTGCTTCTGCTTTCCAGGATTGAGGCCAGGGACACAGGGCTGCTTTTAGCAATAAGACAATTGCTTCTTATTGTTCTAATTCTTTTTTAAATACTAGGGAGAGATTGTGGTTTATTTGGGAATTCCTGTATGTGATTCCTAGATAACTTTTCTGAAATTCTGGATATTTTCTTTCTTAAACCAAGTGAAATAACTAGCCGATACTGATAACAGAAATAAAATAGAAAGCTGATAGTTAAAGTTGCTCAGTGGTTTCCAACTCTTTGCAACCCCATGGACTATACAGTTTGTAAAATTCTTCGGGCCAGAAGACTGGAGTGGGTAGCCTTTCCCTGCTCCAGGGGATCTTTCTCTACTTTTAAGAGAGTGGCCTTAATCTTAGGGGAGGGGCATTTAATTTTTTTGTTAGCTTAGGAGAAATTGAGCCAAAATAATTTATTTTCCCTATTTACCAAATAGAGTGCTTTGAAATTTTCACACTTGGGAAGCATAATTAGGAGTTAATGACAGGTTACTTCTGAAAAGATTTTGTCTGGCATATTATTGTATTTGGGCAAGCTTTTGCCTTCAGATATTTTTTTAAATGCCTGAATTCCAAGCTACATTTGAAAGATTTATATTTTTAGCCATATAAAAGTTATGATTTTTGTCTATCATTTCAAGGAATCAGTTTTTATTTAATGCTTTGTGGCTAGTGCCTTTTTTCTATACTGGATTCTTCATTGTTGGACATGTGTGTGTGTGTGTGTGTGTGTGTGTCCCTGGAGAAGGACATGGCAACCCACTCCAGTATTATTGCTTGGAGAATTCCATGGACAGAGGAGCCTGGCGGGCTATAGTCCACAGGGTCACAAAGAGTCGGATACAACAGAGCAACTATCACATGTGTTTGTGTGTGTGTGTGTGTACCTTAAACATATTTACATATTCTAATAAATTATGTAAAATAAATTAATATGCCTCCTCCTTTCATGTTTTAGTTCACTGTTTCAACAAAATTATCTCAGTTTTAAGAATAAAAGTTAAAATTTTTCTTATAAATATTGGCATTAGTTTAAATATCTGATCTTTAAGATAATGGACACCCTTTCATATAACATTCTTGTTTGTAACTTTGAGACGTTTTTATCATAACTAGTTCCTTGCCCTCATTTCCACTGTGACAGTTTTCCTGGGATTTTTTTGTTCCCCTTGTGTTCATAAAAGTATCTGAAATAGCAAAGATTCTATTGGAGGTATAAAAGGAACAGTAAGTGGAAAATCTTTAAAATGCTGAAAAAGTTTGATTATTATCAAAATGATATTCAGAGAATTAAGTCAGTTGGGATAGCACCTTCAGATTGATACTTTAACTTTTTAGATATATAAACCTTTTAAGGAATTAATGCCACAAAACAATCCAAGAAGTCTCTGATACGGGGAAACAAAGGAATTTCAAAATCCCTTTTTTCACTATGCTTTTAACCAACAACCAGTTCCTTCCCTGGAAATCAGTTTTTTTTTTTTTTTGAGCAGGGTAAGAGACATGAATTGCCAGTTGATAACAAGAAGGAAGTGTTCACTTACTGATTATTGTCTTCATAGCACGTATTGGATGTTGCGAAAATAAAAGTACTAACTTTAGGAAAACTAATTTTTACATATTCCTTAAAAGTAGGATTTATTGCAGGGAATTCCCTGGCGGGCCAGTGATTAGGACTTGGTGCTTTCACTGCCAGGGCCTGGGTTTGATCCCTGACTGGGGAAATAGGATCTCGCTAAGTGCAGGGG
Source organism: Bos mutus (assembly GCF_027580195.1). Lineage (NCBI taxonomy): Eukaryota > Metazoa > Chordata > Mammalia > Artiodactyla > Bovidae > Bos > Bos mutus. The sequence continues at coordinate 37,668,607 of NC_091644.1, forward strand.
GATTGGGGTGTAGGTTGGGGGGGTTATTACAGAAAATGTTTGCAGAGTCATAATGTCGCCTATCTGAAGCCTCTTTTTCAGGCAGTTGATGGTTATCCTGATAATTTAGTTTCCATTACTTACTAAGAATTCTGTTTTTTAGATTATGATTCCCTATATGCAAAGAAAATTTTGAGATACAGTTGGCCTCAATCTAGGGATTAGGTACTTACACATAGATTTCTCATCTCTCAAATCTGTGTTTCCACTGAGCTGTATTTGTTTTGTTTTATATTTTGATGACTCTTAGAAGTCTGTCAACCCTCAAGTAGATAATGAAATTATCTAGAAAGAACACTAAATTTCTTTTCACTTTTTTCCAGTTATGAGCTCATTCATCTTCTAATAATTCTTTGAAGTGAAAGTTTTTAATCTTGAGGAAAGTTGTATTTTTGTCTCCCTTGGGAAGTTTTAAATCTAAAAATCTAAGGATATTCTTAAATTGATTTGATTTAAACAGGAAAAAGAGAACTTGCAACTTAATAACTTTTGATGGGTTTATGTTCCTACCCACAGACATTAGACCAGCTCCCACTCACCAACCCTGAACATTTTGGCACTCCCGTCATAGGAAAGAAAACAAATAGAGGAAGAAGATCTAATCATATGTAAGTCCATTTTCATAACTGTTAGTTGAACCTGAATTCATTTCTCCTTCTAGTGTTGTTTTATAGTTGTTAATTTTAAATTGTAAATTTAAGTGCTAACTGAATCTACAAGTAACTTCAGACTCTCCTTGGCATGGGTGCTTGAGGATCTCCATGCTCAGCCAGCCTTAACAGCTATATTATTTATCTGCCTCCCAGTTCTCCTTACATGTATCTTATGCCAGTGTCAAAATGGATTTAGTCAATATTTCCTGAGTATCCTGAGTAATACACCCTCTGTTTTCCTAGTACTGTGTTTTTTATTCATGCTGTTTTTTCCTGTCTTAAATCCCACCCTTCCATGCCACTGGCTCACTCATTCTTCATTTCTCAGCCATAAATGCCCAACCTTTCTGTGAACCATTTTGTGCCTCCCCTCTCTTTCCTTGGGCTTCGCTGGTGGCTCAGCTGGTAAGAATCGGCCTACAATGCGGGAGGCCTGGGTTCGATCCGTGGGTTGACAGACATGTTTTCTTCTCCACTGAATCCTCTAAATTCTTTGCGTTTATCTAATGTCATAGACAATATTTCACCTGTTATTATCATTGTCATGTTTGCTTTTGCTTCCTAATAATTTAAATCCTCCTGACAACCGAACTATCTTACTTGTTTTTATGTCTTCTTACTGTTGCGACACATACTATACATATTTAACAAATTACTTTCGATGAAATATGCTTAGGCTCTTAAAGGCTTTAAATTAAAAGGGATCACAGGATCAAGGAGTCATGAAACTTCAGGTCATTAGAGATAAACAATCTTCTAACAGTTCTAGAAAGAAAAAATACTTTATTGCTAAGGACTGAGAAGCAGAATGGCAGGCATCAGACTTCTCAGTAATAACACTAGGTGCTAGTGGTCAGTAGACTGGAGAGTGGAGAAAGGAAAATTGCTATTAAAGGGAGGACTTGTTATCATGTATGATGGAACATTAGGGGGAAATTAAAGATAACAATGGTAACAGATGGGAAAAAATAGCAAAGGCATTTAGTTACTCCTCTCAAAAATTATATTAGAAAGAAACACTGCATTAGTAGGATGGAGGGTAGAGAAGTTACTTAAATATAAAAGTCAAGTCCTTATAACAATGGAAAATTGATAGAATAGCATCTTAAATATATAAATATAGTGGTATAAGAATATTACTTAGCGATGAGGTTTTAACTGTCAGAGCTGAAAGAGTTAAAATTAAAAGCAGTTGTCTCTGCAGAAGAAAATGGGAAAGGATGCGGCAGGAAAAAGTAGTTTTTAATTTATTCTATTGGAGGTTAAATTGTTTAAAAAGTTTTGAATATTTTACTTGGATAAAATTTTTAAAATATTAATGTGCCTGAGCTAAGTATTACCAGAGTAGGTATGAAAAATATTGAGTTGAATTATTGAAACTTTTAAATGGAAGTGAATGCTTTCATTCAAAATATAGAGTCAGGTATTAAATCTAATAGTGGCTAAGCTTTGGCAATAAAAATTAGGTAAACATGCTCTCTCATATAGCTTAATTTCAGCCTGACAGCAAACTCATAAGGGTAGGTATTATGTTTATCCCTATTAAAAATTGGGGAAATTGGCCTCCAAGACAGTAACTAATCCAAGAAACACAGGAAGGAAAGGACCAGGACTTGAACTCTCCCATGTGGCATAGTCCTTTTCCCATTCAGACTCTTTCTTGTTTAGAGTATCACAGTTAATTTTCCAAATAAATTTTAACAGGAAATGAATAAGGACTCATTTGAAGGGGGAAATGAAAAGACAAATCCTTGCATTGAAAAAATATTTAATATTGATTATTTTGCTGCTAATGATTTGGACCATGCGTTTCTTTTTCTTCCTTAATTCTTTGAATCTTTTAGAAAATGTTTTCTCAATTAATAGGTGACAATTTCTCTCACTTGTGATGTAGCTTGCTGGTGACTTGATTATTTTTAGGATACCGAGGTTGTGATTATTATTTACTCTTCTTTGTGTAACATTTAAAATTTGAGTATTCTAGCCAGAAAGAAAAATAAGTAAAAAATGTACAATGACATTATCAGTTTAGAAGAGTCCTGTTGTGATTAATAAATGTTATTGTGATCTGATACTGTTTTCAGGTTTTCAGAGGGCTATTATTTGCCATAACATATTCACTGAAGCACTTAGAAGTTAAATATTTTGATATCTATTTGAAAATTAATAATTTCAATTGTGAATTAAAATTTTACCTATCATTGATCATTATAGTCTTCCCATAACTTTATAGTCAACTCTTCATAAACTGTGGTTGATGATGTTGAAATAGTGAGGTGTGGGTGTATTTAATGTAAGATTACTTTATTAGCAAATATTTTCCACTTTTCTAGCTCTTAAGAGTAGAGGTGTGGCTGAGCTGAGAGTGTGAACAGTGGAAATTTTCCTGGTGGTCCAGTGGTTAGGACTCTGTACTTCCACTGAAGGGGGCAAGGGTTCAATGCCTGGTCAGGGAACTGAGATCCAGCATGTCTTGAGATGTGACCCAAAAAAAACAGAGATCTTAAATGTGAACAGTGAAGCACAATAGCATGGGTTTGAATCCTGCTTTTGCCACTTCCTTGCTGTGTGACTTTGGGCAGCATGCTCAGTCTTTTCATACCTTAATTTTCTCATCTGTAAAATTGAGGTAATAGTATTCCCTGACTCTTAAGAGTTTAGTTTGAAAGAAAGAAAGTGAAGTCACTCAGTCATGTCCGACTCTTTGCGACTCCATGGACTGTAGCCTGCCAGGCTCCTCCATCCATGGGATTTTCCAGGCAAGAGTACTGGAGTGGGTTGCCATTTCCTTTCCCGGGGATCTTCCCAACCCAGGGATCTAACCCAGGTCTTCTGCACTGCAAGTAGACTCTTTACTGTCTGAGCCACCAGGGAAGCCCGCAGAGTTGTTTCAAAGGTGAAATGAATTCATATCCTTAAAAGGTTTATATAGTAATTACTATTACTAATAATAATCACTTAGTAATCACTAAGACTTCCCTGTAGCTCAGATGGTAAAGAATCTGCCTGCAACACAGGAGACCCAGCTTTGATCCCTGGGTCGGGAAGATCCCCTGGAGAAGGAAATGACAACCCACTCCACTATTCTTGCCTGGAGAAGCCCATGAGAGGAGCCTGGCCAGCTACAGTCTATGGAGTGGTAAAGAGTCGGACACGACTAAGTGACTAACACACACACACACATATATATACTAGATATCATCATCATGTATTGAATGAAAAAACTTTAATGAAATATCAGTATGTAACATGGTTTCGTTTACATATAAAAATTCTGCTTACTAGTGTTTATGTCTAACAGAAAGGACTGTTTGGGGCTCTATTTTGTGAATTTAAAAACAACATTCCTTTGTTTTATATTATGTACATACTCTACGGCTAAGTTGCTTCAGTCGTGTCCGACTCTGTGTAATCCCATAGACGGAAGCCCACCAGGCTCCCCCGTCCCTGGGATTCTCTAGGCAAGAACACTGGAGTGGGCCGCCATTTCCTTCTCCAATGCGTGAAAGGGAAAAGTGAAAGTGAAGTCACTCAGTCGTGTCCGACTCTTAGCGACCCCATGGACTGCAGCCTACCAGACTCCACCATCCATGGGATTTTCCAGGCAAGAGTACTGGAGTGGGGTGCCATTGCCTTCTCCGTACATACTCTAGGGAATCCTCTTAATTTTGAAACAAATTTCATCTAATATTTAGACAGTATTTTACCTTTCTACAGATGTCATCCGGAAGTGTAAAAATATTTTAAAATAAGGTAATTTATGGACTATCACATAGATTGATCCACAAAAATGACCAAAAAGAAATTCCTGAGGGCCCAGATCCAGTTGGGAAACTTCAGATTCCACAAGCTGCGCAGCACACACATACTCACACACACACACCCCCAGCACACACACACACACACCCAGCAGACCAAAATTATAGTATATTAAAATATCTGTTATGTTTCTTGGCTGAGGTCTCCCTTTCTTGTATATGAGAAGAAAGCATGCAGTTGTCACTGAGCAAATTGATTTTCGTTTTTTAAAGACTCTAACAAACACCGAGTTAGCGATTTTCCTGTTGAGAATCTGTGTGTACAATGAAAGATTTGCTGTAAATACGTGAAGTGTGAAGGCAGAACAAAGGTCGAGAATTACTACTGTAGGAAACGAAGTGCCGCCTGTCTACAGTCTTGCTTCACTTGCTGCTTCTTCCATCTCACTACTGTGGTCATTCTTAGTGCCTCCTTGGTGCTCTAAGCATTGGCATGTAAGCGCCACTGGCAAGCACCACAGCTTAAAATGCCCATCTCCTTAAATTACACTTCCTCGAAGTTCTTTCTTCCCTTTCTTCAGAGTGATTTTCTGCAACAAAATCTGGGACCTGCGTCTTAAGGTCATTTGTCTGACCTTCATTTCCTCTTCCATCACTCAACTTGAAAAGGTCTTCATTACGGTTCTCTGATTGCCATTTAAAATTTGTACAAAGATAAATAAGGTTATCCTTCCCAGGATTCCTGGGACTCCATTGTTGCAGTGATATATCACTACCTTTGTTTTCTTTTAAGAACTGTCAATCCACATACCAGTTAATTGGCCTCTAGTTATTCCAAAATTGATTATTTTTGACACCTTCCTTTCATTTATTTATAGTCTGCTTTTAATCCTAATGTATTCAGATATGTTTGAAAGATTATCATCCTGTAGCTTAATTTTTTAAAAGCAAGTTATTGATCCTTTTGATAATGTATAACTTGAGTGAATTTTTCCCTTATAATTTATATTGTATGCAGAAGTTTTCTTTGATTCTACCTAAAGAATAGAATGCTGAAATTATAGAAATCTTTGTGCTCCTCCAAGTTTTTTCCAGTAACGTGGCCAAAGTGTATGTACAGCACTCTTTGTAGGAAAGCACTCTAGGCTGTTATCCTTCAGAAAAAGGATAAAGCAGAATAAGGCTTGTAATGATACTTGTTAGGTATTATTTGTGGGTAGTTTCTACCCAGTAACATTGCTAAGATTTACCCAATAAACTAGTGATTTGTACCGGATATTTACAGGTCTGCAGATCGATCTTGAATAATATTTTTATTGAGATATAATTCACATATAAAATTCACCCTTTTAAACTATTTAGTTTTCTTTTTTTTTTTTTCAGTGCATTCACAAAATTTTACAACCAGCACCACTACCTGAGTCCAAAAGTTCTTTTTATTGTTCACTGCTTTATTTTGATATGAGAGCTTGATTCTAGTTTCCTTCTTGATAAAAACTGGGAAAAAATGTTTTACTGGTTAGCTTCATACATTTTGTATGATCTGTATATTTTAATCTCTTAAGAGGCTACACATTTTTCCTGATAACTAATACAGATTTTGAATTTGCAATACAAAATTTGAAGCTGAGTTAGTTGTTTGAAAGAGTAGGGATCACTGAAGTCCAAATTGCATTTTAAAGATCGAGCCTCTAAAGTTTCTGGCTCAGTTTTCTATCTGTACCTCATCATATGGTATTCTTTGGCACATGTCTTAAGTTGCCAAATTCTTACTTGATTTATAATTAATATCGTGTGATCAACTTTAAGTGACTAGCTGTTCGTTTGTTTGGTAAACATTCCTATGTAATTAGCATTGTTTCCAGTGGCATCATCACATGTCATTTCCACGACACTAGTTACTTTGTTGTGGCTCTATAAACACGTACCTGGTACCAGAGACGCAACAGTGTCAGAGGGGAGTAAACATCAAGCAGATTCTCTGCTCATTCCATCTTTGCTCCCTTAAAATATTTCCAATGCTCATTTATTTTGGTGTATCAGTTTATTGAGTACTCATCTTATATAAACAGTTTCCTGGGTACATTCCACTACAAGGAAAAATTACAGGAGTCTTAGGTATAAAGGTATGGTTTAAATTGGTTGTATACATTATGTTGATTGTATACATTATGTAATTTCAGGAGAAATAGAAATCAGAAGTATCACAGTAGAAAGAAATAAACCTATTTAGTTCACTTATTTAGTCAGTAAATATTTATTGAGCATCTGTGTTGTGCCAAGCACTGTTCAAGTACATGGGATGTATCAGTGAACAAAACAGGCATTCATAAAGTCTCTGGGAGACTTCCCATGTGGTCCAGTGGTTAAGGCTCCACACTTCAAATGCATTGGACATGGATTACATCCCTGGTCAGAGAATTAAAATCCCTCATGCCATGCAAGGCAGCCAAAACACTTCCTCTACCTTTAGAGCTTATATTCTCTCATATGGAGAGAGATGGGCAATACAGAAAAAAGAAGAATTAAGTAAATTATGTAGTATGATAGATTTGTCAGTGTTGTGGAAATAATAAGAGTGGGGGATTGGGATGGGCAGGTTGTAAATTTGAATAAGTGAGTGAAGTTGCTCAGTTGAGTCCTACTCTTTGCAATCCCGTGGACTGTAGCCCACCAGGCTTCTCCGTCCATGGGATTCTCCAGGCAAGAATACTGGAGTAGGTTGCCATTTCCTTCTCCAGGGGATCTTCCCAACCCAGGGATCGAACCCAGGTCCCCTGCATTGCAGGCATATGCTTTAACCTCTGAGCCACCAGGGAAGCAAATTTGAATAAGGTGTTCGTAATTGAAATGACATTTGAACAGAGACTTAGAGGAGGTGAAAAAGTTTCCAAGTGTCTGGGGATAAAGCATTCCAGGCTGTTTCTCTGCAAAGAAGAGTAGTAGCTGGTGGAGAAAGTGAGGTCAAGGGATCTTTTGTTGTTGTTTTTTTTAAGTGGAGGAAGTAACAGCATTTTCTTAGAAATAACACAGTGCTGCTGCTGCTGCTGCTGCTGCTGCTGCTGCTAAGTCACTTCAGTCGTGTCCGACTCTGTGTGACCCCATAGACGGCAGCCCACCAGGCTCCCCCGTCCCTGGGATTCTCCAGGCAAGAACACTGGAGTGGGTTGCCATTTCCTTCTCCAATGCATGAAAGTGAAAAGTGAAAGGGAAGTCGATCAGTCGTGTCCGACTCTTCGAGACCCCATGGACTGCAGCCTACCAGGCTCCTCTGCCCATGGGATTTTCCAGGCAAGAGTACTGGAGTGGGGTGCCATTGCCTTCTCCGAACACAGTGCTAGGAGGACTCAAACTAGTAGAGGTAGAAAAACTGATAGAGGGGAGAGGTAGGAACATTGCTGGAACAAAAGCTTGAGGATGTGAGAGTGGAGAAGGGTGTGTAGTCCATGAGTGGGGAAGGTTTTGGAGTGGAACCTAGGTAGTAAAGTGGATGGATGTTCTATGTAGACGGTCAGTTTATAGTAGATAGATAACTTTGTCGTGTCTGAAGTCTTCACGTTTGTTAAGTCTTAGGAAAGAAATTAGAACTTTTATACTATCGCAGATGATTGTGTTAGCCGAGTAAAGCCCAGTTTACAGATTTGATTAATGTTATTTGTGACATTGTGATTTTGTCTTGCTAATGATAATGGCATAGAGGGCATCCATAGCTGAATACATCCTCTGTGCTGTTTTGAAAAAAGCAATAATTATGACTTTAAATTTGGTTGTGTTCTATAATCATTAGAAAGTGGAGAAATAAAAGTCCTTGTCTTTGAGAAGTTCTTCTAATCAAGTAGAAATCAGACTTGTGAAGGTCTGTCATTACTGTTCCAAGCTGTGTGCCTATTTGTAAGGTTTTACGCTCCACTAATATGAAAATATGTTGGTTTTTCCTGCTGCCTATTACGTGCTTTCTAAGTAGGGGTTGAACTGCTTTAAGTGCCATTTTGAAGTACAGTGTTCTCAGTAGCAAACTTTGAAGATGTGGTTTGTTTTTTATCAGTGAACACTTCTTAGGTTAATTGAATAATCACTGAAATCAAATTATGATATTCCCCTTATCACTATAAAATGTTTAACAGTGTTATAATAGGTTTTTCTTCCTTTATATTTATGTTGGAATATATAGATATAATGAAGAAGGAAATGGCAACCCACTCCAGTATTCTTGCAGGGAAAATCTCATGGACTGAGGAGCATGGAGGGCTAGAGACCATGCGATTGCCAAGAGTCAGATGCGGCTAAGCATGCAGCACATATAAATATGAGGGGATGACATTTGTATTGTCATGCTTTTTATTTTATAAAAATACCATGTTTTTATTTCTCATTTTGTTGCAGTCTATTTATTCCACATTTCTTAATATCTTTATTCTGGGCATTTTGAACATAGTAATTAGAATGATTTTTTTTAAATTGGAGTATAATTGCTTTACAATATTGTGTTAACTTCTGCTGTACAACAAAGTGAATCAGCCATATACATACGTCCCCCTCCCTCCAAGCCTCCCACACATCCCCCCTTTAGAATCCATTTTCTTCACTACTGACTGTGGGCTTTTTTAAAACCAGATTGAGAACTTTGTTTTGTGTGTTTGTGGTTTTTTTCTTTCCCCTCTCTTTTTAAGTTTTATTTTTTACTATACTTCCCTCTAACATCAAATGGGTGGTTTGAGTTCCTTTTTCTTCTTTTTAATTTATTCAGGATACAGTGTAACCAAAAGGAGTTTTTCACGTAATACAAAAGAACCATATTGTACATCTTATGAATACTTAGTTTTTATGTATCTGATATTAAGCATGGTAGTGGTGATGTCTTAGCAGATTGTCTCCTCTCTCTACCCTGACCCTCTGTTAGTAAAGATCTCCCTTCCCCCTTTTAAAATTTGCATTGTACGGGGAGTGCATTACCATTTCTAGAATTCCTTTAATCTGAGAGGAGAATGTAGTATATTTTAGTGCAGTCTTCGGATACTTAAAATGGGGCCTTCAGGTTTTGAGAATTTGGGAACCAGCGCTGTTGTGTTTTGATCTTCCGTGTAATCTTTTAAAATAGCACTAAATAAATTCAGGACATTTTTAGGAAAATGCTCTGCTTTTCCTCTAGCGATAACCTTTTTTTTAAAAATTATTCTTTAGCAATTTAGAAAGCTATTAAAAAATTTAATTTAGCCATTTTGTAGGTTGTAGGAAACAGGATAGGATTTCTAGAAAGCCTGTATTCATCAACTTGGCATGCTTATTCTTTGTGATGATAAATAGGAATATCTCATTTTTTCTCTCCCTAGACCAGAGGAAGAGTCTTCTTCATCCTCCAGTGATGAAGATGAGGATGATAGGAAACAGATTGATGAGCTTCTGGGAAAAGTTGTGTGTGTAGATTACATTAGTTTGGATAAAAAGAAAGCACTGTGGTTTCCTGCATTGGTGAGTAACTTCAGTATAAGAGTTTAATTTTCAACTATATAAGTCATGAAGAAAGCAGTTGATTTTCTTAAAAATCAGTGTTTTTCATAGGTACAGAATGGGAAATGGTTTTAGCATCATTCAGTTCACACAGAATTACTTTGAAAACTGTTTCTGAGTACAAAGAACTTTTGAATTCATCCATGAAAAGCAAAATCATGGTAATTTTAGAGGCTTGGTATATTACACTGCTGAATTTTGGATAAAAAATTCCTTGTGCAAACTTTTAAAACTTCTAAATGTACCATGCAGAAGACTGCTAAAGAAGAACGGAATCTTGTTTTCTACTATTGTCTGCAAATGGTATCTATTTGTCATCATTTTTGTTGAACATTTTGTATTCTGTATCTTGAGTATTAAAAGTGTTTTGCACAAAATAAGTGCCCAATAAATGTCAGCTCTTTTAATTTAAACTAATGAGGGCAATTATTTTCATAAATGTAAATACTGTATAATACCTTTGTACCTCTTCGTATATCCATCTATCCATTCCTCACTTATTGGATGCCTGCTATGTGTAAGGATTGTGCTAAGATCTTTATGAGGATTATGACGTATATGTTATTTATCCTCATTTAAAGATAAGGAAACTCAGTGTTAGAAGGGTTAAATAACCTGTCAAGCTTTGGGTTAATGGTAAGCAGAAAACTTAAGTCAGTGTATGTGGTCATTTCTTTTTTCCTAAAGCACTTAAGATTCTTTGTGAGCATTTCTTTTGAAAACGTGTTTTGAAAGAGCTTTGTGTGTCTTTTTCTAAAACAACAGGAACATTAAAATTTTCACTTTAGTATTTTCAATATTAGTTTAACATTCTCATCATCATTTCTAAATAGTTTCCTGATGATGAGGAAAAGATTTACAGTACCAAAAGGTTAGTAATCTGCTTAGTCAACCATTTCATTATTATTTTTAACATCTTAGCATTATTGATACATGTTATCCTCCACGCAAATTTGAGATCTCTTGAACAGTAATGGATAATTTTTATCAACGAGAGTGTGAAATTGTGTTCTGAATCAAACAACCTTGACATAATCACATAAAATATTTGCATTTCTATTTTTGAAAGTAGTTTATAAATTGAGTAATGTTAACAAGTGCCTGGTAATAAAATATCATGTTAGAAAACAGTTGCATACTCTTAGGAACAATAAATAGCTACCATGTTTTGAGCACTTCCCCTGGCCAGGCACTGTGCTAACTTGTTAAGTAAGTGCACAGTCTCATTTCATCCTAATTGACACTGAAACATAAGTGCTATTTACCCCTGTTTTAAGGGGTGGAAATCTTAGCTTCCCTGATTCACACAGTCCTGTTTTTCAGTTTCAGTCATCATTTTTCCTCTGAGCTTTAAATGTTGTTGTTTAGGGTTCAGAATATATCACTCTATTTTTTCAGGGTGATCTCATCCCCTTTAATAACATTGGTTGGAGGGATAATAAACTGAAATGTCTTAAGGACCGAGAAAATCAGATGCATGGGTAAATGGGATAAAATATGGATTTTAGTTCCTGTAACAGAATGGAGACTGGACCCGCTTACTTACACACAATGTCAGCAAAGTCTATTATGTTTGTTTTTCAAAATCCAATCTCATGAGAAAGAAAAAAATATGGGTGATTTGGCTCATAGGTTTAGACCTCTATTTAGGCTGTTTATTCCCAAGTTTATATCTTAGCGTTCAGACCTCTACTCTGAGCTCTGGACCTGAGTATCTGTCTATTCAGTATCTCTACTTGGTTGTCCTTTAGTCACCTGAAAACTTAACAAGCTTAATAAACCTAAACTTACTCTCTCCTCCCTGTATCCCCAAACTTGACCCCTCTCCATTGTTTCCTTTCCCTGCGAATGACACCATTTGCACAAGGTAGAAATGTAAGCATCCTTTTCTCTATCACCTCTTCACTTCCCTAATTATCTCTAATATTTCTCATTCCTTTAATTTGCCATCACTTTGTATCCAGGTCACCATCTCTCACCTGGATGATTTGCAGTAGCTTAATCTCTTTCAGCTCATGCCCTTCTCTGGTCCATTTTCTTTGTGACAGCCAAAAGTAATTTTAAGAAAGGCAATGGCAATTCTATTATGACATTGTCTTGCTTCAGATCCTTCTCTGAGAGACTTCAGATTTTTGTCCTCAGAATTACCATGGCTTACAAAATGGACAAATCTAAGCTTTGCTTATCTTTCTTATTCAGCCCAGGCAGAAAGTTAGCCATGTTGACCTTTTACTTCCTAGAATGGGTTGCCCTGCTTGCTGTGTCAGGCCCTTCCCATAACCCATTTCCTGTTCTTGCAGCCTGGCCTACAGACATGTGCGTACACATCCATCCTTTGTCAAGTCAGTTCCTCCTCAGTTTTCAAAGCTTAGTGTAAATGTTGTGTCCTCAAGAAAGTGATTTCTGATCACCTAGATAATAGCAGTTAAATACATGTGCACTTAACTTGTTTAGTGCTTGTCTTCCCAGTTAGAATATACACTCACTGTGGGGAGAAACAGGGACTGTCCTGGCCTCTGTGCTCTAGTACACAGTACCTTGATGAAATAGTTTGTAGAGTGGATGAATGAATGGACAAATTAAGTATTTACTTCAGGACTCTTTTGAAATGATAGGAAAGTTTTCCTAGATGCTAATACACGTAAAAGCCTTTTCTTAGTGAATTATTTCATAATGCCATCAGCATTTAAGCAATGCTTAACGGCAGTGCGATTACAATTATGGAAATTGTTAACCTTCTAGAGACTGAATTAGGGGAATTCCCTGTGCTATCCAGTGGTTAGGACCAGTGTTCCCACTGCGGGAGGAATGTTCAGTCATTGGTTGAGAAACAGATCCTGCGTAACACATGATGCAGCCAAAATATTAAAAAATAGATTAGAAAAAAAGTGAATTAAAGACTGAATTAGAACTTACGTATTTCTGGCTCCTCTCAAACCTGTAGTGAGAATACATGCATTTAAGTACTATTGTGGCATTTTTCAGAGCTAATGAGACAGTCCTTAAATCTGTCATGCTTATTTAGCCCATTTTTTTCCATTAAAAAACCAAACTATGATGTTGTTCTTGATATAGATAGTGAACTCTCTTGGAATTTAAATAATAAAAATTTATAGGTGTCTTGAATTAATATTATCTTTGAGAAGGCATGCTTTATCCTTGCTTTCAGTAATAGCTGGAGTGACTTCAAATAAAATCTTCTTTTTTGGTAGTAGTAAATGTTATGTAGATTCCAGGAAGGTACTCACTTTAAAATCATTTATTTTTAGAATGGGTAGTATTATAGAGAAATTTTAGTATTATTAACATTCATGTTTAGATGTAAATAATAGCCAGCTCATCATCTCTGTCTTTTTCAAGATAGAGGCTGCTCTGGTTAAGATTCTGATACCCCACTTTGGTCCCACCAGCCCCGCTGCAGACCTTCTGTTGGACTAGCTCTCCTTGCTCTCCCTCTTTCCACGCCTGCGCCACTCTCATCCAGTTTTCTGTTCCTGCCTGGACTTGGTCCATAGCATCAGTCTAGTCATAGCCACGATTGTGCTCTCAACATCATGCCTGTGTCAAAAATTAATGTGGATAATCCAGAGAGCTGGAAGGATATAGAAAATAAAATTACTTGTGTGCATTCCCACATATGTATGTGTGTGTTTTAGGATATAAACTTTAAATTACTTGTGTATATTGTTACGCATGTGTATGTGTTTTTACCCTCAAACTAAAATTAGTTTTTACATTTTAAGCTGAAACTATTTTTTAAGATTTAAATAATTGATATTTATGTAACTATCTATAAACAGTGCTTTTAGTTATAATAGTTTCATACTTTTTTTTTTAAAGGTGGTATGTCCTGACTGTAGTGATGAAATTGCTGTGAAAAAGGATAATATTCTTGTGCGATCTTTCAAAGATGGCAAATTGTAAGTAGAATTCACTTGGTATGAAAAATAAGCTGCTTTTCCAGATTAGAATGATAAATTATAAATTAGTTATTTCCAGTGATGTTCTGCTTTTCCTTTTTATCATTCAGAGTGTTTCAAAGCATGATCATCTTTCATATTATCATTAAGTGTAATAGTCTTAAAATATGTCTTGTTCATTTGGTCTTTTCTAAGCTATACTCTCAATGCTGTCTAATTTATCAATATTTGCCTATATAATAACTGATGGTTTATTGAAATTCAATATATCTACCACATCCAATATTTCATGGATATATTAATTGATATATATTTATTGTTTTGAATGTCTAATTAGGATTTTCTAACATTTTAAATTACTTCTAAATGAGTGTGGTAATACCTGTTGTGTAACGTTTGAATTTTGCAGTAGTCTTAAGGTTTAAAACGAGTTACTATAAATGTATGTTGGGTATTAAGACAATGAATTTTCATGTAGAACTTTTCTAAAACTGAGTTGTCATTTTCTATGGGTGTTTTTTCCCTTTAAGAATTGTGTGACTAGAAAATCCATGTATTTTATGTTGCTGTTTTGCCTTATTGGGTGACTGCTTTAAAAAAGATCATGATACTTTAAGATTGGTTTTTGGATTTTCAAGTTCTGAAACATGACTTAAAAATAATCTATATGAAACCCACTTTCACAAAAATTTGAGCATTGAAATTGAATACTAGTTTGTTGATACTAAGAAATTACTATGAACTTTTTTTATTTTTAAAAGAATAAAATATTATAAATTATATAATGTCTGAGATTTGCTTCAAAACAATCTAGTTGGGGTGGGACTAGGTAGGTAGGGGTATAAATGAGACACTGACTCTGAGTTAATGATTGTTGTAGTTGGATGATGGATTCGTGGGAGTTCATTTTACTGTTATGCTTCTGTATATATTTGAAATTCTTAAATTTAAAGTTTAAAAAGAGGCAGGCTGAAAAGTGTATTTGGAATAGTTTTTAGACTTCTGTGGATTGGTTGAAACAAACCAAGTGCAGAAAAGCTGAATGATGATTTATTCATGTAAAGTAAGAAATGTGACATAAATGATAAAATGACCTCTCCCAGTTGCTTGCATCCAAACCCTTCTTATAGTTTCTACATGAAAGAACTTCAATTGTATATTAGAAGTTTGCTTTGAACCTAGAATTCAGTTTAAAAAGATTGTTGAACATTTTACATTATAAAATAGTACATTTTCTTCCAATCTTAAATTTATTTCTTGAGATTATCTTAAGATGGTGGCAAATTCTTGCTGTTTAACTTTTTTTTTTTTAATTGGATTGATGCATTCCGCTATGTAAACACTTTAATTGATTATTTTCAGGGTTTCAGTATTTTTAGTATTGCATTTAACCAGGTACTCTGAGAATTCCTTGTTTATAAAACATCTGTTAAGGTGGGGTCCTTGTGTGGATGGTTACATTTTTAATGTCCTGCCTAGTATTTTGTTTGAGACTTGCAACCCTGTGTGCAGTCATTTCCATCAGTGTTCCCATGTTCTCAGTATCTTTTTGTGGTAGGTAATTGGACTCTTAATTAATCTTTATTGTGTTTTTGTGGATTTTTTCCTTTAAAATAAAAAAAAAAAAAATACAGTACTTCAGTACCAAGGAAGGATGTCCATGAAATTACTAGTGACACTGTACCAAAGCCTGATGCTGTATTAAAACAAGGTAAGGATAATTTTGGAACAACTTACATTTAATTTAAAACTGATGGGGCGTGCCCTGGTGGCCCACTGGTGGGCTCTGCGCTCTCGTTGCTGGGGCCCAGCTTCTGGTCAGGGAACTAAGACCTCATAGGTCGCACGGTGTGGCCAGACAGAGAGGAAAGGAAACTAAGGAAGTGTTTCTGAAGATTAAATATTCTTTTGGTCTCAACAATTTTTTTTTTTAGTGAAGTCTTTGAAGTTACGTTTGGTCCTGTGTGACTTCTGCTTTTGTGAACCAATGTGTCTTTTGTTATCATAGTATTCTCTATTTTTTTTAGCTTATAATTGGTATAGTAATCTAAAAAAGATCAAGAACAAGATCATTAGCTATCACTGTAGTCTGGCCTAGTAAATAAAATATCAGTTCCTGAGGATGGTAAACACAGGAGTCAAAGTAGTCTTGATTTTTGTCATTTCTTGTAATAGTAGTTACATTTTATTGGGGAATATCTGCAATTACATCTCTTACTTGATTTTTGGCACTGCAAATAACTTTATTTTTTTCTTTGCCCATGTTCACCAAATCAGATAATACACTATATAGACTGGTTAAAAATCATCAAGATTTATGGTAGAGAATTTATTTCTCTGTATTGTAAAGTGAGAATAACTATTTCTAGTTATTTATCTAGTTAAATTAATCATTGCTGCTGCTGCTGCTAAGTTGCTTCAGTCATGTCCGACTCTGTGCGACCCCATGGACTGCAGCCTACCAGGCTTCTCCATCCATGGGATTCTCCAGGCAAGAACACTGGAGTGGGTTGCCATTGCCTTCTCCAATGCATGAAAGTGAAGTCGCTCAGTCGTGTCTGACTCTTAGCGACCCATGGACTGCAGCCTACCAGGCTTCTCCGTCCATGGGATTTTCCAGGCAACAGTACTGGAGTGGGGTGCCATTGCCTTCTCCCAAATTAATCATTAATATAATTTTAATTCAGGAGTACATATTTATAGTATATTTTCAGATACTTGTAAGTTATTACAGTGGCTCTGTGCCTGTTATATAATACTTTTAATAATTTTTTGATAAAATGGTTATAAAGATTTACTTTAATGTTTACTAGATTTACTTGACTGTTTAATGTTTACTGCTGCTGCTGTGCTAAGTTGCTTCAGTCGTGTCCGACTCTGTGCGACCCCAGAGACGGCAGCCCACCAGGCTCCCCCATCCCTGGGATTCTCCAGGCAAGAACACTGGAGTGGGTTGCCATTTCCTTCTCCAATGCATGAAAGTGAAAAGTGGAAGTGAAGTCGCTCAGTCGTGTCTGACTAGACACTCTTAATTTTTGTTTTAAAAGAATATATCTGCCCCTTTTTCTTGTCTTTGTTTGAACCTACGTCACCTAAGTTTTGCCATCTATAAAATAGATACCTAATGCCTAAGACTGTTAAGATTAATGGGCTGCTACACCGAAAAGCAGTTAGCTAGCACAGTGCCTAGCCCATAGCAACCACTTCATAAATGTCAGTGGTAGCAGCACAGTAGTTTTTACTTCTTTATCCTGTTAATATTTTTAGACAAATCAGTTGTCTTAATTTCTCCAGTTGATAGTTTGTTATCTCTTTCCAGCCTTTGATCAGGCACTTGAATTTCACAAAAGTAGAACTATTCCTGCTAACTGGAAGACTGAATTGAAAGAAGATAGTTCTAGCAGCGAAGCAGAGGAAGAAGAGGAGGAGGAAGATGATGAAAAAGAAAAGGAGGATAACAGCAGCGAAGAAGAGGTGAGTAAAAAGACTTAATGCCTTTTACAATGAAAAACAGTTGAGTTCCCCTTGGGATTTGGCGTGAAGTCATTAATCACTTAAGTATTTTTAGTATTAGAAGTGTTTTATAATACAGTTGTTCTTGTGTATTCATCATAATCAAGTAGTTTGCTTACTTAACCTTAAAATAGAAATATGGTTTTGTGAAATTAAAAATATTAAGTATAGTAATCCCTGTAACCTCAAAAATATTTCTTAATCTTCAGTCCATAGTGTATTTAAATGTCAAATCAATATGTCATACACCTGAAATTATACAGTATTGTGTGTCATCTATAGTTCAGTTAAAAAAAGGGAAAAAATGTTTCTTAATACAGCACAACTCTACTTTCATATGCTGTTTAACATCACGTGGACAGCTGTGACCTCATACTGTGTTTACATCTGCATATTTTATTACAGTATCTCATAAAGAATAAAATGTGTTTTTTATCTAATGTTAAAGGAATAATCAACGTAAAAGTAAAGATTAATATCTTTGATTCAAAGAATCAATGCAAAGATTTTTATATTAGATTTTATCTAATACAAAATAAGACATCTGTGAATTTATATGGCTCAAGGAGCTAAATTTAGATTTTATTGTAGCTGGTACTTGAGGTCCATCAATGACAAGTAGTGAAAAAATTGCCCACAGTATAACTAGTGACAGTGCACCACTGTGCTCTTTAATGGTTTGCTGAATGGCTTTATGAAAATTCTTGGGGGAACAGTGATGCAGATAATGGTAGCTGCAATACATGATCGTTGTATTTAATGTTTTTAGGAAACAAAGATAAGTTAATGTCAATATGTACTATTTTAGGTAAGTTACGAAATTTTGCTATGTAACTGTAATAAACAACTATTGCTGAAGTAGGAACATGTTAACGTTTAGGTTTTATAATATAGTGGTCTGTAATGATAGTGTATAGTGTGAAAGTTTCCCTGGCGTCGGTCTTCCCCATTGCTTTCTATTTTAAATGTTAAAAATAAGCCATCAGTCCCTTGCTTAAGGCTTCTCAGGTGGCGCAGTGGTAAAGAATCTGCCTGCAGTGCAGGAGACACAAGAGATGCAGGTTCAATCCCTGGGTCAGGAAGATCCCCTTGGATTAGGAAATGGCAACCCACTCTAGTATTCTTGCCTGAAAATTCCTTGGACTGGTGGGCTACAGTCTGAATGACTTATTACTCTGGAAGTCAGGCTTTACTTTCAGAACCTCGCTTTATAGCCCAACCTGTGCTCTCTTTTTTTCCATCACTTCTTCTGGTATATTCTCCTACTTTTATTTTTTTGTTTATTTGTTTTTGGTGGTACCACATGGCTTTCCAGATCTTAGTTCCCCAACCAGGCGTTGAACCCCGGCCCTTGGCAATAAAAGTGTAAATTTCTAACATTGGCCCTCCAGGGAATTCCCTACCCTCCTCCTTTGAACTAGGTTGTAGCAACATCAAATTACAAACCTTTGTTTCTACTCACCACGGTGCCCTTCCCCACCCTGCCCTTTGTCAGCATGACACACTCCTGTTGAGTTTTTTAAACCTTACTAACCTGTTTTCCCTGTAAAGGAGAGAACCATCACCTTCTGCAAGAAAAGTTAATCACTCCATTTGATAGTCTAAACAGATACCACTCCTTGTAGAAATTTTTGCCTACATATATACATGCATTACATATGTGCATGTATTTATTTTGTGTTTGTTTTTTGCCCTACTAATCAACAGGCTCCTCAAGGGTCAGGAGTCCATCTTACTTGTACTCACAGTGTCTGTCATAGTGTGTAACATGGAACAGATGATCAGTAAATATTAGTTACCAAAACTTGTGTTACTTAGATTTATGTTAAGCAAGTGTGGTTTCCAGTTTAAACAGTTTTTTTAAAAGTTAAATACAGAGTTCACTTAAAATTTTTTGCAGTAGGAATAAATTTGGTGGTTTATGAAAGTCACATATTGTACCATGGGGGCATTTAAGAAAATACCTAGAAAACAGTATTCCTTAGACTTACATCTGACCACCTTACCAAAATGCAGTGCATGTGGATCATGTTTAGGTTGAGAAAAACAAATTTTATCATAAGCAAACTAATAATTGTCATTTATTCTTCTCTGCCCAATTATTAGCAAGCATAGTAATAGATTGATCGATACAAGTTTTTGTTGTCTTTAACTTCCTTTTTTCTGCTCGCTTTTAAGATAGAGGCCAGTCTCACGCCAGCAGTGGTTTAGACACATGATTTTTAAAATTAGAATGATATATTTAGGCTATCAGTTGAAAAGTATTCTCCTGACTTTTACCACTCGGAATACTTGAGTAACTGTAAAGCCTCAGTGTGTATTTTGAATCACTTCCTCTGCAGTTACCCTGCTCATGCTCTGTAATGGCAGGCACCATCGCTTGTTTCTCTTTGGACTCAGCACCTTGCACAGTGCCTACACTCACTGGTGCTCATTAAATGTTTGTTGATGGTCACTGAATTGATGAGTTCCTCCATCTCACCTACTACCCTGCTCCTTGCAGGTTGCTTCAGGACCAGCTCCCTACTGCCACAGCCCCTGGCCACAGCAGCAAGAAGCTAGTCCCTCCCTTGTAATTGATAAATCGGGGAACTATTTTATTACTTGAAGATTTCCCTAAGTCTGAATCTTCAGGTATTGTAGATCAAGTTTGTTCCCCACTTTACTGATTTTATAAGCTTGAAGTACTATACTGTGGGGCCGAATGTAATGAAGGATAATTTTAGTTGCAGCTGATGGGGCCCTCACTTATTTAGTTCCTGGAGGAGCAAGAGTTGAGTCTGTTTCGATGTTAAGCCCTGACCCAAATTAATATAAGTGAGAGTAGGTCTTCTTGAGCCTGTGACAGTGATTTAAAGACTAGATCTCTGATGTGGTAAAAAGTTTATGAACCATCTTGTTGGTCTCATTTCTTATATGAGCATTTACATTTGGGATTGTCACTATTGAGATAACCTTTTAGGACATAGTTCTCTGTAAAGCATAACATGTCAAGACTTTCTGGTTTTGAATAGCTTAGTGTTAAGTCATTTTTTTTTTTTTTTTTTTGTAAAAAGCCTTTGAAATATTATAGTGAGTATTAGTCTTTGCTGTTGGTAAGAAATCTTCTTGTGTTATTAAAATGCTTAACTGAGGAAAATAATATTTTATTCTTCTGTGACTAAAATTAGGAAGAAATAGAACCATTTCCAGAGGAAAGGGAGAACTTTCTTCAGCAGTTATACAAATTTATGGAAGATAGAGGTGAGTGTTTTTCCTTCGATTCGTTATTAATGTAGATATCAGATAATATCTTAAAAATAAGAATTCTGTTGATTAAGCTGCATGTCACTGGTAGTCATTGCTATCATTTTGATTACCAGTATCACCAGCACCCTCATGTAATGTCTGTCACGTAGTAAGTAGAATGTGGGATTTGACAATATTTTGATGGATGTTGTGGCCATGGACCCATAAATAACTGTATTTTGTCCTGTCTTTCCCACCGCTGCTTTGGGGGACCCCAAAGAACCTTTACATTAGAAAACAGTAACAGAATGGGAATCATAGTGTCTTTTTATTTGAGCCTCCATGTATGCCTGTAGAAAAGCCTCTTCTCTAAAATCACTGCCAGCCCCAAGATGTATGTGTTTGTGTATGTGAGTAAGAGACACACACAGACAGACACGGCATTCATTCTAAGATGGGCCATAAGTCTTCTTATGACTTAGCTACATAAAACTAAGAACAAAATTAAACCATCTGTAGAGAAAGGTGACCAAGTCTCAAGGTGAGCCTTGTCTTAGCTTTTTGAATCTGCCTTTGTGGTTCAAGAAATATAAGCATGGGTAATTAACACTAACTTTTAACTTGCAGTGATGACCTGGTCATCTAGTAACTGTGGCCCTGTTTATTTCTTATCTGCTGTTATGAGTGTAGTTTCTCCTTTCCTGTAAAGATGCTAGCAAGGTAGAGGGCAGAGGCTGAAAGCTTTCTGACTTGAAGAAAAAGACAAAATGAATGAATGATACTTAGAAGGGCTACCATGCTCTGTGAATTCATGTGTTTTTAATCTGGTTTTGTATTGTTGATGAGTAGCTGCGGGCTTGGTCTTGTTTTTGCTCTCATAAATTATAGTGGCTACTACAATGTAGTTATCTTTTTATTCTTCAGTATAAAATGTCCTTGATTTATGTGTTTATTTGTGTGCATGGAGGCTTGGCCTAAGAAGGCAGGCTATTTCTTAAGCTTTTTTTATATAAGCTAAGTTAAAAAGTGAAGAAAATGAATAAAATCTAATATTAGAAAAAAATGAAGAGTATGATTATCCTCGTCATATATTTTTTGGAAAGGGCAATAGGTTGTGTATCTCTATCCTGTTATTTTCTCTTAATCACATTCTAGCAGTCTGATAGTTTTAGTATCCTTCTACTTTTTTACATCCTAGAATAAACAACACTATAACTTTACTCTAGAATTACTTACTTTGTAGAATAGTAGGAAGTTAGTAAAATACAAAGACAATAAAAGGTAATTCCCATTGTGAAGCAGTTGCCCATCAATTATCTCAACACTGTTTTCAGTTCTACCAAACATTGTTACCCTGATGTTTTAAAATTTTTTGTTGGTATTTTATTTTGCTTCATTTACTGTTTATTCTTTTGCTCATCAAGGAAATGAAAGTGGAATAAAATATAAATAAAGTTTCAAAAATCTGCTATAGGAAAAAAGGTTTTAATAAAACGGATTTAAGTAGATATATTTTTGGTTAACCAGGGATGTTTCTCTCATATAGACACAGATTGCACTGTGTATATTTGATGGTAATGTTTGAATCTTTTCAAAATTTAAATAAATACGAAGCATGGTTCTGATATATCTGTGTTTTCTTTTTAATAGGCACACCTATTAACAAACGACCTGTGCTTGGATATCGAAATTTGAATCTCTTCAAGTTATTCAGGCTTGTACACAAACTTGGAGGATTTGATAATGTAAGTATTACGATCAGAAGTGAAACATGTTCTTCATACAAAAACTTAAGAATAAAAGGAAGAGAAAATGGAGAGTACAAGTTAGAAATAGCTAGCTAGCTTCCTCAGACCAAATTTAAATTTGAAGATTTTTAAAAATGAGCTTTCCAGTTTACTGTTAAGTTTGTCAAACTTTCATAAGCTATCTGAGTCATAACACAACCATGTTAGTGGAAATTCTTTCTGTGTCTCTCTTCCATTAGACGGTAAGATCGGTAAGAGCAGGGATCTGTCTTTGTATTCTTTATGTCCTTGATCTCTACCATTGTGCCTTACATATATAGAAAACATTATTTGCATATATATGTGTGCATATATGTAGAAAGTCTTTGTTGAACTGAGGAAATTATCTTAAAGTTGCCATGATGTATGGTACTCATCTAGTTAAGACTATTCTGGGGGGAGGAAAGGTACGTTGTGTTACTAGGATTCAATGAAACAACTTTATTATTAGCTTATAGAAATCATACTTCATTGAAGTTTTTTTATCTGTCATTTCATTTAGATTTTGATTCAGGAATGTAGATGTTTTCTTATTTACCATAGCAGGGTTTATTTAAACGTTGAACGGGGACTTCCCTGGCTATCTAATGGTTAAGACTCTGAACTTCCCCTGTAGGGGAAGCAAGGTTGATCCCTGGTCAGGGAACTGGAATCCTGCATGCCTTGAGGCATGGCCAAAAAGGTAAAACGTCAAATGACCTAGGATTTCAGCATTTATAATTCTCTGAGATTTGTTAGAATACCAAAGCTTAACTTAAAAACATTGCTGTAAACCAGATTATTTTTTTTAGAATTTATCAAAATTGGTATTTGTCATTCCTTGAGACTAGAAACAACAAATACAGAACTACATAGTATATCCACACACAAACATAAACATTTGGTATTTATCAAAATTTTTTCATATTCCCCGCCTTTTGATTTTTGAATTTTCATTTTACTCTTTTAGATTGAAAGCGGGGCTGTTTGGAAACAAGTCTACCAAGATCTTGGAATCCCTGTCTTAAATTCAGCTGCAGGATACAATGTTAAATGTGCTTATAAAAAGTAAGTCCATGCACTGGATATAGCTATGTTCAACAGTATTTTACCTAGAAAGCAGGATGGAATTTACCATATAACTGAGGCTAGTAATTTTGAGGAAGGTTTACTAGAGTAATCACTCTATAATAGCGTTTTCTAGAGTGTAGCCCATGAATATTCAGTTCAGTTCAGTCGCTCAGTCGTGTCCAACTCTTTGCGACCCCATGGACTGTTACAGCACGCCAGGCCTCCGTGTCCATCACCAACTCTGGGAGTTTACTCAAACTCATGTCCGTTGAGTTGATGATGCCATCCAACCATCTCCTCCTCTGTCGTTCCCTTCTTCTCCCGCCTTCAATCTTTCCCAGCATCGGGGTCTTTTCACATCAATCAGTTCTTTGCATCAGGTGGCCAAAGTATTGGGGTCTTTTCACATGAATCAGTATGCATCAGGTGGCCAAAAGTATTGGGGTCTTTTCCCATGAATGAGTCCTTTGCATCAGGTGGCCATAGTATTGGGGTCTTTTCACATGAATCAGTTCTTTGCATCAGGTGGCCAAAGTATTGGAGTTTCAGCTTCACCATCAGTCCTTCCAGTGAATATTCAGGACTGATTTCCATGAATATTAGATCTGTGAGATAATCTGTGAAGAAAGTTTTTGTGCTCAGGCAAATTTGGAAAGTATTGTGTAGAAGTTAAAATGCCAAAGTTTTAAAGTCATATAAACCCAGGTTCGAATCCTGGTTCTGCCAGTTATTTGTTGTTTATACCCTTGGGCCACTTATTTGTTCTTTCAGACCTTGATTTTCTTGTTTATAAAATGAGATAATACTATTTGTCTCATAGTAATGATTAGTCTGATCAGCTAGTGAAATTTTACATATACTTGGGGGTCCAGTACCTGACATATAAATAGATGCTATTACTAGCTACTATTACTACGGTTACTACATTTAAGATTATGACTTTCTTTTCACTTTTAGCATTTTTTTAAATGAAGTTTTTTTCTTTGAAAAATGTTTCTATTTGAGTAAAAAGATTATAAAGAACAATTAAAATAAGCTAGACTATTAAGGTAGCTCAATATCTGAGAACTTAGAAGAAGTGAACACATATTTTAAAAACTACAACTCTGCAATAACATTTCGAAATGTTTTCCCAAATATAACTTCTTTTCATGTTTCCAGATACTTATATGGTTTTGAGGAGTACTGTAGGTCGGCCAATATTGAATTTCAGATGGCACTGCCAGAGAAAGTTGTTAACAAGCCTTGTAAGGAGTGTGAAAATGTAAAAGAAATAAAAGTTAAGGAAGAAAATGAACCAGAAATCAAAGAAATAAAGATTGAAGAGGAAGCGAATATAATACCAAAAGAAGAAAAGCCTCTTGAAGCAGGTGTTGAAAGAAAGGAGAATACTCAGCCCTCTCAGGTAAATAGGATACTGTTTATAGTCCTTTGTTTTCTCTGGTACATTTTCTCCATCCTCTCTAAAGATTCCTTATTTAATTTATCTTACGAATTTTATTGTTCATGCATTTTCTTTATTATGTGCTATTTTTGTGTTTGAAATAGCCGTTAGCTATTTTTGCCATTATTTTAGGGATGGCAGAAGAATGTTAAAATAACTTTCTCAGTGTTAGTACTGGTTGGTACCTCCTGTGCTAGTAATTAGATAATGGAATTAGGTTGACAGTTTTTACTTTTGTTGGTTTAGTTCCTCTGATCTTTTTCTAGGGGAGTAAAAAGAATTTATTAGAATCTATGCCTACACAATCTGAACAGGAAAAAGAAGTTAACATGAAAAAAACGGAAGAAAATGAAAATCTGGAAGATAAAGATGATGATACAACTGGAGCAGATGAATCCCTCAGCATAAAGGTAGAAGCTGAAGAAGAAAAAGCAAAATCTGGGTAAGAAATCTGTTTTTGGTTAAGATGCGTTTTATAGCTGAATGAATTCTTGTAATTTGCTCTTTGTGTGTTTTTATGAATCTAAATGTGATTGACAAAATAAATAATTGACTGATTTCAATTTGTATTTATTATGCAGATAGCATTTGCCTCCTTCAGAGACCCTACTAATGCAAATTTGTAGAAGAAGATCATATTTCTGATCCATTATTCTTGCTCTCATCATGGAAATTTATGAAATCTTGAGCTAGAGTAAAACAGTTCTTACTGTATTAGCCTCTGCTTCATAACTATATAACACAAATTTGGGAAGATGTCTTTCTCCAGTGTTTTGTAGATGGTATATTGGGTATAGATTTTGAGAGTTGTAATCATTTTTTAAGCAAAAAATAAGAATGGAAAAGTGCTAGTACTTAGTTTATAAAAAGTCAAAATTGTTATATTGCATTTTATGTGATAGTAGCATTTACTTGGTTTGGTCAGTTTGAGAATTATTTAGTAATGTATCAAGAATACCTACACTGACAGTGGACCCTGCATTTTATAGGTGATTTCTGGCATTTCATCTTGTTTCTGAGGCTTAAAAAAAAGCTAAACATCCCCATTGTTAGTGATTCTTTTAAATAAGTACAACTATATATTTTTTGGATCATTTTTGTATTTTCTAAAATTCAGCCACAGCATGCAGACAAGCAAGGAAGAGGAAAAAACGATGCTTAGATGACTATAGTAAAATGTTTTTATTACACTTTGTAATATATATATGTCTCTCTGTGTACAAATGTGTATTTCAAGTACTCCTTAGTGATACTGGAAATTATTTCTACTTTTAGGAAACTTAGTATCTTTTTGCTTAAAATCTCTTGCTCATTTTGGTGGTGGTTGGTGGTTTAGTCACTAAGTTGTGTCTGACTCTTATGACCCCATGGCTGTAGCCTGCCAGGCTCCTCTGTCCATAGGATTCTCCAGGCAGGAATACTGGAGTGGGTTGCCATTTCCTCCTCCAGGGGATCTTCCCGACCCAGGGATCGAACTCCTGTCTCCTGCAATATGCATTGCAGGCATATTGTTTCCTGACTGAGCCATTTTAGTGTTCTTCTAAAATTTTGACCACAGCATGCAAATAAACATGGAAAAATAAAACAAAACTGGCTTTAGATGAATATAGTTTGTTTGTTTATGATACTTAGTTATGTTTCTGTGTGTGTTAAATGTATATTTGAAGTACTCTTGCTGCTACTTGAAGACTACGTCAGCTATTAAGAAATTTAGTAAGGATTCAGCTTTTTGCCTAAAAATCTGATTTATAAATATGCATCTATTTCTGGAGCATTTACCGTGTGGAAAGCCCTGTAATAAGCCTATATTTTCTCTTTGTGATTAATAATTATCTTAATTTTTCACGTTGGTACTTCAGCTTATTTTATGGTATAAACTATATTTTGTAGATTTTTTGGATTCTTCAGTTATATGGCTTATGTATTTATTTATTAAATTTTTAACATTTTTATACACTTTTTAAAAACGTTAGTTTTATTCCTGACTGCGTCAGGTCTTCGTTGTGGCGCCCAGGCTTCTCTCTAGCTGCAGTGCATGGGCTCCAGAGCTCGGGCTCAGCAGCTGTGGCGCACAGGCAGAGTTGCCCCGGGGCATGTGGGGTCTCAATTCCCCAAACAGGGATTGAACCTGCGTTGCCCACCAGGAAAATTCCTATGGCTTTTTATTTATTGCAGATATTTATAAATGTATCATACCACAAACAAATTTTCCTGATATGGCTGCTGTAGAAGATTTATGGGTTAGAAATATCCAAAACTGATCTCTGGATTTTATTAGATCAGTGCAACAGAAAATTTTGTGATTGTAAAGAATTAATATATAAATATTTATCTAGTATATAAACTGTCTCTGAGTAATTAGCTGGTACAAGAACGTTCGGTGTCCTTCCTTTGTAGTTCAGGTGTGTAAGATTGAGTAATTTATGTAAAATGTCCGGTTCAGTGCCTGGACCGTAGTAGGTACTAATGAACTATAGTCATTATTTTGTTCTTAATTTTGGTCCATTGTAAGTAAGGAATGTGACATCAAACTTGGGAAATTTGATATTTGTGAGTTCCGATGAAAAAGTCCTCGTGAATACATTTGGTTTCCCAAAATGTAAAAGATAACTCATGTAATGTGTGTGTGTTCTGTGTTTATGTTTGTGTGTAATACATACATCCGCTTAGTATACTAGCTACATTTTATACTTTGAAAGGCTCTCTATCTTGGCATTCTGTGTTCTGTTTGATGTACCTACCTCTGATTTTGCCACTGAGAAGAGAAAGAGGGGAGGATATTTGCTTCGGCTGATAGCCAGTAGTTGTGTTGTTTGCCTCTTTGTAGTTCAGTGTGTTAATTGAGTGACTCATTTGGTTTGTGTCTGAGGTTGACATTAAATGAGATTCTAATTTTTAATTTTTGATTGCTTTTAAAAATTAATATAGAGTATTAGGTTTTTCTTCCAGATTACATAAAAGATTGCCCTGGCTACCACTTAAAGTAGGATTGTACTAGCTGTTATTGACGTTTGCCGGCTGTGTTCAGTGCTACGTGTGCGTGTGTGCTCAATCGCTCAGTCGTGTCTGACTCTTTGCGACCCCATGGACTGTAGCCCACCAGGCTCCTCTGTCCATGGGATTCTCCAGGCAGGAATACTGGAATGGGTTGCCGTTTCCTCCTCCAGGGGATCTTCCCGACCCAGTGATTGAATCTGTGTCTCCTGCCTTGGCAGGTAGATTCTTTACCCTTGAGCCACCAGGGAAGCCCTCAGTCCTATATAGTTTTGGCTTAATAATGTAATGTACAGTTTAGAGTTTTCGTTTAAAACATTTTAAACTTTTAATCATCTTATATCTCTTTTATGTTTTGTATAGTGATTCTGAGATGCATGATAAATCTCTTTGGTGTATGATCCATCTTTGTTGTATCTACCAGAATATGCTTCCTTTTCTCCCTGATGAGCAGTGATATAATCTTCTGATGAAACAAGTAGTATTCTTTCAGAAAAAGCCTTACTGTTTTAATTTTACATGTGTTTATTACATATATAAATCAGTCAAAGTTGTTAATATCTGATAGTTTCTTAGATATTTCAGCCTTTCTGATAGTTTCTTAGATATTTCAGCCTTACAATTTTTTCATTATAGAAATGTTAATAGATTTTCAGTAGTAGAGTTCATATTTTTTATCTCAGATTACAGCTGGATTCATTTAATTTTTAAGTACCAATTTGACTATAAACAAGTCTTTAAAATAGGAGTAATTCTTAAGAATCTTTGTAGACTTTGTGATGCATTTCAGAGAAAATTGACTCATTTGGTACTTTTGTGAACTCAGACTTAATTTCATAAGTATATTAAGATTCCCTTCATCCCTGCTGCCTCACTGTATAGAAGGAAAGGGGTAGGAGAATAAAAAAGCCTTATAGTTCTACTTGTGACACTGTTTCTAATTTATTTTTTGTTGCCTACATAATTGTGTAATTAGGAATGATAAAGTATGTTATTGCTAAAAAAGTTTGCGTATAAGAATATAAAACTAAAATTATTAGTGGAGGAATATTTTTTTATCTACATACTATACCCATTAACTTTTAAGGGTTAGTTACTTAGCTGTCTTATGGTTTTATTTTATGACATTTATTCATTTGTCAGCTATAAAGTGATGGATTCTTTCTGAGAGCTAACTGTTGTAATAAGGATAGACATACTGCAGAGTAAATAATTGAAGTTTTTAAAAAATAAATATAGTACATGGAAAATTTATAATTTAAGATTTTCCTCCAATTTATTGAATACAAATTTGTGATCAATATAAAATGAATATGATTGTTTTAGAAAGTATGTGATATTGAGAAGACCGGAATGGTTGCATTGCTGCTTCTAGAATGCAAATGACTTTCAGTTTCATATTTGCAACTGGTCTCTCATATGCCTGTTTCTTCAGAACTTTAATGTTGAGAGAATTGGTAGAAGAGGACTTTTGGTAAATATGGAGAAAAGAGAGCAGAAATTGTGTTGAAGTTTAGAAGAATAGAAAGAAAAAAGTTGATGTGATTTTAATGTGAACTTAGTAGGATCTTCCTATAAAAGGTGAAATAATATTTCATTTAATACAACTTCAGAAAATCTGGTTGAAATTATTTTAATTATTAAAACTAGCCATTGGCTAGTAAAAACTTGTTTAAACATCTGGAGGTTGGAAATATTTGAATGAAAAATATTTCTTAGTCAGAAAATGGCTATGAGTTATGGTGATTTTTGTTTTTGTTAACTGAATTATAAAACACTTCTACAATAAAACATGAGGAAAATGTTAGCGTCGACTTACTAGCTAGTTTCTTGCTGTTCAGCACAACTTCTGTTCTTCTGCCTGTTGGACATTTTCTTTTAATACACTTACTTTTCAGTTTTCATTTTCTCTGAATATATCTTTCTGTAATCATCCATGGTCATCTCATACAGTTTTAGTTTTTAATATTAAATTGAAACTCAGAGAATATCATACGCTTGGAACCTGCTGTTCCCGGAACAATCACAGCCACGATTTTTATCAATTTATGTGGTTTGGAACTGAAAAGCTTATGAAGTGTCTTTTATTAACTGCAGTTTTTTAAACCTTTCAAGAGATGAAACGAATAAAGAGGAAGAGGAAGATGATGAAGAAGTAGAGGAGGAGGAGGAGGAGGAGGAAGAGGATGAAGAGGATGATGACAACAATGAGGAAGAGGAGTTTGAGTGCTATCCACCAGGCATGAAAGTCCAAGTGCGGTATGGACGAGGGAAAAATCAAAAAATGTATGAAGCTAGTATTAAAGATTCTGATGTCGAAGGTGGAGAGGTCCTTTACTTGGTGCATTACTGCGGATGGAATGTGAGGTAACTTGAGTTTTAGCTAGTGATTACTACCTAAAAAATCTTGTACAGTAATTTTCTATTTTAAAATTTAACGAATTATAGATTTATTAGTATTCCAATTGAGGTCATAGTATACCATATAAAAAACATGGAGTTTTGGCTTGTAAATACCTCTCTCAGTGACTTCCTACTTACTGTTTTCAATACTTCAAAGATATCCTTAGTGTCTAGAAAACTTAAGTCTGTGTAGTTGATTTTAATATTATGCATGTAGATTAATAGGGGCAACATTGTTGGTAAAATGATAGAAAACTTTCTTTAAAAGTTAAAAGGGATTTGAGCTTCTTGAGGTCTACAAGCCAATTATGAGGCTTCTGGCTCTTGCATTTTCATCTACCTTTCCATGGTAACCTCTTCCTTGTTTTCTTCTTAAATCATCACATTTCTTTCCTTTAGTAGGCAGGATTTTAAAGTTGCGATTTCTCAGGAAGCTTTAGCTATTTCAGGAAGGCCTTATATCTTCATTAGCAGCTCTTGCATTACATCTTGTTCATCTTGTTCAGAAGCCTCAGAAATTAATTTTTATGTTTGAAACAATGATTGAAATATGAGCAAGTCTGCTTGACTGAAATAGGGCGCATGGTCCAACTCTACTTACCTAGGGAACTGAAAAGCAGGACTGAGTTTTCTTCTTATACAAGTTTTCTTTGGTAATATCTGAATTTTATCCAAAGTGGGCAAGCTAGTTTTGGAATCTGAGCATCTAGATATCTTTAAGAAAAACCTTATTTATTTTGGAATGTCTGATACTATATTTGCAGTAGCCTATGATAAGAGTTGTAGCTTTTGAAAAGGTTGCCATCAAAGTTTTCAACGGTGGTGTCATGGTGTGCCTAGTATTTTCAAGGAGGAAAACAGTTCTCATGATTTATGTTTACATTGTATTCTGTGGTTTGGAATGTGATTAAGAAAACATCATCTCCAGAGTGTCTGTTTCTTAAAAAAAAAAAACAAAAACACTCTCTGTTTCTTAAAAGTACAATTTGTGTTGTCTTTTTGCAGCAGTAGGAAGCTTTGGAAGCATGTCTAATCTGATTACCTTTCCTAATTTGAGAATAGTGCGGTTCTGTTCCATTCTGAAGCTTGGAAGAAAACAGCACTCAAGTCATAAGGAAATGTATAGGAGTTTTGTTTGGGACTTTTTTCCTTTATTGCTTCTAACCAGAAAGATTAACAAAGTTTTGGATTTTAAAAATGCCTGTCAGTATTGTTCTGATGAAACATAAGTTTCTCCAGATACCACTTTTTAATGTCCTGTGTAATTTATCCTTTTGGCTGTTGGTTCTTGTGCTGTCTCTGTGGTGTGTGACTTTCCTCACCTGAAGGGCTATTAGTATCATGTTCAAAGGAAGATACTTGAGATTACAGAGCTGCTATCAGAATATTTTGCTGTCTGTAATATTTAATCATTTTGATTTTATTAAATATAGATGTAGAGGTAGTTCTACTTTGACCCAGGATGTAAATGTTAAATATGTTAGTTTAAAATTAGGAAGGAAAAATTGAATCAGTAAAAATTAATAACTACTATGTAAGGCCAACAAGATAGATAATCTGAGATACATCATCTTTTATGTTTTTTTGCTTGTTTCCAGTTCTTTCCTTCTAGTTTTTCTGTTAGGTTATATAATAAGGCAGTTTTCCTAGAAGTCTTTATAAAATGCTTTAATTCTGTGACCAGTGGGTAGAATTAAAGCATTCTCCAAGTTCAACTGTAACACAGACTTGATTATTTTCTGTTAATTATCTCATCAAATAGAAGAGGCATAGATAAAAATTGAAACATTCATGAAATTATTCTGCAGTTAAGTTACAACTTTGTTTTGTTAAGAAAAGATTGAATAAAGGAAAGAGTAATCCTATCGTGGGAGCACTTGTATTTTAGAGGATAGAAAGAATGTTTGGTGCTTGTGCTTTGAAGTAGACGGAGGGTTGGGTAGAGTAAGGGAAGATTTTAAATTGAGGCATTCAAGTTTTTAATAACATAGAAAAGAAAAATGAGGCCTAGTTCAACAAGACAAACTTGAATTAATAAGAAGGATGTCATCTACTCCTGACAACTGATGTATTTGTACGGTACGAACTTTCAAAAGAAGAAAACTTATCATCTTGATGAAGACCTGTAGAGTGGATCTCTACAGACTTCTAGCATCACAGAGAAAACAATTGTACTTCAGTAGATTAAGCAGTTATTTTTATATAGTCACTGTTCTAGTATTTCCATTTCTCTCTGGAATAATAAATACCCAAAGAGTCTGTCTTATTGATGAATAAGAAATTGTGAGTTTTGCTGCTCCTTTACATCTGAAGCTAATCTGATGAGGACCTCAACAAATCCTCATCAGCTCTACAACTGTCTTCCTGTTACTTGGGAGAGCTCCAGCTTGATTTCTGAATTTAAACTTGAGTTGTGCAATTAGAAGTGAAGATTTATGCATGAAGTTTCATGAAAATAGTTTTATTTTCACTGGCAGTCATTCATTACAGTAGCAATTTAGGAAATTTTGTATGGAACTGTTTGAGTTTTGTTTGATAGGAAACATTTTCCAGAAAGCAGATTTTTCTTAAGAAAAATAATATCTATCTTAGTTAGAAAAATACTGTTTTCTTAGGATTTCTACATTTTTCTTTTTTATGAAGTTCTATATAAACCTTTATGTTAATTTTCATTTATACCCCTATTTCATAACTGGAAATGTCGTGTGTTTTTTTTAAACATAAGATAGTGTTTGGGCCAATTTGTTTTTAACTACTACAGTGAGAAAAAGGACATTTTAAAGTGCTCACATCAGATTTATGAGAAATAGCCAGAATTCTGATCCTTAACCACATTGTGCTTCAGTGCTAAGTTACTTGAGTTGTGTGACTCTTTGTGACCCCACAGACTGACTATAGCCCGCCAGGTTCTCTGTCCGTGGGATTCTCCAGGCAGGAATACTGTAGTGGCTTGTCATTCCCTCTTCCAGGGGATCTTCCTGACCCAGGGATCCAACCTGAGTCTCTTACAAGTCTCCTGCGTTGGCAGCAAGGTTCTTTACCACTAGCGCCACCTGGGAAGCCCAAAATGGTAAAACATAGCTACAGAATTTTTCAGCTGTGATGATCATATGTAAGGCTGTTGTCCAGTGCTAGTGTTTACTATTTCACCATATGCTTGTTTACAGAATTTTAAAAACATCCAAAAATCGCATTCAATAGGAAAATACATAAAAGAAAGATAAGATCACTTTTTTGTATTGTAGTGTTCTTTTCGTCTTTTAAACAATATATCTCCATACGTTAAAAAACTTATAGTCATACTTCAGTAATTGTAATAGTAGGCTCTCTGTTATATTTAATTTCTCAGTGATGTTTATATTTTATAGATATTTTTAGTATTATTAGCTAATTGATCCTTTTCACTCTCAGGTTTCTAGGTCGTGCCATAAAACATAGGATTGATGTTTGAAAATAAAGTTACAGTTTGGAATTCATTGGCCATAACTTTGAGTGTGTTGGATTTATCTTTGTTCAGTAGCAAATAGCCTTGTTCAGTAATATTTACAACCTTGTGTGTTAGAACTATCTAGACTGCTTGGCATGGGATTTAAAATACATCAATATTCTATCATGTACTGGTGCTGATTGATTTTTCTCCATTTCTACCTTGACTTTCTATAACCATGGATTTGGGAGTTTGACTAGAGAATTTATTTTTTATGTTGATGATTACCAACTACATTAAAGAATACCCCAACTAAAAATAAGAGACACTGTAAATTTCAACTGTAACTCAAATAACAAGTTAGTTCTAGTCCATATTATGTCACAGAAAACTGAAAATATGATAAATTATTCTTGAATATATTATTTGAAATGAAAATGTGTTTCATTTTAAAAATACCATATTTTTCTAAGCAAATTGGCCCTTCCTTGGAGGGAATAGGTGGAGTAAAAAGCTTTCACAAACCAATTGATTTAATCACATTTTTGTGAGCATGCACCCGTTGTTTATCAAACATGTTCTTTATTTGGCAAACATAAGTTCAACATCTGTGAGCTAATATTGTGCTTTGCACTAAAGGTACAAAGAAATATTCCGTATCGAGGAATTTGTCCAGGTGAGGGAAGTACCCCACCAGGATTTGCAACCCCCTAATGCCCTCAACCTCTCCTTATGTTGCTTACATTCTTCAATCATTTCTTATAATTTTTTTTTATACCCCTGTATTCTTCTGTTGCTCTTATGGTGCTTTGCAACACCTGCTTGACAGAACCGCAAGAATCCGATTAAATCTAACACTCCTCCTCCTCCTTGCTGCACCTGTGCACTTGATCAACAACCACAGTGACTGGTCTTGTTTTAAATTTATGACTGTGAACCTCAAGTGGACACTGTATGTCCTCCCCCATGCTCTTTCTACTTTCTCAGACTGTTTTATTTTTAATGGCATAATCTTTAATTATTACTGTAATTTTTATTGGTATCATTAACATGTAATATTATATTCAGGTGTACAAAAATAACAATTTGATATTTGTATGTATTACTCAGTTATCACTGCAGCAAGTGTAATGATCACATCCATCACTGTACATAGTTACAGAAATCTTTCTTTTTTAATGTTATTTCTTCCCTCCTCAAAACCCCAGCATCTCTCTCCATCCCCACTTTGAGCTGGTGACCTCATTGGAAAATTGAAAGAAGAAGCTGTCTGCAGAATTCCACCACGTGACCTTCTTACCTATATATGCTGCCATATTTTATGCCTTCTCACCTTTCACTTTAGGTGAACAAGCATACTACTATCTAAAACCCATCTTCTAACTGCCGTACCTTCTGCCAAAATCCGAGTTATGGGCCCAGAAATTCTCCTCTTTTTTCTGTATATTTTCAGTTTCTTGTTCTGTTCTAAACCATTCCCATCTGTATATAGACCTGCAGTTACTTCTTTCATCTCAAAGAACACTTCTTTGAACTTACCCCTGCGTTTTCTACTGTGGTGTTTCTTTGCTCCATTTCCATCCGGCAAAAATGATTTGAGTTATTTACACTTGTTACCCACTTTTTCTATTGTTTTTGTGTAAACCCAACCCAGTAAGGCTCATGCCACCCTGCACCTCCAGAACCGTCAACTGTTCAGCCTCATTTCTTAACTTCTTACTTGCCTTGCCTGTGTGACTGACCCAGTTGATCACTTTCTGTGATACTTTTTACATGAGTTCCAACTGCTGCAGCTGCAGTTACTTTTCTTGTTTATTTTTCTTTTCTGCCTTTCTCAAAATTAAAAAACCACTTCTCAGTTATTATATCTTTTCTATCTTATTTCTTGTCTTTATGTGTTTTCTTTTAATTGTTCTCTTCTTTTATTCTTCCAGTATACACTTTAATTTACACTGTATTTCTGTTTTTCGAATTCTGATTTGAGTCACTTTTTTGATGTTGAATTTAAAGAAAAAATTTTTTTTGCCCATTTTTGAATTGGTTGTTTTTTTGTTGATCTTAAAGAGTTGTCAGAGTTCTTTATGTATTCTGTATACGAATCCCTTATCAGACATGTAATTTGCATATATTTTCTCTCGTGAGCCCACAGAATTGTCTTTTCACCCTTGGTATTGTCATTTGCTGTACAGAAGTTTTTAATTTTGATAAAGTCCAATTTGTCTATTTTTTTTCTGTGTTGCTCATGCTGTTGGTTTGTATCCTAGAAAACATTGCCAAATTCAGTGTTACGAAAATGTCCCCATTTTCTTATGAGAGTTTTATAGTTTTAGCTTTAATATTTAGCATTTTGGTCCATCTTGAGTTAATTTTTATCTTTGATGTGGTATTCAACTTTTTTAATGACCTCTTTGGGTCTACACAGAGCCCATCTCTTAATTTGCAGATAAAATGGGGTTGAGAGTTAGAGACTTAAATAGACTGGACGTGCCCAATCCTGTGACTTTTCTTCCACTCCATGTTAAGTTAAAGAACTGTAAATGAAGGCCATTTGACAGTGGTCTCCAAGTAAGTATCTGTCAGTCTGTTTTAAGGAGAGAAGGGGAACA
The DNA here is from genome assembly GCF_027580195.1 of Bos mutus. NCBI lineage: Eukaryota > Metazoa > Chordata > Mammalia > Artiodactyla > Bovidae > Bos > Bos mutus. Next base: position 37,704,937 of record NC_091644.1, read on the forward strand.
TGGCCCATATCTGTCTCTAAGCCCCCTTACCTCTTTGTGCACCCCTCTTCTCGCGTGCCCTTCTTCATTTCACTCCTCACTGCCATCTCCAAACTCTTGTCTCCATAAACCCTTCTGTCCTAGCCTGTTCACTTACGTTTATGATCCAAAGCATTAAAATGGGAAACTACTATGGAAGTCAAGGGCTGTATGTTACTGCTCATGTGAAAAATTGTTTTGCACCATGTAAAATGCTTTATATTAGACAGTCCTTCATGTAGAGAAATTTAAATGAAAGTTTATAAGCAGTGAGTAAAGTGAACATAAATATAATTTCTCTTTATAAAAATGACTTTTGAGTTGGTTAGCTTTTCAGCGCAAGTGAAAATCAACATTTCCTTTGTGAAAAAGATGAATAAACTCAGGTATTTTTGCACTCAAATGGCTTTTCTCTGTCTCGGAGTGCTTATTTAACTGGACCTATTCCATCAGTATTTATTATAGATTGATAGGTACATTTACTGTAAAGCATAAACTTGGACCTGTTCCATTTCATAGCTTTATAGATTGGCAGATACATCAGTATGTTTGTCTAAATGTGCACAAATACTAACCCCCTAAACTTATCAAATATTCATAAAACAAACTTTGGGGATTCTTTAGAAGTCAGCAGCTGCATCACAACATGCAGTGAGTGCCAGAGTTGTTAACCATTTACAGTGGTCTTTGTAGTCCTGGTTCAATGTCCTGTGATGTGTTGTTAACATCATATTCCACCTCTGCCTGAAGACCTTTGTTTCATTTTACACAGTTAGATTTTCTAGGAAAACAGATCTATAGTATTGTAATGCCGTTCTCTTATACTGTTTATGTCTTTAATATGATGATGTTATAATTAGTGTTTCTATCATTCTGCTTTTCTCTATTATAATGAAACCATTCCTGCTTTTTTTGGTGTGATTTGAACAGTGTTACCTGGGGTAGAAATATGAAATGTTAAGAGCATGCTTAGAATTTTATTTTTTCAATACTATGCTTTTATTTTTGTTTTATCTTTTAAGTTTATTTTTAAATTTTTTCGGCTGCACAGGCTCTTCATTGTTGTACACGGGCTCTCTCTAGCTGTGGTCAGCGGGGTCTACTCTAGTTGCGGGGCACAGGCTTCTCACGGTGGTGGCTTCTCTTGTTGCAGAGCACGGGCCCCAGGGCTCACGGGCTCAGTAGTTGCGTCACTCGGGCTCCGGAGCCCAGACTCAGTCGTGGTGCACAGGCTTAGTTGCTCTGTAGCATGTGGGGTCTTGCCGGAGCAGGGATCAAACCCGTGTCCCTGCATTGCAAGGTGGATCATTGGTCACTGTACCATCAAGGAAGCCCTGTTTTAAGTTCATGACTAAAGGCATTAAACAGTACTCAGTAGGTCTCTTTATAAATTTTGCTTTAGGTATTTTCTCACGTTAAAAATAAATGTCTAAATCAATATTATTACAGAAAACTCATAAAGTAGGTAGCCTGGTTACATTGCTTATAAAGTTTGTAATTGATAACTACATATTTTCCCCCATATTTTCTTACCCAGTTTAAGTGGGGAAATTCCTTTCCGTGCTAAGAGGGCCTAAATTTTCATCTCAGATGTGAGGTTTTTAAAGCTAAGTTAGTTTTATGATGTATGTTATCTTTTTTGCGTAGAGATAGGCAAGATACAAAATACATAATTGTTCAGCAATTGCTAAATGAGTCTCTCCTTTACAGAAAAAGTACAAATGATTTTATTATTTCACTTATATTAATGGTTGGTTACTAGATTTTTATCTTTTACAATCTGTATGTGTATTTTAAATAATGAGTTTTAAAATATTTTGTCAGTTCAGTTTTGCTTTTAAAGTTATTTGCACATTATTCTGCATGTAATTATTGTGTGGGTATATGTAAACACATGACTGATAATATGTCTTTGAAAGTGGTTTAGTTGGGTTTAAACAGAGCCAAAATCTGAATTATTGTGGGCACAGTAACCGTTTTGGTATCTTATGTCTGGTTGACGAATGCTCTTTTCCATTTTTATTGTTGCTAAATGATTTCTTAGATGATTTGCCAACACATCCAAACAAAAATCAAAATGTTTTCTTTTTAGAACTCTTTATTTTTCTCTGGTGAGAGCAAGTATGCTATGGTCTCTGAATGGTTCCTTTTAGCTTTGTATAAGTATTTTAATTCAACACATTAAAATTTCAAATATTATGTAGCTGCTTTTTTGGGAAGGGTTCAGAAGATTTGTGTTGTTGCCATGTAATGGCTGACTACTGTTGTCCTCTCTGTTAAATTGTAAGCTCCTTGAGAAAATGCTGTGGTGCATTCATTGCCCAGCGCCTAGTGCAGAGCCTGTCACAGGACAGGTACCTAACAAATATTTGTCCAGGGAACAAGCCCTTGTGCAGACTTCTAGTCTGGGGTTTCGTCCGAGTTTTTAATTTGGGGATCATCTGTTCTACTTTGCTTCATTTTGTGGAGGTCAGGGAGCCAACTGCCAGAAGTTAAATGAGCTGCCCACGCTCTGTTCTTTCATGTTTATTCCATTAGTTGAACGTTAGATGATACCAACAGATTTTCCCAAGTCAGTATATTCTTTGAAAATATTTTCCTTAGTACTTGAAGTATCAGATGAGATACTTATCTAGGCTCCACACATTAATTACAAAGAGTTTATTGATAACTGAATTGAAAAAGTCCGGTCTAATCGCCAACAGGTTCAGTCTTCATTTTTGTACTCAGTGTTTGTTCATGTTTGTTTCAGTATTTGTTTTTCTTGTTTTTTTAATATTTGTTGTTTAATGAAAGTATTTAGTAATTTTTGTTTCCTTGTGCTCTTGCAAGCTGTATTTCCTTTTGTCATAAACAGGCCAGTTGCTCTCTTCAGTTTGTAATTTCTAAATTTAAAGTCCAATTATAGGCAGTACTGGAGAAGGAAGTGGCAACCGACTCCAGTATTCTTGCCTGCAGGATACCATGGACAGAGGAACTTGGCGGGCTGCAGTCCATAGGGCTGCAGTGAGTCGGACATGACTGAAGTGACTTAGCATGCATGCATGTAGGCAGTGCAGTTTTTATCAGTAGTCTAGAGTACCTGGTTTTCCTCAAACATTCTCATAAAACTCTGATGCTTGAATTAAAGTTGCAGGTCATTTTGTTCATAGGCCAAATGCTTAGCTTCAATTTCTTTACTAGTTTTCAAGCTGCATCATCACAAAACATGACAGCTGACAGCAATGGGCCTGCTGTCCTTGGGGGGAAATCTAGGTTTTTGTTTTTGTTGTTGTTTTTTTTTTTTTTTTAAATCTAGGTATTTAGCAGTGAAGTGGTTTCTTGGAATACCTATTGCCCTGAATAGCTGTTAATAGTGTTCGTCATTCACAGTTGAGAGTCTGCATCGGAACATGCATTCTAATATCTTGATTCCCTTTGTGGTATTTAAAGCAGAATCAGGAGTACTGGAGAGCCACTGGGACAGGATGACCACTATGGCTGAGGGATGAAAGCATGTTCATTTATTTGGGAATGTTTGAGAGGAGGAGGAAAGCATCTTAAAACCAGAAAATTTATATTTGACTTAGTTTTTAAAATTTTTTTTAAATTATAGTTTTTTAAATTCCTGTTTTCTTTAAAGAGGTTATTATTTATTTATTTTTAAATTGAAGTATATTTGCTTTATAGAATTTTATTGTCTTCTGTCAAACCTCAACATGAATCAGCCATAGGTATACATATATCCCCTCCCTTTTGAACCTCCCTCCCGTCTCTCTCCCCACCCCACCCCTCTCCCTCCCCACCCCACCCCTCTAGGTTGATACAGAGCCCCTGTTTTGAGTTTCCTGAGCCATACAGCAAATTCCCATTGGTTGTCTGTTTTACATATGGTAATGTAAGTTTCCCTGTTAGTCTGTCCATACGTCTCACCCTCTCCTCCCCTCTCCCCATGTCCATAAGTCTGTTCTCTATGTCTGTTTCTCCATTGCTGCCCTGTAAATAAATTCTTCAGAACCATTTCTCTAGATTCCATATATATGCATTAGAATATGATATTTATCTTTCTCTTTCTGACTTACTTCACTCTGTATAATAGGTTCTAGGTTCATCCACCTCATAAAGAGGTTATTTTGAAGGATGAATGAATATCCTGCTTGGTATGGTGCCCTGAGGAAAAATTGAGACATGTTTTATGGTCTCTTTTTTTTTTAAGCTACAATTTTCTGCTCTTTGCCACCTCCCCATAATTTTATTTTTTTATGCAAGATATTTAAATTTGAACTAATTTCCCCATATTCTATCTTATTGGACTATTTACTTATGCCTAACGTAAATATGTTGCAATCTCTTTTTAATAAATATTAAATATACTACATAAAAAGTTTTAAATTCATATAGAATAAACAGATTCAGTGACAGCTTTTTTTGTAGTTCTGATCTTAATTCTCTTTATTTTACTCAAGTCTTTATTCTTGGTATTTTATAGGGAATCAGAGATCTTAATCCATGATTATTACCTCCTTTATTTAAATTAACAAACGCTAGTAAAATAAAAATGAAACCGGCCTAGCTCTTTGTCTTACATAATTTAATGTCAGTAGTAATTTTGGGATATATCAGTTTGCTTTTTTCTCCTGCATCAATTTCTTTTTCTCTCCTTTGTGTTCTTTGAAAGTATTCTGTAAAGAAAATAGAACTCTTGAATAATACTCTAGTGAGTAATTACATAACAGGCAAGAACATTTCTTTATATTTAAAATACAGTGATTAGTTATGACATCAGTTTATTTTCTGGTCATTTTTTTTCCCTTGTAAGATTAGTCAGGCAACTAAGGTGATATTTAGAACCTCATTACATTCTGAAATGTTTGTCTGTTAATGTTTACATTGGTGGTCTCAACCTCAGGGCTTCCCTGGTAGCTCAGCTGGTAAAGAATCTGCCTGCAATGCAGGAGACCTGGGTTTGATTCCTGGGTCAGGAAGATCCCCTGGAGAAGGGATAGGCTACCCACTCCAGTATTCTTGGGCTCCCTGGTGGCTCAGATGATAAAGAATGTGCCTGTAACGCAGGAGACCTGGGTTGGGAAGATCCCCTGGAGAAGAGAATGGCTATTCGCTCCAGTATTCTGGCCTAGAGAATTCCATGGACTGTACAGTCCATGGGGTCACAAAGAGTTGGATATGACTCAGCGACTTTTTCCCTTTTCTCAACCTCTATGTGGGGTAAGGGCATTTGTAATTTGAAGCAGCTACCTTAACCAAAATTCTCACACACTGTTTTTACCTGGTCTCCCTCCTCACGGGTTCATTCCTACTTTGCATTCTTAAAGAGGCTTTTTAGTTGCTGGTCTGCACTCTTCTGTATACTTGATGAGAATAGGACCCGGCACGCTTTCTCATGCATTGTTTAACAGGCCCATTTCCCATTCTTCTCACACTCTTCACATAGTACTTTTTGGCAAGCCTGTAGTATGAACGGTCAGTTCAATTCCATGGTGTGAGTTTGTTAATCTGTGAAATAAATTCATTGATAGATTTTTTAAGGCATGTTCTAGTTCTGAAGGATATAAATTATGATAACACTAACAATATTGTTATTATTACATTTTATGAAAAGAGCATAAATCTGACTGAAAAGTGAAAATGAAAGTTGCACAGTCATGTGACTCTTTGCGATCCCATGGACTGTAGCCCGCCAGGCTCCTCTGTCCATGGAATTCTCCAGGAAAGAGTACTGGAGTGGGCTGCCACTTCCTTCTCCAAAATCTAACTGAGAAAAGACAAGATCTAAAAGAATAGTATTAGAACAAAGGAATGCCTAAACAAACAGAAAGCATGAAGAAAATGGAATAGAAGGGGGCAAATAATAAGGGAGTCATATAATATTAGCTAATACTTATGGAACCATATCAGTTCAGTTCAGTCGCTCAGTCGTGTCCAACTCTTTGCGACCCCATGAATCGCAGCACGCCGTGGCATCACCAACTCCCAGATTTCACTCAGACTCACGTCCATCGAGTCGGTGATGCCATCCAGCCATCTCATCCTCTGTCTTCCCCTTCTCCTCCTGCCCCCAATCCCTCCCAGCATGAGAGTCTTTTCCAATGAGTCAACTCTTCGCATGAGGTGGCCAAAGTACTGGAGTTTCAGCTTTAGCATCAGTCCTTCCAAAGAACACCCAGGGCTGATCTCCTTTAGAATGGACTGGTTGGATCTCCTTGCAGTCCAAGCAAGAGTCTTCTCCAACACCACAGTTCAAAAGCATCAGTTCTTCGGCACTCAGCTTTCTTCACAGTCCAACTCTCACATCCATACATGACTACTGGAAAAACCATAGCCTTGAGTACTGCTGCTAAGTCGCTTCAGTCGTGTCCAACTCTGTGTGACCCCAGAGACGGCAGCCCACCAGGCTCTGCCGTCCCTGGGATTCTCCAGGCAAGAACACTGTAGTGGGTTGCCATTTCCTTCTCCAATAGCCTTGAATAAACAGACCCATGTAATTACTCTAGTAGGAAACACATCTGAAGAATTTTTCAAAGAATCTCTTAAAATCATGCAGAATGATCAGTAACTTAAAAAATGATTGTTACAGTTTAGTTAAGACCATAGTGTTTAATGACTACTATGCAAATATTTTAGAAGCATGTATAGTTTGTTTCATCTAATTCCAGAAGCTTTCTCTAGCTTTTTTCCTGACTCAACATTGCTTCCACCCCCAGATTCATTACTCAAGGTCTGATAACCAGTCCCCTGATACCATCTGTAGAGGAGAGAATGTTGACCATATAGCATCTGTACTCTAGTGGTGCTTAGGGCAGCAAGCATCAGCCTGTGCCATATGGAGTAACCATTATTCTATTTATGTATAGGTTCCTCCTACCTTGTTCCTAAGAAATTTTAAGCAATGTACTTTACCTCTAAGTCATAAAGAAATCATTTTCACAGTGCACATTGTAACTATGAAGACAGTGACTATTTTTTGCTTGTTTGATGTGTTTGGTGCTCCATATAAAATATACAAGGGTATAGTGTCTTGGTGATATTCTTACACTGAAAGCTACTGTTTTATCCTAATTTGAATTTTATCCTAACTTGACATATAATTCATGTCAAAAATACAAGTCGAATTAATAGTACACTTATTGGTAGTCAAAATACCTCATATTACAAAATTAACTAAACAGAATCTTTGATTAAGAAAGGTTAAAATACTATTATATCTTTGTTTAGCTTATGTTGATGATATGTGTAACCATCATGAACTATTTTTTCTCACAAGAAAACTGTGTTGTGTTTTTTTTTAAAGTGCATAGCATTAATTTCCATAACTATATTCTAATAAGAGCAACTTCTAAAAGTTCACATCTAACTTTGCAGAGGGTGGAGGTATTTTCTGTTTATTCTTCGCCTTCACTCTCTAATATTGTTAGGAGCTAAATTGCTTTTTTCTCAAGCATAATGCAGTTTTTAGCATTAATGGGAAAATTTTAAATATGTAAATATACAGGTAGGTGCTAATGTGCCAGTATACATACCAGAGGAGTGTTTTTAGTAGAAGAATAATCTTTGCTTTATACCGAATAAAGTCTGAGGTTGAGAATGTCCTGACCACATAGCTAGTCAGCAGGGATTATGTAAAGACTTCTCTAGAACTCATTCCATCCTTTCCTCATCCTAATTATCGCTGTGGCCCTCCCCAGCTTCCAGCAGACAGCAGCCTAGCCCTCGTGGGGGTTGAGCCGTCAGCGTTGCTGCAGGCCATAGTTCGCACCAGCAGTCTAGCTCTGCCTGGGAGTCCTTACAGATACTTCCTAGACCTTTTCTGGGGCTTCCCAGGTGGCACTAGTGGTACAGAACCTGCCTGCCAGTGCAGGAGATGTAAGAGACATGGGTTTGATCCCTGGGTTGGGAAGATCCCCTGGAGGAGGGCAAGGCAACCCACTCTAGTATTGTTGCCTCCAGAGGAGCCTGGTGGGCTACAGTCCATAGTGTCAAAAAGAGTTGGACACGATTGAAGGGACTTAGCATGTATGCATACAAGCCTACTCTTAGGCAAGAATATAATTTACTAGTAAGGTAAGACCTAAATCATTTACTTCCTGACTCAGGGTCTTTCTTACTTCACTTAATGCCTCTAATAATGAGGAGATTTTAATTTAAAAGCGCATTTTCAGTTTTTCATGTTCTCGAGTTAAAAATGTCAGTCAGTTTTCCATTTTCCAGAATAAATGTATGTGACTTTGAAACATAAAAAGAGGTTTATTTTTAATGTTTCTTCTTTCTAGCTGAGTTTGTTACAAAATTAAACTCCCCCCGCCTTAAACAAATAGATATATTACAGTCAGTAGTAACTTGTGCCCTGTGAACTCTCGCAGACAGGCAGCACCAAGTGGAGAACCCATCACAACTGTTGACTCTCAGCCATTTGTATACATAGGAAGCAACTCCAAAGCCTGAAAGCTTCGCAGTCATGCTTCCCTTTAGCTTCCTGATATGTTTAGGGAAAAATGAACTACTTGCTGCTTAAGAAAAGAACAAAGTAAACCAAAAACGATAGGAAATATGTGAGTGCTCTTAATGGTTATTGTACAGCTTTGGTTTCTCTTTGGTGTAACAGAGGAAGTAGTGCTGGTCCAGGAATCCAGAGACCTAGCTGAGCCTTGGCTCAGCCAGTAGCTGAAAGTGTGTCCTGGGACAGGCCACTGCATCTTTCTCTGAGCCTCGGTAACTTTGTTCCTTAAACCAGAAAGTTGAACTTAGTGGCTCCCAAGGTTTTACAGTATTATGATTCTATTTATGAGTTTCTCTTTAATATGGCATAGTTCCTTCTGTAGTATGTGTTTTGTATATTAATGTTAATTTCCTTTGATTTTAGGTATGACGAATGGATTAAAGCAGATAAAATAGTAAGACCTGCTGATAAAAATGTGCCCAAGATAAAACATCGCAAGAAAATAAAGGTAATAAAAGCAAAATATATTTTGCTGTATATTATAGCTCTTAATTAAGGAACCTTTCCTCCAGAGTGAATTGAGAGAGAGACAGTGTGTGTGTGTGTGTGTGTGTGTGTGTGTGTGTGTGTGTGTGTTTTAGTAGAGTTGGAAATACTCTCTTGAAATAGCCAGTTTATCAAATACTAGATTTGGGTACAATTAATATTGTCAGCTTATGGAAAGGCATTTTGATAACAGTACTAAGTGATCTTTGAGGCTTTTTTAGTTCCAACATTGTATAAGTCCACTCACCCAAGATTTATTTCACTTAGCCATTTCAACTGTTCGTGCACCTCTGGTCTCCAACTGGGAGTCATGAAGTAGTGTGTAGCTGGGAACTCTGGGGTTACTGTAATAGCTGTAAACCGTTCAGAGGAAGAAAAGAAGGTGCCTGAAGGCACAGAAGAGCCTAGCTGTAGCTCTTTTGTTCCTCATCATCTTTCTGTCACTATAGACAGTGCTTTAGAATGTGTTCACAAGACCCCAAGAGGCACACACTGCATAGATAGCATGGGGAGTCTATTAATAATGCACTTGTATGGAGATTAATGTTAGTTTTATATATGATGGAATTAGTCTTGTTCATTGTAAGATTAAATCTTTTTGATGTTTTATTAGAAAGCAGACCATTAACTAGGTTTTAGAATATCTTTTATCTCTTAATGGCTTTTTACTACTTTGAATGGTATATATAATTGAAGTATTTAATAGTCCTCCTGAAATTGAATTTTCATTTTAAAAGTGAGGCGCTATTTACTTTCTGGCTAAATGATACCTTCATGGCCCTATGTACAAAATTTTTCCCCTAAAATGATTACTCTTTTCTCACGATGAAACTGGGTTCATATTTTTAAAGTTTTGGTTTGGCAAGTCAGTAGCTACAACTCAGGACACTCTTGGTCTTTATTGGAAAGTGTGGAAGTCATGCTATTGCTCCTAAGCTACTAGAAGAATTTTGTGTGTATGGCAGTAAAAAGCCTGTTTCCTTGCACAGAGCAAGTTTTAGGAGTCGTATTTCTCCGGTAGAGGATAGGGTAGGGGTAGGAGAAGAAATATTAGAATATTACTTGGGGAATTTTTTCTAAATATTTATTTACATCTCAGTTTAGTTCTAGGCCCCTCCCAGGCATTTAAAATTGTTGGTCATAAGGGAAGAGGCATGTGAATTTTGGAAAAGCTTCCTAGAAATTATTTAATAATACTATACCCATCCCTTGAGCTCATCTTAGAAGACAGCCATTAAAAGCCATATTTGAACTTTGCTTGGCGTGGACTATTTCTACCTTCAGACTGCATGGTATATTATGATCTCTGGTATAAAGTGATGAAAAGTCTGGCCAGAATAGGAAAATTAGAGCAGCACTAATCATTGATAAGCTTTGGTACACATAAGCCTTCTCAGTGCATCCAGAACCTTCAGCTCGGGTGCTCTGAGTAAGTGAATCTCACGCTTAAGCATGTGTCACAGTCACCTGGAGAACTTGGTGAAACTCAGATTGCTTGTTCCCATCCCCAGTGATTCTGAGTCTGGTTCGAGGAGTTTTCACTTAAATTGCCAGGAAGTGCTAAGGTCTCTGGGCCCATGGTCCATACTTAAAGAACCACTATCCTAAACTGAATTAACTTCTGTGTATCCAGAATGATACTAGCTCTGTACCATCTATGAGAGAACTGTGAAAATAGTCACTCAGCAATCTATAGAAGTTTCCAGAAAATATGTTAGCCCCTGCCCATCTATTCATAAATAGAGAATTTGGGAAATTTTCTCATTTTTTCATGAAACATTAATTTATTGATGCAGGAAGGATGTCCCACTTGCTATAAATGACTTTATAGCAAGTCATTTGTTTCTTTCCAGTTGTCAACTGAAGATAACTGAAATCTTATCATTCCCAACCCTTATTTTATATTGAGAATCTTCCAGGTTTTAAAACTACCAGATTGAAATTGTTTCTTTTTAAAAAAATGAATATTTAAGCCTATTGTGATTTCATTTTTATAGAATTTGTAACACCGATTATTAGCAGTATGGAGGTTTGCTTTTCTTAATTGCCTATCTGATTGCTAATTTATTTCCATTATTAAAATATAAATATTAGAAACTTTCTCATTCTATAATATTTGTTAGATAAGTTTGAAAACACATCTCTGACTGTTTTGTGGGACTTTATATTCTTTTTATGTTTTTTAGTAATGTATTGCATAGCTTTGAATTAAAAATGAGTTTTAGCATTGTTACTAATGAATGCTTCATGATAAATTATGACTAACATAGGATACCTTTTTTTCCTTAACTTAGAATAAATTAGACAAAGACAAAGACAAAGATGAAAAATACTCTCCTAAAAACTGTAAACTCCGGCGCTTGTCAAAACCGCCATTTCAGACAAATTCATCTCCTGAAATGGTATCCAAATTGGATCTTACTGATGCCAAGAACTCTGATACAGCTCATATTAAATCCATAGAAATCACTTCTATCCTTAATGGACTTCAAGGTAAACATAACAAGTATCCTGTTGCATGCAAGTATTTGTTTTAAATGTCTTTGTTTTAATTTTATAAATCAAATGCTATAAAGGTAATTCAGTGACATTATCAAGTTCTCTTTTTTAATTGAACCATAACTTTGTTGACTCTGTTATTACTTGAAATCAGCCATTGATTTTATTTTTTTTACAACTGTATTAAACCTGTGTATACTCCTAAAGAGGATATTACTTACTTTTTTTAAAACTGTGGCAAGCATAAACCTAACTGTAAAAAAAGACAGTATTTCCACTTTAATGAAGGCTCATCTGAATAGAGTTTCCAGGTCATATTCAGCTTCTTTGTGAGTCTACAAAGACCTCTGTAAGGAAATTCATTGGGGCAAAGTTATTAGGGCCTTCTAGGAAACATCAGGGCTCTCAGGAATATCTGACATAAACTCAGTGGATGACCAAAAGAATTATGCTCAGTGCTATTGATAAGGTGCTTTGTATGTTCTGATTCTAGGCTGCCCAAATATACTCCTAGTTTTCAGGTGTAGGTCAAAACAAAATGTTTCTGCTGGGTAAAATGATGTCATTGCCTGATCCAGGTAATGGCACACAAGAGGTTGAGCAGAGAGCTGGAATTTTATCACCAAATGGTTGGAACAAGCTAATATACATAGAAAGAATCTAATTCATGCCAAGAGGCATTTTGTTGATGATAGAAGTCATACGAGTTCCTTTGGAAATAACACCACACGGGTCTGGACTGGTTTCCTTCTGTATCTGGTGCATAGTTCTCTTCATGGGAACTTTTTAGAGCTCTCTCTTCAAAATAGTCCCTAAAATTCTTTTGGGTATCTGATTTTTAAAAATATCTTCTTTGGTATACTCACTGTGGTGGAGCACGTTCTCCATTCTCTAGTAGATGTTAAGGACAGGTGAGTAAGAGGGAAGATAAATTTTTAGAGACTGTCCATATTTGAAAACATTATTTATGGTCTAGCAGGGTTGGAAGTTTTTCCTTAATTATTTTATTGGCATTGTTCAGCTGTATTTTTCCTTCAGTGTTTTCTGTGAAATCCAGAGCTCTTGTCCCTGATTCTATGTAGATGACTTGTTTTATGGCTTGTTTTTTGCCTTCCCTTTCTCTGAAATCTTGAATCTTTGTTTTTAATGTGTTCATACTGCACAGAGATTATCCCTTTTGTGGATGTATTTTCATCTATTGTAATGTGTACTTGCTAAGCTGCTTCATTCTACAAACTTGTATCTTTCTGTTCTGGATCAGTTCAGTTCAGTTCAGTCTCTCAGTCATGTCCGACTCTTTGCGACCCCATGAATCGCAGCACTCCAGGCCTCCCTGTCCATCACCAACTCCTGGAGTTCACTCAAACTCAACGTCCATCGAGTCGGTGATGCCATCCAACCATCTCATCCTCTGTCGTCCCCTTCTCCTCCTGCCCCCAATCCCTCCCGGCATCAGAGTCTTTTCCAGTGAGTCAACTCTTCGCATGAGGTGGCCAAAGTACTGGAGTTTCAGCTTTAGCATCCTTCCTTCCAAAAAACACCCGGGGCTGATCTCCTTTAGAATGGACTGGTTGGATCTCCTTGCAGTCCAAGGGACTCTCAAGAGTCTTCTCCAACACCACAGTTCAAAAGCATCAGTTCTTCGGCACTCAGCTTTCCTCACAGTCCAACTCTCGCATCCATACATGACCATTGGAAAAACCATAGCCTTGACCAGACGGACCTTTGTTGGCAAAGTAATGTCTCTGCTTTTCAATATGCTATCTAAGTTGGTCATACTTTTCTTCCAAGGAGTAAGCGTCTTTTAATTTCATGGCTGCAGTCACCATCTGCAGTGATTTTGGAGCCCCCAAAAATAAAGTCTAGTTTTCTTGAAATATTTTGTTGATTTTTCTCCTCTACATTTCCGTATTCTTTCGCCTACCCTTCTCTTCTCCTTTTCTCTCTTTTGAACCCTACCATTATATTAATATTGAACCTTCTGCAGTATACTCTAATATAGTTACTTTTCTCAGAGACACATTATTGATTGGTTTGTCGTCTCGTCATCTAGTTTCTTAGAAATTTTCTTGGTTTTATCTTTTAATCCTTTTACTGTTTAGTACTGTAATGCTTATTGACAGCTGTAATGTTTTTACTTTTTAAGAACTCTGTTTTCTGCATGCTTCATATAATTGTTCTTATAAAACAGCTGGGTGCAATATCTTGTTTCTGATTTCATTCTTTTTTATTGTAGAGTTGATTAACAATGTTGTGTTAGTTTCTGGTATATAGCAAAGTGGTTCAGTTATATATGTAGTCTTTTTTCATGTTCTTTTCCTTTATGGTTTATTACAAGATTTTGAATATAATTCCCTGTGCTAGACAGGACCTCGTTGTTTATTTTACATATAGTAGTTTGTATCTACTAAGCCCAAACCCCTAACTCACCCGCTCCACTCCTTTTCCCCTTTGGTTATTCTTTTTTTTTTTTGAGTGAGGAAAGATTTTATTTTTTTAAGTAAAAAAATTTTTTTCCCTTTGTTATTCATAAGTTTGTTTTCTATGTCTTCAAGTCTATTTCTTTTTCAAAATAATTTACTTGTGTCATAGTTTAGATTCCATATGTAAGTGATGATACATAGTATTTGTCTTTCTCTGATTTAACTTCATTTAGTGTGATAATCTCTAGATCCATCCATGTTGCTTCAAATGACATTGTTTCCTTCTTTTTGTATGGCTGAGTAGTATCTCATTGTATATATGTACCACATCTTATTTATCCATTTATCTGTCAGTCGCCATTTAGGGTTGCTTCCATGTCTTGGCTATTATATATTACTGCTGCTGTGAACATTGGGATACATGTATCTTTTCAAATTATAGTTTTCTCCAGATGTCCCAGGAGTGGGATTGTTGGATCATACAGCAGGAAGACTAAAAACTCTGTTTTTAGCTTCTTTAAGGAGCCTACATACTCTTTTTCTTAGTGGCTACACCAGTTTACTTTCCCACTGGCAGTGTACAAGGGTTCCGTTTTCTCCACACCTTCTCCAGCATTTGTTATTAGTAAACTTTTTAATGATGGCCATTCTGACTGGTGCCTCACTGTAGTTTTGATTCCCATTTCTCTGATACTTAGTGATGTTGAGCATCTTTTCATGGGCCTGTTGGCCATCTGTCTGTCTGCTTTAGAGATAGGTAGGTCTAGGTCTTCTGCCCATTTTTCAGTTGGGTTGTTTGTTCTTTTTTTGTTGTTGTATGAGCAATTTGTATATTTTGGAAATTAATCCTTGTCAGTTGCATTGTTTGCAAATATTTTCTCTTAGTCCATAGGTTGTTATTTCCTTTGTAGCAAAATCTTATCTAATTTGATTAGGTCACATTTGTTTATTTTTACTTTTATTTCTACTGCTTTGGGAGATGAACCTAAGAAAACATTGGTACAATTTATGTCAGAGAATATTTTGTCTGTGATCTCTTCTAGGAGTTTTAGGGTGTCATGTCTTAAACTTAAGTCTAAACTGTTTTGAGTGTATTTTTGTGTATGGTGTGTGGGTATGTTCTGACTTCATTGATTTACATTTAGCAGTCCAGCTTTTCCAACACCACTTACATAGTGTGGCAGGAGGGGATGGAGGTATTAACAAGAGAATTCTCATTGCTTACATATGTCAACAAATAGTATATTATTAAGAGATGATGATAGTAACTATAAATGGAAATAGTTATAAGATTTTGAAAGGTGGGGAAGGAAGAAAAGAGGAGCTGTTGGTATTTTGTTATGAGAGTAAATTAGTTTTCACTGTTTATATGTATTACTTGCTCCTTCATTGATCACAGCCTTACCGTGGTGAAGGGGCTTGTGTAACTCAATGAAGCTATGAGCCATGCTGTTGTAGGGCCATCCAAGATGGACGGGTCATAGTGGAGAGTTCTGAAAAAATGTGGTCCACTGACAGAGAGAATGGCAAATCACTCCAGTACTCTTCCCATGAACAGTATGAAAAGGCAAAGAGATATGACACCTGAAGATGAGCCACCCAGATCAGAAAGTGTCCAATATGCTACTAGGGAAGAGCAGCCAGTAATTATTAGTAGCTCGAGAAAGAATGAAGAACCTATGCCAAAGTGGAAATGACACTCAGTTGTGGATGTGTCTGGTGTGAAAGTAAAGTCCAGTGCTGTGCAGAACAGTATGGAATAGGAACCCAGAATGTTAGGTCCAGGAATCAAGGTAAATTGGATGTGGTGAAGAAGGAGATAGTAAGAGTGGACATTGACATGTTAGGAATCAGTGAACTAAAATGGATGAGAATGGGCAAGTTTAATTTAGATGACCTATTATATCTACTACTGTGGGCAAGAATCCCTTAGAAGAAATGGAGTAGCCCTAATACTCAACAGAAGAGTCTGAAATGCAGTACTTGGGTGCAGTCTCAAAAATGACAGAATGATCTCGATTCGTTTCCAAGGCAAACCATTCAACATCACAGTAATCAAGTGTATGCCCCAATCATGAATGCTGAAGTGGCTGAAGTTGACTGATTTATGAAGACCTACAAGACCTTCTAGAACTAACACCCCCCCCAAATGTCCTTTTCATCATAGGGGATTGGAATGCAAAAGTAGTAGGAAGTCAAGAGATACCCAGAGTAACAGACAAGTTTGGCCTTGGAGTAAAAAATGAAGCAGGGCAAAGGCTAACAGAGTTTTGTCAAGAAAACACTCTGGTCATAGCAAACACCCTTTTCTAACAACATAAGAGATGACTCTGTACATGGACGTCCCCAGATGGTCAATACCGAGATCAAATTGATTATATTCTTTGCAGCCAAAGATGGAGAAGCTGTATACAATCAGCAAAAATGACACCCGGAGCTGACTGTGGCTCAGATCATGAGCTTCTTACTGCAAAATTGAGGCTTAAATTGAAGAAAGTAGGGAAAACCGCTAGGCCATTCAGGTATGCCTTAAATCAAATCCCTTATGATTATACAGTGGAGGTGATGAATGGATTTAAGGGATTAGATCTTGTAGACGGAATGCCTGATGAACTATGGACGGAGATTTGTAACAGTTGTACGGGAGGCAGTGAACAGAACCATCCCCGAGAAAAGAAATGCAAGAAGCAAAGTGGTTGTCTGAGGAGGCTTTACAAATAGCTGAGAGAAGAAGACAAGTGAAAGGCAAGGGAGAATGGGAAAGATACACTCAACTGAATGCCGAGTTTCAAAGAATAACAAGGAGAGATAAGAAAGCCTTCCCCAGTGATCAGTGCAAAGAAATAGAGGAATACAATTGAATGGGAATGACTAGAGATGTCTTCAAGAAAACTGGAAGTAGCAAGAGAACACTTCATGCAAGAATGGGCATGATAAAGGAGAGAAATGGTAAGGACCTAATAGAAGAAAAAAGAGATTAAGAAAGGTGGCAAGAATATCCAGAACTGTACAAAAAAAGTCTTAATGGCCTAGATAGCCATGATGGTGTAATCACTCACCTAGAGCCATACATCCTGGAGTGTGAAGTCAAGTGGGCCCTAGGAAGCATTATTATGGAAAAAGCTAGTGGAGGAGATGGAATTCCAGCTGAACTATCAAATCCTAAAAGATGATGCTGTTAAAGTGCTACATTCAGTATGTCAGCAAATTTGGAAAACTCACCAGTGGCCACAGGATTAGAAAAGGTCAGTATTTATTCCAGTCTCAAAAACGGGCAATGCCATGGAATGTTCCAACTACTGTACTTGTTTCATATGCTAATAAAGATTATGTTCAAAATCCTTCAAGCTAGGCGTTAATAGTACATGAACTTCCAGATGAACAAGCTGGGTTTAGAAAAGGCAGAGGAACCAGAGATCAAATAACCAGTATTTATTGGCTCATAAGGAAAGCGAGGGAATTCCAGAAAAACATCTACTTCTGCTTCCTTGACTATGCTAAAGCCTTTGACTGTATGGATCATAACAAACTGTGCAAAATTCTTAGAGAGATGAGAATACAAGACAACCTTACCTGTTTCTTGAGAAACCTGTATGTAGGTCAAGAAGCAACAGTTAGAATCGGACATGATACAACAGACTGGTTCAAAATTGGGAAAGAAGTACGACAAGGCTGCATATTGTCACCCTGCTTATTTAACTTCTGTGCAGAGTGTATGCTAAGTCATTTCAAGCGTGTCCAACTCTGTGAGACCCTATGGACTGTAGTCTGCCAGGCTCCTCTGTCCATGGCATTCTCCAGGCAAGAATACTGGATTGGGTTGCCATGCCCTCCTCCAGGGGATCTTCCCAACCCAGGGATCAAACCCATGTCTCTTTAATTTCCTGCATTGGCAGGCAGGTTCTTTACCACTCGTGCCACCTGGGAAGCCCTTTATACAGAGTACATCATGCAAAATGCTAAGTTGGGTGAATCACAAGCTGGAATCAAGATTGCTGGGAGAAATATCAACAACCTCAAATATACAGATAATACCATTCTTAATGGTAGAAAGTGAAGAGAAACTAAAAGACTTCTTGTTGAGCATGAAAGAGGAGAGTGAAAAAGCTGGCTTAAAACTCAACATTCAAAAAAGATCATGGGATCTGATCCCATGACTTCATGACGAATAGATGGGGAAAAAGTGGAAACCGATAGATTTTATTTTCCTGGGCTCCAGAATCATTGCAGACAGTGACTGTTAGCCATGAAGTTAAAAGATCCTTGCTCTTTGATAGAAAAGCTATGACAAACCTAGACAGCATATTAAAAAACAGACATCCCTTTGCTGACAAAGGTCCATATAGTCAAAGCTGTGATTTTTCCAGTAGTCATGTATGGATGTGAAAGTTGGACTATAAAGAAAGCTGAGCGCCGAAGAATTGATGCTTTTAAACCGTGGTGTTGGAGAAGACTCTTGAGAGTCCCTTGAAGTACAAGGAGATCTAACCTTTCCATCCTAAAGGAAATCAGTCCTGAATATTCATTGGAAGGACTGATGCTGAAGCTGAAATTCCAATACTTTGGCCACCTGATGCGAAGAACTGACTTACTTGAGAAGACCCTGATGCTAGAAAAGATTGAAGGCGGGAGAAGGGATGAGATGGTTGGATGGCATGATTGACTCAATGGACATGAGTTTGAGTAAACTCTGGGAGTTGGTGATGGACAGGGAGGCCTGGTGTGCTGCAGTCCATGGGGTTGCAAAAAAGTCAGACACGACTGAGCGACTGAACTGAACTGAACTGATGTTTGTATAAAGTTAATTGTGTTGTTCTTTAAAGCTCTATGGCAGAAATACATTGCTTACAAAATTTTGAGTTGTCATTGCTACATTGAAAGTGAAGACTACACTTTTATAAGAATATACACTTTGGAATTTGAACATCCTGGAACTACATCCTGACTCCACTATGTTCTGCTCATAAATTTGGAGAAGATTCTTTCTTTTTTATAATCTACTTTATTGAGGTAAAATTTACAAACAATGAAAGTCACCAGTTTTATGTTTACAATATGATGAGTTTTGGCAAAAGCATACAGTAGTTTCACTCCCACTATAGTCATGATATATAACATTTCCATCATTGGGTGAATATCTTCTCTCTGAAGCTCAGTTTCTTCAGTTGTAAAATGAGGATAAAACCTAGCAACCTGGAGTGGTTATAAACATACGAGCTAATACTTGTTTACATTAGGGGGCCCAGAGAAGACATTGCTGGTATTCTTATCATACTCACTGTTTTTTCTTTCTTTTCTAGCTTCTGAAAGTTCTGCTGAAGACAGTGAGCAAGAGGATGAAACAGGTGTTCAAGACTTAGATAACCATGGCAAAGAAGAATCTAAGATTGATCATTTGACTCACAACAGAAATGATCTTACATCCAAAGAGGAACAGAACAGTTCATCTTTGCTTGACGAAAACAAAGTCCACACAGATTTGGTAATAGCCAAACCCTTGTCAAAATCTCCAGAAAGCTTAAGAAAAGATATGGAAGCATTATCTGAAGATACCGACTATGAAGAAGAAGATGAAGTCACAAAAAAGAGAAAGGATGTTAAAAAGGACGCCGCTGATAAATCTTCAAAGCCACCAGTGAAACGTGGTAAGAGAAGGTACTGCAATACTGAGGAGTGTTTAAAAAGTGGCTCCCCCAGTAAAAAGGAGGATAAAGCCAAGAACAAAGAAGCCCTTTGCATAGAAAACAGTAGCAATAGCTCCTCAGATGAGGACGAAGAAGAAAAGTCCAAAGCCAAGGTGACACCGACTAAGAAATACAATGGTTTGGAGGAGAAAAGAAAGTCTCTACGGACAACTGGTTTCTATTCAGGATTTTCAGAAGTGGCCGAAAAAAGGATAAAACTTTTAAATAACTCTGATGAAAGACTTCAGAACAGCAGAGCAAAAGATCGAAAAGATGTCTGGTCAAGTATTCAGGGTCAGTGGCCTAAAAAAACGCTGAAGGAGCTTTTCTCAGACTCTGACACTGAGGCTGCAGCCTCCCCACCCCATCCTGCCCCAGAAGAGGGGCCGACTGAGGGGTCCCTGCAGACTGTGGCCGAGGAGGAGAGCTGCTCCCCCAACACCGATCTGGCCGCTCCGCCCTCAGCGAGTGCAGAGGGCAAACCCACTGAGGAGAAGCCAGCGGAGGTCAGTGACAAAAAATCGGAATTTCCGAGCAGTGGCAGCAATTCAGTGCTCAATACCCCTCCCACGACACCCGAGTCCCCTTCCTCAGTCACCGTGACGGAAGCTGGTCGGCAGCCACCTTCTGTAACAGTGTCAGAGCCGCTGGCCCCAAACCATGAAGAAGTCCGCAGCATCAAGAGTGAGACCGACAGCACGATCGAAGTGGACAGTGTCGCTGGGGAGCTCCAGGACCTGCAGTCAGAAGGGAACAGCTCGCCCACGGGCTTTGATGCCAGTGTGAGCTCGAGCAGCAGCAATCAGCCTGAGGCAGAGCATCCCGAGAAAGGTGAGGCCATAGGCCCCAGTGTCGTGGTTTACGATTTCCTCCCCCTTACGGTTGCAGGGGTTTCATGTCCCTCATTACAACATGAGGTGTTTACGTGGAGTACTTGTGTGAACATGGTGAAAATGGCCATGTGAAAGGTAATTTGGGTAATGGAGGATGGGATGCATGTAACAGCTTGAGAATTGAGTGTTTGTTTCACTTCAGCCACCTGTGACGTTTCTCAGTGGACCAGATCATGTGCTGTTTATTAGAAAATGCACCCAGGCCCAAATCCAGACCTGTTTGAAAACTCATTATATACTGGTTGACTACACGGCATGAGCAGCTTAACTATATTTCTTTAATGTTGTTTTTGCAGTTGTCCCATGCAGTTTGTCACTAACATTTTGATTTATTGATGGACTCGTCCACCCTTAACCAAAGTTCTCTATGTAGGGGTTTGGAGCAACCAACTGTCCAGGCTGTGCTCTCCTCAGATAACCATGTCAAACTGATTTTTGAGCCTGACTACTATGTGAGAGTTTGTAACGGAATTTGATGCTTGCTTGGTTGCCTAGCTTCCAAATTGAAGGACCAATGTCTGTGTTGTACTTCCCTGAAGTCTTGGTGGCTTTTTATTGGTGCCATAGCTATACTTCTGACATCATTCTTCTTAAAAACCACTTCATTCAGGTGTCTTTAAATCATACTGTAAGCTGACACTTGGCTTTGAAACACACTTTTCCAGTGTAAAGCACTCGGGTATATATGTTATGTAACATATCAGGTTTTATTATACTGATTTCAGGTTTTTAGGTAAACTTAAAGAGATACAATCTAGACCAAATTAGTTAACTTTAAGTTTTCTCTCATAAACCTTTTTTCTTTTCGTTTTCTAGTTTCCCTGAGACATAATTGACATAACTATCACACAAATAAAACATTTTTCAAAAAATATTAAGTAAAAAAGATAGTTGCAGATTTCAATGATCCTTTTTTATTTAAATATTTATACGCATAGCTACTGTGATTATGTTTGTGTGTTGTACTGTCTCATGGAATTGAATTATCCAGGCATAAATATCCTCAAGATAAAAGAAGCATTTATTGCAGATGATTAGAAAAGCTTTCAATAATAATATAATGAACTTTTAATCATAATTCTGAAGAGGTTGCATCCTCACCGTGCTCCTCATATCTTATGAAAGATTGAGATGTGTTTTCAACAAGAAATTTGATAGCTTGTCTTCTGATAGACTAGGTCAGTATTACCCTTTTGAATCTTAATCTTAACTAGCTTAAAAAGTAAACAGTTTGAGAACTTCATTTAGGATATATCTGTCTTATCAAATCAAAGCATATTACAGAACTTATTAGAATTTGTATCTCTTTAAAAATAAATTCTTAAGCACCTGTTTAATATGGCTCCTTTTGTCTGCAAAAGGAGCAAATTTATCTGCAGATATTGAAGACTTGACTTTATATTAAAAGTAAAAACGTAAGTTTTACAATTTAGATTTCAGATTGCCTTCCAGGTTAGCCTACAGTAAGCTTTTTATTTCTTGGAGATGAAAGTTTCAGAATTAAACTCTTTTGGAGAGAAATATGGCAATTATTGTTAAGATTCTGTACTTTAATATAGGTAATATCTAAATCACTTTCTTTATGGTTCACCTTGTTATATTAAAATAGCCTTAGGAAAAGTTATCAATTAGATGTAACCCATTAAAAAAACAACTAAAAAGTTGCAAAGAAAACATTTAAAATAGCTTGTTCAATTTTTTTTACCAACAAAACCATGTCTTGTATATGTTACCATTGTAACAGGATTAAGAAACTTTTAGTAACAAACATTGGAGAAGGCAATGGCACCCCACTCCAGTACTCTTGCCTGGAAAATCCCATGGACGGAGGAGCCTGGTGGGCTGCAGTCCATGGGGTCGCTAAGAGTTGGATACGACTGAGCGACTTCACTTTCACTTTTCACTTTCATGCATTGGAGAAGGAAATGGCAACCCACTCCAGTGTTCTTGCCTGGAGAATCCCAGGGACGGAGGAGCCTGGTGGGCTGCAGTCCATGGGGTCGCTAAGAGTCGGATAAGACTGAGCGACTTCACTTTCACTTTTCACTTTCATGCATTGGAGAAGGAAATGGCAACCCACTCCAGTGTTCTTGCCTGGAGAATCCCAGGGACAGGGGAGCCTGGTGGGCTGCCGTCTCTGGGGTCGCACAGAGTCGGACACGACTGAAGTGACTTAGCAGCAGCAGCAGTAACAAACGTGGCATAATTTTATCATAGTATTGATTGTATTGTGGTTATATTAATAGTATCTGACACTACAGTGGAATAGAGATAAGACTTTATAAGTCTCAGGAAAAAGAGATTACTATATATTCTGAAAAACAATACATACAATTAGAACGCTAGAAACACAGCAGATGCTGAGGATCCTATTAGAAGTAGAGAAACTGTAATTTGAACTAGCCTGGACATCAGGGAAGGTAAGACGGGCTAATCCTTGAAGAAAAGCGAGACTTAATATTTTGGAAAAACTTCCTACCAAGAAGATGAAATTCTTTTTTAGAACTACTATACTGGATTTGTAAACGGTATATATGTTAACCATTGGCCAAGAAGGATGTGCATGCTTTGTTTTATTTTTACATTTTTATTTGTTTACTTATTTTTGGTTGTGCTAGGTCTTTGTTGCTGTGCAGGCTTTCCTCTAGTAGCGGTGAGCAGGGCCTACTCTTTGTTGCTCTGTACAGGCTTCTCATTTCACTGGCTTCTCTTGTTGCCCAGCCGGACTCTAGGGCACGAGGGCTTCAGTTGTTGCGACTCCTGCGGTCCAGAGCATGGGCTCAGTAGCTGTGGCACACAGGCTTAGTTGCTCTGCAGCATGTGGGATCTTCCCAGACCAGGGATAGAACCCATGTCTTTTGCATTGGCAGGCAGATTCTTTACCACTCAGCCACCAGGGTAGTGCTTTATTTGCTTTTTTAAAAAACTCTAGTTTTATTATGTGTTATAATTCAGTTCATTAATGACTTTTTAAAATTCTAATAATTTCTGTGATAACTTGTAAATCTCAAAGAACATCTATAGTTTCAGAATTGGTCTATTCTTCTAAAATGTGGAATTAATTTATACCTGGGGACAAGCTTGATTTTATTTTGTGTTACTTAATAGTTTTTTTCCCCATAAAAGCCTGTACAGGTCAGAAAAGAGTGAAAGAAGCTCAGGGAGGAGGAAGTTCATCAAAAAAGCAGAAACGAAGCCATAAATCTACAGTGGTAAACAACAAAAAGAAGGGAAAAGGCAGTAAGTGTGAAATCTCTAATTTTTTAAATATGAAGATAATGGTGGATATGTTTTTTTCTCCCTTTAAGAAAAGGGTATTTAGAATATGGGATAGTTAATGTTTTGATTGTTGTCTCTACCCCTGCAAAAATCACACAGAAGTCTCTTTTGACTGTAGGTAGATTCTAGGATTGAGCAATTTGCTGTTATTCAGCAGTGGTATTGATTGCTGATTCAGGTAATCTTTTTAAAAAATAATAGCCAGTATAATATAAACACCAACATTTTTGTTAGTTTTATATGTAAATTCTTTTGCATTATATATATTACATATTATTAAATACTTGAATTATATATTCTTTTTATTACAGTGAAACTGATTGCTTTGTAATCCGTTCAGGCAAAATCAGCCTAGAAGAGAACAATCAAGATAGCTTTAGAGCTATAATTCCAATAGCTGCAGCCTACTATCTTTATCTTCAATATCCTGAACTGTGTATTCAAGAGCAGCTCTAAGAATACGTGGGTTAAATATGTTCTAACTAATGACTTTAGCAATGATTCCTATTTATCAGTCTACAGGAATATATATATTGTATTTCTCCTGAGAGCTGCACGTTTTTTCTCTCTCTCATAGACAAAGTACGAAGCAGAAAATATGTAAAGAATTTTTTTTCAGGTGCCCCACACTGACCTCCTGCTGCTCTTCCAGGAGATTCCTGCCACCTCCACTGCCTGACCTTTGCTATCGGCCGGCCTGCCTGCACTTCAGTGCAGAAAAGGGTTTTGCGGCCAGCTCCCCGCGGTTCTGCTGAGCCCATATGACTTCCAGGCGGTGAATATGGCATCCTTCGGGGCCCCGGGCGGCTGTGTTCAGCGAGGCCATGAAAGCCAAGCTGAGGCAGACCACTGCATCAGAGTGGGGCCAAGCCTTGGGTGGCTGAGCTAGGAGTTGCCAGGGGTTCCAGAGCAGCAGTGGGGGGACTGGGAACGGATTCTTTTAAGACATGTACAAAAGAGTGGTGTAGTTTCTTTACTCCTGAACACCACAGTGGGGAGGAGTTGTTCTGTGTCTTTGCTATCTGGAATACTTTTCAGTTTTTTACAGCTGAACTATATTTTTTGGAGGGTAGCTTATTGTTAAATGAAGAATTGATAAAAGAAAATGGATAAATTTGATGCCAGATTGATGCCACATATGGAGTAACTGAAAGGATATTCAAGGCCATTTTTTAATTACATTGTGATGTTTTTATCTTCAAGACTTTTAAATGATATTTTCCAAGAGGGCTCATTTTCAACAAGTCAGTTGACATATTCATATAATTTTGAGCTATAACTGTTGATTATATATGCTAACATTTTAATTATTGGACTTATATCTTGGTAAATCAGAATGAGGAAACAGTTCTCTGAGAATAGTCAAATGAATTAACTCTCATAGAATCTACAGTAATGCTTTGTATCCATAAAGAGGTAATTTATGGAAATAGCAATCCCATCACCTATTCACATGTCAAGATGTTAAAGATTTCCATTCTGGTTCTGAGGCTTTGGGCTTCCCAGGTGCCACAGTGATAAAGAACCCATCTACCAATGCAGGAGATAAACAGAGACAGAGGTTCCATTCCTGGGTCAGGAAGATGCCTTGACGTAGGAAATGGCAACCCACACCAGTATTGTTGCCTGGGAAATTCCATGTACAGAGGAGCCTGGCAGGCTACAGTCCATAAAGTCACAAAGGGTCAGACACGACTGAGTACGTGCGCACACACACACACACTCACACACTTTGTTGAGGTTTTAATCAACAAAGGCAGATTTAACATTATTACATAGACTTCTGAATTCTTCATAAATTACTGAATGTATTTATCAGGGTAAAACCTATGATTTATTTTAGTCAACAGGTTATGATGTAGGAGTTTCTTAAGAAATTATTGTATATATTAAAATTTAGAATTTATTTTCAAAGAACTCTTTATGGAATGTAATGATTATGTGTCATTGATTTGGCCAGAGAAGTAGGAAAGTGTCGCATGTACACAATTTAAAATATGAAATTAAGAAGATTTCATATGATTCATTTTAAAAAATGCTGTATTCTACTATCTATATATATTTTAATATAGTAGAGTTAAAAGCTATTTAAATAATTACTGCATATTTGGTAATCTACCAGATATAATGAAAGATTACTTTGAGTATTTTTTAAAAACACATTATTGGCGGTTCAGGTAAGAAGAGTTTTTGTTTTCCTTAACTGCTGTGCTGCTGTGTTTATACTTGATTTTCCAAGTTTTTAGTCAGGGTCTGTAAAGCAAGTTGTTTACTGTAGTAGTGAATTGAAATGGTTAATTTTTAAATTGTCCACTAAAATCTGTAACAAATTATGATTACTTTTCTGTTTACTGATGCTTTAAAAAAATTTTTTTTTCAGCAAATAGTAGTGATAGTGAAGAACTTTCTGCTGGTGAAAGTGTAACTAAGACTCAGCCCATCAAATCAGTTTCCACTGGGATGAAGGCTCATGGTACCAAATCTCCTGCTAGGACGCAGTCTCCAGGAAAATGCGGAAAGAATGGCGATAAGGATGCTGACCTCAAGGAACCCAGTAATCGATTACCCAAAGTTTACAAATGGAGTTTTCAGATGTGTAAGTGACATATGCTAAGTTAGAGGTGAAGCAGTAGAAACTTCTTCCCAGTAATTTTTTTCCCCTTGTTGGTTATCCATTTTAAATACAGCAGTGTGTACATGTCCCCCAAATTCCCTAACTATCCCTTCCCGCCATCCTTCTCCCCCCAGCAACCAGAAGATTGTTCTCTGTCAGTCTTTTTCTGTTTTGTAAGTTCATTTGTCGTCAGTTTTTAGATTCCACGTATAAATGATGTCATGTGATATTTCCCCTTCTCTGTCTGACTGACTTTACTCAGTATGTTAAGGCATTTGAGGCACATATCAACCTTGACTAGATATTTCTGATATAATGTCAGAAATTTACTATAAAAAATCTAGTGTTGCTCCTGGGAAGTGGATTGTTTAGGGTATACCTGAGACAGAGTTTACAATGAATTGCTAATTATTGAAGCTGGATGAGTATATGTGACTCTGTTATACTACTCTTTGCACCTTTGTATACCTGAAAAATAGCCATTACAAGTTTTTTTTTTCTTCTTAAAAAGAGACTACTTCAGAGTTTCTCATGCAAGGAAATATTCTTAGGAGATTGAAAATTGCTTCAGAGCATTTGAAAATTTTTCTAACAATTTTAAAGTTATGCATAGTTATTAAAAAGATCAAAAAAAGATAAGAAAAAGATAAGAAAAAATTTTGTTCAGAGTTCTAACATTCAAAAATATATGCAATTTAAACATTTTGGTGTCTTTCCAGTCTTATTTCTAAGTATTTTTAATGATGTACTGTGGTGATGCTATACACATATGTGGATTTTGGGGGGGGAGGTGGGGCACAAATGTGGAAATTTTAACCTCTATGTTTATTTAGGTCATAAGATCTTTAATTCTATACATTCATTCAAAAATTACCTTGCATGTATTAGTGCTGGGTATTTTTTTAGGCTGGGGAGAAAATAGGCAAACAGTATTTATAAGCCTTTTTTTAAAGTTTCTCTGTCTTGACCTCATTCTGCAACCACACTATATATTCTCTAATATATTAAAATTTTGTTCACAAATGCATATTAATGAAAGTTTTAAATTCACAGCGGACCTGGAAAATATGACAAGTGCTGAACGCATTACAATTCTTCAAGAAAAACTGCAAGAAATCAGAAAACATTATCTATCATTAAAATCTGAAGTAGCTTCCATAGATCGGAGGAGAAAGCGTTTAAAGAAGAAAGAAAGAGAAAGTAAGTGTTTTTACTTAATTTACCTAAACACAAAGGAGTTTTGACTCGACAGTTGGGCTCATGTGAACTGTGTCTGTGATTCTTCAGGCAATAACTGCTCTGGCTTATTTTCTTCATCTATAAAATCGAAAAACTTTATCTAAAATAATTATCTCAAACCATAATATTCAATTCCATGGAGCTTACCATCTGCTTCCCCCCTCAACAACTAGTAATATGTCAGATAGTACAAAGCACTGTGAACAGAGTGGAGCAACGCTAAGGCAGTGATTGGGTGGGTTGTGTTATATTCAGAGTGGCTGTAACATTTGCATTGAACCTGAAGGACCAGAGGGAATGAGAGAGGTTAAAATCTGAGGGAAGGGGGTTGTTTTAATCTGACAGGGCTGCTGAAACAAAGTGCAGGCCTACTTCCAAGATGTTGTCGGTTCGTTTCCATACTGTCACAAAAGAGCAAATGTCACAATAACGTGTCATAGGAATTTCTTTGGTTTTCTAGTGCATATGAAAGTTATATTTACATTGTACTGTAGTCTGTTAAGTGTGCGATAGCATCATGTTCCAAAGAATAATAAACGTACCTCAGTTGAAAATACTTAATTGCTAAAAATGCTAGCCAGCATCTGAGCCTTCATTGTGATCATTTTGCTGGTGGAGGGTTTGCCTCGATGTTGATGGGTGCTAATTGCTGAAGGTTGGCGTGTCTGTGGCAGTTTTTTAACATAAGACTACATCATAGTACTCTGAAGTTTGCTCTACCAATTGGCTTTTCCTTTCATGAATGATTTCTCTGCAGTGTTGTTTGATGGCATATTACCCACAGTAGAACTTCTTTCAGAATTGAAGTTAGTTTTCTCAAACCCTGCTGCTGTTCCATCAGCTTAAGTTTTTGTTTTATTCTAAATCCTATGTTATTATTTTAGTAATCAAAAAGTTCACTCTTTTATAATACTGAGCATGGTTCATGATATCCCAAAGCAATTTTAATAGTAACATCAAAACTCACTGCTCCCACCACCATAACAAATATAGTAACAATGAAAAACTTAGAATTATGGTAAGAATTATCAAAATGCGACACATACACAAAGTGAGCAATACTGTTGGAAACAATGGTGCCACTAGACTTGCTGAATGCAAGATTGCCGAAAACCTTCAGTTTGTAAAAAACAGTATCTTTGAAACACAGTAAAGCAAAGCATAATAAAATGAAGTAGATGGACCACAGGCCCAATTATCTTGGGAAATGGTTTGACCGTGTCTTTGGACAACTGGCTACCTCCAATTCCAAGAATGGGTCCCAAGGAAGAATATGTGGCCACAAATAAGTTTGTTATGGTAGTATTTATAGTAGAAGATAGAAATCCTTAAATTGTATTCTCCAATAATATATTTAAATACTTAAATTTTTATTTATAATGCTCTGAAGTATTCATTTGTTGTTGGTAACAGCAAAAGGCTAGGAATTAAAGTAGTTGCGGTTCATAAATATAATGGAAAACTATTCAGCTTTGAAAAGAAAAAGGTAAATCTATGTATGTACTGATAAGGAACATCTCAGATTGTTAAGTGTAAAAACCTACTTAGACTCTGTACTATGCTTCCACTTGCATTTTTAAAAACGAAGTTACTAGTGTTCTCATTTTAAATATGCATGTCATGTGTCTAGATTCTACAGATAAAATTCCTCTAGAACTGGGGTTGCAAACATTTTCTATAGAGACAGATAATATTTTGGGCTTTGTGAACCTTGTAGTTTCTAGAACTACTGGACCCTATCATCGTATGTATGAAATCTGCCATAAGCTAGATCTAAACAAATAGGCATAGTTGTGTTCCAATCAGATTTTCTTAACAAAAATAGGCAGACCAGATTTGGCCCTGGGGCAGTAATTTACCAGTCCTTCTTGTGGCGTTTTAAAGATGGTGGCGCAGTTGTTAACAGTGGGGGTAACAGTGGGGAGGGGAATTTGGAAGACGAGGAGGGTCCTGAATCAGAGGAAGATTCATTTTTACCCCTTATTTCCCATCTCTGAATGATTTTTTTTTAACCTTGTGCATATATTCCATAAAACATAAGTTTTGAAATGCTGATTTATAACACTGAGAGAATTTCTTTGAGGAAAATAATAATGTGTCATTTGCTTTGTAAACCAAGTGGAACAAAAGGCAGTAGTTACGATGTGATGTGTAGTAGTAGTTATTTTTCCCAACTTTAAAAAGCAGTTAGCCCTCGATTCTCATCACTATTTCATTTCATAAGGAACTCCAGAAGCAGAAAGATACAGGAATTGGAAGGGGGAAAAGATTTGGGGATAGATTAAGATTTTCCTATTGAATTCCAAGGTTTTTTTTGACATTGGTTTCATTATTACTGAAAGTCTACCCTTTATTTTATTTCCATATCTCCATGGACAGAGCCCACAGTTTATTTTCCTTTGAACAGTGCAGGAACGCTCCCTGGTCTCTCCTTTGTTGTCACTTCTGTAGTTTGGCAGTGTCTCCTTACGTGAGGTGCACTAGATTCTCCTTTGTGTACATTATGGTATCCTAAAAATTGACTGCTCTCCTGGTAAGCTAAATGATTCTGGATACTACAGCAGAATCTTAGTTTAGAGGACTAGTGTGTTGCTTCTTTCTGCAGTTATTAAGCTCTCGGCTTCCCTTCCTCTCAGGTGCTGCCACCTCCTCGTCGTCGTCCTCGCCTTCATCCAGCTCCATAACGGCTGCTGTCATGCTGGCGCTGGCTGAACCGCCCATGCCCGGCGCGCCTCAGAACGGAGTGTCGGTCGAGTGCAGGTGACGGCGGGGCTGGCCAGGCACTGCGCACTTCCGGCTCTGAGGCCACGCCTTTTTATACTGCACAGCGGCACAAACAAATCAGACAAGCACTATTTTATATTTAAAGTTGTTTCTTGACAAGCTGACTTGGCACTTAAGTGCACTTTTTTTATGAAGAAAAAGTACAATGGACTGCTTTTCCTCAAGCAATAATTGTTTCCAACTTGTCTGGGAATTGTGTGTCTGGTAACTTGAAGGCCTTCCACTGTGGCAAATGGAGGCTTTTCACTGCCTGTAGAGACAATACAGTAAGCGTAGTCATTGGGTGGCCAGAACATGTTAAGAAAACTTACTGTATATGTATTCCCTTGTATTTTGTTAAAGCTGGAACATTTGATATTTTTCCATTTATTTATGAAAAAATATGAACCTATTTTCATTTGTACAAGCTAATTGTTTTTTAAAGCAAGTCACCTTACGGTGGCTTTAATTGTATAAGTCAAGCACATGTAATAAATTCAAAACCTGCAGTTAACAGGATGTTAGACATCAATCCTGATAACCAAATATTAAAGATTCTCTTTAAAAAAGACTGAACATGTTTACAGGTTTGAATTAGGCTAAAAGGTCTTGCAGTGGCTTTTCATGCCCCTTCAAATTGGAATGGAACTACTGTACTTTGCCATTTTTCTATAAATCAGTATTTTTTTTTAATTTTGATATAATACATTGTGTGAAAAAAGAAAATGGCTAATAAACTGTATTAAATCTTAAACAATGTATAAAGATTGTACTTAGCCAGTTCAAAGTGTATATTTATTCATAATGAATTATAACAGTTATATTTTTGTGTTTTCTTGTAAATGTTTCTTTTTCCTTAAATACAGATAATTCATTTGTATTGCTTATTTTATTATGAGCTACAACAAGAGGACTTCAGGAACAAGTAAACTTTATTAGTATGGTTCAAGGCTGTTGCTATGAACTGTCTCAAAAGGATGGTTGTTATTTTAAGTATAAATAGCTAATTGGGGTGGTAGGCCTATAAAAATTAAATGCCTTGTATAAAATCCAAAATGAACGCAAAATTGTTTTCACTTGTGTTGACTTTATGTTGTATGATTCCAATCTCTGTTCTGTTTGGCACTTGTATTTAATTCTACACCTTTGTAAGACATTTGTATATTGCGGATGTGTTCATTCAAGCTATTTAATACCTGGCACTGTTAATACACAGTACTTTACTGTACAGACTGTTTTACTGTTTTAATTGTAGTTCTGTGTACTTTTTTTGGATGGAGCTGGCATGTTTTATTTGTTTTCTGGCAATACGACATGTGAGAATTTCGAAGCGTTTTGTTGTAGATGCTAACGTGTCAGAATCCTTTACATTCAACTTTTCTAAGAAAAGCATTTTCAGTCTTGTAGTGTGTGCTTACAGTAACTAATTTTGTTGAAAATGGTTTCAAGTTATTCAAATTTGTACAGGACTGTAAAGATTTGTTGACAGCAAAACCTTGAAGAAAAGCTTATAGAATAAAAGCTATAAAGTATATATTAGGATCTGCAAACAATGAAGAATTATGTAATATATTGTACAAATGTAAGCAAAGGCTCTGAAATAAAATGCCATAGTTTGTGAATCCTTGATTTTGTTTCTAAAAGGTTAAGTAATTTTAGTTCATTTTAGTTTAGTTTCTGTATGATGACTGACCAAAACATACATTTCCAGCATATATGATCAGAAAGGATTCTTTTTTTTTAAAAAAGGGAATATTCTGCCTACAGGAATTGAAAGTCCATTAACCAGATTTATGTACAGGAGTTATTAGGCATTCTTATATCTTTGCATACACTGTTCAGCTTGAGTCTGAACATGAATACTTATGACTTGTAGGTTTGTCTAAAGAAGAAAAATCAAAAAAGCTTTTTCTTTTAACACTTGAAACCATTACTAGCAGCTTTTTTATTCTTGTCTTTTAATGTAATTAGACCTTGTGACTCCGTTAAGCTTTTAGTGTACTTGACCCCGTTAGTACAGCTTGGAGTCATCTGGGCATTGTTAAAACAATAGTCAATACCCAGGGTCCACCCTCGAAAAGTCATATTTAATTGGTCTGGGATGATACCTGGATATTGATTTCCTTTTTTTTTCTTTTTTAAGGTGGTGGACAGTGACTTTAATATGCATCTAGGTTGAGAACCACTATATTGCTCCAAACCTTTAAAATCAGTAATTAGGGTTTTTCGCCTCATTTAATGACCTTTCCACTATGAGAAAATCCTTTCTGTAAAACAAAAACTTTTTTCAAGGCCCCAAAAGCCCAAATGTTTACTTTTTGACTCACTTTTGTGATGACCGTTTTCACAGAAGTTTAACATTTAAGGGATGAGTTTTTAAATTTATAGAACAGTGCTTCTCAAAAATGAGATTCTGGAATACCAGTCCCTGGTATTTCCTTGGAAATGCTCTTGAGAATTTATTATCAAATATATTTTGGAAAGGCTTATATATAGCACATTCCCTTCTTAGAGCTTCAGTGTGTGTGTGCTTAATCACTCAGTCATATCCACCTCTTTTAGACCCCATGGACTGTAGCCTTCCAGGCTCCTCTGTCCATGGGATTCTCCAGGCAAGAAAACTGAAGTGTATTGCCATTTCGTCTTCCAGGGGATCTTCCCAGCCCAAGGATGGAACCCAAGTCTCTTGGGTCTCCTGCATTAGCAGGTAGATTCTTTACTATTGTGCCACCTGGGAAGCCTCTTAGAGCTATAATATTAGCATATTTTAAACTTTAGGGAAGTTTTTTCCTTAACCTACTGTTTTTAGTTTTACCTGATCATGAAACCCTGTTTTTCAAGAAACTCCCAATATCATCTACTTGGTGTGTTACAGAAAGAGTGCTCTAAAGGACAATGATGATCAGCTTTGGAGTTGAGGTTTTATACTGTTGGGTTTTTCTGCCCTCTTGCTTGCCTATTTCTTCCCAGCTTCTCCAGAGAGTTTGAGAATTTCATGGCATTTCTGGAATTCGACTTTTTTTTCCCTGATCACCTAAACTACATTTTAGCAAACTAGTTTACAATCTCAGATAAAATTAAGATGATATGTTTTTTAGTGTTCTCCAAAACCTTTTTTTCCTTCTGAAATAACCTGAGGGTGAGATCTTGTAAATTTTAATAACCTGGGGAGATTGGAGATAGTGGAGTAGATTTCATGAAACCCCTTATGTTTTTTACAAAATGTATTTTTTTTAATGAAAAGAGCCCTTATAAGTTTAAGACTATTTAAGACTATTTAAACTTATAAGTTTAAACTATTCAAAGGCATTGGTGGTCTCTAAATGGTTAAAAAACAGTTCTTAATAGCAGTGTGGATCATTTTTTAACTGTCTCCAACCAATGTCTCTTGCATACGTAACCATTTTCCTTCCAAAGTGTGGGCTGCCTTTCATTCTTTGTTGAAATTCAAAAGGCCATTTCTCCACCTTTTGTCTAAACTTAAGCTACTATTTAGGGAATTTTATCTAACATCGTATGATGGGTTTTGTATGTATAAGAGGTAAATCTCCCAGAGGAATAGTTCCATGATTTAATTGTGGAAGTAATATGTATTTGTGGCTTAGTCCCTAAGTCATGTCCGACCTTGAGACCCCATGGACTGTAGCCCGCCATGGGATTTCCCAGGCAAGGATACTGGATCAGTTTGCCATTTCTTTCTCCAGGGAATCTTCCCAGTGCAGGGATTGAACGTGTGTCTCCAGCTTGGCAGGTGGATTCTTTACCATTGGCCACCTGGGAAGCCTCTTTCTCTCTCTCTCTCTCTCTCTCTCTCTCTATATATATATATATATATATATATAAAATCATAAAATTAAAGAAAAGGAGTATGTCAAGGCTGTATATTGTCACCCTGCTTATTTAACTTATATGTGGAGTATATCATGAGAAACACTGGGCTGGAAGAAGCACAAGCTAGAATCAAGATTGCTGGGAGAAATATCAATAACCTCAGATAAGCAGATGACACCACCCTTATGGCAGAAAGTGAAGAGGAACGAAAAAGCCTCTTGATGAGAGTGAAAGGAGAGTGAAAAAGTTGGCTTAAAGCTCAACATTCAGAAAACGAAGATCATGGCATCTGGTCCCATCACTTCATGGGAAATAGATGGGAAAACAGTGGAAACAGTGTCAGACTTTATTTTGGGGGGCTCCAAAATCACTGCAGATGGTGACTGCAGCCGTGAAATTAAAAGATGCTTATTCCTTGGAAGAAAAGTTAGGACCAACCTAGATAGTACATTGAAAAGCAGAGACGTTACTTTGCCCACAAAGGTCCGTCTAGTCAAGGCTATGGTTTTTCCAGTGGTCATGTATGGATGTGAGAGTTGGACTGTGAAAAAAGCTGAGTGCCGAAGAATTGATGCTTTTGAACTGTGGTGTTGGAGAAGACTCTTGAGAGTCCCTTGGACTGCAAGGAGATCCAACCAGTCCATTCTAAAGGAGATCAGCCCTGGGTGTTCTTTGGAAGGAATGATGCTAAAGCTGAAACTCCAGTACTTTGGCCACCTCATGCGAAGAGTTGACTCATTGGAAAAGACTCTGATGCTGGGAGGGATTGGGGGCAGGTGGAGAAGGGGACGACAGAGGATGAGATGGCTGGATGGCATCACCGACTCGATGGACGTGAGTTTGAGTGAACTCCAGGAGATGGTGATGGACAGGGAGGCCTGGTGTGCTGCAATTCATGGGGTCGCAAAGAGTCGGACATGACTGAGCGACTGAACTGAACTGAAAATTAAGCACTAAATTACATGGTTGAGGAAAACGTGCATAAGAGCTTTAACAAGGGCAGTGTATGAGCATACAAGAAACTCGATGATTGGTGTGATGGTAACATAGAGGAGATGCAAATCTTAATTTAGCATTTAACATACTCATCTGGAAGTGGAATGCAGTAGGCTAGTGTGGAGAGGAAGTGTCAGGAAGGCCAGATTCAATGAGGTTACGGTGCTCCAGATAGGAAGTGATTCTTGAAATCTTAGAGTGAGGAAGGAATCTGATTGGAAGACATTCTGAAAGAAAAGTGAACAAAATATCTTCTTTGGATGGTATAGAATAGATGGAGATGCTTGAGTTGCAGATATGGACAGTTTTTCTCTTTGTGAGATACCACAAGGTCACAATTATGGGAAGTCAAACTGAGGGACTCAAAGCAAAATCAGGGCCAAGCAAATAATGGTTTACCATCATGTTATCTGATGTGGACTATAAAAAAGGTCATACATTCCCAGTGACTTGTTAAGCAGCTCTCCAAAAATAGCAAGTCTGTCCCCAAAGATTCAAGGTCACTTGCTTTCATCACCCAAACTACTGAGTCAATGACTAATGATAATCTAATATTTATCTTTTATTACTTCAAAGTCCGTTTACCACATACTCACTAGGTATGGTGAGTGGGGATACAGAATACAGGATGAATAAGAGACCAATTTGTATCTAGAGACACTATTTCATCTCTATTGTAAATGGCAGGGAATTTTACCAAGTGAGTTGGGCCTTGAAGGATGGGTACAATTTTGCTGGTGACAATGAGGGGTAAAGAGGAGGATAATAGTGGAGGAAGGCATAACAAAAATAAGGAATGACAGGTTATGAAATAACTAGGTGATGGGAAAAAGCAGGCTTTGGAG
The DNA here is from genome assembly GCF_027580195.1 of Bos mutus. Lineage (NCBI taxonomy): Eukaryota > Metazoa > Chordata > Mammalia > Artiodactyla > Bovidae > Bos > Bos mutus. The sequence goes on from NC_091644.1 coordinate 37,741,001, forward strand.
GTGGGGGCTTCCCAGGTGGCGCTAGTGGTAAAAGAACTCACTTGCCTATACAGCTGACTTAAAGACGTGTGTTCGACCCCTGGGTAGGGAAGATCCCTTGGAGGAGGGCATGGCAACTCCTGGCAATATTCTGGCCTGGATAATCCCATGGACAGAGAAGCCTGGCGGGTTACAGTCCATAGGATGGCAGAGTCGGACACGACTGAAGCGACTTATCACGCACGCTGAGTAGGTTGAGAAAATCGCATTAGCTTTGAGAGCCAATGCAGTGTGCTTGGTCGCGCAGTTGTGTCCGACTCTGCGACCCCAAAGAGTCGGACACGACCAAGCGGCTGAACTGAACTGCGACCCCAAGGAATGTAACCCGCCAGGTTTCTCTGTCCATGGGGATTCTTCAGGCTTTGAGAGCCAAGGTTCTCCTTTTTCTGGTGTAATAGCGCAGAGCAGGTTAGAGTTGTGCGTGTGCTCTGCTTAGTCGTTTAGTCCTGTCCGACTCTTGAGACCCCATGGACTGTAGCCCGCCAGGCTCCCTCTGTCCATGGCAAGAGTACTGGAGTGGGTAGCCACGCCCTCCTCCAGGGGATCTTCTCAACCCAGGGATCGAACCGAGGTCTCCAGCGTTGCAGGCAGATTCTTTACCGTCTGAGCCACAAGGGAAGCCCAGGTTAGAGCTGTGGTCTACCACAATTTCTTCTCAATTTTACTTTGAAATTATGTCAGATTTCAGAAAAGTTGCAAGAGCAGCACTAAGGAGCCCCATGTATCCTTCACACCGATTCGTCATTTGTTAATACAGTGTGACCTACATCTTTGTAACCTCATTTCCCGACACACCTCCTCTGTCTTCGACAACGCAGAGATTCTCGTACGTGTTTTACCTCTGCTTGGATTCGTAGCCCACTCACAGCGGCTGATTCTTATTCCTACTTCAGACCTGAACTATTCACGGAAGAAGACTCGGTCTCAGCCAAAGAGAGTTAAGTGCGAACCGATTCGAAAGTCTGGCTTCGACCGGCAGGCTCGCAGTGTCCGCCCTCATCCGCTATCTCCGCCCCTTCGCCTGCTGTCTCCACCCCTAGCGCGTCCACAGAGACTCCTGGGGCGGAAGGGGCGTGGCTCCGAGAGCCGAGCGGCCGAGACCCGGAAGTGCGGGTTCACGTGCTGTTGCGGCGGGCTGGGAGGCTTTTAGGTGAAGAATGGCCCTGGAAGGGAAGAACAAACGTGAGAAAAAGCAGAGTGCGCAGGAGGGGTGAGTGGCTCGTGGCTTGTCTGCCTGGGCGGGAATGCGTTCGGGAGCTTGGGACGCGAGGGGTGGTGCGTGGAATCATGTCGTTGAGTCTCTGGCGTCCGTGTCTAGACAGAACCCGGACGACGGCGCTTGTGGGAATCTGGAAGGAGACTATGAGGTGGGACAAGTCGCCAATAGTTTATTCCGCGGCAAGCAACCCTCCAGGGGTAGTACCGGTCGACTGGCTTCCCTCTTCGGCTCTGTGAACCCTCAGCTTCAACCTGTGTACGTGCCTGTGCCTAAAGTAAGTCATTGCGTTCTACTACGAGTGGCCCATTAAAACAACTTAAAAACAAGCAACCTACCTTGCAGGGGATGCTTTGTAAACTGGGGCAGATATGATCAATTTTCAGTAACCTTTCATTACTGGATATACCAGTGAGAGAGAAAAGATGCTACTTTGAAAGACCAGTAAGTGATGAGGTCTCAAACATAACTTTAAACTTTTAAAAGGAAGCCATCAAAAAAAGGAAACGAGATGAGGAGGAAGAAAGTTCACCCCAAATCCAAAGGCCACTTTTGCAAGAACCTGCCAAAAAAATGAAAGTGAAGAAGAAACTTTCTGATGCAGAGAAGAAGTTGGCAAACAGGTTGGTAAAATTCTTTTAAGTTGATGGGAAAGAAATCAGATGGTAACGAAATTGAGATTCGTACACTGGTAGTATTCATTTTAGTTTTTTTTCTCACTTGATAGTTCTCTTTAAAAATTTTTTATTATGTTAAGTCCCATACATATTCAAAAATTGAAAAGAGTAAGGAACCCCATGTACCCAGCATCAGCAGTAATTAATACTTGGCAAAGCTTGTTTCATCTTTATCCTGTTCATATCTTCCTCATTGTTTGGAAGCAAACCTAAGACTTAGATTTCATCTATAAATATTACTTTGTGTATATAAAAGATGAGTTTGGTTTTCTAAAACTTATTCAGAGATCAGATTCCTCCATTAGCTCAATTTTTTTTTAAACAGTTTATTTTTTAAACACTATACGTTTCTAGTTAACTTTCCTCAGTCTCTAGACCATTCTCTTCACGCTCTTTATATCTCTGTTCTCTGTTGGCAGGTGGTCTTGTTAGCTATTCTGAGAGTCATGAATTGCTAACGGTTGTGAATTGCTTCCTTTCCTCCTCCTCCTGATTGCAGCTATCACGTTTTTAGTTTCTTCCGCTTTCAGAGAAGGGTGTCTTACTCCCTGTCCAAGATTACTGCAGTCACCTGTACTGTTTATATATCACGTACCTCTTCTGTCTTCTCAGAGGTTATATGCCATCAGATACCTATATCCATTTCTGCTTTTTTCCTGTATCTTTGATCTGTCCACTCAAGATTGTCTTAAAGATTCTCATCTTAAAGAAATCCAACTGTCCACAGGCATATGTGACCCCCAAATCTTTCTTTCATCATTGAACTTTTAGAAAAAGAAATCTCCACTTGCTCTCTCTTCCTTTTCTTGATCTATTTTCTCTTCCACACACTGGCACTCTGGTTGTTAATTTTTTATTTGATCTGACCATACTTTTGAAACAGTGCTCAGGGAAGCCGTTCTGACCTAGGTGCCACATTTAATAGGGAGCACTGCCTCTAACTGTAGCCCTCTCTTTTACATGTCATGTGGTTGCCATTCTTGAAGCTATTGCATTCTTTGGTGTCAACCTCTTCTGAGTTTCCACTTCTCTGTCTGTTCCTTCTCACTGTTGTCTCAGGCACCTTTCCTTCTGACTATTCCTTAAATGTTCATTTCGCTCAGAATTCTGTTCTTGGTCATCTCATAATTCTTTTTTATAGCCATCAATCTGGGCAGTCTCCCAGTCTGTGTGGCTCTAGCATTCTGATCTCACTGTCTCTTTCTAAAACATAGATTTATTCGCCTGTGCCAGGTCTTAGTTGTGACACGAGGGATCTTTTAGTTGCAGCACGTGGGATAAAATTCCCTGACCAGGGATGGAAAACGGGCCCCCTGCCTTGGGAGCGCAGAATCTTAGCCACTGGTGAAAGTGAAAGTGTTAGTTGCTCAGACGTGTCCAACTTCTCGCGACTGCGTGGACTGTAATCCTCCAGGCTCCTCTGTCCGTGGGATTTTCCAGGCGAGAATACTGGAGTGGGTTGCCATTTCCTTCTCCAAGGGATCTTCCCAGCCCAGGGATCGAACCCAGGTCTCCCACATTGAGAGCAGATTTTTTACTGTCTGAACCATGAGGGAAGCCCACTGGACCATCAGGGTAATCCCCTGATCTCTGTTGCTTGATCTGTAAGCCTGTATATCTGTTTGTCAGCCTGTTGATTGTTCTTGTTGTTCAGTTGCTCAGTCGTGTCAGACTCTTTGCAGCCTCGCGGACTACAGCACGCCGGCTTCCCTGTCTTTCACCATCTTCCAGAGTTTGCTCAAATTCATGTTCATTGAGTTGTTGATGCCATCCATCATCTCGTCCTCTGTCATCCCCTCCTGCCCTCACTCTTTCCAAGCACCAGGGTCTTTTCCAGTGAGTCGGCTCTTTGCATCAGATGGCCAGTATGTTGGAGCTTCAGCCTCAGCATCAGCCCTTTCAATGAATATTCAGAGTTGATTTCCTTTAGGATGGACTGGATCCTTGCAATCCAAGGGACTCTCAAGAGTCTTCTCCAGCACCACAGTTCCAAAGCATCAATTCTTTGGCAGTGTCCTATCATGCAATGCTCTGCTGCCCATCGGCTTATTCATATACACATCAAATTCAGGATGCTTCAAACTGATCTCATTATACTCGTCATATCTGTTCCTCTGCATGAGTGGTGCCATCAGCCTTCCAGTTGCCTGAGCCTGTGACTTGGGAGTCATCTTAGACTCTTTCTTTTCCCTACGTTTCTCAAGTCCTAATGATGCTGTCTTTTAATTATCTCTTATAATGTGATTTCCCTTTCCACCACCTCTCTTGCTCTGGTGAGTTTGTTGTCTTCTGAGATGCCTGCAGTTGTAACTGTCTCTTTACTGGTCTCCCTTACCCAGCCTTGCTGCATTCATAACTATCTTCTGCTCTGCTGCCCATAATGTGAAATGCCAGGCTGAATGAATCACAAGCTGGAAGCAAGACTGTTGGGAGAAATATGCAGAATATGCAACCTCAGATATGCAGATACCACTCAAATGGCAGAAAGTGAAGAGGAACTAAAGAGCCTCTTGATGAGGGTGAAAGAGCAGAGTGAAAAAGCTCGCTTAAACCTTAGTATTCAAAAAACCAAGATCGTGGCATCTGGTCCCATCACTTCATGGCAAATAGATGGGGGAAAGTGGAACCAGTGACAGACTTTTTTTTCTTGGGCTTCAAAATCACTGCAGACGTGACTGCAGCCATGAAATTAAAAGACGACTGCCCCTTGGAAGAAAAGTTATGATAAATGTAGATAGCGTATTAAAAATCAGACATCACTTTGCTCTGCTTTAGTCAAAGCTATGGTGTTTCCAGTAGTCATGTGCAGATGTGAGAGTTGGACCATAGAGAAGGCTGTGTGCTGAAGAATTGATGCTTTCAAACTATGGTGCTGGAAAAGACTCTTGAGAGTCCCTTGGACTGCAAGGAGATCCAAACAGTCCATCCTAAAGGAAATCAGTCCTGGGTGTTCATTGGAAGGACTGATGCTGAAGCTCCAATACTTTGGTTACCTGATGAAAAGAACCGATTCATTGGAAAAGACCCTGATGCTGGGAAAGATTGAAGGCAGGAGGAGAAGGGCACGACAGAGAATGAGATGTTCAGATGGCATCACTGACTCAGTGCACATGAATTTAAGCAAACTCCAGGAGACAGTAAAGGACAGGGAGACCTCCTGGCATGCTGCAGTCCATGGGGTCCCAAAGAGTCGACACGACTGAGTGACTGAACAGCAGCTGCTGCTAAATGACCTTTTTCAGGCACCTTCAGGGTCTTCACGAGCTCCTTGTCTTCTGTGGGATAAAATCTAAGCACTTTTGCATAACAGGCATGGTCCTTCTTGATCTGGTTCCTACCTTACTGTTGCGTCTCATTTCATCTCACTCCTGCTAGGTACTTTAAATGCCATAGTAAATGGGAAAACTAGGCATATACCCTCTCCTTAGTGGAAATTGTGGTCTAGTGGAGGGATGATAATGGTCATCATTCACTGAGGACTGACCACATGCTGTATACTGCCTTTCCTCCTCTGAGAATGTCTCTTGTTTCTTTTATGTTTCTACACCAGGTATTATACATGTTACTATTTTATGGTGAAGCTTGCCTGTCTCCTCAGAGACTAGACTGTTAAAAGCTTTTAATGGTCTGCTTATCTTTGTATCCTCAGAGGCTAGAACTGAGTAGTAAATATTTATTGAGCGAATGAATGAATGAGTTTGATGATGCCTACTACTGCTTCTCCCCCCTCACTCCTAAGTTCCTGGTCCAGTTCTCTTTCTGGACTGGTGTGCTTATCCAAGTGCACTGATACTTTACAATACTGGCAGAATTTATTGGGTTGGCCAAAAAGTTCATTCAGGTTTTTCTATAACATCTTATGGAAAGACCCAAATGACCTTTTTGGCCAAGCCAATAATTTTGATAAGCAGTCCTTTAAATATTGCAGTTGGAAATCTGGTCTCTTCTGTTAGTCAGATTGGTTTTACAAAGTTAAATACTTTGCTGGTCTGTTAACCTTAATAGAGCCCCTGGGAGTGCTGCAGTAACTCTAGAATTCTAGAGCAGAGAATAAAATTAGGCACTGGTAGAAGGTAAACTCGGAGAAGGCAATGGCACCCCACTCCAGTACTCTTGCCTGGAAAATCCCATGGATGGAGGAGCCTGGTAGGCTGCAGTCCATGGGGTCTCTAAGAGTCGGACACAACTGAGCGACTTCACTTTCACTTTTCACTTTCATGCACTGGAGAAGGAAATGGCAACCCACTCCAGTGTTCTTGCCTAGAGAATCCCAGGGACGGGGGAGCCTGGTGGGCTGCCGTCTATGGGGTCGCACAGAGTCGGACACAACTGAAGCAACGCAGCAGCAGCAGCAGGTAAACTAAATCCCCAAGAACTTCAAGTGAACCAGCTTTTGTTTGAGTGAACTTTTGTTGCTTAATTAGTTGGCAGTTTTAAACTATCTTCAGAAATTGACCTTTTGCTAATTCTTGAGTTTCCTAAAGATATGAGTCACATTTTGATAATGCTATTTAAATGTAGATTATGAATGGTAAGTTTATAGGAAAGCCAGGAGGTGGGAAGCATTCCTAATCTGTGCTTTGCCAAATGCTAGACCTGACTTCCATGCCCTCTTTTTTTTTTTGGCTTAAAAAGGGAAGATGCTTTAGCAAGTGCTGATTTAGAAGAAGAAATTCACCAGAAACAAGGGCAGAAAAGGAAAAATTCTCAACCTGGTGTTACAGTTGCAGATAAAGAATTACTTGATGATGTAGAAGAGACAGTTGTAAATCAAAGAAAGAAAATTCAAATCAACCAAGAAGAAGAGAGATTAAAGAATGAGAGAACTGTGTTTGTTGGGAATTTGCCTGTCACCTGTAATAAGAAGGTGAGTGTATAGTCTGTGTATTATAAACATGCAGAGAAATTACTAATTCATAATTTTGTTTTTGTGTTTGTGTGTTAGTTGCTCAGTCATGTCCGACTTTGCAAACCCATGGGCTGCAGTCCACCAGGTTCCTCTGTCTGTGGGATTTTCCAGGCAAGAATACTGGAGAGGGTTGCCATTTCCTCCTCCAGGGAATCTTCTCAATCCAGGGATTGAACCCAAGTCTCCCACATTGCAGGCAGGTTCTTTACCGTCTGAGCCGCCCAGGAAGGCCATTGATATCACTTTATTGAATAAGTACATAATTAATAAGTCATTAATACATAATTTCATTATAAATGACTATATAAATCATTTGATAGATTCATTCCAGCATCCACCTGCTCCTTTCCATTCCCAGAGTCTCTGCTCTAATTCGGGCTTTTGCAAATCTTATCTGAACTGTCGCAGTGGTCTTCTCTGGTTTTTTCCTCCAGCTTTCTCTTCTGTTACATGCCACGAGAACAGCAGCACGGTGTGTGCAGGGATGTGTATTTTTCTTCTTCACGTCTCTGTCACTAGCACTTGAAACAGTGCCTGATGTGTAGTAGAGGCTTGATAAATATTTGTCATGAAAATGAATCCATCCTTCCTAAGTTCCCTCCATTACCTGGAGTTCGATCAACCAAGACACGCCCTTTTCTTTCTGTGTGTTCATGTGATAGTCACCCTGATGGCAATCCCTTGGGTCAAAATCCTGCTTATCTTTTAAGGAACAATTTCAGTTCCACTTTCTTAAAACAGTACAAGAAGCTTACTTTCTGGGTTTTCCCTTTCCCCTTTGACCTTTTGTCTCCTAGCTTTTGATGGGTGATTATTTTGTAGAAGATAAGCCATTTTCCGTAGTAGTATAGTTTTGGTTTGGTTACTTATCTTCATGTTAGATTATAAGGGCTCAAGGGAGGGGAGTGTTTGTGGAGCTTTACATGTTTAATAAGTTATTTTTGAATTAAAGTTGCTTATAGACATTATTGTGTGAGCTGTCAAATATACACATTCATCACATCCTGAGCCAGTCATAAGCATAATGTATATAATTCACCCAAAGATTTTTCTTGAATCTGATGGTCTTGGTTCCAGACAATTGGGAAATTTCCCATAGTGACATAAGCATCCTTAAAATCCATTTCTGGTTTAAATAAGCCAGTGTGAAAAGATGACAGAATCTATGGAGCATATAGTACTAGTTTACATGTAGTAAAAGATTTTGAAAGATTGAAAGGCAGAAATGTGTATTTCAGGGATAGTAACATGAATTGTGTGTTGTTTTTTTTTTTTTTACATAAGTTTCAGTAAAAACTTTTGTCCTCTAACTGAATAGTTACTTAAAAACTTTTGTCTTCTAACTGAATAGTTACTTACTTTTCCTGAAATATTCTTGAAACGTGGCAGGAAAAGATTATCCAACCATTTTACTTAATTCTGTTTTGTGGTACTTACTTGATGTTCTTAAAATGGACTAAAATATATGTATCTTTTTTTTTCTCTTTTTTAGAAGCTGAAGTCATTTTTTAAAGAGTATGGACAGATAGAATCTGTACGATTTCGTTCCCTGGTATGTTTTCCTTCCTTGAAAGTACATCATCTGAAAATGTATTGCATGTAAATCAGACGTTTTCATGTGTTGGTTTTAGTGAGATGAAGGAGCCCTTGACTTTAACCTTTAGAACCAACAGGCTCAAATGTAGCGCCAAAGCAGAGTCACACCTGCTGTCTATTACTGACCCCTGGACTTGGTTAGGTAATTTAATGAGTTCACATAGTAAAATGATATCCTTCCTAAGTATATTTTGGAGGGTGGATCTGTGACTTTTGTTTGTGAGTCAGTTGAACAGGTGGAGATGTTCAACCTATTGAGTAGCATTTCTGGAATCACAGCTGTTCATATGGAGGGTTTGCTTGACTCTGGAGAGCAGTGCTTATGCTCTGACATAGAAGGATAAAGTATGTTTAATCAGTTTAATGTTAAAACTGTATGGAAGCAAATGGTATCTGATTTCACCAATTGAGTGCTCTGTAGACCAGTTACAGCCATGTTCCTTGGAGCATGAAGAAGCATCATTCATAGATTTTTTAAAATACAATTAATATGTATTAGAATATAAGAAATGTTTATTCCTTGTTTCAAACTGCTCTTTCTCAACGTGACTCTCTAAAATGGGGTTTCTCAGCCGTGAGACCATTGACATTTGATGCTGGGTAATTGTGTGTTGTTGGACACTGACCTTTGTAATGCAGCATCCCTGGCCTCTGTCCACTAGGTGCCGGTAGCATCCTTCCCACCCAAGTCGTAACAACCAATTGCCAAACGTCCCCAGCAGGCAAAACTGCCCACTTCTCTAAAAGTAGACCTTAAGGTTTTGGCACAGTCTCCATAATTACTATCACGGTTTTAGATTCTTCTGTTTATCACATGTGTCTTCTGTCAGCCCTTCTTGAGTCCTGCTTCCTCATATCAGATCCTTGCCTGACACATCCACAGGGTTGTCCTGCCAGCCCCTCTGTGCTCACCTTACCTGTATCGATCCACAACCCTATCCTATGCCATCTACTGATTACCTGTTCTTTAGTACCGCTCAGACTGCCAGCCTTGGACTCTTTAGCCCATCCAGCCTGTTGCTTATCATCCCTGCCTGGTTTTCAACTGTGGTTTCTTCTGAAGATGAGTCATTCCTTTCTTTTTGCATTGTCCCACCTAAGTTTTCACTTCTGGCCAAAATAGTTGCAAAGGCCTGTTACAGTTCCTGCTTTGTCTGCCTCACATGTAGCCAACACACCTCTGTCTACTTAATCTTCCTAAAGCACTTCTTCCTGGAGCTCCTAACCCGAAATCTCTCTCCTCCACCTCCCTCCCCATGAACATTACACACACCCCTGCCTTGGCTTGGTGTTCTCCTTGAGGAGCCAGCCCTGATTCTTCGTATCCATGGATTACTGGTGCATCAGGTGACCCTGCCGTCCACCCTCTGGTGGCCGGCACCTCACTGTAGTCCTTAGGAGGCGGCTGGGACATTGTGATGTTGCTCCTCTGTGCCACCAGACTGAGCCCAGCTGCCCGCTGGGTCACCAGCACCTACACCGGTTCACATCAAATATGTATGGAGGTGCCTAAAATCTTGTCATTTTTCTAGCTGTTCTTCCCGACATCCTGACGGTCTGTGCAGGGCGGCCCTGGGGCCCTGCGCTCTGCCACACGTGACTGTCCTGCAGCCTGGGCGCTGCGCTTGTAGCAGATCAACACGTGGGCCTTCCCACCCACATCCTTTTGCTCAGTTCTTTGTTTTTTTAACTTAGGTAAAATTGGTATGTAACATATTAATTTCAGGCGTTCAGTGTAACAGTCCAGCGTTTGTTCACACTACAGCATGGTCACCGCCATGGGTCTAGTCAGCATCCGTCACTGTGCACTTGAGCCCCTTCACTCGTTTTGCCCACTCTCCACCCCCTTCTCTCTGGGTCACCACCAATCTGTTCTCTGTATCTCTTGAGTTTTATTTTGTTTTTTTATCTGGTCACATTGTGAGGCTTGTAGGATTTTAGTTTCCCAACCAGGGATCAAATCTGGGCCCTCGGCAGTGAGAGCACGGAGTTGCTAACCACTGGACTACCAGGGAATTCCCTGTTTTGGTTTTTAGATGCATGAATAAGTGACATCATAGGGTACTGGTCTTTATTTCCCTTAGCATACCCTCAGCATGTATCCATGGTGTCGCAAATGGCAAGATTTCCTTCTTTTTTATGGCTGAGTAGTATTTCACTGTATATTCTGGGAATCCTTAAACTCTCATTTTGCTCATCAAGATAATATGTATTTTACAGAAGGCACTTAAGATGTCACTTATTCAAGGCTTTTTGATGCTTTGTAACATCAAGTGGTATTTTTCTTCCTCTGAATCCTTTTTGTAATTTATCGTCTTATGCTATATCTATTCATTCTCATCTTTAGTAGCAGGGCACAGGTCCTTGAGAGCACCTAGAAAGCACCTAGGGGACAAATTTTGATGCCTGGCATTCACATGTTGATTATTCGTGTGGGCGTTTTGCATGTCTTGGACTATGTTTCTGTCTATATTCTGAGAGCTTTATCATTTGTTAGCTTGAGCAAGGCAGACTAAGAAGTAGTAGTTCAGTTTCTTACTTTTACTATGTGAACTATCAAATGACTAAAAGACAGGTTTTCCAGAGGAGGTGTATAGTGACTGCCCTAAATGAGATTGGTGTTTACAGATACCCCTGGACTGTGAACTTGGCAATTTGCATCTTTTGACCTTCCTGTTCACAGTACCTGGCGGTATTTGGCACATTGCTGTTAGTCACCATTGTTGACTTGAATTTCCACCTTCTCCATAAAGTTTTCCCTACCCGTTCCCATCACTCTTAGGTACTGTATATGACTGAAAATAGCATGATCCTGAAAAAAGGGAGATTCCATTGTTTGTCCGAGGACAGATACTGAAGGGTTTTGTTTTTGCCAGTTGGCATATATAAACTCAGAGAGATATGAGTGAAGATAGCATATTCAATCGGAGAAGGCAATGGCACCCCACTCCAGTACTCTTGCCTGGAAAATCCCATGGGTGGAGGAGCCTGGTAGGCTGCACTCCATGAGTTCTCGGAGAGTTGGACACGACTGAGCAACTTCACTTTCACTTTTCACTTTCATGCATTGGAGAAGGAAATGGCAAGCCACTCCAGTGTTCTTGCCTGGAGAATCCCAGGGACGGGGGAGCCTGGTGGGCTGCCGTCTATGGGGTCGCACAGAGTCAGACACCACTGAAGTGACTTAGCAGCAGCAGCAGCAGCAGCATATTCAATAAAATGTCAACTTAGAAGTGTCCCTTTTTTCCATGCCCATTTTATAAAACAGTTTTCCTTAACACTCTTCACATGTGTCTTCAACAACATCGTCTCCTCATATGCCAGCAACCCCTTCGAGTCATCCGTTATTCCCACCTAGTTGGAGAGTCGCTGCCTGTGAAATCTGAATGCGGCGCTGTCGCTGGGAATGTTTGTCCTCAGCCACAAGGCCCCATTCATACGGCACTAGGACAGTTGTTTCTGGTTCAGTATTTCCTTCATTTTTATTCCATATCAGAGTTAGGTATTTATAATTCGATTAATTAAAATATAATTATTTTGAAATAATGTCAAATGATGACTTTCCTGTAATACTTTTTTTTTTTCTCTTAAAGATTCCAGCAGAGGGAACTTTGTCCAAAAAGTTGGCAGCAATAAAGTAAGTTTATAATTAGAGAAAGGGAGTACTTGTAAATTCTCTTCCATTTTGGTGAAAAATGAGATAATTTCTTAACCTCACAAATGTGTATATTTGGATGAACCATCATGGTTTATTGTTTCTGATGTCTATAATAACATAAATTTGTCAGGAGTTTGTCTTCAAGCCTCAATGTAAGCTGTAGAGTCACAGAAAGAATTGCAGAATGACTTAAAATGTGCCACGAGAAATGAGAAATTTCAGAGACGTTTAATCAGACATACTGGGTGAAGAGAATAAGAAAGTTTGCATCTAAAAATTCTATTATAAATCACAAGTATCACATTTCATCAGTTCTAAGGCACATATTTCCTTTACCTTAACATTTTTAAGCTCAAAGTTCAGTTCATTTTAGTTCACTCGTTCAGTTGTGTCCGACTCTCTGCGACCCCATGAATCACAGCACGCTAGGCCTCCCTGTCCATCACCAACTCCTGGAGTTCACTCAAATTCACGTCCATCCAGTCAGTGATGCCATCCAGCCATCTCATCTGTCGTCCCCTTCTCCTCCTGCCCCCAATCCCTCCCAGCATCAGAGTCTTTTCCAATGAGTCAGCTCTTCACATGAGGTGGCCAAAGTACTGGAGTTTCAGCTTTAGTATCATTCCTTCCAAAGAAATCCCAGGGCTGATCTCCTTCAGAATGGACTGGTTGGATCTCCTTGCAGTCCAAGGGACTCTCAAGAGTCTTCTCCATCACCACAGTTCAAAAGCATCAATTCTTCGGCGCTCAGCTTTCTTCACAGTCCAACTCTCACATCCACATGACCACTGGAAAAACCATAGCCTTGACCAGATGGACCTTTGTGGGCAAAGTAACATCTCTGCTTTTGAATATGCTATCTAGGTTGATCATAACTTTCCTTCCAAGGAGTAAGCGTCTTTTAATTTCATGGCTACAGTCACCATCTGCAGTGATTTTGGAGCCCCCAAAAATAAAGTCTGACACTGTTTCCACTGTTTCCCCATCTATTTCCCATGAAGTGATGGGACCAGATGCTATGATCTTAATTTTCTGAATGTTGAGCTTTAAGCCAACTTTTTCACTCTCCTCTTTCACTTTCATCAAAGGCTCTTTAGTTCCTCTTCACTTTCTGCCATAAGGGTGGTGTCATCTGCATATCTGAGGTTATTGATATTTCTCCTGGCAATCTTGATTCCAGCTTGTGCTTCTTCCAGCCCAGCATTTCTCATGATATACTCTGCATAGAAGTTAAATAAGCAGGGTGACAATATATAGTCTTGACGTACTCCTTTTCCTATTTGGAACCAGTCTGTTGTTCCATGTCCAGTTCTAACTGTTGCTTCCTGACCTGCATATAGGTTTCTCAAGAGGCAGGTCAGGTGTTCTGGTATTCCCATCTCTTTCAGAATTTTCCACAGTTTATTGTGATCCACACAGTCAAAGGCTTTGGCACATTCCGTAAAGCAGAAATAGATGTTTTTCTGGAACTCTCCTGCTTTTTGATGATCCAGTGGATGTTGGCAATTTGATCTCTCCTTCCTCTGCCAGAATGCATCTTCAAATCAGAGGTGCCTCATGATTGCTGTTGGCTGGCCAGTTTTTTCCAGGGAAATTCTTTAGGTCAAACTATAAGATAGATAAATGGGGAATCAGATTAAACAGGATTCTAAAGACTTTTCAAGTGGAAAACTGAACAAGACCCAAGTATGTCTCGGGGTAGACACCTCGGTGGTAAAACCACATAGACATGCAGGGAAGTAGTTCCTATAAAGGTGGGAGTGGTGGTTGCCTTTGAAGGAGCGGAGGGGCTGCAGTTGTTGGGGCCACGGACAGGCTACAAGGGTGCTAAGTGCCACGTTGCTTCAGTCGTGTCCAACTCTGCAACCCCCATGGACTATAGCCTGCCAGCCTCCTCTGTCCATGGGATTCTCCAGGCAAGAATACTGGAGTGCTTTGCTATTTAGGTACTACCCTGTTAATAATTTCCTTAGCTGTGCACGTTTACAGGTTTGTGTAGTTTTTATTTTACAGTAAAAAGAAAAAAGCAAGTTGTTTTTCCTGTTTATGTGTGTGTGAGATACAGAGGTGCAGCTAAGGGGACCGTTGGTCATGTGGTGGGGTCGCCTGGGGCAGTCTTCTGCTTGCCCACTGTGATGACTGGGAAGAGGGCGGAGGTCGCGTGTTTCACCACTATCTGTACATGTTGTGTGTTATTTTGGGGGTTATTACTAAATGTTTATGAAAAGAATTTATGAAAATCCTCCCAGAAATTCTTGTCATAGGTGTTGAATGAGAGTGTAAAACGAGCTGTATTTATTTTAGTGACTTTGGGATTAGCAAATTTTACACTTTTTTTTTTTTTTTTATGTAGGCGTAAAATTCATCCCGATCAGAAAAATATTAATGCTTATGTTGTGTTTAAGGATGAGAGTGCTGCTACAAAAGCACTGGAAAGGTAATTTCGTCTCTTTGATGTTTGAACAGAATTATTCTACGTATGAGTCCATGCTGTCTTTATTCTTTGGGTTCACTTCAGATTAAATACCCCAGTAGTTCAGTGCCTGTTTTTAACAGCCATTTTCCCTTCATATTTATAACAGAAATGGGGCCCAATTTGAAGAAGGATTTCGTGTTAGAGTGGATCTTGCAACTGAGACCTCCTCCGTAAGTAGTGTTTGCACTGTCTGAAGAATTTCGCTGCAGTAGTGTAGAGAAGAACATTTTCTTCTGAGCTTGTGCTGGGAGAAGAGTTGGATTAGCCGGGAGCATGAGGGAATTAGAGGAAGCCGCCTCTGCCCTCTGTGGTCTCAGCCTGGGCGCCTGGGGCAGGCGAGGGCTTAAGTCAGCATTGCTCATCCTTGCTTGTGCTCAGTCACTTCGGTCATGTCTACCTCTTTGTAACCCCAGGGACTGTAGTCCGCCAGGCTCCTCTGTCCATGGGATTTCCCAGGCAAGAATCCTGGACTGGGTTGCCACTTCTCCAGGGGATCTTCTCAAGCCAGGGATTGAACCCATGTCTCCTGCATTGGCAGGTGGATTATTTACCACTAAACCACCTGGGAAGCCTCTAGCTTTTGACTTTTATTTTCTTTTTGGTTGTGCCATGCGGCCTGTAGGATCTTAGTTCCCCAAACCAGGGATTGAACCTGCGCTCCCTACATTGGAAGCATAGTCTTAACCATTGGACTACCAGGGAAGTCCAAGTCAGCATTAGCTTCAGGAAAGTGGCTCCCCAGACTTCTGGACTCGGGGGAAGAAGGCGAGGGCGGGATGATTTGAGAGAATAGCATTGAAACATGTATATTACCATATGTGAAATGGATCGCCAGTCCAGGTTCAATGCATGAGACAGGGTGCTCTGGGCTGGTGCACTGGGAGGACTCAGAGGGATGGGATGGGGAGGGAAGAGGGAGGGGGATTCAGGATGGGGAACACATGTGCACCCGTGGCTGATCCATGCCAGTGTATGGCAAAACCACTACAGTATTGTAAAGTAGTTAGCCTCCAATTAAAATAAATTAATTAATTAAAAAAAAAAAAGAAAGTGGTTCCCACTCCTACATCAGATCCAATAATCCTAGAGAGTGTGGCTGAAAGGAATATTAAAGAGCATTGGAGCCAGCACCCTATTTATAGACTAAGGTCTCGAGTTACATTGCTCATTAATAGTGTTTAGTCCCTGCTCTGTGTCAGATGTTAGTGCTGAGACACAGTCTCAGTTGTCTAGAAGTTCGCAACGTAAAGGTGAGCAGATGGGCTGACCATGGCACTGTTTTATGATAAATTGTCATAAACGTCAGCTCAGGATTGGGCCACTCAGTGTGGGAGGTTGCCAGCAAGAAGGGACAAAGGAGGGTTTCCTGGAGAACAGGTGTCCTATCAGTGTTGTATGGGCAAAAAAATTTTGAACACTGTGAACGGTGGGACCAAAACCTAATCCTTTGTGGGGGTTCCAAGAGCTTGATACAGTTATTAGTGGGTAGTGTGAGGACAGGCCACAGTCAGAGTTGCTGTTGGAGAAATATGTGGAGGGCAGTCATGATGACCCTGGCCTGCCATGTTGAGGAATCTGGGTTTTGTTCAGAAGCTTTTCCTTGGGGTCTCTTGAAATGAATGAAGCATGAGTTGGTAAGAACTCACTGCAGAGACAGAATGTGTTACTATCGGCATCAGGGTAGCTAGATGAGAAATGACCAAGACCTGGCTGACTGTCCTGGCTTTGATGGTGGACGTGGCACAAAAGAGTGAACTGGCCTGAGGGCCCAATGTTTGCTCCCCGTTTTTGTGAATAAAGTTTTATTGCTCCAAAACCATACCCATTACGTGCTCAGCCATGTCCGACTCTTTGCAACCCCATGGACTGTAGCCCGCCGGCTCCTCTGTCATGGGATTCTTCAGGCAAGAACATGAGTGAGTTGCCATTTCCTCCTCCAGGGGATCTTTCTGACCCAGGAATCAAACCCAAGTCTCTTGCGTTGGCAGGTGGATTCTTTACTACTGATCCACCTGGGAAGCCCATTAATTTCATGTTATTTTGCTTTAACAGCAGAGGCAAGGGGTACAGCAGAGACTGCATGGCCCACAAAGCCTAAAATACTTGCTTTCTGGCCCTTTATAGAAAAAGTGTGCCCACCTCCAAAGGAGCAGGCCTTCCTTGAGCACTGCCATGTTGTCAGTGCCAGCTGTGAACAGAAGTTCCTCACTCTGGGGCTCATACTCCTGCGGGAAAGATGGCAGAAGCCAAATCCAACAGGGGCCTGATAGGCAGGGGAATCAGGAGATGGAGCCCCGTCAGACATGTGCGGTGAGGGAAAGAGTGGACTTCATTGTGACTTCTGTTTTCTCTTTCGTGATTTTTTTATTTTGTGTTTCAGAGGGACAAGAGATCCGTATTTGTGGGAAATCTCCCATACAGTAAGTTCGTTTAAATAAAAAGCTATCTGTTTGTCATTGAAGTAATGCAGATATCACCTGAGTGGTCACTCAGTGTTTTGCTTTAAGACTAACTTTGAAAAATGTGGAGTGTAACTTGACTAATTACTGCGAGGCTGCGCTTACCTTGATGTATAATTAAACATCTCTAACGTCCTGAGGCGATTCCAAGTCCTCACTTCCCCTTTGGTTGAACCTGTTTTTAGAAGTTGAAGAATCTGCAGTTGAGAAGCACTTTTTGGCCTGTGGGAACGTTGTGGCCGTGAGGATTGTGCGGGATCAAGTTACTGGAGTCGGCAGAGGCTTTGGCTACGTGCTGTTTGAGGTATGGAGATTAATGTGGCGTCACCGTCCTTGAAGTGTGTTGGGGGAGGCTGTCCCTGCTGTCCCATCATTCCACCATAACTCTCGCTGTCACCCTCAAATTGCACCTTAAGTAAATTCATAACCTGCCATAATAGAGCACTGTTCCTACTGTGCTCTATTATGCGTCTAACTATGAGATGTCCTGGTTGTTTCTCCATAGTAATGTCATGAAATAATGTTTTATTTATTCATTCATTTTGACTTTTGTATTTTTCTTATTTATTCTTAATTGGAGGATAATTGCTTTACAGTATTCTGTTGGTTTCTGCCATTCATCAACATGAATCAGCCATAGGTGTATATGTCCCCTCCTTCCTGAACTTCACTCCCACCTCCCACCCCATCCCACCCCTTTAGGTTTTCACAGAGCACCAAGTTTGTGCTCCCTGCGTCATATAGCGAATTCCCACTGGCTGGCTAGTTTACATATGTTATTATGTTTCCATGTTACTCTGTCAGTTCAGGCCCTGTCTTTCCCCCACTGTGTCTGTAACTCTGTTCTCTGTGTCTGCATCTCCACTGCTGCCCTGCAAATAGGTTCATCAGTACTGTCTTTCTAGATTCCATATATATGCATTAATATACTCTTTTTCTCTTTCTGACTTACTTTACCCTGTATAATAGACTCTATTTTAATCCACCTCATTAAAACCGACTCAGATGGCTTTCTTTCTATGGCTGAGTAATATTCCACTGTGTGTATGTACCACAGCTCCTTTATCCATTCATCTGTCGATGGACATCTAGGTTGCTTCCCTGTCCTAGCTATTGTAAATAGTGCTGCAGTGAACATTAGGGTACACGCGTCTTTTTCAGTTATGGTTTCCTCAGGGTTTATGCCCAGTGGTGGGATTGTTGGATCAAATGGTAGGTTTATTCCTAGTTTTTCAAGGAATCTCCAGATCGTTCTCCATAGCGGCTGCATCAATTTACATTCCCACCACCAATGCAAAAAGGTTGCTGTTTCTCCACACCCTGTCCAACATTT
Source organism: Bos mutus (assembly GCF_027580195.1). NCBI lineage: Eukaryota > Metazoa > Chordata > Mammalia > Artiodactyla > Bovidae > Bos > Bos mutus. The sequence continues at coordinate 37,759,364 of NC_091644.1, forward strand.
ATTGTTTGTAGATTTTTTGATGCTGACCATTCTGACCAGTTGAGGTGATAGCTCATTGTAGTTTGATTTGCATTTCTCTAATAGTGAGCGATGTTGAGCATCTTTTCATGCGTTTATTAGCCATCTGTGTGTCTTTGGAGAAATGTGTGCTAGGTCTTCTGCTTACTTTTTGATTGGGTTGTTTTTCTGGTATTGAACTGCATGAGCTGCTTGTATATTTTGGAAATTAATCCTTTGTCAGTTGTTTCTTTAAATAATGTTTTAGATGCTGGCTTTTAAAAGTATTGGGCTTCCCTGGTGGCTCAGCAGGAAAGAATCTGCTGTGCAGGAGGTGCAGGTTCGATCCCTGGGTTGGGGAAAATCCCCTGGAGAAGGAAATGGCAACCCACTCTAGTATTTTGCCTGGGAAATCCCATGGACAGAGGAGCCGGGTGAGCTACAGTTCATGGGGTCTCCAAGAGTCAGACAGAACTTAGTGACTGAACAACAACATTAAAGGTACTGAATCTCCAAATCTCTACCTACTGGAAAAGGAGAAAATGGACTCTTCACTCAGCTAGAAGAAAATTTTAGTTTTTGTTACACAATTTATATTTAGTTCGCTAAATATTAACTAGCATCTTGTGTCTAAAATTACACAAACAACCCAAAGGCACTCAAGTTTTTTCTTCCCTCTACAATCACCCCTTCATATATGTCCTCTTGGTTTTTATCTCTGCCCTTTTGTGGTCATACTTAATGTTGTGAACATAAGGTTCTGTAACCTGCCTTTATGTTCTCTGTTGTGTAAGTATGCTCCATTGAGGCATGTAACATAATTTATACTGTCTTTTCCCTAGTGTTTCCCAAGTGTCACACATGTGTACTGTTTTCTCTTTTTCCCTATAATAATGAAATTGGAGTGATTGTTTTTTCCTTCAAATGTTTGCCTTCATTTTTGGATTACTTCTTTAGGAAAGTTCCCCAGTGGGTCATCACTAACCAGATCAAGACATGTGACTGTTTTTAAGGCTCTTCGTATGTAGGGCCAGATGGGTTTGAAGGAAGGGACTCACATTCTTATGCTTCCATCCATGACTGTGGTGTAACAATCTCACTGTCTCTCTGCTCTCTGTCTTCTGACTGCTGATAAGTTTGTAAACCCCTATAACAAACACGTCATGAATATTTAGAGTTGTTAACACTGAGTTAGAATAAAAGAGTAACCGTATTTGGGTTTAAATGGCACCCTGAAGGCATCTAGTCTGACATCTCGAGGATTGTAATAGAGTTCTCTGTTCTCACATCAACCAGTACAGCTGGGGCTTTGTAGGAAGAGGCTCGTGAGGAGGAGCTTCATTGGTTTAAAAGGCCACCTAGGATTCATCTCCTTAGTTGAAAGTTCATTTTACATTGAGAAAAAATGAAGCCTCTTTGATTGTGGGCTTACCTGGTCATTTGACAAGATAGCCTAAGTGCTTCCTGGGGAGAAGTGCATGAGGGTACATGATTAAAACTGCAAGCACTGCTGTTGAAACACTGCGGCTTGGACTTGCCTACCTGTGGAAGTGAGCAGGGTTTCTACTTTTTCTTTCTTTGGCCACACCGAGACTGGTGGGATCTTTGTTTCCCAACAAGGGATGGAACCTGTGCCCCCTGCAGTGGAAACACAGAATTCTAACCACTGAACTGCCAGGGAATTCCCGACAGGGGTTTCTGAATCACAAGCTTGAAAATTATTCTAATCCATAAAAGTTGTAATTTTGCTAGATTCTTTGCAGAAGAGTTTCTGTAAAATTTAATATATTGATTTTTATTACAGAATACAGATGCTGTTCATCTTGCTCTGAAATTAAATAATTCTGAACTGATGGGAAGAAAACTCAGAGTCATGCGTTCTGTCCATAAAGAAAAGTTAAAACAAAATTCAAATCTTAGTTTGAAGAATGTCAGTAAACCTAAGCAGGGACTTAACTTTGCTTCGAAAAGTGCACAGAATTCTAAAGGTTTGTTTATTGGAGAAAAAGCTGTTCTCATGAAGAAGAAAAAGAAAGGACAGAAGAAAAGTAGACGAACTAAGACACAGAAAAAGCAGAAGTAACAACCTGAATCTTTTTTTTTCCCCCCTCACTGACTACTGGTAATTGTGATAAATCCATGTACTGAGTTTCAGAATTTTTTATATATGTGAAACATGGACACTTTTTCAGTTATTCATGTTGTAATACTACCTTTGAAGCAACTGTTTTAAGATGTCGGCAGTTCAGTCATCATGTAATACTGCTGATTGTATGAGAGATGATTTTAAGTGTAGGGTGAACATTTAGAATTTTAGTGGTTATGTATTATTTTACCATATGTTGCAAATATACCTGTCATTTTTAAGAATTACTTGTTGCTATTGTTACTAAGTAGCTTCAGTCGTATCTGACTCTGTGCGACCCCATAGACGGCAGCCCACCAGGCTCCCCCGTCCCTGGGATTCTCCAGGCAAGAAGACTGGAGTGGGTTGCCATTTCCTTCTCCAATGCATGAAAGCAAAAAGTGAAAGTGAAGTCGCTCAGTCTTGTCTGACTTGTAGCGACCCCATGGACTGCAGCCCACCAGGCTCTTCCGTCCAAAGAATTACTTGGGATGAGACTAAATTTAAAAGTGAGTAAATTTAAAGAAAAATGAAACAACCTTAATATTTATTGTACCTAGACAAAATATCTAAATAAAAGTGGGAATACTGATTGATCTGAGGTCAAATGATAATCCATAAGAAGTAAAGTTTTGAGGGCTGGTATATGATAGCTAGTCATTTTTTTCTTTCTTTCTTTTGTACTTATGATAAGTGGAGTTCTAGGTTTTAATTTTATTTCATCAACCTAATTAAACAGGAATTTTATATCAAATGTAGGTCTGCTTTCTTATTCTTAATTGGTGATTAGATTGGTTATTGCAGTCCTTGGTAAATCTGCTATAAGGCAGATTTTTACTTTTCAATTTTTTTTAAAATTTTATTTATATATTTTTGGCTGCACCGAGTCCTGGTCTTTTCTCTAGTTGCAGCAAGTGGGTTGTGGTGCACAGGCTAAAGGGCGCATGGACTCGGCAGTTGTGGCACAGGGGATTAGTTGCCCCACAACACATGCAATCCTCCTGGAGCAGGGATCAAACCTGTGTCCCCTGCATTGGCAGGCGGGTTCTTAATTTGAAGAATATTCTCCCAGGAAAACTTGTGATACTTAATGTCACCCAATAGAATGAAACTATTTTTAAAAAATCATATTTAGGGACTTCCCAAGGACTGTTGGACTTCCTCGGTGGCAAGGTAAAGAATCTGCCTGCAGTAAGGAGATCTGGTTTTGATCCCTGGGTAGGGAAGATCCCCTGGAGAGGGGAATGGCTACCCATTCCTGTATTCTTGCCTGGAGAATCCCAGGGCAGAGGAGCCTGGTGGGCTACAGTCCTTAGGATTGCAGAGTCAGACATGACTGAGCGAGTAACACTTTAACTTTTCACTTTCTGAACTGGAAGCCATCTGATGTGAAGAGCTGACTCACTGGAAAAGACTCAGATGCTGGGAAAGATAGAAGGCAAGAGGAGAAGAGGGTGGCAGAGGATGAGATGGTTAGACAGCATCACTGACTCAGTGGACATGAATCTGAGCAAACTCTGGGAGATACTGGAGGACAGAGGAGCCTGGTGTGCTACAGAGTGACTAAAAAACAACAAAAACCAGAGGTCCAGGGGTTAAGACCACCTTCCAATGCTGGGGGCGCAGGTTTTGACCCCTGGTCAGGGAACCAAGACTACACGCCACACAGTGTGGCATGCAGGCCAAAAAATAAGTTTAAAAAAGTCATGGAAACAATTTTCTGAAAAAGTATGGTACTGAAGTCACAAAGTGTAAAGTTCAACCAGGGGAAAGAATAGCATTGCATTCCGTTGAGATTTACCCTTATGACATAATAGCTGGTGTCCCTGCTCACAAGACTTAGCAAGCTGAAGCTGTGACCTGGAGGGAGGAGTGGGCGTGAGCCAGGGGGGCTGATCTGAGGCAGGCTCATCTGTGATACATGCAACTGATTCCTTACAGGTGGGTAAGGGAATTGGCGGACAGTGAGTTATTACTCATTTTGAAAATGTTGTCTTTCAGGCATTGCACAAGTAAAACCTAAATAGGTCTTTAAAACATAGCTCTGTAGAAAGCAGAAAGAGCTCCATTTTCATGTATCCAAAGACTGGATGTTTTATGCTTAGGATCTTCTATGGCACTTTGAACCTTGGTTTTCAATATTTATATATTTGATGGTGCCAGGTCTTGGTTGTGGCTTGTGGGATCTAGTTCCTGACCAGGGGTTGAACCTGGGCTCCCTGCATTGGGAGTGCAGAGTCTTAGCCACTGGACCATCAGGGAAGTTCGCTTGCTTCTCATAAGTATATATATATACATATACATATATATATATATATATATATATATATATATGCTTCTGTATATGCTTTTTAGTGTATACAGAGTGTTGGTCTTTAGGTTTTCATGTAAGGAGCCCTGGACTAGGGTGTAGGGACATCTGATCCTTGACCCAGTTCTCTGGCTGTATATGCATGACCTTGGACAAACCTCAACCTCTTTATCTAAATATCTTGACTGGGAAAATAAGGGGCTTGGACTAGATCAGTGGTTTCCCACTTTTTTGACTATGATCTGTGATAGTCTTTAATCTTTCAGTGATCAGTACAGACATAGGTATATTTATCTGACACACAAGTCTCACATGACCATACCAGTCCTTACTACCCATGTTGCCCTCTGATACTTTTCATTCTGTTTACAACACTGGTGATGAACCACTGTCAGTCCACAGCCCAGTAACAATACCACTTAGAAGCAACATGCCTCAGGGATTTACAGTCTGGTTCTGTTTGAGGAGTCTATGCTTATAGATGGTTTACAAGTGAATAACCGTAGTGTGGTTGAGAGATTCCGAGGCACAGGAGTTGCACTAACTGTTCTTTGTATCAGCAGGTTGCTTGGTTTATCTTATAGCAATCACCTCCCACTTACGTGGCGTTCTGCAATGCACAACAGAAGGAACAGCATGTTCTTTCCTTAGTGCCATAAGGTAACAGACACATAGTCTCAGATTGCCCCGGGTCAAGTTCTAGGCCTCAGGTCATCTGTGTGGCCTTACAAGTCTTCTGTTCCACCTGTGGCTCAGGACATACCTCTATCAACTGATACAGGTGCACTGTTAAGGCTAGGAAGAATCTGTATGTGTGCATGATATAAGGAAAAGCTTTTTTTCTGTTGTGTGCAATCCCCTGATATCAGTCATTTGCTTTGCTGTGATATATATGCACCTTCACATCTCACCCCAGTCCGGGCAATAGACATGTACCTTTGATCAGATTTCCAGTCTTATAGGATCTCAGGTTCCCAGGTGGCGCAAGTGGTAAAAAAACAGCCTGCCAATGCAAGAGGCATAAGAGACTCAGGTTCGATCCCTGGGTTCAGAAGATCCCCTGGAGGAGGGCATGGCAGCTCAGTCCAGTACTCTCTCTTTGCCTGGAGAATCCCATAGACAGAGGAGCCTGGAAGGTTCATATGGTCACAGAGTCAGACATGACCGAAGTGACTTAGCGCGCACACATGCACAGATTCATTATCACTCAAGCAAAAGGGCTTTCCCAAGCTCTTGGACTAGGTTAGGAATGTCAGCTAAATGTTTCCATAAGTACCCTACAATAACTTGACACCATCTACCCTAGAGTCAAGCCAGACTTCGTGTTATGGGGACAGTATTGCTGTATGACAAGATTGCTGTATGAGAATACACCAGTCACAAATATGGGGGGAGATGTGTCTCCAGGCCACTCTTCTGACCAGCCAGCTGGTATTTTGGAGGTTCCTACTACCTCTCAGGTTCACCATAAGGAATCACAGAACTCAAGAACATGTTATGATTACAGTTTTATTACAGCAAAAGGATATAAATAAAATGCATCCAGGGAACTCCCTGGTAGTCCAGTGGTTAGGACTCAGCACTTCCACTGCTGAAGTCCAGGGTTCAACCTTTGGTCAGGGAACTAAGATTTCACAAGCCTTGCTGTGCAGCCAAAAAAGAACAAACCAAAACCAGCCAAAGGGAAAGAGAAGCACGCACAAGGGAATGGTATGGGAGAGTCCCAAATTCAAAGCTTCTGTTGTTCCCTCCCTGAACACCTCACAGAAGACAGAACACCTCACCCTCTGTGCACATGGCACATTGATTCCTAAGTAGACAGAGTACTGCCAACCTCGGAAGTGCACATGCTTCGGTGTCCAGAGCCTTCACTGGGCTTCCCTATGGAGGTCATGGCGACACAGACGGTAAAGCGTCTGCCTACAATGCGGGAGATCCGGGTTCAATCCCTGGGTCGGGAAGATCTCCTGGAGAAGAAAATGGCAACCCACTCCAGTATTCTTGCCTGGAAAATCCCTTGGACGGTGGAACCTGGTAGCCTAAGGTCATGGGGTCGCAAAGAGTCGGACACGACTGAGCAACTTCACTTCAATTATGTAGGTCACATGAAGTTGAACTCCATGAAATTATTCTCCAGCCTCCTTCCCTTCTTTCCCCCAGAAATAGGGCTGATACCACCCAGATCAAAATCTCAACCCTCTAATCACAACCCTGGTCTTTCAGGTATTGCTGGGCACCCCATCATGAACCATCTCTTTAGCATAAACTGTCAGGACACAACAGTCTATAATAAACATTCCTATCACTCCAAAGGTTTCAGAGGATCCTGTCTATGTCTTTTCAAATTTAAACTACACACATGTCTTCGGTGGGTACAACTTGACAACTCAGCGTTTACTATTTTTTTCCATTGTGTCTCTTACCCGTTATCCTTTTCCAGGAATCGCTCCATTTAATTTTCTTCCACTCCTGAGACCGTAACAATCTTTTGAAATCGAATCACTAGATTATGGTCCTTGCTGCAAAACGGACTGTGACTGAGCTTGAAAACCAAATGAAACAATTCAAACAAGAGTTTGAGGGTGCCTGTGTAACATAAAAAGATGAAGCATTTGTGGTCAGCGACCTTCCATCTTTGACACAAGCAAGAAAGTCAGCTACACACACTTTGGATTGTGCGCACGACGGCCACGTGCCGCCCTCATTACGTCAAGCTCATAGGCTCCTAAGGACGTGCGCGACCTCGCGCAAAATCTCGACTCCGAAGCGAACCGGGGGGGTTAGGACCTGGGCAGGCGCAGAAGCGGCGCGGGTGCCTCCGCTCAGGCACTGTAGCGGACATCCCCGGGGGCCTCGGCGACGGGGGCCGGAAGTGACGCATGTTCCGTCTTTCCGCGTCCCTCGCGGCGGGCGGCGGGCGTCTGGACTGAGCCGCGCACTCGGATCCGAGGCTTCGCGGTCAACGGCTTCTTTGCGGGCCCCGCCGCAGCCGACCCGGCTCCTCGGTGGAGAGAAGATGGTGGGCCGGAACAGCGCCATCGCCGCCGGCGTGTGCGGGGCCCTTTTCATCGGTTACTGCATTTACTTCGACCGCAAGAGACGGAGTGACCCCAACTTCAAGAACAGGCTGCGAGAACGTGAGTGGGTCTCCGGTTCCCTGGGCCTCCCTCCCCCTCCCCCCGCGGCGCCCTCGTCCCCTGCTTCGCGCCGGCCGACCCGCCGCGTGCTGGGCGGCCGCGTGGTGCTGCAGGGTCTGGGGCCCTGAGCGCACACGCCAGAGAAAGGTGATGGCGCCGCTCCCAGGGTTGCTCCCGGCCCATGTGCCAACGAACGCGTCCCTCCATTTTGGAGGAACGATTTTTCCCATTTTGTTTTCCCTAAACATGTACCGTGTAAGTGCAGATTCGTTTGTATTATAATTTAGGGGATTGTGGCTCTTTTTTGCCTTTTATCTTTTTTCACCTCTTCCGAACTCGAAAGTCGGGTTTTTTGTGTTTTTTGTATTTTACGAGTTTGTGCTTAGACTGAACCTGCAAATCCAGCTCAGTGTCATTCTCAAACGATAAGGTTGCGTGCATTCTTAAACCCTCTTGGTAGCTCCACTGTAAAGGCTTCCAAGATATGAGTGAATGCTATAGAAATCGCAGGGGCGTCCAAAAGGCTGCAGGTTTCCTGTGGCTCAGCCTTATTTCATACCTGCGACATCTTTTAAAAGAGATTTGCAAGAAGGAAATCGTGTCGCCGAAACCTTTCGTAATCTTTGAATTTCGGAGGTACCAAAACCTTTCGTAATCTTTGAATTTCGGAGGTATGCTCGTTCGCAGCAACGGAAGAGCAAATTTGTTGCATTAAGAAATAATTTTGTAATCTACCTAGGTTGCTCAGTCAGAGTAGTTCCTGAAACTAGAATGTATAGGTAAGTTACTAAAGCCCAGAAAAATACGAAGTGATTAGCGTTTCGCGTGTACTTGGGTCACACGTGGCTGGGACTACCTTACTGGAAACTGCCGCTCTTATACCATCTGCAATATGATATCTGATTCTGGCTCTCTTGTGTCTCAGGAATAAAGGGATATAGAGGTAATTTTTTTATTTATGGTTAGGTAGACTAATGGAAATAATGCTGCTTTGAATTCAGACACTGAGTTTCCTGACTCAGGTTAGTCACAGATTAGCAGTATGATCTTGGGGTTTCTGAGTCTTAATTTTCTTAGCTTGCAAAATCAGGTATTGCCTCTTGTTGGTTTTGTGAAGATTAAAGTGTTTGATGTGCTCACCACCATTCTTGACATGGAGAAGATCCTATAAATTCCTGCTGTAAATGTAATTATTGGAATTTTTATCATTTTCCTGTAGCTTCCAAGAAATAGTTGGGCAGTGGTGGTGTGGAAGTAGATCTCGGTAAAGAATGGATTAAGCCTTCCTTTGGAATCGCTGCAATCCTATTGTTGAAAACCTTGAGAAAACTAATTTTTGGTTGAAGAAATAATAAAAGCTGTCATTTTGAACAAATTGAGAAATCTGTTATTTTCACAGTTTTTTTTTTTTGTCTTCCATAAGTTTCTTTCTAGTTTCAGTAGTAGCCTAATGACTTAAGTGTCAGACTTGAATTAGTAGCTGAATAACCTTGGGCAACAAATTTCAAGCTTTAGTTTTTTTTTTTTTTTTGTAAAACATTGTAATGTAGAATTTAGTACAATACCTGACACATGGTAATTGATGAATGCTAAAGTCCTGGGTGTTCATTGGAAGGACTGATGCTAAAGCTGAAACTCCAATACTTTGGCCACCTCATGGGAAGAGTTGACTCATTGGAAAAGACTCTGATGCTGGGAGGGATTGGGGGCAGGAGGAGAAGGGGACGACAGAGGATGAGATGGCTGGATGGCATCACTGACACGAGGGACGTGAGTCTCAGTGAACTCCGGGAGTTGGTGATGGACAGGGAGGCCTGGTGTGCTGTGATTCATGGGGTCGCAAAGAGTCGGACAGGACTGAGCAATTGAACTGAACTGAACTGAAAGATTGTTTGTGAATATAATTGTTATTTTGTATTTTCTTTAGCAAATAAAACTTGCTCAGAGTAATTTTGAAGTCTTTTTAAAGTCTGTATGGTTGACTGATTTTAAGAACTTGAGGGTGTTTTGTATTTGTGGGGTGTAATTGATTTCAGTTTAGTTAATTTTTCATTTTCTTAGCTTAATTTCTAATAGAATATTTATATCTGTAATACTGTTCATGGGGTTCTCAAGGCAAGAATACTGAAGTGGTTTTGCCATTTCCTTCTCCAGTGGACCACATTTTGTCAAAACACTACCATGGCCCTATGGCTTATAGTTTCGTTGAGTTGGACAAGGCTGTGATCCACAGTTTGTTGCAAGATCAGTTTGGTTAGTTTTCTGTAATTGTGGTTTCCATTCTGTCTGCCCTCTAGATAAGGATAAAAGGCTTGTGGAAGCTTCCTGATGAGAGCTAACTGGGGGGAATCTGGGTCTTGTTCAGTAAATTTTTAATCCAATTTTCTGTTGATGGGTGAGGCTGTGTTCCCTCCAGGTAGTTTGACCTATGATAGGGATAATGACGACCTCCTTCAAAAGGTCTTATGCCAGGACTGTTGTATTCAGTACCCTGACCCCACAGCAGGCCACGCCTCCGTGGAAGACTGGACACTCCGGCAAGTCTGGTTCAGTCTCTTGTGGGGTTACTGCTCCTTTCTCCTGGGTCCTGGTGAGCACAGGGTTTTGTTTGTGCCTTCCAAGAGTCTGTTTCCCCAGTGGTGTGGAAGTTCTGTCATCAAATCCCACTGGCTTCCAGAGTCTAATTCCCTGGGGGTTCTCAGTTCCTTTGCAGGATCCCCACATTGGGAAATCTGTTGTGGACCCTAGAACTTTCACAACAGTGCAAGAGCTTCTTTGGTATAATTGTTCTCCAGTTTGTGGGTTCTCTGCTCAGTGGCTCTGTGGTGGGGCTTATACACCCTACCTTCATTGGAAGGACTGATGCTGAAGCTAAAGCTCCAATACTTTGGCCACCTGATGCGAAGAACTGACTCGTGGGAAAAGACCCTGATGCTGGGAAATACTGAAGAAAGGAGAAGGGGAGGACAGAGGATGAGATGGATAGATGGCATCACCAACTGGATAGACATGAGTTTGAGCAAGTCTGGGAGTTGGTAATGAACAGGGAAGCCTCGTGTGCTGCAGTTCATGGGGTCTCAAAGAGTTGGACTGAGCCACTGAATTGACTGACATCTGTAATAAAAGGGCAGAGTTTTTCAAATTAGTGTTTCTAAAGGTTTTTTGGTTTTGTTTTTAGGAAAAGAGAATTAGGCTGTTTAAAATAGGTTTGAAGTTAAATCAAGACTAATTTATCCAATTTTTTTCTTACCTTCATTAATGTGAGATTACCAGAAACTCCTACAGCATAATTTTTATCTAAATAATAACTAATAAGTGAAAATTAACCTACAAAGTACCAACTACAGATGTTTTTCATTTTACAGCACTGAATGAAATGATTCATTTTAAAATATATTAAGTAATCTAATTTAAAAGATTGCTTTAGATTCGGGACTTTTTGCATTTTATGTGTATTTGTTTTAGTCGGTTTTAACTTGTTAGGTTTACGCAGAGACACTTTGGACTGATTTCTAGTAAATATTGTGTCAGTCTGCTAATTGAATATGTAGTAGCTCCTTGATTTTTCAGTCTGTTATCTGCCTGTTTGTCAGAGATACTATTTGATAAATAAGTTGATGTAACAAGTTAGTTGTCTTACAAAAGTAAAGTGAGAATTTTAATGTTATTGCTGTAAACTTAAAGCAGCTAAGCAAGCTTAAAATTTGGTAACTACCAAACATTCAGCAACAATCATACGTTCTTCTCCACTCCATTAAAAAACCATGTATATATATGTTTGGAAATCAGGCTTCTTTGTACTATTTTCACTTTTATCATTTTCTGCAAATTTTGATGAAGCAAATTGTATATCTCAGTTTATTCCACTAACTTGCTGGGTTTATTTCTGAGATGCCTTTTATACTGTAGAGTGATGTTTGAGTGAAATTCTGCTGCCTGAGTGTTTGGGTTGCCACTCCACCACCCATTAGTTGTGATCTGGTAAATTATCTCTGTGATAACATGGTGATGATACCAGTACCTGTCCTCCTGTTGCTGTGAGGATAAATAAGCTAATTAGTAACATGTAGAATAATGTCTCTCTTGAATCTAAAACAAGTGCTTATCCTTAACATCAAGTGTCCATGTCCAATCCTAGTCCTCTTCCCAGCACGTCTGTATCATGGTCTTTTAATAACTAGGTAATATAGTCTGGTTTCATTCTGCCAAAAGAGAGCTGAACCTTAATTGAGGCTATATATTCTGTTTCTCCGCAGTTGCCTAATGATGAACACCTAAGAAAGGTAGTTGGGAAAAATAGGCAGTCTTCAAATTAATAGTAAGATCAGCTTTAACCTGTGTATATATTTTTGAAAGTGCTAAGGCCTTAGAGTTGTAGCACTTCACGTAATCTGGGGGCTAGAATTGGCTAGAGATACTGGTGGTAAGCCTAGTTTGTAAATGCAAGTTAGAAAAGGTTCCCTGACCAGAGTAAATTAACCATTTGTGTGCACTTAGGTCACCGCCTCTCTACTCATGCATTGAAAATTGGATTTATAGACTGCTTTAAGGTTTTAAGAGGACATTTGCTTGTTTTATGACTTTTGTTTCTCACAGTAATAAAGCATGTCTGGTCTTTTGCGAGTTGATATTTATTTGCTGACCCAGTAATAAGTATTAGAGCTTTACCTTTCTTGGCCATATGGTGTCTTTGGTACTTTTTACTGGTCAGTGAAACTAACTTAACTGCTTAGCATAGTGCAACTCCTTAGCTGAGGAGTTGGTTGCTGTTGAGCTCAGTCCTGAGTGCTTATATCTCAATAGTGCCAACCAGGCACTGAAAATACAGTAACTCATTTAATCCTCATATCAACTCTTTGAAGCAGGTATTGTTCTTAAGCCAGGTTTACATAAGGAGAAAGAGAGGCATAGCAAGTTAACTGTAACTTGCCCAAGGTCACACTGCTAGTCAGTGGAAGATCTGGGGTATAAAGGAAACCCAAGCTTCCTTGTGCCAGCACCCTTTCTCATGGAGTGTACAATTAAAGTGAAAGTCACTCAGTTGTGTCCGACTCTTTGCTACCCCATGGACTTCTCCAGCCCATGGAATTCTCCAGGCCAGAATACTGGAGTCAATAGCCTTTCCCTTCTCCAGGGGTTCTTCCCAACCCACGGATTGGACCCAGGTCTCCTGCATTGCAGGCGGATTCTTTACCAGCTGAGCCACCAGGGAAGCCCAAGAATACTGGAATGGGTAGCCTGTCCCTTCTCCAGGGGATCTTCCTGACCCAGGAATGGAACCAGGGTCTCCTGTGTTGCAGGTAGATTCTTCACCTGCTGAGCTACCAGGGAAGCCCATGCAATTAAACAACAGCTTAAAATATTGTTAGTGTCCTCCTACTGATTTGATTTTAAAAGGTTGACTAATTATGATTTAAACAATGTCCCTTACTCCTGAGTTTTTAGTATTACTATTTCATGTCAAAAACAAAAACAGCCTACAGACTGTAGGGCGAGGCTTTTTTCCCTTTAACTGGCGGTAATTATTTGAGTGCTGCCTTTCTTTGCCCTTATTTTTGCCAAATGCCAAATGCTTTTTTTCTCAAGAAAGCTTGTTCAAATGCTGATTTTTTAAATTCTTTTCTTATTTAATAATGCCAGATAGTTGTCAAAATTTAGTAAAGACAGAGTCAGTTATATTTCAGTAAAAAGATCTATCATAACAACAGAGGCTTGATTCTTGGTCATGTGTCCTGTCCTATGTAGGTTGGAGGTTGGGGAGAGAGACTTCCTCTACTTAGGATGGTTCCAACAGCTGAGTGTCTTAATTATCTCCATTTTGCAAACTGCCGATCCTGGTACCCCAGAGGGAAGGACAAAGCTTCTGTCCAGGAATGTCCCATTGCTGGTAGCTGACCTGAACTATTTTTATGACACTGACAAATCAAAAGAAAAAAAGCCTGAGTTGGTCATGTTTTGCAAATAGAATGAGTACCACAGCAATTAGACTTCTTTTGATTCCCATTTTAATAATAATAAAATGAAAATATTCCCTTTCTTGCAGGAAGAAAGAAACAGAAGCTTGCCAAGGAGAGAGCTGGGCTTTCCAAGGTAATAATCTTTTTTTATAGTCTACTTCAAATGTATATTTTGAGAAAGCTAATTGGTATCAGACACTGATTTTATGTTTTAAAATAGGATTTCTTGGTAAGAACAGTTATTAGCTCTGTTGCCCTTCAGATTTTTCAGTCCTTCCTTATTTCCCCTTTGTCAGCCTCACAGCAGACAACTTCTGTGCGAACAGTGTTTGAGGGTGGTAAGATGATAGGCACTGAAGACACTTAACAAAAAGTTTAAACTTTTTCACTTAGCTGCTCCAAAATAACAAAACCTTTATTACTGATTCCTTTAGAAGAACCACGTTACTCATTTTGAAAGTTACATAAGATTATTCACACCCACTGATCCACAATCCCACTGCCTGTCGAATTTTTACCTTGTAATATGTAAATGTAGACATGAGTCTTATTCATTTTTTTCCTTTTCATAGATCCTATGTTCGTGATTATTTTTAATGACTACATAGATTTATTTTATAAAGAACATTCAGATCAGATCAGTCACTCAGTCGTGTCTGACTCTTTGCAACCCCATGAATCGCAGCACACCAGGCCTCCCTGTCCATCATCAGCTCCCAGAGTTCACTGAGACTCAACGTCCATCGAGTCAGTGATGCCATCCAGCCATCTCATCCTCTGTCGTCCCCTTCTCCTCTTGCCCCCAATCCCTCCCAGCATCAGAGTCTTTTCCAATGAGTCAGCTCTTCGCATGAGGTGGCCAAAGTACTGGAGTTTCAGCTTTAGCATCATTCCTTCCAAACAAATCCCAGTGCTCATCTCCTTCAGAATGGACTGGTTGGATCTCCTTGCAGTCCAAGGGACTCTCAAGAGTCTTCTCCAACACCACAGTTCAAAAGCATCAATTCTTTGGCGCTCAGCCTTCTTCACAGTCCAACTCTCACATCCATACATGACCACGGGAAGAACCATAGCCTTGACTAGATGAACCTTTGTTGGCAAAGTAATGTCTCTGCTTTATGTATAGGTAAATGTTAATCACTGAGCATATAGCCTTTTTTTTTTTTTTAATTGAAATTAGTTCCATCGTCTGGATATACAGTACTTGGACCTACTGGATCAGTAGTAGTTCTTTTTAAAGCAAGTTGAAGCAGTGAAAAAATTAGATCAATTAATGTTACATTTGAGTAATTAACACACCTAACTGACCGGATATGATTATAGCAAGATGAAACTGGGAGGCAATCACTCTGTTTCCCTGTTGTATCCAAACTACCTTTCTGAAATATCTAATATATTCATTATGTTTCAGTAGTCTTTTCTTTCTCAGGATATTTCTGGTTTGGTTCCAGACCACTGTTTTAAAGAGACTGTGAATTTTTTGGTTTCCTGGTCCATGTAATAGTTGTGTTTACACTGTACTGTGTACGTAGCATTGCATGGTGTCTGATAACTGTACACACCTGTAATAAGAGTGTATATAATAATACTCAAGAACCAGAAACTTCTATTAGTAGTCTAGGTTTTTAAATAAAAAGGGACTTTTTAAATACTTGGTTTACATTTTATACAAAGATAATGCATATAGCTGGTGACTTTATTATAGTCATTTGATTTGGTAAAATATAACAAGCCATAAAACAAAAACACAGAAAGGCAAAGTTAATTAAATAAAGCTTCTTGTTTGAAATAACAAAAAAAAAAATCAGAAGCAGCTCAAATGCCCAACAAATAGATCATGATTATACAGTTATATATTTCTCAATATAGTTATATAAAAATCTATGATAATGGCCATCAAAAAATAGTGTAAGTTTTAAAGTTCGTATTTTGTGGTAAAGATATATCTGTACCGTCTTTTTACTTGAGGTTTGATTCACAGCTTTCTAAGAACTGTTCAAACACCGTTTTATCAAAAAGGAT
The DNA here is from genome assembly GCF_027580195.1 of Bos mutus. Classification (NCBI taxonomy): domain Eukaryota; kingdom Metazoa; phylum Chordata; class Mammalia; order Artiodactyla; family Bovidae; genus Bos; species Bos mutus. The sequence continues at coordinate 37,774,913 of NC_091644.1, forward strand.
TTTTTTCTTGCATTTATTTTAAAGTAGATATTAAACTCCTATCCTTGAGTGTTGTTGAAGAGTAAATTTCTTTTTGTCAGCTTTCATAATGAGCTGTTTTTTTAATGGCATAGTTTTTTGTATTGTGTATATCCCTGAGTAAACCAAGGATATATAAAATATATATATAAATAAAATATATATAAAATTACTAAATATTCTATTTTCAAACAGTTACCTGACCTTAAAGATGCTGAAGCTGTTCAGAAATTCTTTCTAGAAGAAATACAGCTTGGTGAAGAATTACTAGCTCAAGGTAATTAATAGTCATTGAAAGACTAGGAAACTAGATAGGTGATAAGGGGCTTTTTTGGTACAGTGTGGCTATTTTTTAAAAAGATATTCTTAAAATTTCTGGGATGGAGGATAATTAGGGAGTTTGGGTTGGACATGTACACACTGCTATGTTAAAAATGGATAACTGACAAGAACCTACTGTATAGCACATGGAACTCCGCTCATGTTATGTGGCAGCCTGGATGGGAGGAGAGTTTTGGGGGGATGAATACGTATGTTTGTGTGACTGAGTCCCTTTGCTGTTCACTTGGAACAATCACAACATTGTTAGTCAGCTATACTCTAATGCAAAAAAAATTTTAAAGGGATATTCTAAATATTTCAAGAATTAGGGTTTTAATAATATGAGGCATTTAATAATGCAAGGAAAATAAGTAATCTTTACAAATGAGGTTGCTTTTAAAGTAGTTTAGAAGAATATAGTCAATTGTAATATGTAAACAGTAACTGAGAGAAATATCTGGGAATGTAATTTCCTCAGCTCCTTCACCTGATCTTCAGCTCTTTCCCAGTACCTGTAGGAAGGAATGACTAATAGAATACATCCCAGAGAAGGCTAGTTTACCTGTTCAAGTTACACAGTTAATGGCGTATGATTTTCAGAAACAGTGATCTAAATCTGACCCAGAATTTAGGCTTTGGGCTTTGTGCTTTGTGTGTTCCATCAATAGAATTAAGAATTCTGTCTTAAAAATTACTATTATGAAATTAAAATGATCATTTTTCAAATTTGAGAACCATAATTTATTCAATAATTGAGTGTCTTAAATGCATTTATATTTTTATTGTCAAAATAGCTTTTATCACAAAAGTAGCTTTGAAGTAGTTGCTGTTGAAATGGTATCACGTGTTAACTTGTTTTTCTTATTCTCACTGTTGTATTATAATAGATTTTGACATTATTGAACTATATGATGCAGGTCATTTGTGGATTTTTAATCATTGGGCAAAGTAAAGCACTTAAGTCCTCATAAAGGTCATTTGAGAGACTATAATTTCATTGGTTTAATATCGAAAGAAAAGTGAAGCATGTATATCTGTTTCTAAGGATAGAGATTATAATGTTTCAATTTATGCAAAGATATTGTCAGTATTTGTTTATACTCATAAAGATGTCAGTTTATGACTATCAAATTTTCCTTCTAGCCTCCAAAATAAACATAATGTAAAAAAATTTATCTAAGATACTATAGTGCCCTCCCAATTACATGCTTATCTTGGAGATCACTTACTGTGGCCATTTCTCTTTGACTTGAGCTGTTAGATCTATATTGACAAGAACAGTTAACTCATGAGGGGAGTGAGGGGGTCAGGAAAGGATAGGGAAGTGTTTTGTGTTCTTTATTTGAAGCTTATATTCCACATTTCAGCCTAGCACACCCTGAGAGTTATGTAACTCAGCTGCCAAGCCGCCTTTATTCTGGTGGAATCCACTGAACCAGCCTGAGGTTAGAATTAGGGAAAGGTAAACCGGAGAAGGCAATGGCACCCCACTCCAGTACTCTTGACTGGAAAATCCCATGGATGGAGGAGCCTGGTAGGCTGCAGTCCATGGGGTTGCTAAGAGTCAGAAATGACTGAGCAACTTCTCTTTCACTTTTCACTTTCATGCGTTGGAGGAGGAAATGGCAACCCACTCCAGTATCTTGCCTGGAGAATCCCAGGGACGGCGGGGCCTGATGGGCTGCCGTCTGTGGGGTCGCAGAGTCTGACACAACTGAAGCGACTTAGCAGCAGGCCATGAGAAAGCATAAGCAGTTCAGGCAGTGAGCCTCACTGCTTGACACGGCCTCCCTCGTGCAGGTGTCTTCATCCGTAATAACTGGGCAATATCTCAGGATAAGTGAGTAGGATCAAGGCTGCAGTGTGGAGAGGAAATGGTTTCATTTCTACACTAAATTGCTGTGGTTGTTTATAAACGGTTTCCAATGTGTTCAGAAGTTTTAGGAGGTGTCTCAGCCAAAGACCCCCTGTGCTCGACACATACCACTATGGTAGCAGCTCTATTTATTTCCATTTAATAATAAGAATTAATATTCTCAGACAATACTGTGAGCTCCTCTGTTGCCTGTAAATTCAGTGGCCCGAGGATTCAGTGGCCATTGTGGCATCTTAATTTCCAAGTCAGTGGAGCCCTTGTGGCCCTGATGGAGGTCCAGTCCTATGTGGAAGACCTGTGCCTTACATTTTCCATTTTTAATGCTTCTTTGTAGAATTAAAGCTTTCTTCAATTTGAGTAGTTTAAATAAAAATATTATGTAGCAGGCAGTTCCTCCTCATTTACCAGTCCCTTATTTGGTCCCATTCGTACTCAGGGTTGGAAAACTTTTGTGTTTACTGGTTTATTATAAATAATACTATTCAGGAGTAACCAGCTATAGGAGATGCAAAGGGTTAGGGGGTGGAGAACTTTCATGCCTTCTCTGGAGGTGCCACCCTTCTAGTCTTTGATATATTTACCAATCCAGAATCCTAAGAAATAATTTTTTTACATAATTAGAATTTGTTCATTTTCACTTAAAGAGTTACAAATGGTCCAGTCCCTACATTAAATTGCTTAGCAAGCCTAGAAAGATCAACACTCAGTGAATAAGAGAATCAGTGAAACTGTGTATAACAAGTGTAGGAGAACATGAGATAAACCAGGGAAACATTTTCAGGTCTCCTTCAGGCTGCACCTTGAATTTCCTGAGAGAGAAGGCCTAGGCATTGAGGAAAGGGAGAGCATTTGCCCAGCAGAGGAGCGGATGGTGACTTTCATCTTGTAACACGTGGTTTGATCCTGCTCTGCTATGTCCTAAGTGGATTATATGCTGCTTTCCATGCTGTTTCTCAAGGTACCACTTGAGATCTGGCCATCCAGTCAGCAAAAGTTTTATGAAAGTTGTAGCAACAAGGAAGCTCAAGATGACAGGTTGACCACTACTGAGATTGTGTGATTGTATAAGTGTCTTCTGGATATACAGGATTCTTAAGGCGTTGCTCGCGGTTGGATCTGCAGAGAGGATAACTGCCAGTGATGACTAGGTTCAGAAGAGATTAAAGGCCTGTAGGTGTCTACTTGCGTGTGGTAATATTCCCATAGTATAAGGGGTTTAAAGTGAAATTGGGCCTGTCCACCTCAGTCCTCCAGTCTTCCAGTCCTCTCTTTTCGTAAAAAAGTGTTGTTTCATTGTTAGCAACCTCTTAAGTAATCTTGGAGAAATACTCAGTATGTAACTAGTAATAAACTTAGACATTTCTGTACCTTAATTTCTCCCCCTTTGAAAGTGTTACTGGAGTCCCTTCATCTAATCTGACTTATTCTTGTTGGTGGCTTCTTAGTTATACGAGTGTACTATATTTTCTAGATGTTTACCTGCGTGATGTTTTTGGTCATTATCATTTGGAGATATAGTGAAGACTTTAAAGGCAGAGGCTTTTCCAGTTACACAGCATTTTTATGTAAATCTTGCAGGTGAATATGAGAAGGGTGTGGACCATCTGACAAATGCGATTGCTGTGTGTGGACAGCCACAGCAGTTACTGCAAGTATTGCAACAAACTCTTCCGCCACCAGTGTTCCAGATGCTTCTGACTAAGCTCCCAACAATTAGTCAGGTAAAGATTTGAACTGTTACATAAGTGAGTAGGATCTGAGAGTTTGGCATTTAAAAATGAGTCTAGTGAACATGACGACATGAGCCTCTCCTCCGTATAATGAAAACAGTACTAGAGATGTCAGTGCTCAACTAATAGAAAAACATCCAGACAAAGGGGCAGAAAATCCAGTGATCGTGCCCAGGAGCATGACTGGAAGTAAGTCTCTCTAATGCTAAATCTCAGGCCTTGGTGTTCAGATCCCCAAATTGAGATCACTTCCAGCTGCTTTCTAAACCTAGCTTTCTGCCGCCTCTTTTGTGAGACCCCTTACTTAAGTGGCAGAGGACAAAGGAGCCAAGGTGGCACAGCCTAGAAATCAGACCCTTGAAGGCCTGTGGCTCTCTCAGACCCCACTTATCTGAAGGCCTCAGTGTCTGCTAATGCTGAGTTGGGCTTTGAATTTGGAGCTGTTCGATACATCCTCATTGATACAGTAGGTTAAGCATAACTTAGAAGTTGATTAAAATGCATCCCATTCATTTTAAATAGTCAAGGAGCCCCAATGAATCTACTTTTGGGAATATTATGTCTATTAAATGAGTCTTCATGGTTGATATAATTGAAAATTAATAAAAATGACTGGTTAATTCTTTAAACTGAGCTTTTACTCATCTGGATTGGGAAAAGACTGAGAAGAAAAAGGTCCCAAAGATCTAAAGGAAAGAATTGAAAGAGCAAGAAACTGGATTTTGATCCTTTTTATTTTATTTTTTGATCCTAATGAATGTGGTTCCCAGTCTGTTGTCCGAATCCTCTAACATTACTCACCTTTTGAAAGACAGCATAGCATAGTGCTTTTGGAAAATCGACCTGAGTATGATGTCTTTTGAAATATGGATGATTTCAGGATGAAGCTTGAATTCCTCAGTAAGAATGGCCTCTTTTACTTAGTTCACTTGTCCCATGTTACGTGGAAATATTTTCAAAATACTAATATTTCGGAATACTGTATTCCTTCTTTGTATAATGACGGACCATTTACAGGCCAATAGGGAAATGTTTGGAGGATAGAATGATCACTAAAACACTAATCATTATTTTTAGTTCATATGGGAGTGAATAGAGATCTTAAATTCTTTTTTATTTTAGTTAAAAAATTGACATAACACAATATAATGTTACTCTTCCTCTATTTTATTGACTTGAATTTTGAGGTGGGGCTGACAGATTATTTTCTTAAATAAAAACGGTGTATGAAGTGTTAAATATTGACATTTCAATATTAATAAACTTCAGCAAGATTTGATTCAGAGATCAAAAAAGCATTTTATGTTGAACTTAGAATCCTGATTAAATGCTTATACTTTTAAGAATTTATAAGTATTTATAAATTTATAAATGTTTTCTCTTTCAGAGAATTGTAAGTGCTCAGAGCTTGGCTGAAGATGATGTGGAATGAGAAACAAATGTCAACATAATGATCTCAATTAAAACATATTTTTAAAATCTTAACTCAGAAGATGATCGGCTCTTGGGAGTAAGGGCAGATAAGCTTGTTATGGACTGTCCTCCACAGTGAAGTCTACCAAAGTTAATTTTTACTTTGTGTAGATCCATTTGTCTGTTTTATTTATTTTTCCCAGTGAAAAGTGTATTTTGATAGAGAGCTTTTCATTTTATAAATACACTATGAATTACTGAAATACGCATTTTGTTTATTCTTAAAATGTGTGATTAGAATGTACATATAACATCCCATTACTTACATTAAAAATACCCGGTGCTCAGTTTTGAAAGATAGGCCCCCAAAAAATGTAGAAGAAAACTGAAGAATATACTTGTTTTGCTCTACATCAGAAAGTTGGCTGGAAACTTGTGTTGATCAAAACTGAGCATTAAGAGATTATTTCTTTCCATTTAATCTCTTAAATATGTGTAATGTGCTGCTATGCTATAACAACAACTTCACCCCTCCCTTGAAATGTTTTCTTTAAATCAGTGGGTTTGATGTATTCTGGATATTTACCTCCTTGTATTTTAGATACATGTAGTTGCAGATGGCACCAGGAATTGGATGTCTGTACATTCTTAATCTGGCTGAGTAAGCTTTACCAGTTAATGTCTGCCCACTTGCCTCATATATAAACTGAGGAAATGGGTGTGCTAATTCAGCTTCTAATTCCTTTGGTTCTGTGCAGCATTTTCAAATCCCTCTTTCTGAGGGAAATACCTGTTTGGGCAGCCAGCCCTTGTTCTTTTATACTCTGAATTTCGCATGCTTGCCTGGCGTAGTGTTTCTGGTTTTTAAAAGGCATAACGTGTTGATTTTCACTGAAATCATGGTTCTGTCACTACTTTTGTAAATTAACCTGAAACGTGACCTTCACGGTGACTGGGACGATATGCTTGTAAAAGTGTTTGTTCCCTTTTGCTTTTATCCTCAGTGTACCTCCTTAATCCCCTACCAACCCTTATCTTGTATGAGAATAAGGTGTAACTTTGTGGCTGAAGACTTGAATGAAGATAATGGGACCTTTTATCCTCTAAATAGTGACATATTATCTGCAGCCACAGATTAAATATCAGACCTAAGAATAAAGATCCTTGGTACTTAGTGGTGTCTGTTGAGTGGCATTTCTCGTTGTACAGATTGCCTTTATTCTGTCTGAAAGTCTGTGGAGAGACCCTGTCTATATACTCGACATTTTTTCTTAATAGGGTTTTGTGGTGGTTGTGACGTAGTGGGAAGAGTTTGGAGGATGGTTTTAGTTTCCGCCTCTGGATAATCACCTAGCCTTGGGCACGCCCATCTTACATCTCTGGACTCCAATATTCTCATCTATACAATAAGAACATCAGACTAGGCCACTCACACTTCCTGGTGACTTTTCCTCAGGAACCTTTCAGGTTTGTGATCCTGAGCCCTTAAACAGTGTGCTTTTTTTCAGTGACAACCCTGCAGGCTCTTTAGGGGGTGAGGTGGGATGAGGTGAACACTACAATCATGTTGATCGGTTCATTTTCCTAGTAGGATCCCAAATCCAAAATAGTGCAGTGGTGCCCAGTTCGTGATTGGCCACGCAACTAGGAAGCAGTCTTCTGTCCTACGTTTGCCAAAAGGGGATGGACTGGAACAGTCGGGGATTACAGACGAGGAAAGAGCAAGGGGCAGACAGCTGGCCAAGAGGAGGAGGGGTTGGCCTAGGTTTTATTTTAGGAGGGGATGCTTAATATACGCCTTTGTGAACGCCAGTGCCGTCCAAGCTGGGTGTCACCTGGCTTTATGGAAAATAATCAGCTTTGCTTTAATGCTTACTGAAGAGGCAGTGAAGTGCTTATAGTAGAGCTGATTTTGCCCAGTTCGTCTTACTTGAATGACAGTTTCGGTGCTTTAAAAATTGTTCAGTCCCTTAAGTTGTGTCCGACTCTCTGTGACTTCATGGACTACAGCATGTCAGACTTCCCCTGTCTTTCACTATCTCCCGGAGTTTCTGCAACTCATGTCCATTGAGTCAGTGATGCTATCTAACCCTCTCATCCTCTGCCTCCCCCTTCTCCTTTTGCCTTCAGTCTTTCCCAGCATCAGGGTCTTTTCCAGTGAGTCGGCTCTTCACATCAGATGGCCAAAGTAGTGGAACTTCAGCTTCATTCAGCATTGGTCCTACCAATGAATGTTCAGGGCTTATTTCCTCTAGGATTGATTGGTTTGAACTCCCTGCAGTCCAGTGGACTCTGAAGAGTCTTCTCCAGCACCACAATTCAAAAGTATCAGTTCTTTGGTGCTCAGCCTTCTTTATGGTCCAGTTCTCACATCTGTACATGACTACTGGAAAAAACAGGCCTTTGCTGGCAAAGTGATATCTCTGCTTTTTAATACGCCATCTGGGTTTGCCATAGTTTTCCTTCCATGGACCAAGTGTCAATTTAATGGCTGCAGTCACTGTCCATGGTGATTTTGAAGCCCAAGAAAATGAGTCACTTCCCCCTTTTACCCCTTCTGTTTGCCATGAAAAATTAGATACCACGTTTGAAAGCTATAGCTATATTGTGTTAAAAACTACTGGTACCAAAAGTTTTTTTTTCCTTCTAGACACACAGTTGCTGAACACACATAGTGATGGAAACAGGCATTGGTGGGGATGCTGGCTAAATGGAGCTCAACCCAAGATTTAAGTCAAGTGGAATGGCTTGGATGTTGTTAAAGTTGCACTTGTATCTTTGGAAATGAAAATGTTAGTGCACATTGGCATGCTTCCTTGGACAAAGATTGCTGTTTGGTTCCACAGTTTGTGCTTAGAGTCTTCAGCTCTTTATTTGGTTGCTCTGTATATTTTCTCTGCTGAAAACTTCTTGAAATCCCACTGTGCATCCATTTCCCGAGTTCGTGGATTACAACCATTACTCTGAACGCTTTCTAATAGGCTGGCCACTGACCACCTCCACTTCACTAAGTTCTTTGGGGATTTTATCTTGTTCCTTCATCTGGAACCTACTGTGTGGCCATCTCCTTTTTTAATTTCTGTTTGCATTTTTATCTGTGTAATAGCATCATTAATGTGTCTTGAAGAAGCAGCCTTCTGTATATGTTCTGTGTCCCAGCAGCATGTTTCCTCTTGTCTCCCAGGGGCTGAGGACCTGGGTAGGTTCTGATCTGTGATTGCTGTTTGCCTTGCTTCTGGTGTTTGCCCCTTGGTGGGCAAGGCTCGTCTAGAGGTTTGTTTCAGGCTTCTTGGTGGGAGGCGCTGGTCCACGCCCACTCATGGGTGGAGCTGGGTCTTGGCCCTCTAGTGGGCAGGGACGTGTCTAAAGGTGGTGTGGGGCTCTGTTTCCGCCCTGTGGGTTGTTTGGCCTGTGAGTCCCAGCATAGGAGCCTGCAGGCTGTCGGGTGGGGCCAGGTCTCTAAGCCAAAGATGGGAAAAATGTCTGCTGCTAACTGGAGTTAACATAGGTCCCAGCTGCATCTGCCACCAGCTTAAATGACCCCAGAGAGCCACAGCTGCTCCCCCCTGCCCAGGGGACCCTTGAAGACCAGCAGGTAGATCTGACCCATCTTGTATGGGGTTGCTGCTTTTGTCACGTGCTGGACCCTGTGTGCACCCTCCTGGAGTGAAATCTCCTTTGCCCTCAGTTCTGGGGGTTCCTGCGAACAAGCCCTACTGGCCTTCAAAGCCAAAAGCTGTGGGGGTTCCTCCTAATGCTGGACCCCGGGTCTGGGGAGCCTGGTATGGGGCTCATTATGTCTTTGTAGAGTATCTTTTTGTAGATTCCAGCCTTTTAAATTGACAGATCAGTAGTTGTGATTTTGGTGTACTCGTGAGAAAAGGTACCCTTGGATTCTCCACCATTGTCTCCACGGTTTGTACTTGAAGAGCATTTAAAACGGGGGCTTCCCTGGTGGCTCAGAGGTTAAAGCGTTTGCCTGGAATGCGAGAGACCCAGGTTTGATCCCTGGGTCAGGAAGATCCCCTGGAGAAGGCAGTGGCAACCCACTCCAGTACTCTTGCCTGGAGAATCCCATGGAGGGAGGAGCCTGGTAGGCTACAGTCCATGGGGTCGCAAAGAGTTGGACACGATTGAGTGACTTCACTTTACCTGGTAGTATCAGTGCTGTTCTGTTATCAGATAAATAGAACTTAGGTTCACATCTCACACAAAGTGTGTGAAACCTGGTTCCATGTGTGTGGTAGGCATTCAGTAAACATTTGAATCCTTTTACTCCTCAGTTAAGTTCAGGAGTTTATCTGCCTTTCTGACCTTGTTGAATCAGCCTGTAGACCAGAGTGTTTGTTAATGTTACTGCAAGAGATTTTTGAGAATACTGGTCTACCATAGAAAAAAAAATTTTTTTTGTAACAAAAAATAGAGTTTTTATTATTGCTTGTGCCTCACCTGTTTAAGTGCTCTTAAGTGCTGTTAAGGCTTGGAGAATATCTTGGCTTGGCATATATTTGCAGAAGTGAATTCTGCTGAGTTTGGTCATTCAAAGCAGAATTAAGTTTCTTGGTCACCATTCCTTTGTGAAAGTTGATAGCTGTGCAGCTTCTCCCCAGTTGATACTTGCGTTCAACTTCAGAGCATTCACAGGTCCAGGTTAAGAGCCCCTCCCTGCTTTCATGTCAGCAGGTGAGGATTAGGTAGTAGTAATGTTTTCCCAACTTGAGATGTATCAGAGTCACATGGAAGCCTTGTTAACAACAAATTGCTGGGCAGCAAGTCTGGGCAGAAACACGTATCCATCAGCATTTCTAGCAAGTTCCCTGGTTTTGGTGATATTGCTGGTGTCGGAGTCATGCGTATGACACAGACAGTGATGCTCAGTGGTGAAGTGGAAAATGTGAATAGGAAATGGTCATAGAAAGAACTTACGCTGTGTTAAGGTCACAGATGATGTCCTATAGCACTCTAAAAAGCAGATACGTGCTTAAACCGGCCCCCTGTAGTGGAACTTGATGGGCGCCCCCCCCGTACAGGCCCTCAGTTATCAGACTATGTTCAAGATAGGCCAGGTCAGTAGATGTATTTTAGGAATTTCTGGAGGGAAATAAATTCAACTAAGCAGAAATTACATCCTCTAAGCATTTTAGTTGTGCATTTTTAAGTTTTTACTCCACATTTATATCTTTGAGTGAATCAGATGGATTTCCCCCCCTTTTTAGATTCGGGTTGTCGGGAACATTATAGTGTTTAAATAGTTATATAATTTTTGAGGTAGTAAATCCTGGTTTAATTTCCACTAATAACTGATAAGGGAGTCAAGTACTTTCACGTAATACTGACAAGCTAGAGGTGGGGGAAAGGGCAGAGAGGCTGTGGCTAACCTGGGGCTTGATGTCAGAAACGGCACGGTGCCTGGTGGTCTGCACACTCAGGGACAACAGCGAGGTCCCGCTGGAATTCCCCAAAAGTCCTCAAACCCCATGGACCCTGCCTTTAATCGCATCAGAAAGTAGACATACTGTGTTGGCCTTTCCGTTTTTTCCTTGGTTGAGCAGGCACCTTTGAAGTTTTAAAATCAGAATATGTCTCAGTTTACCCCGAGTTAACACAGCCCTGGTCCCCATAGAGGCTGAACGCACTACTCTGACCTCTGCGCGGTGTTCACATCACACACAGTTGCTCTCCCTACTTAGCGTTTGAAGAGGATAACTTTGTAGTTGTCAGCAGAGACTGATTCTTTTATAGACCATTTTTCTTTCTTTTTCGGGGGTGTGGGGGACACATGTAATGAGGCTTGTGGGATCTTAGTTCCCCCACCAGGGGTCACACCTGGGCCCTCGGCAGTGAAAGCATGGAGTCCTCACTGGACCATCGGGAAATTTCTTATAGACCAGTTTGATCCATATTCCATTCCTGTGGAGGGCTGCAGTGGTTTGCAAAGGCTTCCTTTGCAGTTCCCTGTATGAATTAGGACCCTATAGCGAGTATGGAAAACCCACTTGAATTAGCTTAAGAAATAATAGCATTTGTTAGCTCTTCAGGGAGACTTCTGATTAGAACCTGGATCACCACACCCGGACAGCTCCTTGCATCTCTGCTTCTCACTGTGCTTGTTTCATTTTGACAAAGAGGAGGCTGGAGCTCTGGGCTCTGGCAGCTGCAGACGTGTGTAAAGACAGTCACACTTCCTGATTTCTGGTGGTGGTGGTGTAGTCACTCAGTCGTATCTGACTCTTTTGCAACCATAGGCTCCTCTGTCCATGGGGTTTCCCAGGCAAGAAAAATGGAGTGGGTTGCCATTTCCTTCTCCAGTGGTTCTTCCCAACCCAGGGATCAAACCTGGGTCTCCTGCATTGGCAAGTGGATTCTTTACCACTAGCGCCACCTGGGAAAGCCCTTTCTGAGCTCTAGAATGAATTAACGAATGAATCCTCACCATTTTACAAGGTATGCCCAGTGTTGCACAGTAAGTGGAAGACAGGGATTTTTCCCCCCTGGTCAATTGAGATGTGATTTACAAATGAAAATTGTATATGTATTTTGAATTAAATATATGTACAGTGTGACGTCTGATGTATGTGGCCATTGTGAAATTAAGTGAGATCATGCAGTATTTGTCTCTATGTGTCTGGCTTTCCTCTGTTAGCATAATGTTCCCAGTTCATCTATGCTGCTGGAAATGGCAGAATTTCCTTATAAAGGTGACTGTTTCATTGTACGCGGATGTGTATCACATTCATCCATTCATCCGCTGACAGGTTATTTCTGTGTCTTGAGTCTTATGAATAATGTGGCAGTGACCATGAGGATGCAGATACCTTTTTGAGATAGCAGTTTCATTTCCTTTGGATGTGTACCCAGTGGTACTCTTGATCGTCTAGTGCTATTTTTAGTTTTTGAGGAACCTCCACACTTTTCTATATGGCTGCGCCAGCTTACATTACCATGAGCAGTGCATGGGTCCCCTTTCTCCACACCCTCACCAGCATAGCTTGATGAGAGGTGTGATACTCACTGGGACTTTGATGACTTTCCCAGATGACTAGTGATGAGCAGTGTTTCACATACTTGTTGGTCATTTGACTGTCTTTGGAAAAAGTGTCTGTCTAAGCTGTTTGCCCATTTTTAAATTGGATTATTATTTTGCTTAAATTGTATGAATTCCTTATATTTTGGAGGGGGTTAACCGTTAGTTGCCTTTTTATTTTGTTAAGTTTCCTTTGCTATGCAAAGGGAAAAAAAGCAAGCTTTTTGGTTTGATGTAGTCCCACTTGCTTATTTTTTATTGTGTTGGCGGTACATTTGGATTCAAAACAAAAAATCACCAAGACTGATGTCAGGGAGCTTCTCCCCTAATTTACTTCTATGAGTTTTATAGTTTCAGGTGTATATGTAAGTCCTTAATCCCTTTTGTGTTAGTCTTTACATCTGGTGTAAGGTAAGGGTGTGATTTCGTTCTTTTACAGGTGAATATCCGGTTTTCCTAACACCATTTATTAAAGAGACCCTTCTCGTTGTGTATTCTTGCACTTTGGTTGAAGGTTAGTTGACTGTAAGATTTCGGACTTGAATTAAGAAGGGTAATTTGCACTGTACTTGGCTGCCTTACCTATTTGATAGGATGAAAGCATTAGGGATATTTTTGTTGATGTTTTTAAAGATGGTCACTATATAACTCAAGTTGCACATAGAGTGCATGCCCATTTCTAGTGAGAACGGAGTCTGAGAAGATAAAATATGACACATCATTGAAATCTTACATCTTTTGAAAAATTTTTATTTATTTTTATCTTTGGCTATGCTGCTGCACACAGGCTTTCTCTAGTTATGGTGAGCGGGGGCTACTCTTCATTGCGGTGCGGTGACTTCTCATCTTGATGACTCCTCTCTTCATTGCCGCACCTTGTTTTGGAGCAAGGTCTCTAGAATCGTCACAGCATGTGGGATCTTCCCAGATCAGGGATCAAACCTGTGTCCCCTGCACTGGCAGGCAGATTCCCAACCACGGGACCGCCAGGGAAGTGCCTTACACCTTTTGTAAAATGAGACTTTTTTGGTGTGCTTTCTGCTTTATAACTTGGCAATGTCTAAGAAAAATCTCCCAAGTTACTGAAATGTAATGCTTCAGGAATGAACGTCTCTGTGACTTCTAAGCTGCTGTCACAGACTGGACCAGATAAATGGGACCAGAGGTTGGAGAGCAGCTCATTTAGGAGGCTGAGGACTACGCTGAAGTTGGGTGAGAGCCAGAGGCCATGGGAGCTGGCGCTCAGGGCAGGTGGTGAACCTCTGCCGGAACTTGCTCCTCTCTTCGAGTCTCCTTCTGGAAATTCTCCCCAGTTTTTCCGTCCCTCCCGGGTGATTTTATCCTTTCTGGTTTCAGTGGCACTGGCACCTGATGACCCCTCCTGAGCTCAGGGGGATCTGGCTCTGTGCACAGCATCAGGCAGATGTCCACAGGCGTCTCCGGTGACATGTGGATGATTAAATCCATTCCCTTGAACCTGCTGCTGCTTAACTGCCCTCTCCCTGGCTGTTACTGCTCACCACATTCCATCAGTGTCCATACTTGCCTCTCCTCTTCTTACCATGTCCCTAATCCATTCACTCCTCCCAGGCCTCACTATCACTCCTGTGGGCCATTTATCTGTATAAATGCACAGCCTCATCCCCTTGGATCCATTCTGCTGCCTAAAGAATTGTTTGGAAACATTTTGTCCCTAGTGTAATGTCCAAGTGCTTTATACTCTGACCTGATTAACTCACTAACATTTTTCCTCTAGGAAATCCCATGGACAGAGGGGCATGGCGGGCTACAGTCAGTGGGGTCACAAGAGTCGAACACCATTTAGTGACTAAACCACCACCATGACATCGTTCCTCAGACGTCCTCCTCCCCGCCCAAACAGAAACCTAAGTTCTGGTCAGTTCAGTTCAGTTCAGTTGCTCAGTCGTGTCCAACTCTTTGCGACCCCACGAGTTGCAGCACACCAGGCCTCCCTGTCCATCACCAACTCCTGGAGTTCACTCAAACTAATGTCCATTGAGTCGGTGATGCCATCCAGCCATCTCATCCTCTGCCATCCCCTTCTCCTCCTGCCCCCAATCCCTCCCAGCATCAGTCTTTTCCAATGAGTCAACTCTTCACATGAGGTGGCCAAAGTACTGGAGTTTCAGCTTTAGCATCAGTCCTTCCAATGAACACCCAGGACTGATCTCCTTTAGATGGACTGGTTGGATCTCCTTGCAGTCCAAGGAACTCTCAAGAGTCTTCTCCAACACCACAGTTCAAAAGCATCAATTCTTAGGCGCTCAGCTTTCTTCACAGTCCAACTCTCACATCCATACATGACTACTAGAAAAACCATAGCCTTGACTAGACGGACCTTTGTTGGCAAAGTAATGTCTCTGCTTTTTAATATGCTGTCTAGGTTGGTCATAACTTTCCTTCCAAGGAGTAAGCATCTTAATTTCATGGCTGCAATCACCATCTGCAGTGATCTTGGAGCCCAAAAAAATAGTCTGACACTGTTTCCACTGTTCCCCCTTCTATTTCCCATGAAGTGATGGGACCAGATGCCATGATCTTCGTTTTCTGAATGTTGAGCTTTAAGCCAACTTTTTCACTCTCTTTCACTTTCATCAAGAGGCTTTTGAGTTCCTCTTCACTTTCTGCCATAAGGGTGGTGTCATTTGCATATCTGAGGTTATTGATATTTCTCCCAGCAATCTTGATTCCAGCTTGTGCTTCTTCCAGCCCAGCGTTTCTCATGATGTACTCTGCATATAAGTTAAATAAGCAGGGTCAGAATATACATCCTTGACATACTCCTTTTCCTACTTGGAACCAGTCTGTTGTTCCATGTCCAGTTCTAACTGTTGCTTCCTGACCTGCATATAGGTTTCTCAAGAGGCAGGTCAGGTGCTCTGGTATTCCCATCTCTTTCCGAATTTTCCACAGTTTATTGTGATCCACACAGTCAAAGGCTTTGGCATAGTCAATAAAGCAGAAATAGATGTTTTTCTGGAACTCTCTTGCTTTTTCCATGATCCAGCGGATGTTGGCAATTTGATCTCTGGTTCCTCTGCCTTTTCTAAAACCAGCTTGAACATCACGAAGTTCACGGTTCATGTATTGCTGAAGCCTGGCTTGGAGAATTTTGAGCATTACTTTACTAGTGTGTAAGATGAGTGCAATTGTGCAGTAGTTTGAGAATTCTTTGGCATTGCCTTTCTTTGGGATTAGAATGAAAACTGACCTTTTCCAGTCCTGTGGCCACTGCTGAGTTTTAGACCAAACTAATCCCCCCAGAAGTGCCTTCCTCTCCAGCTAGGATCCTGTCTGTTGCCTCGGGGCTTCTGCGTGTGACATGTATCCTATTCTATGGGCCAGAGACTATGCCAGACACCACCAAAGGTCTTTGGACAGGCAAAACATTCCTTGGCCCCCGATTTTACCATGGGGTTGAAAAAAGCCTTCCTGGGTGCCAGAGTAGGTGCCTTTTGTTGGAGATTCTTTAGGATCCAGGAATGTTCTAACCATGGCACCAACCAAAGTTGCTGTAATTTCTTGGTAACTTGTCCCTCTTTCCTACTAGACCACTTCTAGGGACATGTCTTATTTTTTAAAGCACTTAATCTGAAAAAATTCTTTATTTTTATTATTACTATTATTATTTCGATTTCTGGCTGTACTGGGTCTTCACCGCTGTGCTGTCTCTAGTTGCGCTGAGCAGGGCCACTCTAGTAGCGACGTGCGGGCTTCCCAGTGTGGTGGCTCCTCTTGTTGCTGAGCACAGGCTCAGCTGTGGTGCAAGGGAGCCCCCACACACTGGAATCTCCCCGGACCAGGGATCGAACCCATGTCTCCTGCACTGGCAGGCAGATTCCACATAACTGGATCGCCAGTGACGTCCAGAACATAGGTCTTACTGACCATTGGATTTCCCAGCATAAAGCATACTTAAATGCTGAGAAAATAATGGATGAATGGAGATTTAAATGGGCAGAAGTCAGCTGGGAATTTTTCACAATGAAATTAAAGATTCTTTGACATGACACATGCAGGATAAGTGGAAGGAAAAAAGTATGATTGTGAGGAGTGAAGAGGTCTGTTTTAAAAGCTGCTTACTAAGTCACTGGACTAGAAATAACACAGTTTGAGAATAGGTGGGAACATACTAGTTTTTTCATATTTCTTGACAGCCTCCTGGCTTAAGAAAAAGCCAAAAAATTTTGAAAAGCAAATCTGGCAGACATTGAAGTAGCATTTTTTAGATTAAAAAAGGCAACTAAGAGTCATTCCAAACTATTTGTCCTTTTGTTGAAATCTTGTCAAATGTGGAGTGAATTATGTGGAGTCATCACTTGAATCTGCTGTTCTGTGGACAGTCCAAACTCTGCCCAGTGCCTTAGAAAGGACAGGATTTTTTTTTTTTTTAACCTATCCTTAGAGCAAGAAGAACTTTACACAGGAGTCCAGAATTGGACTTCGTACAGAACTTGGAAGACTTGAAATCTAACCTACATTAATAGATGACTCATTTTGAAATTCACTTTATATTCAGGAGAAGTTACTGGCTAAAATGACCATGTCTTCACTAAATATTTGATGACAAACACCGTTACAAATTTTCTTTAACTTCCTAGGTACTACATTAGGTATTCAGCAAGCTCAATTTAAATAATAATTATGAATATTTTTAGTGACTGTAGGCTCCATCATAGACATTGTTTGTCATGTACTGGCTGTCTGATCTTGGGTACTTCATTCCTTAGAAATATTTTCTTAGCCTTGGGTTCTCATGAGTAAAATGGAGGAAAAAGTAAGATGATACAATCGTTTGCTTATTTGCTTTCTCTCCTGATAGACCAGGAGTTTTCTTGATACAGAGCCAGATCTTATTTTCCTTTGGATCCTCAGTGTCTACTCTGGCTTGTCAATGGCAGATAGTAAATATTTATTGAACAGAAATCAGGGCAAATGGACCTGTTAACTTGGCTTGAACTAAGATATTCTAACACCTGACAAAGACGGCCTTCCTTTCTGGGCTAGGCCTTAACGGTGATTCCTTTAGTTAGAGACAGAAGTTTCCGGATGGGATGAAGAAGTCAGCCAAAATGTTTTCACTGCCCCCTTTATTTTACCAAAGAGAATGCCAAGCAAAATTTAGATATTTCTGTTAATCCTCTTAGGTCTCTGTTAAACTTGAGATTTCTTCCTTATGCCCTTGGACCCAAAGTTTCCTTTATTTTGAGAGTAGACACAGGTATTTATCTTAGGCTCACACCAAACTTGCATCGAGTAGAGGAGGTGGAAGAGGAGGTGTCCTAGTGTTTAATTTCCTTGCAGAGAAATTGTTGGCCCACAGTCCTTTCATCTGGGCCTGTGAGGAGTGGGTGGGTGGCGTGTATTTCTCCTGTTTATCGGTAGAAACATAGAATGGCCAGCCAGCCTGCTTTCTAAATAAAGAAGGACTTTGAACTGGAAATATGCAGGATTTACAGGCTCTTTCTTTTGCCACGTGTGAGTTCTCTTCTTCAAAAGGGCAGACAGATTTTTCTGTGCTCAAGAAAAATAGAATTAATATTCTACCTGTTTCCTATGAAAAAAGAAAACTCAGTCCCTGTGAAGTCTGCCGGTGGTGGGGTTAACTGTCAGGACGCATGGGGAGGGGAGGAAGCTGAGAGCACGAATCCTGTCGGGGGTGGGCGCGGGGGCGGGGCTGTCACTCAGCTCCACCAGTTCTTTCTTCTGGTTCTTTCTTCTTTCTGTGGGACGCACTGCAGCCTCCACAGCCTTAGACACCACATCTTCAGCAGCCATCTCGTCTTGTCTTCTCTGTGCATTTCACATTCACCGAAGCTCCTGAGAGAGGCTCTGGATTGTCCAGTGTTGGAGAGTCCCCCAAAGGCAAGAGGCCATCCACAGTGGACTTGAGCTTCGTCAGATCAGCGCTGTTGGGGCTGGCAAGGCTGGTTTTCATTCTCTGTGTTTGGGCAAGCCAGTCCTTTTCTGCAGATCTGCCTAAAGCCACTCTCCAAGGGAGTCTACCTACTTGCTAGGAGGACACCTAAAACTCATGGGTTTTAAAAAAAAAAAAAAAATGCTCATCGGTTTCTTTTCAGGGCTGACAACGTGCCTCAACTCTGATCCCTTTAAGAGAGATTGATTAGAGCTGAAAGTAAATGATACCTTCTTTTGGAGGGAGTTCTGGCCTAATCTTACAAGTCTTTTGACTGATTTTAAGAATCACCAGTTTAAAAAATCACCAGTAATCAAGTGTTCCCTTATTTTAGCTTATGCTCTCTTTAAATACTGTGTCATAACATAACAGAAACCTGTATTTGTGTAATGTTCTTACAGCTCTAGATGTTTTATCATTGAAGTCTCAACGCTATGAGGAAGGCAGGATATTACCAGAGGATATTAATTGAGGCATAGAACTGTGAAGGGCGTTGTTCCGAATCACCTGATTAGTGGTTAAAATGAATTCAAGCTTATCTTCCTGGCTTGTACCTGAGCCATGTGAACCACGAACCATGCTATGTCATGATGCTTTGAGGACAGTAAATTAATAAGTATCTTGACAGGATGAATGGTTAAAAACTTGGTGGTCTCCTATCCTAGGAGAGGAACACAGCACTACTTTTTTTTTTTTTTTAAACTATTTTTGTTCATTGCTGTATCCCCAGTGCCTAGAATAGTTTCTGGCACAAGATGGACACCTCAGTAAAAGCTAAATGAGTTCATTAAAAAGACATAGGTTCCACACACAAAAATGTATGGGGTTGGAGAGAAAAGGCTGTTATTAGTAAATAATAACAGGGAACTTATTAATAGGTTCCCAGGGGTACTAATCAATATGAAATACTTTTCATAGTAAAGGTGACATCTCAATTACACTCTACCCTTTTACCTCTGCTATCATTTTCCAAAGCAGATACTCAGATCAACTCCTTCCTCAGAGTGACTTAAGTGATAAAAAATTATTCCAGGAAACATCTAAGCCAGCCCTGCAAACATCAGCTCTAGATCCACAGTATGCCTGGAAGACTCCTATCATAAATAATATACTCTGATTTTAAAACAGTTTATGATGAAAAATTTTTAGTTTATTCCATGCTGAAAAGCACTTGGCAGATATGCTCTCAAGTCAAGAAAAAGCATCTCCCTTAACCAATTGTCAAAGGGGTCTGAAAAAGTGAAGGTTGCGCTCACTCCTGTTGGACTCTGCGACCCCACAAACTACATTCCTTGGAATTCTCCAGGCCAGGATACTAGAGTGGGTAGCCTTTCCCTTTTTCACAGGATCTTCCCAACCCAGGGTCGAACCCAGGTCTCCCGCATGGCAGGTGGATTCTTTACCAGCTGAGCCACAAGGGAAGCCCAAGAACACTAGGGTGGGTAGTCTATCCCTGTCTCAGGGGATCTTTCCATCCCAGGAATCTAACTGGGGTCTCCTGCATTGCAGGTGGATTCTTTACCATCTGAGCTATGAGGGAAGCCCTCTGGGTGTGGGAGTGTGTGGGGGGAGGGGGGGCGGGGTCTGGGTTGGTTATTTGTAGATAATATTCATCAGATAGGGAGCTCTTTCATCTAACTTGTCTCACGGACAAGTTTTTCAAGTATGGACTTGTCAACCACAGACTGCTGTATCAAGTATCTGTAAGCTGGTTTTGTTTCGTGCCATGGTGGCGTGTCACCATGGAACAAAAGAAGTAACAGGTGAGCTCATCTGAAGACGATTTAAAGCCATCAGCTGCTTGCTCCACAGGGGAAATTCCATCTCCACCCCACAGAGGTGAAGGCAGCTGAATTGGCTTTGTGGAGGACACTGGAGCAGGCTCTATGAGAAGCAATCGTCAGCAAAGGATGTGTCCAGCAGTATTTTCACAAATACCTCTTCCTGCCTTCCTACATCCACCGAGCCCTGCGCTGCTCTTCGCTGAGTGATCTGGGTCGCAGAGGAAGACGCCGGCCGGATCGAGTCGGGAGGGAGAGGACCACTGGCGGCGCGCTCGGGGTCCCCGCCGGGGCGGGGGCGTTGAACACGGGGTAGGAGGAGATGCGTGCGGCCTGTGCGGCTGAGTGATGCGCAGCCCCGGGAGAGTCTTGTGGAGGTGGAAGCGGAGGCGAAGGAGAGCTCTGGCGCCACCTGGTGGCCGCGTCTCTGCCGGCGGCCAAAGCACTCGGCCATGCCCTGTCCCGGGCCCGGTGGTCCTCCGGGACCGTTGTGCCATCCGCTAGCCGGCGACCTGGAGTAAATCACCGCGGAGCCTCTGGGCTCAGGCCCTCGGCGTCCCCTTGCACGGAAATGTGATTCCATAATGTATGTGCCATGCTTAGTCGCTCAGTCGTGTCCGACTCTTTGCGACCCCATGGACTGTAGCCCGCCAGGCTCCTCTGTCCATGGAATTCTCCAGGCAAGAATACTGGAGTGGGTTGCCATGCCCTCCTCCAGGGGATTTTCCCAACCCAGGAATGGAATCAGGGTCTCTTGCATTGCAGGCGGATTTTTACCATCTGAGCTACCAAGAAAGCCCTCCATAATGTATAGCGATCACCAAGAGCGAAAGGAAAATGCTAGGACATTTAGACGGGGAAGAGTTCATCCTGGAAAATGTACCAGGATGACATTTTGTCAAGTCTTGGTTTAGATCCCTATAAGTTAAAATTTTATATGGGAACATGCCAAATGAATAAAATGAGACAGAGATTTTCTTAAACTTCTCCCAATTCTGTATAATCAATGTGCAAAAACAGATTTTAGAGTCAGAGACCTGGGCTTGAGTCGCAGATCTGCCACTTACTAGGGACCTTACCTTCTTTGAGGCTCAATTGCTTCATTTCTTTTTAAAAAATTATTTATGTGGCTGCTCCAGTCTTAGTTGTGGCACTCAGGATCTTTAGTTGCTGCGAAGTCCTAGCTCCCTTATCAGGGATCAGACCTGGGTCCCCTGCACTGGGACTGTGGAGTCTTAGCCACTGGACCACCAGGGAGGTCTTTCAGTTGCCTCCTATCCAAAGAGGATGACAGTGTCATCTCAAAAGGAGAATTTAAAAAGAGAAAACTACGGTGTCTGTGCTCATATTATTGCCTTCCCCCTCTTCCTAGAGGTAAGCTGTCCACACTGCTCTGATGTCCATTTCTCTGGCTCATTCGTGGACCTTACCTAGCAGGACTTCTGCATCCTCAGTTTCCCCTCTCCACTCCTTAACTTGATTGGCACACAGACATGGTATAATTTCTCTCATCTTACAACAAATCTGACTCCTCATGCCCAGCAGCCAGCTCCCCATTTTTCTTCTCACATTTATATCATAGAACAACATCTCTAAAGTGCTGTCCTTACCCACTGCCTCTGCTTCTCCTGTTCTGGTGACTATCAGACTTCTTCTCCTGGCCCATTCACCAAGACTGCTGTTGCCAAGGAAAGCAGTGGACTCTTCATGCTGAATATTGATGTTGGTTCTCAGTCTTTATCTCTGCTGCCCATCGACAGTATTTGACACGCTCATTCCATTCTCCCTTTGTCCTTCTGGCCATGAGACACTGCACTCTCTTAAGTGTTCTCCTGCGCCAGCAGTTTCCCAGTCTCTAGGGCTCAGTTCTTGGATGTCTTTTCTAGCTATACGAACTTCACTGATGTCATCCAGTCTCAAGGCTGAAAATGCTATCTATATATTCTGAATGTTTTTGAGTAGCATCACCAACCTGGACTTCACCCCTGACCTTTATCTTTTTAATTTTTAGCCACACCCCTGACCTTTTTTTTTTTTTAATTTTTGGCCACACCCTGAGCTTAGTTTCCCGACCATTCGTAGAACCCATGCTCCTTGAGTTGGAAGGTGGAGTCTTAACCACTGGACTGTGAGGAAGTCCCTGCATTGAACTTTTGACCCTCCCTTCCAGGTCTGTTCTCTTTGGGATCATCTCTACTCTGGTTAGTAGTTTCTTTAGCCATCTGGTTGCTTAGGCCAAACATTTTGGAACCATGCCTGAGCCCTCTTTTTGTCTAACACCTCACATCCCATCTGTCAGGAAATCCTATTGGCTCTCTCTAGTGTATGCAGAACCCATCGACTCACCCCATCCACGATCACTGTGGTCCTTTCTCCAAAGCCCATATGTATACTATATATTTTGTTTCTTATTTATCTATTTAATGCCCATCTCCTCCACAAAAATGTAAACTCCATGAGGGCTGGCTTCCCCTTGCACCTTAGTTTGATTCATTGCTATATCCCCAAGGTTTCAAACCTAATTGTGTGTGTGCTCAGTCAGTCGTGTCCGACTCTGTGTGAACCATAGACTGTAGCCCACCAGGCTCCTCTGTCCGTGGGATTCCCCAGGCAAGAATACTGGAGTGAGTTGCCATTGCCCTCTCCAGGGGATCTTCCCGACCCAGGGATAGAATATGAGTCTCCTGTGTCTTCTGCATTGGCAGGTGGCTTCTTTACACTACTATCTGGGAAGCCCTCAAGCCTAATTGGTCCTCAATAAATATTTGCAAATAAGTGAATGAATGAAGCCATTGGCAAGTAACAAGTGTTTAATAAATGAATAAATGGTGGTGGTTATAGTTATTTAGTCACTGAGTCGTGCCTGACTCTTGGGACCCCGTGGACTGTAGCCCACCAGGCTTCTCTGTCCATGGTGAAGAAGGAATTCATAGGGCCTGGACTCCATCTTAGGCCTGTTTATGCTGATCATGCTCAGCCACCTTTCCAGTGGACTCTGAACTCTTGTGTTTAGTGCCTATGAAGACAACAACAGAAGGATAAGACCCCCTCCAGACCGGGGAACCTTGAGGATCATATCTAGGTTACTCATTGCCTAAGAGAAAACATACACTAATCACCCCTTTCTCCAGACAGGCCATAAATTTTTCTGTATCAATCAGAATGTAACCTTGGGTTTATTGATTATTGGCTAATTGTTTGACTGAGCACATGAGGACATAGCTCATGAATGATGGGGTTACTGGGATTGTATTTTCCTTGGTTTATGTAAGTCTCAAGGAATTTGGAGTGGTGGGTTCAGACATGTGCACATGGGGTATAAAAGGTTTTCACAAATGCTGGTCGGGGTCCTTGGTTAAGAGGAGACTCTGCCTTGGGCCCGCCAGTGTAATAAACTGCACTCCACTATCGGCAT
The DNA here is from genome assembly GCF_027580195.1 of Bos mutus. Taxonomy (NCBI): domain Eukaryota; kingdom Metazoa; phylum Chordata; class Mammalia; order Artiodactyla; family Bovidae; genus Bos; species Bos mutus. Next base: position 37,798,429 of record NC_091644.1, read on the forward strand.
TGTCCTTCTGAGTGAGTTTGTTTCCCGGAACGCATGGCTACAACATGAGGATTTCCCAGGCAAGAATTCTGGAATGGGTTGCCATTTCTTTCTCCAGTGGATCATCCTGACCCAAGGATGGAACCCAGGTTTCCTGCATTGTAGCTGGATTTTTTTGCCAGCTGAACCACCAGGGCTCTAAATGGATAAATGGTAGCTATTATTTTACATTAGCCTTCTTAGGTGTCTAATGTGAACAGGAATTAAAAGAATAAAATGATGTGCTCTGAAGGAGCCATCGGACACATCCAGAGATGGGATATTTTACTTGACCAGTTTCTTCAAATAGTCAATATCTTTAAGAAAGAGACTGGATGGAGAGGGGAATGTCCTGGATGAAAATATATTTAAGAATTATCATATGTGAAGTAGAGCACCAGTCCAGGTTTGATGCATGAGGCAGGGTGCTCAGGGCTGGTGCACTTGGATGACCCTGAGGGATGGGGTGGGGAGGGAGGTGGGAGGGGGGTTCAGGATGGGGAACACATGTACACCCACGGCTGATTCATGTCAATGTATGGCAAAAACCACCACAATATTGTAAAATAATCGGCCTCCAATTAAAATGTTTAAAAAAAGGAAATATATTTAAGAGATGGAATTCCCTGGTAGTCTAGTGATTAGGACTCTGTGCTTCCACTGCAGCGGGGAGGAGTTCAATCTCAGATCCCACAAGGAGCGTGGCACGGTCAAAGAAAGGAAAAGAAAAGAGATAAAATACCAAATACATTGTATGGTTCTTGATTATTTGAACGAAACAGCTTTAAAAGAAAATGTTGTACTATTTGGAGAAATTTGAATATGAACTGAGTATTTGATCATGTTGAAAATTATTTTTATTAGCTGTTTTAATACATAATTGGGATTATTATGATAACCATTTCATTTTATATAAATACATCCATATATATATAATTTAATTTTTAGAGGTGAAATAGTATGTTTATAATTTACTTCAGCAAGAAGAGAAACACATGAAGCAAAGTTGGCACAATGTTAATTGTGAAATTGAAGCTGGGCACACATGAGTGTCCGTTACACTATTCTCTCTATTCTCTCCGTACATTTGAAAATCTTAATAATAACAGACTTCCCTGGTGGTCCCATGGTTAAGAATTCGCTTTGCAATGCAGGGGATGCAAGTTTGATCCCTGCTTGGGAAACTAAGCTCCCACATCCCTGGGGTAACTAAGCCTGCGCCCTGCAGCTAGAGAAAGCCGAGCACTAGTTATCGCAATAACTAGTTGCAGCAGGACTTTGACGGGGTTACTGATTCAAAGTCACCTGGGCCTGGACTCCTGGCAAGGGCCCCGCAGCTTACCTCCCAGGGCCGTGCACAGATGCATCACAGCAGCCTGGCAAGCTCAGCACTGCCTCCACGCCGATTCCAAAGGAGGCCAGCTGCTGCCGGGAGGCAGGCAGCCCTCAATCGGCTCAGCTGTTGTAGCAAAATGCCTTTGGAGCCAGGCCAAGCCAGAGTCGGGAGGATCTCCGACACCATGTGTCTGGTTTCTAGGAGCACAGATTTATGGCTTTTGGATTTGGAAGGTGGAAATATTTCTTAAATCCAAGTCAAAAGCCTGCTCGAACAACCCTCTAAAGCTAAACAGAGCTGGACAAAAATCTCTCCTTCTGTATGACTCTTCCTTTTTGGCCAGGTGGCGCATGGGGTCTTAGCTCCCACACCAGGGATACAATTCGTGCCCCCTGTTGTCGAAGTGCAGAATCCTAACCACTGCACCGCCAGGGAAGTCCCATCCCTGTGTGCGGTTTAAATGAGATAACTCCATGCGTGCATGCTAAGCAGTTTCAGTCTTGCACAAGCTAAGCAGCTTCAATCATGTGACCTGAAGCTTGACTCTTTGTGACCCCATGGATGGTAGCTTGCCAGACTCCTGTCCATGGAATTTTCCAGGCAAGAATACTGGAGTGGGTTGCCATGCCCTCCTCCAGGGAATCTTCCCAACCCAGGGATTGAACCCGGGTCTCCTTCATTGCAGGCAGATTCTTTACTGCTGAGCCACCAGGGAAGCTTGAAGATGCTCAGGGGTGGTGGCTTTTCCCTGTCTTCAAAGTAAATTTGGGGGATTGTCCATTATCTCATCATCTCTAAGTTATAGGGTTTGGGGTGATTTTTTTTAATTCATATTCTTTGTGACCCCCATGAATGGTAGCCCGCCAGACTCGTCTGTCCATGGAATTCTCTAGGCAAGAATACTGGAGTGGGTTGCCATGCTCTCCTCCAGGGGATCTTCCCGACCTGTTCTGTAGTGACTAATAAGTCCAGATCACACTGCAGTGCATGGGGAGTTTGTGGCTTCCCAAGTGGGGGTGGGTGCTGGGTACCGAAGGCCTGGGAGTCTTTCTCTCTCTCATCCTGCAGGTCTCCCTCTTGAGTTGGCTCCACTTTCAGGCAGATGCTCCCTTGTGGTCACAACACAGCTGCGACGGCTTTAGATTTGCATCTTTCCGACATCAGCTCTAGTGGGAACAATTTCTGGTCCATGATTCCTGGCAAAATGTTCTTTGCATCTTCTTGGTTCACACGCTCCCCTCAAAACCAAAGCTGGGGTGAGAAGGATAGAGCAGCTGATCAGTTCGTGTTCCCTGAGATGGAGGTGGGAACCAAGCACATGGGTTGGAGGACAGGTGGTTTCTGAGAGGTAATTTGGTGCCTGTTTAACAGAAGAGGGGAATAGATGGATCATAACCAGAAAATCATCTGTGCCATAGCCTCCTCCTCTCAGAAAGGATTAGCAATGATGCAGGAAGCAGGATGCTTCGGTTGAAGAAAGGTGCTCTGATTAAACCCAGATTTTGGTTCTGAGTTTCCTGGCAGCCAAAGCAAAAAGGGACGGGTTAACTCATCAGGATTTAACAGCAAGTTAGGATCAATAACTCTGGTGATAAAACTTTCCTGTGGGTCCAATGCTCAGTTTAAACTGTCTTCTTCCACTCATTTCTCTCTCCACCTCCAATATGTCTTACTGTTTCACTTTCTTTTTTTTTTTTTGGCCACATTGTGCAGCTTGTGGGATCTTAGTTTCCTGACCAGGGATTGAACCTGGGCACTTGGCAGTAAGAAGCTCGGAGTTCTAACCTCTGAACCACCAGGGAATTCCCTGTTTCACGTTTTGTCTTTCTTGGGCAATCTTTACCTTTTTTCTCACGCTGCTAAGACATTTCCTTCCTTGTCCCTGTCCCTGCCTGAAGCCACCATATGGGCTATTGACCTTTCTTCATATCGGTTGAGTTGGAAACCATCAGGACCTCCAGGGGCTTGGATAGTGCTGTGATAACATTTCTGTATGCTGGTGGAGAGAGGAGTTAACCTTAACACTAAAGGCTAAAACTCCACCGCCCTCGGAGGGCCAACCGGAGGCGAAGGGTCAAAAGACCCGGAGTTTAGTCCAGTTTCTCTTTCGAGTCATCTACCCTCCCTGGACTTTTACAAAGGGACACACTGGATCGGACGCCAACATTCCCTCCTGACTTTGCAGAAAGCGCTTGACACGGTGGGAAAGGAGAATTCTCCTCACTGGACCCCGTTGCCCAAAGTCTTTTCCATCAAAACGATTTTCAGGGATTTTCTGCCCAGACCACATAGTTTCTCACAGATCCCGAGCGTTTCACACTCCATCCTTTTTCCTGTGCTGACAGCCGGAGGAAGACCATCTGCTCGGGGTGGGCGTGGTGCTGGCGCCCTGTGCCCTGTTCCCCCAGGGCCGCCGCAGCTGCAGACGTGCTGGGGGAGGCGGGGCGGGGCGCCCGGCGGCCTGGATAACAAGCGCGACCCCGGGGCTCTGCTTCCCCTTCCTAGGCTTCAGGTTTACAGAGCAGCACCACGTGCGGCAGGGAGGGCCACTTTTTGGTCTTACTCCTGCTTGACCTCTTTTCTCTCCCAGACGTGGCCTTTCTATTTTGTTATTATTATTTATTCGAGCTATTGATTTATTTATTTTCGGCTGTGCTGGGTCTTTGTCGCTGCTCAGGCTTTTCTCTTGTTGCGGCTAGTGGGGGCCGCTGTCTAGTTGTGGGGTGCGGGCTTCTCATCGCCGCTGCCTCTCCTGTTGCGGAGCACCGGCTCTAGAACCTAGGCTCAGTAGTAGACGCTTGCCTGAAGAATCCCGTGGGCAGAGGAACCTGGTGGGCTACAGTCCATGGGGAGCCAAAGCGTTGGACACGACTGAGCAACTAACACTTCCAGGGGCTAAATTGCTTCAACCCGTGTCTCCTGCATTGGCAGGTGGATTCTTTGCCACTCAGCCACCAGGGAAGCCTTTGCACCTTTTTAATTGCCAGTTTTTTTTTTTCCTGGAAAAGCCAGATAGGGGAACAATTTGACAATGAAAATGGAATGATTTGGAACCATTCCTGGATAATCTGTCAAGCGTGTTGCTCTTTTTTAAAAAAACATTTATTTATTTGGCTGTGCCGAGTTGTTGTTGCGGCAAGTGGGATCTTTAGTTGTGGCATGCGGGAGCCAGTTCCCTGACCAGGGATCAAACCCAAGCCCCTCTGCATTGGTAGCATGGAGTCTTAGCTACTGGACATCAGGGAAGTCCTTGTGTTATAGTCTGGATTTTGGTATTTTAGCTTGGAGTTGTATACTCTGTCAAGGATCTACTCATCTTACTTCAGAGAATGGGTGTGATAGGGCAATAGCTACCTTCACCTCCAAGGAGAAAACCATTGCTCAGAACTGGTCTCAGCCTTATTTCAGTCTTTATTGTCTGTTTTGTTTTTTACGACCCCAGACTCCCAGTCCATCCTTCTCTCTCCCCCATCCCCCCTAACCGCAAGTCTGTCCTCTATGTCTGTGAGTCTGCTTTCATAGATAAGTTTATTTGTGTGCTATTTTAGATTCCACATATAAGTGATATCATATAGTATTTGTCTTTTTCTGACTGATTTCACTTAGTATGATAATCTCTAGTTGCATCCATATTGCTGCAAATGGCATTATCTCATCCATTTTTATGGCTGAGTAGTATTCCATGCATTGGAGAAGGAAATGGCAACCCACTCCAGTGTTCTCGCCTGGAGAATCCCAGGGACGGGGGAGCCTGGTGGGCTGCCTTCTATGGGGTCACGAAGAGTCGGACACGACTGAGCGACTTCACTTTCACTTTTCCCTTTCATGCATTGGAGAAGGAAATGGCAACCCACTCCAGTGTTCTTGCCTGGAGAATCCCAGGGACAGGGGAGCCTGGTTGGCTGCCGTCTATGGGGTCGCACAGAGTCGGACACGACTGAGGCGACTTAGCAGCAGCAGCAGCAGTATTCCATGTCTACATGTACCCCTTCTTTATCCAGTCCTCTGTTGATAGACACTTAGGTTACTTCCATGTCTTGGCTATAGTGAACATTGGGGTGCATGTATCTCTTCGAATTATGTATCTTTTCTCTGGATATATGCCCAGGAGTGGGATTGCTGGATTATATGGCAATTCAGTGGACATAAATTTGGGCAAACTCTGGGAATGGTGAAGGACAGGGAAGCCTGGCATGCTGCAGTCCCTGGGGTCACAAAGAGTTGGACACATCCATATTCAAAAGCAGAGACATTACTTTGCCAACAAAGGTCCGTCTAATCAAGGCTATGGTTTTTCCAGTGGTCATCTATGGATGTGAGAGTTGGACTGTGAAGAAAGCTGAGCTCCGAAGAATTGATGCTTTTGAACTGTGGTGTTGGAGAAGACTCTTGAGAGTCCCTTGGACTGCAAGGAGATCCAACCAGTCCATCCTAAAGGAGATCAGTCCTGGGTGTTCATTGGAAGGACTGATGCTGAAGCTGAAACTCCAGTACTTTGGCCACCTCATGCGAAAAGTTGACTCATTGGAAAAGACTCTGCTGCTGGGAGGGATTGGGGGCAGAAGGAGAAGGGGACGACAGAGGATGAGATGGCTGGATGGCATCACCGACTCGAGGGACATGAGTTTGGGTGAACTCTGGGAGTTGGTGATGGACAGGGAGGCCTGGCATGCTGCGATTCATGGGGTCGCAAAGAGTCGGACATGACTGAGCAACTGAACTGAACTGAGCGGCTGAACAACAAACAACAAATGGCAATTCTATTTTTAGTTTTCTGAGGAAACTCCCTCCTGTTTTCCACAGTGTATTTCAGTCTTTTCTTGGGGGATCAGATAAGACCTAATAACACCACGCCTAGGTTGTGTGTTGTGATAGAAGGGCATCCCCACCATCCAGAACCTTGTCTCTGCTGTCCTGTCCCTTCATTCTCACCCAGGTGGACCAAGGGACAGGCCACAGTGGCTTTCTTTCAAGACAGAAGCCCACTAGCTCACTAATGGTATCTGTCAGAAGTCTTATTTTAAAAACTGGATTGCAAAGTAGAGTTTATCTCATTTGATTTAACATGGATTTTTACCCCAGTGATTTTTAATGAGTCTATTGCAAATGGGAAATTTTCACTTTAAATAAGATATCTTTTATTGTGCTGACAATGTATAAACACCAGTTTTTCCTGAGAAGGGTTGTTTAAAAATACCAATACAGAGAATCATGAATGATTTTACTGATGGCAGAACCATTTGCAGTTTTATGGTGAAAGAAAATAATTTTGCAGCTAAAGCAAGTCTGTGTCTCACCTAACACGGGGTCATTTATGAAACTGCTGAGCCTGGGTCTCCACCCTGCACTTTCCTTTAGTAGAGAGGTTGTAACAATCACACTGAATTCAAGAGACATCCTCTAAACAAGCAAATGTTTCCAGTTGACAATAGGAAGGTAAGCATGACTCCATTTAGTGAATTTGCTCATAGGGCTTTCCTAGCTGGGGGTTTTAGCTTTGAACAGCTGAGAGAGTGAACTTTCTCCTCCTTCTTCCCACTTACTCATCTCCAATTAAATTTCTTACAATCAATTCACAGGCTTTTAGGGATTATCAACCAATTCTTAAACCTTCACTAAAATTTTTCAAACAGTACACTCAAGCCCCATAGGTTAGGATGGTGCCCCCAGAAAGTTAGCTTATAACCACTGTCATGGTTCATATTCCATGCATTGCTTTCTCCAGAGGGGTAGGGTCCCTGCAGGAAAAACACATTGATCAATCTAAACTTTGGATTTGGGGAGAAGAGGAACCAGGTCTTTATTCTAGCACCTTGCATTCATTAAGACAGAGGCAGGTCTCCATGCAAGGTCACAGCCACTCTGGACCAACAGCTCAAAGGGTATCATGTGGTGATTAATGTTATGTGTCAGTTGGAAGGCGTTTTCGGATGAGATTAGCATTTAAATGGGTGAACTTTGAGTAAAGCAGATTGCCCTCTCTAATGTGGGTGGGCCACACCCAATCAGTTGCAGTCCTGGATAGAACAAGAAGACCTGACTCCCTGAGCTGGAAGGAATGTCCACCTGGTGGCTTTAAATGTACATGTATTTATTTATGTAGCTCCTTCAGGTCTTAGTTGTGATATGCAGGCTCTTTTAGTTGTGGCATGTAACCTCAGTTGCAGCATGTGGGACCTAGTTCCCTGACCAGGGATAGAACCCGGGCCCCCTGCATTGAGAGCATGGAGTCTTAGCCTCTGGACTACCAGGCAAGTCCTCAGCTGAAGGCCTTTGAAAGTCATCTGCACCTTTGGCTCTCCTGGGTCTTCAGCTTGTCAGCCCACATTGCAGATTTTGGACTTGTCAACCTCCATAGTTGCAGGAGCCAGTTTCTTATAATAAATCCATTTCTATACATAGCCTATTGGTTCTGTTTCTCTGGAGAACCCTGATTAATACAGTATGTCCTACTGAGACTGGATCATTTGTGCAAGCTTACTGCTATTCAGTTAAGGGGACCTGCCACAGTCTTCTTTAAAATCCGTGGACCAGGCTTCCCTGGTGGCTTAGTGGTGAAGAATTCATCTGCCAGTGCAGGGGACATGGCTTTGATTCCTGGTCTGGAAAGATCCCACATCTGGCAGGACAGCTAAGCTTATGTGCCACAACTACTGAGCCAGTGCTCTAGAGCCTGTTAGCCGCAGCTGCTGAAGCCCAGGCACCTAGAGCCCATGCTCTGCACCAAGAGGAATGACTGCAGTGAGAAGCCCCCCACACAATTAGAGATCAGCCCCCGCTTGCCATGACTAGAGAAAGCCTGTGCACAGTAACAGAAAGCCAGTGCACAGTAGCAAAAAGCCAGTGCAGCCGTAAATAAACGAATGATTTATTTAAAAAAAGAAAAGAAAGGAATACATCAAAAAAGAAAAAAAAAAAAACCGAAACAAATACCTCTCCAAAAAAAAAAAAAAAAAAACCCCCAAAACCCAAACCTTCTGAAGATGTCTCAGAAGCATCTTCTTGGCGTGCTTGGGTTCCATCTAGTGCCAAATTTAGGTACTGCACCTTCATCACCGATTTAATTCCCTGAGTACAAAGGTGGCTCAGAGGTAACGAATCTGCTGCCAATGTAGGAGACTCAGGAGATCAGTCAGTTTCAATCCCTGGTTTGGAAAGATCCCCTGAAGGAGGAAACGGCAACCCACACCAGTATGCTAGCCTGAAAAATCCCATGGTCAGAGGAGCCTTGCGGGCTACAGTACATGGGCTCGCAGAGTTGGACGCGGCTGAGCACACATACACATATTAATAGACCTCTAATGCTCAAAATTCTACAAGCCAGGCTTCAGCAATATGTGAACCGTGAACTTCCTGATGTTCAAGCTGGTTTTAGAAAAGGCAGAGGAACCAGAGATCAAATTGCCAACATCTGCTGGATCATGGAAAAAGCAAGAGAGTTCCAGAAAAGCATCTATTTCTGCTTTATTGACTATGCCAAAGCCTTTGACTGTGTGGATCACAATAAACTGTGGAAAATTCTGAAAGAGATGGGAATACCAGACCACCTGATCTGCCTCTTTTTTTTTTTTTCTGATCTGCCTCTTGAGAAATTTGTATGCAGGTCAGGAAGCAACAGTTAGAACTGGACATGGAACAACAGACTGGTTCCAGATAGGAAAAGGAGTTCGTCAAGGCTGTATATTGTCACCCTGTTTATTTAACTTCTATGCAGAGTACATCATGAGAAACGCTGGACTGGAAGAAGCACAAGCTGGAATCAAGATTGCCAGGAGAAATATCAATAACCTCAGATATGCAGATGACACCACCCTCATGGCAGAAAGTGAAGAGGAACTCAAAAGCCTCTTGATGAAAGTGAAAGAGGAGAGTGAAAAAGTTGGCTTAAAGCTCAACATTCAGAAAACGAAGATCATGGCATCCGGTCCCATCACTTCATGGGAAATAGATGGGGAAACAGTGGAAACAGAAACAGTGTCAGTCTTTATTTTTCTGGGCTCCAAAATCACTGCAGATGGTGACTGCAGCCATGAAATTAAAAGATGCTTACTCCTTGGAAGGAAAGTTATGACCAACCTAGATAGCATATTCAAAAGCAGAGACATTACTTTGCCAACAAAGGTCCGTCTAGTCAAGGCTATGGTTTTTCCTGTGGTCATGTATGGATGTGAGAGTTGGACTGTGAAGAAGGCTGAGCGCCGAAGAATTGATGCTTTTGAACTGTGGTGTTGGAGAAGACTCTTGAGAGTCCCTTGGACTGCAAGGAGAACCAACCAGTCCATTCTGAAGGAGATGAGCCCTGGGATTTCTTTGGAAGGAATGATGCTAAAGCTGAAACTCCAGTACTTTGGCCACCTCATGCGAAGAGTTGACTCATTGGAAAAGACTCTGATGCTGGGAGGGATTGGGGCAGGAGGAGAAGGGGACGACAGAGGATGAGATGGCTGGATGGCATCACCGACTCGATGGACGTTGAGTTTGAGTGAACTCCAGGAGTTGGTGGTGGACAGGGAGGCCTGGCGTGCTGCGATTCATGGGGTCGCAGAGTCGGACACGACTGAGTGACTGATCCGATCTGATACTCATGTACATCACTCCTTGTTTTATTCCCTTAACAAACATTTAGAGAAGCCTTGCTTGTACCCAAGACATGCAGCAAGTGGTCTCTCTCCTCCACGGAGCTCAGAGCCCAGCTGGAGAAACGGAATAGAAGCAGATGATCGTAGTCACATGAGCTCAGGGCCAAGAGAGAAACGTGCACAGGAGCTAAGGGACGGACAAGGAAGATTCGAGGGTCACCACTGTGAGACGGAGTGCTGGCTCACGGCCACTTCCCTCCAGCAGCTGTGGGCCTTCTGGACCATTCTCCTCCCCCGCTGGCTTCCTTCACCACGGCTGCGTCCTATGGCGGGCGTGACTATGATCTCAGCTGCAGTCTCTTTACTTTATGCTTGAGGCAAGGTGGCGGCAGAGAGGCCCTTAGTCCCACAAGGAGGACAGCAGGCTTTGGAGACAGAAGGTCTAGGAGCAGATCTGAGCTCTGGAGACCTTGCCTTCATTTGCTTATGTGTGAGATGCAAAAAATAGTATTGTCCATGCAGGCTTGTTGTGGGAGCTTGTTATGGGACTCCAGTGTGGTAACGTGCTTGACTTGTCTGAGTTTTTCTCTGTGAACATCAAAAATCAAACCTGGTTAACGTAAGTGGAAAAAGGAGTTTCTTGGGAAAACGTCAGAAAGCTCACAGAGATGGGGGTGGAGGTAGAAGTGTTTCTATCAACTTTTGTTCTCTGTCTTGGCTCATTTTTTAAAAACTTGAAGTATAGTTGATTTACAATATTGTATTACTTCGGAGAAGGCAATGGCACCCCACTCCAGTACTCTTGCCTGGAAAATCCCATGGACGGAGGAGCCTGGTAGGCTGCAGTCCATGGGGTCACGAAGACTCGGACACGACTGAGCGACTTCACTTTCACTTTTCACTTTCATGCACTGGAGAAGGAAATGGCAACCCACTCCAGTGTTCTTGCCTGGAGAATCCCAGGGACGGGGGAGCCTGGTGGGCTGCCTTCTATGGGGTCACACAGAGTCGGACACGACTGAAGTGACTTAGCATAGCATTGTATTACTTTCAGGTATACAACAAAGTGATTCTGTTATGCATGTATATACACATATATATATTCTTTTTCAGATTCTTTTCCATTATAGATTATTATAAGATATTGGTTATTGTTACCCATGCTGTACAGTAGGTCCTTATTGTTTACCTGCTTTATATATAGTAGTGTGTATCTGTTAATCCCAAACTCCTAATTTATCCCCCTACCAGTGGTAACCATAAGTTTGTTTTCTATGGCTGTGAATCTATTTCTGTTTTGTAAATGAGTTTGTTTGTATTTTTTTTTTTAGCATCCACATATCAGTGATATTGTATGGTATTTGTCTTTCTCTGTCTTACTTCACTTGGTATGATAATCTCTAGGGCCCTCCATGTTGATACAAAACGCATTATTTCATTCTTATTTATGGCTGAGCAGTATCCACCCCTCAGCTCTCACGCTTGCACCAGCTTTGTTCCGGCCTGTCACTGGTTCCACAGTCTCCGGCGAGGATGGCAGGACCGCTCACAGCTTCAAGTTCACACGCCGTCTGTTGGTCCTCTAGGGAGAGCCCACATCTCTCAGCAAGTCGGGTTCGTGGGCAGGGATGCTGAGCAGCCCAGCTCTGATCGGATGTGGGCTCCCTACGGTGGGGCTGGACAGAAGGGCGGGGCTGCAGAGGGGATTCCTCAGGGGTGGCCCTGGTGCCGGTCAGCATGGCGGGAGCTTGGGGCTCCCCTCGGTGTTGATGGTGGTCCCTTTGGGCCAGTTGTGGAAGTCCACCCTGAGACAAGGGAGCTGGGCGTTGTGGAGGGTCTGCTCTGCTTCCCAGCAGGGACCCAAGTCTTTCTGGAAGTCTCCATGGCTGTTGGCAGCTTCTTCCCCACTTTGCCCATCAGAACCTCCCGCTGGGCCACACAGTCCTGCCTTCAAGTCTCCTTCCTCAGGGGCAGGCCTTGGAGCCCTGGTCCCGCAGGGGGCCGCTCTGCCTTGCCCCTGACAGTGACCTTCCTGCTGACGTGTGACTCCTGCTCCCCACAGGCCTGGCCTCCGCCCTGCTTGGACTTCACGTCCTGTAAACAGCGGACACGTGGGGCTGTCCTCCAGGCGCTGGGCTGACTTCCTTGCATCTGCCAGCGTGTGGCAGTGGTTCTGTAAAGATCAGAGCCTTGCACTCCTGAGTGCCCACAATAAGGGGGAGCTCTCGGGAAGTGGGGGGCATGTCCCTGAGGAACCAGGACATGGGGTGGGTGGGGGCTGGACCCGAGGTGGGCGACCCCTGCCCCCTCTCCTCATCTGCTCTGGGCAGGACGGATGGCGAGGGGGCCGGAGGAAGCCTCCTGTGTTCTCTGCTCCCTGGCAGGGTCCCTGCCTCCACCCCCTCCTCAGACCACCCGAGGTCACCCCCTCTCCCTCACACAGCCCCCCCACCTCCTGTGGTGAACTCACAGGTGCTGACTGAGTGTCCCTGAGGCTCCAGGGGCGCTCTTTCAAGCAAGACATGTCGGCAACACTTCACTGGAGAAACCACCTTGAGCCGCTAGTAATTCATTAATTAAACTTTATTTTTGGGTGCCCTGGGTCTTCATCGCTTAGAGGGCTTTCTCTAGTTGCTGTGACAGGGGCTACTCTTTGTTGCGATTCTCAGGCTGCCCCCTGCGGGGCCGTCTCTGGTCGTGGAGCACAGGGCACTGGGGCTCCCGTGGTTGCAGCTCCCGGGTCCAGAGCACAGGTTCAGTGGTTGCAGCGCACGGGCTTAGTTGTTCCACGGCAGGTGGGATCTTCCCCAGAAATGGAACTTGTGTCTCCCGCATCGGTAGGCAGATTCTTAACCACTGGACCGCCAGGCAGTGCAGTGATGAACACTTACTGAGCATCTGTTGTATGCAGGAAGCTGTGCGGCGGGCTTTCCCTATGGTGATGTTGTCTCCGAAGTCCTGGGCACTTGCTGGGTGCTGTTGTCCTCATTTTACAGATGTGGCAGCTGGTACACAATGTGGGGCTTGTTCTCTGAGGCTAGGTGAGTGTGAGCAGCAGACCGAGGCTCACCTGGTCCTGGGCTCGTCCCACTTGTCTACCTGCTGCTGGAGAACCCCAGATAAATTCAGGCATCATAGGCTGGTCCCCCAGCAGGGGGTCATGGGGGGTGAGGGAGGTGGGGCTCCCGAGCCTATGCTCTCCTCTTTGGAGATCTGCTCTCTGCCCCAGGGCAGGATAACTTGCCCACCTCTTTCATTGTCTCAGGCCTAACGAGGGGCCTATGTCCGCCTTACCCATCCATTCCCTACTCAGACTGACTGTGCTAGACGCTGAGCCTCCCATCATGAAGATGCTGTCATCTGCTGACCTGTGGTCTGGGGGGAGCCAGGTGGTACCCCTGCACTCAGGCTTGTTCAGGGGATGGACCCGTCTCTCGCAGGCAGCTGAGGGCTGCCAGCCTGCCAGTCACCCATGAGTGCTAAATACCAGACCCTGTAGAATAAAATGTATCCTCATCTCACTCCTCACGTTGTTCTATGCTAAGATGACTTTTCAGTGAATTCATTGGGAAACCTGACTTTGGGAGAGCCAGAGGTCTGTGGATTTGGCCGCATGTGGGTCTGGGCCGTGGAGAGACAGGCCGTGGACCTTACTCAGGGCAAGCAACTGAACCGAGCTCAGCTTATATTCTGAAAGAGTGTTCAACCCCTTTTCCTTGGAAACTCATCCCCAGGCCACATGCATTGGAATGATTCATTTGCCATATTGCTTCTCCTAGGTGGGGTCCCATGACTTCCTGAGAGCCAGAAGCGGGTGGTCCCCGGTCTCTGTGGCTTTGCTCCGGAGGGTCTACTCTGCTGTGGTTGCTTCTTCTGCTGCTTTTTAATAGTTAATATTTATTTGGCTGCTCTTGGTCTTAGTTGAGGCATGAGGAATCTAATTCTCTGACCAGGGAGGCAGGCAGAGTGGGGCTGGAGCCCTGGCTTCCCCGCTGTGGTCCACAGGGCACCTCCACCCAGGGGATGAAGGGCTCTGAGAGGCCAGAGTGGCCCTTGTTCTCTGGAGGGGCCGATGTGGGTGGTGGAATCGGGTGACAAATCTGGCCTTCCACGTGGGGAACTACAGTCATGGGGCCCCCTGCTCTGAGCGAGGCTGGGGTGTCCTCAGGTCGGGACCCCAGGCCTGGGTCAGCTGGGGCGATGGGGCTCCTTGCTCTGTCATATCCTTGGTGCAGATCAGCAGCTCCTGCCCGTCCCCGGGCCCAGACAGTAGATCTTCTGTGAATCAGTAACATGCGCCCAGCTATCCCCGCCGGGACCGCATAAATCTCGTTTTTGCCATATCACTGGCTCTCGTGACAGCTCAAGATGTTTCTCTGCTTCTGAGTATCCCTTTTATTAAAAGATGCTGGAGCCCTGCAGACGTGTTAACCAGTGGCCCCTCTGGCGCCCCTGGGCTCTCGGTTTTCTCAGCTCAGCTTTTCCCTCTTGGCTGCTCCCACAAGTCTTTCACATCATTCATTTTGACATTTAAAAGTTTCCAAGCTTGATCTGAGATGCCACAAACACTGCCATTGTTATTTGGTGGGCTCTGGAATGCCGAGAATCCCAGGACTGGGCGGGGGTGGGGGGGGGGTGGCGCGCAGGGGGCGGGGGGATTGGCAGGGGGGAGGGCGGGCCTGCCTGCCTTCTCCGGATGCAGGGAGCTCAGTCTTTTCTGGGACGTGGGCTTCTGCCCTGGGGTCGCGGCCGCTCCCGCCTTCTGCAGGCTCTGCCTGCCTTTCGGGCTTCTCTCCTTCTCACTAGGCCAGTCCCTCCATTTGTTTTTCTCAAGGACCCTAGAATCTTAATGTTCCACTTTTTCAGGAAAGTCACTCCTATTACCCAGGGGCGTGATTTCGTCACCTTCTCCCTGGTTCCTGCTCATAAGAGGCCCTCCATACTTCAGGAGAGGATGTCAGAGAAAGCAAGCCTGGACACGTTTGGGTCTTGGGCCATGTAGGCGTCATCTTCCGATGGTTCTTGGTGGTGGTGCTTTAGATGCCAAGTGGAGTTCGACTCTTGCAACCCCCTGGACTGAAGCCCGCCAGGCTCCCTGTCTGCACGATTCTCCAGGCAAGAATACTGGAGTGGATTGCTGTGTCCTCCCCCAGGGGATCTTCTTGACCCAGGACTCAAAACTTCACCTCTTATATCACCTGCATCTCTTGTTATCTCCTGCGTTGGTAGGTGGGTTCTTTACCATTAGCGCCACCTGAGAAGCCCCTCATGGTTCTTGTACTGTGCTTAGTCACTCAGTCTTGTCTGACTCTTTGTGACCCCATGAAATGTAGCTCGCCAGGCTCCTCTGTTCTTGGGGTGTCCCAGGCAAGAATACTGGAGTGGGGTGCCATTTCCTCTCCAGGGGATCTTCCCTACCCAGGGATCGAACCAGTATCTCTTGTGTCTCCTGCCCTGGCAGGCAGATTCTTTACCACTAGCGCCACCTTGGGTTCATGGGGTAGGAAAAATAATGACAAAAAGGCAGGCCTCGTTACCCAAGTTTTATTTTTGTCTGCTAAACACATGAAACAAACTAGAACTAAATCCATCATCACAACCGCCTTCATTTCCTAAAGCACTTGTGATGCCTAAAACGTAGTAGGAAGGGGATAAAATCAGAGTGAAACCCAGTTCTTGCCAACAAAGGATAAATTTCACACTGACATTTTTACGTGGACCAGTGAAAATTCTACCAAAGCTGAGTGTCAGTTAAAGGGGACCAGTATTTCCAAATCAGAACTCCTCAAACTTTAACTGCATGCACGGGGGGCTTCCTTAGCAGTCTGGGGGGTAAGACTGTGCTTTCAACACAGGGGTTGGGTTCCATCCCTGGTCAGGGAACTAAGATCCCACATGCCTCTTGGTAAGGCCAAAAGTAAAAAAAAAAAAAAAAAATTAGATGTATGCACAAATCTCCAGGCCCTTGTTAAAATGCAGATTCTTATTTATTAAGTTGGAATGGGGCTTGGAAGTCTTTTTAATAAGTTCTCAAGTGAGGCCCCGGAGAAGGCAATGGCACCCCACTCCAGTACTTCTGCCTGGAAAATCCCATGGACGGAGGAGCCTGGAAGGCTGCAGTCCATGGGGTCGCTGAGGGTCGGACACAACTGAGCGACTTCACTTTCACTTTTCACTTTCATGCATTGGAGAAGGAAATGGCAACCCACTCCAGTGTTCTTGCCTGGAGAATCCCAGGGACGGGGGAGCCTGGTGGGCTGCCGTCTATGGGGTCGCACAGAGTCGGACATGACTGAAGCGACTTAGCAGCAGTAGCGAGTGAGGCCCAGCTCCCAGTGCCAGGTCCTCAGTGGTAAGGGTCTGCCCTGTATTGAGCCCCAAACAAAACTGAGGTTCCATCACACTTTTGAAGAATAAAATTAGGTAAAGTGTTGTTTTGTACCACATAAACCAAAACATCACTTATCAACTAGATTCTCTGCGATGGCATGTCCATAGCATCTCCCACAGGCTGCTGTCTGGCTGTAAGTTCCACGAATAATGTCAGACGACTGAACCATGGCTACCGGACAGCTTCAGTCATCCAGGCCAAGCATTAGCTAGACCAAAAGTGAGCAGGGCTTTCAAGCCTGCCAATCCCTCTGGCCACCTGCCCCATCCTCCACCCCCAGCCCACAGTGAGAGGTGCATTTGGCATCAACACGCTGAGCTGAAATCAGGTTTTCCATAACGATACTTCGCCTTATTTCATGAGACACATTTAAATTAAAAAAATATATAAAATGCTCATTCCTGTCGACTCAATGGATTTTAGGGTCCACATTAGGTTGTGACCCAGAGTTTGACAAATACATGTGCTCCTTGAAAGCCTTTTTACAAATTGACGTTACATGAGTTTTTGATCTGTTGTGGAGGAAGACACAGGTCTTCTGTAGCATAAGAAGACCTAATTTACAAAATACTGACTTAAAGTTATAGTCAAAGCTATGGTTTTTCCAGTAGTCATGTACGGATATGAGGGTTGGACCATAAAAAATGACTGAGCGCTGAAGAATTGATTCTTTTGAACTGTGGTGCTGGAGAAGACTCTTGAGACTCCCTTGGACAGCAAGGACATCAAACCAGTCAATCCTGAAGGAAATCATCCCTGAATATTCACTGGATATATATCTATATATTAAATGTATATATAATATATATCATATTCAGAATAATATCAGCTTCACTGATGCTGAAGCTGAAACTCCAATACTTTGGCCACCGGATTCGAAGAGCCGACACGTTGGGGAAGACCCTGATGCTGGGGAAGATTGAAGGCAGAAGAAGACAGCAACAGAGAACGAAGCGGTTGGATGACATCACTAACTCAATGGGATGAATTTGAGCAAACTCTGCGAGACAGTGAAGGACAGGGAAGCCTCACAGCTGCCGTCTGGGAGGTCGCAAAGAGTTGGACATGAGTTACTGACTGAACAACAACACAGCACTTAAAATGATGATTTCTTCATATTATATACCCTGTCATTCTGTTTTTAGATTTTTTCTTACTTTTTTAATCCAACACATTTTTTAAAAGTTTAAAATTTATTTATTTCATGTATGTATGTATGTACTTATTTGGTTGTGCTGGGTCTTAGCTGTGGAATGTGGGATCTAGTTCCTTGATCAGGGGTTGAACCCAGAACCCGGTATTGGGAGTGTGGAGTCTTAGCCATGGACCACCAGGGAACTCCCTCTTATTTTTTTTTTTTTTGATTTAATTTTTATTTTATATTGGAGTATAGTTGATTTACAGAGTTGTGTTAGTTTCAGGTGTACAGCAAGGTCAATCTGTTATACGTACACATACATCCACTCTTTTTTCTGATTCTCTTCCTATTTAGGTTATTGCAGAATATTGAGTAGAGTTCCCTGTATTATACACTAAGTCCTGTTGGCTATCTATTTTATATATGCTGCTGCTGCTGCTGCTGGTAAGTCGCTTCAGTCGTATCCGACTCTGTGCAACCCCATAGACGGCAGCCCACCAGGCTCCCCCGACCCTGGGATTCTCCAGGCAAGAACACTGGAGTGGGTTGCCATTTCCTTCTCCAATGCATGAAAGTGAAAAGTGAAAGTGAAGTCACTCAGTCGTGTCCAACTCTTGGCGACCTGATGGACTGCAGCCCACCAGGCTCCTCTGTCCATGGGATTTTCCAGGCAAGAGTACTGGAGTGGGTTGCCATTGCCTTCTCCAATTTTATGTATCAGTCAGTCAGTCACTCAGTCGTGTCCAACTCCTTGCGACCCCATGAATCACAGCATGCCAGGTCTCCCTGTCTATCACCATCTCCCGGAGTTTACTCAAACTCATGTCCATCGAGTCAGTGATGCCATCCAGCCATCTCATCTTCTGTCGTCCCTTTCTCCTCTTGCCCCCAATCCCTCCCAGCATCAGAGTCTTTTCCAATGAGTCAACTCTTCGCATGAGGTGGCCAAAGTACTGGAGTTTCAGCTTTAGCATCATTCCTTCCAAAGAACACCCAGGGCTGATATCCTTCAGAATGGACTGGTTGGATCTCCTTGCAGTCCAAGGGACTCTCAAAAGTCTTCTCCAACACCACAGTTCAAAAGCATCAATTCTTCGGCACTCAACTTTATTCACAGTCCAACTCTCACATCCATACATGACCACTGGAAAAACCATAGCTTTGACTAGACGGACCTTTGTTGGCAAAGTAATGTCTCTGCTTTTCAATATGCTATCTAGGTTGGTCATAACTTTTCTTCCAAGGAGTAAGCATCTTTAATTTCATGGCTGCAGTCACCATCTGCATTTTGGAGCCCCTCAAAATAAAGTCTGACACTGTTTCCACTGTTTCCTCATCTATTTCCCATGAAGTGATGGAACCAGATGCCATGATCTTCGTTTTCTGAATGTTGAGCTTTAAGCCAACTTTTTCACTCTCCTCTTTCACTTTCAACAAGAGGCTCTTTAGTTCCTCTTCACTTTCTGCCATAAGGGTGGTGTCATCTGCATATCTGAGGTTATTGATATTTCTCCCAGCAATCTTGATTCCAGCTTGTGCTTCTTCTAGCCCAGCGTTTCTCATGATGTACTCTGCATAGAAGTTAAATAAGCAGGGTGACAATATACAGCCTTGACGTACTCCTTTTCCTATTTGGAACCAGTCTGTTGTTCCATGTCCAGTTCTAATTGTTGCTTCCTGACCTGCATATAGGTTTCTCAAGAGGCAGGTCAGGTGCTCTGGTATTCCCATCTCTTTCAGAATTTCCCACAGTTTATTGTGATCCACACAGTCAAAGGCTTTGGCATAGTCAATAAAGCAGAAATAGATGTTTTTCTGGAACTCTCTTGCTTTTTCCATGATCCAGCGGATGTTGGCAATTTCATCTCTGGTTCCTCTGCCTTTTCTAAAACCAGCTTGAACATCTGGAAGTTCACAGTTCACGTATTGCTGAAGCCTGGCTTGGAGAATTTTGAGCATTACTTTACTAGCGTGTGAGATGAATGCAATTGTGCGGTAGTTTGAGCATTCTTTGGCATTGCCTTTCTTTGGGATTGGAATGAAAACTGACCTTTTCCAGTCCTGTGGCCACTGCTGAGTTTTCAAAATTTGCTGGCATATTGAATGCAGCACTGTCACAGCATCATCTTTCAGGATTTGGAATACTCAACTGAAATTCCATCACCTCCACTAGCTTTGTTCGTAGTGATGCTTTCTAAGGCCCTTTTGACTTCACATTCCAGGATGTCTGGCTCTAGGTGAGTGATCATACCATCGTGATTATCTGGGTCATGAAGATCTTTTTTGTACAGTTCTTCTGTGTATTCTTGCCACCTCTTCTTAATATCTTCTGCTTCTGTTAGGTCCATACCATTTCTGTCCTTTATCGAGCCCATCTTTGCATGAAATGTTCCCTTGGTATCTCTAATTTTCTTGAAGAGATCTCTAGTCTTTCCCATTCTGTTGTTTTCCTCTATTTCTTTGCATTGATCGCTGAGGAAGGCTTTCTTATCTCTTCTTGCTATTCTTTAGAACTCTACATTCAGATGCTTATATCTTTCCTTTTCTCCTTTGCTTTTCGCTTCTCTTCTTTTCACAGCTATTTGTAAGGCCTCCCCAGACAGCCATTTTGCTTTTTTACATTTCTTTTCCATGGGGATGGTCTTGATCCCTGTCTCCTGTACAATGTCACAAACCTCCGTCCATAGTTCATCAGGCACTCTATCTATCAGATCTAGTCCCTTAAATCTATTTGTCACTTCCACTGTATAATCATAAGGGATTTGATTTAGGTCATACCTGAATGGTCTAGTGGTTTTCCCTACTTTCTTCAATTTAAGTCTGATTTTGCAATAAGGAGCTCATGATCTGAGCCACAGTCAGCTCCTGGTCTTGTTTTTGCAGACTGTATAGAGCTTCTCCATCTTTGGCTGCAAAGAATATAGTCAGTCTGATTTCGGTGTTGACCATCTGGTGATGTCCATGTGTAGTCTACTCTTGTGTTGTTGGAAGAGGGTGTTTGCTATGACCAGTGCGTTCTCTTGGCAAAATTCTGTTAGCCTTTGCCCTGCTTCATTCCGTATTCCAAGGCCAAATTTGCCTGTTACTCCAGGTGTTTCTTGTCTTCCTACTTTTGCATTCTAGTCCCCTATAATGAAAAGGACATTCTTTTTGGGTGTTAGTTCTAAAAGGTCTTGTAGGTCTTCATAGAACCATTCAACTTCAGCTTCTTCAGTGTTACTGCTTGGGGCATAGACTTGGATTACTGTGATATTGAATGGTTTGCCTTGGAAACTAACAGAGATCATTCTGTCGTTTTTGAGATTGCATCCAAGTACTGCATTTCGGACTCTTTTGTTGACCATGATGGCTACTCCATTTCTTCTAAGGGATTCCTGCCCGCAGTAGTAGATATAATGGTCATCTGAGTTAAATTCACCCATTCCAGTCCATTTCAGTTCACTGATTCCTAGAATGTCGACATTCACTCTTGCCATCTCTTGTTTGACCACTTCCAATTTGCCTTGATTCATGGCCCTGACATTCCAGGTTCCTATGCAATATTGCTCTTTACAGCATCGGACCTTGCTTCTATCACCAGTCACATCCACAGCTGGGTATTGTTTTTGCTTTGGCTCCATTCTTTCTGGAGTTATTTCTCCACTGATCTCCAGTAGCATATTGGGCACCTACCGACCTGGGGAGTTCCTCTTTCATTATCCTATCATTTTGCCTTTTCATACTGTTCATGGGATTCTCATTTTTATATATAGTAGTGTGTAAATGTTAATCCAAAACTCCTAAATTTATCCTTTCCCCCCACATTTCCCTTTGGTGACCATAAGTTTATTTTTAAAGTCTGTTATGTGGTGACCCAAGGATGAAAGAGCAGATGAAACCAAGGAGGGTCTTAGAATGCAGGAACAGAAAAACCTGACCCTTATTGTCCTTCCCTCCCCCGTGCTGTAACTATTATGAAACAGTATAACCCATCTCCCCGCCCACCCCACAGGGAGACGGTATCTGCCCTCCTCTTCCCTGACCCAGTATACATGCCTCCTCTAACCAGCAAATGACCCGCAAGACCCCTATCCCACTCCTTGTACCCTGGGTATAAAAGTGGACTAAGGACCCTGGTTCAATGTTGTTCTCCCTTGAGCTGGCCTGCTGTTCTCAGAGCATCTCCCTCTCATAAACTTAATTTCTGTCTCATTCTGCCTCATGTCTGGAAATTCTTTTCCAACCTGCGCATGGACCACAACATGTTATTCTGTTTCTGTTTTGTAAATAAGTTTATTTTTATCATTTTTAAGATAAAGATTCCACATACAAGTGATGTCATATGGTATTTGTCTTTGTCTGACTGACTTAGTATAATAATCTCTAGGTGCATCCATGTTGCTGAAAATGACATTATTTCATTTCTACCCTATAAGCTCCAACTGAAGAGATTTTTGCCATCTATTTCTTTGGTAAATCTCAGAGTAAACTCATCTTGAATTTCATCTTGGTAAATTCATCTAAGAAAATGGATGAATGAATGAATTAGCATATTTATAGATACATAAGTCCTTGGATGGAAGATTTCAGGACTAATAAATTTTGAAATGTGTTACCGGTAATGTGGTCTGAGAACAGAAGAACAACAAAATGTTTTTGAAATTCAAATGTATAGCAGCAAAAAAATGATTGATTTATAAATGACTTTTGAATATACTAATCACAGAGGCAATGATAATGTTGCTTTGTACTGAGTCATTATATGCCTACTGCAGTAAACATTTTAGTTCATAAAATTACAAAGTCTATTTAGAAACTGCCCCCCCCACTTTTTTTTTTTGCTTTGTCTTGCGGCATGCGGAATCTTAGCTCCCTGACCAGGAATCAAACCTGTGCCTCCTGCGGAATCTTAGCTCCCTGACCAGGAATCGAACCTGTGCCTCCTGCGGAATCTTAGCTCCCTGACCAAGAATCGAACCTGTGCCTCCTGCCGTTGAAGCACAGAATCTTAACCACTGGACCACCAGGGAAGTCCCAGAAACTGCACTTAAAAAAGAAAAAAAGAAAAACCAGAATGTGGCTCCAGGGAGATGAGGTGTATTGCACTGGGCTGGGTGATCTCGCTTTTTCTTAGAGACAGGAAGAAGCTTTTAGAGGATCCTGTCTAGAGCTTTTAAAGCTTTTAATAGGGGACATTTACTGAAGGGGAACAGGGCAGCTTTTAACAGGCAACATTGTTTACTGAAGGGGGACATGGGGGGAGGGGGTTGGGGGAACCCCATGGGGAGTGGAAAGCTGCTCAGGGCTCCTTCCTCCCCTAATCCCAGACACCCATTCCCTGTTGGCCACTTCAGCTCTGAAGGGAGACTGACTTGGACCCAGTCTGACCCACTCTCAAATTCTGGGGAGGAAGAACGGGATTGAGTCACCTGGGACAGCTGTCCATCTCTCGGGTAGTCGTCATCTGGGTGTGCAGTGACGGCGTAAAGACGTGGTGTTAGGGCGTCTGCCGGCGTGGTGGGGCGTCACGAGAACTGCGGTCCGGGCCAGTACCTCAAGTGCCCATGAAGAGATTCTCCGGTGGTGCTTCTCTGGTGGTGGCTGGGACTCTGTGCTCCCAACGTGGAGAGTCTGGGTTTGATCCTAGGTTGCAGAACAAGATTCCGCATCCCACAATTAAGAACTGGTGCAGCCAAATAAAATAAAAAGTAAAGTAAAATAAAATGAAAAATTAAAAAAATTGGCTATGGCACTGTGGAACCCTTTGATCATATAAGATCTTTTTTTTTTTAATTGTAGAAGATGTTTATCAGTTTTCACAATCAATAGCCAGACAAAAAATAAAAATTCATTACAGTTGCAAGCCATAGTGGAAACATGATTAAACTAACAATATAAAATAATTACAAGTGATTCGGGGGCCAAGCAGAGAGATGTGGTGAGTGGAAGTGCATCCAGGCACATGTTTTCATCTGCCCAGTCATTCTGTCTTTTGTGCATTTAATCCTTTTACATTTAAGGTAATTATCAATATGTAGGATCCTATTACCATTTCCTTAAATGTTTTGGTTTATTTTGTGTAGTTTTTTTTTTTTTTTTCCTTCTCTTGTGTTTCCTGCTTAGAGAAGTTCCTTTAGCATTTGTTGTAAAGTTGATTTAGTGGTGCTGAATTCTCCTAACTTTTGCTTGTCTGTAAGATCTTGCCTAGCAGCCAACGATGAAAAAAATGGACAGAGGCCGAGTTGTTCTGGTAAAGGAGATGGTAACCAAAGTCCCACCAAATTGATCTCCTTCTGTTAGTGCTGAGGAGTGAGTTTTGAAAACTGTGGATCTAACTGTATCTCCTGTTTTCATAGAACAGGCTCAGACGGTGAAGAATCTGCCTGCAATGCAGGAGAGCTGGGTTCGATCCCCGAGTGGGGAAGACCCCCTGGAAGAGAGCATGGCAACCCACTCGAGTATTCATGCCTGGAGAATCCCATGGACAGAGGAGCCTGGCGGGTTACAGTCTATGGGGTCACAAGAGCCGGATGCAACTGAGCACAGAAGCTAGCGCCTCGGAGGTTCACAGCAGCTCAGCGTCAGGGTGTGATGAGCATCAAGAGCCCAGACTCCTGGGGGAACGTTCTTACGAAATTCCACTTGCTCCTTGATCCCAGGTACCAAACACACAACGGCTGGCAAAGTCTCCTATTTTAGTAAAATGCCTCTCTTTGGAAAGAAAGCAATTTGTGGAGTTCTAAGCCAAATTGATTTTGATTTACAGGGTTGAAAAAGAAAAAAAAAAAAGAAAGCAACTACAGTTAAGTGAAATGCCAGGAGATTTGTGCCCTGAGCTGGAAGTTTAGTCTGATTAGGTTTCCCTAGGTGTGCTCACCTTGCCTCGTCTTGCTCAGGATCCTTCTCCCTTGAACATGGACGAGGGTCTGATGGCCCAGATAGGCTTGCTCTGGCCACTGACCACTTTTCCGGTTGCAAATGTGCTTTGGTGCCTCTCGTGGGATAACACCTCCAGATGACGCCTGTGTGTGTGTAGGCAGAAGCTAAATGAAGCAGGAACCTGGTAAGCTTGGTCGCCCCTATCCATGTGGATTATTTTACTTTTTGAAAAGAAGCTCATCTTATTTGTCCTTCGGGAAACACCATTTATATTTTCTCTGTTTATTTATTATTTGGTGGCATCGCAGCATACTGGATCTCTGATCTTCCTGTGGCATGTGGAATCTTTAGCTGGAGTATGTGGGATCTCATTCCCTGACCAGGGATTGAAGCCGAGACCCCTGCAGTGGGACTGCAGAGTCTTAGCCACTGGACCACCAGGGAAGTCCCTCCACGGGTTTTTAAGGGTGCACTTGGGGAGATCTCTTGGCCCTGTCCTTGCAAACCATTCTAGGGAAAGGGGTTTGGCTATGCGGCTGGAGGCCGGCCCCCGGTCCTCAGCTGGGCGCCCTTTGAAAGTCCCGCAGCTCCTCTCTCCACAGGGCTCGCGGGGGCTGTCCAGAGGCTCTACCCTGCGCCTCTGCCCTGCGCCTGCTCGCGCAGCCACTTGATGGCACTGTTAGAACTGGAGAAAAGAGGCTTCCTCCCCTGCAACCGTTTTCCCTCATTCTAATCCTCTCCAAACTGTCATTTCCACCCACCTCCTTCCAAACAGAACAGAACAAAATCATTTCGTAGCCTGTTCCTGCTGCTCTGCCCCCAACCCAGTCCGCCCTGTCCGTCCCTGGCTGCCTGCAAAGATGAGTAGCCCCACTGCCTCCTTTTCTGCCCTCAGGGTCCCCTCTGTCCATCCTGTTTTTGCATCTTTATCATTCTGTGTGTGGTGGCGGGGTGGCCCTCTAGAGTTTCAGGCAATCTAGGGAAGTGGCAAGGGCCATGAAAGACTTATAAGGACCTGGGGGCCTAAAAGAGAAAGCAGAAGTGCCTGCAATCCTTCTGGTCGCATGACTTGTGTTCTAGAAGGAAAAAGAAACTAGGGCTGCATGCACAGAGGCAGCGTGGAGCAGGGTCACTGGAAGAAGGTGCTGGAAGGGGGAACGGGGCGGGGGAAGAATGTGCAGAGTGCAGGAAACGGGCTCTCGGCAGTGGAATCTTGGCGTCAACTTGGCCACTCAAAGGCTTTCTGTTCCTGGCTTCTGAGCTGCCGCTGTGTCAGAACCCCCTCCACTGGGTCAAGGGTAGGCGGGGTGCAGTCCTGAGCGACCCTCGCCCTCGTGCACTGGTTTTGACCCCTGCTTCCCAGTTCTGGCTGCCATTTCCTCTTCCTGTGAGATGTGAGTAGGGCGCAGACTGAGAGGACCAAGAGCTGGAGGAGAGAAAACATAGCTGTCCCCACCTCTGCCCACCTATCTCAGGTCCCCCAGGCTGCCAGGCGCTGCTGCCTCAGCTCGCTTCCCCCTCAGGGGAGACGAAAACAACATTTCTTGGGAGGAATTCGCTCTGAGAAAAGCATTTTCCCCTAACAATGACCAGGAAATCCTGTCTTGACTGATATTCTCAAGGTGTGCTGGCCTCTTGGCAGAGTCATTTGAAGGCTTATTCAATCATACAAACGCCCATGAGACATGGTTCCCAAACTCCGTGGAGGCGTGCTGGCCACACCCCTCCTCTTGGCCAACCCTGACCTTGAGCAGGGAGCCCAGCCAGCTTGCCCAGCCTGCCTGCAGGTGGGAGGTCTCTCTGCTGACTCAGGCCCAGACTGGGTCAGGTGCCTGCCTTCAGTCCCATGAGTAATACCCTGCCTGTCCTCTGCAAAGGGCCTTCCCAGGATTAATGAATTAGTCACCCCCCGGGAGAGTGAGGGTGCAGGTTATGGTCATCCTCATTAAGGCGTGCCTCATAAGGCCTGCCTCAGGCCAGTGAGTGTCTGGATGTGGGTCAGGCAGACAGTGGCTCAGGGTGTTCCAGGGAGAGGCTCCTCCAGGGCGCAGGGGAGGCTGGAGCTTCTCACTGGGCAGCCGGGGGCTTCACCCACTGAGGGCCAAGGGGAGGGGACTGGAGAGTCTCAGGTCCATGTGAGAAGATGCAGACAGTTTGATACAGGCTCAGCCACACAGTTCCACAGTCTGCTCTGAACAATTCAGAAACTGACGCCGATGAGCCCCCCATCGTTCTGCCCCTCCAAGCAGGCCATCCATATATTTATGAAATGCACCTCGGAACATTTTCCTTTCTGTGTCTGCGTGGGGATTTCAAATGACTAAAAGTGATAAAGCGCAGGTCACTATAGGACCTTGCAAAACAAAAGCGTGATGTGAATGCCTAGGAGAGTAGGGGCCCCGTGTCCCTCTGGGGCACGGGGCCCCCAAAGAGGTTTGTCTTCTTTCGGGAGCAGGACACAGGTGAGAGAGTTTTAGGAGGTAAGAATGTGTCCTGATGACAGAGCTAGGACCCAAGCGCCTTCTGAAAGCCAGACAGCAGAGCAATCCTTTCGGTCAACCCTGTCTGCAGCTGCTTTTTATAAACTTGGCATAAATACATGCTTGGAAATGCCCGGGCAGTGTATCTGGAAAATATTTTCTACCATTCGAAAACACACACACACACATATACATGCTTAGAAAGGAAAAAAAAAACACAACAGAAATTGTGCATATTACAGAGCAGCTTCACTTGTGGTTTTTTCCATTACTTCCTCAGTTCATTTTTCTGCTGCCAATTTTAGAAGGCCATAAGTCATAGTTGTTGTTAAACTTTGTCAGTTAAAATGTAACTCTAAGAACAAGTCATATGATACATTGGAGCCAAATGGCCTTTTGGAAAGCGTGGCGGTGGGAGGTAGGAGAGCCAGTCCTGGTGTCTTGGCGCTTCTCTGCTGTGTGTTAGGTGTCCTGCCCACGAGAAGAGTCCCCCCGTTGCTGGCCTCGGCTTCTGAAGGCCACTGATCCAAGGGAGGGAGGCTTCTCCACATTTATTCTGTGTGACCCAGGAATGGAACATAATCTTGTTTTTTGAAGTGCTCGTGTGTGCTAAGTCACTTCAGTCCTGTCCAACTCTTTGTGATTCTATTGACTGTAGCCCGCCAGGCTCCTCTGTCCATGGGATTCTCCAGGCAAGAGTACTGGAGTGGGTTGCCATGCCCTCCTCCAGGGGATCTTCTGGACCCGGGGATCGAACCTGCGTCTCTTACGTCTCCTGCATTGGCAGGCGGGTTCTTTACCACTAGCACCACCTGGGGAGTCCTCAGTCTTACACAATAATGAAATTCTCGATTGTTGAGAGAGACTTGTATATGTAACAGTTTTTTTTTTTTTAATGTAGACATTTACTTATTTATTTTATTTATGGCTGCGCTGGGTCTTGTTAACAGTTGCGGCATGCAGGTTCCTCTACCTTCATTGTAGCATGTGGGATTTAGTTCCGTGACCAGGGGTCGAACCTGGGCCTTCTGCATCAGGAGTGTGGAGTCTTAACCACTGGACTACCAGGGATGTCCCTTCCTTGTGGAGGTTTTATTCTAGTGGGATTGATGGATAGACAGACACGGGCTGACTCACCCCTACAGTGCCTTTTGTACATGAGGCTAGCTACAGCCCTGAAGCAGAGGGACAGACGGCTAAGAGAGCCACCAGGAAAGACGGCTTTATCACAGGCAGAGTGGGATACTCTTGGGTCTGCCGTGTACTGTCCAGAGCCTGCCCGCCTTCCCTGTGGACTGGGCACAATGCCACTGCTCATGGGGTGAAATAACAAATGTGAAAAGCACGTTTGTTGTTGTTGTTAAGTCACTAAGTCGTGTCCGACTCTTTGCGACCCCGTGAACTGTAGAACAACTGACTGGTTCAGAATTGGGAAAGGAGTACGGTAAGGCTATATGTTGTCACCCTGCTTATTTAACTTACATGCAGGGTACATCATGTGAAATGCTGGGCTGGATGAATCACAAGCTGGAATCAAGATTTCCAGGAAAAATATCAATAACTTCAGATATGCAGATGATACCACTCTAATGGCAGAAAGCAAAGAGGAACTAAAGAGCCTCTTGATGAGGGCAAATGAGGAGAGAGAAAAAACTGGCCTGAAAGTCAAATTTAAAAACTAAGATCATATCATTTCATGGCAAACAGAAAGGGAAAAAGGAGAAGCAGTGACAGATTTTGTCTTCTTGGGTTCCAAAATCACTGTGGACGGTGACAGGGCTTGGCAGCTCCCATAACCCTCTCCTGGGTCCCTGATTATCAGGTCTATTTCCTGCCTTCTCCTTTGAATAAACCGATTGAATCATCCAACCTTCCTTGGACAAACAGACCCTTTCCAAAACAGCTGGTCTGAATGACATTTGTTGGGACCTGCTCCCCCAGGTCCTTCCATGGCCCGGCGGTACCCCGCCGCTGGCCCCTAACGAACAAGGGTGGGGGCCAAGCTCCTCTCTGCGCCCCCTGTGTGCTATGCTCTCTCTACCTGGGGCCACAGCTTCTCGATGCTCTGTCTGCGGAGAAACGTTTCAAAGACTCAGGAAATGAACTCACTTTTTTTCCCCCCTCCCCCTCCTTTTCCAAAACAGTGCCGCCTTCCTGGAAGAAAGCAAACAAAACAAGTGTGACTATTTAAAAAATTATTGGAAAACGCCTTCTTCATGAATGCTCCGGCTCCTCTGGGGCAGATGTGTCACCTTGGGTTCCCTTTGCTGCTCAGCCCCTGGTGCGTGTAGCGGGGAGGGGCCAGGGCAGCCTTGGAGGAGGAGGAGGAGCTGATGGGGCCCGGTAAACAGGCCCCTCTAAACAACCACACGCACCTCGCACACTCAGATGTGGAGGTGAGTGCACCTGTGCGTGCTGGCCCATGTCCAGCTGAAACTAGCCCAGGGGTCTGCCTTCCTCCCAAGTGTGGACTGGCTTCTGCCAGGCGTGGGGGGGCTGACTATTTTGGGTTTCTAGGTGTTGTTATAAATAACAACAATCATGGGCTGTATGGGGATTGAAGACGAAGCCTTTTCCTTTCGGCCATCTGGGCAGGATGCTTTTCCTTTGATGAGGGAAAAAAAAACTTAGCTGTGTTTCAACTGGAAAATTGGCTCCCAATTGGGGTGACAGCAGACACTGAATGACCCTGTCTTTGCAGGAACGAGAGCAAGCTCTGTCCAGGGCAGGGGGCAGGGCGGGGAAAGCCCTTCAGCTGCTCAGGTCCTGACTTGAGGGGACGCAAGGCCAGGAGAGCCCCCTTGAGGTGTTCAGCAGCGTGGTTCTCTTGGCTCAGGTTTTTCCATTATCAGGCTGTGACAGCCATGCATGACAGACACCCTCCAGAGATATCTCTCTGCTTTCATAACACTGAACGATTTTTTTTTCTGACTCATCTTCAGAAGATCCCCCTCCCCCTCGTCATTTGAAAATAAATATAATTAGTAACAGGCAGACATACTGTATATAGCCAGCCCTTCCTATCCGGGAGAGTTATAATTAAATGTACACGCTGTCTGTTGTTCCCTGTCTACTAAATGCTTCGCCACCCGCTTTAGGGAAGCAGCAGCCCCCCGGGTGGATGTTGCAGGGAGAGAGAGCGGGTGGGGCTGAGTTCAGTGTCCCATGGAACGTGAAGGCCAGAGTGCTGGCAGAGTGGCAGGTATGCTCCCTGTCCCTTGCACTGCCTGCCTCTCTGCCTTTCTCCATCGTCAACCTTGAGCGGCTCCAGGAAATGCCTGGTCAGTTCTGGGGACTGTCCCCTCCTGGGAGGCAGAGAGATGGTTGCCAAGCCTGGTTGTCATGGCAACACAGTGGCTGCTGCTCCTGCAGCTGGTGAGGGGCACCTGAGTGCATGCAGGTTGGTGAGATCTGCCCTCCCCGGGCCAGGGGCCAAGACCGTCACATTCGTCTGTTCCCGGCTCCTGGCCTGCGAGGCCGGCACCCGGGCCGTGGCTCTGAGCTCAGGCAGGTTATCCCCAGGTAACCCTCGACTCTCCTTCCTGACACCAGGGTGGGCTGGGTGCTCGGTGGCCACTGCCCAGGCCCCGGGAGAGGTCATATTCTGCTGAAATCAGTGGGTCAGGTGGCTCTGGGAATGCACACGCACCTCGTGGGTATATTCTGGGACCACAGCACAGCCAGCAGGCTTGGCGACACCGGGCCTGGCGACACAGCGGAGGCGGGCGTCCCTCCTGTCCCTCGGGCAGCTGAGGCGGTCACCGGATGACGAGTTGGCCTGGCCCTCCCTGGCCTGGACTGAATACAGCAGCGTCATCCGAGCCACGGGCACCTTCACCCGGGCTGCTCTCAGAGTGTTTTCCAAGCAAATAGTAGTTTCACAACACCCGTGAGAAGTAGGTGGGGTGACAAAGCATTCTTTGTCCCTGTCTTATAGATGGGAAATGGCAGGGCTGGCCTGGCCAGCTGGTGAGGCCAAGAAGGGGAGGCGGGTGCCCTCCCCTCCCCTGGGACTCTGGGGCACGAGGTGCCAGGGTCTGCTGGCTCGTGGTCTCAAGCCCAGCTCCTGGGGGTAAGGGGGAGACCCCTCAGAGACAGAGGCCAGGGGTGGAGGCAGTGCAGGGCTTCTTGGGACTGATGGCCTCGGTGTCCAAACCAGGAACTCGGTCACGGCCCTGTGGTCTAAGATGCTGACCCCAGCCGTGGGTGACCCCAGCAAGTGTCAACGCGCTGTACTGAGCCCAGTCTGCTTGAAGTTACTGGACTCTTGGAAGTGGTGATTAAGTACTTTTTGAGCAGCTGTGCTGGTAATATTTCCAGTAATATTTCCAGGGCTATGGTGGTGAATGAGGCAGACGTGGCCCCTGTGGCTTGTGGGGCTTGCAGGAGACAGACAGTCACCACATCAAATGAAGAGGAATATAAAAATGCACGATGTAGGCTGGGGGAGGAGGGCCAACTTTAGGTAGGGGAGCAGAGCATGAGTCTGTAGGAGCTAATCCCAAATGATGGGGAGAAGCTGGACTGGGCCGAGCATGCCAGAGGGAAGGGGCAGTGGTGCAGAGGCCCGGACAGGGGAATGAAGGTGGCCTGTTCAAAGGTTAGGGAGAAGGACGTTGCAAGAGATGACGTTGGGAGTAAGCAAGCAGTATGTGACCCTGGATTTCTTGGAGAGGCGGTACCGACATACTTTGCTGATGGACTGGATGTGGCGCATGAAGGAGGGAAGAGTTAAGGATGACTTCTGAGTGTTTGCTTGAGTTGGAGAGTAGAGCGGCAGATTGAGATGGGGAGGACTTAGAGCACACGGAGATGGGAAGTGAAGAGGATGGTCTTGGACATGGGTGTTTGATGCTGCCTTCTAGCCGGCTGCAAATGGGGCTTGAGTTTCAGCCTTTCTTATGCTCTCCTTCTGAGATCATGGAGAAGAAAAATGGAAAGTTGGGAAACCCTGGTGGTCCAGTGGTTAAGACTCTGCGCTTCCAATGCAGAGGGCACATTTGATCTCTGCTTGGGGAAATAAGATCCTGCATGACGCATGGCCAAAAAAAAAAAAAGTGGCGAGTTCTATGCCAGTTGGGTTTTGAACTCACTGGGGCCTTCCAGGGGAAGCCTCACATCCCATATTTTCCAAAGAGGATTATATTCCTACTTTCTGGGTTTGGGGAGGTCTCTTCTACTGTAGGGGAAGGAGACCAGCCAAGATGGCCATGTGCCATATGGTGAACAGCCTTCTGCAGACCCAGCCTGCTTGTCCCTTCCTGTCCAGCCCATCTTGTCCCTTCCTGTTCAAAGCCAAATTCTTGGTCACTTGTCCTTGGGCATCGCAGTGAGACTGATGTCATCGCCTGTGGGTGAGGAAGGCCTGGAGCCTTGTCTCTCATTTGGTTGGTTTAAATGGAATGGTGAGGGTTTAGCCATGTCTTCCGCAAAGAGGCATTTGAAGAGCTGTGAACAGCAATGTCATTGGCCAGAGAGGGACCTGCTGAGAAGCAGGGCTGGGGCCCTCTGTGCCTCTTCAAAGCATGTACCTTAGGAGAATCCGTTCATTCTCTTGTAGCATAAATTGGAAGCTATAAAGAGACTTGATATTGGGCTCACCTACTCTATGTCACTGCAAGGCCAACTTATAGCCAGTAGTGCCATGGAAGCTCCAGTTCTGGGTCTCCAGGGAATTATTTTAGAGCAAAGGATTTATTGTGATGTTTACATGTATGGGAATCTCCTGACATCTTATCATAAAGCTTTACAATGTGGCACAGAGTGTATATTTTGGATTTTACCCTGGAAGTTTACTTCTTGGTGTACTAAAAACATTGAAGTGGATTTGGGGATATCAGTTCTCATACCCCAAGAACTCCTTGGGTAAAAAGTCAGAAGTTCGCCTATTAGGATCAGTTTTTCAACCAGACAGAATGACTATCATTGGTGTTGTGCTCTCCAACTCACAAAGTGCTTTCACGACCATTTCCTCATCCAATTCTCCCCACAATTCATATGCGGATATAGAGGCAGCAGCTCAGAGAGGTTGAGTCATTTGTTTAAAGTCACACAGCAAAGGGAGAGCTGGGAATGAGCCCTAGTCCTCTGGCCTCTACCTGCCCAAGGCCCTGCTGTTGCATCTTTGATGGAAAAGGGCCAGGGTGGTTCTGGCACCTGGACCAACCGTGTGACAGTGAGTTTGGTAAGCCCAGCCTGGGAGGTGTTTGAAATTCCCTGAGCTGGCACCTGGGAACGAGTTCTTCTTTCCAGAAGGCTGTGTTGCAATGTGACCAAGAAGGTTGAGACTGAAAGCCATTACTTCACCCATGTGAGTGAAGGTCATTCATCACCCCAGGAAGTGCACGGAGCTGCAACGTTTAGTGGGGAGGTGAGCTGCTCCTGAATGAAGCCTCGGTGTGGCCTGGCACCCTTCCACATGGTGGGGAGAAGGGGAGCTTCTGGAAGGGAGGATGTGCTAGGCAGCTCAGCCCAGGAGCCCAGAGCCCCCCAGGACCCTGGCCATACCTGAACCAGCCCCTCTTCTGAGAATACTAGGTGGAAGTTGCACCCACAAACAGGAGGGATGCTGGTTCACAGGAGCTGGCTGAGGCCTTTTGCATCCTGTGATGGGCATACCTGGAAGGTCACCTGGGGAAATCTGAGCGACTGCAAGTTACCCGAGTGTCCTTGCATGGACGACCTCGCTTCCTCGTTGAGCAGGTCACGCTTGCTTTCTTGTCCGAGTCCAGAGTGTCC
The DNA here is from genome assembly GCF_027580195.1 of Bos mutus. NCBI lineage: Eukaryota > Metazoa > Chordata > Mammalia > Artiodactyla > Bovidae > Bos > Bos mutus. The sequence continues at coordinate 37,831,967 of NC_091644.1, forward strand.
CACCTGCACTGGTGTCCGTGGAAGTCCTGTACCTCAGAGTTGGGCAGGGGGGGACAGAGTCCCGAACACATTTGTACATGTTCCCGCAGTGAGCGCCTACGTATATTTTGGCCACAGGATCTTAATTTCCTGGCCAGGAATCGAATTCATGACTCCTGCAGTGGAAGCTTGGGGTCCTAACCACTGGACTAACAAGGGACGTCCCGGGCATCTGTAACTGATGAAGTAGGGTAGTGCCGGGGCCTTCTGCCTCATACTTGTGACCTGGCTCTCCATCACGGCTCCCTTTTGGCCTCTCCTGATGAGGGCCCAGGGCTGAAATGTCCTTGAAAGTCTCCACTCAGGCCTCAGGTTGGTGTCCCTTCTTCAGAGAGGCTTTCCTGACGTTAACACCCATGCCCCCAACAACCTTGGTGCTTCCCACGGCACATGTCACCACCAGAAACTGGTTTCTCTGTTTGCTTCTCACATCTCTTCTCACCCAAAGGTAAACTCCATCAGAGACGGCACTGTACCTGGTCCGCCTCCTGTCACACCCTCAGCACCTGGCAGAGCCTGGGGCTGGCACACACAGTATCAATACCCCGAATGAATGGATGCAACCGAGTAGCTGACACGAAGGTGGGCTGGAGTCGGGGGGGAGGCGGGTTCATCTGAGCCGATGCCCCGCGAGCACCCTCGAGGATGCTCTGGGCTCCAGCAGCAGGCAAACTTTGTTCTCCTGGACCCCTGCAACGCTCTCTCTGGGGCTGAGCTGGAGGAGCATCCTAAGAGCATGGTTACTCCCTGATGGATGAGTGGGTTGCACGGAGGAGTAAACCCAGGGACTGGCCAGAGGTCAGGGGTCACTCAGCCTCAGAAACTGCACATGTCAATAGCATTGAGGCACCCAGGAATGTGGTTTTGGTTGATGTAAACTTGCTGCAATGGATCACACCTGCTTCTCAGCCCAGAGACGTGGGAAAGAGAAAGACACGGCTTGTTTTGGTGGTGGCGGAGGAACCGGTAATAGTAGAAGCATGCCCTTCGTCTGACTCAGAGCGGGTACCCTGCCATCGCCTAAGGACCTCAGGGAGGTCGGTCCAGGGCTTCTGGCCCTGCCTCGTCAGCGCTCGGCAAGCCACGTGTTCCAACAAGTACTGGCTTAGGGGATGGAACAGCCTGCCTTTTGTCCAAATTTTTCCTTTGAACTTAAGATGTACAAAACACCTTTTGAAGAAGAACATAACGAGATTGGGACGGGAAGACTGCCTCATTTGGACACTCATGTCCTCAGCTCTGCCCAGAGGGCTTCTGTCATCTGCTCCTCTGGCGCCTGCATCACACCCAGTCTTTGGGCTCCCAGGCTGGTCAGCGTGGGAGGCACGCTGAATGTGATTGCCTGGGAGGCAATCACATTCCCCGAATCTTCTTCTTTTCCTCTCCCCGCCCCCAGTTATTCTGCTAAGAGGATGTGGCAATTGAAGAGTGAGCTTCTGGAGTCGGAAGCCTGCCTGCAGACCCTGTGTTTATCCCCAAAACTCTTGAGGCAGAGAAAGCAGGACAGGTGAGAAGCACAGCTAGACAGTGACTCGCGGAAAGTCTAAGTTTCACTCCAGGGGATTCTCCTGGTGCCAGGGAACATGCTCAGCCCTCTCCCCTCCAGTCTTCTCTTGCCGAAGAGCTGCTGGTGGGAGGTATGACCTTTTCTCAGGCAGTGGGAGGGCCTGCCTTGCTCGTCAGGACCACAGCCTTTATCCCTCACAGCGCCCCTGTGTGGCAGATGCTGTAATTGCCTTGCAATTCATCCTGGAGTGTGACCCCAGGGTGCTGGGACCTGAGACTGAATAGAGCCTGCACCATGCTATGCAGAGAGGGGCATTTGACAGATGGGGCCAAAATGTGGACCCGACACCCACCCACTCACACACCTTATACCTTCTGTAGGAATCCTGTTCTCAGCAAGTGGTGGTTTAAAAGCCCATAGCCATGGCGATCCACTTTGGATTCAAGCTACATCCCGAGGCTTTTGTAAATCTCCCCTTGGTCAAATGAGCAGTTTGATGCCTTGGTTCTTTAAAATGCTGGAAATGTTTATTTCTTCTTGCCTCTTGTTCTTTCAAGCTTGAAATTTCTCTGCACATCAAAGTCTTCAAAATGCCCTCAAACTAGTCTCCAAAGGCATTTTCACTTGGCTCTGGGTGATAGCAGATGTTCTTCCTTTGGGAGGTTGAAGCTTGTGTTCTGTTCTCCAGTTCGGTGATGTTTAGAAGACCAGATACCGAGACAGACAGCCTTTTTCTCAGATGAGCAGAAATTTGTGTTATGTTTTCATAGATTTTGATTATTCTAAGTAGGGGTAGCTGAAGTCTACGTGGTGTTTGATGTGCAGTGGTTTTACCTGCTGCGATCTATGTTTTTATGGTTTTACAGCATCTTAGTACAATACCTCCAGAGAAGGCAATGGCACCCCACTCCAGTACTCTTGCCTGGAAAATCCCATGGATGGAGGAGCCTGGTAGGCTGCAGTCCATGGGGTCACTAAGAGTCGGACAGGACTGAGCGACTTCACTTTCACTTTTCACTTTCATGCATTGGAGAAGGAAATGGCAACCCACTCCAGTGTCCTTGCCTGGAGAATCCCAGGGACGGGGGAGCCTGGTGGGCTGCGGTCTATGGGGTCACACAGAGTCGGGCACGACTGAATCGACTTAGCAGCAGCAGCAGAAGCAGCACAATACATCAGTGTTGCCATATCCAAGAGGATGTTTTTCCACCATCACATTTGGTATATCATGAATGTATGTGCATATCCTATGGACAGATCTGACCATATTTCACTCAGAATTCGTTTATCTTTCTAAAGATTCTCTTGCCTAGTCATTAAAAAATGCAATCTAATTACCTAGGTAACTTTTTCATTAAGCCCGTTAAAAAATGTATTATATTTATTTGGCTTGCCCGGGTCTTAGTTATGGCACATGGCATCTTCGATCTTCGTTACAGCATGCCGAATCATTAGTTGTGGCATGCGGGATCTAGTTCCCTGATCAGGGATCGAACCCAGGCCCCCTGCATTGGGAGCGTGAAGTCTTAGCCACTGGACCACCAGGCAAGTGCCAAGCCCGTTTGTGTGTTTGTTTGAATAGAGGAGAACAACAACATTATAGTTCTTGATTTCTTGTCCCTCTTTGTCCCAGCTTACCAAATGATATCTGTCCTCACACGTCTGTCTGTCTCTTGCTCTCTCCAGGAACTGGAAATAAACTGTCCTTTCCTATTCCTGGCCACCCATCTGCATGTCTGCCTGCATCCTGGCCCCACAGCCCACCCCTCACTCCCTGAAGCTCTCTTGCATCCTAGGGAAGTCAATTCTGTTACCCTGCAGAATTCTGATTTTCCTGCTCTTTATCCTTAGCTTTCACTCATTCAGGACTTGGCTATACTCTTGCTTTCACTTCCTCATGACTCCTTATGAACCCACAGAAAACACGCTTGCTAAGGCCATTCATCTGCACTCTTTCACATTCACATTTCCAGGCGCACAGGGGCACCTTGAGGGAATGGTCCCACAGACGTCTCAAGCTCAAGACGGTCAGGAATGAATGTGCCATCCTCCTCTCCAAGTCTGCTTAGCTCCTGGTATTTCCCATGTCAGCTGGGGATGCAGACTCATCCAGGTGCTCAAGACAGAACACCTGGGTTTCATCCTCACTCCGCCTCATCTCCCCTGTTCTAGTCTTTTGGTTGAGTTTACTTTCTGACTCCTGTCTCCTGGGTCAGTCTGCCCTTCAGCGCTTGGCAGCCCCACTGGGCCCACATCTCCCTTGCCTGGACTATGACAATAGCTGATCTTTTAGTCTCTTTGCTTCTCCTTTGAAACTCTCTCCAAACTCAGTAGAGTAACCATTGATGGTGGGAATATGGCCATGCCCTCCTGGTCTTTTTTCCCATATGTTTTACCACAGGATATTGAATATAGTTCCCTGTGCTATATCATAGGACCTGTTTGTTTATCCATCCTACATATGATAGATTGTATCTACTAATCCTAAACTTCCAATCCAGCCTTCCCCCACCTCCCTTCCCACTCGGCAACCTCAAGTCTCTTCTCTGTCAGGGAGTCTGTTTCTGTTTCATAGATAAATTCATTTATTTCATATTTTAGAGTCCACATATAAGTGATGTCATATGGTATGGGTCTTTTCTTTTTAAAAACGTTATTATGTATTTATTTATTTGGCTGGGCTGTGTCTTAGTTGTGGCATGCAGGATTGCGGCATGCCAGATCTAATTTCCTGACCAGGGATTGAACCCAGGACCCCTGCACTGCGAGTGTGGAATCTTAACTGTTGGACCACCTGGGAAGTGCCTGTCTTTCTCTTTCTGAGTTATATTACTTAATACAATCATCTTTAGGTTCATCCATGTTGCTGCAAATGGCATTGCTTCATTCTTTTTTATGGTGGGGTGATATTCCATTGTGTGTGTGTATTTATGTCCTTCCATGACTGCTGATTAGTTGTGGGTCACATACAAGCTCTTAGCCTGGCATGCAAACGTGGACCCTGTTTATATTTTTGGCCTCATTTCCTGATACTGTGGGCTCTAGAAGTACTGAGCAACTTGTAATCACCAGCATCTGCATGCTGGTCATGCCCACTGGGGCTTCCCAGGTGGCTCAATGGTAAAGAAGCCACCAGCCAATGCAGGAGATGTGGGTTCGATCCCTGGGTCAGGAAGACCCCCTATAGAAGGAAATAGCAACCCACTCCAGTATTCTTGCCTGGAAAATCCCATGGACAGAGGAGCCTGGCAGGCTACAGAGTCCATAGGCTCACAAAAGAGTTGGACACAACTGAGCGACTAAACAACAGCAACATGCCCATGGCCTTAATAAGTATGATTCTCTTTGCCAGGGATAACTCCTAATTTCTCAGTTTCCTGGCAAACTCCTATTCATCCTGCAAGATCCTCACTCAGAATCACCACCGCTTCCTCCTAAGACAGCTTCCTCCCTAAGGCAGGATCAGTCACCCTCCTCTGAACCACGAGGAGACTGCTCTCATTCTCCCTGCGACTCTGGTGTCGTTTATCTTATCTGACTTCCTGCTGCCACTCACATCTGTGGGACTGTAACTGTTCTGAGAGCAGGACCTGTTTTGCTACAACCCAGTTTCTAGCACAACATACAGCATGTTAGAATCTCAATAAACGTGTCACTCTGAGACTGCAAATATTCTTGTTGTTGTCGTTCAGTTGCTCAGTCGTGTCTCTTTGTGACCCCACGGACTGTAGCACACCAGGCTTCCCTGTCCTCCACGATCTCCCAGAATTTGCTCAAACTCATGTCCATTGAGTCGGTGATGCCATCCAACCATCTCACCCTATGCCTCCCTCTTCTACTGCCTTCAATCTTTCCCAGCATCAGGGTTTTTTCCAACCAGTCGGCTCTTCACATTAGGTAGCCAAAGTATTGAAACTTCAGCTTCCGTATCAGTCCTTCCAATGACTACTCAGGATTGATTTCCTTTAGGATGGACTGGCTTGGTCTCCTTGCTGTCCAAGGGAATCTTAAGTCTTCTCCATAACCACAGTTTGAAGGCCTCAATTCTTTAGTGCTCAGCCTTTTTTATTGTCCCTCTCTCACATCTGTACATGACTACCATAGCTTTGACTATATGGACTTTTGTCACAAAGCAATGCAGACCTTTGTTGGCAAATATTCTAGGAAAGTGCAAAGAAAAGTCCTTGGTCCTGGCCCTTAGGCCTCTTCACAGCTAATACAGTTCAAAGAGGAACACCTGGCAGGGCCCCAAGAGACATCACAGAACCCGTCCCCCCCTGTCTGGGGTGGCCGACTGCTCTCACATTGCCTTTTTTGGTCAGAAGACTTGAGCCTGATTTGGCTTTGTCATTTACTGATGCTGAAACTCTCCGAGCTTCAATTTGCTAAAGGAGACAAGGATTTGCTAGGATAACGCAGCCCAGAGCCTTCTGTGAACCTGGGGGCTGCTACAGAGTTCTCTTCCTGCCATCAGGCATCTGGGCTTGCATCTCGTCTACAAGCACGAGGGGCATGTGTGCCCCGAGCCTGTGTCCAACGCTGTTTATAAAGGTCGATGCGCTGGCAGGGACGTGGCTTAGCTGACAGTGGCCTAGTACATTAGCAGCTGTGTTCCTTTATAGGGCGACGGCTGGGGAAGGTATCATAACAGTGCTGTTTGGGGTCACCTAAGGTTGGACAATGTGATGGAGCCACAGAGTCGAGGTTGTGGAGTGGCTCTGTTTTGACTCAGCACGTTTATCAGCACCTCCTGGTGGGGATTTGGTGGGAGCCGGTGGGAACGGGGGATGGGACATGGGCATGAGTGGGAGGGGAGGTGGGGATTGAGAGGGGGCTGGCAGGTGCAGCGTCACACGAGGGGAGCCCGTGATGGTCACGGCCATCAGCCGTGGGCACAAGCCCCCTCTGAGCTGCCACGGCACCCCAGGTGCGGCTCAGATGGCCCCCCGGGCAGCATGTAACACACACACCCATCAGTGAGGGGACTTGAGCCCCGCACTGCGGTTGGCCTTCATTGTACCGGTCCTGAGTGACACCTGCATAGACTAGACCTTGGCGCCAGTGTGTAATTCCTGGCATTAGCTAACCAGGTGGGGCGTTGCTGACACTTTCCGAGTCCTCCTTTTTTGCCCTAGGAAGATCCCTAGATTCTAGTCGTACAAGATGCCACATGTTTTGTGCCGGATTCCTCAGCAGATATCTGCCTCTCCCTGCACTGTTCAGGTGGCCACAGGCAGCGGCCCCCTTCTGCTGACTGTCCTCACCTAGTGGGGTTTCTCTGGTGGCCACAGCCTCCTCCCATGACTGGCTATCTTTTTACGAGCTAGACTTTGTTTTTCTGCCCATTCCTACACATCTTCACCCACTCATTTCTGCTCCAGTGCTACCGTGTGCGTGTGTGAGTAACTCAGTCGTGTCCAAATCTTTGCGACCTGACCCCATGGACTGTAGCCCACCAGGCTCCTCTGTCCATGGGATTTCCTAGGCAAGAATACTGGAGTGGGTTGCCATTTCCTCCTCCAGGGGATCTTCCCAACCCAGGGATGGAACCCGAGTCTCCTGCATTGGCAGGTGGATTCTTTACCCCAAGCCACCTGGGAAGCACCCTGCCCCAGTGCTACTGAACATCCTCTAAGCCAGCTGCCCCGCTCAGCCCAGGTATAGAAACAGGATAGGCTCAGTTCTGCTCTCCAGAGCTTGTGAGAACCAACGCCAGAGAGTGAACTAGGTGCTCTGAGATCAGATCCTGGACCCTCGGCAGGGTTATCAGCACAGAGTTGCTCAGCATCTTTTGGGGATAAAATACAGTGGCATCTATAAACACAAAATACATGCTACTTATGTATGCACATGTGTGATCAGTTTGTCTGACTCTTTGTGATCCTGTGGACTGTAGCCCACCAGGCTCCTCTGCCTATGGAGTCTTCCAGGCAACAGTACTGGAGTCGGTTGTCATTCCCTTCTCCAGGGGATCTTCCTGACCCATCGATCAGACCCATGTCTCCCGCATTGGCAGGCGGATTCTTTACTATTGAACCACCTGGGAGTAAGAACTATGTCTGAACATAGTTAGCATCATCAAGAATCTTCCAGAACAGGTGTTTTCTAGATATGAAACTCTTGGTGCCCTTATTATAATAAATCACTCAGTGACAATCCACACGTATGAAGGGCTTCCCATGTGGCACTACTGGTAAAGAACCCCTCCGCTAATGTAGGAGACTTAAGAGACACGGGTTCAATCCCTGGGTTGGGAAGATCCCCTGGAGGAGCGCATGGCAATCCATCCCAGTGTTCTTGCCTGAAGAATCCCATAGACAGAGAAACCTGGCAGGCTACAGTCCATAGGGTTGCAAAGAGTCGGATACGACTGAAGTGACTTAGCACGCACGTCCACACACATGTGAATACAGACATAATTAGCTTTGAGAGGGTTAAAACACAGCTCAGAGAAGGATTTTTGGAGATGGGCCATGCTTGCAAGCAGAACTTTCTTTCAAAACCCTCTTGGGCAGCAGTCTGACATAGGAATCCAGGGATAAAGGTGAAGCTCAGAATGGGAACCTACACCAGGTGCGTCTCTCACAATGCACCTCACCTGGGTAAACACACATTTGCATATCAATGCATGGATTATGATGCTTCCTTTTCTCAGAACTAGTCAGTGCTCTGTTACACACAGAGGCGGACAAACAGGCAGTGATCTTTCAAATTCCTTGCAATATGAGAGTAGAGGACTCAGGTCTTCAGAGCCCCAGAGGCCTGAACCATTTAGTGATTTCTTTACACTCTCCCTGAACGCAAGTGATGCTGTTTGGTAACCGATCCTGCCTTCAGAAGTGGGCCTGGCCTGTACTGTGCTGTGCAAAGTCACTTAGTGTCCGACTCTTTTCGACGCTATGGACCGCAGCCCACCAGGCTTCTCTGTCCATGGGATTCTCCAGGCAAGAATATGGGAGGGGGTTGCCATGCCCTTCTGCAAGGACTCTTCACCCAAGGATCGAACCCTTACGTCTCCTGCATTGGCAGGAGGGTTCTTTACCACTAACACCATCTGGAAGGCCCTGACCTGCACTGCTGCGGCTGCTGCTAAGTCGCTTCAGTCGTGTCCGACTCTGTGCGATCCCATAGACCGCAGCCCACCAGGCTCCCCGGTCCCTGGGATTCTCCAGGCAAGAACACTGGAGTGGGTTGCCATTTCCTCCTCCAATGCATGAAAGTGAAAAGTGAAAGTGAAGTCGCTCAGTCGTGTCCGACTCTTAGTGACCCCATGGACTGCAGCCTACCAGGCTCCTCCGTCCATGGGATTTTCCAGGCAAGAGTACTGGAGTGGGGTGCCATTGCCTTCTCCAATACTCAGTACTAGCCGGCCAAAAATTGAAATTCCACAGGAAGCCTGGAACTTGCAGAGGAAGACAGGTGGCTTTGATGGTTATTGATTAGTTCACTAGGTACGGATGGAAGTTTTCAAAGAGACCGAATGAAATACCAGGTCCTGAGCTTGGGCCTCATGTTGCTGCTGCCACGAGGAACAGGTGGGAAGGCTCCGGAGTGTCAGATGTGTCAAGTACAGGTGAACAGTAACTGGATCACCGCAGGGGCCTGAGGCGGCGGGGTACCGCCTGTGATCCATCAAGGGAAGCGGTGTCCTGGGGGCAAAGCCAAGTCCCTCCCACCTGTCAGCTGTGGGACTCATAGGTTAACCTGAGCCTGTTCCCACAGGACTGACATTGACTGGTTCCAGTCGATGGAAGTTGATGCAAATCAGTGCCATTTCCTCTGCAGCGATAATTAACCTGCCGCAACCTTGTAGGAGCAGGTAGTTTGGGGAGAATGGTGGGGAGATGTTGGAGGCAGATTAGCATTTTTCAGCTCTCATGGTGATTTGTGCTGAATTTCAGTGTGCGGGCACACGGTTCCAACTCATTACCATAAAAGAACCTCATAAATTCAATTGCTAGGCAGGGAAAATCGACTGTTTAGACAGAGGGCCTGGGATGCTAGTCTGCTCTGAGGGCCTGTGGGAGGCCTGGTCCCCACCTGAGTGTCCTCAATTTCCTGATCTGACCTCTAGAATTCGTCCAGCCCAGGGACCTACGATCCTACTCATTGTAACCAGTGAGGGGCCTGCCTGGGGCCCGAGGAAGCATCTAGCCTGCCTGCCTGAGCAGTCGCCAACAGACGACACGTGATCTTCATTTCCAGTCACTTGGAAGACAGCACTGCCTCCTTGGGCCCTCTGCGCATGAGCAGCTGCCCCGTGATTAAGGGTGGTGGGCTTATTTTGGGGGGATCAAGTGGCCCAGTGAAACTGATTACTTGCAGGGGGTGGGGCTCTCTGTTTTGGTCATTTTGATCCCAGCATTTAGCACAAGGCACTCAAGATCCAAGAACCATTCGTGGAAAGAGGGAAGAAAGACCAGAGGGAAGAACATTTCCCCGGAAATCCTTCCTTATGTTGGAACCAAATCCTACCGCCGTCAGCTCAAGTCACGTTCTCTGTAGCTTACTCTTTTTTCCATCGAGCATTTAGACACATCTTTAATTGGTTCTTAACACTTCTCAAGAATACCAATGAGAGACATCAAGTCTGTTATCCGCATTTCATTGATCAGGCGGGCAGGCACAGAGCAGAGGCAGCTGCTCTGCCATCCCTCGTGGCAGTGGGGTCTGGATGGGAGCTCGGTTTACCCATGTGCCCTTCCAAGGAGGGTGTGCTTGGAAGGCGTCAGTTAGGCCAATCCTGAGGGCCCACTGTCCCTGGTCAGGCTTCTAGAAATCTAGCACTGACTCTGGTTTCCAGAATGGTGAGTGTGCCTTTCCTTTTGGGGGTCCTCTGGCTGTGAGTGTGATGAGCATACATCAAGGTGCCTAAAGACACAAAACAGATGCTATGTGTCATTATTATCTTTTAGTTACTTTGAGGTTGAGTTTCATAGGAAAAGAGTGTTGTTTCATTTGCATTTAAGACTATGTTTAACCGTGGAACGAAAGGCTGGCTTTCCTTTACAGGAATTTCAAGTGGTAGAGGTCAGCTGGTCCTATGGACTGCATGTGTGTGTCTCCCAAAATTCATATATTTAATTTAACCTCCAGTGAGATGGTATTAGTGGGCGGGACCTTTGGGAGGTAATCAGGTCAAGAGGGTAGAGCCCTCTTAAACCAGAGACCCTGGAAGCTCCCTCAGCCCTTCTGCCCTGTGGAGACACCTTGAGAAGGTGCTGTTTGTGAGCCAGGAAGCAGGCCTTCATCAGACACTGATCCTGCTGGTGCCCTGATCTTGGACTTCCAACCTCTTCTGCTGTGAGAAATTAATGTTGGTTGTGTATAAACCACATAGCTTATGGTAATTTTGTTATAGTAGCCCAAATGGAGTAAGATACAGCCCTCGGAAACTGATGCAATGTTTCTAAGAGATGTAGATTTAAACAAATACTCACAGAGGCCATTAACGTGTGTGTGTGTGCACGTGTGTGGCGGTGGCATCTCTGTGTGTCAACGGAAGACATACTTTGTCATCCTCTATGTAGTCTGGGAAAGGAATTTGATAAAATACAGAAGAACTTCAAGGGCATTCCCTGGTGGTCCAGTGCTGGGCTTCCACAGCAGGGGACACAGTTGGATCCCTGGTCAGGGAAATAAGATCCTTCATGCTGTGAGGCATGGCCAAAAAAATAAACACATCAATATTTTAAAAAGAGAGAGAGAAAAAAAGAACTTTATACTCTTGTTTCTGTTTTTTGCCTCAGAATGCTTGAAGACCTTCCCAGCTGTTCTGTGTTTGGATCTGGCTCTCAGGCCTGAACACAGAGGGTGCAGAGGGTGGCTGGAACCAGTCCTGGGTTTCTCTGAGCCCCTCAAAGAATATTCTGAGTACATAAGAAACCATCTGTATACTACCTGCAGCAGGAGCTGTGCTGCTGAAGAACAGTAGCATGAATTAAGAAGGAAAATTCTGAGCTTAAAGTTAACCCCACTCTCTACCAGCATATACAGTTAACAAATATTTGACAGGAAAGCCAAGGACACCCAATGAAGAAAGGATGATGTTGAGAATAGTGGATAAACACATGTAGAAAAATGAAACTGGACCTCTATCTTATACCATTTACAAAAATTAACTCAAAATGGATCAAAAAGACTTAAATGTAAGACCCAATACTCCTAGAACAAAACAGAAAAGAAGCTCCTTGAACTTGGCATTAGCAAAGATTTTTTGGATGTGGTACCAAAAGCACAAAAAACAAAGCAAAAGTCAACAGATGGGACCACATCAGACTTAAAAGCCTCTGTACAGAAACAGAAAAAAAATCAACAAAATGAAAAGGCAACCTATAGGATGGGAGAAATATTTGCAAACCATGTATCTGATAAGAGGTTAATATACAAAATAACAAAAAACCCCAAACAATTTGATTTTTAAAAAATAGGCAGAGGAAATAAATAGACATTTTTTTCCCAAAGAAAATATCCAAATGGCCAATGGGTACCTGAAAAGATGCTCAGCATCACTAATCCTCAGGGAAATGCAAATCAAAGCCAAAATGAGGTGTTAGAATGGCTTTCATTAAGAAGATGAGACAAGTGTTGGTGAGGAGATGGAAAAAAGGGAACCCCTGTATGTTGGTAAAATGTAAATCGCTATAGCCACAACTGAAAACAATACAGAAGTTCCTCAAAAAATCAAAAATAGAACTGCCATATGACCCAGCAAATTCATTTCTGGGTATGTGCCCAAGGGAAATGAAATGAAAACAGGATGGTGAAGAGTGACATGCACTCCCATGGGTGTTGCCGCATTATTCACAAAAGCTAAGATATAGAAACAACTGAAGCATTCACCAGTAGCTGAATGCATAGGAAGATGTGCTGTATATATACAGTGGAATATTATTCAGCCACGAGAAAGGACATCCTGCCATTTGGAACAACGTGGATGGACCTTGAGGACATTAGGCTAAATGAGTCAGACAGAGAGAGACAAATACCATGTATCACTTATATGTGGAACCTGTTGTGAAAAAGCCAAACTTGCACAAATAGTGAGTAAAACAGTGGTTTCCATGGGTTAGGGTATGGGGGAGTATGAGCGTTATTTAAGGATATGAGCTTGCAACTAGTAGATAAATGAGCTTTGGAAGTCTAATACACAGTATAGTAAATATATATAGCAATATTGTATTCATCAAATTTGCTAAGAGACTATATCTTAATTATTCCTACCACAAAAAGCAATGATAAGGGCTTCCCTGGGGATCTAGTGTTTAAGGTTCTGTGCTTCCGATACTGGGGCAGGCACAAGGGCATCAGAGTGTGGGGCTCAGTAGTTACGGCATGCAGCTTTAGTTGTTCGGAGGCATGTGGGATCTTACTTCCCTGACCAGGGATCAAACCTGTGCCACCTGCATTATTGTAGGCAGACTCTCAAGTGCCGGACCACCAGGGAAGTCCCAGCTTTGCTCTTTCGCTTTGCTGGCTCTCCAAAGCTCTTTCTGAAATCAGCCTCACCGTTTATAGCTGAAGTTTCAAGCCAGCAACTTGGGCAGAATCTAACTGTCCATGCTTTGTTTGGCTGGCATGATGTTAATAAAAACAATTTAGTTAGTTAAAAAAAATCAGGAGCTCTCACATAGAAATAAAATTCCAACATTTTTTTTTTCTCACTTAAAAAAATTTATTTTGGCTGCACTGGGTCCTCAGTTGCGTCGTGGCCAACAGGGGTTACTCTCTAGTTGCCACTTCAGGGCTTCTCTCGTTGCAGAGTACGTCTAGAGCCAGTGGGCTTCAGTAGTTGCGGCGCGTGGGCTCAGTAATTGTGGCCCACTTGTTCAGTTGCTATGTGGCACGTGTGGTCTTAGTTCCCCCCCCAGGGATTGAACCTATATCCCCAGCACTGGGGATGGACCACTGTACCACTAGGGAAGTCCCTAAATTTCCAACATTCTTAAAAAGTCTTAGGGAAGACATACACTCCCCAGTTTGTCCTGTCCTCATGATTCCTGGTGTTTGCATCCATCCCACGTATTCACTCCTACCTACCCAGCCCCTGCAGACTTTGCGTTTTTGTCTCTTGATCTATGCATACCATGTGCCAGCAAGTTTCCTTCTTCTTGCAAAGACAGCAAAAGTACCAAGAGTATTCAGTGCACTGGCTCCACCCATTTCTCCATTTTATTGCATCTCCCTCCCTGAACCCTTCCTTCATGGACTGATGCTCACTCTGGTTGCCAATCATGTCCTCTCCCCGTGGCTCATGGTGTCCCTTCCCCCAGGAATGCCAACCTGACTTCTGAAGGCCAACTCATGATCATGGTTTCCTTCAGGATGTGCCAGGAAGCCTTCCTCCACTCCTAAAGCCCTCTGAAGCACACTCAGAATCACATTGCCATTTGGCTAATTTTTTTCTCTTCCATTATGGTTTTCCACAGAATATTGAATATAGTTTCCTGTGCTATATTGTAGGATCTTGTTGTTTATCCATCCTGTATGTAATAGTTTGCATCTGCTAACCCCAAACTCCCAATCCATCGCTCCTTTATGACCCTTCCCCCTTGGCAACATGAGTCTGTTCTCTGTGTCTGTGAGCCTGTTTCTGTTTTGTAGAAAAGTGCATTCGTGTCCTATTTTAGATTCTACATGTAAGTGATATCATGTGGTATTTGTCTTTCTCTGTCTGACTTACTTTACTTAGTATGATAATCTCCGTGTCCATTCATAATGCTGGAAATGGCATTATTTGATTCTTTTTTATGACTGAGTAGTATTCCATTGTGTGCGTATATGTGTGTGTGTATGTATGTCTATACATGCTGTGAACACTAGGGCCTACATGTCTTTTCGAATTAGAGTTTTCTTCCGATATATGCCCAGGAGTGGGATTGCTGGATCATATGGCAACTCTATTTTTAGTTTTTTGAGGAACCGTCATACTGTTTTCCATAGCGACTGTACCAATTTACATTCCTGCCAACAGTGTAGGAGGGTTCCCTTTTCTCCACACCCTCGCTTGGCTGAATTTCTTTACTGTACAGATTAAGAAATGGAAAATGTGACTCTCAAGGATTGTGCACAAGTAAAACTGTGTAAAACTTTGAGTAGAATGCAGGCGACTGGGAAGTGGGACTTTCTCACCAAACCACGTGCTCTTCCTGCAGATCCAGCCTCAGTGATCTCAGTGTCTCCAGCATCAAGTGCTTAGTGAATTTTCTCTGACTGATTGATTGATTACTAAAACACTCAGTGCTCCTGGCAAAGCAATTCTCACTCTGTGGAACACATTATCTTGACGTCTGTCTCTAGAGCTTAGATTGGGGGAGCTCAGTATAATCTTCAGATCATTTAGCAATGTCTTGGAGCTATTGGACATGAGATAAAGATCTAGGAAAAGTGCCTGCTATTGGCAAGTGGAAAGGAGGGCGGGTGACTTGCTTTAGGGCATTTCAGGTTTGTTTTCTAATCTAAAGCAAGGGTGGGCAAATTACTACCTGCAGATCAAATCTTGCCCACTGCTTGTTTTTATAAATAAAGTTTTATTGGGACATAACTGTCCTCATGTCAGTATGGTTTATGGATGCTCTCATGCTACATTGGCAGGGTTGAGTAGTTGCAACAGGAACTGTATGGCTTGCTGACCCCAAAATATTTACTGTCTGGTTCTTTAGAGAAAATTTTCTGATCCTCCTGCATGTAAACCATTCAAGAACGCTCCAGGTGGGATGTTATTATTCCCAATTGCTTGCTCCTCTGGATTCCTAATCTCACTACCCACAGTACGTGTGGGGGATGGAACTCAACCATTTGACTCCCAAACTCATTGTCCTTTGACCGAATGCCCACAGGACAAAGTCCCAATTCCCTAGCATGGAACAAACTCATCCAACTCTTCCCTCCTGTAAGTCCCTCAGAACGATGGCTTTGAACTCCTTGCTGGTTTCCAAACATGCCTTGCATGTGTCTATGTATTGAGATCTTTGTGCTTTTGAATTGTGGTGCTGGGGAAGACTCTTGAGAGTCCCTTGGACAGCAAGGAGATCAAACCATTCAGTCCTAAAGGAAATCAACCCTGCATATTCATTGGAAGAACTATGCTGAAGTGCCAATACTTTGGCCACCTGAGGTGAAGAGCTAACTCACTGGAAGAAACCTTGATACTGGGAAATATTGAGGGCAAGAGGAGAAGAGGGCAGCAGAGGAGACGGCTGGATGGAATCACCGAATCAATGGATATGAGTTTGAGCAAACTCCAGGAGATAGTGGAAGACAGAGGAACCTGGTGAGCTACAGTTCACAGAGTTGCAAAGGATTGGACATGACTTAGTGACAGAACAACCAAATGAGATCTTTGTGAGTGACATATCCTTTTCGCCAAATCCCTGGTTCTCCTTCCTAAGTCCTGATGTATATATCCTATAAATTAGATATTTTTTTGATGTGAACCATTTTTAAAGTCTTTTTTGAATTTATTGAATTTGTTACAGTATCATTTCTATTTTATATGTTTTATTATTTTTTTTTTTTGCTCCAAGGCATGTGTGATCTTAGTTCCTCAAGCAGGGATAGAACACGTACCCACAGCCCTCTGCACTGGGAGGCCAAGTCTTAACCACTGGACCACCAGGGAAGTCCTAGTCCTGATACATCTAAAATCTCACCTCCTCTGTGGCAGTTTCTCTGATTTTGTCAGTTGAGTGAATAAGAATGAAAGCTAATATTACTGAGTGTCTCTGGTGGCTCAGATGGTAAAGAATCTGCCTGCAATGCAGGAGACCTGAGTTTGATCCCTGGGTCAGGAAGATCCCCTGGAGAAGGGAACTGTTACCCACCTCAGTACTTTTGCCTGGAGAATTCCATGGGTAGAGGAGCCGTCACAAAGAGTCTCACATGACCGAATGGCTAACACTTTCAACTGCGGATTTTCTTCAAGTTGTGGACTAGGCTGTATGATTGTTTTAGCATGGCCCTCAGAAGTGGACACTGATATTCTCATTTCAAAGGGGCATGAACAGGTTGAGACAGCTTAAGTAACTTGACGACAGTCCCAGAGTCAACAAGGTTCCATTCCAGGGCTTGGCCCTAGTCTGCTTGGTGTTTGAGTTGAGCTGTTACCACCAGGCTCCATCTGCATCCCCTTTCTGCTCCCCCTGCTCCTCCAGCCCCACCTGTATAGCATTTGCTCAGCATGGGGTGACAGCATCTCCTGGAAGCTGGGAACTTCTGGGGGACAGTGAGGCAATTTCATCTAATTGCTCCGTCCGTAGTGTTTCAATAGCATTTAGCAGTTTGAGGGAGATAAGCTCCCTGCATTCCTTCCCGTTAGTGCCACCATCTCCCTGCCGTGGGTTGGATCATGCTCAGTGAACAACCCCAGCCTCTTCCCCACTTCATGTTTCAATTTTTACTGTGGTCACTTGGTACCCACTCCTTTCTGAGCATTTCAAAAAGGTTCTTATGTTTCATCCATAATTGAGTAAAGGTTTGCAGCTGTGAACAAAGGATTGATTAAAAGTAACAATAGCAAAAATAACTTCCTTTTCAGTCTGCCTTCCTCCAGAATATCCCCCAACTCCGATGAGACAATGCAGACAGTCTGTGATGTAAATCCACAGCATCTTATGGGTTTACTCAGATTCCAGAAAGGGAAACATGGCTATTTATCATAACAGTCAGTCCCTCACATATGAATGAGTTCCGTTCCAAGAGCGAGTTCGTAAGTCCAGTTTGTTTATAAGTCCAATGAGTTAGCCTATGTACCCAACTAATGTAATCGGCTATATAGTACTGTACTATAATAGGTTGATAATACTTTTCACACAAATGATTCATTAAAAACAAACACAAGAAATAAAACATTTTTAATGTTGCAGTAGAGAAGGCAATGGCACCCCACTCCAGGACTCTTGCCTGGAAAATCCCATGGACGGAGGAGCCTGGTAGGCTGCAGTCCATGGGGTCGCTAAGAGTCGGACACGACTGAGTGACTTCGCTTTCACTTTTCACTTTCAGGTATTGGAGAAGGAAATGGCAACCCACTCCAGTGTTCTTGCCTGGAGAATCCCAGGGACTGGGGAGCCTGGTGGCTGCCGTCTATGGGGTCGCACAGAGTCGGACAAGACTGAAGTGATTGAGCATAGCATAGCATAGAGTACCTTGAAAAGCACAGTAATACAGTACAACAGCTGGCATACAGGGACTGGCATTGAGTGAACGGGCAAAAAGAGTTACTGCGGGGAGGAGGGAGAGGGGGTGGGAGATGGTAGAGCTGAAGGATTGTCAGCAGTAGGAGACAGGACAAGCTGCAATGTCACTCATGCCTGATATTGATGGAAGGCATATTTGCACCTTTGAAAGTTTGCAACTAGAAGGTTTGTAGGTAAGGGACTCACTATACTAGATGAATGACAACAATAATATCTTGACTCTTTCTGAAGTTGGTACACTTCATTTTGCATTTTATGTGTTGGGTTTAGAGGGGCTTGGTCCCTGTGGTCCCATGACTCACAGCCAATGGGGAAATGCCACAGCCCCCTGCAGCCAATCGTGATTAGGGAAGTGATGTCAGATGAAGGGTCCCACCCATCCCGGGGTGGGAGGCACAGGGGAGACTCCCCCCCACCTCTCTGGGAGAGGGAAGAGGGAAGGGAGCAGAAGTTGGACCTCCAGTGTTGGTTGGAGCTTGGCACAGTGTCTGGACCAAAACTGTGTTGTGTAGAATAAGAGATGGCATGGGGAAGATTCCAACTGAGGTCTCTGATGGCTCTGAATTCAGAGGGACGGTGGAGTGGGGTTTACCTCGGGGCACACCAGGTCCCTGCCGAGGGCATCTGAAGGCCACAGAGAGATGTGACCATGCATTCCAGCCCTCCCCCAGCCCCCGCTTCCTGCTCTCACATACCTTCTCTCACCCAGCTCACTGTCTTAGTTGATCTTGCTCACTCACTCTTTGTGACCCTATGGACTGTAGCCTGCCGGGCTCCTCCATCCGTGGGGTTTTCCAGGCAAGAATACTGGAGTGGGCTGCCATTTCCTTCTCCAGGGGATTTTCCTGACCCATGGATTGAACCCGCGTCTCCTGCACTGCAGGCAGATTCTTTACCACTGAGCCACCACCCCACTGCCTTAGCTAGGGAAGATCATGTCACTCAGTGGTGTCTGACTCTTTGTGACCCCATGGACTGTAGCCTGCCGGGCTCCTCCATCCATGGGGTTTTCCAGGCAAGAATACTGGAGTGGGTTGCCATTTCCTTCTCCAGGGGATTTTCCTGACCCATGGATTGAACCCACGTGTTCTGCACTGCAGGCAGATTCTTTACCACTGAGCCACCAGGGAAGCCTGTGTCTTCCTGTGACTAAACAAATGAAAGGGATAAAGAATCTACTTGCCTCTGTTGCATTTTAATGGAGGCTCCAAACCACCATTACCTAGAGGACGTGTCTGAGCACCATGACGGAAGATGTGGGATTATCTAACCAGCTTGACAATAAAGATCCATCCCACAAAAATTCCTGCAGAACTGGCTATGTGCTGCGGGAACCATCTCAGCTGGGCTTTGTCTGCCCTAGTCTTCTCCTGGGTGCTGGAAAGGGCCAGAAGGTTCAAGATAGAGAGTTGGGATCTTGACTGCAGTTTCGGTGGGAGGGGGTGGTGGGGGCATATGACGATCAGCCTTGCCACTATAAACACCAGCCCTGCCACAACCCTGTGAAGAGCCAGGGAGCTGGTTTCACATTTTGCTTTGCTGGTATTTTGTCATGAGACCAGAGGCAAGGGGTCCTCTTCCAGGGGTAGGTAGCCCTGTCTCACTCACATGTGTAAGGACAAAGCATCTTGGTGCACATGACCATGATTTGAAGTGTGTTATAGATCCTTTGCCTCTTGTTTCAGGAGAAAGGAAAGGATGCAATGACCCAGGTCTGGGCTGGGTCCCAGCTGATGCGTCATCCTGCGTCTGGCCTCCCTCTGGGGTTTTCTCTTTGGTTTGGAGAGGGGACTAAGCATTTTTTGTTCCGTGTTCCTGGTCCCAGTGATAACAGGGGCTGTGAATTATGGACGCAGCAGCAAATGTTTTTAATCTTCCATGAAACAAAACCAGCGTGTGTTCTGCACCAGGGGCCGAGGCTGAGGGAGGAAGCCAACAGCTGCTCGGATCTGGCTAACTCGGGCTGACGTCAATGTGAGTCCGTCAAGGCCAAGGGCTCCACGCAGGAAGCTTCACAGTGATACCGAAAACAAATTTGCATTTTTTCCTTTCACGGGAACTCAGCGATGCTCTGTTCCACTGAGATGTTTTCACCAGTCCTTGCAACTAGTGTGTTGAATAAACCTGGCTTGCGGTGGACTGGGGGCTGCAACTTCAGGGTCTGTTTGCTCTTGCCGCTTTAAAATGTGTTCAGCGGGATTAATGTACCCTGGCTTGGGATGAAAACGCTGGCAGTTGCTGCCGTTTCTGCTCCTCTTAGGAAATAGTCTGTCCTAAGGTCGCTTTAAATGGAAAACAGTCTCAATTTGGAATTTGAAGGTCCAGGCCAAGATATTAGTCAAAACTCTCAACTTTGACATCCCATTCTTTTCCTGGCTCCAGTTTAGCTTGCTTAGGCCTGGAGGCTTGCTTTGGAAAGGGAGCTCCTCTGCTGGACTTCTGGGCCCTCCACCACACCTCCCCGAGGTGGAAGCTGGAGTTCGGGGCAAGTAGCAGGCACAGGAGAGCTCTTCCTTGAGTGGATGCTGTGGGAGTCCAGTATGGTTTAAGCTGACCTTTCTCCTGGTGGAATTCTTTTAAGGCTCTGTACCTCTTTGACTTTAGAAGAGGGGAGATGTCCCTCTTTTGAGTGGTCCCTTGGGACATTTCCCTTAGCTTTACCTCCAACTTCTTGCTGCTGGGGTCTCTGCCAGATGAGTTTGGAATGAGGCCATCCTGGTTCCCTCCCCGTGTGGTCCACCTGGCTCTAACCTTCACACGTCATCTGCCCTGACAAACTCTTGAGGTGGAGGGTGACCCCAAACCAGGCGCTTGCTCCTGCTGCCACCACCTAACAAGAAGTGACCTTGCCTATTCATTAGGTTTCCGTGGGTGCTGTAAAGACTTACCACAAACTTGACGGCTTAAAAGAAACGTGATCTTCCACAATTCTGAGGACAGAAGTCTGAAGTCAGTGTGTATGTGGGAATGCTCAGCTGCTTTAGTTGTGTCTGACTCTTTGTGACCCTGTGGACTATAGTCAGCCAGGCTCCTCTGTCCAAGGGATTCTCCAGGCATGAATACTGGAGTGGGTGGCCGTGTCCTCCTCCAGGGATCTTCCTGACCCAGGGATCTTCCTGAC
Source organism: Bos mutus (assembly GCF_027580195.1). NCBI lineage: Eukaryota > Metazoa > Chordata > Mammalia > Artiodactyla > Bovidae > Bos > Bos mutus. The sequence continues at coordinate 37,852,830 of NC_091644.1, forward strand.
CCAGGGATCGAACCCAGGTCTCTCGCATTGCAGGCAGATTCTTTACCACTGAGCCACTGGGGAAGTCCCTGAAGTCAGCTTACTAAGCTAAAATCCAGTGTCAGGAAGGCTGAGCTCTTTGTGGAGGCTCTGGGAGAAAATTTGCTCTTTGCCTCCTTGGGTATCTGGCAGCTGCCAGCATTCCATGGCTTGTGGCCCCAGCACACCAATCTCGGCTTCTCTGGTCACAGGACCTGCTTTGTGTACAGTTAGGTCTCCCTCTGCTCTCTCTTATAAGGATACATGTAATTGCGTTTGGGGCTCATCTGAATAATACAGGATCACCTTTCCAGCTCAAGAGCCTTAACTTAATCACACCTGCAAAGACTTTTTCCAAATAAGGTCACAGTTATAGGTTCCAAGAATTAGACCTGACATCTGAGAGGGACTCACATGGTAAGCTCACCAAGTAGTTGGTGGAAACCCCCAACATGTTTGAAATGAGGGGCAGGTCCCCACCTGACCTTCAAGAAACACTTTGTGCTTTCTCCAAAGCTACACTTCTCAGAAAACCCTCTCTTTAAAATCCTGTCTCTCAATGAGCTGACGGGTTATATTCTCAGGGTCAGTAGGCTCACATGCTGTGAACCTTGAGTGTTTCCTGTGAACACTTCTTGCTTTGGAATTTTACAGCAAAAGCAGTTTGGCCTTCAAAGTGTCACTTTTAACATTCTGTTACCTCTGCGATGGAATGCCTGGTCGTTGCTGCTGCCGGGGGCCGTGGCCTTCAAGGCTGCCCAACGGGGCTAGAATCTAGCCTGCGCTCTGCCTGACGAGCCTGGCATGGATGCCTCCACCTGTGGGCAGCTCGGGGCCCTCTTTGCCCGTTCACATGGCCACGCTGTCCTTGTTCAGCTCTCAAACAGTCCAGGGACTTGCCAGTGGGAGGCGCAGAGATGCCGGGGCTGCTACGTGGCGTGGAACTCTGTTGACAAATGACACAGGCCACTTCCATCTTTGAGTTTCCAACTTGCAACTGTTGTGCTGAGCTAGAAATTTCCTATTCTGTGGGTTAGCAGATTGTCATTTGATAAGGGTTTCATGTTTGTGTGAACTAAGCTGAGATGGACAAGCTGGCCCAGAAAGAAAATGTAGTACTCCTCAGCTCTCAGAAAGCGGGTCCAGCTTTTAGGGGAGACAGTGGAACAGATGTGTTGGGAAGGTTCTGGAATGTTTAGGCCATAAGTACTTTTATGGCCTTCTTCCGCCTTAGCAGTGAGGACAAGCAGCCTGCCTCTTGGCTGCTAGAATAGGGGATGGAAAATCAGAAGTCCTGGGCTAAATTCCTAAAGACTTGGGTTGGCTGGTTAACATGAAACCGGTTGGTTCACAGAGTTACCTGGGAAAACTGCAATTAATAGAAGAAGAAGGTGACAGAGATCCCTGAAGATATTGTTCAGAGATTTCCCTTGAGGTCCAGTGGTTAAGACTGTGCTTCTGCTCCAGGAGGTGGGGGTTCAATCCGTAGTCAGGGAACTAGGATCCCGCATGCTGTGCAGTGAGGCCAAAAAGTCAAAAAAGATATTGTTCAAAATGACAAAGGCAGCAAAGGTCAAGCTTGCTCAAGGACTGATCAGTGTGCCTTTTGTTCCTTTTACTAAATATTTCGTTCTCCTTTCTCTTCTTTTACCACTGAACCCCTCGGCCCCCCGCCCCCCACTGATGATGGTAGAGAATTTGAGTGTCTTCATATTCTCTCCCAGCTGACCTTTTTCTTGATTCTCAGAGGCTCAGAGGAGGGTCTGTTCTGAGCAAGTCCATCTCTTTGGAAAATCCTGGGGGGGAACTGAGGAAGATTTGGGGCAGCCTTGGTAGCCAAGCTTTCGCCAGTGTTATGAGACCTGTTACCTAGTACCTTAGTCTGCCTGGGCTGCCAGAACAAAGTACCACAGACTGGGTGGGCTTAAAGTATGGAAATTTATTGTCTCACAACTCTGGAGGCTGCAAGTTTGAGATCAGGGAGTCAGCTGGGCTGCTTCCTTTCGAGGCCTCTCTCCTTGGTTGGCAGATGGCCGTCTCCTTCCTCTGTCCTCATGTGATCTTCCCTCTGTGTGTGTCTGTGTCCTAATCTCCTCTTTTTTTACTATTTATTTTTATCTGTTTATTTGGCTGCACCAGGTCTTAGCTGCAGCACATGAGACCTTTTCGTTGTGGCGTGTAGGATCTGGCTCTCTAACCAAGGATTGAACCCAGTCCCCCTGCACTGGGAGTGCAGTCTTAGCCACTGCACCACCAGGCAAGTCCTCTAATCTCTTCTTAAAAAGACTCTGTTCATATCGGATTAGGGCCTACCTTAAAGACCTCATTTAACCTAAATTACGTCTTTCTAAAAAAAGTTATTTATTTTTAATTGACAGATAATTGCTTTACAATATTGTGTTGGTTTCTGCCATACATCAACATGAATCAAGCCAAATTACCTCCTTAAAGATCCCATTTCCAAATAGAATCATTTTCTGACCTACCAGGTGTTAAGGCATCAACATATCAATGTTGGAGGACACAAATCAGCTCATTACACTTGGGAACCTCTGGACTCAGCCACTCTAGACCAGACTGGGATTGAATTCCTGAGAAGAAAGGGGTAAGGCCATACAACTCCATTCCTACTCACAGCAGAATTCCACAGGCTTTTTCCTGATTCCTACTCTAGCCTCCAAGCTGCCCCCCACAGCAGCCCCAAGTCAGAGACAGGCCTCTCTGATGCTGTGCATCCTTCTCTGCCCCTTATAGACCCACCTTTTCCATAGAGGTCCCATCCTTCCTAGGAAGAGGGAGTCTCTGCAATTCCTGCCAATAGTCAAGTAAAGAATAAATATGAGGGCTGACCTAGCGGGGAAGGAAGCACACAGGGCACTGGACAGGGGTGTGAGAAGGAAAGATTAGGGCTGACTACACATGGGCATGTGACCCTCTGTGCAGTATTTTTAGTGCCAGCTTATAATATACCGCCGCCTCTAGCCCTCGTGACTTGTAGCCACCTGGTCCCAGTGGGCAGTGTGGTGCAACGGCCACAGGCCTGGGGGCAGTCAGACCTGGTTTGACTCATTTCTCTGCCATTGACTAGTTGTGTGACCTTGGCTAGTTTACCTAATCTTCTCGGGCCTCGGTTTTATCATATATGAGTGAGAAAGGGATGTTGGCCTCATAGCTTTGCTGGGAGGATTACTTGAAAACCATGCCTGAAAGCTGTTGGTATGTACTGAATTAGATTCCCCCCAAATTCATAGATTGACACCCTAACCCCAGCAGCTCTGAATGTAACTGTATTTGGAGATGGAGCTTTTTAAAGAGGTGATTAAGGTAAAATAAGGTCCTTGTGCTGGGCCCTAATCCAGCATTAATGATGTCCTTATAAGAAGAAGAAGAGATTAGGACAAAGACAGAGGGAAACCATGTGAACACACGGGGAGAAGGTGGCCATCTATAAGCCAAGGAGAGAGGTCTCAGAAAGAACGAACCGTGCTGCCCCTTGATCTCAGACATCCAGCCTCGGAACTGTGAGCAAATGAATGTCCATAGTTTAGGCCACCTAGTCTGCGGTACTCGGTTATTGCAGCCCTAGCAGACTAATATTTCTGGTGTATAAACCACGTTCTTCCTTTTCTTCTGGCCCCTGGCCCCACTGCCCCCAGCTGGAGCGGTCTTGGACTAATCCTATCTGCTTTGACTGTATACTTTGTAAACTAGATGGGATACACATGGACAAAGGCTCAACATGGAATGCAAGACACAGATCAAGGGAAATAGAGGACTGTGTTAGAGAAACATCCGGCACCTTAGACAAAAAGTCCTTTAAAAATCACCTAAAAATCGGCTCCTTAAAAAAAGATGAAAGCTGTCTGTCGTGGTTGCTTTCTTGGGTTTTTCAGAAGTTCCCTGTTGAGCCCCTCTGCCTATAGTTCTTTGAATCTGGGGTCCCTGTGGACTAATTCAGGAAGAAAACTTTGCAATATTGATTCTCCTAATTCAGGGACATGACACCTCTTTTCATTTGTTTAGTTCTTTAATATCTTTCAATGAAGTCTTAGAATTTTCTTCCCTAAAGACTGACACATCTTTTTATTTCATACTTCTAAGCATTTTATTTTTTCATACTTTTGGAATTTTAAAAAACCGCGTTTTCTTTTTTGCTGGAGTATAAAAACACAACTGGCTTTTATATTTAGATGTTGTGTCTAGGATTCTTATTATACTCATTAACTCTAGTAACTTAAATGTAAATTATTTAGTGAGATGCTTCTGTAGAAACCATATCATCTGCAAATAATAACAGAAAGGCTTCCTTTCTAAACCTCTTGCCTTTTATTTCTTTTTCTTGCCTTATTGTGTTGTCTAACATTTCCCGCAAATGTTGAAAGCAACTGGAGTTATCAGGCATCTTTGTCTTATTCCTAGTCTCAGAGGTAAAGCCTTCAGCATTTTAGTTTCTTGTGTCTGCTGTAGGTTTTTTGTAAATATACTGTATTAGGTTAAGGATGTCCCTTCTATTTGTAGTTTGCTGAGAATATTTCTATTTTAAAATCGTGAACAGATATTGAATTTTAAATAATACTTTTCCTGCATCTATAGAGGTAATCAAGATTTTTCCTCCTTTGATTTGCTAATACAGTGAACTACTTTAATTTGTTTTCCAAAGTTAAACCAAATTTGCATTTTTAATTTAAATCCATCTTGGTTATCCTATGTTAGAATTTTCATACATTGTTAGATTTAATTTGCTAATTTTATTTTTTTATTTGCTTATTTGTTTTAAATATTTATTTATTTGACTGTGCCAGGGCTTAGCTGTGGCACAGAAGATGATGTGGGATCTTTAGTTGTGGCATATAGGATCTAGTTCCCTCCCAGTGGTTGATCCTAGGACCCCTGCATTGGGAATGTGGAGTCTTAGCCACTGGACCATCAGGGAAGTCCCCAATTTGCTAATTTTTAAAAAAGGATTTAAAATTGAAATTCATGAGCAAGTTTGGCCTGTGATTTGGAGATTTTCTGTTTGCCTTTGCAGATGGGCTCACTGCCAAGTGGGACTGCCAGGTATGAGGATATGAGTGTCTTCAGTAACTCTCTGGTTTACAGTTGGGCTGAGCCAAAGGGGAGCCCTGGCAGGAGGTGGGAGAGGAAAGTGAGGTCACTACAGACTGGCTGTGTCCTTTGATAGAAGGTCCTCTCAGAGCGGCCTACTCTACTTCACTCTTTATCTTTTGTGGTTTTGATAACGTCTCTCTTCCCTGTTTCCCATCCCAGGTACAAATGCCTCGTTTCCCTTCGACCACATGCTGCAAATGAGTCCTCTCCAAATCATCTAATTTCCTGCTGGGGCTTTCACTGATGCAGTTTTATAATCAAGTTTTACAATCAAGCCTATGATAGCTTAATAACAGAAGGTGAGGGCTCTTCCTTCTTTATCTATACTCTGGAATAGAACTGCTTCCTTGGTAGAAAAAGTTAAAAGTTTGGTAGAACTTGGTGAAACCATCTGGGCCTGCTGCTGCTGGGAGAAGAGTTTTACCTACTCAGTTCAATGTCATTCGTGGTTGTTGAACTATTAACACTTTCCCTCTCTAGGGTCAGTTTGGTAAGTTGGAAATGCATTCATTTGCAAACTTCCTGGCCTTTATTTTTTACACTATTTTCTTATCAACCTTTTTTTCCCCCTATACAGCATTTTAATTGTCACTTTAAAAATAATAAACTTTATTATTTTTTAGAGCAGTTTTGGGTTCACAGCAAAATTGAGCGAAAAGTACAAAGGGTTCCTATATACCCACTTTCCCCACATTTGCACAGCCTCCCTTCTTATCAACATCCCTCACCACCGTGGTAGGTTTGTTATCGTTGATGAACCTGCGTGGCATCATTGCCACCCGAAGTATGTAGTTTACATTATGATTCACTCTTGATGCTGTGCCTTCTATGTGTTTTGGCAAATGTATAATCACATGTATCCACCATTACAGTAACCCAGAGTATTTTCACTGGTCTACAAATCCTCTATATTCTGCATATTTATTACCACACTTCGCCCCTGCCCAAGCCCCTAGCAACTTCAGCACTTTTCATTCTTAACCTTTTTATTTGTATCCTTTCTTTTTTAAGTTTGTTGATTTTATTAATCTTTATAAAACCCAACTATCAGCTTTTAAAATCCTATGGTAAAAAAAATAAAATAAAACAAAATCGTATTGTAATTTGTTTTTTATTTCATTAACTTCTCTTTATTATCTTTTTCTTTTTATTTCTTAGGGTTTATTTTTAACTCTTTTTTTCCTAAGTTTCAAACTTGATTAGTTTTTCTGCCTTCTTTCCTAATGCAAGCATTTAAGACTACAAATTTCTATTTAAGTGGCATTTTAGCTGTGTCTTGCAAAACGCCTTTTATTTCTAATATGGTATTTACATTATAGTTTGACTGGAAATATCTCCTCATCTCAGTTTTGATTTCTTTTTTGATCTATGGGTTATTTAGAAGAACTTCTAAATATTTTAGCTTTTCTATTTATCTTTTTATTATTGATTTTTAACGTCATTGCATTCTAGTTAAAGAATATCGTTTGTAAAATATTAAACTGTTATAATTTGTTAAAATTGGCTCTCTGGCTGAGTATGTCATAGATTTTCATAAATGTCATATGTGCTTGAAAAATTATGTAATATGTAGTTGTTATGTATAGGTTTTCTTTACAGATCCTTTAGATCAAGCTTGTTAATTGTGCTGTTAAAATACATGTTATGTTTTCTGACTTCTCACTTTTTTATTCTATGAAAGGATGTGCTAAACCTTCCTACTGTGTTGGAGGTTTTGTCTCTTTCTTGTTATAGTTCTTTCCATTTTTCCTTTATACATTTTGAGTCTCTTGTTAACTAGTTACAAATTCAGATCTGCACCTTTTATCTTTGTGTACTGAATCTATCTCTAGCAATTATTTTTTGGTCTTAAAGTCTATTTTAATTCATATTAATTATTAATACATTAGCCTATATTAGGCATGCCTGGAATATTGCATTCTATCTATTTTCACTCTTTCTGTATTATTATATTTCAGTTGTATCTCTCTTAAACATCATAAAGCTGAATTCAGTTTCTACTACTCAATCTGACGATCTTTGTCATTTAATGGCAGCATTTAGTTGTTTTTATTTATTGTAATTATAATTTTAGAATTAGTTTTTACCATCCTTTTGTGATTCATGTTTGTCTTGCATTTTTCTTTGATTTTTCTATATTTCTTGACCTTTTTTTTGATTGAATGAATATTTTTTTCTTATTCCATTTATATTCCCATACAGGTTTGGATGCTCTGTTTCTCATTTCTATTGTGTTAGTAGTTAACCTTACACGTTTAACATGTGAAGTTAATTATTATCTTTTCCTTCCTCTGGAATAATGTGAAATCTTAGAATACCTAAATTCCCATCATTCTCTCCAGACGTGTGTGGTATTATTGTCAAGTATTTTAGTTCTGACTTGTTTTACTTTAATTGCATAAATGGAGCATAATTATCATTGTTTTACATCATCCCTTTCTACTTAGATTTACCCATGCATGTTTTGCTGTTCATTTATTCTTGCATTCAGATCTTCCTCTTCTGGGATCATTTTACTTCTTTCTGAAGTGACTGAGAGTCTGCTTGATTTGAATTGTCTAAAAATGCTCTTTTTCCCTCTTCTTGAAAAATATTTTCCATTTTGGTTGGGCATACAAACAGGAGTGGGTTAAATTTCTTTCCCTCTGTTGACAGAGGAATGGCATTTGGAAACAACTGTTCTTTATCTGTTTGGGATTTTCTAGGTCAGCATTTAAATGTCTATTTCCTACACAACTCATAAATACATTTTCCTCATTTTTTTCGAACAATAACTGAAATACTGATTGAAAATTTTTTTCACAAATATTTTTTCACAATTGTTGCAAAAGTGCAATCCTGCACTTTATGCAGTTGAATTTTTTAGACCCTGCTTATCACATTATGACAAGGCTTTACCCACCTTCTCTGTGTGTAACTTGTTATTTCCATCTTAAAGGTTTATGAGCAGAAGTTAGTAATTTTAGAAGGCAGTGACCAAGATGGCAGACCCTGAGCTCATCTCCTCCCACATGCACACCAAAATTACAACTCTTTACAGAGCAACTATTGATGAGAATGACCTGAAGACTAGCAGAAAATATTTTCCACGACTAAAAATATAAAGAAGGAACTACAACAAGAGGGGTGGGAGATGCAATATGGTCAAGCCCCACGTCCTGGGTGGGTGACCCACAAATGGGAGGATCATCGCAATGGCAGAGTTCTCCCTGAGGAGAAAGGGGTATGCGCCCCACATCAGCACCCCCAGCCCCGGGGCCTGGCACTGAGCGGACAAGCCCCCAGAACATCTGGCTTTGAAGGCCAGCAGAGCATGAGGACAGGAGGGGTGGAGGGCTGTGGGAAACAGAAACTCACTCTTAAAGGGCACATGCAAAATCTCTCATGCTCCAAAACCTAGCACAGAGGCAGTACTTTGAGATGAGCCTGGGTCAGACCACCTTGGAGAACCTCCTGGAGAGTCAGGAGGCAACCAGGACTCCCCCGGGGGACACGTGCTGGCAGCAGCCACTCTGGGGAACTTGTTCTACCACAAGGAAACTGGCACTGGCAAACACTTGTTTGGAGTCTTCCCACTTGCCTATTGGGCTTCTTTGGTGACTCCGATGGAAAGGAGTCCACCTGCAATGCAGGAGACCCGGGTTCGATCTCTGGGTTGGGAAGATCCCCTGGAGAAGGGACTGGCAACCCACACCAGTATTCTTGCATGGGGAATCCCATGGATAGAGGAGCCTGGAGGGCTACAGTCCCTGGGGTTGCAAAGAGTCGGACACAGCTCTATCTTAACACACACACACACTTCCTTCTAGCCTATTAGCACCAGAGTCTTATCTTTCCTCCAGTTGAGTAGCACCAATTACCAATCCTGGGACCTCTTAGGTCAAGAGGTCAGCTGTGTGGGGACCCAGCCCTACCCACCAGCAGGCCCAGGATGTGAGCTTGCTCACCACTGAGCTGGTACTAGTACTGAGATCCCCAGGCTCTACTACCAGCCATCCTGGGACCCAACCCCATCCACCAGAAGGCTGAAACCAGTCTCAGACATCCACTCCGCCCCCAGGACCCCATAGCCAGTTGCTCTGGGACCTAGCCCTGCCCACCAGTGGGCTGGCATCAGCAGTGAGCTACACAGCCAGCTGCACTGGGACTTGGTCACACTCAGCAGAGTGGTGGAAATCACCCAAGCCCAACAGAAAAATGAAAAAGAATTTAAGAGACCTCTGGGACCACATCAAACATACTAACATTCACATTATAAGGGTCCCAGGAGAAGTGAGAGAAAGGGACAGAGAAATTATTTGAAGAATAATAGCTGAAAACGTCCCTAATCTGGGAAAGGAAACAGACATTGAGGCCCAGGAAGCAGAGAGAGTCCTGATCAAGAGGTCCACATCAAGAAAGATAATGATTTAAAATGGCAACAATTGGGACTTCACTGCAGATGCAGTGGTTAAGACTCCCTGCTTCCATTGCAGGGGGCGAGAGTTTGATCCCTGGTTGGGGAACTTAAGATCCTGCATGCCATGCTGTGCTTAGTCGTTTTTTGCAACCGCATGGACTGTAGCCTGCCAGGATCCTCTGTCCATGGGGATTCTCCAGGCAAGAATAATGAAGTGGGTTGCCATGCTCTCCTCCAGGGAATCTTCCGAACCCAGGGATCGAACCCAGGGTCTCCCACATTGCAGATGGATTCTTTACTGTCTGAGCCACTAGGGAAGCCCTGCCATGCCATGCAGTGTGGCAAAATAAAAAAAAAAAAAAGGGCAACAATTAAAAATAGACTCTTTTTTTTCAAGGAAAAAGCAACTAGTTACATACAAGGGAACTTCCATCAGACTGCAAGCTGACATTTCGGCAGAAGCCTTGCAGGCCAGAAAGAAGTGGCACAATATTCAAAATGATGACAGGAAAAAAGCTACAACCAAGAATACCCTACCTGGCAAGCCTATTATTCAGATTTGAAAGAGAGATAAAGAGTTCTACAGACAAGCAAAAGCTAAAAGAGTTCAGCACCTCTAATCTGGCTTTTCAAGAAATGTTAAAGAGATTTCTCTAAGCAGAAAAGATGCAACGAGAAATGTGAAAATTATGAAAGGAAAAATCTCATTGGTAAAGGCAAATATACAGTAAGAGTGGTGGATGAACCACTCATAAAGCTAGTGGGAAGGGTAAAAGACAAAAGCAGTCAAAATCACCCCTACTTCCAGTAAGTAGGTAAGGGGTAAACAAGGGTGAGGTCACAAATGTTAAACACGTGGTGGGGGAGTGAAAATGCAGGGTGGTTAGAATGCATTCAAATTTAACAGATTATCAACCTAAAATAATTGTATAATGTGTGTGTGCTCCGTCATGTCCGACTCTTTGACACCCCATGGACTATAGCCCTGCCAGGCTCCTCTGTCCATGGGATTCTCCAGGCAAGAATACTGGAGTGGTTTGCCATTTCCTTTTCCAGGGAATCTTCCCGACTCAGGGATCGAACCCATGTCGCTTGTATCTCCTGCTTTGGCAGGTGGATTCTTTACCACTAGCACCTGGGAAAACCAAGATAATCAAAAACATGTTGGTATATATACACCTCATAATAACCCCAAACTAAAAACGGTAATATATATATAGACAGACGCTTTACCGCCTGAGCCACCAGGGAAGTCTGAAGTCAGTGAGATTTACACACACACACACACATACACAAAAGAGAAAGGAATCCAATGTAACACAAAAGACAGTTATCAAATTATGAGAGAAAAGAGCAAAAGAAGAAGAAAGGAATGAAAGAGAATGACAAAACAACCAGAAAACAATTAACAAAAATATTGTAATTTTTTAAACGTGCTTTTACTGTGGTAAAAGTCACATAATATAAAACATGCTACTTTAACCATAGTTAAGTGTACAGTTTAGTGGCACTAAGTACTGTTGTGCAATTTTACCATCATCCATCTCCCCAAATTTTCACCTTCCTAAATTGAAACTGTCCCCATTAAACCCTAGCTCCACATCTCTCCCTACACTCACCCTCTGTCCCCTGGCATCTACCAATGCACCTTCTGACTCTATGACTTTGACTGTTCTAGGTATCTTGTATAAGTGGAGTCAAATACCTAATGTACATTGGAGTGCAAAAATATTAAATATTTGCTTTCAACCATCAGCATAATTTCAAGAAGAAAAAAAGTCTCTTTATCCATATATTTGCCATTTCTGTTGCTCTTCATTCATTTTTGATATTCCAAGTTGCCTTCCGATATCATTTCCCTATATCTGAAAAATTTATTTATTGATTCCATGTCATTGGGTCTGCATCCTTAGATGGGGTTGGAGACATCTGTGAAGCAAGAAGAACTTCACGCATCCCCAGGGTCCTGCAGTTCTGCACTCTGGGCCTCCTGCCTCCCCTTCCTTCTACAGGCTCCTCTTCGCAAGCAAGCCCTTCCGCTGGACTTCTGCTCCTTGATATTCAGAGACAGTCCTTACCTTGTGTAGGTTCATTTGTATTTAAGTCCTATATTTAACTGTGACATTAAAGGCTGGCTTCCCTTTAAAAGAATTTCAAGTTTTAGAGGTCAGCTGGTGTTGTGGACTGAATGCTTGTGCCCTTCCCCCCTCCCCCACAATTCACACAATGAAACCCTAACTCCCAGTGTGATCGTATTAGGAAATGGGGCTTTAGGGAGGTGATTTGGTCTTGAGGGTAGAGTCACCATGATGGGATTAGAGTCCATATAAGAAATATCCTTTCTTATATTCTATAGAGATATTTCACTTTGCCATGTAAAGACACAGAGAGAAGGTGGCTGTCTATAAGCCAGGAAGAGAGCCCTCACCAGAACCTGACCATGCTGGTATCAGGATCTTGGAAAGGTCCAGCCTCTAGAACTGTGAGAAATAAATATGTAAGCCCCTTGGTGCGTAGCGTTCTGTTACAGCCATGCTGATTGAGGCAGATGGGTGGGCATTTTGAGCTGGAGGAAGACTTCCCTGTGGCCACTGACCCCAGGTACACATAGGTGAATCCTTGTCTTCGCGAGCACAACTGTGTCAGTCTGCTCACTGCCTGAACAGAATACCAGATAGTGGCTTAGACAACAGAAATTGTCTCCCAGTTCAGGAGGTCAGAAGTCCAAAACCAGGGTGTCTGCAGGTTTGGTTTCTTCTGGGGCCTCTCTCCTCGGCTGGCCGACTGCCGTCTTCTCTCTGTGTCCTCACATTGCTTTCCCTCTGTGCTGTCTGTGTCCACCTCTTCTTTTAAGAACATGGCTCATAGTATATTAGGGCCAGATCTCATGACATTATAACTTAGTTATGTCTCTTAAGACCCTACTCCCAATGTGATCATATTTTGAGGTGCTTTGGCTTAGGACTTCAACGTATGAAGTTTGGGGGAACATGATTCAGCCCAACCATTTTCCGTAAACGCTGAATGGAGAAACCAAGACACAAGTCTTGATGTCTAAGACGCTTGTGAACAATATTTGTTGGATTGAGAGCATGAGAACAAAGGGATGGTGGTGGATTGGGTAGGGGGGTGTGTGCCTGTGTGCATGCAAGTGTGTGCCTGTGTGTGTGTGTTCGGGGGTTCCTTCCAAACTAATGTGATAGAATTGAGTTGGCACCCAGCATGCAAGAGACCCCCTTGAGGTCTGTTATTTGGAGACACATTTTAAAGCAGACTTTCATTTGGTTAACATTTCCTTTTCAAATAACTGCTAAAAATATTAGCATCCAACTAGGGTAAAACCTGATGTGATCAATGTAATCTTCACACCAATCCCAAACTATTTATTACTGTTATTTTAATTTTATTTTTTAATTAAAAATATTTATTTATTTATTTGATTGCACCAGGTCTTCGTTGTGGCACAGGGGATCTTGATTTTCATCGCAGCATGCAATGCTTGTGGCACGTGGGGTCTCATTCCCTGACTAGGGATTGAACCCAGGCCCCCTGCTTTGGGAGTGCAGGGTCTTAGCCACTGGATCACCAGGGAAGTCTCCTTTTACTGTTGTTTTTAAAAATGTACCAGTTGAGTAAGAAGTTAAAGGAATAGTGTATCAGAGCTGCAATCAAATAGACTTTGGAATAGTCCTTCTTTGCGGTTGGTTATCATAAACAGATCTCTACTGAAAACCTTATTTTGAAACTCAAGTTAGGCAGTCATTAACGTATTCATTTTCCTGTAATTCATGGAAAATAATCAGTGGACTTCATATGAGATTATTTCTTTCATTTCCCAAAGGGCCTGTTTTCCTTTACACTCGTGTATTGAGTACTTATTATGCAATAAATACTGTGACATGATCTTACCCTCAAGAAAGTCAGTCTCATGGGGCAAACAGACAAGTAAGTTGGTGATGAGACAAGTCATGGACATTCCAGGACACAGCCAGAATGCAAAGGAGGGTCTCTTCTTTCCTACCATGGAGGTCAGAGATGGTTTGGTGGAGAAGGACAGGTAGGAACTGGAAGATAATAGGAGGATGGGAGAGGGTATGATTTTGGGGGAAGGGGCTGAGGTAAAGTCAGGAGAAGTTATCACTAGACTATCTATGTTACTGCAAGTGACATTATTTCATTTTTTCCCATGGCTGAGTAATATCCCATTGTGTACATGTACCGCTTCTTTCCCCATTCATCTGTTGATGGACTTTTTGGTTGCTCCCATGTCTTGGCTATTGTAAATATTGCTGCAGTGCACATTTGGGTGCCTGTGTCTTTTTGAATTCTGGTCTTCTTCAGACATATGCCCAGTTGCAGGATTGCAGGATCATATGGTAGCTCAGTATGATATTTACCTTTTAAATCCATCTCCTTTCTATTCTCTCTGGTGGATGTTACCAGTTAACATCCCACCAACAGCAAAGAAGGGTTCCCCTTTCACCACCACCTCTCCAGCACAGGCCAGCCTGTGTCCAACATTGTACCTGGCAGCTTTTTACCAGGGCCATCGGTTAGTCCTTGACTGTTTTGATCTCCTCTGTGTCTATCCCATTCTTCTGTATCACCTTTAACAGTATCACCTTCCTCAGGTGCTAGGGCAACCTGAGTGTCCAGAACTGGCCACTCAGCATATTCTGATCCCCTGAACCCTGTAAGGGCTGAGCATGTTGACACAAACTGGTTCAATGAGACCCAACCCAAGGCTCTTCCTGAAGTGTCTTTCCTCTGGGCTCTCAGGGAGATGTGAAATCACAGGTGAAATCACCTGCCCAGGGTTGGGTCCTACAGAGCAGACATTTCCGAGGTTGATGATGAGAAAAGGCCACAGTTGGAAGCTGTGGCTGTGGAAATGAGTGTGTAAGTGGAAATGTGTGTGTAAGAGGAGGGAGCAGGGCATCTGGGGTCAGCCTGATACTTAGTTGCTCAGTCATGTCTGACTCTTTACTACCCCATGGACTGTGGCCCACCAGGTTCTTCGGTCCATGGGATTCTCCAGGCCAGAATACTGGAGTGGGTTGCCATTTCCTCCTCCAGTCTGGGGCCAGAGGATGCTGCAAAAATACTCTGCAGCTGGACCCAGGTGATTGACAGCTCCAGGTTCCTCAGCACCCCTTCTTCCCCTTTGACTGCAATGCCCCAGAGAGCCCTCTGGCCTGGCCGCCTCCCGCAGGAGTGCAGAGGCTGGGAGGTGCTTGTGTACAAGGACAACAGGAACAAAGGCGGCTTTCAGGCCAGTGTTTGCATCTCTGCCTCATCGTCTAAGAGAATTAAAAACAAACCTCCCCAGTTGTTGAAGAGTTACGTTGCATGACTAAGGCGGTGATTTACCGACAGGGATAAAACTTCACTAATGGGTTCCAGTGACTTCAGTACATCAAGAAAGGAAGACTTGCTCCCAAGATCCCTGGTCTTCGTCGGGGAGGCCGTGGTCACATAAATCTCAGTGACCGTCCAGGGCCGTGAGCCGCAGGAGCTCTGGCCCCTGAGGGGAGCAGACTCAGGAGCAGTGGAGGGGCCTGGAGCCAGGGAGGTGCTGGGGGCCCTCTTAGCCAGCCTCCCCACCTGGAATATCCAGCTGCTGCTCTTCTGGGGTTCTCCATTTCTCTGGGGCTTTGCCAGCCTGGCCCAAATCTCCATCTTGGCCTTCCATGACGCAACCAAAGCAATGTGCTTTCCATCCCAACCCCGGGGGTGCCCCGCATGAGGAATTTGTTCCTGATATTCAGCTGACATCCTCCTTTTCTTTCCATCTCATTCCCATGACGCTTATAGAACTACTACTCCCTGGGGCCATCGCCGACTATTTCCTCTCTATGGGGCCAGCTCCTTCTCCCATGAGCGGTACCCACCCGGCTCTGCCAGTGTGACCTGCCAAGGCCCTCACTTGCTCGTCTAGCTCATTAATCATCTTTGTTGCTTTTCTTGGGAATTTTCTCTGAGTCGTTTGCTAGTTTCCTGGACAGAAGAACACAGCACAGCTGCTACTTTCACAGGCATAGTAGAGAAGAGGGCTCTTCTGTCTGGTCACAAAATAGCCCCTCCGGAGCACGTCCTGGGTGACTGCACCTGGAGCTGAGCAGAAATGCTCCCAGCTTCCGGGGAACTGTGTCCGCTGGGTCTGTCTGGGATTCTTTCCAAGCCAAGGTTTTACATTTTTTCCCCCCAGTATTAAAAAGGGCTTCATTATGCAAAGGTGGCTCAGTGGTAAAGTATCCACCTGTTAATGCAGGAGACACAAGATGTGCGGGTTTGATCCCTGGAGGAGGAAATGGTAACCCACTCCAGTGTTCTTGCCTGGAAGACTCCATGAATAGAGGAGCCTGGCGGGATACGGTCCATGGGGTCACAAAGACTTGGACATGACTGAGCTACTGAGCACGCACCTTATAAAGCAGGCCCAGGACAGGGACAAAGGAAACACTGTTGAGAGAAAGCCAAGGGCGTGATAGTGGTCATTCTGCAAGAGACATCTCCTCCAAGTCAGGGCCCCAGGGCTAGAACCATGGGGCCAGGGCAGCCAGGGACAGGGAGAACATAGGGCCGCCCTCTTTTTTTGTTGTTGTTATGCGATCTGGCTTGTAGGATCTTAGTTCCCCTGCATGTGTGCTAAGTCGCTCAGCCATGTCCAACTCTTTGAGACCCTAAGGACTGTAGCCCGACAGGCTCCTGAGTCCATGGGATTCTCCAGGCAAGAATGCTGGAGTGGGTTTTTGTGTCCTTCTCCAGGAGATCTTTCTGCCCAGAGATCAAACCTGCATCTCTTACATCTCCTGCATCGGCAGGTGTGTTCTTTACCCTTAGCACCACCTGGGAAGCCCCTCAGTCCCCCTACCAGGAATCAAACTTGTGCTCCAGCAGTAACAACGCCAAGTCCTAACCACTGTACCACCAGGGAATTCCCAGGGCCTCTCCTCATTTGACAAATGCACACAGTGGTTGGGGTTCTTTACCCTTACAGCAGGTTTAATAAAGTAATCAGGGCCTTAGGGTCAGAGTAAGGTGGTGGTGTTACTCACTAGCTATGAAATCCTGGCAAGTCCTTTGTCTTCACTGCGCCTTAATGACTTACCAGAAAGGATGGGCAAATATTGATGATGATGGTGGTGATGATGGTTCAATAAATCCAGTGGAAAAGTGATGTCCATTCCCATCTCTCCTTGGCTTGTAGTGGTCTCAAGTGTGCCCATCTGGCCCCAAAGAACAAGACTTAGCGTTCCTTTTCCATCCTCGCTGGGGTTTCCAGGTCCCACGAGGGCTTACAAATGTCTATGAGATGTTTTGGATAGCTTAGCAATTTGGCACTGAGGTGGGGGGGCTGGAAGTCCTAGGAGGAAGTTGGTCCAGCTCAGGGGAAGGCAAGGGGTCTCACACTCCATCCTGGTGGGCTTCCTACTAGATCCGACTGCCTTCGCTTCTCAGAGCTGAGCTTGGCTCTCTGGTCTCGCCTGAGCACTGGTTCAGTTCAGTTCAGCTCAGTCACTCAGTTGTGTCTGACTCTTTGTGACTCCATGGATGCAGCACACCCGGCTTCCCTGTCCATCACCAACTCTCAGAGCTTGCTCAAACTCTCGTCCATTGAGTTAGGCATGCCATCCAACCATCTCATCCTCTGTTGTCTCCTTCTTCTCTTGCCTTCAATCTTTCCCAGCATCAGGGTCTTTTCTAATGAGTCAGTTCTTCGTATCAGGTGACCAGAGTATTGGAGCTTCAGCTTCAGCATCAGTCCTTCCAATGAATATTCAGGACTGATTTCCTTTAGGATGGCCACTAGAACACGCCTCAGACACTTGACCTCATCCTGCTCCTTGTCCCCTGGCACTGCCTTCAGAACTTCCAGGATCTTCAACTATCTCTGGTCCCCCAAACCTGGTAACTGACTCCCCTTTCTCCACCCTAGCTCCCTCTCTTTCCACGTCTCCCACAACAAAAGCATGTTGAATGGCGCCCACTGCCCACCAAAGTGGCACCTACACCCTGGGACTATAAAAGCTTGTTTATTTTCTTGGAGGATGAGAAGGCCCTGGTGCACAGTAAAGTCAGGGAGGGAGACTGTTTTCATTCCTTCCAAATGCCTCCCTGTCTCCAAGGAGAGACAGAAGGGCTTTGGGCTAAGGGAATGTATATGCCACACTGACCTCACATGGTTTTTGTGAGACTCAGCTGAGATAATGTATGTAAAAATGCCTCTTAAGCACACACAAAAAAATGACACAAATATGAGTTGCTGTTATTTCTTCAGTACAGAGACACTTAAAAGTAGCCTCGAGCCCTGGGTCCTGCAGCTAACAGCAGTCTGGAATTTATCAGGCATTTGTAGGGCTGGTCACAAAAGAATTGGGACCTTCTTTTGAGCGGAAAGTAAAAGAGGAAAAGTGCCATTTTTTCCAAAGTGCATAACGTAGGTCTCTGCTGGTCTCGTGGTGGGATTTGTCTGGGTGTGGAATGTACAGTATTGGTCTCAACACCCTTGTGAGTGACAGTAGTCCTGAGTTATGAAAGGTTGTCTGAACATTGCTTTTGTGCTTAATGTAATTGTGTTGGTTCACATAAGGGAGCCTTTTTCTAATACGTGGAAATTTGTGCTGTTTAGAGTTGTAGACATTTTTTATGGCATTGTTTACAATGGAATGTGATTTACAGGCTAGAAAAGAAGACTTGTGCTCCTATTAAAATCTGTCTTAAATTCATCTCTATTTTCTCCACTCTGATTTTTAAAGGCTTGTCTGCAAAATCTGATTCTGGTATCACCACCAGCCATTTCAGAGCCGGTCTCAACTGGCTTCTTGCAAACACACCCTTTTTTTTAGATAGTTTGCTTCTCCCTGGGTGTTATGGGCTCAGTGTCTAGACTGGGGATTCATGGTGGCTTTTCCCCACCGCATACTCCACACTCCATTCCCCGCCCCCTGCCCATGCCCAGTTCTCACAGCCATTCCTTGGATAAATATGCTCTGTCTCTACAGTGGACTCTTTATCCCCTCAATGTCCAAGGAAACTGATTCATCACACTGAGGTTTCTGTCTGGGAACTGCTTCCAGACAACCCAAGCCATGTCCTAGCCTATGTGTGGGGTCTGGGTTTGGATCTGGTCCTTCTCTTCCTTTGTTTTGCTTCATTCCATCCCCCTCTGGGATGTGGTCCCTTGTCTCTTTCTGTCCCATTATTTCACATAACTCTGCGCCCAGCCTCACGTTTACACCAACCAAAATTCTTGTTGGTCATTGCCATGCAAAGCGTTTCAAAGCCAGTGCTAGGTGTTCAGGCACATGTAACCCTTCTCTGAGTCAAGTGTGCTCAGGCCAAAGGGTGAATCTGTGGGCGTAAATAGGAATAAACCAGGGGCAGCTGGATTTCCAGTCATTTGGCTTCCTGTTTCAAGTCAGTGGTATTCAACAATCTTGGTGGCATTTTTAGGGGCTTTGATGATGGAAGGAGAAGCATTTCTTTCCATTTCGGAAAATAACTACTCAGTTCAGTCTGGAATTAATTTTTCCTGTCCAATTATTTTCAATCAAATGGCCTTGTGAAGAAACCACTGTAAACTTGTTTAATAACTCTTCTGTTGTGTCTCTGTGATTTTTTTCAATGTTCAGAGAAGTATTTCATCCTTGTAAGGAGTCCCGACAAGAATTTTCGGAGGATTAACAGGGACCAGGTTGTAAATTGGAGATGGAACATCCATCATGGAGGAGGGGCTGTTGACAGATTTAGAAGCCCTCTTGTAAAGAGGGAAACACGGGTGCTCTTTTTTGTGGAGTCAGGGTCTTATATCTGGTAAAGACTTCTTGATAAATAGTGGAGCAGCTGAGAATTCAGATAGCTAGGGGTAGGCAGAGATAGAGCAAGATATTCACAGGTCAACAGAGGAACATTCAGGAAACAATTCTTTCAACAGGCAGCTGGCAGCAAGCTTGGGAAGAATAGCTCAGCTCTGAGACTACATCTTGGACAATATGGCAGTACCCAGGCTCAAGATTCTTTAGATTCTTAGGAGATGAAGGAGATGAAGTCTATGTCCCTCTTCTTGACAGACTTGAGACTGCTTTAACCAGGAAGGCATAGGGTAAGTGACACTGTACGACTTCTGAAGCTGGGTCACAAACTGTGATGAAGCTCTGTTTTGTCTGCTGGGACAATGCTTTTGCATCTCTGTAACCAAGTGAGAAGTCTGACTCTTCCATGGCTGCCATGATGTGAGGAAGCCAAGCCACACAGAGATGGCTTCCATGCGGACATATGTAGACCATAAAGAAAGCTGAGTGCCAAAGAACTGATGTTTTCAAACTGTGGTGCTGGAGAAGACTCTCAAGAGTTTCTTGGACTGCAAGGAGATCAAACCAGTCAATCCTAAAGGAAATCAATCCTGAATATTCATTGGAAGGACTGATGCTGCACCTGAAGCTCCAATTCTTTGCCCACCTCATGTGAAGAGCCAACTCATTGGAAAAGATCCTGATGGTGGCAAAGATTGAAGGCCAAATGGGTAAGGGATGGCAGAGGATGAGATGGTTAGACAGCATCACTGACTCAATGGACATAAACTTGAGCGAACTCTGGGAGATAGTGGAGAACAGGGGAGACTGGCATGCTGTTGTCCACGGGGTTGCAAAGAGTTGGACATGACTTAGTCCCTGAACACACACACAACACACAGACCTTCTGGTCCACAGTCCCATTCTTTGAGATGGACTGAGCTCAGATGCCAGATATATTAGTGAAGCATTCAGTTGATTTTAAAGCCTGGTTGTTGAGTCACCATCAGCCTTCGAGTCTTCCTTGTTGAGGCTCCAGACATTGTAGAGCATAGACAAGCCATCTTCTCTGTGTGCTATCCAAATTCCAACCCACAGAATCCATGTGCATAATAAGATAGTTACACAAAGCCACTAAGTTTTGGGGTAACTTGTTAATGCAGTAATAGAAACTATAATAGGCAACCTGCAAATGGAAGAAAAATAAAGCAGACTAAAGGATGCAGGCTGTAGAGCACAAGGGCTCAGTAGGTGTGGTACACAGGCTGAGTTGCCCCGTGGCATGTGGGATCTTTGTTCCCTGACCAGAGATCAAACCTGCATTTGAAGGTGGATTCTTAGCCACTGGACTACCAAGGAAGGCCTGTGGGAGGCAGATATTTTGGATAGGATGTCAGAACACGTCTATGAGGAGCTGACATTTAAGCAGAGAGTGGAATGATGTGCGTATGTAGGTTCACAGCTGGGGGAACAGAGCCTGGTCCTAGGGCACAGCAAGTGCAAAGGCCCTGGTTGGGAATGAGATTTCACTAGGGACAGTGCCATGGCCTCAGAGAGCTGAAAGAGTGAGGCGAGCCATAGGAAATGAGAGGGAGCCACACGTAGGGCTTTGCTGGCCATAATGAAAGGTTTGGGTTTTATGGTAAGCCAGTGTGAGGTTTTGACAGGGGAATATTCTCTACGCTCACTCCCTCATTGATTGTGTCCAGTTTCTTGACTTCAAATAGCTCCTATATGCTAATGATTTTGAAATATTTATTTCTAACCCAGACCTCAGTTTTGAATTCCAGATTCTTTGTATGGCTGCCTGCTCAGCTCTCCACATAGATTATTAATAGATAATTAAAATGTCATATGTACAAACTATTGTGCTTATTTCCTGCCCCAAACCTCTTCCTCCCACAGTCAATGTCATCAAATGGCAACTCCATCCTTCTAGTTGCTCAGGTCATCCTTGACTCTCTTCTTTCTCTCACATTCCTGTCTGATCCATCAGTAAACTCCACTGGTTCTGTTTCCAGTCAGTTTTCCCTTTTTCCATCCTCACCTTCTTTCCATATATTCTGCTGGCATAATGTGTGGCTGTTGAAAAATCTGAAACAATCTGATTCTCCTTTCCTCGTTAGTAGTTTTGGTTTTATTTTCCCCCCTTGGATTTCTAAGAGATTTTATATGTATAAAATATAATCTTGGGACCCAGATTTTTAAAGTCTAGAAATTTTACCAGAAAATATTTTGCTATTACTTGTTCTGGGTTCATTTTGACTTTATATTTGTAGTTGCAAGCTTTGGATATTTAATTTTTAACATTTAAAATTGTTCTTGAATTATAGATTTTCATTTTGATTCTGTTCTTTGCTTTGGTTGTCTGAATTAGGGACTTCTGTTAGATTATGTTGGATCTTCTTTGCCTGTCTTCTATACTTGTTACTTTCTCTTGAATCCCTTTTCATTTTTTCTTCATTTCTTTTGACATAATTTTTTCCTTAAAATTTTCTGTTTCCATTATCTGCTGGATTTATGCACTCTTTGTACTATTATAATCTGTTTCTGCTCACAAGACTTCTGACCACACATATGGGTTTTCCACATCAAAAAATTCTCCATTTCTCCGTGGACATCAACCAGGTGTCTTATAATTTAATTCGTTTTGACACTAACTACCTGGAGTTAGCGCAGGCCCCACAGGTTAAGGGCTCAGTCCCACATGACTGCTTCCCACTCCGCTGTCAGTCACAGGTTGTGGGTCCCCAGATTATCCACACTTCGATCTGATTTGGCTACAAATTGAGGATTTCTCTGAGTGCCTCCTCAGATTCAATGATTTTCTGTAATGGTTTATGGAACCAAGGGGAACACTGAACAGCCAGATGAAGAGTTACATAGGTAAGGTCTGGAAGGGTCCCAAGTACAGGAGCTTCTGTCTTTGAGGAGTTAGTGGTGCATCACCCTCATGGAACATGGATGTTTGCACAAATCTGGATGTTCATTTGTTTAGGTTTTTGTGGAGGTTCCACAGCATAAGCTTGAGTGATTAAATCAGCAGCCACTGGTGGTTAATTCAATCCCCCGTCTCCCTTTCTTCCACTGAGGTCAAGGAGTGGGGCTGCAAGTTTTAATGCTCTTATTGCGTGGTTGTTTCCTCTGGCAACCAGCTCCATCCTGAAGTTATCTAGGGGTCCACAGAGAGTCACCTCATTAGCATAAATTTGAGTATGGTTGACAGGACCTCATTATGAATAACATCCCTTCTCACCCCTGTCACTCAGGAACTTACAAAGGCTTTAGGAGCTCTTTGTGAGGAACTGGGGACAAAGACCAAATATATATTTCTTATTATATCACATTACTACAATTGTCTTCTGTTAAATTTAATCTGATTTCTGATAAGACTTAAAACATTCCTAAGGGGGAGTGGGCATATGCATACTTATGGCTGATTAATGTTGATGTATGGCAGAAACCAACACAATATTTTAAAGCAATTGCCCTTCAATTAAAAATGATTTAAAAAAAAAGATGAAGGGGATATATGTATACCTATGCCTGATTTATGATGATGTATGGCAGAAACTAACATAATATTGTAAAACAATCATCCTCCAATTAAAAATAATTAAAAAAATGATTTCCCTGGGTGGAAAAATAAAATATGCCTAATACCTTCCTGCATTCTATCGTTTTAATTCTGAGTAGTTATAGCTCTAATTTATGTTTTTCTTTTAGCCTTTTTGGAAATATGTT
Source organism: Bos mutus (assembly GCF_027580195.1). Lineage (NCBI taxonomy): Eukaryota > Metazoa > Chordata > Mammalia > Artiodactyla > Bovidae > Bos > Bos mutus. Next base: position 37,875,894 of record NC_091644.1, read on the forward strand.
GTAGATTTCACTTATTTTGTGTCTCTGTCTTTCTGGCATTTTTATGTTCTACAAGGGTGTGTGATTCTATGACTTTTACATGTTTCCTAAAATAAATTTGTATTTTTGTTGTTGTTGAAAAATTTTATATGAAATTAGTTTTTCTGAATCTCTCATTGACATAGTTCCACTTGGCTTCTCTAACTTCATTGCTGTAGAGTTTCCTCTTCTGTTTGTGTGTAGTGTTCAGGAATCTGTTGGTTTACTTTCAGAAGTCTCCAGGCTCTGCTCCCCTTATCCTTTATTTATTTATTTAGCAGCACCACGTGGCTTGCAGGATCTTGGTTCCCCAACAAGGGACTGAACCTGGGTCATGGCGGTGAAAGCCCAGAATCCTAACCACGAGGCCGCCAGGGAAACCCTCCCCCCGCCCCTTTGGATGGGCTTTCACTTATTCCCTTTCTTTTTCCCAGACACCTCTAGCCCTTTCCGACCTTTCCTGCTGCAGGAACTTTGAACTCACCCATTAATTGAGTGGGGAAAACTCTTCCAGTTTCAAATTGACTTTCTCAGCTCCCCACTGAGTACCTGGGATTTCCTGAGTATTTCTTCAGGTACCTGGGAGTACGTGAGGATTTTGGGATTTCCAGGTTTGTCAGATCCTTGATTCTCTCCTTTGTTTTCTCTTGTACAGATGTTAATCCTACTCAGGTCTTGTAGCTGTTGGCTGTTTGTTCCTATCCACTTACCTTTTGGAGATCAGGGAGGTGCTTTGTCAGTTTGTGGTACATATCATCTGTAAATTTTTGTTTTCGCTATTCTGTACTACCTATACTCTTTTTTTCATGGTGAAATGTAGAAAGATTAAAAAATTATGCTATAGGGATCATCCCAGCACCTTCTTCAGTCTATAGTCAATACAGTGTTCAGAATACTACTATTAAGATGGTGGTGCAATGGAAGGACTACCCACCTGCCAGTGCCGGGGACATGGGTTTGATCCCTGGTCCGGAAGGATTCTATGTGCCAGGGGGCAACTAAGCCCTGAGACAAGAGAAGCCTGGGTACCGCAATGGAGAGTAGCCTCCACTCACTACAGCTAGAGAAAGCCCGCACAAAAATAACCTAATGAAAACCCAGTGCAGCAAAAAAAAAAAAAAAAAAGTACATCAGACCACGTCACTGTGATCTGGTAAAAATGCTTTCTTGGAATTTCCTTGGTGGTCCAGTGGTTAAGACCCCACTTTCCAAAGCAGGGGGCCCAGGTTTGACCCTGGTCAGGGAACTAAGATCCTACCTATGGCAGAGTGTGGCCAAAAATAAAAAAAATGCTGTTGTGGCTCTCTGTGTCTCTAGAGCAAAAGCCTAAGTTCTTACATTGACTTATAAGGTGTTATGTAGTCTGATTTTTCTCTACCTTTCTTCCATGTTACCTCTCTGAACTCATCTCATATTGCTCATATCCTTGCTTATTATACTATAGTCGCACTGACCTTACTATTCCTGAAGTTTACCAGGAATGGTTATGCTTTGGGGTCCTTACTCTTGGTATTTCACTGGTCTTTATTCAAATGTCACTATCTCATTGAAACCACTGGTCTTTATTCAAATGTCACTGTCTCGTTGAAACCTTCCCTGGCTATCCTATATAAAGTCGCAGCCCTTTCCAACATTACCGAACCCTCTTCACTTTTCCCACTTAATTTTTCCTTGACACTCAACCCCACATAGTTTATTAATTTACTTATCACCACATATTTTATTTACTAATTTACTTATTAAAATCAAAATGTCAACTAGGAAGTAAACCCTATGGAGGTTGATATCTGTGCTCAAAACTAAATTTGTGTTGAATGACTGAATATATTTCAAAAACCCCTCTGTGGAGAATGGCAATGAGTGGGGTGACGGAATTCAAAGGGAGATACCAGTTAGGAGGATATCACTGTTGGGCTTCCCAGCCGGCACTAGTGGTAAAGAACCCATGTGCCAGTGCAGGAGAGGCTCGGGCTTGATCCCTGGGTAGGGAAGATCCCCTCGGGAGGGCATGGCAACCCATTCCAGTATTCTTGCCTGGAGAATCCCATGGACAGAGGAGCCTGGTCAGCTACAGTCCATGGGGACTGTGGTGGAGGTGGGTATGCAGAGCTGAATTTGTGATCTATTTTCAGTGTAGAACAGGCTTACTTGCTGACTATCAACTTAGCTTGGTGGATGCTGTTTAATTGATTGATGAATTATTCTAACATGTATCTGTGAAAATGACTTCATGATCACAGCTCCTGGTCCTGGTAAATTCTCTGTTAGTATTTCATTGAATAGTCTGCCAGGCATGGCTTGGGGAAATTCAAGAGTGGCCAAGGGAGAAGAGGTTTTGGAGGTGGAGGAGAGGAAATGTGTTTCAGTAAAATGTGCTGCATAATAGATCAGCCTAAGGCTCAGGGACTTCACACAACAAGGATTTATTATTTTTCGTGATTTTTTGGGTGAGTTAGACAGTTTCTCTGCTGATTTTGTCTGGGCTCACTCATGTGGCTTCAGTAGCCAGAGGCTCAGCTGGGCTGGAAGGTCATCTCAGGATGGCATCAGTGACCGCTCTGGCAGCTGGTGCTGGCAGTCAAGATGGGGACCTCACTTCTCCGTATGGCCTCTTCTCATCTGTAGGCTAAACCAGATTCCTTAACACGGTGCTCCCAGGGCAGCATTTCCAGAGGGCAAGTGTGAATGCTGTAAGGACTTGCCTTGGAAGCCACACATTGTTACTTCTGCTAAATGCTTCAGGCTAAAGCGAACTCAGATTCAAGGGAGAAGGCAAACAGACTTTAACTCTTGATGTGAAGAGACGCCTAGTCATTGCCAAGAGGCTTGCTTGCCAAGATAGGAAGAATTTGCGGCTGTATTTTGCAACTGTCCACAGAAAGAGACCAAAGTGCATTGTTAAATATGTTCCAGGCGCTTTGTAGGTACAACACATATATGATTCTGCTTAATTCTCACAGCCATCCTGGGAGAAAGGGTACTGGAAAACAGGCCCAGCGACAGTGCATAGCCTCTGCAAGGACCCGGAACCAGGAAGATGCTAGCCTGCTAGTATAGATTTGCCTGTCCCTAAAAACCTCTTTTTTTTTTTTTTTCTCTCTTCCACTTTAATGCTGATTCTAGTCATCAGTCTGCAAGGCATGGAAGAGGCATTCAGTTGGCTCTGCAAAACAGCTTTTTTCTTTCTTCCTCTGCCCTCCCTCTCTTTTGAGCAGATTTAATGAATTCCTCACCTTCTTTGAAGATTTTTTTTTTTTTTAATTTGGTCACATGCTCAACAGTTGACAGTTTTACTGAGTGGCTGCTGTACATGGACCATAGTTTTGCCCAGAAGCCCAGCGGCACTCCCCAGATGGTCTGCGAGTCCTTCCCGAGGTTGTGTGTGGAGACCTGGGACAGTCTCCCCACTGGCTGGCCTCCACCTCCTGTTTTCTCAGGGGCAAGGTGAACAGTGGTGTCTCCTTTCCGGGTGGGACATGAAGGAGCATTTAACCTCACACTGCTCCGCCAGTCCATACGGATCTGCGTACCTGGTTCCGTTCTGGGTGGAGGTTGCTGGTGGGTGAAAGCTTATTCCAGACAGTAGGTTTGACCTCTTTCACTGATGACTTGGAATGACCTGTGATCATGTCAAACACAGTCCCACGAGAACCTTGCAACCTTCCTGTGAGGGAGGCAGGCGAGTGATACCATTTACATTTCAGACATGAGAAACAGGAAGCTGTTACCTGCCTCTTAGCGGCCACCCCATTAGACTGGGCACTCGAGCCCACTTTAAGTCCCTCTTTTCTGCCCTAGGACCAGGCTACCTTTCGAGGACCGGGGGGAGGATGGAGTATGGGAGCATGGGAGGAGCAGATGGCCTGTGACCGTCTCCAGTCACTACCTGAAAGCCAGCAGCTATGATGTAACCACAGCATCCTTCAGCGATGGCTGCCTTTGCTCTGTGGGTGGGACCACGCTGCCGGCTGGAGGGGGAATCCCGTTGGTGACAACATAGCAGCCTTTTGAGCTGACGCGGCAGCAGATGCTCCAGACCAGCTCCAAGGCTGACAGCGTCTCTGCGAAGTGTGTGAAGGGACAGCAGGCGTCAGAGCACTCCTGTAGATCACCTTCACAGATGCTCTTTGTGGTTGATTCCCTGATGACTCATTTATAATCTGGTTTCAACACAGTGACTCAAAACGCACCACTTTCATTAAAAATAACATTCACTGGGGTCTAACGGCTTTCTTTTTTCTGCTTTTTACTGTACCGGGTGGTTTCTGGATGGGAAGCTGTCAGATAGCAGGTGAGGGGTTCAGAGGGACGAGAACACCATGACACACGCCTTCCCAGGCTCCAGCTGCTCGGGAATTGACTGACAGAGTGTCAGCTAGCTGCAGTGTATCCTGCAGCCCTGAGTGTGTGCGTGTCAGTGTGGGCATGGGTGGGAATGTGTGTGCTGAGTGCACGGGTGATCCGTGAAAGACAGCGTGTCTGCCCTCCAGCAGGTTCTACTCCAGAGTATCAGTACAGCTTGGGATGCTCATTAAAAATGCAGATTCCTGGGCTTCATCCTCCACCTCTGAGTGGGGGATGGGAGAGGGGCTCTACAGATTCCTCCAGATACTTTTAGGCCGAGTAAGGTTGAGAGCAACAGGTGAGAGAGATGAGACCTCCCTGTGGGCAGCCCTCTCTGCGAATGGGGGAGTGAAGGGAGAGAGGAAAAGGCTAGGGTGGGGAGGGGGTGGAGGCGGGAGAGGCAGCACCGAGGGTGGGGGACGAAGTGGGCCCCCAGAGTCCCTGTGGGGACTGCCCTGAAACCCCCTGCTTTATTTGAGGCACCCACAGTCTTTCTGGTTTGGGGACCCAAACTTGGGCATCCCCTATTTCCTTAGTGAAAAAAGATAAAACCCCCAAATGGTTTAGTGAGCATTCTGTGCACCTTAGTGATGCTGGAAACTTCAGTGGGAAAGACCCTGATAAGGTGCAGTTGAGTCTGACCTGGGCAACAGTCCAGAGGACCCCCTCCCCAACACTGAAGGTCTCAGCTGCTCTCAGAAATCACCATTTTATCTCAGCCATTTTTCTTTCTTCATCAATTTTTGTTGTCATTCTGAAGTTTCGTTTCACGAAGACTTTCCCTTCCAAGTCCAGGGGAAGTGTGACTTGAGATTCTGCTCACCATCCCTATCACTTCCTGCTCTGATGGAGGGTTCCTGGTACTCAGGCTCTTTTAACAGTGGAAATAGGTGTGAGATGGGGAGTAAGGCTCAAGGTGGCTTGGAGTGGGAAGGTGGATGTTTCATCCCAGATGGCTTGGCCATCGTCGGGGATAAGCTTTGTTATTCGGCATTTATGGTTTGGCCTGGTCCCCCAGCCCCTTCCTCCTGGTCCTTCCATTCTCAGTGGTGCAAATGCCCAGCTCCTTATGGGAGCATCACCATAGTCTTCACCTCTTTGCCTCATCTCTTCTCATTGTCCCTCTCCCCATCCTATGCCTGAGCCCTGTGTCTGCAGCTCCCCTTGCCTGCTCTGGCCTGAGGCCTGAACTCATTCATCCCCAGCTTCCCTCCTTTATCATGATTCAACCCACTTCTGTGGAAGCCACCCTGAGCATTACTCCCAATCCCACACCTATTTCCATTGTTAAAAGAGCCTGGGGGCCAGAAGCCCTTGGAGATGAGATCCATCAGAGGAGGAAGTGATGAGGATGGTGACCCAAATGTCAAGTCAACCCACTTGCTTCCATCTGCTTCTTCACCAGGAGACTTTCTAGGACGTTTCCCAGCACCTGTGGATTGGCTGCCATTCCTGCTGGGTTTCCTCCTCTCCCTGGAAGGTAATGAGACTGTGGAATGGAACTTTGGTGGCTTAGGCAGGGATCTGATCAATCGTCTGCCATTTCCTTGTCCTCGCTCACCTCTGCTCATCAGTCAGGTGCATCGTGAGGCAAATGGTCACAGATACAGAGAGGGTCTTGATCCCTGAGACTCTGTATCTCAGTGCTTACCAGAAGCCTCACCCAGGCCATTACCTGTCACCTGACCCATTTTCAGTAAAAAACTTACTTCAGCTGAATGAATTATTGGAGTCTTTGCTGTTGGCTTTGGAGCTGGTTTGGGGAGGACGCTTTGTTAAGAAAAGAGAGGCAGCACAGAGTATTATCTAAGAGTGCAGAATCTGGAGTCAGAGTGCTTGGGTCAGATCCAGGCTCAGCTTCCATGTGGCACCACTGCTGGAGGAGAATTGGGATACAATCTAGGGCCAGATAAGCCACCTGAGCATTGCTCATCACTGGTGAGGAGTCTGCCCTAGAGATGCCGCACGGAGGATGCTGCTCCATCTTGCCCTTGCCTCGAATCTAGGCTTAGCACACTGCCACCCACCCTTGCCTCTCCCATCCCCCATGCAGCACGACACACACACACAGACACAACCTTGACTTACAAAGCGTTTAAAAAGAAATTAAAATTTGTTTAAATAGCGGTGAAATACACGTAATGTAAACCTTAGCATAACAGTGTCCAGGTCAGGGATGGTAAGCACGTCCCCGTTGTGCAACTCTGCGTTGTTGTTCCATGTCCAGAGCTCTTTTTTTATCTTGTGAAACTGAAACTCTGTGTACCCTTTAAACAATGACTCCCCATTCTTCCCCCACCTCCACTTTAACCTCTGGCAACCACCAATCTACTTTCTGTTTCTATGGATTTGAATATTCTAGGTACCTCATATAAGTGGAATTATACAATATTTGTCTTGTGACTGCCTCATTTCACTTACCATGACATCCTTCAGCTTCATCCGTGTTTCGGCATGTGTTAGAATTTCTTTCTTTTTTAAGACTGAATAATAGTCCAGCATATGGATAGACCGCATTTTGCTTATCTGTTCGCCTATGGAGGGACATTCATGTTGTTTCCACCTTTTGGCCATGTGCTATGGACATGGGTGTGCAAACATCTCCTTTTGACTCTGTTTTCAATCCCTTTAGTATGTAGCAGTGGAATAGCTGGACCGTAAGGTAACTCCTTGTTCAGTTTTTTGAAAAGTTGTCATAGTGTTTTCCATAACAGCAACAGCACTTTATATTCCCAACACAAGGGAACAAGGGTTCCCAATATCCCCACATTTTGATACATTTTGTAGACTTTTACTGACCTATTTCAGTATTGCAGATTGGGGGAAGGTGGTTGCATTCCATAGTATACCACAAATGCTTCTAATAGTTTTCTCTTTTAAAATTAATTTTTATCAGAGTATGATTGTTTGCAATGTTGTGTTAGTTTCTGCTATACAGCAAAGGGAATCAGTTACATGTATACATATATCTACTCATTCTTATATTCTTTTCCCATATAGATCATTACAGAGTATTGGGTAGAATTCTTGGTACTATACAGTAGATTCCTATTAGTTATCTATTTTATATACAGTGTCTCAAAATCAGAGAAGGCAATGGCACCCCACTCCAGTACTCTTGCCTGGAAAATCCCATGGATGGAGGAGCCTGGTGGGCTGCAGTCCATGGGGTCGCTAAGAGTCGGACACGACTGAGCGACTTCACTTTCTCTTTTCACTTTCATGCATTGGAGAAGGAAATGGCAAGCCACTCCAGTGTTCTTGCCTGGAGAATCCCAGGGACGGGGGAGCCTCGTGGGCTGCCGTCTATGGGGTTGCACAGAGTCGGACACGACTGAAGCGACTTAGCAGCAGCAGCAGCAGTCTCAAAATGCTCTTTAAGCATCTCCCTCTTTCCCTGGGATTCTCCTCCTGGTGGCAGATGGCTCCTCCTCCACTGCTCTCTTCCTCACTAGCTGCAACTGCCTCCTGAAGTCTTATCATTCTTTTCATTATTTACTTTTCCAAGTATTTTCTTCTAACTTAAAAAAGACTTTTTTTTAAGAGCAATTTGAGGTTCATGGCAAAATTGTGAAGAATGTACAGATTCTCCTGCCCACAGCTCCTGCCCCCCACAGCCTGCCTCATTATCAACATGCCCCACCAGATGGTACGTTTGTTACAAGGGATGAACCTACATCCCTTGTTGTGTGTATTTTATCACGCTATCCTCACGCTAAGTTGCTTTAGTCACGTCCGACTCTTTGTGACCCCATGGTCTATAGCCCGCCAGGCTCCTCTGTTCATGGGATTCTCCAGGCAAGAATACTGGAGTAGGTTGCCATTTCCTTCTCCTGGATTTGAACAAATATAAAATGACATGTATCCATCATTATAACGTCATACAGAGTATTTTCATGGCCCAGAAGTCCTCTGTGCTTCTTGATTAGGTATTTCCTCATGTGGTTCAACATTAAACATTCAAAAGTCTCCCTTCCAGACAATCCCATAGCCACCCAGTTCCTTTCCACCCAGAGACCACCCGTGTGTTACTTTCTTGAATATGCATTTGGAGATATTTTATACACATAAATATGGGAGAGCAAATTGATGAGAGGTAAAGTGAAGCATGAAATATAAAAGTAATAACAGGTTGGCACCAAAAACAGAACTGAAAGTACACACACAGGGAAAAATCAGATAGGTTTGCTTAATGCCAGCTGAGCTCATGAGATATATAATGTAAAGCAACCACCTGGCTCTTTGCATGATTTGGGTCACAGATGCACAAGGTAGGCTGCACACATCTGGAAGGAAAGCAGTTTGCATCAGAGCCATCACCAAGGTAGGGCCATGGCCTGTGTGCGGGTGGGAGTGGTCCAGGACCCCTAAAGGAGATCTTGAGTAGGATTTGGGGGCAGACTCAACAGAGTGAAAATGATGGGAGGGATGGTATTTGGACAAATGCATAAATTCAAGAATGCGTATTTGGGCATCTGGGGTGCTGCGGTTTTCAATCAGTTGACCATGTGGACATTCTGGCTTTGGAAGTATCATGTGTTTCCCTGCATTACTCCCTGGTCTCTTGGTCCCATCTGGGGGATGGGCTGCAGCCCGGGCAGGAGTGATCCCCTCCTTCGGTTGTGTTTGTGAATATCTGTTCCCCTCTTCTCCTCTGGTGCATGGCCTGTCCCTCCATTAAGTGGAGGGAGTGATACTGCCGTATACAGAGTGTACTTTATTCCAGTGAAGCCAACCTCCACTCAGAAAGAGCCCCGTCCTTAACCTCGACACTCTACTGCCTTTTCTTGGTTGCCTCTATGCATATATCCATCATTAAAGAATAAGCATTTATTTTTCCGTCCATCATCAAGGATATTTTTTAAAAATGCCCTCAAAATGCCATTGAGGATATTAAAAACAACTGATGGGATGATGGCTCCATCCATGGAGTAGGACTGTAGCTTGAGCTGTGTCTTGAACCCTCTTAAATCTATTTAAAGACACCTCTCTCCTCTTCCCAGGGACCACGAAAGTAGTCATTATTCACATTTGCAGATGGAACATCAATTCCTGGTAGGTCTTGAGAAGTACCGGTAGCCTATACTAATTCAGGATTAAACAACATTTTGCAACTCTGAATTGACAAGTGTGTGTCTGTGCTAATTCGCTTCAGTCGTGTCCGACTCTTTGCAGCTCTGTGGACTGTAGCCCACCAGGCTCCTCTGTCCATGGGCTTTTCCAGGCCAGAATACTGGAGTGGGTTGCCATGCCCTCCTCCAGGGGATCTCCTGACTCAGGAATCAAACGAGCATTTCTTATATCTCCTGCATTGGCAGGTAGGTTCTTTACCATTAATGACACCTGGGAAGCCCCTGAATTGACATATTATCACATAAAATCTTCACTAAATATTGACTCCAGCTATAGGGCGATGAGGTCTTGAGTTGCCATGCTGTGTGATTGGCTCACAGCATCTCATCCCCTCAACCCCACTCCCACCCTCTGCTCCCATCCCAGCCTCCTCTCCGCATCCCTTGCCCAGCAGTCAGATGAGACCCATCTTATTGTAGGTCGTTACCATTATCACATCTGTGACGAACAACAATCAAAACCCAAATAGAATTTCTCAGATCTTCCCTCTGTTAAAAAAAAAAAAAAACTCTAATGATGTTTCAAGGTCAGGGCTAATAGTACAGAAGTACTATATTCGTTAATGTGTACGCATGCATTGAATGTACATGCTTTGTTCTGACTTTCAAATTTAACAAAATGGGTAAAACTGTGAATAGATAAATATGCTTTTCATGAATTCAGGCTGCTGGCAAAGTATTTAAAGGGTAGAAACACTAAGGATTGTTCTTTCAGCACGTGAAGGACAGAATAAGTAATCCCCTTGGGGGCAGGGTACTGGGGCGTGTGCGTGTGTGTTTTCTGGATGGTTAGAGAGTACTTCTGAAGCTGAAATCATGTGGATGAACCTTTCTTGGTATCTTCAGATGACATTGGCTTGATTTGTCTTCATAACACCCTTTCACCTGTCTTGGTCCTACTGTTTCACGCCCTGGGTGACCTCTTTCTGCACTCTGCAGAAACAGGGGGCCACGGTTGACATTGCTCTCTGTTTCCTTTCAATTAAGCACCATTCAAGAGTTGTCAGTGAAGTTATGAAACTGATACAGGTAGGATTCCAGAAAGAAAATCCATGTGGGTAAAGCAAAGATTCTTGAAGTGACACTTTGGCAAGCCTGGTTCATTTGTCACAAAATGACCAGAATCCCTTTTGAAGCTTCTCATGAAAACCTGTGTACTTTGAGATTCAAAGTCCCATGAATCTTTGCCTGGCAGAAATGTAAATGTTTTGAGAAGGCTGAGTCTTTGCAAGTTTGAGCCACTGCAGATGCTGAGGGACCTGCGGATGAAGGATGGATGATGTAGGCTGGTGTTCTGGGCAATTTCTATCTCTGACAAGATACAGGTCCCTCTCTCACTCCCCTACCCCCACATCTCCTGTCACCCTCAGTAGACACTCGGGTTTGGGACTGTGAAGAGAATGGTCCCTTCTTCCAGATTTGGGCCCATTATGACAAGAGGATGAGGGCTAAGGAGACCCCCAATTTAAACCCAAACCATGGTTTATACCATGATTATTCCTTTGCCCTTTTCAAGTGGAGATGGGGAGCACTGGAGCTGATCCAGGCTGCTTTGTGAATTTCAAACTCTGTGTCTGACCCCAGTGGGCAGCCTGGAAGTGTCCTCAGGACAGAGCCCTTTGGCCATCAGATGCCTGAGACTAGGAAGGAAGAACTGAGCGGAACTGTGGCTGCCCTGTGTTGGATGTTAATGCAGTCTGGCTGAACCCCTGTTCAGCACAATGGAGGAGAAACAGTACTTCTTTATAACCAAATCACTGTGCTGTACACCTGAAATGAACACAACACTTAAATCAACTACACTTCAATAAAAACAGGAAAAGGGGAAAACAAGGGCTTCCTGCCTTTCTTTCTCTCTCTTTTTTGAAGTACAGTTAATTTACAATGTTGTGTTCATTTCGGGTGTACAACAAAGTGATTCAGTTATACAGATACTTGCATCCACTCTTTTTTGGCTTCTTTTCCTATACAGGTCATTACAGGGTATTGAGTAGAGTTCCCTGTGCTATATTCTACTGCAGGTCCTTGTTGGTTATCTATTTTATATACAGTAGCATGTATACGTTAGGACTCACTGACACCAGCAGGTTGAAATTCTACCGGTGGCCGATGTTATTCACAGCCCTGTAGCTGCACCTTGTGGGAAGGGTGGAGCTGCTGAATGGACCCCCGGGCTTAGTATCAGGAAGACTGGGTCCAGTTCAGCTACTTGTTAGTCCTGCGGCCTCTAGAAAGCTGTTTGTTTTCTTCTAGGGCCGGTTGTCATATGGAGACCTGTCATCGAGATGTGGAGAGGTTCGAGGGAGGATGAAAGTGAAAGTGAAAGTGTTAGGTGCTCAGTCAAGTCCGACTCTTTGCTGCTGCTGCTGCTGCTAAGTAGCTTCAGTCGTGTCCGACTCTGTGCGACCCCATAGACTGCAGCCCACCAGGCTTCCCCGTCCCTGGGATTCTCCAGGCAAGAACACTGGAGTGGGTTGCCATTTCCTTCTCCAATGCATGAAAGTGAAAAGTGAAAGTGAAATCGTTCAGTCATGCCCGACTCTTAGTGACCCCATGGACTGCAGCCCACCAGGCTCCTCTGTCCATGGGATTTTCCAGGCGAGAGTACTGGAGTGGGGTGCCATTGCCTTCTCAGGTCCGACTCTTTGCAACCCCACAAACTGTAGCCTGCTAGGCTCCTCTGTCCATGGGATTCTCCAGACAAGAATACTTGAGTGGGTAGCCATTCCCTTCTCCAGCGGATCTTCCTGATCCAGGGATCAAGCCCAGGCCTCCTGCATTGCAGGCAGATTTTTACCATCTGAGCCCCTGGGGAAGACCTGGTTGAGTGAGGATGGTGACTGGTAATGAAGACCAACCACATGCAAGTGTGAGGTTGGTTCTGAGGCTGTGGTATGAAGAGCTGAGTAGGACAAGGTCTGGTCTGGAAATGTGCAGGTCTAGCTAACCATAGGCTTTTAGTCAGTTAGAGCTGGATGCGAATGGAGCAAATATTTCCTCTAGCTCTTCCACTGGACAGGTAAGAAAACTGAATCTTAGAGATAAAGAATCACTGGGAGGGTTTTCTTGGGCCATTTGAATAGCCTCAGAGGTCCCTGGCGAGATCTGTGCTCCATAGCCATACCACATCCCACCCAGTGAAATACTTCTAGGGTCCCAGGGAGTCTTAACAATTCCTAGATGAGGAGCACCTCACCAGGCCAAGGCCATGGAGAGTCTTGCCTATTCAAATAGTAGAACTGATGATCTGAAAGACAGACGTAGGACTAACCCTACATAATGAACAAAGGCCAAGGGCATGATCAAGGCAAGAACCAAAGGGTTTTTTTTTTTTTTAATATTTTCTTTAAAACAATTTTACTGAAGAATAGTTTTATTGAAGTGATTTACAGGTGTACAGCAAAGTGATTAAGTTGTACATATATTCATTCTTTTTCAGATTCTTTCCTCATACAGGTTATCACAGAATATTGAGTAGTATTCTCTGTGCTATACAGTAGGTCCTTGTTGGCTTTCTGTTTTATATTTAGTAGTGTGTCTCTGTTAAACTGAAGCTCCTGATTTATCCCTTCCCCGCTACGGTAGCCATAGGGGGGTAGCCTTTGGTAGCCATAAATTTGTTTTCAGTAAGTCTTTTCTGTTTTGTAAATAAGTTCCTTTCTATCCTCTTAAAAATTGGATTCCACTGATGAGTGATATCATATGATATGTCTTTCTCTGTCTGACTTACTTCACTTAGCATGATCATGTCTGGCTCCATCTTTGTTGCTGCAAATGGCATTATTTCATTCTTTTTCACGGCTGAGTAATATTCCATTGTATTTATGGACCACATCTCCTCTATCCATTCCCAGTGACAGAAAGTTCTACTGCTTCCATTCATTGTGAAAAGTCCCTTGACCTTAGGAACATGGGTAAGCTCAGTCACCTCTTCCACATCCCACAGAATCAAACACACCTGTTCACTGAGGTCCCTTTTGGGTGGGCAGGGCCAGGAGAAGCTGTGACTCATGGCTGCTTCCTCGAGGGCTCTTTCTCCACAGCAAATTGCTCTGATGGAGAATCGTAGGTGTGGACGAGAGTAACGTTAAAGGCTACAGCTTTATAGGGCATGAATAAAGGTTGATGCATGATGCCGACTAACAAAATAAGGGGCCATGTAAGCTCTTGACCACACCCAGGGAGGCCTTGACTTGCTCTCTGGGGCCAGGGCCGCTGGTTCACTCAAAATGGGGAAGGCAGAACATGGGAGCAAAGGAGAAACCCAGGCGCCAGTCCAGGAGAACACAGCCCTCTTCTTTACAGAGATTTGCATACAGGCGGGGCCCAGGGCAATCTTTGCTTTGAGACAACCAACCTCTGCAACTCTAATCACACAGGGAAACGGAGGAGGGACAGGTGCGACATTGCTACCTCTGGAATGTTGGAAACACTGCCTGGGGAAGTGAAACAGTCTCCCACGCTCTCCTTTTCTCTATCTCCCCCTTCCTTCAAAACCTGCCAGGCTCATGATCCACTCTAGCAAGAAGTCTGTATTCGCTCTCTTTTCCTCGACACTGATGATGTGGTGAAACCTACAGGATAAATGACAGCAGGGCAGGGGTTCTAGTGTCTTCACTGGGAGAAAAGCATTTCTCTCTTTGTTTCTCTAGTCCACTGGGTGTGGCATGGGCCTGATGCAGAAAGACGGAGAAATGCGTGTGACACAGGTGGCAGGCGAGACCAGGGCGCCAGGAGGAGCGAGCATCATTTATGCATTTGCTGGGAACCTTGGCACCCAAGAGATTTGGTGCAGAGGGTTCTGAGGTCTGTTCCACAGAACAGACTGTGAAGGGGATGGTTGCACTCTTTTCAGAAACAGGGCTTGTAAGGGTTTGGACTTTCTCTAGAGCTTTTCCCAAAGGACTGCCTGCAGCTCCTGCAGTGAGGGGCAACCCCATGATCCTCTGAACTGAGTCGATTTGGGGAGCTGAGTCAGAGGGAATGGCATTGCTCACCCTGGAGTGTGGCCAGGACATGAGGGGGACTTTTCTAAAAACAAGCCATTCATGTTTGGACGCTGTGCTTCTGTTTCCACAGCAACCAGACATGCAGTGCCAGGCTACGTGCCCTGTGATGCTATGTGCCAGTGGAGGCCAGGACTGAGTTGGGAAGGAGGTGCTCTGGTCTATTTTTCTGCCAAGTTGGGTGTGACGGATGGAACCCGTGGAATATGCTCAGGCCTGAGCCCCTCCAAGGTTATCAGTGGGGTCTGCTCTCCCCAGGGGCTGTCTCTCTGGGCCTCTCCTAGAATCCTCCCAGAAGCCAGGCTGACCCATGGCATGGGCACCACCAAACACCAATGCTCCTTTTCAGCTCTCAGCGGGGGTGGGGGTAAAGCAGCTTTACCCAAGATGAAAAGACACTATTATTAGTTTTTAAATGAAAAAGTAAGGTGTATTCATTATTTTTTTTAAATCAAGCATAAAAATAAAAGTAGAAAGAAGAAATGAAGACATCACCTATTATCTCCCTCTTTCCATAACTTTCTAGAGGAAATGTATGTATTTTTCTACACAAATATGCACAATAAGTTGAACATATTTTCCTTTTATAAGAATGGGGTGAAATCAACCTTTGCCAACTGATTTTCTTACTTAGTCATATATCATAACAATTTTCCAGAGCCATAATTATAGATTTATGTAGTCATTTTAATAGTTGCATATAACTGCATATAGAAGAATCATAATTTAACCTAGGGGTCAGCAAACTTTCTGGAAAGGACTGGACAATACATATTTTTGGTCTTGTAGACCATATGGGCTCTGTTGCAAGTACTCAAGTCTGCAATTAGGGGTCTCAAGTGGTCAAAGATAATACGTAAAATTTATAAATGAAATGGCTATGTTCCAATAAAACTTTATTGACAAAAACAGCCAGGTCCTGGGCTGGTTTTGGCATGTGCATGCATGCACGCACATATATGCACACAAAATCCAGAGGCACATATATATGTGTACACACACACACATATACACAGGTATATATATACACACACAAACTTAGATAGTGTGTTGAAAAGCAGAGAGATTACTCTGCCGACAAAGGTCCATATAGTCAAAGCTATGTGGTCTTCCACGTGGTGTGAGAGCTGTACTGTAAAGAAGGCAGAATGCAAAAGAATTGATGCCTCTGAATTGTGGTGCTGGAGAAGACCCCTGAAAGTCCTTTGGATAGCAAGGAGATCAAACCAGTCAGTCTTAAGGGAAATCAACCCTGAATACTCATTGGAAGGACTGATGCTGAGGTTGAAGCTCCTCAACCTCAGCTCCTCAGTATTTTGGTCATCTGATGCGAATAGCAGACTCATTGGAAAAGTCCCTAATGCTGGATGGCATCACGGATGCAACGGACATGAGCTTGGGCAAACTTAGGGAGACGGTGAGGGACAGGGAGGCCTGGCGCGCTGCAGTCGATGGGGTCGCAAAGAGTTGGACACGACTGGGTGACTGAACAACAATATATACACACACACGCCTGTGTGTGCATGTACATGTGTGCACGCACGTGTACAAAGGTGAAGGTGAAGTCGTTCAGTCGTGTCCGACTCTTTGCGACCCCGTGGACTGTAGCCCACCGGGCTTCTCTGTCCTTGGGATTCTCCAGGCAAGAGTACTGGAGTGGGTTACCATTTCCTTCTCCAGGGGATCTTCCCAACCCAGGGATCGAACCTGCTTACGTGCATGTGTGTGCACGCATGTACACATGTGATCGTGTACATGTGTGCATGCAAGCATATGCCTGTGTGTATACAAAAACATAGTTCTCCTATTTGCAGGGCAGGAATAGAGACACAAACCTGGAGAACAGACTTGTGGACACCGCGGGGGAAGGAGAAGTTGGGACAAAGTGAGAGAGTAGCGTTGAAGCATACACATGACCATGTGTGAAATAGACAGCCAGTGGGAAGATTCTGTGTAACACAGGGAGCTCAGCCAGGGGCTCTGTTACGACCTAGAGGGGTGGGGTGAGGTATGTGTGGGAGGGAAGCTCAAGAGGGAAGGGACATATATATACATACCTATAGCTGAATCACATAGTTGTACGGCAGAAACCTAAACCACATTGTAAAGAAATTATCCTCCAATTGAAAATAAATAAAAAACCATAGTTCTCTAGGTTTATGATCAACAGGCATGAGACATGCATGCCAGTCCCTGTGAATGGGACTGTTCCCGTGCATCTGTTCTCTGTCCAGCACACCTGTGATGGCCTGGGACATGGGACAGGTGCTGGGTGGTGTGGGGCTGAGGCCAGAAAGGGGATGTAGGGCTGAAAGGGTCTTTGTCTGTGGTTCAGTTCACCTTGGGAACTGGTAGGCCCAGCTTTGAAGGCTTCCAGGGCCCATTCCAGATAAAACTCATGGTCCCAGGAGGGAGAAAGGCAGACCAGGGACAGCACATGCAGACTGAGGAGCAGGTGGCATTGACCACCCGTGGCTCACACACTGGGAGTGGGAAGCGTTGGCGGTGGGGGCTGGGGGACAAGGCTACAGAGAGGCAGGGCCAACACAGTGGGCTCATGTCTCGGAAAGGTGTTGTGTGCAAGGGCACATCTCACCCATTTTCTGGGCCTCTGGAAGGGCCACCAGAGACAGGCGGTGGCACAGCTCCTGAGGAGCCCTCCAAATGAGGCAGTAAGATAAAGGGGCAGCGACTTAGTCTGGAGCTAATCTCAGCATCCGCAGGGGCTGTTTAGAGAAACACAGCGTATGCTGACACAGGGCCATGCTCTGAAGGGAAGCAGCCCTTTGGAGAGTGGATTCAGTGGGTGCCCCCTTGCTCACATCATGGACGATTTTGATGGCATGAATTCACAGCTGTGCCCATCACCCCAGGCTTCCGTGTAGGGAATGTGGACACGGGTGTGGGGGAGGGTGGTTAGGAGGGTCCGCCTATGCTCCAGGGGAGAGGTGATGGGGTGCATGGGCAGAAGCTGCTGAAGCTGCTGGAGCCACCCTAGGTGACATCAGGCATGAAGGGGAGGAAGCCGGTCCATGATGACGGGTCTGCTTTTCCCTGAAGGGGAGACTCATTTACTCAAGTTAGGAATGGGGGTATCTGAGTCTGAAGCTCTGGGGGTGAGGTTGAGGCTGGAGAGACAAACTTGACGATCATCAGGGAAACATCACATTTAAGACCCCAGAGTGAAAGCATGTGGCCCCAAGATTGCTCCCAAGGCTCACTTGAGGGCTTTTGCTACAAAGGCAAGCTGATTCAACATTGCTAATCATCAGGGAAATGCAAATCAAAACCACGGTGAGATATTACCTCACACCTGTCAGAAGGGCTATCATCAAAAAAGACTGCAAATAACAAATGTTGTCAAGGAGCAGGAGAAATGGGAACCCTTGTGGGGCTGATGTGAATGTAAATTGCTGTAGCTACTGTGAAGAACTGTATGGATGGAGCGCAAAAAACTAAAAAAATAGAACTACCATATGATCCAGTAATTCTACCACAGGGGATATATCTGAAAAGAAAAAGATTGGAAAAGATACATGGACTTCAGTGTTCATAGCAGCATTATTTACAGTGGGAAAGACATGTAAGCAATTAAGTAGACAAGTGGATTAAGAAGATATGGTAGAGATACACAATGGAATATTACACAACCATGAAAAAGAAGGAAATACCACCATCTGTGGCAATGTGGGGGATCCAGAGAATATTATGCTTGGAGAAATAGGTTAGAGAAAGATAAATACTCTATTTTATCACTTATATGTGGAATCTAAAAAATAAAACGAATGAATAAAACAGAAACAGATTCCCAGATATAGAGAATGAGCTAGTGGTTACCAGTGGGGAGAGAGAAAATGGGCGGGACAAAAAGGGGTAAAGGATTAAGATTTACAAATTAGTATGTATTAAATAAGCATCAAGGATATAATGTACAGCACAGGGAAATATAGCCATCAATTTTAATAACTTCAAATGGAGATGGTGAAGGACAGAGAAGCCTGGTGTGTTGCAGTCCATGGCATCGCAAAGAGTTGGACACGATTGAGCGATTGAACAACAACTTTAAATGGAGTATAATCTGTAAAAATATTGAATCACTATGTTGTATGCTTGAAACTAATACAGTATTGTTAATCAACCATACTTTAATTGAAAAAAAAAGGGAAAGCAGAGAAATGCTTTCTCCCCGGCTCCAGACCCCACCTACCTGCCCAGAACTCAGCTGGATGCACTGCCTCTCTGAGCGTGGGGGCACTGGGGCTTCCCTCCCTGCTCCACCCACGCTCACAACTTCTGCTGTCTGTGCACTTTTCACCCTGTTTTGGGATTGCTCCTGGAATGCCTGCATCTTGCAACCCCAGGGCATGGGAGGGATCAGGATTTGGGATGATGAGCCAGAAGGGAGCACAGCCATGGAGGGGCTCTGTGAACATGCTTTAAACAAATGAATGCCAAGTCCTCCTGGATTGTTTTTGTCTGCCATGGCACTGGTTTCAGAACCCATTTTAGAAAATCAGTCCTGGCGTGCTCCCGTCTCTCCACAGACCAATGTCAGTTTTGTCTCTTGTTTATTCAACACTGTTATCTGGAGATATGTCACCAGGAGTTTTAATCAGGGTCAGACCCTATGAGCTGTGTAACCTCAAGCAAGCTATGGAACCTCCACGACCCTTGGTTTTTACATCAGTCAAAGAGCTGCTCTCTTTCTGCCTCATGGGTATGTGGTATCTCCTGCTCGGTTCTGAAGCAGAAACATGGGTGTGTGGATTCATGACTCTATATGGGCTCCAAAATAAAGGCACAATCAATGAGGTTCTCGGAGAAGAGCTGGTTAGTATGTGTATATGGAGGGGGCAGATTTAGTCTCTCAATAATCTTTATTCAGAATTGTGAATTTAAAAAAAATTTAATGAAAAGTATGCTTAAGTTGTGGCTCAGATGGCAAAGAACCTGCCTCTGAGGCAGGGATCTGGGTTCAATCCCTGGGTTGGGAAGATCCTCTGGAGGAGGGAATGGCAACCTACTTTAGTATTCTTGCCTGGGAATTCCCATGGACAGTGAAGCCTGGCAGGTCTATGGGGTTGCAGAGTCGGACATGACTGAGCAACTTTCACATGCTTAGGTTGTGGCAAAATATACATAACATAAATTTACCATCTTAGCCATTTCTCTTTTTTTGGTGGGTTTGCTGACTTTTTAAATTGAAATATAGTTGATTTACAATAGTGTATTAATTTCTGTTGTTCAGCAAAGTGATCCAGCTTTATATATATATGTATATACACACGTATCAGAGAAGGCAATGGCACCCCACTCTAGTACTCTTGCCTGGAAAGTCCCATGGACGGAGGAGCCTGGTGGGCTGCAGTCCATGAGATCGTGAAGAGTCGGACACAACTGAGCGACTTCCCTTTCACTTTTCACTTTCATGCATTGGAGAAGGAAATGGCAACCCACTCCAGTGTTCTTGCCTGGAGAATCCCAGGGACGGGGGAGCCTAGTGGGCTGCCATCTATGGGGTCGCACAGAGTTGGACACGACTGCAGCAACTTAGCAGCAGCAGCAGCAGGGAACGCGAGGACAGTACTTGTTCTTCTGTTGACTTTTTCTAAACAGTACTGTTCTGTTTAGTTCATGTAGCATTTGTTATTGTTGTTTATTTGCTAAGTTGTTTATTTGCTTTGTTGTATCTTGCTAAGTCTGACTCTCTGTGACCTGATTGTCTGTAGCCCACCAAGTTCCTCTGTCTGTGGAATTCTCCAGGCAAGAATACTGGAGTGAGTTGCCATTCCCCTTCTCCAGGGGATCTTTCCCGACCCAGGGTTGAACTCAGGTCTCCTGCACTACAGGAAGATTCTATACCATCTGAGTCACAGGGAAGCCCCCATCTACGTAATGTCCTCAGAATTCACCCATGTTGTAGGCTGCGTCAGAACTTTCCTTGTTTTAAAGGTTGAATAATATTCCATTGTGTGGACACGCCACAGGCTTTTTATCTTTCACCTACTGATGGACACTTGGGTTGCTTCTGCGTGTGTGCGTGCTAAGTCGCTTCAGTCCTGTCCTACTCTTTGTGACCCTAAGGACTGTAGCCCTCCAGGCTCCTCTGTTCATGGGATTCTCCAGGCAAGAATTCTGGAGTGGGTTGCCACACCCTTCTCCATGAGTTGCTTCTACTCCTTGGCTAATAAGAATAATTCTGCTATGAACATGGATGTGCTATCAGAACTCTGAATTGACTCACATTCATTCTCTCAGCATCCTTGGCTTTCTTGGTCCAGTGGTTGATTCATCTAAAGCTATAAGAAACCTGAAATCATCTAAGCTGTTGTTCCTGCACAGTCTATGTTTTAAACTATTAAAAAAAAAACAATTCCACAAGGTTTTTGTTGAGGGAGTTAAACATTAGATAACTTATGGTTTTATGGTTTGGGAGACACGGTTACTTTTTTTTTTTTCCTGAAAAATCATCTGTTTTATCTCCACTTGACTTTTTTAAAATGCTGGAACAGTTTTTTGATTGAACATGAAGCTTTTCTTTCTTTCTTTTTCCTTTGACGTTTATATGACCAAAGGTGGAAAAATAAGACCTTTGCTTATTAACAGAATGAATCAGTCTCTTTCCCTCCTGGGAAATTGAAAACAATTTGGAGAAGAGAGTAAACTTCAGATTTCCTGTGATATGAATTGGGTGGACCTTTCCTTGAGGTAAGATTTAAGGTGGACCTAGCTGGGCTTGACAGACAGTGATGGAACCAGGTGTTACCATATTACATTCCAACTGGATGGTTCTTTTCAACTGGCACCACCTGGCTCTCAACACTAGTACAGCCTCTTACAGCATCCCCAGGGAGCACACAGAGACTGTCACTTTGTTAGCAAAGGTCACCCAGGGAGATATCTCAGCCCAGAGCCTTTCATGAGGCTACAGTGGACACCTGCTCCCACAGAAATTTCTTGAAGGCAGTGGTGGTTTACTGTTTGGTTCTTTCTTCCTTTTTTCTTTGTATGTGTTAGATGTGTTTGGGGAAACTCCCCCCAAGACTGGCGCATGGTTCACACACCCTTTGACTGTTTCACACGTTCCCCCTCTGGAGCTGGTGGCCGGGAGTTTCCAGCCAGCCTGAACTGGAGCCATTGGCCAGGGCATGCTGTCCACGGCTGGAGTTGTATCTGGTAGCATCTGGTACTTGCCCAGAAGTGGGACACAAAGAATAAACAAAGAGACTGCCTTGGAAACTGGACTGCAGAGTTGAGAAGATACTTAGAAAAGTGGCTTCAGGCCAGCTCCTACTCTCTCCAAATATGCCAGGAATGCAGGGCCCGGAGGAAGGGGACAAAACAGTGGAAAGAAGGAAAAAGCACAGCCCATCACCAAGGGCACCCTCCCAGCTCCTTGTGTAGCTGTCCAAACAAAGGGAAAGGATGCGCCTCACCCCAGATAAAAGTGTATGGGAACTAAAAAACAATTGTTAGTACAGTTTGCATTTATATTGGGCAAGCATCTCCCCAAACAGATCTCTGAATCTTTTTAGCATCCCCTTTTTGGGTGAGGACCAGTAAGAGTGAGGATTTATAGAAGCACCTACAGGGAGCGAGCAGGGCTGAGATAGAAAACATTAGTTGCCAGGGAACTGCTTGGAGCTGGAGATTCTTAGTTTGAGATGAAGATCAAGACAAAGGCCAAAAGGCCAAAAGGGGGGTTGGTTAGAGAACAAAACAAAAACAGGAAGTGGCCGACTCAGGGATTTTCCATGGAAGGCTAGGAAGCATATCCGGATATAAGAGAAAAAGGAAGAAAAAGGGCACCTCTGAATCTCCTGGAAGCCACTTGAGATGTTGGGAAATTGGGTTTTCAGCAGACCACAGCTTGATGGAGGCACAGACAACCATCAGGACACCAGATGGGAAGCCAGAGCCCTAGACTCAGCACTGGCTCATCCTTGGCATTTCATCAGGTCTTTGATTGCCTTTGTTCTTCTCTTCTAAGGAGACTTCTTCACCTCTTGAGTTCCTTAGAGCTGTTCCTGTGTGTCCTAACGAAGTGTGAAAACAGTCTAGAATAACCCAGAAGCACATCCTCACCTCTAAACAAGCATTCCCAAAGGATATTTGGCACACAGATGGAAAAACATATATGTTACCTGCCTGTTGCTATTAGGACTAAATTACTCAGTCCTTTTGCTACCAGATTTAGAAGAGGCTATGTGATGTCGGGGGAGGGGAGGTGCTGTCTGCTGTCCTTTTCATCTTGAACTCTGCCCTTCCCTTCCTCCCTAATCAGGGCAGAAGCAGGCTTCTTAGACCTGGCTCTCTCTCCATCTCTGCCTTCTCAGAAGTCAAGGGGCGAGGGTCTGTGGGGCAGGGGAATGACCCATCTTGGGTGAGGGTCCAATAGAGAAAATGTCTCTCGCTGTCAGTAAATCTCATCTTTTGTACAAGAGCAGGGATGTCCTGCATCCAGACTCTGTCCTCTGGGCAGTGGTCCTCGAAGGGCCCCACTTAGCACCGCAAGGGAGATGTTGATTTGAGTTGAAGAGTTTTGTGTTTTTTTTTGGCCAAGACAGGAGGAGATGGGGAATCTCCGGTTCCCGCCTGGGCTTGTTTTGTCTTGAGATCTTGTTTTACTCCCTAGTAGATCAAGGAAGTCAGAATTTTATGTGAGAAGAGAAGAAGGTGCCAGAGGGTTTCTAACGCCCTTTATGCAAATGAGCCAGGAAAGTAGATTGCAGGCAGCCATCAGAGGTCAAAGGTCACGCCCCACACGTCAACAATTATTTTGCTCCAAATGAAGGAGGGGAGCAGGACTGCAGGAAATGAGTTGCAACCACCTCAATTCATGTGTGAAAGTTTCCAATTAGGAATTCAAAGGACTTGTTGTTCAATGAAAAAGTGAAGCAAATTCCTTTTATGTGTTTCCCAACTTCCTTGGTGGTCTCTGTTGAAGAGCAGGATCCCACTGCAGGAATCATTTGGTTCCTGACCAGAAGCAGAATCTGAAATAAAGGAAAGGTCATTGATTACTTGGCTTCTGTTGGGAGAGGGGTGGGGTGGGGGTGGGGTTGGGTAGGCATGGTGTTGGTACCCTACTGCCTGGGCCAAATCTGTCCCACAGCCTGTGTTTGTCAATAAAGTTTTATTGGAACTCACCTTCACCCATTTGTTGGTAGATAATCTGTGATTAGTTTCATAGTACAAGGGCAGAGTTGAGTAACTGGGACAGAGATCATACAGTCTGCTGAGTCAAAATATTTACTTTTTGTAAAGCTAGTTTACAACCCATGTTCTAGTTCACTGGTTCTAACAGCCACCCCCTCCCCACCATTCACTGGCTCTTACTTTTTGATCTGCAATGGGTCGCTTTGGAAATATATGAAAGTTCTATAATCCCATTTTAGAAAAATATTAATACATGATCTCTTGGTTAAAAATACCTAGATGTAGGACTTCTCTGGTGGTCAGTGGTTGGGACTCTGTGCTTCCACTGCAGAGGGCACGGGTTCGATCCCTGGTGGGGAACTCAGATCCCTCATACTGCATGGCATGGCCAAAAAGAAAAAAAGTAACATGGGGACCCAATTCAACTCTTCAGAACTCAAGAGAAACAATTCAGAGCCCAAAGCCTCCTGGCAGAATGGTCCACAGTCTACCTTCTACCAGAAAGAGGACACGCAATTTATCTTGGCCAGATACAGCCTGTCAGGGACACAGGCTTACTTTTGGGCTTACTTACTTTTGTCTTACTTTCAGTTTTAAAATGAAAACAGATATATAATTTTCTCTGATGATAAAAATGCTTCGTGTTTCTTATCAACAATTTTAAGAAGTACAGAAAGTATGGAGAAGGTAAAAATCACCTTGAAATCCACCTCCACAGAGATGAGCAGTGCTAACAACTTGATAAATCTTTCAGGTGTCTCTTTTAGGCCTACACGCCATCAACAAGTCCATAGATGGGCTGCACATATTCTGTCTCCTACTTCTATCAAAATCATCCAGGCAAATATTATTATTATTAGGGGCTTCCCAGGTGGTGCTAGTGGCAAAGAACCTGCCTGCCAATGCAGGTAAACTTAAGAGACCCAGGCAGAGACCTGGGTTTGATCCCTGGGTCAGGAAGATCCCCTGGAGGAGGGCATGGCAACCCACTCCGGTATTCTTGCCTATCCTATGACAGAGGAGGCTGGGGAGTCCATAGGGTCACACAGAGTCAGACAAGACTGATGATCCATGCGAATATTCTTCTATGGCTTTGCATGTACATTTCCAGCACCAAAGTTGCATCGTACTTTTATTTATTTTTTATTTTTTTTAAATAAATATTTATTTATTTGGCTTTGCTGGTCTTAGTTGCGGCACACGGACTCTTTCAGCTGTGGCATGTGGGATCTAGTTCCCTGACCAGGGACTGGATCCAGGCTCCCGGCTTTGGGAGCATGGAGTCTTAGCATCTTAGTGTCAGTCTCCCGTTGGGAGGTCCCAACAATTACATAGCATTAATAGTTTATTCAGTGTGGTATAATTCACTGGCTCAATCACATCTAGGTTGTTTCCTGGTTTTTTTTGGCTTTGTTTTGTATTTATTTACCACACAGTGGTGTGACTTTCTTTGTACTTACATTTTTGTGTATTTTCCTGATTGTTCAGCTGAGGCTAAATGTCTAGTCTTGAAATGAAGGAGTCAATGTTACTCATTAATAATCGTAATACACAGGATCAAACTGCCTCCAGAAAATGTGTAACACTCCACATCCACCAACAGTATAGGGCAGTGCTCATTTCTCACTCTCTGGCCACTGTTAATATTTAAGGTTGTAGTCAATCTGACAGGTTAAAACTGACACAATATTGTCATATTGACTTGCACTTCCTCGGTTGTTTTACATTTTTTTTGGCCATGCCTCTCGGCACTCTGGATGTTAGTTCCCTGACCAGGGACCGAACCTGCACTCCCTGCAGTGGAAGCTCAGAATTGTAACCACTAGGATCTCCAGGGAAGTCCTAAGATTGCTTTACTTTCAAATGGCATTGTCTGTGATTGAACAGAGGCAAAAATAATGACTTCAAATTAGGTTCTCCTTATTACACAAGAACCCAGCTCTGGCACAAAAGCAGACTTACTATTCAGAGGAGCCAGTTGCCTAGCACAGGACAGTTTGAAGCTCTTTGAGGACGAGACTCTTTCGTTGATTGATTTATTCATAGGCTCCCTGGTGACTACTTTCGGGTGCTTACTGAATGGCATCTGGAAGGCCACATGGTTTCGGTCATCAAGAGGCTTGGATGACAGGGATGACCTTTGTAACATTCTTGCAGTACTGCTTGCAGGCTGCTCAGCCGCTTTGTTTGAGCCCAAGGGCTTTGTCAGTTGCAGCGCGCAGGCTTAGTTACCCTGCAGCATGTGGGATCCCTGTTTCCAGACCAGGGACTGAATCCGGGTCCCCTGCACTGGAGGGTGGATTCTTAACTACTGGACCACCAGGGAAGTCCCAGCTTCCTGGGTCTTGAATGGATCTGCCCATTTCTCTCCCTCCCAGGACTGGAAGATGACAGCTTCACGTTAGCCAACACAACCAAGAAAGCCGTAAGAACAAAGTCAGAGATGCTGCCTGGAACTCAGTGCAAGGGTGGATCAGAGAGTGGAGGACAGCCGTGGCAGACGATAGAGGAGAATGGGTCCCGAGAGTGGCAGCTCCGTCCAGTCTCTATGGTGGCCTCAGGATGCCCAGCCGCACCAGAGTCAGCTGCAGGATTGCTGTTCCTTCTAGGTCTGCTCCTCCGTGGTTTCCTGCCTGGCTGAATGGCCGTTGCTTCGTGGTGATGATTCATGGCATTTGGAAAGTGTGGCTGTGTTCTGAACAGGGAAGTGAAAAATAACCCAGCCAAGGGCAGCACAGGACAGGAACGGGGCTGTCACAAGACGTGAAGCTTTACTTTGGAAAATGCAGGGGGTGGGGCACCTCGGGGAAGTGGGTCTTGGTGGTTCGGTCCTGCTAGCCCTTCTGCAGAGCCTCAGCTTTTCCGAGCACTGGTCACCGAGCTGCCCCTTGGAAGCGGCTGCTGGTCTTGGCCCAGCGGCTGTGGGTAGAAGGAAGTGGACGGGTGATTCAGTGACTGTCGGCTTCCTCTCTGACTCAAGATTGGATCCGTTTTTTAGGGTGGTGCCAGGGGCCCTGGGCCGCTTTAGCTAGAATCTTTGGAGTCAGAATGGAGGCGCTGACCCCTGTGGTTGCTGGCTTTCCTCCCACCCTTTGGGATGGGTAAGGGGATTAGCTGAACTCTCTGCCTCCCTCCTTGTTGGGTAAGCCCTTCTGACTTGAGGCCTGCCTGTGCTTCCAGCTGAGAGAGACACAGTGAGCTGGGGAGCAGAAGCCTCTCTAGATCCTTGGCCATCTAGGGGGTTTCCTTGATTTGGGGGTCATATCTGGAAGAACATTTGGGCTCTGAGGCGCTCGGCTTTGGCAGGTATCAGACGTGTTGAACTAGTTTGCATGGAGTCCATCTGTCCATCAGTGATACCCAGGGGCCCCGCTGCTCCCTTCCCATGAGCAGAGTCATAATCACCTCCATGCTCTGTGTGCTGCTTACCCGCCATCACCACCATCACTGAATCCTGTTGTAAGAAACACTGACTATCCAGATAATGACCTCTGCCTGAGAGCGTCCAATCCTGAAAGTACTGACTTGACAAAGACGTGGAAATCCTCCCAGAGTTGCGACAGGGGTTCTGTATTTCAGTGTCCTAAACAACCTTGGATGATGGTCCCTTCTCCTCCTCTCCTTTCCCTCCTGTTCCCATGGCCAAAGCTGAGGACAGCTGGTCTTGCTTGGGCAGGATGGCCAGCGTCCACTCCCTGGTGAGTTTCATGGGGAAGCTATTATTAGCCACACGAAAGAGAAATGCGACCCAGATCACTCAGGGCTTCAAAAAGGGACTCTAAGGATGCCTGAAATGGGACCTGACCCTGCCAGGCACTCTCATCTCTTTCTCAATCTTGGTCTCATCTTCTACCCCAATATGGATTTCAATCTCTTTGATAAGCTTTCTCTACATGACAGGGAATGTACACAACGGTAGCTTCTGCTTATCGCGCCTCCCAGCTTCACTGCTAGAGAGGGGGCCGAGAGTTCAAAAGTTCCACCTGATGGCCTTTGCAGGGGTCAGATGATAGTTCCCAGTTCCATCTCTGTGGTCGGGGGTGGATCTTTGAGCAGGAGGCTGCCCACATTTGGTTGCTATGATCAGTTCAGGGGTGGCAGTATTTTTCAAAGAAGGGGGCGCCCATCCTAGGTAGACAAACAGTAGATCCACTAACCCTGGGCACTGTAGGCGGGGGTCCTGGGCCGCCTCCCCTCTGCTTGTGGGGGCTGCAGTGAGTGGCCTGGCCAAGGGGAGGAGGTGCCTTTTGAACCCTCAGAAACCATCATTTTACTGCTTGAAAATCCATAAAAGATGGGGGTTTCCTCAACCACCTTTTTTTGGGGGGGATACATGTTTGAGGCCACAGCTGTGTGTGATCTTCTGAGGGGACGGCCTTGGAGGCTCAGAGCAGAGTGAGAAGAACAAAGGAAACGTTCTGAGAAGCATGGCAAAAATGAAACCAAATAAAAACCCCATAAAAATCCCTCCGAGGGCAGAGGAAATACCAACCCAAGGCTTCTGAGCCACAGATTCGGTAGTAAAAATTGAAGGACAGGCCACTCGGAGGCGATCCCACTGGGGCCAGAGGGAGAATGTATCGGAACACAATAAAAGGGAATCATCCGAGCAGGGGAGGACCGCTGTGTGCTGTAATTCAGGAACTGACTGATGACCAGGGTTCACGGGGAGCCTGACAGACAGGTCACAGGAACCGGTTCGAAGTCTGCTTGCAGCGGCCTCGATCGGATGATGGACAGCTGGCCTGCCCCCTGCAGGCTCTGACTGATGGTCCTGGGAACTCTGACCTCTGCTAGGCCACAAAAAGACCTGTTTAGAAATCTCTCTGAAGACTGATTAAGTACACAGCCACAGTGCAGACAATAATAATTGTGTGACGTGGCCGGCGTGCTTGCAGTCAGGAGAAACACGTGTTAATAATGACTGGGACAGGAATCTTGCCTTTCTGTTCCTCTCCATTGACTTCCTGGCTCCTGGTCTCAGTTCTGGCCTCAGAGAGTATTTGCAGGGGATGGAGTTGAGGGTGTGGAGACTTTTACTCTCGTTTCACGGGTGTCAACATCCCAGGGATGGTACCCCACCTGTCACTGCATGGCAGCTGGTGGGCAGGTGGTCCTCCTTCCTGCCCTGGCTAACCTGAGATGCTGCTCCTGGGGGCTTTCCATCTGATTTGTGGCCCTGGGGCCATTGGAATCATAGCAGGAGTGTCTCCCCAGGTCTCCCCCGGAGCAGTAGGCTAAGTATGAAGAAAAGTCTGGTTTTCATCTGCAAGCATCTCTGAGCACACTGATCCTGTTAAGTTTTAGCCAAGAGCTGGTCAGACTCCCCTGGACAGGGAATAGAAGCCTCTTTGCCACTTTGCTTCTCTAACGATCTCTGAGACCCCTTTGTAGATGGAGGTGGGAGTGGGCTGCTGGCTCTGGACTCAGCTATGCTTCTGGACTCAGTATGGTTATGTCTAATCAGCTCTCTGGGCTCCAGCAGCAGTTTTGATGTTTGTTCATCCCATTCATTCATCATTGATCCATCCACTGACTCAGTCGCTAGGACTGTCATTTAGTCATTCAGCCACAATGAGACTGTATCTTCTTATCTTTGGTCCCTGCTGTCTGGCATGGCTCCAAGCCCATGGTAGCGGCTCTGTGCGTTTGCTAACTTCCTTTCTGGCCTCACTTTTGTGGAAATTCTAACTTTTGGGACTTCAGAATGTGGCTGTATTTGGATTCAGGGTCTTTAAAGAGGGGATTAAGTTAAAATGAGGCTGCTTTCAGTTAAAAATGAGGCTCTGATTCAATCTGGTTGGTGTCTGCATACGAAGAAGAGATTAAGGGATTCCCCTAGTGGTTGGATGGCATCACTGACTCAACGGACATGAGTTTGAGCAAACTCCGGGAGACAGTGAAGGACAAGGAAGCCTGGTGTGCTGCAGTCCATGGGATTGCAAAGAGCTGGACACGACTGAGTGACTGAACAGCCACAATAACCTGGTGGTCTAGTGGTTAAGACTGCCTTCTACTGCAGGGGGTGCAGGTTCGGTTCCTGATCGGGAAAGTATGATCCCACGTGCTGCAGGGCAACTAAGCCCACGTGCCACAGCTGGGGAGGACCCTGAAGAGCCCATGCACTGAAACTGAGACCTGATAGCCAAAAAGAAATAAAATTTTTTTAAAAAGAAGAGATTTAGACCCAGACACACACAGCAAAAAGACGGTGTGAAGACACAGAATACAGCCGTCTACAAGCCCAGGAGAGAGGCCTGGCACAGATCCTTCCTTCGTGGCCTCCAGAAGGAACCAACCTTGCTGACTCCTCGATCGTGGACTTCCAGCATCCAGCCCTGGGAGAACATACATGTTTCCTGGTTAAGCTACCAGGCTGTGGTTCTTTGTTCTGGCAGCCCCAGCAAACTGGTACAAGCTTTCAACACATTCACCGAGCACGGGACCACATGCAAGGTGTTCTAGGAGGTCTGGAGACAGAGCAGAGAAACAGATACAGGGAAAGAGGAACAGCTGGGGCCCATCCTCTCTCTACATTTTCTCCTCCCAAACCCCTCTCTCCTCTGCCTCTCCTTCCCTCTACCTCCAACAGAAAGAGGAAACACAGGGGGAAATGAAACAGAGGGTTCCCCAGCAAAAGGACTGGCATCCTCCAGAAGCCCTGTAGTAGAATGCAAATAGAATCAGAAGCACTTTTGTCTTTTTGTTTTTTACACAATAAAGAAGTTTACTTCAGTCTCCTATCAAAGAAGTCTAGCAGTAGATAGCCTAGGACTGCTTTAGTGGTTCTACATTCATCAGTATTCCATGTTCCTTTCTTTCTCTTCTTAGAATTTGGCATCCATTGCAAAGACCACCTCATGGTCCAAAATGGCTGCTTTAGCTCTAGCCATCATATCCTCATTCCAAGCCACAAAGGATAAAGCAGGTCAATAAGTCATCTTTGCTGGGTTAACTCCCTTTAAGCACTCATCCAAAAAGTTTTTTCCATGTGTATTTGCAGAAGTGCATTTTTTTTTTCCTGGCTACCTCTCTCTCCACCATCCTTACTTGGTGCATGTTTGCATATGTGCATGGCCAGCCTGAATGTGTGTGTGCATCGGAGGAAGGCCCAGGAAAGGGTTCACAGCTGTTGTGGACACATTGTGAGCGTTCAGCTGGCAGGGCCTTCCCCAGGGTGCTTGCCAGCCCCAGTTTTATGATACATGGTGGCTGGAAAGGGCCACAAGCAAACCTTTCTCAGGACCATGAAGTACATCCCTTGTTGTGCTTTTTGACTATGATGATGCCAATGTTGTATCTCCACGCAACCGCTACAGGAGAAATGTCCTTTGGTTTATGGCCCTGGCCAGTGGTCGTGGGGCTGTGACCTCCTTGTCTCCAGGAATCAGGAGCTCTTGTCATCATGCAATAATCTTGTGATCTCTGGCAACATCTCTGAGCCTTCAGACCTAGTCTATTAAGAAACTAAGTCCATTTGCAAATGTGCCTGGGATATAAGTCTTGATACTTCTGGTTCTTCCACGGTGTCCACCACTTTTCAGTCAAAGACATTTTGCACCACACAGCTCAGTAATAGTCCTGTGCCCTCATGGGTCTCTTGTGCAATCCTAGCTTAGCTCATCGATTTTAAAGGGAACTGGAATTCCAGGAGCTCAGTGTTGACCAACCTGTCCCAAGTTGCATAGTGCTGGGTCCCCAGTGGACTTTGGCAGAGATGTTACTGCCCCTGTGGTTGCAATCAGCTTCTGTGTGCATGTTGGGGGTGAAGTTTGCAACATGGTCACTTGAACTGATCATGGTGTTTCTGAAGCGTGGTGCCAATTTCTTCATTTAACGCTGATGTGAAAGAAGCTTCCTTTTTTTTTTTTTTTTTCAAACTTTAAACTTGTTATTTTGTATTGGGGTATAGCTGATTAGCAATGTTGTGGCAGTCTCAGGTGAACAGCAAAGGGGCTCAGCCATACACATACATGTGTCCATTCTCCCCCAACCCCCTTCCCATCCAGGCTGGCACATGCTATGGGTAGACTTCCATGTGCTATACAGTATGTCCTTGTTGATTATTCATCTTGAATACAGCAGCGTGTACATGACCTTCCCAAACTCCCTACGTAGCCATTCCCTGCTGGCAACCATAAGTTTGCTTTCTAAGTCTGTGGGTCTCTCTCTGTTTTTTAAGTCCATTTGTATCATTTCCACAAATAAGGGATTCCACACAATACTTCTCCCTCTCGGTCTGACTTAGTATGACTCAGTGTGACACTCTTTAGATCCATCCATGTTGCTGCAAATGGCATTATTTCATTCTTTTTACGGCTGGGTAATATTCCATTGTATACACATACCACATCTTTATCCATTCCTCTGTCGACGGACATTTAGGTTGAAGCTGCTTTTCTTTTCTGTGTACAGACAAATGAACATCTTCCAGAATAGTCATGTCCTGCATGTCCTGGGCTCTCCCCACCCCACTTCCTCCTGCAGTGCCCTCCTTCCTTGGCTTGCCCTCCATCCTTGCCCTCTTTTTCTTGCTTCCTGCTTCTCACCGAGCATAATCCCCCTACTTGATAAACAAGAGGCAACTCAGGAGGTTATCTATATTTCAGATTTTTTTGATGTCTTGTTTAAAGTCTTTATTGTTGTTACAATATTGTTTCTCTTTTACATTTTGTTTTTTTTTTTTTTGGCTGAGAGGAATACAGGATCTTAGCTCCCTGACCAGGAAACTGAACCCTTACCCTCTGCGTTGAAAGGTGAAGTCTTAACTACTGGACTTCCAGGGAAGTCCCAGAGGTTACTGGCATTTTAAATGAGTGATTCATGAACAACTAAGCTTTCAAAACCCAAAGAAATGATCTGCCATTGCTTGAATGGAGCCAAGGGTTTCTATCTGGACTGGTTGTGCACACAGGTCTACTTTGCTTACTCAAATATCCAAGCTGGGGATTGGTGGTCCAGTGGTTAAGATGCAGGGGACCTGGGTTTGATCCCTGGTCTGGAAGGATCCCACAAGCTGCAGGGCAAGTAAGCCTGTGCACCACAACTTCTGACAACCACTGAGCTGGTGCTCCGGACTCTGCGCTCTGCAACAGGAGAAGCTACCTCAATGAGAAGCCTGCAAACCAAAACCAAGAGTAGCCCTTGCTCACTGCAACTAGAGAAAGCCTGCACACAGCAACAAAGATGAATAAATAAATAACCTTAAAAAACCCCCAAATATCCAAGACTGTGGCCAGTCTCCCTCGAAGCCAAGTGGCACCACCTTCCTTGGTGTGTGTCTTGGGTGATGCAGGTGACTTTTCCAGCCATGGCTTTGACACCACTCAGGCTACTTATCACGTATCTTGCTGCAAGCGGAGGCTGACTTGGGTCTTGGTGCCATCTCTCTGCCACTTCCCCCTAGACCCAGAGCTATATTTATTAGCTAGCAGATTAAAAAAAAAAAGATAGCCCTTTACGTTTTTAGGGCTTCCCCAGTGGCTCAGTGGTAAAGAATCTGCCTCCAAAGCAGGAAATGCAGGTTTGATCTCTAGGTCGGGAAGATCCCCTGGAGGAGGGCATGTCAACTCACTCCAGCATTCTTGCCTGGAGAATCCCGTGGACAGAATCCTGGTGGGCTACGGTCCATGGGGTCTCAAAGAGTCAGACGTGCCTGAACAACTGAGCACAGAATATACTTTTAAACTCACATCCTCTCCTCCTAGGCTTCAATTTCATAAATGTTGGTTCTTCCAGAGAACTGAACAGGGCCCGCAATCCTGCATGTGCTTTTCAATAATCCCATGACTAGTCAGTGAGGATGGAGCAGTGACCCCGAGATAGAAGACTTCATTTGGCATGACTCATCCTTGGAGACATCCAGCTCTCCTGGCGTGTGTTGGTAAGTGCCTGGTTCTGTAAATATTGACAGTTAGAAACCATCCTGAGAGCTGCAAAGCTATGACCTTACTTCGTAGGAAGGTCATGTATGTGAACATGCCCCGTGATTAGGCAACACTCGTTATTTGCTCCGATTTAGTCACTGATAAATATCACGGCACTCTCTCTCTTCCTAATAGTGGCTCCTCTGCTGATGTGTGACTCAGAGTTGATATATTATGGGGTCTGATTCAGCAAGGAAAGTTTGGTCTGCCACAGCAGAGAACAACATCCAAGGCCACTTCGGTTTCCAGGATACTGGTTTCCTAACAAGTGTGGCATTGCCAAGAAGGAAAAGCTCAAAAGGAGTCTCCATATTTGAGAAACTGAAGTGGGTGTGGAGGGATAAAGAGCAGAAGAGTGCTTTTAAAAAAATAAAATTTATTTATTTTAAAAAGTATTTTGGCTCAACTCAAGGCATGTGGGATCTTAGTTCCCCCATAGGGATCGAACCTGTGCCCCCTGTACTGGAAGCTCAGCGTCTCAACCACTGGACCAGGAGGGAAGTCCCCAGAAGGGTGCTTTTCATCATTGTGAGCCTGTGTGTTAAAAAATGCTTGTCCCTCAAGCACATTTCCAGTGTATTTCACCCACTGGCTCCCCAGGAGGTGACCTCTCTATTCAAGCCAACCCTTTCAGGCTTGTGAGCACTTCCCTCAGAGAAGGGGTGAGGATACCCATGCAGAAACTGGATTTACTTCTTGCTCTCCGTTTCTAATGACTTAAAATTAATGGATCATTACCGATGTTTTCTGAGGGCTTTGGTTGTTTGGTTTCTGAAGTTTTATTCCTGTGAAGGAATTTCCCATTTGAATGCAGTTCAGTTCTTTTGAATGGCCCTTGTTTATTTCCGACATTTTTTCAGGGCCTGTCCTGCCAAAGCGGAGATGAGCTTTTCAATAGGTGGGATTTGAACATGGGCTTTTGGCAGACCAGTATGCGGGCTAAAAGTGTGGCCCTTGGCCAAGGGCACGTGCACGCACACATGCACACACACACACGTGCAAGGCTGCAGCCCTCTGCGTAATCACTTGGCACTCTGTATTGTCTTTTAAAGAGAGCAGAGCTCGGCTTGTGCTAACTGCATCAAGAGGCGGCACAGCCCTGTGAAGGGAGCATGCTTCAGGGCTGGCACTGAAGCGCGGATTACCTCGGTGTTAGATATCTCTTTACCGCTGACTGTGTGACTCTGGGCAAGCGTCTTAACTTCTCTAAGCCTCAGAATCCTTATTTGTAAAATGAGGATCCCAATATCTACCCAACTCGCAGGCCTAGTGTGAGTCGAGATGAGATAACGCATGGAACACACCTGGTTCATAAAAACTGCTTTGTCCGCAGTGGCTATATTATTGTCTTTAGCACCAAGCCAATGTGAAAACTGCTGCTGCTGACAATCTGGGATTGTTCTGGATTCAAGTTATGAAGTGCTTACTCTGAGTCTGAAGTTTTATATGCATGGGCTCAGCCCCTCAAGGAGGTATTACTAGCTTCACTTTACAGAAGAGGAGCTTGAGGCTCAGGAGTGAGTACAGCTTGCTGGAATTGGAGCCAGGCATCTCTGGCTGTGGGGCTTCCTAGGTGGAGCTAGTGGTAAAGAGCCTGCCTGCTAATTCAGGAGACATGACATGCGGGTTCAATCCCTGGGTCGGGAAGATCCCCCGGCAGAGGGCACAGCAACCCACTCCAGTATTCTTGCCTGGAGAATCCCATAGACAGAGGAGCCTGGCAGGTTACGGTCCACAGGATCGCAAAGACTCGGATGCGACTAAAACAATGTAGCATGCATGCATGCGTGTCTGGCTGCGGGGAGCCTGCACTGATGGTGAGATGTGCCATCTTTTCAGGGACACTGGAGGTCATGAGTGTGTGTTTGTGTGTGTGGGTGTGTGTATTTAGCAGAGGCTGGCAACTTGCTGTGTCAGGAGGACACTAGGGCACCTGCTTCATCTTTGCCCCATTACATGAGCACAGATCGGTCTGTGTGCTGTCAGCCAAACAGCTCTGCAAAGCCCTTGCTTAACCACCTGGCAGTGGCTGAGCGTTCTGTCCTTTTGTCCAGGTTGATCCCACACCTGCTGAGTTATGACGCAGTGTTCCAGAACCTGTTGTTAGTCCCAATTTTTAATGGAATGTCAACGGGTGGGTGACAGGCATCCTAGCCTTTGGCTGGGGGTGGGTGGTGGTGGGTTCTAGGATGCTGGAGGAGATGGAAAGTCAGAGTGAAAGTCACCTTTCTTGTCTGGGTGACCAGAAGGAAGCAGATGGTTTAAGTTCCTCCTCCAACCCCCTTCCCTCAGGGAAACATTTTACCTGAAATGATGAGATTTCAAATTATGCCCTCTCAGGGCTGCTTTCTGGAGGAGGGCATGGCGACCCACTCCAGTATCCTTGCCTGGAGAATCCCATGGACAGAGGAGCCTGGCAGGCTACAGTCCATGAGGTCACCAAGGGTCGGACACGACTGAAGCGACTGAGCACACACGTACACAGGGCTGTCTCTCTGGTACCAGGACTATATGGCATGTTTGGAAGAAAAGAGAAGCGATTAGTAGGGCAGTGTGCAGACCATGAACAAAGGAGACTTCCCTGAAGTGGCCCCAAATAAAGAAGGTGTGTTTTCTGAGCGGAAATGTGAGGTAAAGGATCCTTGTGACGACTTGAACGGAGAGCCTGTTTCTAAGTCATAAACAAGAACTTCTAGGCATGATCAGTTCAACTGGATGAAACCTGTTTCTTGTTCCTCTCGCAAAGGTGAAAGGTCTCCCGAGGCCCCCGAGGAGAGGGCTCTTGCCATCACTTCTGCTTACCCGGGTCCCTAAAGGTCCCAGGAGGTGGGAGGGTGCTTCCATCAGGGCCCAGAGGTCACCCAGAAAAGTCAGGGCCTTGATGAAGGGGTGTTGAAGGGGTGTTCCCGGAGGAAGCATCAGTGAGTCTCAGATGCATCTGTGGAAGGCCTGGCGTTTCTGAGAGAAGGAAGGAGCAGTAGAGTGGAGGCAGGGAGGCTGGCTTTGGCTGCCTGGAGACCAGAACTCATTCCTTTCTGAGGGGTCTCTGCTCCGTGAGTCAGCAGGGGAGCAGGGACCCTCTCTCAGCGATGGCAGGTGGAGGCAGAAGCTACAGTGGAAGCAAGACTAGGCAGGCAGGTTGGACAGACGTTAAAGATACACATGGGTTGCTCTGTATTGATTGGATCTGCTTCCAGTCCTCCTAAATCTTTCATGTATAGGAATCTCTTCCTTGGTGCCCCAAAGAGCTGACAGGTCCTCCAGTGAGTTTCCACCTCTGGAGGGTGCCACAGAGACTAAGCCAGTGGTGCCAGGTAAGACACTTGCAATATCTGGTATATAGGATGTGTTGTGTCATCTAATGTTACTGTCACTTGTCATTATGTCAGACTCCGTTTTGTGTTTACACTTTTAAAAAAAAACTTTATTTTTAAATTTTTTTGGCCGTGCCGTGTGGCATGTGGGATCTTAGTTCCCTGACCAGGGATCAAACCTGTGCCCA
The DNA here is from genome assembly GCF_027580195.1 of Bos mutus. Taxonomy (NCBI): domain Eukaryota; kingdom Metazoa; phylum Chordata; class Mammalia; order Artiodactyla; family Bovidae; genus Bos; species Bos mutus. The sequence continues at coordinate 37,912,981 of NC_091644.1, forward strand.
CTGCATTGGAAGGGTGGAGTCTTAACCACTGGAAGGCAGGGAAATCCCTGCGTTTACACTTTACAAGTCTGTTCTCCTTCAAACCGATGTCTGGCAGACATGCCCCAGCCCATCGGCCTTACCTCCCAGAAACTTTGGGCTCCTTTGTGCTTTCTTTGTGTTCCAGGCTCATTTCTTACGTTCATCCCCTTGCTCATTCATTGGTCCTCCCAACACTTATGCTAGCAGAGATCGTGGTCCGTGCCCTTGCTGAAGAAGTGTCACCCAACCCACTTATGACACTCCCTTGCACCACCCCACCCTCTGCAAATACATACGATGAATTCTTTAGTCTTTCTGGTTCCACGTCTAATTTCTGAATAGATGCACGTGACCTCCATTTTTGTATGAGCGTATTTTTTTCAATGCCAGTAGACTTTTCAGGGGAACTCAGTGCCTGCAAAGAGCATCTGGAGGCTCTGATTTAGAAAGCGCTCCCTGTTCCAAGGTCCTCTGAGGTTCTTGCTGTCTAGATCAGAGAAAGGATGAGGGAGGAGGGAGGAGCCACCAGAGACTGATGGAAAAAACCAGGCCCACGTGTACCCTGGGCTGCTCCTTAGCCTACCTTGCCTGGAACCATACTCCCTAACGTGACATCTGGACACAGATGTCTGCTTTTCAAGAGCTGCCTAGGTAAAGAATACGAGTCAGGTGACTTTAGAAACTTAAGTAGTCTTTTTCTTTGCATCAGAATCTACGTTTTTTTCATTTTATGTTTTTAAAATGGAAGTACAGTTGATTTACAATGTTGTAGAAACCAAGCAGTCTCGCTGAGCTACATGACAATTACTAGCCACACAGAGAATTGCCGGCCCCACCAACACTCATCATGTGACTGTGGGCGGGACCCTGCCGTGGAGTGACCACAGCGGTCCTTGTTGAAACAACTGGGCCCCAAAATCAACTTAAAGGGGAAATAAAAAGATAGCAGGGTCAGGCTACAAATGCTTACATATGTAGCCGTGGAACGCTCATTCGAGATCGCTCAATGTCAACATGGGGGCAGCTGTCGCTCCCTTGCGTGAGGATAGGAAAAACAACTGGGTGGGGAGAGGTGCGGGGGGGCGAGGGTGCTGGAGAAATCAGTGCACAGCAGAGGGGGCTGCCTCCCCCTCCCCCGGATGCAGCAGCAGGGCGGCGGGTGCATGCTCTCCAGGATTCTATTTCAAGCCGACTGGAGGCAAGAATGTGTTCTTTGCCACAGGAAGAATGTTCCCTCAGACAGAACTGCTAATCAGGAGAGAGGATGGGAGGAACGTACAGCCAGTGGTGGCGGCTGCTGGTTTTTTTAGCAGCCTCTCCCCTCCTGGCCTGAGTCGCATGGATATTTGGCCGGCTGAGACAGTGGCTGAAGATCTATACCCATCCCCACCCCGCCGCCCCTCCAACCTCATGGCCTTTGTTTTTGAAAATATGGGAATTTTCTGAGCCTGCGAGCTCCGTTGCACAACTCTGAGCGATTTTCCAGAGCTTCCCTATGTCATCTGTCTCCGTGACAGCAAGAGGGAAGGAGGAGGGAGGAAAAAGACCAGGGTGCAAACGGGCCGAGGAAGGAAAAGCAAGGGAAAGGCGGCTGGGGGCGGGGTGGGGGGGCGGTCAGTGGAGAAACATTTTGGTGACGTCAAAGAAGACCACACTCCCCAGCATAACATTACTTGGTACCTCAACCGCCCACTCTCTAATTTACTAGAAACCAAACAGCCTGTTTGGAAACCTGTAGCCTAGTCCTTTTTTTTTGGTTTTATATTTTTTGCTATTCTCCCTGGACCCAAAGGGCCATTCATTGTTGGGAGTTTGAAAGCTACCTGATTTCCTGAAACAGAGGGGATTTCCACGAGTAATAATTCAGCCCGTGCTGGTGCTAGGCGCTGGAGCTCGAGTAAATTGATCCAGCTGCTCACAGCCTGATGGAAAAGTGCCCGGGGGAGGGGACGGCATCTGCAGCTGGGGCCGCAGCGGGCGCGGTCACGTGGCCGGGCCGGCGTCCGCGGAGCTGACTCGGGCTCGCCCCCGCCCCGCCTGCATCCTCTGACCCCTCCCCGCCCCCCGGCGCGCGCGCCCGCCCCCGGCCCCCGCACGCGCCCTCCCACCCCACCCGGCGCGCGTCCGCGCCCGCGCCTAACTGAGCTGTGTTCTCTGCGCTTAGACCCCGCCTTCCAGCCCGCGCTGGCCTCGCTGGAGGAAGGCAGTTTCCTGGGCCGTGTGGCAACCTCTTTCTTGGGAAATGCGAGACGCCAAGGATGGTGGGGGGGCGGCCCTACGTCCTAAGCTTCCCCAGAGAGTCACCCTTTTGGCTCCGTTGACTGTGCTTCCCAGAAGCCTCCCCCATTTCTGTTGTCTGGACAGTCAGGGCCTATTGACAAATAAAATGGGAGCTGGCAGCGGTAACCTGGATGAAACCCGAGGCTAAAGAAATACCGTTTCCAATACGCAGATGGTAGAGTTCAGTCTGTTTTCTGGCCAAGGCCGGGCAAGTTAATTTTTATCCTAGTAAAAATAATAAACAGGGCATTAGCAACTAAATGTTTATCAATTTGCAGTTCATTTCCAGCCAGTCTATTTCACTCCCGCATGCTTTTACTGTTAGCTGATGTACTGGAGTGTTTTACATGAAACCATATGTGACTAGTTAAGTCCTAGCCCCTACAGCATTTGTATGGTGCTTTTCACCTTAATTGGTTAATGTTATTTGGCTGTTTCAGCCATGGTCCTCCAATATCGCCTTTTAATAATAAACTTCAGTGGAGAAAGGTTAAATGACTTGCTGGGGATCACCCCACATTTGAGAAGTGGTGCCAGGTAAGGATGCTCTGGTTGGGAAGATGTCTTATTAAATGGGCAAAAAGCAAGGAGAGCTCAGAGAGACAATGATAAATACTTGTGAGCATCTGGTCACCCACAAGCCAAGCCTTTCTGCAAATGCCGTGACAGGTTTTGTTGTCTTAGCGGAATTCACAAGCTCATTTGGTGGTGTCATCTATTGTTTATCCACCAACTATTATAGTCGGAAACAATTTCAGGGATGACAAAATGGAGTGATGGCTATACTGTGAATCACGCAGGCAGGGAACCCTTCTCTCAGCCTCCCAGTTTTCCTTCATTGAGTATAAAATGGAAATCTTGATATTGCCACATGGTTCAACTCAGATCTAAAGTGGTTACTTAGAGAAAGGGAGAGAAGAAAGAATTTATGAGGTAGCGGTGTAGAAAGAACTAAGTCAGACCTACGCCTATGTTCCGTCTTTTTCTCCTTGGAGAATAACTCACTTTCTTGAAGCTTCAGTTTTCTTCCCAGTGAAAACACAGGGCTGGCAGGATGCCCTTGGAGGGCTGCTGCTGCTGCTAAGTCGCTTCAGTCGTGTCCGACTCTGTGCGACCCCATAGACAGCAGCCCTCCAGGCTCCCCCGTCCCTGGGATTCTCCAGGCAATGTATTCAGGGCTTGGCACTGTGCTTGGAGTGTAGTAGAGGCTAGTAGGAATCCTTTCCTTAGGAAGAGTAGTCTTGGCAGGGCTGGCAGGCAGTGGGTTGAGGACACCATATATGCAACTCCAAATATGAGGCAATACCCCATTTCCCAACGAGCAAGTTACAAAAGTCTTCTGTGTGTGTGTGCACCCGGGTGTGTTTTTCTTTTCTTGGCTGGGTTGAATATGTACACTTATAATGATGCAAGTGGAATAGTCAAAATTCTAGTTATAAAATTTAATTTATTGGTTTCATTATATGCCTATTTAAAATTATAGGTGTATTTATACGTATTTAGAATCTTGCCCTTTTGGACTCATTATCCAGACTCTTCATCATCACCTGTCTTTGTCATCACTTGAGCCCCCCTTTTGAGTGATCTCACTCCATCTTCCAGAACTTGCTTCTGCCCACATATTTTTGAGTTTGTATTTGCAGTCACTGGAAATGTTATCTCAAGCTTAATATCCACACACTATTTATGATATCTCTAAAGTAACTTCTTCTTGTCCTGCTTAAAAATCTTAACAGGGTTAAGATCTTAACCCCTGTTAAAGATCTTAACAGGGTTGTGTCTATGTTAGGAAATAATATTCATGCATTTTAGCGATGCATACTCAGATACCAAAGTGTGAAATGACGTGAGGTTTGGGATTTTCCTTGAGACAATTCAGCAAAGAGAAAAAGATAAAAGACAAAAAAAAGAAGGACCAGTGAAGCAAATGTGGAAAACATATGGGTAATTAGTAATCTGGAAAGAGAGTATATCATCATACTATATGCTCTTCTTTCGGTATATTTACAAATTTTCATGATAAGTTTATTAAAAACGAGCTTTAAAAGACATGCTTACATTATCTGTTACTTGCAGTTAGAGGCACACCTTCAAGAATAACTACAAAAACTTCTATCTTCAGTTCAGTTCAGTCGCTCGGTCGTGTCCGACTCTTTGCGACCCCATGGATCGCAGCACACCAGGCCTCCCTGTCCATCACCAACTCCCGGAGTTCACTCAGACTCACATCCGTCGAGTCAGTGATGCCATCCAGCCATCTCATCCTCTGTCGTCCCCTTCTCCTCCTGCCCCCAATCCCTCCCAGCGTCAGAGTCTTTTCCAATGAGTCAACTCTTCGCATGAGTTAATTAAAAAAATACAACTGTTCTTCGGACCTGTGGACACAGGATTCGGGGGAAGGAGAGGGTGGGACGAATTGAGAAAGTAGCATTGACATATATACATTACCATGTGGAAAATCGATAGCTAGTGGGAAGCTGCCGTATAACACAGGGAGCTCAGCTTGGTGCTCTATAATGACCTAGAGTGGTGTGATGAAGGGAAGTTGGGAGGGAGGCTCAAGAGGGAGGGGATAAATGTATACTTATAGCGGATTCATATCGTTGTACAGCAGAAACTAATACAAAACTGTAAAGCAATTATACTCCAATAAAAAAAAAATTTTTAATTGTAAAAAGCAAAAACACCCACAACTGTTCTAGGCAACCTCTATGAACATCTTAAACTTGTATCGACTGAATGCCTTTCAGGGCATTTTGTCATTCAAAAATAAAGAAACTGAGTGAGCACTCTATAACATGAGGGACTTTGGATAGACACACTTATAAGGTGACATCTTACATTTGCTCATGTGAGTTATTTTCCCTGTCGATCTGAGTGAATGGGGATTGGTAATGACCCTAAGTAGAGAACTGCCATAAGCGATGTGGAAAGACGTCCTGCAGTGTCCTTTGTCCAAAATACCCATTACCTAGTGCCCTCTTTGGCATCTGAGCTCAAAAGCCCAGGATAGTAGGGAACATACAGTTCTGGAGGCGGGCCTGGTGCTACCTGCCTGGGGATGGGGTGTCAGTGGTGATGTAAAAGGGGAGAAGCAACATTTTCTTCATTGGGCAACATTTATCCCCTGGGGAGAGGGCACAGAGCTGTGGTCCGTGCAGCCAAAGTGAGAGGCTGGTTGGGTAATTGTCCAGTAGGTTCCAAGTCAGGCAAGACTGTTTAGGCCTGTGCCTGGTCACTCAGTCCTTTCTGGCTCTTTTCGACCCCATGGACTGTAGCCCACCAGGCTCCTCTGTCCTGGGATTCTCCAGGCAAGAATACTGGACCAGGTAGCCATTTCCTTCTCCAGGGCATCTTCCCAACCCAGGGATAGAACCTAGGTCTCCTGTATTGCAGGCAGATTCTTAAACTGACTGAACTACCAGGGAAGCCCATTTAGGCCTAAGAGTCCTAAACTACCACTGTCAGAAGGGACTGGAAAACTGTTCAACGTTTATGTTTGTTTTATAGCAATGGGTTTTCCAGAGGAGGAAAGAAAAAGTGATTATTTTGAAAACATTTTTTAAGAATAGGATGCTTTCCATAAAATGAAGTAGACTACTTGCCAATGAGGATTATAATTAAAAATATCTTCTTGATCTGGGTGGAAAGTCTCCAGAATTCTTTAATTTTTACTGTTTTTCCCCCTGAGGATAGATCATCCTAGGCCACGGTAGACCTGTCATCATTGTTGAGAGATTCACCTCTGACACTTTTCTACATCTCCTTATTCACACTCAGCATTTCAAGAGAGAGAGGATTTTTAGTATGTTGAAGGAATCCTCTCTCAAACATAAAAATCACAACATTTTGGCTTTCCAGCGTCTATCTCAACATTTTAGCAAGAGCAGATTGATTGGAATGCAGAAAAACAAAAGAAGATCAACAAAACACCAGCATGCTCAAACTGAGAGTGGGTTCTTTTTGGACAATGTGTGTTTTTTTGATGAGCTATGTGTTGATTCTAACCCAAAAAGACTGAAAAGTGTGAGGTTAGATAAGTGTCTGCTAGATTCATTATTGCCATGTGGATTCTGTGGAGTCAGCTTAGAGTCACTGGGTGTAGCAGCAGAATAAAAGTTTTTCTGGTTTACCTTCGCTCTGATTGGATAGTTGCTGAGAGCAGGGACTTGCAACACCTTCCGGAAGCTCTCTGGTAACTTCAGGTCTGCGCCCAGAGGGTGGACGCCTCTAGCAAGGTAGTGCAGGATGGATTCTGCAGGCATTGCTTGAGCAACGCCAAGTGGCCCCCGGCCAGGGTAGGAGTTAAACCAGGAGATGGCTATCAAGGGCAGTTGTTAGGTTTGGCGCTTGTCTCTTGAGCTGCCGTGCTGAGCAGGAAAGAGCGACGTTTGTTTGTGGATTTAGCTCATCGCGCTATAGTGCACCCTGTAATCTGAGTCTTTGTCTTTGCTCCAGAGAAAAACAAGTCTGACTTGCATACCATGGAGGATTTAGATTGGCCAGTTTACATCTTTCACCCAGGTTCCTCGGAGGCTGCTCCCCACGCTTTTCTACATTTACTTCCTAGCAATCTGGACGGCAGCCTCATTTGGTGGTTTGGGACGTAGTTAACATTTTCCAGGAGACGTGCCGCACATCCTGGGATGAATATAATCGTTTTCCGTGAACCATGATGATTTCTGACACTACCTTTGCCCCCGTGTGTGTATGTTCGCATGGAAAACAGTATGGCTGTGCTACGGATCAGTGATCTGACTGCAGAGCAGTTACTGTTGGGTTTTCTTCAGGGTGGTTATCTTCCTTCTGGTCAGTGGATAAATGGTGTTTGGATAGGACCTGGCACAGATCCTCTAACCGTTCAGCTTAATGTATAACTACTGTGTTTTTCTTCTGTGTCAGCAGTTGGCAGCATGATCCTGTAAGTACCGATGCTGGTGAATAAGTGGATGTCGGTGGAGTGAGGGGAGGGCAGGGCTGGAGGAGGCAGTTTTGAAATCCATGCCAGTGGTTGCTGCAAGTGATAAGATCATTTGAGTAACCTGTAAGACCTGTGGATTCACGGGTTTCAAAAACAGGAAAGTCTCTTGTTCAGAAACCCTCTAAAGCAACATGTGGGCTCAGAAAAGAAGCTGGCTTGTGGTTTGGTGATTGTAGTTCCTTATTGATATAATGGCCAGTGACGCAAGGCCTCCTGGGATTGCAGTGCTGTGACCGCAGGTGACAGTTACTCTGACAGGGTTCTGAAACAGGCCCGGGGCTTTCTGGACGGATGAGAAGTCTAAAAATTTCCCTTTTCGTTTCCTCTCTTGTGTGACTTTGTCATTAAAAAAAAAAAAAAAAAAAAAAACTGGTACTTGACAAGGGAATTTTGCCCCAGCTCTTCAGGAGTTTAACTGGGTGACTTCTCTCCCACTTCCCAAAAATCCCTCCCTGAAAACCCCAAGCTAAAAAAAAATTTGTCTGGTCTATTCTTGCAGATTTTTCCGTGGGTCTATGTTTGATCAATTAGCTTTGAGGCCAGACCGATAACAAGCAGATTTCAAATACATTTTATGATTTGGAAAAAAAGACCATCAGGAACATCTCTATATCCTGAGTCTTCTGGGAATTTTAAGCCTTGGGTAAATGCTATGCTGTTCTGGAAACCAAAGCCTCTCACAACCAGTGGGAGGCTTGGAGAGACAGATGCTCCCAGGACCCCTGCTTGTGTCCTGAAATAAATGAAAACAGGTGCCATTCCTGCGTCACACGGCTAACTGACTGCCACACAAACAATTCTGTTGGCTGGACGTGTGGGGCTATCTTGGCGTGAAAGACATTCTGCTTTAGAAATAAACTTCAGAATGGGGCTTCTGCTCCCCTGACTGCCTGGGAGGGGATTCCGGTGTGACAGTTTGGCGGGTTGAATCTACTTTTAGAAGGCTGCTTCTGTACTTTGCCTGCAGTGGGGAGAGAGGGCAACCTGGGGGAAGCCACCTCTACACCCCAATTCCTCCCAGAGTCCTTGTGAATACTTGGTATGCTTGTATGTAGGTATATATGTCTGTATGTATACATGCTTGTATGTGTATTACCTGTGTTGTTGGACGCAGCCCGCAAAATTCTTTTTATTTTTCGGTGAATTCAGAGGACGTAACATTTGGAAGAAGAGTATGCACCCAGCGTTTCAGCAAATTATCAGTCAAGTATGCCAATCCTTACCAAATGAACCCATCTCGCTGATTCCTTTGTGGTGGGCCCGATGATCTGCCTGGCATTATCGCACATCAGAATTTTCTGCCCTTCCTCTCTCTTTCTCTCTCTCTGGTAAGCCCAATAAGTCGCCCCAGTCACGTCACTGAGGTCATAGGGAAATGTGATCCTGCCAAGAGCGGGAGGTCAGGAGAACCACCAAGGTCCGAAGGTTACAGTGAGAGCAAGAACCACTTTCTGGGTTATGCAAGTGTGCATGGGTGTTGTGTGGAACTGCAGGAGCGCTGGGCATACGTGGAGTGGGTGTGTGTATTGTCTCTGTGTACCTGCACACACGTGCATGTCCACTGTGTGTGACGCATGGAATATCACAGACCTCTGGGGGCAGTTACGGGAAGGATGCTGGTGTGTTAGCCTGCTTGGGAAGAGGTCAATCACTTCAGTACAAAGTGCTTTTCTTCTAATTTGCTCCCCTTTCTCCTGTCAGCAACATGTATGGAGACCGCAGAAACCTTAAAGGCAAGCAAAGGATCTATGACATTTCTCCTGCCTGCCTGCCTCTCAAATGAGTTCTACTTAAACCCCTGTTGTCTTCAGCCTAAGGAAAAAGGAGAGAGTTTTAGAATTGAGAATAGGGAGCAAGGATTCAAAAGCACGCTGGTCTTTTTCATTGTGTTTTGAGTGTATGTTTCCTGTATGTCCAAAAGGACAGGAGAAGGAAAAAAAAGTGGGGAGGGGACAGGGAATCAGATGGGAAAGATTGTCTGATTTTGGATCTGTAAAGTAAAATTTCTATCCTTCTACTCAGGACTCTGCCCCAGTTTCCTGTCTCTAACCTCTGAGTCTGACCCATTTCTGGCTATTTTTATTTGTTTCCTTGAAAATGCTCCCTCTGCGATTAGAGTTGACTCTTTGCCAACTTTGTTCTTATCCTCCCTGCCATCTGAGTCCAAAAGTGCAGCCCTTCCCACCTCACTCCCAGCAATTATGGGTGAGTTCAGAGTCAAAGAACGGCAGGGTTTCATCGGTGATGTGACACAGGGTTGACTTCTTTTCTCTCCGTGAGACACAAAGACGAGCAGCTGCTACCTGCATGCAGAGCTTTGCACCCACAGCATCACCTCTGGTCTGATTTTCCTCGCCAAGTGAGCAGGCTCCTGTGGGACAACAGTTCCATCTCCAGCATCCCTGGGGGCACACGGATGCTGGAACACTCCCCTCAGGCACTTATCTCCAATTACAGCCTGAGTCAGCAGGGGAACCGGGAAGTGGACTCCAGGTCCGTCGTGGTATGGAAAGTTGGGTGTATTTACTTTTCTCTTAGAGCAAACTTTGATTTACTCTTTAATAAGTTACCATGAAGGATATGGTGCTGGAGAAATTTGACTTGGCACCTAAATCTAAGTCATATATTGATAAAGGAAGAGAGGGAACTAGGAGTCTTTTGCTTTTTTCTGGCTTTATCATTAACCCAAAGTTTGGAAATCTATTTGCTTTTAGAAGCGTCAGTTTCCAAGTTTTCAAGAAGGTGTTAATTCTCTACTGATGAGGGATTTTGGCATCTTTAGCTGAAAGGTGTGATAACCGGGTGACTTGTGGCACTGTGGAAACCCTAGAGGGGCTGTGTGACCAAATGAAGACTGACCTTGACTACAGGTTGAATTCTTGACCCTGTCACTTCCAGTTCCACTGGGGAAAATCGATTCATTTCTTTGGCCTCAATCACCTCATCTGTAAAATGGGGGTAGGGGGAAATCCTATCTCCCTCCGAAGGGATTCAAAAAAGAGATGTGAAGGGCCGCGCGGGAGACTGGAAGGTGGTGTTTCACTTAGTCTACAAGACGTCAGGGGTAGAGGTCTTTAGTCACTTTATTGGGTGGGAGAAAACGTCTGTTTTCTCTTTCCAGAAGTTTCTGCAGGAAGTCACCTGTACAAGGTAAAAAACGCGATTGCATCCTCCATGTTTTTCCTACTTGTTTCTACCTGAGTGGATGGAGCTACCCTGCAGAGCAGTGATGCTCTCGCCTCACCGATAGGGGATGCAGACCCTGAGAGTAGCCAGGGTGAAGGTTTCCTATTTTTGCTGACAGCGCTTCCTCATTAAATGCAGCCATCTGCAAAAAAGGAAAGAAGAAGAAGAAGAAAAAAACACTCAAGAAGGGAAAGGTGGCACCAAGGCCCCTTCTCAGGCTTCTCTGGTGATCTCTGGGGAGGAATTGTTTGTTTGTCCAAAGGGCCTGGCATAACTTCTTTTCTGAAGTTCTCTCTCCCCATGGCTCCAAGAGTGGAGACTTAGTAGTACCTTTTGTAACAAAAGCAGGGCTTCCCAGATGGCGCTAGTGGTAAAGAACCTGCCTGCCAATGCAGGAGGCACAAGAGACATGGGTTCGATTCCTGGGTCGGGACGATCCCCTGGAGGAGGAAATGGCAACCCACTCCAGTATTCTTGCCTGGAGAATTCCATGGATGGAGGAGCATGGCGGGCTACAGTCCATGGGGTCACAGAGAGTCGGACACGACTGAAGCGACTTAGCGTGTATACATGTGATAAAAGCATCAGCAGAGAAAGGGAGAAGGGTGTCATTCAGGAGATGAGAGTGCTGGGTGGGCAGACCTCAAGTGTGGTCATGAGGGGTGCGCTGTCTCTAGAGTTTTCTGCTTTAAAATTTTTTGATGGCTGGGTACCAGTCTTTCTACACAAACTTAGTGATAAAATCCTCCCTTCCTCGGGCAGCTGCCGCTGCTCTGTGTGCCCTGGGTGAGCACGTAGAAAGTAGACAATGTAACCAGAACTCAAAGGAACCTGAGATGTTTCTTTCCCCTAAAACAGGCTGGAGGAGCCAACTGCTCAGGCAACGCTGGGCATCCAAAGAGTAATGACAGAGAGGGAGAGAGAGGTGACTCTAGCTCAGAGAGACGGGTCCAGCTGGTTCTCCTCTCTCCCTGACAGGTCGAGAGGCAGGGCCTGGGAGTGGAGCCCATGATGGGGGTGCTGGGCTGGGGGAGTGGGCATGGGGGAACACTTTAGAGAGAATCTGGTAATGGGCTTCCCAGCAAAGCAGGTGGTCCTGGAGAGTGAGGGTGTGACAGAGAATGGCAGCGTTTCAGCATGTAGAGACCCCCTCCTTCCGCCCCCACCTGGAAGCAGGTGCTCTGCCCGGCTGTGCTTCTGCCCTGTCTGGTGGAAATAGCTCTAAAGACTCCTGCTTACACTCAGCAGATGGGCTCATTAAACCACCATAACCACCTGGTGAAGTGCATATAATCATGTCCTTTTTAAAGATGAGGAAACTGAGGCTCAGAAAGGGACAGGAACCTGAATCTGCCTCCTGCTCCCAAAGGCTGAGAGCAATCATTTCTTCCCAGGGCCTTGTGTCCCACGGAAGCCCTTTTGGGGGGAAATATACAGCGTTCCCCTTAAGCTCAGTGGGCCAAACTTACTGCAGCGCCACAAAATGAAAAGGCATCACCTCTGAGAGTCCTTGATGGACACAGCGCCCAACAAACAGGCAGCCCCACTTGAGCATGAGCTGTTTCCAGAGTGACTGGTTTCCCATCAATGGCAGACCTGTGATTTTAGAGACCAGTTTGCTTTGAAGGTGGCCCTGGGGCACATGTTCTCTGTGGGATCCTGGAATCCTTGCTCGCTCAGAGGCAGCCTGCTTGCGGGGACCCACGGGTTGAAGTGCTTCCTTGGGTTTTTTTGGTCCAGAGGATTTAAAAGAGCCTTTCACCTCCACCCCAAAGCTCAAAGTTGGCTCCTCTCTGCCCACCGACCTCTCAAGCAAAGAGGAAACCTCAGAATATGGGATACAAAGGGACTTCTCTGGTGTTCCTGTGGTTAAGACTTCGCCTGCCGATGCCGGGGTTGCAGGTTCAATCCCTGGCCATGGCGCTAAGACCCCATCTGCCTTGAGGCCAAAAAACCAAAACGTAAAAACAGAAGCAATATTGTAACAAATTCAGTGAAGACTTTAAAAAAATGGTCCATAATAAAAAATCTTAAAAAAAAAAAAAAAAGAAATGGGGAAAAAATCTTAAGTGGAGTCCAGCTAATGTGACATAACCTGGTGTAATGCAAGACCCCTTGTCAAGACTCATCATGGCCCAAATCTACCAGGTCCCTTGAGCCACAGGCACCCGAGGGGCCACCCTGTCCTTGGGATCCCGGGCAGCAGCGGGCCAGTCTGAAGGATGGGTCAGCTGGAGGCTTCAACCAGAGCTCGGGGCTGGGCCAAGAGGAAGAGACCAAGAGCCCACATGCCCTAGGCCTCAAGGGATTCAGGTGCTGGCGGAGGTCTGCCTTCCTGCCCTGCCTCCCTCAGGATTTGAACTCTTCCGAATCGGAGAGAGAGAAATCTGGAATTAGAGAAGGAAGACCTGGCTTGTCCAGGTTATTTATGTGTCCGTGGATCCGCCTTTGTTCTACAGAGCGGTGAGCATGAAAGGCTGGCCGGGTGGGAAGCAGTGTCCATCAGTAACTTGCACAGGAAATTGGAAACTGGAAACCTGAGGGTCTACCCCCACCCTACTTCTGACTCATGCTTAAACAAACCCAACACCCACCCTGACCTTTGCTCCCTGCATCTGGGGCAGCCGGACCTGCCAGCAGCTCACTCTCCCCATCAGTGGAGGGCTCTTGAACGCCCAGCCTCTGGGCCACTTCCTGTGGGAGAGAATCCTTTAGGCCCAAAGCAATGCCATACATGCAGCCTATGGTTTTTTTTTTTTTTGTCTTCCACAAAGTGAATTCTTAAATTTTTTTTTTCTCTTTAAATTTTCATCCATTATATTCATCAACGCAGAGAGATGGAACATTTGGCAAAATTATTTTAAGTAGCACTTCAACCTGTGATCATAATTTTAAATCAAGGAATTTGCCGAGCAGCTGTGGGAAGAACAAAGGCCCAGGCAGTGATTTAGGGGCTGGGGGAGGGGAGGCTGCATGGCTGGTGCAGAAGCAGTTGGGGGGGCAGTTTGTTTGCCTACCCAGGGGGAGTCAGCCTTCTTAGCCCCGCCATCTGTCTCCGTGGGGTGACGCTGTGGTTTCCATCTGCTGAACTCATCACACGTGGCACTTAGAACTGTGTCCACGGAGCGGAGGATTGAGATTCAGCTTCAAATGGTGGCTGAGAACTTCGGCTCAGGAGTGGGACAGGCCTGGCCTTGAATCTTGGCTCTGCCCCTCACCAGCCTCAGTTGAGTCCTCTGTAAAATGGGGATTATCACAGTAATCATGTCTTAGAATCGAGAGCAATTACTAGCACGTGTTAAGTTTGTTTGGCCAGGTTTCTAGCACACAGTACGTCTTCAAAATGCTCTTATTTTTGCCAGTTAAGCAGAAATGGACCATTTACATGTTTTGCCTTTACAACTGATTCATTCAACAAACATCTAATGAGCACCTATTATGTTCCAGGAGCAGGGCTGGGTTAGGCAGGGCTACAAACATGTAAAGCATAGAAACTCCTGCTGTTAGATAAATAGAAATGTTCCTTTGAGTAAAATAACGACTCCCAAGAATATTTAATTAATGTATAAACCACTTTTCTTAGCAGAGGGTCTATTACAAATGATTTGAAAAACGTAAAAAATTTTAAACAAGGGAACTATCTTATTTCTAATTAATTTGGAATTCAATGCTTTTCAATAAAACTATTACCTAAATTAACTTAATTTCTTAAAATAAGCCGCGCTTCAGATCTGAGAACTTCAATCAGCTGATTTGCAGATAATCAGACCTATTGGCAAAAATTTGGTTGGTCTAAGTGCCTTTAAGACTCATGACATGTGGATACTCAGAAAAAAAATATCATTTGTCATAAGGACATCATTATCCAGTTCTGTTAAATTATAGTTGGAAGAATGAGAAGTGAGCTAGTCCAATCTCTCATCCTTGTAGCAGAGTTTCTGATAGATAATAGCTGGGCTTCTGCTCCAACTCTGCTAGGAGCAGAAAGCTCGCTACAAAAGGTAGGTACCTGTGGGGTTGAATAACTCTAAATAATCAAGGTGCGTTAATTAATGGAGATACATCAAAGTGAATTTGCATAGAGCACATGGAAATCGCCAACGGCCTTGTTGTTTTTCCTTTTATCTTGCCCTCTATCTCTGTAGTTTGGTCTTGCTTTGACTGCCTGTCCATCTTTCCCCTTTTATGCTGAGCCTGTCCTCTGCCCAGAGGGGAACAGCAATGGCCCCGGTCACTGTTGGGTGGCCAAGCATCCCAGGCCTTGGAGAGCCAGCCTTCAGTTCCTGGGCTCCTCGCCCTGTTCTCTGGGGTGGCTCAACCAGGTCCTGCTTTCTTGGAAAACAACAGTGAACTTTGTTCAGTCAAAGCCATATTTCCCAAATTCTGATATTTGCTTGCTGGCTCTCCTCCCTCCAGCTGTTCCCAACTGCTGACCACTTCTTATGCGCCCTGCTAGCTGCTTCCGATGTTCCAGCACTTCTTGGAAGCCAGCCACCAGGGCTGAGGCAGATGCAGCGCTCCGCTATTGCCTGTGGCCTTGGCTTGTGGTCGGAATCCACCGCTGGGTCATTGGGAAAGAGCTGGTGTGCGCCTCCCTTGGAAACCAGTGGGCTTAAGCCAGGATGAACAAAGCAGCTTCACAAAAACCTATGGTTGCTTTATTTTATTTTTTTTCCCCATTTCTGGTTGCTTGTAGAATTGTTAGTGTTTTTTTTTTTTTTTTTTAAAGGCAAGTCGAGAGCAAGTAAAAAGAGAAAAGTGATAAAAGGCAAAGGTTTATTTTTGGAGCGCTTGCAGTCCAAAACCGTCTCTCTCACTTCTTCTAACTCAGCTCTTTGTTCTCCTGGGGACTTTGAGTCTCTGATCTCTCTGGAGACTCTGAGTGCAGAGGCCCTTCTGGCATCCTGGATCTTGGTGTGAACCCTTTCAATGAGGTCCGCCCTTGATTTCCTGTCCCTCTTTTGTTCTGTTTTCTGGCATTCTTAGTCACCAAGCCTGCCACCGGCTGATGGGTGGCTACCGAACCATGCTGGAGAAAGCCACGCCCCTGGGGTGACTGGTCCCCAAACTCTGAGTGCTTCACCCAGAGGCCTTAAACCCCAAGGCTCTCATCTTGAAGAGAAAATGGGTTTTGTTTGACCTGAAAAATATTTACAATAGTTTGATTTCATTATCAACAATGAAGACACAGGGGATTATAAGAAAATCCAGATATTTTGCTATTCTTGAAAAGTTGGTGAACTGGCAGGCCTGGATCTTTGCTAACTCTGGCACTGAGAGGCAGTGGCTCCCCTGACATGTGGCACATACACTCTACTTTGTCACCATCTCTGCAACAACAGTGAGGATCTTTCTGGACACACATACTGAGTATGAGACGCTCATGATCAGTGGGCTTCTCTCTGCCTCCTCCCCGCCAACGTACCTCATTCATGGAGGACCTGCCTGATTCTTCCAGGCCTTGGAATCTTCCTGATCACTCCCTCCATCTTCCCTCCATCCTTTCTTTCTCTTTCTTTCAACACTTTAAAAATTAGAAAATAAAATGTGCCTTTGAAAGAGTGTTCAAATCCAAGATCAATAGATCAATGATTTATTATAGTCAACATCAGTGTCCTTACCAGGCAGGACAACAAATATAACCATGCCATACTCTGGAAGCTCTAAGCACTCCCTCTTTTTTGTTGTTTTTTAAGATTTTTTGGGATGTTGACCATTTTTTTTTAAGGTTTTCATTGAAGTTGTTACAATATTGCTTCTGTTTTATGTTTTGGTTTTATGGCCTTGAGGTATGTGGGATCTTAGCTGCCAGGAGGATCAAACCTTGCCTCCTACATTGGAAAGCAAAGTCTTAACCACTGGACCACCAGGTAAGTCTCTCCCCACTGCCTCTTCTTGCCTCCCCTCCTCCCTCCCCACTACAGGTAACATCTATTCTGACTTTAATGGTAAAACATCCTTGATTTTTTCTTTATTGTTTTACCATCAAAATACGATGCAGTCCAAAAAAAAAAAAAAGTTTTGTTTTGCCTGTTTTTACAACTTCATATAAACATAAGTACAGAGTATGAAGTCTATTACACATGATGCCCTTCATTCATTATACTTGTGAAATTCAACTGTGTTGTTGTGTTCAGCTTTAGTCTGTACGTTTCATCACTGGATAGTATTCCATTTCATAAATGTGACATGATAGGCTTATCTGTGCAAATACAGTGCTGCTGGGATCCTTCTTGTGTTTATACACTGGTGCATGAGTGCATGCACTTCTGAGGGTATGACCTCCAGACCTGGGGTTTTCTTTGTGGAAAGGTTTTAAATTAGGGATGCAATTTCCATGAAATTAAGACACTGGCTTCTTGGATGAAAAGCAATGACAAACCTAGACCGTGTATTAAAAAGCAGAGACATCATTTTGCTGGCAAATGTCCATCTAGTCAAAGCTATGGTTTTTCCGGTAGTCATGTACAGATGTGAAAGTTGGACCATAAAGAAGGCTGAGATCCAAATAATCGATGCTTTCAAATTGTGGTGCTGGAGAAGACTCTTGAGAGTTCCTTGGACAGCAAGGAGATCAAACCAGTCAATCCTAAAGGAAATCAACCCTGAATATTCATTGGAAGGACTCATGCTGAAGCTCCAATTTTTTGGCCACGTAATGCAAAGAGCTGACTCATTGAAAAAGACCCTAATGCTGGGAAAGATTGCAGGCAGGAAGAGAAGGGGACGACAGAGGATGAAATGGTTGGATGGTATTACCGACTCAATGGACATGAGTTTGAACAAACTCCAGGAGATAGTGAAGGGGAAGCCTGGCGTGCTGCAGTCCATGGGGTCACAAAGAGTCAGACACGACTGAGTGACTGAACAACAGCAATCCGACTGAGTGGGCCCTGGATTCCATTCCTGATCCTCTAGCCACAGGATGTAGTGAAAAGCACAACTTGGCCTCTCAGCCTCTTTCCTGCTTGATCTGGAGCTGAAGAACAGTCCAGAGGAAGAGCAGGTTCAGATTCCAGCTGCAGGTTTCCTCTGCCCTCATTTCCCCCAGTTCCTGGCTTGCTAATTCTTAACTGTGGTGAAGACTATCAGATGCCTCTAGAAAGATGATTTTTATATTTGTGTAACTAGTATGTTTGTCCTCTTTGGGAAGATTGGGAGAAAATTGCCTGGTCTGCCATGGTCCTCCACCTTTAATTTCTCTTCATTGTCAGACTTTTTTTTTTTTTCCCACATCTTCTCAAAAGCAAGCCCTTACTTGTGTGATCTTTCTGTCTGTACATGTCTAGAATGATAAAGCATCTTCACTCTCTCCCTTCATATTAGGCCTTTCCCTACAAACATGGTCAACTGATCTCTACACAAACAAACAAAACTGTGAAAAACCTGAACTGTGGTTCTTTCCAATCACCAGCCTATGTAGTACTATTTGGGTGACAATTGTAGCTAGAACAGTTCATCAGCTCCTTTTTTCTCCTGTAATAACATTGACAATTTGCTCATGGTTAGTGTTCCCATTTTTTTCCCCTTTTGGTAGAATGGTCTTTTCTTCTTAAATTTATTATTATTTTTGTCCATGCTGTGCCGCATGTAAGATCTTAATTCCCCAACCAGGGATTAAACTGGTCCCCTATGCATTGGGAGTGTAGGGTCTTAGCCACTGGACCACCAGGGAAGTTCCTAATTTAATTTTTTCTTGGAGTATGGTGGATTTACAATGCTGTACCAATCTCTGCTGTAGAGTGAAGAGACTCAGTTATACACATATAGACACTTTTTTAAAATATTCTTTTCCATTATGGTTTATCACAGGATACTGAATACAGTTCCCTGGGCTATACACTAGGACCTTGGTGTTTATCTGTCCTATATGTAATAGTCTATGTGTGTTCCCATCTTGACTGATGGCTTGATTTACTGTCACAAGTCTGCTAAGATGCGTGAAATAGTCATGGGCCTTTAGAACCATCATACCCTCTGTCTGTTTTTGCTCTCACAGTGTAGTGAAATTTAAGTAATTATCTGGTGGCTTTTATGGTAGAACTGGCTTTGGCTGGAAAGGTCCCCAAATCCCATTACTTCTTTTTATTTTTGCTCAATTTATCCCAATAATTGCTTCAACTCATGACTTCTCTAGATCTTTTTTGAATCGCCTGTTGGGTTCAGGCAGTCATCTGTTCCTACTCTCCTACTCTTATTTCTCTCTTTGACCTTCTCTTTTCCTCCTTGGCCTTATGGGTGGGGAAGGCTGGCTGTAATTGTCCTGGAAAACCAGCCCTCAACTGGGAAGTGACCCTTTTCTGAGAGTGCCTCAGGTCCAATACACGTGTCTTCCAGGATGGACATGTCAAGCACTGGTCTGCCTCTTGGCCTATCAGATACAGTTGAATATATGTGGCTGAAGCTCCTTCCAGTTGGTTATTTATCTTCTGCTTTCAGTTGAGTGTGGCTGCGTGGTCAGAAATGGGCTCCCCTGTGTCCTAGTCCCCTTGGCTGGTGGTACCTTTTCTCCTTCCCCACTCTTCTCCAGTAGGTAAGTTCTTCAGGGAAAGAATAATCAGAGATGAAGTGAAGTATGGACACGCACAGTGGAATTCCCATCAAATAATGAGAAACATCTGAGAACAAAGTTTTCTGGTCATGAGCAGTGTAGTAGGCTGCCTATTAGTCCAGAAGATATAGTCTTTAATCTCTGTAAATGTAGCCTGTAAATGTTACTTCCTTTGGAAAAAAGGACTTTGCAGATGTGATTAAGTTAGGCATCTTCAGATGGAGAGGTTATTCTGGATTATAGCAATGACTTCTGAATGCTATCACAGTTGTTCTTATAAAACAAGTGCAGAAGGAAATTTCTCTCTCTCTCACTCGCACACACACACCATACACACTCTCAAAGGCGTTGTCAAACTGGAAGCAAAGATTGGAGTGATGTGCATGTATGTGTGCTCAGTCACTCCAACTCTTTGCCACCCCATGGACTGTAGCCCTCCAGACTTCTCTGTCCATGGGATTATCCCAGCAAGAATACTGAAGTGGATTGCCATTTCCTCCTCTAGGGCTGAGTGATAAGTCAAAGAATGGCCACGTCCATTGGAAGCTGGAAAAGGCAAAGAATGAATTCTATTCTAGAATCCACAGGGAGTATAATCCTACTGACATCTTGATTTTGGTCCGGTGATATTGCTATTGGCCCTCTGGACTCCAGAACTGTAAGAGAATAAATTTAATCGTTTGAAGCTACCCAAGTGTGTGGCAATGTGTTACAACAGCCACAGGAACCTAATGCCACCTGTAATTATGATGTCAGAGGTTAATCACTGTAAGATCATTTCTAAGCTGGGAGCCCCCAACCATCAAACCCACATCTGGAGTACTTCAAATGCCATGTCGTACTTAGTCAACAAACATGTTCTGAGCAATGTTTTGATCAGTGTTCAGCGGCAGAGCATGGATGTTATTCTAGTAGTTTAAGTCCAAAGAAATTTATTACAAGCCATTAAATGGCTAGGAGAAGAGGTGTGAGAACAAGTTCTAGGCTAAGCTTCCCAGGATGAGTCCATTTAAAGATGCTGCTCCTGCCACCACCAGGAAGCTGGCTGCTCACCTGCAAAGCTTGCCTATAGCTGCTACATCATCTGTGCTCCCAAAATGAATGCCCTGTGCCACACTTCTCTCCCCAGTGGACCCAGTTCCAAATTTTAGTCTTGCATGACTGCCTGTGCCTTAAGGAATTTAAACTACAACCAGAACTGTAGCTGCAAGGGAGTCTGGGAAATGTGGTTTGCAGCTTTCCAGGTTTTGCTTTATAGGAAGACATTCCTATGGTGATTAAATTTGCAATCCTGATGCCATGGATATTGAGTGAACCAATCTATGGGTTTTTTCTTTGTTAAAATTAATTTTATTGTGTCTAGAATATATTTTTTGGCCACCTGATGTGAAAAACTGATTCATTTGAAAAGACCCTGATGCTGGGAAAGATTGAGGGCAGGAGAAGAGGGCAACAGAGGATGAGATGGTTGGATGGCATCACCAACTCAATGGACATGAGTTTCAGCAAACTTTGGGAGACAGTGAAAGACAGGGAAACCTGATGTGCTGCAGTCCATGGGGTTGCAAAAGAATTGGACATGACTTAGCAACTAAACAACAATATTAAAAATTTTTTTTATTTTACTGGAGCAGAGCTGATTAATAATGTTGTGACAGCTTCAGGTGTAGAGCAGAAAGACTCAACCATAAATATACACGCATCCATTTCCCCCCCAACCCCCCTCCCATCCAGGCTGCTACATAACATTGAGCAGAGTTCCATTTGCTGTACAGCAGGTCCTTGTTGGTTATCCATTTTAGAGATAGCAATGTGTACATGACCATCCTGAACTCCCTAACTGTCCCTTCAGGCAACCATAAGTTTGTTTTCTGAGTCTTTTTCTGTTTTGTAAGTAAGTTCATTTATATCATTTCTTTTTAGATTCCACATATATGGGATGTCATATTGGAATATTTTCTTTAAAGAAATTAATATAAACCCATGTTTGCCATTTTACGTCACCCCATCAATTTAAATTCCATGAACCTTTAATGCTTTTTTAAAAAAAATTTTTGAAGTATATAGTTGATTTACAATGTTGTGTTGGTGCAGATATACATCAAAGTAATTCATTTATATATATATATTCTTGTATTTTATATATATACACCTTCAATTATATATGTTCTTTTCCCTTTATATATTTCCATAAATGTGTTCTTTTCCAGATTTAGTTCAGTCGCTCAGTCATGTCCGACTCTTTGCAACCCCATGAACGGCAGCACGGCAGGCCTCCCTGTCAATCACCAACTCCCAGAGTCCACCCAAACCATGTCCATTGTGTCGGTGATGCCATCCAACCATCTCATCCTCTGTCATCCCCTTCTCTTCCTGTCATCAATCTTTCCCAGCATCAGGGGCTTTTCAAATGAGTCAGCTCTTCGCAACAGGTGGCCAAAGTATTGGAGCTTCAGCTTCAACATCAGTCTTTCCAATGAACACCCAGGACTGATCTCCTTTAGGATGGACTGGTTGGATCTCCTCATAGTCCAAGGGACTCTCAAGAGTCTTCTCCAACACCACAGTTCAAAAGCATCAATTGTTCAGCACTCAGCTTTCTTTATGGTCCAGCTCTCACATCCATACATGACCACTGGAAAAACCATAGCTTTGACTAGACAGACCTTTGTTGGCAAAGTAATGTCTCTGCTTTTTAATATGCTGTCTAGGTTGGTCATAACTTTCCTTCCAAGGAGCAAGTGCCTTTTAATTTCATGGCTGCAATCACCATCTGCAGTGATTTTGGATCCCAGAAAAATAAAGTTAGCCACTGTTCCCATTGTTTCCCCATCTATTTGCCATGAAGTGATGGGACTGGATGCTATGATCTTAGTTTTCTGAATGTTGAGCTTTAAGCCAACTTTTCACTCTCCTCTTTCACTTTCTGCCATAAGGGTGGTGTCATCTACATATCTGAGGTTATTGATATTTCTCCCGGCAATCTTGATTCCAGCTTGTGCTTCCTCCAGCCCAGCGTTTCTCATGATGTACTCTGCATATAAGTTAAATAAGCATGGTGACAATATACAGCCTTGACGTACTCCTTTTCCTATTTGGAACCAGTCTGTTGTTCCATGTCCAGTTCTAACTGTTGCTTCCTGACCTGTATACAGGTTTCCCAAGAGGCAGGTCAGGTGGTCTGGTATTCCCATCTCTTTAAGAATTTTCCACAGTTTATTGTGATCCATGTAGTCAAAGGCTTTGGCATAGTCAATAAAGCAGGAATAGATGTTTTTCTGGAACTTTCTTGCTTTTTTGATGATCCAGCGGATGTTAGCAATTTGATCTCTGGTTCCTCTGCCTTTTCTAAAACCAGCTGGAACATCTGGAAGTTCACAGTTCACATATTGCTGAAGCCTGGCTTGGAGAATTTTGAGCATTACTTTACTAGCGTGTGAGATAAGTGCAATTGTGCAGTAGTTTGATGATTCTTTGGCATTACCTTTCTTTGGGATTGGAATGAAAACTGACCTTTTCCAGTCCTGTGGCCACTGCTGAGTTTTCCAAATTTGCTGGCATATTGAATGCAGCAGTTTCACAACATCATCTTTCAGGATTTGGAATAGCTCCACTGGAATTCCATCACCTCCACTAGCTTTGTTCATAGTGATGCTTCCTAAGGCCCACCTGACTTCACATTTCAGGATGTTCAGCTCTAGGTGATGGGAGTGATCATACCTTCATGATTATCTTGATCATGAAGATCTTTTTTGTACAGTTCTTTTGTGTATTCTTGCCACCTCTTCTTAATATTTTCTGCTTCTGTTAGGTCCATACCATTTCTGTCCTTTATCGAGCCCATCTTTGCATGAAATGTTCCCTTGGTATCTCTAATTTTCTTGAAGAGATCTCTAGTTTTTCCCATTCTATTGTTTTCCTCTATTTCTTCGCACTGATCACTGAGGAAGGCTTTCTTATCTCTTCTTGCTATTCTTTGGAACTCTGCATTCAAATTCTTTCCCCTTAAATATATATTCATATATATAAATATAAATATATTCTTTTTTGTATTCTTTTCCCTAATAGTTTATTACAAAATATTGAGTATAGTTCCCTGTGTTATACAGCAAGTAGTTGTTGGTTATCTATCTTATATATAGTAGTGTGTTTGTTAATCCCAAACTCCCGATTTATCCCTCCCTGCCCTTTCTCTGAATCCATGGTTTCTAATTCAAGCAACTGCTATGTGCTAAGCACTGCTTAAGCAAATAGGACAGAGTTGTTGCACTCAGGAAGTTAATTTTCTCATGATTATACATAGCAAGTTCATTAAGAGACCCAATAATTTCACATACAGGTATGTGCTATATAGAAGATTAAGTGGAGTTATGAGGTAATGGCTGGGGTGGAGTGTTGGGGGCTTTAATTAGAATGGTCAGAAAGGGTCTATTGGTGTGGCATTTTTGTTAAGTTTTGGATGATAAAGGGGCAGCCATGCAAAAGCCTGGGAATAGTGTTTCAAGAGGAGGGAACAGGATGTGCAAAGGCTTGGAGAGAGGAATCCCTTGGCAGCTTCAAGGGAGAAAAAAAAGGCACTTGTGGCTGGACTGGGGTGGATGGAAGAAGAAAAGAGGGAAAATGGGTTATAAACTGGGCAAGCATGAGGTGTTGAAGACCTTACAGGAGTTTGGATTTTATTTTGGTTGTAACAGGAAGTCACTGGAAAGCTTTAAGCAGGAAAGTTGTAGTAAGTTGAAGAGTACGCTCAAAAACTCATGTCTGCTGGGACTTCCCTGGCAGTCCAGTAATTAAGACTTTGTGCTTCCAATGCAGGGGTGAAAATTTGATCCTTGGTCAGGGAACTAAGATCCCATATGCCATGCTGGGCAGCCAAAAAAAAAAAAAGTTCATGTCTGCTAGGAACCTCAGAATGTGACCTTCTTTGAGAATTGAGTCTTTGCAGATATAACGAAGGGAAGGATTAAGATGAACTCATCTTGGGTTAGGGTAGGCCCTAAATCCAATGAGAGTATCTGTATAGGAGACAGAAACAGGGTGACTCAGAGCAAAGACAATGGGAAGATGGAGGCAGAGACTGGAGTGATGTATCTACCAGCCAAGAACTCAAAGGACTGCTGGTAACCACTGGAAGCTAGGGGAGAGACATGGCACACGGAGGACACGGGACAGCTTCTCCCTCAGAGTCTTTAGAAGGAACCAACCGTGCCAGTATCTTAATTCTGGACTTCTGGTCTTCTCAGCTATAAGAGAATACATTTCTGTCATTCCGAGCCACCTGGTTTATGGTAATTTTTTCACGGCAGCTATAGGAAACTAATAGAGGAGTAGTGTGCTCTAATTACTGCTGTGAAAGATCACTCTGGCAGCTGACTGTCTGGGTGTTTCAGTGGTCCAGGTCAAAGATGATGTAGCTTGGTCTAGGGTAGTGTCTGGGTAGATGGTGAGAAGCTTTCAGTTTCAGGATATTTTAGAGAACTCCTATGGGCTTTGCTCTTTGATTGGCTGTTGGGGGATGGCTGGGAGAGAAAAAAGAAGAGTTAATGTGATGCTTAGGTTCATGCAGAGACATTACTTTGCCAACAAGGTCCGTCTAGTCAAGGCTATGGTTTTTCCTGTGGTCATGTATGGATGTGAGAGTTGGACTGTGAAGAAAGCTGAGCATCAAAGAATTGATGCTTTTGAACTGTGGTGTTGGAGAAGACTCTTGAGAGTCCCTTGGACTGCAAGGAGATCCAACCAGTCCATTCTGAAGGAGATGAGCCCTGGGATTTGTTTGGAAGGAATGATGCTAAAGCTGAAACTCCAGTACTTTGGCCACCTCATGCGAAGAGTTGACTCATTGGAAAAGACTTTGATGCTGAGAGGGATTGGGGGCAGGAGGAGAAGGGGACGACAGAGGATGAGATGGCTGGATGGCATCACTGACTCGATGGACGTGAGTTTGAGTGAACTCCGGGAGATGGTGATGGACAGGGAGGCCTGGCGTGCTGTGATTCATGGGGTCGCAAAGAGTCAGACACGACTGAGCGACTAAACTGAACTGAACTTAGGTTTATGGCCCATACAACCAGCATGGTTTGTTTTTATTTTAAAAATCCATTTATTTTATTTTATTTATTTTTTTGACTGAACTAGACCTTCATTGCCATGCATGGGCTTTCTCTAGTTGCAGCGAGCGGGAGCTCCTCTCTCGTGCAGCACAGGCTCTAGAGCGTGGGCTCCGTAGTTGTGGCACACTGGCTTAGTTGCCCTGAGGCACATGTGGGATCTTAGTTCTTTGACCACGGATCGAACCTGTGTACCCTGAATAGGCAGGTGGATTCTTAACCACTGGATTACCAGGCAAGTCCAGAATAGTTTATTGAGATGAGAAAGTTTGGGGATCTGAGTTATGATCGAGACTTGGTCATGGTAAGCTTGGATGACTATTTGAAACCTAAGCGTTGATGCTGAACTAGGCGATTTACCAGACTAGGGTGTTAGGGAGAAATGGGCACAGGGATAAAATAAAAAAAATCATCAAAGTAGAGATGATATTTAAAGTGTTGAGACTAGGTAGAAGAGAGAAGAGCAGGTGGGGATATCCAAAGACTATATAGAGATTGGGCAGAGACAAAGGAACCTGAGAAGTGTGAGGAGTGTGTAGGAGAAACATTAGATGTAGGTGGGATTGTAGAAGTCATCTGAAAAAGTGCTTCTAGGAGGGAGTTATTGACCATGAATGCTGTAGAGGGTTTTGGAAAGAAGAAGACAGCACTGAGCAAGCCCATGGTGTGATGGGGGTCTCTGGTGCCCTACTTTAGGAAGGAGGTGGAGATGAGAGCTTGACCCGGGCAGTTGGAAGAGAGAAGCAGGGGTGCAGGAGGTCAAGGAGGTGGTAATGGTGAGTCTATACAACTCTTCAGAGAAATTAGCCTTCTGAAAGGAAGGATGGAAGTGGTTGGGTACTGGTGGGGGAGGTGGAATCAGGGAGACTGGGGGTCATGGCAGGAGAAGTGTGCGTGAGGAGATGGGGAAGAGTCAGAGGATGCGTGATGGTGTTGGCCATTGATGGTTAGGGACACTCTCTCTGTTGGGTTTCAGAAGGTAAGGCAGAGTGTGTGTACAGGGCCAACAGGGCTGTGCCAGCTGATGCAGAGAGCTGATGGTTGGTAGAACGGGTGGTGGAAATTGAGCTCAGAACCCAGTGATGACTGCTGGAGTCTCTGCCATCAGGACTCTTGTGGAAAGTCACCCCTGTCTCAAGGGTGGTTTGTTTAATTCACATCAGCAATGTCCAGATGGCAGGAACCCAGGTCTCTGTGTCAAATAATTAAACAAAAAGTATCCCTTTTCCCTTGAGGACCTAGAACCACTGCTTTCCTTTCTTCCCATCACCCCTTGTCCCCCACCCCAGGGAATTCTGCAGGGGCAGAGTTTCTCTGTCCCAAGAGTCTGATTATACTCCCTGTCTCGAGAATAATCTTGCTCCTCCTTTTCAAAATAAAGCTAATGAATCTATTTTTCTTTTTATTCTCTTTGTCTGAGACCGTGCAACCTTCACTCTGTCCACCCCCCCTCTTTTTTTTTTTAACTAGAATTCTCTCTGACATCCATTCTCTTTTTTCTTGTCCTAGCTTTCTTTTGGGGCTCCTCTCATGGAATCAGAACTTAAATTTTTCCCTAAAAAAAGGGAAAATCCTTCATACATTAAACCTTAGCTAACTAGTAATATAGTTTGACTGGTTGTCCTTTTATCTGCTAGGGCAGTTTTTTCAGTATTCTGTAGACCACTAGTCCTGGGAAATATTCTGCCCCTCCAAGAATTTCTTGGTTAAACCAACTTTGGACATCTTGCATATTAAAGGTTCAGAGAAATCCTGCAGTTAAAAATTTACATAATTCTGCTTCATCCAACATTTCTCAAACATATTTGGCATGTGTTCTGCGGAACACATATTGAGAAACTTCTACCTATGCAGCCATCGTGTACAGCAAAAGACAGTTGTCCCTGCCTAACATCTGGATCCAATGGAACCTTTAAAAAATATTTTTCAGTCATTGTACAAATAATCTGTAGAAGTAAGAGCAGAAAACAACTCTATTAGATATTTGGACACTAGAATTGAACACAAAAAGTCCACATCTTTCTTCCATATTTTCCTGATTTTTGAATGTAATACCCTTTGAATGCAGCTCATTGCCCCTCAGCTGCTGCACATCATTGTGGAACATGGTCCTGTAAATACTGACTCAGACTTCAAAGGCATCTCTAGGAAGTTCTAGCTTCTCATTGTTTCTGCATCTTCTTGCACTTGCATCATCAAAATATGAGAAAAAAAAATTGGGACCTTTGATAGCACATGATTTTGAAGAGGAGATGATGGCCATCTTCTTTGCCTCATAACTGCACAGACTTTTCATTTTTAGATTTATAAACAGATTAAGATGATCAGTCTAACAAGTCTCTCTATTTCCTTCCCATCACCTCTGTATATACATCTGCTCTAAACATTTGCCCATTCAAGTAAATTCCCAGTGCCTCGACATCATAAAAGATGAAAGAGCACTTCCAAACATCCTTTTAGCAATGCGATGGTCCAGGTTCCTGTGACAAAACAGTGCATGATGAAGTCTTTCTGGTTTGAATAGCTGATTGAATGAGAACGCCATATTTCCTTCTTGTCCATAAGAATATGTAATTCACCCATCAAATTTTGAGTTTGAGAAAATCCATCAAGGATATTATTATCTGAAGACTTATTGTCTGAGGTTTCATGCATATGATCAGTTTCATCATTGTCGTTAGAGCACGCAGAACTGCTGCCCTGTCTTCATCTTTTGATTCATCTAAGAATTGTGAAACGCTGGCCTTTAGTTTTTTCTCTATGCCATTATAAATACAAAGTAAAAAAATTGCTCAGTTTTCAAGTGTGTTCAATGCAAGCTCCAGAGATGATGTGTCTATTCTTCTTTTATAATTCTTAAGATGATGCCATGCTTTTGGCAATGCAATAGGAAAAGCAAGAATGATGCAAGTGTGATGATTTATCTTACAATTGCATTATCCTCTTAATCTAGGTCATTCCATCATTTTTCTTCTACTCCTTTTTTCCCCACATTGTTCAGAATAATTATGACTAATGATGAAGGAGCAGACGTGTTTCAAGATAAGCAACTTAAGATCTGCAAAAGTAACTTAGATGTATAAAAGGGTCTTAGGGATGGTATGATCATCCTTTTCTCTACTTGTGATGAGTGGTGACTGCTCTCTACTTATAGTGCTTGGGCTTCTCATTGCAGTGACTTCTCTTGTTGCAGAGCATGGGCTGTAGTGTGTGTGGGCTTCCACAGTTGCAGAATGTGGGCTCAACAGTTGTGGCACACAGGTTTAGTTGCTCCGAGGCACATGGAATCTTCCAGGACCAAGGATCGAATCCATGTCCCCTGCATTGGCAGGCAGATTCTTAATTGCTGGATCACTAGGGAAGTCCAAGAATTAATCTTAATCTTTTAAGAAAAATAGTAATTACTTCTTTTCTCCCTTTGGAGAACCCCTAATAAAGAATAGTAACATCAATCCTTACCAAAAAAATAGAACTGCTCAAAAAACGAAATACCTCCAAAATTAAAATTGAATCTAACACAGAGGAGCCAGGTTGGGCACCAGCCTGTCCAGGATGGCTTGCGGAGGGGGAAGCTGAAGCCCTACCCCCAGCCCCCAGGAAGAACCGGCTGGTCAGGCTATGAGGTCACATGTGCCTCAGCCTGGCTGGTAAGACCCTGGCTGGGAGTCACCAACTGAGGCTCTGAGGGGCTGTGGGGAGCCCACACCCAGCACCAGAATACGGAGCCTCTCAAAGATTTGGAACACTTTGGGTCTCAAGCTTTTATTTTCCACACCCCATCAGGGAAAGAAAGAGTGAGAGGAAGCCAACAGTTAGGAGACTTTGTGTTGTTGTGTGTGGCTGTTGGGGCAGCGGTCCCTAGAAAGGACTGGTTTGTCCCATTAAGATTTCTCTCTCCTGTCCCCGTTGGACACAGGAAGTCAGGGAGTGAAGAAATAATATCACACCCTCCTCACTCTTCAAAGCTCAGTCCTAGTTCTAGCCTTGAAGTCACCCAGACTCTCCAACTCCTAGCAACACAGCTGCCCGCCCCACTAAGCCCCTGGCAAGCGCACAGCCCCTCTTCCTCTGCCTTCCATATCAAACAGTGACTGACTGACCATAGCCAGTGACCAAGGCGACCCTCCACCAGGAACAGTCGGCACTCTCTGTGTGTCCTTAGGCCCTGGCACAGTCTCTGGGCCCGGTTAGGGCCTGCGCGTGGATATGGAGGGCACGGACGTGGCTGTGCTCTTGCACACAGGGTGTGGGGCTGTGTGGTCTGTGCACATATGGGTCACTGTCTTGCCCCAAGGAGCTGACTTATCACTTGAGGAGATATAGCCCCATGAAAGAAAAATCGTAGTACAGTAAATGACATTTGGAGAGATGAACCCTTCTCTTCTTATTCCTCCCAAACCCATCTGGGGGTTTCTGAAAGATCCCATTGCCTCCTGGCTGGCATCTTCACTGGGTGGGTGAGGGGAGAGGGCAGAAGGGACACCTCGGAGGGAATATTCCCAGCTTTACTTCCCAAGTGTCTAAGCTGTATTCTTGTGGATTCTCTTCTGCCTACTGTTAACCCACAGTTTCCTTTTGGATAGATAAATAACGATTCTCTGTCACCACCCAACATTCCCTGCCCCACTCTCCAACACCCGTGCTCCCTGAACGTCTTCCAGTTCTTTTTTTAAAAATTTATATATGTATTGTAATTGGAGGCTAATGACTTTACAATATTGTAGTGGTTTTTGCCATACATTGACATGAATAAACCATGGGTGTACATGTGTCTCCCCATCCTGAACCCCCCTCCCACCTCCCTCCCCACCCCATCCCTCAGGTTGTCCCAGTTGCACCGGCTTTGAGTGCCCTGTTTCATGCATTGAACTTGGACTGGTGATCTATTTCACATATGGTAATATATATTCCCTGCTCCAAAAATCCATTTAATATATGTGAAGGCCACCCTATGGGATTCTAAGAGAAACGTCCTAGTTCTTAATACAGCTTGACTTTTGAAAATCAAAAGCACTTTGGTTTTCAGAGTCTTGTTTCAGCCAAAGGGGGACAACTAAGAACCTTGAGAACTGGAGAACTAAGAACTTGAACTTGAAACGGACAGTGTCAGGAAAGCCATCCTGCCCCTGAGTTGGGGAGGGGCCAGCAGGCCACCACCCAGGGGTGGGGAAGGTCAGCTCGGGTGGTCCTAGGGCCCACCACTCATCATAGACTTGACAGATGTGCTGTGTCTACTGTGACCGTGATCTAAAGGTAGCATTTTAAGGAAGGAACAATTTTTGTGAATTTGAAAATGAGCTGGTGGAGGGAAGAACCGGAAACAGTAATGTCTTAATGCCTTACAATACTACCCCAGTGTCCTCATCGAAGTGTGAGACACACCGGCAGTGAGAACCATGGGGGTTCAGGGAGAGAGCGTGGTTGGAGACTGGGAGGGTTACACAGGGCGATGTACTGGAACTGGGGTTTGAAGAGGAACCAAGGGACGTCCCTGCTGGTCCAGTGGCTAAGACTCTGTGCTCCCGATGCAGGGGGCCCCAGTTCAATCCTTGGTCAGGGAACTAGATCCTACATGAGACAACTAAAAGATTCTGATGCTGCCGCTGAGACCTGGCACAGCCAAATAAAGAACTATTTAAACAAACAAATCTAAAAAAAAGAGGAGCCGAGTAGGCAGATGAGAGGGAGAGGAACGTCTAGGTGAGGTTATGATGTAGACAAGAGGGTGAGGGGAGAGATGCTCCCAGAGCAAATGAGGATGCTGAGGCTTTGGTGTTGGGAGGATGCAGGAGAAGCTTGGGAAGGTGGTTTGGGGTGGGGAGGGTGGGGCTGGGGAGGCCCTGAAGGCCAGGCTAGAGACAGGGTCACTGGAGTGGGTGGTGCAGGAGGGCAGCCTTCAGACAGGAGGCTCTTCTGGGATGAACCTCGGTCAACACAAGGCCTCGCATAGTGGAGCAGGAAGATCCGACCTCAGGGACTCTCTGAGGTAGGGTGGGAAGGAGTCCAGGGCTGTGAGAGAGGCTAAGCTGACTGTGACAGGAATGAGGAGGCCAGAGGGGAGCCGTCAGCGGGGCTGATCCCCAGTGGGCAGCCGGTATCAGGCCTTTGGAGGACAGCTGAGTGGTCAGGACATGTCCAAGGGGCACCTGCACAGAGGTGGCCCTGCCCTGGGGCGAGGTTGGGGGAGGAGGGGACCTCAGCAGGAGACCAGAGCCGTCTGGGAAAGCCCACGGTGGGCGGTCACCTCACACGCACACAGAGCATTTTTCAGATTTGAAGTGGTCGGTATGCACGACTCAGAGCTTGTGGAAGGGGCTGCTGATTTCTCATTGTTCTGTGATGTTGGTTTCAGTTTTGCAATGAGTGTTCACACACACAAAAAAAGAAAACCTTGCACAGTGAACATCCCAGGGGCCTAATCTCTCTTTCAGGGTTGCCGATTGACCTTGAACTCAGTGTCTCCGCCTCCCCCGCCCTGACACCCGCACCTGGGCCTCTCCGACCTCTAGGAGGGCCTCACACCCTGGCTGGAGATTTTCCACACAGCTTTGGTGATTTACATTTTTGGTATCATAGATTTTTGAACGAGCGATCTGGAGACGGTGATTTTTGGGGGTGAGCCCCCCGGCAATGGCTGTCTTTCTGGGGTGATGAGTCAAGATGACTGGGCGGGTGGTGGATGAGATGATGTCCTTTTCTTGGCATGAGATGTCTTCCAAGTAAATGAATAGGCTACTTTGAAAAACACTGCAGTGGGAGGAATGGGTGCGCATGCGTCTGTTCCAGGCACTGGGGTTCCTGGGCATCCTCACCACCACCATCTTCATGCACTCATGTTTCCCCTCAGCGGCCCCTTCTCCCGGATCTGGCCCCCTACCCCGGGATCTGATTGTGAGAACAATGAAAAACGTCAGCCACAGACTGAACCAGGCTTCCTTCCCTGAGCGCTTCCGACAGCCAGCAAAAATCAATAAATTAGGATAAAGAAAATGACATTTGGCTTTGTCTGGGCTCTCCCACCAGTGTGTTACTACCGCCTTGGTGTTGAATGGAAATTCTGTTTCCTCCCCCCTCTAAATTTACAGACTGTGTTTCCTGCTTTCCTGTTAGGGCCTACTCTCACTTAGACACTTCTGACACTTACGGATCGACTTTTTTTTTTTTAAACCACAGATTTGAAAAGTTAAACACATATAGATACACATACTCACGGGGCAAAAAAATACAAAACAACAAACCCTGTTTAAGAGCTGACTAAGCACTAAGGCTGGCCCTGCAAGAGCAAGGGGCCATGACAAAAATTCTCAGCTTAGCTGACTTACACAGCTTGAATTTTTAATAGTTCACAACTCAAGGAAAGCGATTAGCACTTTGTTGTCTACAGGATGGATACTTCACATGGTTCTTCCATTAAGACACACCACCACCATTTGAGAGAAAAGCAAATACTCGTTTGCAGGAAAGATGGGTCAGGTGACCAAGTGGGTTGGTACCCAAATCGGACAGCACAGGGCCAGGCGTCCAGGCATGGCTTTGGATGGCTGGAGTGGGTCATCTTGAGCCTTTATCCTCCCCTTTCTGTCTACCCTGATGGTCACTAAATGCTCAGAGCAGGAGAACAAAACATCTTTGCAGTCATCTTGGGTGTACATCCCAAGACTACTGTTAGCACCATCCTGGCAGAAGTGTGAAGTTTTCTCCTGGTGGGATACTTGATTTGAGATGAAGCAGTGCTGTCTAAGGGCTTCCCCGGGTGGCTCAGCAGCAAAAGAATGTGCCTGCAATGCAGAAGCTGTGGGAGACACCGGTTCGATTCCCAGGTTGGGAAGATCCCCTGGAGAAAGGCATGGCAACCCACTCCAGTATCCTTGCCTGGAGAATCCCATGGACAGAGGAGCCTGGTGGGCTACAGTCCGTGGGGTCTCAGAGAGTTGGACACGACTGAAGCAACTCAGCATGCACACATACAAGTGCGGTCGCAAGTTGGTAATGAGGTGGGGTCCCCATACAACCAGCCTGACTTCTCGATGAGAACCTTGGTTTCTGCTTCTGGGCCTCAGAATTTGCTCAACTAGCCCAAACACCATTAGAGCTCTGGTTGAGATCATGCTGTAAGGTGCTGATCCCAAGAATGAGCTGCCAGGTTTATAAAGAGATCACTGGTACCCACTGGATTTTGTGCTGCGTTTGCTCAGAGGAAATTGTGCAAACTTGTTAGATAATGAGCAGTGATTCTTACCCACGGGTGAGACCGACTCCACAGAACTTCTGTACCTTGAGAACACATATGCTCAGCGTGCAGCAGTGGGCTGGGGACTCTGTTGTCCCCGGCAGACAAGGCCGGGGTCTGCCTTCTAGGGGCCTACTGCCCTGGGCAGGACTGGACATTTCTGCAAAGGGCAAATATTTCCTGCTGTGAGGACCGTGTGTCTCTGAGGCAACTACTTGGTCACTTTTGGGTGAAGGTAGCTTGGTTGTGGTTGTGTCTCAATAAAACTTTATGTACCAAACAGGTGCTGGCTGGGTTTAGCCCATTTGTTAACTGCCTAGATTTTTCCTCTGAGTTTCTAAAGTGCAGGAACAAGCTCTATTTTAATGTTATTGAACTATAGTTGATTTACAATGTTGTGTAAATTTCTGCTGTACAGCAAAGTGATTCAGTTATATATACTTTTTCATGATGGTTTGTCATAGGATAATGAATATAGTTTCCTGTGCTATCCAGTAGGACCTTGCTGTTTATCCATTCTCTATATAATAATTTGCATCTACTAATCCCAAACTCCCAATCCTCCCCTCCCCATCCCCCTCCCCCTTGGCAACCACAAGTCCAAGGAACACGTTCTTATTCATGTTTGTCTAGCTAGAGCCTGGTGCAGGGCCTGATTTTCAGACTGAGAGTTAATACTTTCAGAAACGAATGCACACACGCACATGTATAAGACCGACGGCAGCAGCACTATTTTCATTAGCCCTAAACTGGGAACAACCCAATGTCCATCATGAGCAGAACAGATGAGACCCTCAGGGGCATATGCTGGGTAATACACCATGAAGATCTTCCAAGGAAAATGCCGTGGATCTCTAGGTACGTTTATAATTCCCACCTTGAGCTGCCTTGGAGTCATGATACTAGACTATTTAAAATAAAAGACTCAGCATATCACATACACACAGGCACACACACAGGCAGTTATCTTACAGTTAACCTTTCAGGTGTATGGATAGCTTATATTCCAGTTCTGTTGTCCTTCCAACTCCCTCCTTTCCTTATTCCTCTCTCTTTCTCCCCTTTTCCTCTTCTCCCTTCTCTCACCTCTTTTTGTAAATATTTATTATTCATCTTCTATGTACCAGGCACTATGCTTGGCTTTAGGTAACATAGAGCAACCAAGACATAACATCTGCCTGCAGGGAAATTATAGGCCAGTAGCTTAACCCGAGGAAATCAACACTGAATATTCGTTTGAAGGACTGATGCTGAAGTCCCAATACTTTGACCCCCTGATTTGAAGAGCTGACTCATTGGAAAAGACCCTGATGCTGGGAAAGATTAAAGGTAGCAGAAGGGGACAACAGAGGATGAGATGGTTGGATGGCATCACCAACTCAATGGACACAAGTTTGAGCAAACTCCAGGAGATGGTGAAGCACAGGGAAGCCTGGCGTGCTGCAGTCCATGGGATCGCAAAGAGTCAGACACAACTTAGCAACTGAATAGCAACAACAAAAGCTGAACCCAAAGAAAGGAAAAATAAAGGCAGAATTTAATAAACGAAGACATAAATATAAAATAGGGATTATCAATAAAACCCAAAGTTGGATTCTTTGGAAAAGTAATAAAACTTATTTTAAAAGTCAATAATTTTAGCAAGATTGAGCAAGAGGAAAAAAGAAGGTAAAAATAGTCAATGTCAGGCATGATAAGGAGACATCACAACAGAACCCACCTTCATTAAAGACCATAAGAAGTTGTTATGAACAATCTTACGCCCATACATTTGAAAATTTAGATAAATGGGTATATTCCTAAAACATATAATTTACCAAAACTGACAAAGAGTATGAATCTTAACTATTCCAATGTCTATTAAATAAATTAAACCCTTAATTAAAAAAAAAAAAAGCTTTCCACAAAGAAAACCCCAGGCTCAGAGGTAATACTTTTCGAAACGAATGGGTGCAAGTACATGTATAACAATGATGGCAGCAACACTGTTTGCACTAGCCCTAAAGTGGGAACAGTGCAAATGTCCATCAGCAGCAGGACAGATGGGGAAAAATCAGAGCCACAAAATATTGGGAAGCTTGCCCTGAAGCAGCGTATGCAGATGGTTGCTCTGTGGTGCTGGAAAAGATTTTCAAGGGAGAAGTGCTCTTGTCTGGAGGCTTGAGAGAAAGAGCAGATTCCTGCTGGTGGATTTGTTAGGAGGGTGGGGAGGGAGCAACACACCCTATGTGTTTGGGAAGGACAGGCACTTAGGGAGCTGGAGATTAGGAGCAAGGGGGAAGGGCTGAAGGTGATTCTCGGTGGGCCAAGGAGAGCCACTGAGGGGTTTAAGCTCAGAGATAATAGAACCAGAGCTTCCTGTTTTAGAGGGATACTCTGGAGGCTTTACTCTGAAGGCTGAATGGAAACAAAGACCATAGGGAGTATTGGAGAGATGCACAAGGTCAGCTAAGAGGGGATGAAGCAGGGGATGGTGCCATTGCAGCACAGGGTAGAGAGGAGGGAGTGGAAACAAAAGCACTGCTGGATTGAATCTGTATGACTTGGGCAGGGAGCACATTCAGGGGCGAGGGGGAGAGAGAGGAGTCCAGGACAGCCCTCAGGTTGGGTTTGGGTGGACAGGTGGCTAAAAATCCCATCCTCTGGGGAAAAGGTCAGGGAATAGGAGGAGTTAGGTTTGAGGCATATTGACCTGGAGAATTCAGTAGGAAGTTGGGCATTTGGATGCAGGGCTCAGAGGCAAAACTGCGCTGGACATCAGTTCAGTCACTCAGTTGTGTCTGACTCTTTGTGACCCCATGGACTGCAGCACGCCAGGTTTCCCTGTCCATCACCAGCATGGCGGCTGTCAAAAGGTGATCGGAGGCTCCCCTTGTAGTCCTGTGGTTAACAATTCGCCTGCTAGTGCAGGATATGGGTTCGATCTCCGGTCCAGGAAGATTCCACATGTTGTGGGGCAACTCAGCCCACATGCCACAGCTCCTGAGTCCGTGCTCTAGAGCCTGTGCTCTGCAACAAGAGAAGCTTGTGCATCCAAGGAAGAGTAGCCCCTGCTTGCTGCAACTAGAGAAAGACTGTGTGTAGCAATGAAGACCCAGCACAACCAAAAATAAAATAAATAATTTTTTTAAAAAGCTGATGGGAGTGGAGGGAGAAGTCTTTGGCCAGCACCCGTGTATCTGAGTCATGGGCTGTGGTGGGAAGGTTTCTACTGCAAAGAAAGCACAGAGCCTTCCTTTGAGGTTGTCTGCATATGCTGGGGCAGAAGTTGTCATACTGGCTGAGGGAAGGCTCCAGTGGGATGGGGACCCCCCAAGATGGGGGACCCAAGGAAAACAAGCCCTTAGATGCCCTTAGATGCTGCCTCCTTCCAGCAGCAACTCCTGGTCTCCATTAACATTTGGCTCCCTCCAGGAGGCTTTTTGCTTCCTTAAACAATAAGGAATTAGGGCTATTGGTTCTTGATGTTGAAACAAAGCATGTTTTTTTTAATATTATCAGCCCCATAAGGAATGAGAAGCTTCAGAATGGCTCGTCTTGTCTGGGAATGGCACCGTTCATGGGGGCTCCTTTCCTTCAACTAAGGAGTAACTTGACATTTTTGAGAGTTGTCTCAGCCTCAAAGCTACAGATTCGGTTTGAAAACCATTCTGCACATACGCAGTCCTGCATGATTTTCGTTTTACAGCATAGAGGCAGGAATGTGTATCTATTGTTTTGATGAGCTTTATGATCAAAGTCTATGGAGTTGGTCGTAGATATTTTGAAGGCAAAGAAGCAAGTTCTCATCTGGGGGACAGAAAACT
This sequence comes from Bos mutus, assembly GCF_027580195.1. Lineage (NCBI taxonomy): Eukaryota > Metazoa > Chordata > Mammalia > Artiodactyla > Bovidae > Bos > Bos mutus. The sequence goes on from NC_091644.1 coordinate 37,950,146, forward strand.
AAGCTGAATGGACAATTTGAGAATGGAAGGAACATACCCAAGGAGACTGGATAAGACAACTTTGGAAAAATATAACGCAGAGTCAACCTTTGCTTAAATAAATCTTACCAAGGGACCCAAGAGGGCTTCCCAGGTGGTGCTAGTGGTAAAGAACCTGCCTGCCAATGCAGGAGAGGTAAGAGACATAGGTTCGATCCCTGGGTCGGGAAGATCCCCTGAAGGAGGAAATGGCAACTCACTCCAGTGTTCTTGCCTAGAGAATCCCACGGACAGAGAAGCCTGGCAGGCTATAGTCCATGGGGCCGCACAGAGTCAGGCACAACTGAAGCAACTTAGCATGCATCAGGGACCCAATAACTAACATGGGTCAGTGCTGAGCTGCTTGGGGCCTTGGAGCCCACCCTTTTCCACCACCCCCTGCTCCCCAGGCTTCACTCTTGAAGCACGGCTACCATGGTCTGTGTCTGTCCTGCTAAATTTACTCAGCACCCCCTGGGCAGTGTCTCTTGGGTAGCCACGCACATCTCTCCATCAGAAAGACCTGACTCACGGCCTGTTCATCTGCATGCCTGTCTGGTCCTTCTGTCACAGGGAGGCCACTGGCTCTTTTGTTTTCAAAAAATATTCCAGCCCATGGAGTTTTTCAGTTGGGGCTTGGTCTCCCAAGGCTTCTGGCTTGAGTGGAACTGACATCTTGTGTCTGAAGGGGGACAATCAGCTCTGGGCTTTGAGAGGAAAGAAACCCACAGGCATGTGCGTGGTAGGCGTGTGTATGGGTGCTGGGTCCTCTTGGGGCTTGAGGCTGTATATGCACACACTTCCTTGGGTGTGAGGAAAAGAGGACCGGTGGGGAGTGGGGCCCCCAGGGGCCCAGACCTGGAGGAACTGCTGAGCAGTGAACTCAGAGGCTTTGAGGGACGGGATGTTTAGCACACAAAGGGCAAACGTAATTCATATCCATAAACCTGACAAAGGCACGTGACCACTGACCGTTCTACTTTGGAATTTGCTCTTTAACGTAGTAAGGTGGATTCAGAAACTCAGCGAGATGAGGACATTGGTTCAGAGGTCAAGTCTGGCTGAACCACTCGGAGTCACCTCGGCTAGCTCTGCAGTGGTCACAGTCTCCTCCTGTCAACAGCAAGCATTCACCAGGCACCTAAGGGCACCTGTTCAAACCTCAGATCCATCCCTACCTTGTCCCAGAGGGTCAGCAGGGCCAGTAGGCATCTGCAGGCATTTAGGGCATGCTGGGCACCATTCTAGCACATTCGGTGCCCCATCTCATTTCATTCTCACAACACCTTTGAGAGGAGAGGCTGGATAAAAGCAATGGGGAGCATTGATTTTTTCGGTGTGGGCTCACCATGTTATGGGCTTCCCAGGTGGCTCAGTGGTAAAGAATCTTCCTGCCAATGCAGGAGACTCGGGTTCGATCCCTGGGTCGGAAAGATTTCCTGGAGAAGGAAATGGCAACCCACTCCAGTATTCTTTCCTGGAAAATCCCATGGACAGAGGAGGCTGGCGGGCTACAGTCCATGCGGGGAGGTGGGGGTGGGGGTCACAAACAAGCCGTACACGACTGAGGGACTAAACAGCAGCAATGCCATGTTGTAGGTTCCTGTTTAAGCCCCCGACACGCACTGGTCCTGGATGAGCTCTGGAGGGACGGGAGGAGATAGAGAGATGGTGGCTTTGGCAGCAGCAAGCAACCCGGTGAGGGCAGAGCAAAGAAGAGCTTCAGGTGCCAGGAGAGGGACCCACCAGGGGCACAGGCCGGGGCAGAGCCCAGCATAAAGCAGAACAGCTTGGGCGGAACCCAGGCTGCTTTGGTCCCTTGGGACCTCAAGCATGGGAGCTGCCACCTCCCCAGGCAGGGACACTTTCCAACCTGGTAAAGAAATCCTACAGATTTCCCTTCGAAGTTGGGTCCAATGTGGGTTTATTAGGATGCTTCCTAAGTCCAGGAAAACTCAGTTACAGAATCTGTGAAGCACATTTCTCTCTCTCTCTCTCCTGGAGAATCTGATGGGGATAAGAGAGGCAGAGGAGGACCGCCATGCAAAAAGCTATGTTCTAATCATCCCTCCTGACCTCACTCAGCCCCAGAGTATGAGAGAAGCTGGACAAGCAGGAAAATCAGGGGAGTGAGGGAGGTTCTCAGGGGCATCTTGGGGTACTGGCCTTTTTCAGTTTAGGATTCTTGGTTTAACTCCCACCTTTATATGCTTTCCTATATAGGGAAATGGTCCAATTAGATTTTTTTCAGGGATCAGAAGGAACTGAGCTTCTATTTGGTGAACAGAAAGTGTGGCTGCTAGAGGAATAAAGGGTGCTCTGGATTCCAGCTTCCAAGGCGGCCAGTGCCGCTCCTTGTTCAGGACTCAAGGGTGGGGCAGGATACAGCCTAGATGTCCCTTGGCCAGTGCCTAGGGACAAACTGGCTTTTCAGGAAGGAGGCTGATGAGCCAGGAGGTGACCGCATAATAAATTTGTGAGAATTTATCTGCCAAGACTGGAAGGAAGGCTCATCCACAAGCTCTCTGTGGTCTCTATCCCAGGTGATGCCGTCGAGAAGCACAAAGTTTGCAGGCAAGGGAATTCGCAGTGTGTCTTTTCATTCTAGGTCTCGGGCAAAATATGTCTTTTGATTGACAAGGCGTGAAGGTGAGGAGAGAGCGGGCAGAGCCGCCCAGGTAAATCAGAGGGAGATTTTGCAGGACAGGAGGGCATAGAGGAAGCTTCTCCATAGGGTATCTGCAACCTGGGGAGGTGGGAGATAAGTGCAGCCAGAGCCAGCTGGCTCCCGGGGGAAATGGAGAGGGTAGAAGTGCACATTGGTGCTAGTGGGGATGGGCAGGCAGGCTCCCAGGTCGGGGGGAACTTTAGCTGCCCTGCAGGGGGACTTAGGAGTCAGCAACAGGATGCAAGAAAGGACAGAAGGGACCGGGCCCCTTTACGCCTGAGAAGGAACAATGGTCATTCTTCCACTGGAGAATTCCTCCCGAAGAAGAGAGGAAAGGCCTCCAGGGCGAGGGGGTGGGGGCAGGATTAAGGAAAGGGAAGACAGGGACCACAGACGCCTGCACTGACCCAGGCGAGCAAGAGGCCTTGGGAACTGACTTGGAATCTGATATGCCCCGTCTCCGGCATGAAAGAACCTGGCCAGCTCCTGCTGATGGCTTTACCTGAGTGTGACTTTATGACTTCACATGCACCACTGACTCAGCCCTCACCCACCTGCCCACCTCTGTGGCCTCCTAGGACCCAGAGCTGCAGGCCCGGAAGGGTCGCTGCCAAGCTGCCTACGGTGAGGGTCTCACATGCTGTGTTGTGAGGTTCTGTGAGACTCACCATCTATACACACAGGAAGAAGGATTTCCCAGAAAAAATAAAGGAAGCTGGCCAATGTAATCAACTCACACAAACCCCTCCTCTTTCCAAATATGCGCCTATCTCCAAAACAATCAAAACGGCCCCATTAAATAACACTTGTTCAGTACAAAGGAAGCACTGCATGATGGGATCACAAACCGGTTCCAAGGAAAACATTCCCAATTGTTAGGCATGCAACAATGGACAAAAAAGGCTGAATGGCATTTCCATGGGAGGACTCTCGAGATTGGGGCAAATCCTTAAGAGCACTTGAGTCCCCTGTTGAGTCCCCTGTCTGGGGGTCACCTGGTGGCTGTCCCACAGTCGGCACCCCCAAGGAGGCTGTCCCTTCCCCACATTGTGTCCAGAAGGGATAGAAGCTGGGCTGGGGCTTGGCACTCATCACAGCCAAGTCCTCACCATCACAGCCTGCTGCCTACCCTCAGTGACATGGACATTTGAGCCATATCTGCCTCTGGTGTCAGCCCCCAGGCCCTCAGTGGGAGGCGGGCCCTCTCTCCACAGTGGTCAGTGGCCCTGGAGACTTCATCTGGTGACAGGAGGAGACGGTCGTCAGGGGCCAGAGGCAGCTGAGACCAGGGAGCCTTTCTTTTTTTTCCCCCCAAAATGTCACATTTTATTACTTGATCAAGGACTATCTTTACGGATACAAATGATGTACATAGTGAAAAACAAACAAAAAACCCCATATTTATGGTCTTCCCTGGGGGTCTGGGCTTCCCTGGTGGCCCAGACAGTAAAGAATCCATTTGCAATGCAGGAGATTCAGGTTCGATCCCTGGGTTGGGAAGATCCCCTGGAGAAGGTAATGGCAACTCACTCCAGTATTCTTGCCTGGAAAAATCCATAAACAAAGGAACCTGGCTGGCTACAGTCCATGGAGTCACAAAGAGTCGGACATGACTGAATGACTCACACACTGGTGGTCCAGTGGTTAAGAATCTGCCTGCCAAGGCACTGGACACAGGTTCCATCCCTGGTCCAGGAAGATCCCACATGCTTTGGAGCAACAAAGCCCATACACCACAACCACTGAGCCTTCGAACTGCAGCTACTGAAGCCCAAGCACCCAGAACCTGTGCTCCACAGAGAAATCACTGCAATGAGAAGCCCACATGCCTTGATGAAGACCCAGCACAGCCAAAAATAAATAAGTAAATAAATTAAAATTAAAAAAATTAAAAGAACCCTCTGCTTAAAACATGTTACATATGCTTGCATTTGACAGTTAAAAACATGTTACTATATCTCTGTGAGATAAACAAATATCATTGTCCTCTTTTTATAAACTAAGAAATTGTAGGTAAAAGAGATTTTTTTCAAGGTCATGTGGATAATATTTCACAAAACAAAAATAAGTAATTATTTATTTTGATTTCTATACAGGGACCTACTACCTATGCTACGATAAAAATTCATCATTTGTTTATCATCACACAGCATTAGAGGTTGGGGAGTCTTAATTTGTCACCAAAAGAAGGGTTTGGGAAACCTTAGGGACAACAGTCTTCTCTTCTCTTATGGGCTGAGTTGTGTACTCTCAGATTCCTATGTTGAAACTCCAACTCCTGGTGTGACTGTATCTGGAGACAGGGATTTTATGGAAATATTAAGGGTGGGGCCCTGATCCCATAGGATTAGTGTCCCTGCAGAAGAAACATCAGAGAGAGTTCTTCCTGTCTCTCTTTCACTCCCAGTCTCCCCATGTGGGGACACAGTGGGAAGGCAGCCATCTGCAAGCCAGGAATTAAGCCCTCACCAGGAACCTGCTCTTGGACTTCCAGCCTTGGAACTGTGAGAAATAAGTGTGTTTAAGCCACCTGGTCTGCTATACTTTGTTATGACAGCTCACACTGACTAAGACATCATTCAGTGACAAACCTGAAGGAAAAAGGGACCAAGAAGTCGGGGGGCAAATGGATCCTGCAGGCATCTCAGGCATCTGCCCATACAGCTGCTGAGGGCTGCCCGCTCAAGACCCCAATGAGCCTCGTACGCATGTCTGTCAGCTTTTATGTTGGGGCTTCCCTGGTGGCTCAGATGGTAAAGAGTCTGCTTGCAGTGTGGGAGACCTGGGTTTGACCCCTGGGTCAGGAAGATCCCCTGGAGAAGGAAATGGCAACCCACTCCAGTATTCTCGCCTGGAAAATCCCATGGACAGAAGAGCCTGGCGGGCTACAGTCCATGGGGTCGCAGAGAGTTGGACGTGACTGAGCGACTTCACTAACTGAAGCAGAAAAGCAGAGCCCAAGAAGAGTGGAGCCTTCTTTCAGTCCTCACTGCGTCTGTGGGTTGTGTGTGCCTCACCTTTGGGTGAAGGCTGGTGTGCCCACAGGCCACGTCACATGGCACCTGTGAATCACAGGCAGGCGGTAAACAGCAGGGAGAGATAAATTCTTAATAAACCAAGTCCCGTTGTTATGCAAATACGCCTGCTGACAAAGAAAAAGGGAGCGAGAACTACAGGATATTTATGACAGGGAGAAGCGGGACTGTTTGGAAACAGACGTTTTATGAGGCTCCCGTGAGGCACCAGCTGCTCTTTCAACATTTCTATTTCAGGGCTTTATGTAGGGAAGCGATCCCTCTATAAATAGCAGGGCAAACACATTTGGGGAGGTGGCTGTCCCTGTGTGGGGAGGCTGCGGCCAGGAGCCCCAGGTAACCTTGAGACCCTGTCACCGGACTCTCAGGGGCTTCCCAGGTGGACACCTCCCTCCTTGCCGATGTTTCAGGGGTTCCAAATTCTTTTCCTTTCTGCCTGCCTCTGGGCTTATTCTTTCTTTTTTTTTAAACTTTAAAAATATTTTTCTTTATGTTTTGAAAAAAATTCATCCCTCAGAAAAGTTGCAAGGTTATCGTGTGAAGTGAAGTAAATCAGACAGAGAAAGACAAATATCATATGATTCACTTACATGTGGATTCTAAAACAAAAATGATACAAATAACTGATTTACAAAACATAAATAGACTCAGAGACACAGAAAACAAATTTATGGTTGCCAAAGGGGAAGAGCAGGAGGGAGATAAACTAGGATTTTGAGATTGACATATGCACACTGCTATACATAAAATAGATAAACAACACTGACCTACTGTACAGCACAAGAAACTACCCTCAATATTTTGTAATAACCTATAAAGGAAAAGAACCTGAAAAAATATATATATATATATATATATATATATACATACACACATACTGAATCACTCTGCTATATAACTGAAACTACATACCTTGTAAATCAACTCTACCTCGATTTTAAAAAGTTGCGAGAATACTACAAGGAGTATCTGTATGTCTTTTGCACCGATTTACAAGTTCACATTGTGCATCCTCTCTCTGTGTGAATACTTGCTATTTGTCAGTTTTGCTGAGCTATTTGGGATTAAGTTGCAGACAAAGGGGTTCTTCAGGAAGCCAGTATCTCCTGAGAAAGATTTTTTTTTTTTTTAATGTAACCACGATATGGTGAGTTTCACTACCAAGATCTAAAATGAAGTCCATATTCCCATCTTACCGTTGTCCCCAGTATGTTGTCATAACATCCCTCTTTCCCCATATACACGATCCTGTCCAGAAAAATTTGTCACATTTCCTTATTCTGTCTCTTTAGTTTCCTGTAATCCCCGAGAATTCTATAGTCTTTCTTTGAACTGCACAGCCTTAATATTTAGCCAGTTAGGATCTGAAAAGGGAAGAAGCATGACCACAGGTACAAAAGAATAAGAGATTTATCAGAGGATTTGTTTATGGCAGCATCGTGGGAGAAGCGAGCCCTCCAAGCACCGGGCAGCCACTCCATGTCTGCCCGAGTGTGTGTGTGCTAAGTCACTTTAGTCGTGTCCGACTCTGTGTGACTCTATGGTCTACAGACCGCCAGGCTCCTTCCTCTGTCCATGGAATTCTCCAGGCAAGAATACTGAAGTGGGTTGTCATGCCCTCCTCCAGGGGATCTTCCTGACCCAGAGGTCACACCCGGGTCTCCTGCATTGCAGGCAGGTTGTTTACTGACTGAGCCACCAGGGAAGCCCCACTCCATGTCTACCACCCGGATTTTGTGCACATTCTATTTTGCGCACATTCTCTACCCACCTGCCCAGCCACCTTTCGTCCCCACACTTCTCTCTCCTCCTGTAAAAGAGCATCTGATAAATGTAAGGCAGGTGAGCATACCTGCCAGCTGTCCTTCAGTGTCAGCCCGCTTACCAGGTTAGGTCCTCGTCTCAGCTTCTCTTCCTTGTGAGATGGGAGACCTCCCTGGGGGGACAGAACCCAGTCTATCCTATTTACAGGTCCATCTCCAGGAGCCAGCCCAGGACCTGGCAGAGTCTTGACTCACAAAATAGCTGGACAGGTGAAGGGATGAACTGGTTCATCACGACAGATGAACCGGATGAACTGCTTTTCTGGAATCCAGACTGCCCGAATGATGACTTGTATGGTTGTTTGTTGTTTAGTCACTAAATCGTGTCTGACACTTTTGTGATCCGATGGACTGTAGCCCTCCAGGCTCTTCTGTCCCTGGGATTCTCCAGGCAAGATTACTGGAGTGGGTTGCCATTTCCTTCTCCAGGGTATCTTCTGACCCAGGGATCGAACCCAGGTCTCCTGGATTGCAGGCAGATTCTCTACTGCTGAGCCTCCTGGGAAGCCTGACTGGTGGGGTTTGGGTCTCGCTATGAGCAATGGCTCAGTCGGTGGGCTGTAGGGGATTGGATCTGCCGCTGTGTCCAGTGGTGACTGTCCTGGAACAGAATTGCTATGATTAGGGCAGGATTCAATTTCAAGGCCTGGAAAGCCAGTATATCAGTTGGCTTAAACAAGATAGGCATTTATTTCTCTTTCACATGAACTGCCTCCTGAGGGAAGTGACCAAGGCACCCTTGGGGTCCCAGGCTCCCCTGACTTCCCGCTCTACCCTCCCCGGGGTGTGGCCTTCTTTCTTGTCCCTAATGACTATTACCTACTTTCAGGGTACAGGAAGAATCACAAAACAAAAAAGAAACCAAAAGTGTAGCCATGGGACACCTCCACTTACACCCCACTACCCAGCACTTGTGTGGGCCACATGGGTGGCAAGGGAGGTGCAGTGTGATCTTTATCCTGGGCAGCCTCCTGCCCAGGTTAAAATGCTACTGCCATGGAGGAGAAAGGAGTGGTTGTGTCAGGGTCCCAGCCGTCTTCCCCACAGTTGTGTTTGGGGGAAGGCCACATGTCTTGGTTTTCACTCTTTCACATGCAGGATATGAGATTGAGCAAACTCTGGGAGACAGTGAAGACAGGGAGCCCTGGCATGCTGCAGTAAATGGGGTTGCAAAGAGTCGGACACAACTGAGCAACTGGAAAACAGCAACCTAATGCAAGATGGGCAGGGGGCAGAGGGCCCAGGCCCCATCTCTGCCAGGACAGTGAGGCTGCTCATCATTAGCTTCTCCTAGGAGTGGGGCAAGCTGGAGGCTGTGTGTCATGATTGGATTGCTTGAGTTGAGTGGCACGAGGCCGTCCGTAATGCAAATGACAAAAATTCAGAGAGTAGGCTGTCCTTAAATGCATTGGGAAAATCCCCCATGAAACAACAACAAACAAAAACTACTCGAAGCCCATGGGAGAAGAGAGGAGGGTTGTGTGTGTTTGTACATCGGAACCACGGTTTCTCATGGCAGGCTCACTGGCTGTTTTTGCTGCAGTATGATAGAAAGAGCCCATTTACTGTAGGGTGGGAATTTTAAATCTCCTTTTAAAAACATGATTCTCCTGGGATTGTGTCAGAGGCAGGGAAACTGCTCCCGGGAGAACAGTTTCGTAACAACTTGTAGCTGAGTTTATTTTGTTTCATTAAAGTATGCCCGGCTGATCGTTTCCTCCTGTTCTCATGCCTTGGGAGGCAGAAGGTAGAAAGCAAATTGGCCCCTGAACAGTACAGCGGTTGGCGTGTGAACCAGGGATGCCCCTCGCTGTGTTCAGCGGGTGAAACACCCTGACTCCCAGCAGTCCTTACGGGTGGGGAGGGGTAGGGGAGTGCCTCTGATAAGGGAAAGGCGGTGTGTGCTTGATTTAGCCACATGGCGCTTGAGCATGAACTGCTGGTGTTCATCCAGGTCAGTTTCCCCATGTCTTCCAGTCTGTGGGATCTGGACCGGGATTGTAACATTGCTGGAGAAGGAAATGGCAACCCCCTCCAGTATTCTTGCCTCATGGACAGAGGAGCCTGGCAGGCTACAGTCCGTGGGGTTGCAAAGACTTGGACGTGACTTAGCGACTAACCCACCACCACTGGGCATCACAGGGCTAGGGTTTATCTATTTAGTCATTGTCCCTCTAAGCCCTTGTGCTATTTGGCAGGTCAGAGGGGCAAATGCAGGAATGTGTACGTGTCAATCAGTGGAGTAAACAGAAGCACAAAACCGGGAGGCCTGCATTTATTGAGGGTGTACTATGTGCTAGGTCCTGAATGGACACCATCTCAAGACAACCTTTGAGGACATAATGACTGACTTCTCACTTTGGAGCCGAGGTCAAGGAGGTTGTGGCAACTGAGGAATTTGCCTCCAGGTCTGCCTGTGATGGGGTCTGGGGGTGGGACACTCAAGCAGGGAGGCAGCCCAGCCCTTTAAGGCTGCCCAGGGGCATCTGTGCAGGAGAGAGAAGGCTTTCTCACGGTGGGGGCTGCACGGGCTATCACAGGACAGACCCCTCCCTCCACTAACGGACCATCCGGGCAGACTTTTTGCCATTAGCAGCGGCCTCTGTGGTTTGACAAAGGTCCTCCAGCTTATCTGGCCCTTGGTTTCCTGTGATATTAATGTTTACACCGAGACAATACCAGCGCTTTCACTGTGGGTTAGAATGAAGAATTTACCTTCTTCAAGTGTGAGATCTGCCCTCCTGAACTTTTCCACACCAACCGTTTAACCCTTTGATCCTTTCAATCTGTTGTTTTCCATATATCAGCTGGTGTATCAAGCCAGCTTGGATTTAAAATCCTCTCCCTGGCCCAGTGCTAATGTAGCAGAAAACAACAAATTCGGAAAGACTGATCGAGAGATTTAAATAATAAAAAAGTGACTTCCTCACTTTGTTGGTGTCTTTAGCAAAGCAGATATTTACTCCGTTAGTAATTCATTTTTAAAAATCTTTTTATGTACTCATTTTTGTCTTCGCTGGGTGTTCGTTGCTGTGCGCAGGCTCACTCTCGTTGTGAAGAGCAGGGAACTACTTTCTAGCTGCGCCGGCGCTTCTCATTGCAGTAGTTTCTCTTGTCTGCGAGCACAGGCTCTGGGGTGCGTGGGCTTCAGTAGTCTTGGCGCTGGGGCTTAGTTGCCCTGAGGCATGAGGCATCTTCCGTGGACCGAGGATGAAACCTGTGTCCCCTGCATTGGCAGATGGATTTTTAACCACTGGACCACCAGGCAAATCCAGTCATTTATTTTTTTCCCCGTGTCCCGTGGGAGAGAGATCTCAAAGAGTTTCAGGTTTATTGTTCTGCTGAGCTTTGCATGGGCCAGCGTGTTTTCTCCTGCACCTCCCATTCTAGGGGACAGACTCAAGCATAGAGTTTCCACCAAAGCAGCACCGCGGAGACCCCGCCCTTCCCCCAAATGCAATCCAGAAAATTCTCCTCCACCAAATAATAATTGTCGCATCCTCAAGGTATATACTTTTATACCAAGTAGTCCTTTGTTTCTCCCCATATGTCTTGCAGCTGTTTTCTTATGTTTCTATGCTGCCGACTCTGTGCTGTGGGCAATATTGAAAACGCATATGTCACAATCCCTGCCCTCAAGGAACTTACCAGACAGTTGGGAATTGACACCAAAAAAATGATAGAGAACCACAAAGATGGCACAGCCTCAAGACCTAAATTTCAGACTATAGTTTGAAATCCTTTAGTGGATGGGCTGTAAAATGAGTTTAAGGGATCACAATTGGCATTAAAAAAAAAAAGGAAATAACTCAAACAGCAAAGATTTGAGTGTCTATGACATAGTACAAGTAAGCATATTTTTAGTAAAAGTTTGGTTCTGTTTTACATAGAAATATCATGTTTCTTACCATAGGTCCTGGTCACATGTGTTTGAACACTTCTGACAAGCCAGGTGTGAGGTGAGTATGGTCTGGTGTATGAAAGAATGCCAAGGAGGGGCAATCGTTCCTAACTTGTGTTTGAGTCATGGACCCTGAGGACCATTTGAGAATGATTGCAAGTCCCTCTAGAAAGCATACATATGGCTGACATTTTGCCTATGATCTCAGTAGTTCATGGACTTTACAACCCGTTCACAGACCTTGGTTAGATCCCTTTGATCTGGAGATTAAAGCCAGGAGGTGGGGGTGGGGGCGGTGGAGAGACTGGGGAGGTGGTGCGGTCTCTGTTTTCAGGGCCCTGAATTTCTGTTGAGGAAAGAAGATCATCCATTACTCACGGGAAGTCAACAAAGGCTTCCAAGGAGAAGCAGCTGACCTGCATTTTAGGAAGATTGTTCTGGAAGCTTTAGAGGGCAGAAATCCAACTCGGAGGCTTTGTAATAATTATTTGAGAGATGGGAGAGGCGGATAGGTAGGAAGGCATAGCCTGAGATGTTTTTATAATGAAAAAAGAAATCACTGGACCTGGTATTTGTTTGGATAGAGGGGAAAATGAGGAAAAGAGTCTAGGGTGGCCCCTGGGTTTCTAGTTTTAAATGGACAACGATGCTCATCACAGTGTCAGGAATAAATAGGGGGGAAAAGTAAATCTGGGAAAGAGTATGAGTTTAGTTTTGTGGTTAATGGACATGCTCAAGTATATATCTGGAGATCCCAACATGCTTCCTTTGAAAACAAAGAGCAAGTGCCAGTGAAGGCTGCCTTAGGGTGGGGCTGAGGACTGGCGGACTGGAGGAAGAGGGGGCTTTGTACTTCGTTTGCATGGGCGTGTTGTTTGGTGGAACAGTTTGGCAATCCTGGGACAACAGGAGTGTTCTAAAGACTCTGAAGTCCCCACTCACTGTGGAAATAACAGGAAAGGCACAGCAGGTGAACTGGTGAGGGGGGCAAAACAGTGCTTGGAATACAGCTTGGGGCTCTAGAGGCAAGAGGGACTGGTTTTAGAAATAGAGGGGGAGGGGCTGGTCCTGCTCAGTAGAGAAGAAGGCCCTATAGACTGTGGCAAAGTATATCCTATACTGGACTGGGTTGCTCTACTCTCCTCCAGGGGACCTTCCCCACCCAGGGATGTGTGTACATAAGTCGCGTAGTCATTTTCGACCCCATGGGCTGTAGCCTGCCAGGCTCCTCTGTCCATGGAATTCTCCAGGCAAGAATACTGGAGTGGACTGCCATTTCCTCCTCCAGGGAATCTTCCTGACCCAGAAATCAAACCTGGATCTTCTGCATTGCAGGCAGATTCTTTACTGTCTGAGCCACCAGGGAAGCCAGGATCGAACCTGCATCTCTTCCATTTCCTGCATTGGCAGGCGGGTTCTTTACCATTAATGCCACCTGGGAAGCCCACGTGTGTGTGTGTGTGTGTGTGTGGACAATGTCCACCCCACCAGAAACCTGAATTGGTGGGTCTGTCCACTCCCACGCCATCAGCACGTGTGAGAAAGAAGCACCCTGACACTAACACTGCCTATTTCTAGCCCATGTCATGGCTGTGTTCTGCTGTGTCTCTGGTCTGCTTCTGATCTGCCAGGTCCTACGCTTCTGCTGGGTCCTTTTATGGCTTAGCACTGAACCCTCAAGCCTAGTGCCCAATAATGCCCACTCAGTCTTGACCTCTGCTGGCCTCCACCACATCCGTCTACGATTTGCCTTTGAATCCTGGCCTGAACTTCTGCCAGCATGTCTGGACCACTGTCCTGTCTCATCCAGTCCTGTGGCCTGGTTTCTGCTGAATTCCACTGAGCCTGCCAGTGGACAATATACCAGAGACCAGGATCCTCCAGTCTCTTCCAGGCCTGGGTACCAGAAACAACCATATTTGTTTCTGCTACAGAAGATCAGGTCGGGAAGGAACTTCACGTTTGTTCACTCTTGATGGGTGCTGCTGGGAATCTGGGTTAGAGTCAAATCTGTATTTGATGATCTGGGCAAACTCCTCAACTGTTTGTTTGTAGTGTTACTAAATAGTTCCAGATGTCAGTATAACATGTATGCCATGATGCTATGATTGGAGCACTCTGTGCTGAAAAAAAAGTTTTTTTTTCAGATAAGCAAAATACATAAGGTGAAATTAAATCTCCTTCTCAGTCTGGAAACCTCTGTGAAGATCCTGCATTATTTACCAACCACAAGAGCTTTTCCTTGGCTGGGGCATGTGATCCAACTAGCACTTTTTTCCAGCTGCTCAAACATACTTTGGCACAGTCACTCACTAGCTCCAAATACCAGGATTACTCCATTCCTGTTCAGAGGTTCAGTGACTTGGCTCCCAGAGGAAAAGCAAAGGCAGTTTCAGAAATCTACTAACTCCCCAAATGGAACTAAATAATAGCCCTGACTTCAGGGTATTGTTTGAAGGTGAAAGGAGATGATGTGTAGAAAGCATTTATGGGATGTATGTGCCTGGCACCTAGGGAGGTCTGGGTCAAGGTCAGCTCTTTTCCTTAGGAGGTTCTACGGATGAACACATCAGCTGGGGCTTCTGGGGTGGGTTTGTCATAAGTTGAGAAATCAATCCAGAGTCTCCAGGATGCTATGTCAGCAGCTGAGGAAGACCCAAGTTTGAATCCTAGCTTTGTATCCTCCGCCCTGGGTTTTGCTGAGTCTCAGTGTTTTCATTTGTCAATGGAAAGAATGCCTTTCTCAGAGGGCTGCTGAAATGACCAAGAAAAACATGGACTAATGGTAAGTTATCAAGCAGCAATTATGATTACTGTGATCTCTCCCGCTTCTTTTTTAAAAAAAAAAATGTTGATTTTTTTTATTTGGCTGCACCAGATCTTTGTTGCAGAATGTGGGATCTAGTTCCTTGACCAGGGATTGAACCTGGACTGCCTGCATTAGGAGTGTGGAGTGGGGCTTCCCACCAGGGAAGTCCTCTCCCTTGCTTTTTGTAGCAAGTTGTCAGGAGAGCATCACATGCTCAGGTATCTTCTTGGGTGTTACAGAATTGTTTTAGTGTAGGTGATGACCATTCATTCGTTCGTTCATATGGTCATTCATCAGTTCATTCGTTCATTCGTTCACCTAACAGATATTTGTTGATTACCTTCTATGTTCTTGTGCTAGAAATACTGCACTTGCCCTTATGGATGTCATATCCTGGTGAGAGAACACAGTCACATAAACCAAAACATATGGGAGGTACGTGTGATGCCTGTGCAAATGGGCAACGTCAGGTTTATTAGGGAGATTCAGGGTCTGACTTCACCAAGCTCAGGGAGCCAGCGACCTAGGAACCCATGACCTTTATGCCTACCCAGGCTTTTCCTAACTGGATTGACTTAGCTGGTGCTTACAGTTGAGGTCCTTCCTCCAGTCCTGTGTGTCCCGTGGGGCCCTTGCCTCCCAGGCTCAACAAGGTCTGTTGCTCTGGGGCTCCCTAACTTCTGCTTTGCTCCCCATCTGGATGAAGGGTGCTCCTGGAGTTTTTATAAGAACATCTAGCTTCTCTAGAAAATTAACTCAGGAAACTAAATAGTGCTTCTGGCTGTGGGGAGGACACAGAAGAGAGCTCTGATTCTCCATCCCAGGACCCAGAACTGCCTTCACATCTCACTCAAGCACCCCTGAAACTTGTCAGCCGCCTTCACACTGTGGTGTCTTGGTTAACACTGTTCTGTCAGCCTAGCATCTCCCTTCTCCACCTCTCAGTTCTATCCATCTGCCCAAGTGCTGCTCAGATAATCCCTCTGTTTCAGAGAGTGCAAGCTGTCCCCCAGTATCCATTATCCTCTGATTCTGGTGGTCCCAGAGTCTCTGGAGTTGAACTGGGCACATGGCGAAGCGTGCAACACTTCCCAGACTTCCTGAAGCTCGATGTGGCCATGGGACCAGGAACTGGCTCCTTCCCACCCTTCTTGCTGGCAGGAATGGGAACTTGGTATTAGGACCCCATATCCTGGCAGAGCAACAAGATGGAAGGTGCCTGGCTCCTTGATGTGGTGAAGCTGCCCCATCAGCCCTGGGACATGGATGTTCAAGCAGTAATCTGAGAGAAAACCAGTCTCTCTTTTTTAAAAGATAGTTATTTTGTGTTTTTTTTCAAATTTAATTTTTTATTCTACATTGGAGTATAGTTGATTTACAATGTTGTGTTAGCTTCAGGTGTCCAGCAAAGTGATTCAGATGTATGTATGTATGTGTGTATATATATATATTTATATACATCTTTTTCAGATTCTTTTCCCATGTAGGTTATTACAGAATATTGAGTAGATTTCCCTGTGCTAATCAGCAGGTCCCTGTTGTTTATCTATTTTATATCAAGTAGTGTGTATATGTTCAGAGAAGGCAATGGCACCCCACTCCAGTACTCTTGCCTGGAAAATCCCATGGACGGAGGAGCCTGGTGGGCTGCAGTCCATGGGGTCACTAGGAGTCGGACACGACTGAGTGACTTCACTATCACTTTTCACTTTCATGCATTGGAGAAGGAAATGGCAACCCACTCCGGTGTTCTTGCCTGGAGAATCCCAGGGATGGGGGAGCCTGGTGGGCTGCCGGCTCTGGGGTTGCACAGAGTCGGACACGACTAAAGTGACTTAGCAGCAGCAGCAGCAGCAATGTGTATATGTTAGTCTCAAACTCCTAATTTACCCCCTCCTCCCTTCTCCCCCAACACCACCCCGTGGCTCAGTAGTAAAGAATCTCCCTGCCAACATGGGGATGCAGGTTCGATCCCTAGGTTGGGAAGAGCCCCTGGAGAAGGAAATGGCAACCAACTCCAGTATTCTTGCCTGGAGAATTGCATGGACAGAAGGACCCGGTGGGTGCAGTCCATGGGGTCACAAGGAGTTGGATATGACTGAGCGACTAAATAACAACAGCAACTACCACATATCCTGTTTGGAAACCATAAGTTTGTTGTCCAAGTCCAAATGAAAAAAAAAAAAAAAAGAAGTAGATGTGAGACACAAGCTGACTTTTATCACACTAGAAATGGAAGAAATTTGGGGAAAAAATGTAAAATAATGCAAGTCTTTTAATGCAAGTTTTTGTTTTGGAAAATATACTTGTTTTCATTACATTAAAAAAGCTAGTTATTTTGGTTTTCTTTAGAGAACCAGATCTAATCTCCGAAAGACTCATGCTCCTGTGTGAGAAAGCTGAGTCCCTTTCTGCCTCTTCCTATATATCCTAAACATGTGTGCTTTGGCCTTCAATAAAGCCATCCTTCGGCTCTGTTTTGGAACCCAGAGATTTGTAGGAGCGTATAGTTCCCTGACAACATGACCCCTGGGTGAGCAGGAACCTGTCCTATTAAATGTGTACCTCTCCCTATAGCCATAAGCACAGTTAACCGTTACTCTTCGTGTACTTAATGAATGTGTGCTTAATGAATTTTTGGTGAATGAAGAACGATTCCCTGATTCTCCTGGACTAAAAATACCCTTTTTCTAAAGCATCTCTGTCCAATATAAATATAATGCAAACCATATACGTCATTTCAAATTTCCTAGTAGCCACCTATAAAGAAAATGCCAAAGCAATTTGGTGACATTCATTTTAGTTAGATGTTTCATTGAACCCTTTATATTCAAATGTTGTCATTTTCACAAGTAATCATTATAAAACTTATTACCAAGAGAGTTTTTACAGTCTTGTTTTTCATGCTAAGCTTTGGTATGTGGTGTGGTTTTTGTATTTTCAGCTCATCTCACTTGGGACCAGCTGTGTTTTAAGCACTCAGTGGCCACTTGTAGTGAGTGGCTTCTGTACTCAGTTCTGGGGGGCCCTAAGCCATCTTGGAGGCACAGGGGAGACCTGAAGGGGCTGGAAGGGCAAAGGGGATACAGGGAGGCAGAAACGAGGCTTCATAGAGTTTTGCTTGGCTGTGATACACTAAGACTCAGTGAATCGTAGCAACTGTTGAGTGATTTCAATACAGAAAAAATATTGTGGGAAGAGGAGGAACCACTGACAAAATGAAAGAAGAGATGGAGTCAGGAATCAGGAGTAGGCAGACTTTGAGAGGAACTCTGGGGGCCACCAAAGCCTTCAGGTAGAAGTCGAGCTCTGCCATATTTAATGGTGGATTAAAATGAGGACCAACCTTGCCCAAGAGACATTATGGCACGAGGCTGGATTTTCCACCACATTGCCTGAGTGACCCCGGTGAGCCGTTTCCACTCTGAACTTCAGGTTCCTCAGGAAGCCCCCTGGTAGCAATAGCCTGTGGGTGGAGAGCAGTCTCTTCAAAGGATCAAGATTCCCAGCAGCATGGTAAGGAGACATTCCATGGGCCATCTCTGACAAGCTCTAGGGCCACCAGACACAGCAGGCTCCATGGATGTCCCGGAGGAAGGATGGAGGAAGGCTTTTTTTCTTGGCTTATGGAAACAACAGGTAGTTTCCAACCGAGGGATCTGGCCAAGGAAGAGTTGATTCTGCAGGAAGGGAAAACTCAGAGACTGATCAAGGGAGGGGCAGTCCCCACACAGTGGGGAGGGGGAGGGAAGTTTTGGAACACAGAAGGCAGGATAAATGCCTTTTTTCCTGTTCCTGGAATTTCCTTCATGGGGCTCAGGGGTCTGAGGAGATGGGGCATGAAATACCTCTCAGCAGCCCAGCCTGGGCCTATACAAGGAAGAAATGGAGAATCATGGCACTCACATGAATCATTTGAGGGAGAAGCAAAAAAAACACCCCCAAGAATTCCTTTAAGATCTCAGCCTTCCAGTATCTTGGGCTTCTTTTATCCAGGTAATAGTCTTGGTTTTCTACATAACTTGGGCTTCCCTGGTTGCTCAAATGGTAAAGAATCTGTCAGCAGTGCAGGAGACCCAGGTTCAATTCCCAATTCAGGAAGATCCCCTGGAGGAGGGAATGGCAGCTCACTCCAGTATTCTTGCCTGGAGAATTCCATGGACAGAGAGAGGAGCCTGGCGGGCTATGGTCCACGGGGTCGTAAAGAGTCAGACACGACTGAGTGACTAACACACTTTCTTTCCACACATAGATCTGGTCATAAAGGATGTGGGAGGAGGCCAACTTGGAATTGATTTCAGGAGGAGGAGGTCTGATGTCTCGAAGCTCAAGGTTCCAGTCACTGGAGTATTCCAGGCAATAACGGAAACCACGGTCACGGTGATGGTCTGAGAACATTTGCGTGCTTGATTCACCAGAGAATCTTAGAAACTTATGACTTTGTTCTTGGGATGCTGCCAGTCTTTCTGGAAGTGGCTGTACTTTGGGATGAAAGCAGCTGAGGAAATAAAAAAGTGTTAGGTCAGGACCAACAGCCTGACGTAAAATCCCCAGGCCAGCGTTGCAAATGAGAGGTCGGCCAACCCCCAGACCAAGTGTATTCTTGATGGAAAACTAATTAATTCTCAAGAAGGAAGTATGTCATTGGATAGAGTTCCTTCTTGTCTCCCCAGCTTGTAGAAACAGCTGGACTTGTAAAATTTTCTGCATAGAACGCTGGTCCTTTAAGACCCAGCCTTGGCCACATGTATCCCAATGTTTCCTGATGGTGATGCTTTCCTTGAGTGGCCCCACTGGGGATGAAGGAAGAAGTTTCTACTGCACATCTGGACTGGTTCTTGGTCCAAGCAAGGTGCTCCACAAATGTGTGTGAAGAGGAGGCATTCATGAGACTCAGCTTCTGAACAATTAGGAGAAAGAGGCACTTGACTCCTCCCACTTCCTCCTGCCTTCATCCTCCAGGTCTGGTGTGCCCAGAGGGCACCGGAAGCCCACCTTTTTATTTTTTGCCAGTCTTAGTATTGTGTTGCTTAGCGCTGTTTTTCTTACTTAAGAGGGAATATCCAACAGACTTGATAAACGTATTCATTCTCACGTGAGAGGAATTTAACCCTTCACCCTGGTCCTGAGTGGCCTAGGCTGAAGATTCAGAGCTTAAGCAGCTGGTTGCCAATCAGGATTTTGCCCCTTACTAGCTGTGAGGCTCTGGGCAATTATTCACTTTGCCTCTCTGAGCCTTAGTTTTCTCTTTCATCTTAAAAACAGAAGAGTGTTCCTTGTGTTTATCATTGTTTAAAGTAGAAGTTCTTGGGACTCCCCTGGCAGTCCAGTGGTTAAGACTCTGAGCTTCCACTGAAGGGTTCAATCCCTAGTTGGGAAACTAAAATCTTTGAATACCGTGTGCGGAGTGGCCAAAAAGAAAAAAAAGTAGAGGTTCTTAACCTGAGTCCAGGGATGAGCTTTAAGAAATCCATAAACATTCCGATATACCTGGTAAATTTTTTTCTCTTTGCATATGTGAATTTTCCTTCAGAGATGATCTGTAACTTTCATCAGATTCTTAAAATGGCATTTGACATTTGCCTGCCTCTCCCCTCAAATAACACCACTGGGTTAGGGATGACACCTGTAAATGGTATACAGTAAAATTTCTACTTAAAAGGTTTTAAAAAATGGTAATGATTTTTATACCTACTTTCCAGGGTTTGTAGGATTAAATGAGATGATGGACAGTAAGCTCTTAGCACAGTGTTAGACATGCTGCAAGCACCCCAGTGCCGGATACTGGGGTAAGATTTTGAAACGCAGAGACTTAATTTTCTCTTTTGTCTTCTAGAGTATATAACCTGTATGCTAATTGGGTGGTGCTAGAGTAGAGGAAGGAAGCAGAGGGGAGATTGTGATTTATCCCAGAAAAACTCTCCACCATTCGTTTTGGCGACCTCACCTAGAAGCTGGGAGTTGACTGGACAGCTTGCATGAGTGCAGGGCCAGAACTCTCTGTCTTAGACAAGAAGTTGAGTGTGCTCCAGGGATATAGGCATTAGGAATGTTGTATTAGGGCAGAGTAGTGAGAGTAGGGCTCCCCTCCCTCCAGAGCAGGCAAAACAAGATTTCTGTCTGTAGGGAATTTTAAAATGAGGATAAAATTGGGGCTTCCCTGGTGGTACAGTGGTTAAGAATCCACCTGGCAATGCAAAGGATACCAGCTGCAGCCTTGGTCCAGGAAGATCCCACATGCTGCAGAGTGACTCAGCCCATGCTCCTGGAGCCCATGCTCCACAGCAAGAGAAGTCACCACCATCAGAAGCCCGCACACCCAATGAAGAGCAGTGCAACCAGAGAAGGCCCGCGTGCAGCAATGAAGACCCAACACAGCCAAAAATAACTGAGTCAATAAAAGAATAGAATGAACCCAAATGAGTCTATTTTTTATTGTCATAGGCAATTTTAAACACTTTCTGTGATAAAGAAGATCTGATATATACTAGAATAATGCTATTTGCAGCAACATGGATGGACCTAGAGAGTATCATACTGAGTGAAGTAAGTCAGACAGAGAGAGACAAATTTCATATGATATCCCTTATATATGGAATCTAAAGTAGGACACAAATCAATGTATGTAAGAGACAGACGCATACTCACAAATATAGAGAACAGACTTGTGGCTACCGAGGGGGAGGGTGGTTGGGAGTGAAGGACTGGGAGTTTGCCATTAGCAGAGGCGAACTGTTATATACAGGATGGATAGATAACAAGGTCCTACTGTATAGCTGCTGCTGCTGCTAAGTCGCTTCAGTCGTGTCCAACTCTGTGTGACCCCATAGATGGCAGCCCACCAGGCTCCCCCGTCCCTGGGATTCTCCAGATAAGAACACTGGAGTGGGTTGCCATTTCCTTCTCCAATGCATGAAAGTGAAAACTGAAAGTGAAGTTGCTCAGTCATGTCCGACTCTTTGTGACCCCATGAACTGCAGCCTACCAGGCTCCTCCGTCCATGGGATTTTCCAGGCAAGAGTACTGGAGTGGGGTGCCATTTCCTTCTCCATACTGTATAGCACAGAGGACTATATCCAATGTCTTGTGATAAACCATAATGAAAAAGAATGTGTATATATATTAAAAAAACTGAGTCACTTTGTTATACAGCACCAATGAACACAATATTGTAAATCAACTATACTTCAATAAAAGTAAAAAATAAAATTTCTCACATTGACAAAAAATCAGCATCTGTAACAAAATAGTCCTCCCTACAAAAAATAATTTTATTTTTCTAAGTTCTAAATAACTGGTAAAATTACTGTTGAGTTTTAATAAAATATATGTTAATTTTTTAGCATATTTTTTACCGCTTATCCTTTAATGAACACTGTATTCTCTGTGGAAAGTACTTTGGACACCTCCTAGGTATGTCATGGAGCAGTGGTAAAGAATCTGCCTGCTAACACAGGAGATGCAAGAAACATGAGTTGGATCCTTGCTTCATGAAGATCCCCTAGAGAAGGAAATGGCAACCCACTCCAGTATTCTTGCCTGGGAAATTCTGTGGATAGAGGAGCTTGGTGGGCTACAATCTATGGGGTCGCAAAGAATCAAGACACAACTGAGCACGCACAAACACACACACACAACTGAGTATACACACACACACACACACACACACAGGTATGTCGTTGGCCTCCCAACACATCCTCACCCAGCTACACAGTTCATTTCAAGAGTGAATGCATAGTCATCTAGAACCATCTAGAACCAAAAGAACCATCTAGAACTGTTCTTTTGGGATGCACTTCATGCCTCCAGTCCCTGTGATATAATATATTCCTTAAAAAAATGGTGTATCAATTTAATGGAATAGTAAGCAAGTATCGACTATGCCAAAGCCTTTGATTGTGTGGGTCACAATAAACTGTGGAAAATTCTGAAAGACATGGGAATAGCAGACCACCTGATCTGCCTCTTGAGAAATCTGTATGCAGGTCAGGAAGCAACAGTTAGAACTGGACATGGAACAACAGACTGGTTCCAAATAGGAAAGGAGTACGTCAAGGCTGTATATTGTCACCCTGTTTATTTAACCTATATGCAGAGTACATCATGAGAAGAGCTGGACTGGAAGAAACACAAGCCGGAATCAAGATTGCTGGGAGAAATATCAATAACCTGAGATATGCAGATGACACCACCCTTACGGCAGAAAGTGAAGAGGAACTAAAAAGCCTCTTGATGAAAGTGAAAGAGGAGAGTGAAAAAGTTGGCTTAAAGCTCAACATTCAGAAAACGAAGATCATGGCATCCGGTCCCATCACTTCATGGGAAATAGATGGGGAAACAGTGGAAACAGTGTCAGACTTTATTTTTCTGGGCTCCAAAATCACTACAGATGGTGACTGCAGCCATGAAATTAAAAGACGCTTAACCCTTGGAAGGAAAGTTATGACCAACCTAGATAGCATATTCAAAAGCAGAGACATTACTTTGCCAACAAAGGTTCGTCTAGTCAAGGCTATGGTTTTTCCAGTGGTATGGATGTGAGAGTTGGACTGTGAAGAAGGCTGAGCGCTGAAGAATTGATGCTTTTGAACTGTGGTGTTGGAGAAGACTCTTGAGAGTCCCTTGGACTGCAAGGAGATCCAACCAGTTCATTCTGAAGGAGATCAGTCCTGGGATTTCTTTGGAACGAATGATGCTAAAGCTGAAACTCCAGTACTTTGGCCACCTCATGTGAAGAGTTGACTCATTGGAAAAGACTCTGATGCTGGGAGGGATTGGGGGCAGGAGGAGAAGGGGACGACAGAGGATGAGATGGCTGGATGGCATCACTGACTGGATGGACGTGAGTCTCAGTGAACTCCGGGAGTTGGTGATGAACAGGGAGGCCTGGCGTGCTGCGATTCATGGAGTCGGAAAGAGTCGGACACGACTGAGCGACTGATCTGATCTGATCTGAAGCAATTATCAACAAGAAAAAGGTAGATCTCTAGATACTGATAGGAAACAACCTCCAATCTATAGTGTTAAATGAAGTAAGTGATATACAGAACATTTACAAATATTTTAAAAAGTGATGTGTACGTTCCTGTGTATGTGAAGAATGGTAGTATAGTGATTGTAAAAATAAGGACACATACTTGAACTACTCCAATTCTGTTACCCCATGTGACTGCTTGAAGGTCTTGTTTATGTTAAAAATTGAACACAGTGAAGCAGAGTGTGAATTTCGAGGTGCAATATTTTTGTTTGGTAAGTGACAAGTTTAGTTCATATGTGAAATATTTTACTGAATCTGAACAATATTTTGAATACTGGCATTTCTTTTTCTTTCTGTATTGTTTGTTCATTTTAAAGCTAAAGAACATATCAAGACATCAAGAGGGTAATGACTATTACTGATTATTATGTGATTCTTAGATGAATAATTTTGTGGCATAGAGAAGGGGGTTTTAAAAAATGATATGCTCTGGGTGTCTGACACACTGCATGCCACCTATTTTTAATCAGAACTTACAAATGATTTTCGGGCATTATTTTTATTTGACCCTCACAAGAGTTACTCAGAGAAGCAATTTAATCAACATTTGTAAATCAGTCACCTTTGAGGCCATTCCAACAGAAGAACCCAGGTTATTAATCCTATTGACCTCCTACTCAGTCCCTGTTCTAACAACAAGAAGCTTCCTACTTACTGATACTGCTACTCATAGAAAAAAAATCCTTTAATTCTAGAGATGAAAGGATAAACATAATGTGGGATAGAGTTAGCATCTCAGGATGAGGAAGGAGACCACAGATGGGAGCCCTCCCTATTTTGGTAAAGGGAGAATTTGCAAGAGTTCAGCAGGGAATTTCAGAACCGGAAGTGGGACCTGGAGCTCCTTCTTGGTGGGAAAAGGGAGTCAAAAGAGGAGACTTGGAATCTTTGGGCTTTTTCTGGTGGCTCAGATGGTAAAGAATCTGCCTGCAATGCAGGAGACTCTGGTTTGATCCTTGGTTTGGGAAGGTCCCCTGGAGAAGGGAATGGCTACCCACTGCAGTATTCTTGGGCTTCCCTGGTGGTTCTCGTGGTTCAGATGGTAAAAAACCTGTCTGCAATTCAGGAGACCAGGGTTCGATCCCTAGGTGGGGAAGATTTCCTGGAGAAGGGAGTGGCTACCCACTCCAGTATTCTTGCCTGGAGAAGGGCCTTCTCAGGTTTCTGTGATAAATCCGGTCTCCCTGCAAGTGGGCGGGGCTCTGCTCGGCAGCGCTGTTGCACAGGAAAACAGCGCAATTCACCGCAAGTCCTGTTTCAACCTCGCCCCTTTGTTAACCCGGAGAAGGCAATGGCACCCCACTCCAATACTCTTGCCTGGAAAATCCCATGGACGGAGGAGCCTGGTGGGCTGCAGTCCATGGGGTCGCTAAGAGTCCGACACGACTGAGCGACTTCACTCTCACTTTTCACTTTCATTCACTGGAGAAGGAAATGGCAACCCACTCCGGTGTTCTTGCCTGGAGAATCCCAGGGACGGGGGAGCCTGGTGGGCTGCCGTCTATGGGGTCACACAGAGTCGGACACGACTGAAGTGACTTAGCAGCAGCAGCAGCTTGGTTAACCATGCATCTTAGAATTACCGAGGACCTCTCCCCATTTCTATCTGGGACTTCATCAGGGAGGCATTCTCCTGCAGCAAAGCTTCCCAGTTGATGGACTTAGGCATGACGAAATGGATTTTAGCTGGGCTGATAGAATGTGACTCAGCCACCAACTTGAGCAGCCCGGGGTCCTGGGCTGTGAGCCCAGCTTTGAACAGCAGCTTCCCATCCCCCACCCCCACCTCGTGTGCCACACAGATGCATTCTGCACGTGTGCAGTCTTGTGCAAAAGGTCAAGAAGTACTGCCTCCAGGGCAACACAATACTATTCCTGGCTCCTGAGGGGAGAAACGGATCTGTCAGGTGCAGATAAGAGAAGGGTGGTTTGACCTGTTTCATTACTGGTGAAAATTACCTGGTGGTCTGTGTGCTTCCAGATTAATTGGGCTGTTTTGCAATTCAGTATCCTGTGGGGAACACGGGGCACACATCACCCTTGTGTTTGGAAGCTCAGCGTTTTCCAGCTTGGGTTGCTGTATTTTTTTCTGTTTGTTTTTTCTGTTTCCACCCACAGCCTATTAAGACATTGTGAAGTGCTCAGAGATACAGTAGTGCTGTACACACGCCAGTTCTTCTTCTTCCTGAAACAAAGGGAAGACGCTGTGGCTCTGGTGCCCTGTGATACGTGCCATCTAAGACTTATCATAATAAGATGGTTTGGATCCTTGTTTCTGGAAAGATGGCACCACCTGTGTCTGAGGGTGATGGTGACAGTTTATAAGCACTTGTCAAATTATAACATATGAATGAAACTCAAGTCATGAATGAAATTCTTTTGTGGGGATTTATAACTGTTGATTAAACCATCCAGACTTTATTCACAATTGGTTGAGATTTCATATCCTCTTTCCATGTGTAACGAATGAACTGCATTCAGCCAACAAATATTTATTCAATGTCTTCTGTATCAGGCGCAGGACTATGTGCTGAACACGCTTTACTTGGTAAGACAGAAAAACAATTATTGAGGCAGAAGGAAATGCCTGTAAACAAAAGCTGAAGGTGTTCTGGTTATCTGAAAGTGGTTATTGAAACGAAAATGTGTAATAGTGTCTGTCTTCCAGATTCATAGGTACATCTGGCTTAATTCTCTCTAAATTCATGGGTCCACCTCTAACATTTGCAGAGTACAGGGTGGGGGTACAAATAAGCCTATAAATGGTTAAATCATGTCTTCTCTTTCTTCTATCTTTAAAAAAATATATACATTCATAAAGACAAAATTTAAAACTGTCCAGAGCTATGTTTCCATGACCAAAAGTTGGCAGTACTAGAGGTGACTGAATTAATTATTATTGCACGTTTAAATGTTCATCTGTTTCATTTGAATGACAAACAAAATAAAGACACACTTAATTTATCATTATTTTATATTTATTTCCTTAAATTAATTTTTTGCTTCCATTTCAACATGATCACAAATCCTGTCATTATAAACGAACATTTTCACATCATTTTGTTCTGTGGACAGCAATGAGCTAAGGAGTTCTTTGTGTAGGTATATTTAAAATATGAAAATCTTGAGTGTATTTTCATCAAAAATGTGAGAGTACATATAAAATATTAAAAATATATTTTTACATATACTGGGTTGGCCAAAAATTTCATTCGTGTATTTACATAAGATGCTACAAAAACACCTGCATGAACTTTTTGGCGAACTCAATAATTTCAAAGAAAGTCACTTTTCTCATAAAATATGAGGTTAAAATTTGAAAGGAAATATTCAAATTGTAATTCAGTTCAGTTCAGTTCAGTTGCTCAGTCATGTCCAACTCTTTCCGACTCCATGAATCCCAGCTCACCAGGCCTCCCTGTCCATCACCAACTCCCGGAGTTTACCCAAACTCATGTCCATTGAGTCGGTGATGCCATCCAGCCATCTCATCCTCTGTCGTCCCCTTCTCCTCCTGCCCCCAATCCCTCCCAGCATCAGAGTCTTTTCCAATGAGTCAACTCTTCACATGAGGTGGCCAATGTACTGGAGTTTCAGCTTCAGCATCAGTCCTTCCAATGAACACCCAGGACTGATCTCCTTTAGGATGGACTGGTTGGATCTCCTTGCAGTCCAAGGGACTCTCAAGAGTCTTCTCCAACACCACAGTTCAAAAGCATCAATTCTTCGGCGCTCAGCCTTCTTCACAGTCCAACTCTCACATCCATACATGACCACAGGAAAAACCATAGCCTTGACTAGACGGACCTTTGTGGGCAAAGTAATGTCTCTGCTTTTCAATATGCTATCTAGGTTGGTCATAACTTTCCTTCCAAGGAGTAAGTGTCTTTTAATTTCATGGCTGCAGTCACCATCTGCAGTGATTTTGGAGCCCAGAAAAATAAAGTCTGACACTGTTTCCACTGTTTCCTCATCTATTTCCCATGAAGTGAGGGGACCAGATGCCATGATCTTCGTTTTCTGAATGTTGAGCTTTAAGCCAACTTTTTCCACTCTCTTTCATTTTCATCAAGAGGCTTTTTAGTTCCTCTTCCCTTTCTGCCATAAGGGTGGTGTCATCTGCATATCTGAGGTGATTGATATTTCTCCGGGCAATCTTGATTCCAGCTTGTGCTTCTTCCAGCCCCCGTGTTTCTCATGATGTACTCTGCATAGAAGTTAAATAAGCAGGGTGACAATATACAGCCTTGACGTACTCCTTTTGCTATTTGGAACCAGTCTGTTGTTCCATGTCCAGTTCTAACTGTTGCTTCCTGACCTGCATATAGGTTTCTCAAGAGGCAGGTCAGGCAGTCTGGTATTCCCATCTCTTTCAGAATTTTCCACAGTTTATTGTGATCCATGCAGTCAAAGGCTTTGGCATAGTCAATAAAGCAGAAATAGATGTTTTTCTGGAACTCTCTTGCTTTTTTGATGATCCAGCAGATGTTGGCAATTTGATCTCTGGTTCCTCTGCCTTTTCTAAAACCAGCTTGAACATCTGGAAGTTCACAGTTCACATATTGCTGAAGCCTGGCTTGGAGAATTTTGAGCATTTCTTCACTAGCATGTGAGATGAGTGCAATTGTGCAGTAGTTTGATGATTCTTTGGCATTACCTTTCTTTGGGATTGGAATGAAAACTGACCTTTTCCAGTCCTGTGGCCACTGCTGAGTTTTCCAAATCCGCTGGCATATTGAATGCAGCAGTTTCACAGCATCATCTTTCAGGATTTGAAATAGCTCCACTGGAAATTCCATCACCTCCACTAGCTTTGTTTGTAGTGATGATTTCTAAGGCCCACTTGACTTCACATTCCAGGATGTCTGGCTCTAGGTGAGTGATCATACCATCGTGATTATCTGGGTCGTGAAGATCTTTTGTGTACAGTTCTTCTGTGTATTCTTGCCACCTCTTCTTAATATCTCAGCTTCTGTTAGGTCCATACCATTTCTGTCCTTTATCAAGCCCATCTTTGCATGAAATGTTCCCTTGGTATCTCTAATTTTCTTTAAGAGATCTCTAGTCTTTCCCATTCTGTTGTTTTCCTCTATTTCTTTGCTTTGATCGCTGAGGAAGGCTTTCTTATCTCTCCTTGCTGTTCTTTGGAACTCTGCATTCAGATGCTTATATCTTTCCTTTTCTCCATTGCTTTTTGCTTCTCTTCTTTTCACAGCTATTTGTAAGGCCTCCCCAGACAGCCATTTTGCTTTTTTGCATTTCTTTTCCATGGGGATGGTCTTGATCCCTGTCTCCTGTACAATGTCACGAACCTCCATCCATAGTTCATCAGGCACTCTGTCTAGCAGATCTAATCCCTTAAATCTATTTCTCACTTCCACTGTATAATCATAAGGGGTTTGATTTAGGTCATACCTGAATGGTCTAGTGGTTTTCCCTACTTTCTTCAATTTAAGTCTGACTTTGGCTATAAGGAGTCTATGATCTGAGCAACAGTCAGCTCCTGGTCTTGTTTTTGCTGACTGTATAGAGCTTCTCCATCTTTGGCTGCAAAGAATATAATCAACCTGATTTTGTTGTTGACCATCTGGTGATGTCCATGTGTAGAGTCTTCTCTTGTGTTGTTGGAAGAGGGTGTTTACTATGACCAGTGTGTTCTCTTGGCAAAACTCTACTAGCCTTTTCCCTGCTTCATTCCATATTCCAAGGCCAAATTTGCTTGTTACCCCAGGTGTTTCTTGACTTCCTTCTTTTGCATTCCAGTCCCCTATAATGAAAAAGACATCCTTTTTGGGTATTAGGTCTAAAAGATCTTGTAGGTCTTCATAGAACTGTTCAACTTCAGCTTCTTCAGCATTACTGGTTGGGGCATAGGCTTGGAGTAACTGTGATATTAAATGGTTTGCCTTGGAAACGAACAGAGATCATTCTGTCATTTTTGAGATTGCATCCAAGTACTGCATTTTGGACTCTTTTGTTGACCATGATGGCTACTCCATTTCTTCTGAGGGATTCCTGCCCGCAGTAGTAGATATAATGGTCATCTGAGTTAAATTCACCCATTCCAGTCCATTTGAGTTCTCTATTCCTAGAATGTCAACGTTCACTCTTGCCAGCTCCTGTTTGACCACTTCCAATTTGCCTTGATTCATGGACCTGACATTCCAGGTTCCTATGCAATATTGCTCTTTACAGCATCGGACCTTGCTTCTATCACCAGTCACCTCCACAGCTGGGTATTGTTTTTGCTTTGGCTCCATCCTTTCATTCTTTCTGGAGTTATTTCTCCACTGATCTCCAGTAGCGTATTGGGCACCTATCGACCTGGGGAGTTCCTCTTTCAGTATACTATCATTTTGCCTTTTCATACTGTTCATGGGGTTCTCAAGGTAAGAATACTGAAGTGGTTTGCCATTCCCTTCTCCAGTGGACCACATTCTGTCAGACCTGTCCACCATGACCCTTCCGTCTTGGGTGGCCCTACACGGCATGGCTTAGTTTCATTGAGCTAGACAAGGCTGTGATCCGTGTGACCAGATTGGCTAGTTTTCTGTGATTATGGTTTCAGTATGTGCCGTCTGATGCCCTCTCACAACACCTACCGTCTTACTTGGGTTTCTCTTACCTTGGACATGGGGTATCTGTTTCATGGCCGCTCCAGCAAAACGTAGCTGCTGCTCCTTACCTTGGACGAATGGCCTCTTCTGATCTTGAACGTGGAGTAGCTCCTGTCTGCCCTCCTGTGCCCGTGCAGCTGCCGCTCCTTGGACGTAGGGTAGCTCCTCTCGGCCTCGCTTCAAATTGTAATTAGCAAATGTAAAAAGTGTTCAATTTTCTTAAATAAAATGTCTTAAATGTTATTTTCTGAAAATTAAATCTTATCACATCATTGTAAACTATACTTCCAATTGCTAGTATTCAGCTCTCATCTAGTTGCTAATATAAAGGATCCATGTTCTGCATCAGACACGTTACAGTTAGACCTACAAAGACACCAATTTTAAGATGATGGGAATTGTGAGATTTTGCACCAGGTTCCCCAGCTGCCATGTGTGATTGTTGCGAATACCATGTTAATTTTTGAGTGTCTCCGGGAACAGGAATTGGAACAGGAAGAGAAGCACTGGAAACAGATGAGTGCGTCTACCGGGAAATGATAATTTCTGCTGCAAGAATCTGTTCAGTCACATTGGCCGAGGGGAAGCAGTTGACATGTTAATTTGTCTTTGCTCTCACCTGCCTGCATCTGCTGCTCAAACCCTCTCTGTGATCTGAAATCCTGTCCTGTCTCTAATCAGCAGCCATGGTAAAACTCAAAGGCCTTCGTGGCATTTGGAAGCAATGAGTTTCTCTCTTTTTCCCAGAGACCATGGGCAGAGATACAGAGATGTGATGGAGAAGCAGTTTCCTGGGGCCTGAGCCATGTTAGTTACAGACAAGATGTTTAGGGTTATGAATGAGGCTTTGGCAACAAAGAGCACAGATCCCAAGTGACTGCAGTGTCCATGGGAGTGTTAACAAAATTGCTTTTTTTTTTTTGTATTTATGAATGAGGAGCCATCTAGGTCACAGGGCTCAGAGCAGAGTCCCTGAGTTTCCTGGTAGCATCAGTCATTCATATGGAGCAAGACCTAGTGATGCTTTCCCACTTGAGAGTGACTCTTCTTACCTCCTGCTCGCTGCCCCATCCCAGCTCTGCTCAGCCCACTTTCAGGGTGGGCTCTGGACAGGTGTCTTCCATCCAGGGTACGTTCATGGGCCATGGACCAGGAACAGTTCATTTCTGTCCTGGGATGGGGTGGGGTGGGATGGGCTGGGAGGTGGGAAAGAGGTTCAAGAGGGAAGGGACATATGTATACCTGTGGCTGATTCATGTTGATGTATGGCAGAAACCCAAACTAAGTAAATGAAAAAACAAAAGCAAAAACTTCTTTTTGAGAGTCTGACAGATGGAGACAGAATTTCCTGCTTAGAATGAGCATATAAGCAAAAACTGAAAAACAGAGGGATTGCATGAGAGACTTCCTTGGTGATCCAGTGGCAAAGACTCCATGCTCCCAATGCAGGGGGCCCAGGTTCAATCCTTAGTCATGGAACTAGATCCTACATACTGCAACTAAAGATTTCACATGCTACAATGAAGATTAAAGATCCTGTGTGTCTAAGACCCAGTGCAGCCAAATAAATACTTAATTTAAAAAAAGAAAATGCAAAGTGAATGCATGAGTCCATTGTAAGGCCCACACAACATTTTGGTGCTGTGTTAACATAACCAAGGGTGGTAGAATTCCACGTCTAGCCTTGTAGGATGAGGGCTGACTTCAGTCCTCTCTGATCACCTTGGCAAAGTCTTACAATTTGAAAAGACTCCCTTCAGTCACTTGGGATCTGTGCTGTCTCTTGGCCACCTACTGCATAGACCTGACTCATTGGAAAAGACCCTGATGCTGGGAAAGATTGGGGGCAAGAGGAGAAGGGGATGACAGAGGATGAGATGGTTGGATGGCATCACGGACTCAATGGACCTGAGTTTGAGCAAACTCTGGGAGACAGTGAAGGACAGGGAAGCCTGGCATGTTACCGTCCAGGGGTGGGTCACCAAGAGTCAGACATGACTTAGCAATGGAACAGTAACAAGAAGTCTCTTACAAGTCACTTACAATGAAAACACGTGACTGTGATACCTTCTGCTGTTCATCTGTCTGCTCTGTAAACTGAGCTTTGTCCTTGGTGACATTGGGTGCATTTAACAACAGGTTCAGACTCTAAGTTGTACTGTAATACAGTGATTCTCAAGGAGACCCCGATTTCTCCGGTTTCACTGATATTTTGATTGGATTTTCTTTTTAAGCTACCTCAGCCAAAAGCGTCTTCTCGCAAAAACAGTAGGTTCATTTCAATTCAATATTTCGCTTTGGACAATTGCTGGAATCCATTTAGCACCCCATATTGGAATGAGGGCTCCCCGGGACTCACATGCTTCCCACCCATTAGCATTTGAGGGAGCCTTGGCAGACAGACTGAGGTCAAGGGAAAGGCAGACCCCCATGGTCAGTGGAAGAGCAGAAAGCTGGTGCCTTCAAATTGTTGTAAATAGTGCTTTGCAAGCCATATGCTGCCCGAGACTGTATTTGCATTGTGTACCCGGCCTCTTGCTATCAAACACAGGAAGACACAACACTGGACAGAGGGAGATAGAGGCCCCAGTGAACTCCAGAGTTTCCACCATCCACCTGATGTTGACCGGGTGTTTAGTCTGGCAGAAGCTCAGACCAGAAGGTCATTTTTGGGAAACACGACAATGTCTTGTGTCGTGGGTGTTTCAGAAGGTAAGGAGGCTCTCTTTGCACCCTAAAGCAGAAAAATATTTGGACTTCTCCTGCCCGACTAGATTTTTCCTCTAGGAACTGGTGGGGCCCTGCAGGCCAAGCCCAGGTTAACTTCAGGGGCTTCTCTGGTTAAGCGCCTTACAAAGCTGAAATCCTGGGGTGCAGTTTTGGGACCCTGCTATGAGAAGATGTGGCTGAGACACTATAGCAGAGGCCAACCTGGAGCCCAGGGGTGCCTGATGGCCTGTTTTCCCAGGTGGGTGGGTGGGTGGCCGGCAGGGTCCTGACAACCCCAGATGCACGGTCATGGTGGGTTGGGGAGTGGGTGTCACTTAGCAATGCTGCTCTACCCGAGTCATTGCTCTGTGACTCTGAGGGACTCTTTCCCGATACAAGTTCGGTGGAGCTAAGTTTTTAGCTGAGGTTACCCTGTGGCACAGGTGAGAGAGAAAGACCCTTTCTCTGGCTGGAAGACAGCCCCTCCTCCTGCCCCGGCCTGAGAAGTGAGAGAGGAAGAGGAGGAGACCCTCTCCTGTGGCCTGGCCACACTCACCTCCAATTCACATGGATTAAGTAGGAGCTCTGTAGGGTCAGTCAGAGGGTAAGTGCAGGTTTGGTGTTCTGGGAAACCTGAGTTTTAAGTCTAGTATCTCAGTTGTTTGCCTTCTGTGCAGCTTGAGGTAAATTCCTTAACCTCTCTGAGCCTCAGATCCCTTACTCCTCAAATGGACAGCTGAATGAAGTAGTAGTGTGGCTCACAGTAGGAGCTGAGTAAAACGTAGTTGCTTTTCCTGCGTCTCCATCTTCGAGCTGGCCAAAGCCCATGGGCAACACATACTCCCCACCTCTGAAGTGTGTTCCTGTCCATCACAGACTCAAGGACCTTTGGCTCTAGTGTGAGTCACATGGACAGCCCTGCCTGTCTCTTTGAGGACAGGTGTGGCTCAAGAGTCCACCTGTCACCTGATTCTCTGCCAGGCCAGCTCAAAGTCCATAGCTTCTTTAGTGCTTGGGGACCTGGAACGCCTGTGACCTCATACCCTCGTATCCATGGCACTTGGCTTTGTCAGTATGTGTCATCTTGTCTGATGCTCCTGCTCTGCAGGTATCCTCCTCCTGCACTCTCCCCACCGCCCCTGCCTGCCTAGAGTCACCAGAGGAGACAAGAAAGAGGGTGGAGAGCAAGAAAGCCTCCAGTCTTCTTGACCTCAGCTAAAATCTCGGCTCTGCTAGTTATAAGCTGTGCAGGGGTAGGCATGTCCCTGAACTCCCAAGTCCCAGCATATCCTAGTCTGAACAGCAGGAATACTAATTCCTTCTTGGCAGGAGTGTTGTAAATATCAAAGGCAGTGACTTATCTGGCACTTGGGAGGTATTTGATAATAATATCCTTGTTATTCAGAGCAACGTTCTCATGCCCTTAAATCATTTTCTTGAAATAATTAGAAAATCGGTTCTCAAACTGTGGCCCCAGACCGGTAGCATCAGCATCACCTGGATCTTGTCAGAGATCTGCATTCTCAGGACCTGCTGGGGGTGGGGGTGGGGTGGGGATGGGGGGCACACAGTCTGCTTTCATAAGCCCTCCAGGGGATTCTGATGTGTGGCAGAGTTAGAGAGCCTCTGAACTAGAATGTCTTTCAAACCCTCTCATGTCTTTCAAGGTCATTTCTTTGGCCTGCCTGATTATGCTCACTGGCTCCTGCCTGTGATTTGGGAAGGATTATAACTCAAGGGTCATCAAGGCTGGATTGATACCTGCAAGTTGAGAAGGGTATCACCTACCTCGATGCAACAGAAGGGCTCCAAAATCCTTGAGCCATATCCTCCTCTTGGTGTAGACAAGGGTCTTTGATTAAGGAATCAACATTCTGGGCTTTGCTTTTCATTCCCCAACACACATGCACACACACACTTTGCTTTTCATTCCCCCAACACAGACTCACACAAACACACACACACACACAAACACACACACAAACACACACTCTGGGAAGGCTGCTCTTCTGTCCCTGGGTAGCAGAACTGTGTAAATTCTGTGCTGATTTTTCTCTTCCAGCCTGAGCAAAGCTTCTTCCTCTTATCTTGGTTCTTTTCTTCCGTGGAAGGGACAGCCAGAGCTTGATGGATAGGTAACCAGCTAAGTCTTCGGTAGGGTGTATTATGAGCATAGATACCACCAGCGAGGGCAGACCAGCACTTTGCCTGAGCCCAAACAGTGTTATTAGTACCGAATGGAGGCTGGAACTGTAGGAGAAACCGGATGCCTTGGTGTTGCCATGTTCTGTCAGGCTGTCTTCCCAAGGATGTGCTGATTTCTTTCATGTGGCTTGTTATCATCATGCTCACAGAATTGCTGGATGGGGGCACATTCAGGCAACTGGCACAAACAGCACTTGATTTTGGGGTCTCTGACCAACTGCCCTTCCTGAGGATCTACTAGGTGCCAGTCACTCCACAAGGACTGTGAAGTATTTAGAGTCTGGGATGGCCTCTGTTTCTAAGAACAAAATATTTCAAACAGCTCCCCTGAGTTTTTCAAATATCCAAATATTTAGCATCATACATGAATCTGGCCTGAGTGTGAATCCTTACTGTTTCACCCCTCTTTTCGGAGGCAGTGTGATTTTGGAGATGAGGGAGACCTGAGTTTGTTGGATTTTGGTTCTGCCACTCACTGGCTATGTGACCTGGGGAAAGTTACTTAACGTCTCTGAGCCTCAGTTCCCTTATCCCTCCAATGGAGCTGAGAATTTTTGCAGAGCTGATGGGGAGATTATGAGAGATCTATAGTATGGTGCCTGGCGCATACTTATGGTAGGTGATCCATAAGCTGTAGTTGTTCTTTTGGAGTTTGCCTCTGGGCAAAGCATTAGAAAGATAATATATGTCATCCCACAGAAAAATAACTTTGAAGTAACTGTTTGAAAATTTTAATGGAAGAAAGATGGAAAAGCTTTCAGAACTAGAAAGCAGAGGTCCCTCCAGCAATGTTTGGGCTCCTTGTTTCATCATCTCTCCCAACACACCCCACTGGTACGTCCCTGTAGGGCACTCTTTCTGGACACCAGGTGAGGGACGTGTGCCCACAACTGAGCCCATGAGCCATGGTCCAGCCTGTCAGCCAACTGTGGAACCGACTCAAGATGCTGAACTTGGCTGCTGTTTTCCTCTAGGAAACGTTTGCCTGGAACACTGACTGACGACGCCAGGAGCCTCGGCTGGCTGAGCCAAGAGTCCTAAGAACTTGTTCTTGACTCTTCACTGGGATCTCATAGGTCAGGTCATTCAAACTTTTCAAGTTCCACGAGAAAGGCATGGGAACAGAGCGACTCCCCCAAGGCTGATGGCTCAGACACGGGACTGGCCCAGAGTGGATGTTTGCTATTCCTGAGAGTGCTCAGCAAACCAGGCTCTGAATACAGACTTAGGAATCAAGTAAAATCGAATGGGCTCTGCTTAAATATTAAACACTGGCAGAATAAACCTGTAAAATATTTTAGATTCTTTGTAGCACGGTGACCTTTTTCTATTTCCTTGACACTTTTTCTGGCCTGATTTTTATTGTCGTATAATACACTGAACATAAATCGACTCTTTGGACCATTTTAAAGCATACAGCTCAGCAGCATTAAGTACATTCACACTGTACTCGCCACCATCCATCCGCAGAACTTGATCGTCTTCCCAGACCGAAAGTCCGTCCCCGTGAAATGCTAACTCCCTTTGCCCCTCCTCCCAAGCCCTGGAAAAATTGACACTGTTTATTCTACCCAAACATTTTTTGTAAAGACCAAAGGGGGCTTCTAGAAGACAGTAGAGTGTGCCACCAATAATCCTCCCCTTCAACAAGACATGGAAGAACTCTGTCTTCTTAATACCAGGACCTTTGACCCCCTCACATAGAGCGATGAAACAAAGGCTCCAGCACAGGCGGAAATATTTTGCCTCTCTGGAGTCACCCTGCATGCCTTTATTTTTGCCCTTGCTGAAAAGAGCAATAATATAATGTTTAGAAAAGAACACTTGCAAAGAAGAAAGACTTGGAACCAACCTCCGTCTTCCTGAGTTGTTGACAGCTGCTATTCAGTGGAACCTCAGTGGAGACAAAAAGAGACTGCAGCATTGTTTTGACACGAACATTGGAAGTGGCTTCCTTCCAGAGCTTGGCTGATTTAGGTACCTGGATCGGCGGCCAGAGCCTCCTGTGCTGTCTTGACTTTTTCCCCATGGCGATTGTTGATGCAGCTGTGGAAGGGTCTGGTGTGTATCCTGAATCTCCAATTGCTTCCTTTGTTTGGAGTCAGATGTTTCTAGGTGCTGTCACTGTGTCTTCCTGACGCGGTGCCTGCTCCATTTCTACGTTTTCTCTGTGTCGAGGAAAAGCGATTATTTCCCTGTTGAGAAGATGCTTCGGGCTTTCTCAGAATCCTAGCAGCAGGGTTGGCCAACACCTTGATTTTAGTGAAAGATCACTGAGATATGAAGATAGGAAGAATCTAGAGGCACTTAAGAGAAATTGAAAAAGGTTCCCCCCAGGAAGGGGTGTACCTCTACATCATTAGTTTCTATTTTTTTTTTAAATTGGTAATGATCTCTAGGTCTATCCATATTGCTGCAAATGACATTTTGGTTCTTTTTTATGACTGAGTAGTATTCCATTGTATCTATGTACCATATCTTCTTTATCTATTCATATGTTGATGCACATTTAGGTTACCTTCATGTCTTGCTGCTGCTGCTGGTGCTGCTGCTAAGTGGCTTCAGTCATGTCCGACTCTGTGCGACCCCATAGACGGCAGCCCACCAGGCTCCCCCATCCCTGGGATTCTCCAGGCAAGAACACTGGAGTGGGTTGCCATTTCCTTCTCCAATGTATGTAAGTGAAAGGTGAAAGTGAAGTCGCTTAGTCGTGTCCGACCCTCAGCGACACCATGGACTGCAGCCCACCAGGCTCCTCTGTCCATGGGATTTTCCAGGCAAGAGTACTGGAGTGGGGTGCCATTGCCTTCTCCAGCCTTCATGGCTTGACTACATATAAATAGTGCTGCAATGAACATTGGGGTACATGTATCTTTTCCAATTATGATTTTCTCTGGATAGTCCAACAGAAATTAACACAACATTGTAAATCAATGATATTTCAATTAAAAAAAAATCTGGCAGTGTGCAGTTGGCTTGTTCTGAGCCTTTGATGCCATGTCGCTGACCTGCTCACCTGGCCTGGCTGCTGACTCACTGTGAGCCCCACTGAGTCATTTCACAGCTCATTTTCTGCCACCAATAATGGGCTAATAATGCCTGCCCTAGTTGTAAGACTCAGATGTGGAAACACATATGAAAGTGGTGTGAAATCATAACTGCTTTCCCAGTGAAATGCGGCTGGCCTTGCGGTGAGCCTTGTGCCAGCCTGTTGGGGCAGAGCCGCCCAATGGGGTGCCCAGCTATCAGAGGTGTGTGTGGAGGTGCTGAACCCCCAAGCCCTCGGCTGTGACTCATCTCCTGTGAATACTATCATTTCCTCAGAGGGCTGTGACAAATGACACAGATGACAAAAGTGACTGGGCAAATGCTGTCTGGGAGGCCGGGAGGAGAAGGCCTATGGGCACAAGAAGAGCTGAGATGGGTCCTGGGCCAGGGCTCCCATGACACACTCACTTGACTTATCCTGGTTCAAATGTCACTTCCTCCAGGAAGCCTTCCCTGAGCTCTAGGTATGTGGCCTGACCAACACTGCATAGGAATTGCTGGTTTCCAGTTTCCCTTGCAGTTCATAGATTCCATGAAGGCAGGACCATGGATTCCATCTATCTCCACTGTAACAGTAGTTCCTCAAATACTGATAGTTTTCTGGAATCCCCACTCAGCCACTCCCTAGCTGTGTGACTTCAGTTTTCTGATCTGGTGAAGGGGAATTGAAGTCACTCTCATGAGATCAGAGTGAGGACCGACAGAGCTGGTGGCACAAAGGCACGCCTCCTGAGAGGTGCTCTGATAGGGATCCTTTCTTACCCAGGTCCTGGAGGTGCCTGCCTGGAGAGACTGATGTCACTGTGCTGGCGTTCCTTCTCAGATTCTAACTCCTGCCACCATATTTGTTCTTCACCAGCCTTTCCACTATAGCTTCAACACATAAATCCTTGATCATTGTGTGCTCAAACAACACAACCTTGGGGCTGAATCCTTCAAACCTGTGTTTACTTATGTCACCAAATTGAGCAATAGGGTTTATGGCTTTCTTTCATGGGACAAGGACATTTGACCAGCAGAATTTGGGAGGTGTGAGCAGTATGTAAGGGTAAGTTTGAGTAAGTGTGTCTATACATAGACTTTCCTCATGTAGATCTAAGACTGGATTTATGGATTCCTATCAGGGCACCCCTGAGGGTCCACATGAGAAAGTGTCAGGCCAGGCCTAAGTGGCCTCATCTCAGAGGGCATAGGGACTTCGGGTCCAAGCTGGGGCTTAGGAGTCCAGGACATAGAGAGGAGAGGGGCTGCTGCCTGGGTGAGGGTCTGAAGCTGGGAACCACCGTCCCTCTCCTGGCCAAAGACAGGGCCACAGAACAGGGGAAATTCTGGAACACTGAGAGGAGGCTTGGGGCAGATCATGGATCTAGGGAAGGTTTGGGGACAAGCCTGACAAGGAATAGGGAAGGGGTATGGAGGCATCACTTGGAGCCATGGTGTGTGAGAGATCAGAGAGGGGCAGGGCCCGAACCACAGTCCCCAGGAGGCCACATGGTAACCCTCACCTGGGCAGATGTCATCAGGAGCCACGAGGTTCTCCCAGCTTTCAGGGTCCCTGAACGCTGTTAGCGCTCTACTGATGCCTGAATCCCATTTATTTATTTATTCATTGGCTTATTTAAGGTTTTAAAAAAAGTTAATGGAATATCATTGATTTTCGATGTTGTGATACCTTCTGCTGTGTAGGAAAGTGAATTTGTTATACATATATATGTATCCACTCTTTTTTAGATTGTTTTCTCATATAGGTCATCAGGGAGTATTAAGTAATGTGCCCTGTGCTATACAGTAGGTCCTTAGTAGTTATCTGTTTTATGTACAGTAGTGTGTAGATGTCAATCTCAAATTCCCAGGGTATGCCTCTCCCTTATCCTGGGAGTGCTTGGAAAGTTCTTGATACTAGGAAATCCACCAGTGGGTGCAAGGATCTGCCTCGTTGTCCCAATTCAGTTCAGTTCAGTCGTTCAGTTGTGTCCGACTCTTTGCAACCCCATGGACTGCAGCACGCCAGGCCTCCCTGTCCATCACCAACTCCTGGAGTTTACTCAAATTCATGTCCATTGAGTCAGTGATGCCATCCAACCATCTCATCCTCTGTCGTCCCCTTCTCCTCCCGCCTTCAATCTTTCCTAGACTCAAGGTCTTTTCAAATGAGTCAGCTCTTCACATCAGGTGGCCAAAGTATTGGAGTTTCAGCTTCAACATCAGTGCTTCCAATGAATATTCAGGACTGACCTGTTGTCCTGCTGCTAAGTCGCTTCAGTCATGTCCGACTCTGTGCGACCCTATAGACGGCAGCCCACCAGGCTCCCCCGTCCCTGGGATTCTCCAGGCAAGAACACTGGAGTGGGTTGCCATTTCCTTCGCCAATGCATGAAAGTGAAAAGTGAAAGTGAAGTTGCTCAGTCCTGTCTGACTCTTCGCGACCCCATGGACTGCAGCCTACAAGGCTCCTCCATCCATGGATTTTCCAGGCAAGAGTACTGGAGTGGGGTGCTGTTGCCTTCTCCTGTTGTCCTGCTGCTGCTGCTAAGTTGCTTCAGTCGTGTCCAACTCTGTGTGACCCCACAGACGGCAGCCCACCAGGCTCTGCCATCCCTGGGATTCTCCAGGCAAGAACACTGGAGTGGGTTGCCATTTCCTTCTCTAATGCATGAAGTGAAAAGTGAAAGGGAAGTCGCTCAGTCGTGTCCGACTCTTAGCAACCCCAAACTCCCTTTTAAAATGGCCCAACCTTCACATCTACCCAAGTAACCACCTCCCAGATCAGGACAGAGCATATTTCCCAGGTCCCA
This sequence comes from Bos mutus, assembly GCF_027580195.1. NCBI lineage: Eukaryota > Metazoa > Chordata > Mammalia > Artiodactyla > Bovidae > Bos > Bos mutus. The sequence continues at coordinate 37,990,811 of NC_091644.1, forward strand.
GCAAGTTTCTTCCTACTCCTTTCCAGGGAGCAGCCCCCTATCAGCCCTAAGGCCTCTGCTTTCCTGATTTTGATCACCTTTGATTAGTTTCACCTGCTTTTGAGATCTGTATAAACGGAATGGGCTTCCTGGGAGGCTTAAGCGGTAAGGAATCTGACTGTAATGCAGGAGACTGAAGTTCAATCCCTGGGTTGGGAAGATCCCCTGGAGAAGGAAATGGCAACCCACTCTGGTATTCTTGCCTGGGAATCCCATGGACAGAGGAGCCTGGCAGGCTACAGTCCATGGGGTTGCAAAGAATCAGACGGACATGACTTAGTGACTAAACAATAAAATTAAACAAAAGAAATGGAATGACATAATCTTCACTCTTTTGTGTTCAGCACTTGCATCTCCTAGTAGGAAACAGCTCTTCGCTGCACTGAACCTCCTCTGGTGGGTACCACCCACATCTTAGCTCACTTCCCGGAGAGTCTCCTCCCAGGCACTCCTCCCCCAGCCCTACTTCCCGCTGCACCCCTCCAGGTCCTTGTCATCAGAGGGCGGAATGTGGTGGCCACAGTGCCAGGGCTCCGCTGATAAACGTTGTCTCCAACTGTCCTCAGAGGAAGTGCCAAGAGCGAGAAGTACTGGCTTTTCTTAACCCCCAGAAGGGGAAGGCCATGGCCTGGAGTTTGGAAGAGGCAAGCTGGTGATGAACTTGAATATTAGCTCATGATCTTGAGAAAGTCATTTGACCTTCTGGTTTCCTCCTTTCCAAAATAAAGGGGTGGTTTGGTTTAGATGCTCTTTAAAAAAATTAATTAATTCAATCCCAGGGTGAGGGCTGCTGTTGACTGCAGAGAGATGGATTTAGGGGATGTGAGGGAGGAGATTGTGGTGGGAAATGCCAGTGGAGGAAAGCCAGGCAGTCATGGAAGCAAGGCGATACTGCTGAGTCACTTGTAGGGGGTGGAGCCATCACCATAGCCTCTCTCTCCACACACGCCAGCATAGGCAGCTGAACAATAGAGAGGGTGGGCCATCAAACGCCTGACGCACTGAACTACAGAGTAGGACCCCAGCCAGGGGGCCCCTCTATGTGCCTGATGCGCCGAACAATAGAGAAGGACCCCAGGCAAGGGAGCCCTCTAAGTGCCTGAACCGGCAGAACTACAGAGAAAGACTGGCCAAAGAGGCCTTCTGATCGCCAGCTACAAGAGACTCGAAAAAAACTCTGATAGGGCCATAACTCCTGCGGTGGAGGCAGTCTTGTGTCCTTGCACACTTTGAGCTGCCAGGGTCCCTGCAAACCAGGTAGCTGCACCATTTTCACGCTCAACTATATTTATTCCTTTGTTTGTTTTTCCTACTGTTCTTTCCCCCTTGCAGTTAATCTTTAATGCATATAAATCTTTTCTATCTACCTCTATTTAACTTTGCATATCAATTCTTTCTTTCTTTTCTTTCTCTCCTTTCCTCTCAACTTATTTGTTAGTTTTATTTTCATTGCTTTACTCCCCAGTTGGCACTTTGCTTTAGTTTTGCTTTTCAGTTTGTGCTTTAATTAGTTTTGTTCTGGTAGGTATAATTTTTGGTTTCCTTGTTCACCAGGTAAATCTATTGTACTTTATTTTTGTTGGACTGTTTTGATTTTGAGTATGGATGTATATTTATCTGTGTATATTCAGTCACACTTTCTATTGTTGTTATAAATGTCTGCCTCCTCTATGTTGGGCTTTTGCAGTTCTGTGGAGTTTTCCTTTTTGTTTTTTCCTTTTTTCTTTCTTCTTCCATTTTTAAATTTTCTTTTTATAACTTTAATTTTTAAAAACCTATTATATTTTTTATATATTTATTCCTTTGTTTGCCTTTCCTACTGTTCTTTTTCCCTTGCAGTTAATCTTTAATGTATATAAATCTTCTTCATATACCTGTATTTAACTTTCCATATCTCTTCTTTCTTTCCTTTCCTCTCAACATATTTATTAGTTTTGTTTTCATTGCTTTATTCCCCACTTGGCACCTGCTTTAGATTTGTTTTCCAGTTTGTGCTTAAGTTAGTTTTGTTTTTAACTGGTAAATATATTTTTGATTTCCTTTGTTCACAGGGTCAACCTACTATACTTTTGTTTGACTATTTTGTCTTTTCTAATGGGTGTATATGTATATGTTTATATTCCATTATTTTAACTATTATTTGCCTGATTTTGTAACTGCCATTTGTCTGGGGTTCATCTTTGGTTTCTCGGTTTTGGATATTTGTTTTAATCTCACTTAATGCCATAACAAACCACTTGTGAAATCTTCACTCCTGACCAGAAATCAAGCCTGAGCCTTTGGAGTAGGAGCACTGACTCCAAGACCCTAGACTGACTAACCCAGTTCAATTCAGTTCAGTCACCCAGTCGCGTCTGACTCTTTGTGACCCCATGAATCGCAGCATGCCAGGCGCCTGTCCATCACCAACTCCCAGAGTTCACCCAAACTCATGTCCATCGAGTCAGTGATGCCATCCAGCCATCTCATCCTCTGTCGTCCCCTTCTCCTCCTGCCCCCAATCCCTCCCAGCATCAGAGTCTTTTCCAATGAGTCAACTTTTTGCATGAGGTGGCTAAAGTACTGGAGTTTGAGCTTCAGCATCAGTCCTTCCAATGAACACCCAGGACTGATCTCCTTTAGAATGGACTGGTTGGATCTCCTTGCAGTCCAAGGGACTCTCAAGAGTCTTTTCCAACACCACAGTTCAAAAGCATCAATTCTTCGGCACTCAGCTTTCTTCACAGTCCAACTCTCACATCCGTACAAGACAACTGGAAAAACCATAGCCTTGACTAGACGGACCTTTGTGGGCAAAGTAATGTCTCTGCTTTTCAATATGCTATCTAGGTTGGTCATAACTTTCCTTCCAAGGAGTAAGTGTCTTTTAATTTCATGGCTGCAGTCACCATCTGCAGTGATTTTGGAGCCCAGAAAAATAAAGTCTGACACTGTTTCCACTGTTTCCCCATCTATTTCCCATGATGTGAGGGGACCAGATGCCATGATCTTCGTTTTCTGAATGTTGAGCTTTAAGCCAACTTTTCACTCTCCTCTTTTACTTTCATCAAGAGGCTTTTGAATTCCTCTTCACTTTCTGCCATAGGGTGGTGTCATCTGCATATATGAGGTTATTGATATTTCTCCTGGCAATCTTGATTCCAGCTTGTGCTTCTTCCAGCCCAGCGTTTCTCATGATGTACTCTGCATATAAGTTAAATACACAGGGTGACAATATACAGCCTTGACGTACTCCTTTTCCTATTTGGAACCAGTCTGTTGTTCCATGTCCAGTTCTAACTGTTGCTTCCTGACCTGTATACAGGTTTCTCAAGAGCATGGTCAGGTGTTCTGGTATTCCCACCTCTTTCAGAATTTTCCACAGTTTGTTGTGATCCACACAGTCAAAGGCTTTGGCATAGTCAATAAAGCAGAAATAGATGTTTTTCTGGAACTCTCTTGCTTTTTCCATGATCCAGCAGATGTTGGCAATTTGATCTCTGGTTCCTCTGCCTTTTCTAAAACCAGCTTGAACATCTGGAAGTTCACAGTTCACATATTGCTGAAGCCTGGCTTGGAGAATTTTGAGCATTACTTTACTAGCGTGTGAGATGAGTGCAATTGTGTGGTAGTTTGATGATTCTTTGGCATTACCTTTCTCTGGGATTAGAATGAAAACTGACCTTTTCCAGTCCTGTGGCCACTGCTGAGTTTTCCAAACTTGCTGGCATATTGAGTGCAGGACTTTCAAAGCATCATCTTTCAGGATTTGAAATAGCTCCACTGGAATTCCATCACCTCCACTAGCTTTGTTCATAGTGATGCTTTCTATGGCCGTCTTGACTTCACATTCCAGGATGTCTGGCTATAAGTGAGTGATCACACCATTGTGATTATCTTGGTTGTGAAGATCTTTTGTGTACAGTTCTTCTGTGTATTCTTGCCACCTCTTCTTAATATCTCAGCTTCTGTTAGGTCCATACCATTTCTGTCCTTTATCAAGCCCATCTTTGCATGAAATGTTCCCTTGGTATCTCTAATTTTCTTGAAGAGATCTCTAGTCTTTCCCATTCTGTTGTTTTTCTCTATGTCTTTGCATTGATTGCTGAGGAAGGCTTTCTTATCTCTTCTTGCTATTCTTTGGAACTCTGCATCAGAGAGTGCCAGGCTGTGATGGCACAAGTGCGCCCGAGAGGAGCTACCCCACATCCAAGGTCAGGGCAGTGGGCCCGAGAGGGCAGCGAACAAGAAGAGCTACCCACATCTGAGGTCAGGGGTGGTGGCCAAGAGGAAGTTCAGGGCAGCGAACAAGAAGAGCTACCCCAAATCTGAGGTCAGGGGTGGTGGCCAAGAGGAGCTAACCCACGTCCGAGTTCAGGGGCAGCGAACAAGAAGAGCTACCCCACGTCTGAGGTCAGGGGTGGCGGACAAGAGGAGCAACCCCACGTTCAAGGTCAGGAGGGGCGATTCGTCCAAGGTAAGGAGCAGCGGCTGCACTTTGCTGGAGCAGCCGTGAAGAGATACTCCATGTCCAAGATAAGAGAAACCCAAGACGGTAGGTGTTGCGAGAGGTCATCAGAGGGCAGACACACTGAAACCATAATCACAGAAAACTAGCCAATTTGATCACACGGACCACAGCCTTGTTTAACTCAATGAAACTAAGCCATGCCATGTAGCGCCACCCAAGATGGACGGGTCATGGTGGACAGGTCTGACAGAATGTGGTCCACTGGAGAAGGGAATGGCAAACCACTTCAGTATTCTTGCCTTGAGAACCTCATGAACGTATGAAAAGGCAAAATGATAGGATACTGAAAGAGGAACTCCCCAGGTCGGTAGGTGCCCAATATGCTACTGGAGATCAGTGGAGAAATAACTCCAGAAAGAATGAAAGGATGGAGCCAAAGCAAAAACAATACCCAGCTGTGGATGTGACTGGTGATAGAAGCAAGGTCCGATGCTGTAAAGAGCAATATTGCATAGGAACCTGGAATGTCAGGTCCATGAATCAAGGCAAATTGGAAGTGGTCAAACAGGAGCTGGCAAGAGTGAACGTTGACATTCTAGGAATAGAGAACTCAAATGGACTGGAATGGGTGAATTTAACTCAGATGACCATTATATCTACTACTGCGGGCAGGAATCCCTCAGAAGAAATGGAGTAGCCATCATGGTCAACAAAAGAGTCCAAAATGCAGTACTTGGATGCAATCTCAAAAACGACAGAATGATCTCTGTTCGTTTCCAAGGCAAACCATTCAATATCACAGTAATCCAAGCCTATACCCCAACCAGTAATGCTAAAGAAGCTGAAGTTGAACAGTTCTATGAAGATCTACAAGACCTTTTAGACCTAACACCCAAAAAAGATGTCCTTTTCATTATAGGGGACTGGAATGCAAAAGTAGGAAGTCAAGAAACACCTGGGGTAACAGGCAAATTTAGCCTTGGCATACAGAATGAAGCAGGGCAAAGACTAATAGAGTTTTGCCAAGAGAACGCACTGGTCATAGCAAACACCCTCTTCCAACAACACAAAAGAAGACTCTACACATGGACATCACCAGATGGTCAACACCGAAATCAGGTTGATTATATTCTTTGCAGCCAAAGATGGAGAAGCTCTATACAGTCAGCAAAAACAAGACCAGAAGCTGACTGTGGCTCAGATCATGAACTCCGTATTGCTAAAGTCAGACTTAAATTGAAGAAAGTAGGGAAAACCACTAGACCATTCAGGTATGACCTAAATCAAACCCCTTGTGATTATACAGTGGAAGTGAGAAATAGATTTAAGGGACTATATCTGCTAGACAGAGTGCCTGATGAACTATGGACGGAAGTTTGTGACATTGTACAGGAGACAGGGATCAAGACCATCCCCATGGAAAAGAAATGCAAAAAAGCAAAATGGCTGTCTGAAGAGGCCTTATAAATAGCTGTGAAAAGAAAAGAAGTGAAAAGCAAAGGAGAAAAGGAAAGATATAAGCATCTGAATGCAGAGTTCCAAAGAATAGCAAGGAGAGATAAGAAAGGCTTCCTCAGCGATCAGCTAACCCTGCTGCTGCTGCTGCTCCGTCGCTTCAGTTGTATCCGACTCTGGGCGACCCCATAGATGGCAGCCCACCAGGCTCCCCCGTCCCTGGGATTCTCCAGGCAAGAACACTGGAGTGGATTGCCATTTCCTTCTCCAATGCATGAAAGTGAAAAGTGAATGTGAAGTCACTCAGTCGGAGTATCAAATAGTGAGAACTCACACAAAGTAAACCACCTGAATACAAGACCCTGCATCATCCGACCACCAGTAAGCACCCTGTGCAGGATGTCTCATCTAAACAACAAACAAAACAAAAATACAAACCCAGTCATCAGTAGACAGGATTACCACCTCACTCAGCCTTGCCCATCAGAGGAAAAACAAACAAACAAAAACTCAGCATAAATTTCACCTTATACAAAGCTCAAACTGCTGGACCAGTCTTAGGAGGGCAGAACCCAAAAGGAAGAAAGAATTCAACTTTCTTCAAAGAAAAAATTCAACTTTCCTGGAAGCCTGGGAAAGGAGACCTCAGACACAATAACTTAAAAATATTGAAAAGGCAGAGAAATACTGCACAAATGAAGGAACAAACTAGAAACACAGAAATCCAAATAAATGAAGAGGAAATAGGCAAACTGCCTGAAAAAGAATTCATAATAATGATAGTAAAGATGATCAAAACCCTTGGAAACAAAATGGAGAAAATGCAAGAATCATTTAACAAAGATCTAGAAGAATTAAAGAATAAACATACAGAGACACACAACACAATTACTGAAATTAAAAATACTCTAGAAGGAATCAATAGCAGAATATCTGAAGAATAAGAACGAATCAGTGAGCTGGGAGATAAAATGGTGGAAATAACTTCTGAAGAGCAAGATAAAGTAAAAAGAATGAAAAGAGAGATCTCTGGGACCATATCAAATGCACCATCATTCAAATTATAGGAGTCCCAGAAGAAGAAGAGAAAAAGAAAGGGTATGAGAAAATTTTTGAAGAGATTATACTTGAAAATTTCCCCAACATGGAAAAGGAAATAGTCAATCAAGTCCAAGAGGCACAGAGTCCCATACAGGATAAACACAAGGAGAAACATGCCAAAACACATACTAATCAAACTAACAAAGGCTAAACACAAGAAAGAATCTTAAAAGCAGCAAGGGAGAAGCAACAAGTAACATACAAGGGAAACCCCATACGCTTAACAGCTGATCTTTCAGCAAAAACTCTGCAGGCCAAAGGCAAATGGCAGGACATATTTAAAGCACTGAAAGGGAAAAATCTACAACCAAGATTACAGTACCCAGCAAGGATCTCATTCAAAACTGATGGAGAAATAAAAAGCTTTTCAGACAAGCAAAAGTTAAGAAAATTCAGTACTACCAAACCAGCGTTACAACAAACGTTAAAGGGACTTATATAGCCAAGAAATACAAGAGAAGAAAAAAGATCTATAAAATAAACCCCGAACAATTAAGAAAATGGCAATTCAGTTCAGTTCAGTCGCTCAGTTGTGTCTGACTCTTTGCAACACCATGGACTGCAGCATGCCAGCCCTCCCTGTCCATCACCAACTCCCGGAGTTTACCCAAACTCATGTCCATTGAGTCGGTGATGCCATCCAACCATCTCATCCTCTGTTGTCCCCTTCTCCTCCTGCCTTCAATCTTTCCCAGCATCAGGGTCTTTTCAAATGAGTCAGTTCTTCGCATCAGATGGCCAAAGTATTGGAGTTTCAGCTTCAACATCAGTCCTTCCTATGAACACTCAGGACTGATGTCCTTTAGGATGGACTGGTTGGATCTCCTTGCGGTCCAAGGGACTCTCAAGAGTCTTCTCCAACACCACAGTTCAAAAGCATCAATTCTTCGGCGCTCAGCTTTCTTCATAGTCCAACTCTCACATCCATACATGACCACTGGAAAAACCATAGCCTTGACTAGACTGACCTTTGTTGGCAAAGTAATGTCTTTGCCTTTTAATATGCTGTTTACGTTGGTCATAACTTTCCTTCCAAGGAGTGAAAATGGCAATAGGAACATATATATCAGTAATTACTTTAAATGTAAATGGATTAAATGCTCCAACCAAAAGACAGACTGGCTGAATGGATGCAAAAACAAGACCCGCTGTCTACAAGAAACCCACTTCAGACGTCAAGACACATACAGACTGAAAGTGAGAGGATGGAAAAATATATTGCATGCAAATGGAAAGCAAAAGAAAGCTGAAGTAGCAATCCTCATATCAGACAAAAGAGACCTTAAAATAAAGAAGATTACAAGAGATAAGGAAGGACACTACATAATGATCAAGAGATCAATATAAGAGGAAGACATAACAGTTGTAAATATCTATGCATCCAAAATAGGAGCATCTCAATATATAAGACAAACACTAGCAGACATAAAAGAAATTGAGAGTAACACAATAAGAGTAGGAGACTTTAACACCCCACTCACACAAATGGACAGATCATCAAAACAAAATTAATAAGGAAACACAAGTCTTAAATGATACGTTAGGTGAGGTGGATCTCATTGATATCTTCAGCACATTCCATCCAAATGCAGAAGAATACACCTTCTTCTCAAGTGCACATGGAACATTCTCCAGGATAGACCACATCTTTTCTCACAAATCAAGCCTCAGTAAATTTAAGAAAATTGAAATTGTATCAAGCATCTTCGCCAACTACAACACTATGAGACTAGATATCGATTACAAGAAAAAAAATTGTAAGAAACACAAATACATGGAGATTAAACAACACGTTTCTAAATAACCAACACGTTACTGAAGAAATCAAAAGGAAAATAAAAAAATTTCTAGAAACAAATGACAATGAAAACTTGACAACTCAAAACCTACGGGATGCAGCAAAAGCAGTTCTAGGAAGGAGGTTTATGGCGATACAATCCTACCTCAAGAAACAAGAAAAACATCAAATAGACAATCTAACTTTACACTTAAAACAACTGGAAAAAGAAGAACAAAAAACCCCAAAATTAGTAGAAGGAAAGAAATCATAAAGATAAGAGCAGAAATAAATGAAAAAGAAATGAAAGAAACAATAGTAAAGATTAATAAAACCAAAAGCTGGTTCTTTGAGAAGATAAACAAAATTGGCAAACCTTTAGCCAGACTCATCAAGAAAAAAAGAGAGAAGAATCAAATCAACAAAATTAGAGATGAAAAAGGAGAGGATACAACAGACAATGCAGGAATACAAAGGATTATAAGAAAGTATTATGAATAACTATATGGCAATAAAATAGATAACCTGGAAGAGATGGACAGATTCTTAGAAAAGTTCAATCTTCCAAGACTGAACCAGGAAGAAACAGAAATTATGAACAACCAAATTACAAGCACTGAAATTGAAACTGTGATAAAAAATCTTTCAAAAAACAAAAGCCGAGGACCAGAGGGCTTCACAGGAGAATTCTGTCAAACATTTAGAGAAGAGATAATACCTATCCTTCTAAAACTCTTTCAAAAAATTACAGAGGAAGGAACACTTCCAAACTCATTCCATGAGACCACCATCACCCTGATACCAAAACCAGAAAAAGACAGCACAAAAAAAGAAAACCATAGGCCAATGTCACTGATGAACATAGATGCAAAATTCCTCAACAAAATTTTAGCAAACAGAATTCAGCAACACATCAAAAAGCTCATATACCTTGATCAAGTTGGGTGTATTCCAGGAATGCAAGGATTTGTCAATATACACAAATCAATCAATGTGATACACCATATTAACAAATTGAAAGATAAAAACCATATGATAATCTCAACAGATGCAGGAAAAGCCTTTGACAAAATTCAGCACCCATTTATAGTTAAAACTCTTCAAAAAATGGGCATAGAATGAACCTACCTCAACATAGTAAAGGCCATTATGATAAGCCTACAGCAAACATTAGTCTCAATGGTGAAAAACTGAAAGCATTCCCCCTAAGATTAGAACAAGACAAGGGTGTCCAATTTCACCACTGCTATTCAACATAGTTCTGGAAGTCCTAGCTACAGCAATCAGAGAAGAAAAAGAAGTTAAAGGAATCCAGATTGGAAAAGAAGAAGTAAAGTTCTCAGTATTTGCAGATGACATGATACTGTACATAGAAAACCCTAAAGATAGTATCAGAAAATTACTAGAGCTAATCAGTGAATTTAGCAAAGTTGCAGGATACAAAATCATTACACAGAAATCACTGTGTATTTCTATATACAAACACTGAAAAATCAGAAAGAGAGATTAAGGAATCAATCCCATTCACCATTGAAACTAAAATAATATCTAGGAATAAACCTACCTAAGAGGAGCCTAGAAGGCTGCAGTCCATGGGGTCGCTGAGGGTCGGACACGACTAAGCGACTTCACTTTCACTTTTCACTTTCATGCATTGGAGAAGGAAATGGCAACCCACTGCAGTGTTCTTGCCTGGAGAATCCTAGGGACTGGGGAGCCTGGTGGGCTGCCGTCTATGGGATCGCACAGAGTCGGACTGAAGCGACTTAGCAGCAGCAAGGAGATAAAAGAACTGTAAACAGAAAACTATAAGACCCCCCAATGAAAGAAATCAAAGACAACATAAACAGATGGAGAGATATTTCATGTTCCTGGATAGGAAGAATCAATATTTTGAAGATGACTATAATACCAAATGCAATCTACAGATTCAGTGTGATCCCTATCAAATTACCAATGGCATTTTTCACAGAACTAGAACAAAAAATTTCACAATTCATATGGAAACACAAAAGACCCCAAATACCCAAAGCAGTCTTGAGGAAGAAGAATAGAGCTGGAGGAATCAACCTTCTTGACTTCAGATTGTACTACAAAGCTACAGTCATCAAGACAGTATGGTACTGGCACAGAAACAGAAATATAGACCAATGGAACAAGATAGAAAGCCCAGAAATAAATCCATGCACCTATGGGTACCTTATTTTTGACAAAGGAGGGATGAAAATACAATGGTGCAAAGACAGCCTCTTCAATAAATGGTGCTGGGAAAACTGGACAGCTACATGTAAAAGAATGAAATTAGAACACTTCCTAACACCATACACAAAGATAAACTCAAAATGGTTAAAGGCCTATTGGTGTTTATTTAATGGTGTAAGACCAGAAACTATAAAACTCTTAGAGGAAAACATAGGCAGAACACTTGATGACATAAATCAAAGCAAGATCCTCTATGACTCACCCACAGAGTAATGGAAACAAAAACAAAAGTAAACAAGTGGGACCTGATTAAACTTAAAAGCTTTTTCACAGCAACAGAAACTATAAGCAAGGTGAAAAGACACCCCTCAGAATGGGAGAAAATAATAGCAAATGAAACAACTGACAAAGGATTAATTTCCAAAATATACAAGCAGCTCATACAACTCAGCACCAGAAAAATAAACAACCCTATCAAAAAGTGAGAAAAAGACCTAAACAGACATTTCTCCAAAGAAGACAAATGGATGGCTAACAAACACATGAAAAGATGCTCAACATTGCTAATTATTAGAGAAATGCTCATTATTAGAGAAATGGGTGCCTAAATTTTGACAAAGGAGGGATGAAAATACAATGGTGCAAAGACAGCCTCATTATAGAAAACTATAATGAGATATCATCTCACACCAGTCAGAATGGCCATCATCAAAATGTCTACAAACAATAAATGCTGGAGAGGGTGTGGAGAAAAGGGAATGCTCTTGCACTGTTGCTGCTGCTAGGTCTGCTAAGTCACTTCAGTCATGTCTGACTCTGTGCGACCCCATAGACAGCAGCCCACCAGGCTCCCCCGTCCCTGGGATTGCACTGTTGGTGGGAATGTAATTGATACAGCCACTATGGAAGATGGAGATTCCTTAAAAAAAAAACTAGGAATAAAACCACCATATGACCCAGCAATCCCACTCCTAGGCCTATACCTGAGGAAACCAAAATTGAAAGAGACATATATATCCCATGTATCCCACGGAGAAGGCAATGGCACCCTATTCCAGTACTCTCACCTGGAAAATCCCATGGATAGAGGAGCCTGGTAGGCTGCAGTCCATGGGGTTGCTAAGAGTCAGACACAACAGAGCAACTTCACTTTCACTTTTCACTTTCATGCATTGGAGAAGGAAATGGAAACCCACTCCAGTGTTCTTGCCTGGAGAATCCCAGGGACGGGGGAGCCTAGGGGGCTGCCGTCTATGGGGTCGCACAGAGTTGGACATGACTGAAGCGACTTAGCAGCAGCAGCAGCAGCAGCATGTACCCCACTGTTCATTGTAGCCATATTTATAATAGCTAGAACATGGAAGCCACCTATATGTCCATTGACAGATGAATGGGTAAAGAAGTTGTGGTAAGTATACACAATGGAATATTACTCAGCCATAAAAAGGAACACATTTGAGTCAGTTCTAATGAGGTGGATGAACCTAGAACCTATTACACAGAATGAAGTAAGTCAGAAAGAGAAACATAAATATCATATTCTAGCACATATATACGGAATCTAGAAAAATGGTACTGAAGAATTTATTTACAGGACAACAATGGAGAAACAGACATAGAGAATAGACATATGGACATGGGGAGAGGGGAGGAGAGGGTGAGATGTAAGGAAAGAGTAACATGGAAACTTACATTTCCATATGTAAAATAGATCTCCAACTGGAATTTGCAGTATGGCTCGGGAAACTCAAACAGGGGCTCTGTATCAACCTAGAGGGGTGGGAGGGAAATGGGAGGGAGGTTCATAAGGGAGGAGATATATGTATACTTACGGCTGATTCATGTTGAGGTTTGACAGAAAACAGCAAAATTCTGTAAAGTGATTATCCTTCAATAAAAAATAAATTAACTAAAAAAAATTGTAGTAAGACAATGACACACCAGAATATCTACATGCCTCTCATATATTTACCTATTTGATCACCTCTCTATAAATTAAACTAGTAAAGTACTGACTAGGGTGCAATAAACAATGCAATGTAAAAAAAAATTAATTAATTAGGCTGCATCTGGTCTTAATTGTAGCATGTGGGATCTTCCTTGTGACACACAGACTCTCGCTGAGGTGCTCAGGCTTAGCTGCCCTGCAGCGTGTAGGATCTTAGTTCCCCAACCACAGATCAAACCCAAGTCCCCTGCATTGCATGGCGTATTCTTAACCACTGGCCCACCAGGGAAGTCCCTAGTGCCCTTTAAATTTCCTTTGGTCCACAGTCTGTGGCCCAGAGTCCTTCCTGCTCGGAACCATTGGTACACCCAGAACTTACATGTAGTTCTCAAGTGAAAATTCTCGGTTGAGAAAGTGTGTGTGCGTATCCCACCTTGAAGTTCAAAATTGCTGTAGACCTAATTTATTTTATACCCTGGGTTTGAAAAGCAACCTTTCGACAGCAGGGAGAGCCGACCTCCTTGCATTGATTGATGAGGGGCTTTTTAAATTCCATCTGACCTCCGGTGCTTGCCCCCACCCACAGGCAAAGAGCTATCTGGTGGTCTTCTCTATAGAAATTTCCAGAAATGGATAAAAGGACAATTCTGTTTGGAGAGTATTTTGATGTCTTGGTTCCAGGAGTTTTAGAAAATCTTCAGGCTCTGAAAAATCTATATTTTGGGATTCAGTTCAAAATGGGGCTCTTGGGTCCCCTGGCGAGGAGGCAGACTGTATAACGACCATGCGATCATCAGCGGCCAACAGCGGGTGAGCTCCTGGCTGCCACGGCTCGGTGTTCCCCATCTATAAAACAGGGAAACAATTTCTGATTTATCTTGTAGGGTAGTCCTGAGCATCAGCTAAGAGAAAAGCCCAGAGAAAAGGCACTGTCACAGTGCACCAGGTGTCTTTTAATAAACCTTGGCTTTGGTCGAAGGCTCAGCCTGTTGATCAATTAATTCTGGTTTTCGTTTCCTGTTTCCCCGAGAGCCTAGCGCTTTTCGAGAGTTTTTTCAACCCCTCTCCATAGCTGCCATCCCTCACCTTTTCTTTTTCTCTGCTCTTCTTTTGTCTCGAGCACCGCCCTTTTCCATCACCCCTGCTGCTGGGGGCAGGAGCCTTCAAACTAATAAGCACCCTTTTCTCTCTGCCTCCTGTATCCATGGCTCCCTCGCAGGAAATTCACCCTGCTCCAGCCCCGGGGTCTGATCCGGGCCCATCTCTTGGTGCCCGTGTGGGGCTGCCCCATAGGTCACAGGTACACCTGGACTTGTGTCTCTCCTAGCTGGCTTGGGGTGTTTAGAGCTGTCATATATGACGGCTAGATGGGGGCTATGATTTCTTCACAATGAGATCCAGACAAGCCAAACCACCTGCCTCAGGCCCCCAGACAGTGTGTCTCCAATCTACACTTTGCGTTAGCTCCTTAAGCCTTCAGTCTCTGATCATGTCACACTCGTTTATGTGAGTCTCTTTATTTGAAACTTGTGAGAATCCAGTCTAAGCCTTACACAGCTACTCAATCTTTAAAAAAAAAAAATTATTTATTTGGCTTCACCAGGTCTTAGTCGCAGCATGCAGGAACTTTCGTTGTCACATGTGGGATCTAGTTCCCTGACCAGGGATTGAACCTGGGCCCCTGCACCGGGAGCTCCGAGTCTTAGCCGTTGGACCACCAGGGAAATCCTGCTACTGAATCTTTTTTATCAGATCGAACAGTTAATAAATATTTGTTTCATTTAATGGAAGTCTGAAGAAATAGGTGTATCATGAATGCTCTAGCATAGAAATTACTTGACCAGGCCTAGCCTGTAGCCACAGGGCATGGAACCCCTCATACCCTCCAACCCCCCACTTTTGAGTAGTACCTTCTGCCATTTTGTATAGCAGAGAAGGTTAAGGCCAACAGTGCAGAGAAGGCAAGGGGGTTAATCTCTATCCTCAGGCTTCTTTCTTTGCCTCGTGTGCTCCGAACATTCTGGAAACATTACCTTCAAGTAATCTGTAAATCAAAATATCAACCTGCTCTTCATTCCCATTTACCGTGCTGGCCCCCAGGGATGAAACGTGCCATTTTCACAGGGGGCGACATCCTTCCTAACACATCTTCAGTGGGTGATTTCATCTGTGTAACATCCCTTGTACCAATGACAGGCTCCAGGATAATAGAGGCCTGGATCTCACCCTTTCATGATGCCATTTGGTTCCCAGCTTTGGAAACTCAGAATCAAAACATAACCAAAGCACGAGGGAACGTTTTCTGAGTTTAGTGTGACCTCCGGGTTCCTGGTGAACGTGTGGAGACTGTCACGCGCCCAGGAACCTCACTGTACCAGATCATTAGTTGAAACTGAAACCAAAAGCATTTCTGTAGAGCAGTAGGGCTGCGGCATCCTCTTTTCACTGACACTGAATGCAAAGGGACTCGCTTCCATGTCCAACATGGGATGGTGTCCGTGCTTCTTGGCTGTCTGTGTAAGACGGTCAGCTCAGTTCAGCAGCTCTCTGGGTTGGCTCAGAATCTGATGCTCTGGGTCCCCAGGTTCCCAGCAGTGTTGGGAAGCCGTATTTCCCTCAACCACTAGGCTCATTCATAAGTTGAGACCCGCCAACTCCATCTTTATGGATCCACATTAGACATGAGGCTGTTCATTTGCTTAAAATAGAGATACAAGTTCCAGATGAAGAGAAAACTGCCAAGGGTTATTTCGCAACCTCCTTTAAAAGATCTGGAGTTGCCTTTCAAGTCATAGAGACACAATTTATTTATAAGGGTTCACCCCAAACAGGTTTCCAAAAATAGTGGGGCTGTTACACAGTCAAGGTTGCCTCACCACCAAGGTCCATGAAGGTTCAGGACATGGGGCTTTCCCCTGCAGAGGTGGGATCTTACAACTTCTGTGGCTCTCTGGGGACCTCTCAGGCTGCTACAGGACCTGGGCTGGAAGTAGCCTTCTTTCCATGAATATTGATAACATTGAACATTCCAGGTCAAGCCGGCCTCTCCATCTCCCTTCATGCTCCTCTTTGGAAGTGGACATATGGCAGGTCATAGGTAGTGGGGAAGAGAAAAGAGCCTTTGTCTCAGTCAGGGCCCACCCACCCTGCCCTTAGTCTGGGCTGCTTACCCTCTGTGGAGGGCTCCTTTCTCTCAGGTGTGTGGCCTTGGGCTCCCTGTGCCATGGAGCTGGCGAGGGTAGTCAGTCATCTGCAGATTCTATCTTCCCACCTATACCCTACTTAGCCTGTCCCTTTCAGGGGCCCCCATATCCCACATCACGAACCCCTAGGCTGTGGGGTGTCTTGTCAGGTCCCTGAGCAATGCTGATGCCCCTCCCCTCATACCAGAGCTATCAAGTCTGGGAGAGCAGAGGATGTGGGACAGTCTGCTGGTCCAGCCTCCTCTATTTCTCAGCAGGGCGACATCTGCTCTCCTTGCCTCCTTTTGTTTTGAAACAATGTGATCCTCTTAGAATACTTGCCATCCCATGTGTCTCAGTCCTTTCAGGTTGTAATTGCTAACAAATTATAGTAGACTGTGTGCCTTAAACAACAGAAATTTATATCTCACAGTTCTGAAGGTTGGGAAATCCCAGATCAAGATGCCAGCAGATTCAGTGTCTAATGAAGACCCGTTTGCAGGTTCGTAGATGACTGTCTTCTTGCTGTTTTCTCTTGTGGCCAAAAGAGGAGCGAATTCCTGTGTCTCTTATTAGGGCACTAATTTCATTCATCAGGGCACCATCATCATGACCTAATCACCTCCCAAAGGCTCCACCTCCAAATAACGTCACATTGGGGGTTAGGGTTTCAACATGTGAGCTTTTGGGAGGATGCATACATGCAGTCCATAACATCATGAGGCAGGTGGAGGGGTGTGGAGTGAAGGTACTTCATCAGAGAGTGAGGGCAGTTCAGGGCACAGAATGGCTAGCAGATCACCAAGGATTGCCTCCAGGAGAGGCCATTCGTCTCTGAAGCTTAAGAGGGCAGCTAAGGATACTAGTTCAGTTAAGGGATAGCTAAATACAATCCCCAAGGGATGCTTTACCGGTTGCACTGCCTGTTTTCTTAAGATTAAAATTTTTTAAAAAAATTTATTTATTTATTTTTTGGCTGCACTGGATCTTGGTTGCTGCACTGGGTCTTCATTGTGCTTGGGCTTTCTCTAGCTGTGGTGAGTGGGGACGACGTGCTAGTTGAGGCTTCTCAATGCAGCAGCTTCTCTTGTTGCAGAGCATGGGCTCTAGGATGCATGGACTCAGCAGTTGCAGAGCATGGGCTTAACTGCCTTGCAGCATGAGGAATCTGGATCAGGGATAAAAACCTACGTTCCCTGCATTGGCAGGTCAGATTCTTGACCATCAAACCACCAGGGAAGTCCCTCACTGTCTGTTATGAGGGCTGGTCAAATGCTGGCCTAGCCCTGCATATGTATGGATCTGCCCTTGGGATGCCTAGTGTGTAACTGTTGATGTGTTCTGTGATGGTCTTTGGGTCAGAGGATTCCAGAAGTCAGATCTGGTAACTGGACTAGTCTAGGTGTTCATCTGTGCATTTCTTCCCATGTTCAAAAGACGTGTATTAGATACTTGCTGTGTGCTCTTGGGAAACAACATAAAAACAAACATTGGTTGCAGCCTTTGTATAACTCACAGTCTTAAAGAGACTACAGGCAAGGAAACAGGTGTACTGGCTAGCTCTTGCTGTGTTAACAAATAACTGCAAAACCTCAGCAGCACACGACCATACATGTTTATATTCATGGATTTGAGGGTCAGTTGGGGTGGCTTAGGTTCAGTCTATAGGTCTGTGGGTACTGGCGGGGCTCAGTCCTTGCCATAATTGTTCATCTGGGGTCCCAGCCTAAGGGACAGCAATGATCTGGCAGTAGACTCTTCTTCTAATGACGATGGGAGTACAAAGGGGCAAGTGGAAACATGCAAGACTCCCAAGGCCCAGGCTCAGGACTGCTGTTTGGCCTTTCTGTCCACACACTTATGGCCAATGCAAGTCACATGGCCAAACCTAAAGCCAAAGGGTGGCAAAGAGCATCCGTCCATGGCTGGGCTATGGGCACAGGAAGGCAAGAACAAGGCTGATAGTGCTATGCACTACCACACGGGCGATGGCCACAGGAGCAGACCACTGTGAGACCTGGGAGTGGTGGTGGTAGTGGTTGGGGCACTAGGGCAGGCCAGCATTAATCTAACATTAACTATGTTAGGTTTTTGGGCTGGGGAAAGCAAGATCTCCCTGCAAGGTCTGTATGGGTGCAAGTTCCTGGCTTTGGGACCTCTGGGTGCCTATGGCTATGCAAATTCCAGCATGCAGAGGGTGCCCGGGGACCAGTGTGACTGTATTCTTCAGGGCCTTGGCATGCTGCATGGAGGGGAGCCCTGGATTGTCCTGCTCTTGCTTAGGGAAGGGCAGGCTCTTCTCCCTGGCCTTTCTCTTCACAGTGGTCTCTGGACAGCCAAGACGATTTTCAAAACACTGCTGAGGCCTGATTCGCCTTTTTCACTCTCACTTTCTTATGAGTGTACAGTGGAGTTTCCCATTGGCTTCACGATGGGGCAACAGATTGAATTCAGAAGGAGAAATGAGAATTGAACCTGGGTGTCCTGCATTGAAGGCAGATGCTTTACCATCTGAGCCACTAGGGAAGCTCTAATATAAATAACACAATTATATGATAAATAATAATTATATTATGAATGATAAATTCATAATAAGAGAAACATTAACTCAAAGCCTATGAAACATAGAGGAAGAATTTACCCTGAAAGTGAGGAAAGAGGAAGAAAAGACAGTGGTATTTAGAAGAAATAGCTTCTCTGGGGTGTGGCCCTGACCCCCCATCTGTAAAGGCTGGAGGTGGGTTTTTACAGCTGGTCTGGTGGTTGGTCATACAGGGGCCTCACCTCCACCAGTCTTGGTTTAGGCAGCATTCAAAATGACAGTGCTTTTTCCACCCTTGCTTATCCAGCCCAAGCCTTGGGGCACAAGCGTGTGTGATGGGGCTTGACTTTCCCTGACAGAACTCTGGTGGCTGCTTCTGAAAAGCAAAACACAAAGGAAATACCCGCTCTGTCCTGGACGGAGCAGATCAGCCGCCTCTCCCTTTGTGGCTGCTCCCTGCTGTCTGCTTCTGAGTAACTGTTTCTCTGGCTGATGGAGTGAAACCAAGAGACGGCTTTGACCTCGGTGTATTTATAGCCAGGAAGTAGGAAAGTATCACGAGTAAAACCAGAGAGGGGAAACCATACAAGGTCCCCTGGGGAACAGTTCGAGTTTGTGTAAGCGTGTGTATGTGTGTGAGAGAATGATTTGGTCAAAGTCTTGATTAGAAGGAAGCCTGCGTGGCTAGGTCAAGTGAAAGATCAGCATCTTTTGCCTGTTCTGAACTTAGTGTCACTATCTGTGAGATGGGACGAGTGCTTGTTCTGTGCGGCCCCTTTTGGGCACATGAGGGGGTGGAAGTGACATAATTGTAAACTGCCGTCAACATGAAGTGTTCTAGAAGGCTTCCAACCCAATAAGAGAAACCACAGAATTGCTGGCTGAGAGGGAAAAATATGTTTAAACATTAACAGTTCAACTATCTGTGGCATCCCAAGCCTTCTTTCAAGTTTCTCTTGTCATGATGTGTTAACAGCTGAGAACAGTCAGCCCTGGGGATGAGGAGCTTCGGTCCATTCGGCACAGAATGTCCTTGGCTCCCGGGCGGTTCTCAGACGGAAGCAGCTCTGAGTGAGACCTGGGAGGCCCAGCTGGGGGCAGCTCTGGGTGAGGGGCGGGCCATGCTGGTACTGGCAGGGCTGAGCCTTTGGATGGAGCTGGATGAGCAAGGAATTGAGGAGAGGAAGGAACCGGTCTCCAAGGGCCACAGAACAGATCTGTGCCCCTGCTCCTAGGAGGCTGGTGAGCACGTCTGGGCCTGGCACCCTTTGATCCCCCTTGAAACCGTGTCCCGTCTTGCAGAAGTGCAATGGGGGTAACATCTGCATCAGATGATGTCTCAATGCAGAGGTTCCCAGGTGGTGCTGTTGGTAAAGAATCTGCCTGCCAATGCAGGAGACACCAAAGATGCAGTTTCGATCCCTGGGTCAGGAAGATCCCCTGGGATAGGAAATGGCAACCCATTCCAGTATTCTTGCCTAGAAAATTCTTGCCTGAAAATACAGTTCACTGGGTTGCAAAGAGTTGGACGCGACTGAGCATGCAATGCCAAGGCAATCCAGCTTGGCTATAGAGGTACTACTTGGCGTGGAGGGATGGTGACCGTATACTTTTTTGCACAGCTGGGGTGCTATTTTGAAAATAAAAGGGGGTGCTGTTAATGATTACTCTGGGTAACGAGAATAAACTGAAATGGCCTGGGTATAGGGAGCATGTGGTCACTCACCTAGAGGTCATGAGAGACACGCAGCTTATCCCGTGTGCTTTCCCATGGAAAGGCAGCCAGCCACTCCCTAAGGGTTAGAGAAAGAGTCCCAGTGATTCCACCTGTGACAGGCTTGGCCAGTTCTTGTCTTGGGTTTTCCCAAGACAACAGAAGGGTTAATGGGAGGTCTGGTTTAGAGACCCAAGCTGGAGTCACCATAATCTCTCCCGTTTTCCCAGAGTTTCATACTTTTCAAAGACACTTTCACAAGATCTACCATTTGATGGGAAAATCTTACCCAACAGAGCAAGAGTGGATATGGTGGCTTGTCATCAGAGGGGTGAGGAACTAGAGGAGCATTTGAGCCCAAAGCCATCAGCCTGCAAGGAGTGAATTCATTTCCCAGTACCTGCCTGAGGGGTGGTTCTCTCCACTAAGCTGCCCATCAGGACAATGGCTAAAGTCCAAACGTCTTATAATGCATTTCTACCCAACTGGTAACCTTTTTATAAAAATTATTACTTACTTTTCTTATTTATGTTTTGGCTGCATGGGATCATTGTTGCTTGCAGGCTTTATCTAGTTGCAGAGACAGGGGATGACTCTCTAGTTGTGGTGCTTGGGCTTCTCATTGCGGTGGCTTTTCTTGTTGCAGAGCTCGAGATCTACAGGGCGGGCTTCAGAAGTTGTGGTGCATGGGCTTAGTTTCCCCTCGGCATGTGGAATCTTCCTGGAGCAGGGATGGAACTCATGTCCCCTACATTAACAGGTGGATTCTTAACCACTGGGCCACCAGGGAAGTCCTCGGCTGGTAACCTTTGAGAGAGTGCATAAAATCAGAAAGGACAAATCTCCGCTGTGCTTGGAGCAGAGAAGCCCTTTGAGATGGAGAGGGGAGGCTAGGAGCCTGTCTGGATGTGCGACCAGGCCTCCACAGGTCTTTTGGTGTCCCTGTGGTTTCACAATGGCAGTCGAGCCCAGAGCTGTCACTGTTAGAGGCCAGGGGGGCAGCTGGATGCAGAATGCATCAAACTACTGAGCCTCACCCCATCCTCCCCAGGAGAGGAACTTACAACCCCTGTGATTTCAGGAAACAGCAGGAAGTCAGAGCTGAAAGTGGCCTTGAGAACCACCTCCTCCAGCTTTCTTATCTAAAAGGTGAGGAACCTGGGGGACTTCCTCGTGGTCCAGTAGTTAGGAATCTGCCTTGCAATGCAGGAGACTTAGGTTCTATCCCTGTTCAGGGAACTAAGATCCCACATGCTGAGCAGCAACTAAGTGTGCGCACTCTAAGTAGAGAGTTGGTGTGCTGCAACAAAAGATCCTGGGTGTTGCAAGTAAGACCCGATGCAGTCAAATAAATAAATAAGTAAATATTTTTAAAAGGTGAGGAATCTGATGTGTAGAGGTGGAGGAGGAGGCCAAGCATGTTTATTTCATGCCAAGCATCTCACTTGCACGAATCTCAATTCCTTTGCAAAACCCTCTGAGACAGGAACTCTCATCTGAGATGAACTCTGTTGCCCCAACTAGTTAAGTGGGGAGGCAGGATTTGAACTCAGGCCTCTGCCTACTCTGAACCCACGCTCTTTGTACCCAAGGCCCTGCCTTCCTCTGAGGCGCTTTGTCTGGAAGTGGTCAGGCCAAGCTGCAGGGACACTAACCCCGGTCTAGATCTTTTTAGGTCAACTCTCATTGTAAATATTTTCCCTTTGATTGTGCACCCTCAGCAATTACTTACCAGGGCTGCATGGTGAAGATAAGCTTATGAGAGAGGAACCTCCTGCCTCACTCAAGTGAACCATGGTGGTTTCAGGAAGACTGTCAGGTCGTTCAGGGCAATTAACCCCAGCAGTGAACACCGAGTCCACTCTGGAGATATGACCAGGGTTCATTGTTCTGTGATCTCAGAAAAACTGGGTGAGTCAGAGGCAAATCAGGCCTGAGATGAGGTGGTAGGATGTTTTGGCAGGGCCTGAAAGCCCACCCCACTGCAGCAGAGGCCCCTCCTGGCCCCGGGGGAGGTAAGCAGTTGTGGGATTGCACTGCCAGGACAGCAGCAGCAGATTTAGCTCCCCAGGTAGCCCACTCCCTGGCAGAGACAGTGCCAGGCAAGGTGGGATCCTGCCTGGGGATGGGAGGGGTAGTGGGGAGAGACAGGTGGATGGGGTCCTGGGCAAGTGACCCCAAGGCTTACTCTCGTGTGGTCATATCTGATCTATTTCTCTGGAGATGCTGGAGAATCCAGAGGAGAAGGAGCAGAGGGAACTACATCCCCAAGAAGACCACGTGTCCCCAAGAAGGAAGCAACAGTGCCTCACATGGGGCTGGTGGTCTGTCTGGACCGAGACTGGGTCCACCAGTGAAGGGTTTGGGGGACTGTCCTTGAGGCAAGAGTCAGCACTGAAGGTCCTGGTGCCCTCCCCCTCTGCCTGCATTCAGGGTCCGGTATATGTAGTCGTCTGCCTTCTCTCTTGGCTCAGCACTTACCATATCCTTGAGAAACAGGCCAACACAGGTGGGTCTCTACCCACCAGGCTGATGTTTGGAGCTCTGATTCACACAGGGGCAAACAAACCAGGTTCCTGAGCCACCTCCAGCACTTCCTTGAATGAACTTTTTGGCCAACTCAATACATACTAGATTTTGCAATCTCTAAAAAAGATGGACATTTCAGATGTCATAATATTACTGTTCAAGACCTAAAAATATAAATAATTCCTTGCTTTCACCCAATACCCAATCTAGATGGAAATTTCTCCAATTGTCCATTTTTTTTTCTAACAGTCGATTCTTTTGAATCAAGTCTGTCATTTGAATTGGTTGAGGTTTTTAAAGGAATGAGGCCAGTTCTGCAGAAACCCCCAGACCTGGCTTTTGCCTTTCTCTCCCACACTGATGCTCACCTTACAGTCCTTATTACAGCTTCCCTCAGTTGTGTCCACAGCTGAACTGGCCTTTCTGCTCCATCTGCATCATGAGCTTTTCTTGGGGACAGGTGCTTTGTATTCCTCATGGTTCCCAAGGGAGTGCATTGGGCATAGTAAGTGTTCTGTTTATTCTCAAAACATCACTGTATCAGAGGAATCACAAGGTTTTTCTGTTTGCCAACTTAAAACTTAAGGGCTTGAGATTTTTGAAACCCTTCCATGAATGGGAATGACTGACTGGGTCCAGAGATGTTTGTGCACAGAGCAGAAGGTAGACCAGATGAACTTTAAGACTCATGATGACTCTACAATACTGGCTGCTGTTTGACTTTGTCCTCCAACTTTGCTCTGGGATTCATCAATATTCTCATGGTTAGATTCCACATGCTGGCATGATCTGAGAAAAAAAATTTGGACACGCTTTCTTGCCACCACTTTTTACAGCTTGGCAAGGGGCAGAAAGGGTGCCCTTCCCTCCTTTCGTTGCTGTGTCATTTAGTGAGGTTGCTTGGAGCCAAGGTCTTGGCGTGTCTGGGTGGTGGCGCCTTCTGCCCCTTGCTCTGCTTTTTGACCCAACTCTCTGATCTCATAGCCTCTGACTTATTTCTAGAGGTGTAATCTATATGCCATGTTGCAAGCGAATGAGAAAATATGGCTTGGATTATGGAGTGTATGATTTATTTATTCAACAAGATTTTTCTGAGAATCTATCATGTACTAGGTCCTGTGTTTCTAGGTTCTGGGGGTTTCAAGGTGGTCAAGATACACTTTATTGAGAAGGAGTTCACTGTTTAATGAAAGAGATAGAGCATCAGTGCCATGGTGGAAGGCAGCCAGAGCACTGTGGAAGACAGAGAAAGGCAACCATTTCAGTCTGGAGAGCTTCCTGGAGGAAGCAGATTCTAAGCTAAGTATGGAAAGACATATAGGAATTTGCTGAGAGAAAGGGAAGGAGAAGAGGGAAGAACTTTGTAGATGTATTCCAAGGAGAGAGAATAGCATGTGGATGGGAAACCACGTTTACTGCATATTTTCAGAGATGTTTGTAATTCACATTTCACAAATAATTAAAAAAAGACCTCAGGGAGGTTAAATGATTTAAGGTGGGGGTCAGAGAAGAATTAGAATTATGGTCACCGATTCTCTAAGAGGCAGTTTAGCACCCTGATTTTATTCCATGCCCATAGAGCACCCACTCCCTCCGTTCAGCAATTGAACCCCCTCTCCATTTGTGCCAGTCATGAAAGACTGGGCCAGGGGTGTTCAAGGGGTACACAGTTGCTGCATTTGGGTAAGGAGGGTTAGGCCTTGTCCACGTTTGGGGAGAATCACAGGGCTCCTTCACAGAATCCTCATGACATACCTGGAGACTGGAAATCCTATCTTAGGGAATGGGAAATTTCCTCTTTCTAAAGTTAATGCACACTGTTTTATAGTGGCTGCTTTTGAACTGTGGTGTTGGAGAAGACTCTTGAGAGTCCCTTGGACTGCAAGGAGATCCAACCAGTCCATTCTGAAGGAGATCAGTCCTGGGTGTTCTTTGGAAGGACTGATGCTAAAGCTGAAACTCCAATACTTTGGCCACCTCATGTGAAGAGTTGACTCACTGGAAAAGACTCTGATGCTGGGAGGGATGGGGGGCAGGAGGAGAAGGGGACGACAGAGGATGAGATGGCTGGGTGGCATCACTGACTCGATGGACATGAGTCTGAGTGAACTCCGGGAGTTGGTGATGGACAGGGAGGCCTGGCGTGCTGTGATTCATGGGGTCGCAAAGAATCGGACACAACTGAGTGACTGAACTGAACTGAACTGACAAACTAGATATACCAGACTACTGACCAGATAAGATTATTTGATGATATATATGTTACATGAAAACTGTGCTCAGTCGTGTCTGACTCTTTGTGACCCCATGGACTGTAGCCCACCAGGTTCCTCTGTCCATGGGATTTCCCAGGCAAGGATACTGGAGTGGGTTGCCATTTCCTCCTCCAGGGACATGAAAATTATGGTTTATTATATATACATTATATATATAAATATATATATATATATATAAAAATAGATTTGGTTATATATACATATGGTTAATGCAACCACAACCTTAAGGAAGACCATGGATTTTCTTCTCTATATCAGATGGTTAAAAAAAAAAAATCTCCAAAAAATTAGAAGCATTCCTCTAGAACAGATGCATGAGCTCTTTTAAAACCCCTTGACCCTGGAATATTTGGCACTCAAGTGATCACCATAGCAGTAGGCACTTTACTTTGAAGACTTTCTTAATTAGAGGAAACAAGGAAGCACATAATGATCCAGCACCTACTACATATCAGACATTATTCCAGAAAGTTCCACACACCATTCTATGTAATTTCACTAACTGTCAGAGACATTCATTACTAGCCCAGTTTTTACACATGAGGGAACACATATTCTGAGAGGTTAAATAACTTGTCACAGAATAAGCAGTGAAACTACAATTCTGACCCCGAAGTCTATTCTCCCCTCAGAACCATAATTATATTTCCATACATTAGAGGTGGTGCCTAAGATTTAGTTCTCATGTCAGAGTCTCTGGATTTGAATCCAGGCTCCCATAATTACTTACTCTGGACAAGTTACTTAGCTCCTTTTGCCTTGACTTTCCTGGTTGTAATGTGGGTAATAATGCAACTTTTTCAAAGAAGGACTCTGGAGTCAACCCAAGTAAAAGACTTGAAATAGTGCTTGGCACTAAAACAAATGTTAACTACTATTATAGAGATTGTTGTTTGAAATCAAGCTTACCTTTCACCTTGGTTTGTCTTCTTTGGGCATAGAACAGCATGTTGGCACAACTTTGAGGGCAGGATGGGTTGCCTGGACCCATCAGCCAGGAAAGCGGAGGACTGGCCAGGACTGGGCTTCTCTTCGTCCAGCCAGGAAGGACTAACCAGTGTGCAGGGGGTCCCAGAAGCCCTGAGGAGCTGGGCTGCCTCTGCCTGACTGGATCCATTTGATAGGCCAGGGGTGGGTGAGCATAGGGTTTGGGAGACAAAGGATCCTGAAAAGAATAGAAAGTTGAGAATCTCTCTAAGTTTAGTAATGCCACACTTTCCCAAAGGCCATCTAGGGGATTCAGACCATATCAAACCTCTATCTGCTGGGGCAGGTCAAAACTGACCCCAGAATATGCATAACAAGGCTCATATCATAAGCTGACTTATCCAGGAATTGGTGGCAAAAGTGGGATTTTGTCTGCTGAGGCTTGGAGGGGACAGTGATGCATAATGAGGACGCACCAGGACCTGAGTCTAGCTTGGCTGAAAGAGCCAGGCAGGGTCCGCAGGGCAGGCAGACAAAGGTCCAGGGTGGTGCTTAGTTGGTATCATGGGAGCTGGTCTGGGCAGAGAAGCAGGTGGCACTGGGCATGAAGGAGGATGAACTGAGCAACACTGTGAGGGCTTAGGGAGGACAGGCCCCTGGGTCCAGGGAGTTAAGTCCAAGGCAGAGCCAAGGAGCAGCAAACAAGGATAGGTCTGGGCCGTGACCTTTGCCCCATGTCAGACGAAGCTGGTGCTGGTGGGTGAGGATGGGGGTCCAGTGACAGAGGGGCCAGCTGCCACTGTGGTGATAGGGCATGAAAAGGGCACTGTGCTTGGGGGCAGAGTCCAGGCCCACACCTAGCTAGATGTACACTTGGGGCCATTTCCTTCAGCCTGGCGGAGCCTCAGTTTTCCCATTATTAATTGGGGATAATGCTATCTGCTTTATGTGGCAAAGTACAGACACTAAAGGAAGGGACAATGCCTGTGCAGCCGCTTAAGGAAAAGGAGGGTGTGGTATGGGGAGGCCTCATCCCAGCCCTTCTCTGCATCCCAGTTATTCCTACCTACTCCTGCCAGCTCCTTGAATCTTATTCTGTAAAAGGTCATCTAATCTATAAAAGGGAGATAAAAATAACAACCTCACATTGATACCTACCAGGTTCTTGGCCTTCCCTAAGCAATAGAAATCGGAGAAGGCAATGGCACCCCACTCCAGAACTCTTGCCTGGAAAATCCTATGGACGGAGGAGCCTGGTAGGCTGCAGTCCATGGGGTCGCTAAGAGTTGGATATGACTGAGCGACTTCACTTTCACTTTCCACTGTCATGCATTGGAGAAGAAAATGGCAACCCACCCCAGTGTTCTTGCCTGGAGAATCCCAGGGACGGGGGAGCCTAGTGGGCTGCCATCTATGGGGTCGCACAGAGTCGGACATTACTGAAGTGACTTAGCAGCAACAGCAGCAGCAGCAGCAGCAGAGGCCAGACAAGAAATTCAAGCAAGCTTTTCCTGGGAGGCCTCTACTGCAGCCATGAGGCATGGAAAACAAGTAACGTTTTTCCTTGCTCACTCCGATGGGGAGGCGGGAGAACTTGTTCTGTATATGGGATGAGGGTAAGGGTGTGCCCAGGGGTTGGGCTGGCTTAGGTGGTTTGCCCACCACTTAGGTGGGGCTGTGTGCAGGGGGCATGCTCAGTACCCTGGTTTGCTCCCAACAACCTGTTCTTGCTCTTCAGGCTCTTCAAAACTGGCAGTTGGGATTTTTGGTCTCTTTGTATCTTTTGGGTGCAGAATTTGCCCCAGTTGTACCTGCCCACAGTTATTTTTAGTCCCACACAGTTTCTTTGTATCTTGTCGCTCAAGGAGAGGTGTGTCCAGGTGCAAGCATAGCAGCACTGCAGCAAAGGGTCCCAGGTCCCAGCCAGTCTCAGTCTCATGGTGCCTCTGAAGACTTTTGGTGCCAAAAATGTTAGAGGCATTAATCTGAGGCAGAGTGGGTGCTCCTTGAGGGCCCGGGGGACCTGGGAGGGAGCTAGACCCTGGCCGAGAGCCATGTGCCCTGCAGAAGAGCACTGCTGTCCAGCAGCTCTGAGTGGCAGGGTCTGGGATCCTGCTCAGTGACCAGGCAAGGCCACTCCGTGCTGGGGCCTCATTTCACCTTGAGCAAGTCAAAGCCTGCATGTGTTATGTCGGGTTTCACCTTCCATCAAGTCTCCACCACACTGAAATACAAGCATCTCCATCATGGGCTAGGGCAGCTGCCCTGTCTCCTCTGGGTGACACCTGCAAGGTGGATCTGAGTGTCCCTCAGTGTCCCCACAGGCCTTTGCACTCCCCGGACATGGGACATGGTGGCAGTTAGAGGGACAGGTAATGGTGATATATGCCGAACTTCATCAGCTCGGGAGGCAGGTGGCTTTAATGGCTATCTTGGAGGTGACATTCCATTAGGGGTGATTGAACTTAATGTTAATGGCAGGATGACTTCCTATTTCATCATCCTCTCCCATGCCTGAAGGTCAGTGGGAAAACTTTCTTTCCTCCAGGAATGATACTCCAAAAATCCATGTAACACCGTGCCAATCTGGCTTAATGCTCAAATACTGAGGGGTCTGGGAACTGTTTTGCACAAACAGATTTGTTTGTCAATGTGAATCTCTCAGTTCAGTGACTCCAGAGCCAGATGGCACAGGGGTCAATGTTGATCCCACCACTCGCTGGCTGTGTGGCCTTGGGAAACCTACTTAACCTCTCTGTGTCTCAGTTTCCTCCTCTGTAAGGTTAGGTGATGACAGCGTGCATTCCCCGGGATCATTGTGCAGATTACACATTTTGGTAGATGTAAAACAGCTCACAGTACCTGAAACATGGAGATTGCTGTGAAAGTGAAAGGAAAGTGAAAGTCACTCAGTCGTGTCTGATTCTTTGCGACCCCATGGACTATATAGTCTGTGGAATTCTCCAGGGCAGAATACTGGAGTGGGTAGCCATTCCCTTCTCCAGGGGATCTTCCCAACTCAGGGATTGAACCCAGGTCCCCCTTCCCATTGCAGGCAGATTCTTTACCATCTGAACCACAAGGGAAGGGAAAGGAATAAACAGTCGTTTATAAAACATGCTCAGACCCACAAGTGAACAAACAGTGGAGCTAAGGTGAAGGGTTCAGGAAGGAGTAGGTGAGTGTGGAAAAGTACCTCAGGAATGATCAGAGGGGTGTCAGAAAGGCAGGCTCACAGGTTTTGACCAAGTCCAGAATGATATATCCTTGAGTAGAGAGTTTCCAAATGTTTCCCAAGAGGAAAAGACAATGGGCAAGATGTATTTTTGGAGGCTCTTTCCTGACAGTGGGAATGGAAAGAAATCAATATATATGAGGGCCATTAGGAAGGAGGGACCTGCAGTACCTTGGGGGCTCGTAGGATGTGGGGTGAAGGGGCAGGAGAGGTCTAGGGTGACTTTGAGGCGTCACCACCAGCATGGGAGGAGCTGGACTGGAGGGAGGAGGGTGAATGGGTTTTTGGACAGCAGGAGGACGTGGTTGCTGGGGGCCACTCTGGAGCTGGGTCAGGGGTGGAGATGTAGATTTGGGAGTTGGCTGCTGACATGAGAGGGGTTCTCAGCTCTTGGGATGGGGGAGAGAGAAGGGAAAGCATAAAGCATTGAGGAGATGCACAGGGAATATTTGTGGGGTTAGAGGCTGACAAAGGAAAAAGCAGAGTGGGAAGAGGGCCAGAGGAAGAACAAGCTGCGGTGCTGGCGGCGTCAGGGTGAAGGTAATATGCTGCAGGAAGGCCAAGGTGGGGTGATGCAGAAGGGCAGGTGCTGCTCGATCAGCCTCTGGGCAACCAGTCTGGGTGCAGAGTTATAGGGAGGGGCTCGGCAGGAAGGATGCCTTCAGGGTGTTGGGCCGTCTGCAGTGGGATTCAGTTTTAAGAACTTCTGCAAAGTGCCAGAAATGACAAGATACTGTCTTCCTCTAAGGGAGAAATGGCGGCAGGCCGGGCAGTGAGCAAGTCCCATTTGTCTATTCACTGGCCTGCCTTCTGAAGGCCAGACCAGGAAATGGTGAACAGATGGAGAGGTTGGGCCTCTTAGTCATGTAATTTTGAGCACTCTGGGCCCCAGTGTCCTGGGGCGGGTGGTATTTGGACTGAATGGTGCCTGAGGTCCCCTTCTGCCCTCTCTGCCCATAAGCCCCATAGCTAAGTAGTTCCTGTGCTAGGCTGACCTCTGAGGGTCAGGTTCTAATCCCCAGAGACCACTTTCATTGGCACCGCAGCCCCCTAATATGTGTGGGTCATGTGACTCTCACTGTGATAGGAATAACTCATGACTACACAAGCATTTACGGATTGCAAACTACTCATGAGTGTGTTCACATGTGAGCTGAGTGTCATCATCTTTTTTTTTAACCACTACAAAGCAAAGCTTTACTGTATTTCTCAGTGACTGAACTTAAGAATGTGATGGAATGCAACCAGAGATGATCATACCAAGTAAGTCAGAAAGAGAAAGACAAACACCATATGATACCACTTATATGAAGCTACAGTATCACATAAAGGAACTTATCTATGAAACAGAAACAGAATCTCAGATACAGAGAACAGACTGATGGTCGTCAGGGTGTGGGGGCAGGGGTTGAGGGGCGGATGGAGTGGGAAGTTGGGGTTAGCAGTAGGCCTTCACGTATAGAGTGAATAAACAACAAGATCCTATTGTACAGCACAAAGAACTATATTCAGTGTCCTATGATGAACCATACTGGAAAAGAGTATATATGTGTGTTAGTGGCTCAGTCGTGTCTGACTCTTTGTGACCCCATGAAATGTAGCCCCCCAGGCTCCTCTGTCCATGGAATTCTTCAGTCAAGGATACTGGAGTGGGTTGCCATTTCCTCCACCAGGGTATCTTCCCCACTCAGGGATCGAACCCCAGTCTCCTGCATTGCAAGCAGATTCTTTACCATCTGAGCCACCAGGGAGCGAATAGAAGTGTGCAACTGAATCACTTTGCTGTTTAACAGAAATTAACACAACAGTGTAAGTCAACTATGCTGCTGCTGCTGCTGCTAAGTCGCTTCAGTTGTGTCCGACTCTGCAACCCCATAGACAGCAGCCCATTCTCCAGGCAAGAACACTGCAGTGGGTTGCTATTTCCTTCTCCAATGCATGAAAGTGAAAAGTGAAAGTGAAGTCTCTTAGTCATGTCTGACTCTTTAGCGACCCCATGGACTACAGCCCACCAGGCTCCTCCGTCCATGGGATTCTCCAGGCAAGAGTACTGGAGTGGGATGCCATTGCCTTCTCCAAAGTCAACTATACTTTGGTTTAAAAAATAACATGCTGGAGAATATGTTAACAATGCAGATTAAATTTAACAGGGTATGGCATGTGTCCATTCCATTGTGAATGGCACAAAGAATTTTTTAAGATAGAAAATTCTGCCAATGTTAAAAAGTTATTTCATAAGACAAAGTCACATTATTCAAAGATGAGTAAAATTCGAGCATCAGTTCAGTTCAGTTCAGTTCAGTTGCTCAGTCATGTCCGACTCTTTGTGATACCATGAATTGCAGCATGCCAGGCCTCCCTGTCCATCACCAACTCCCGGAGTTCACTCAGACTCACATCCATCAAGTCGGTGATGCCATCCAGCCATCTCATCCTCTGTCGTCCCCTTCTCCTCCTGCCCCCAATCCCTCCCAGCATCAGAGTCTTTTCCAATGAGTCAACTCTTCACATGAGGTGGCCAAAGTACTGGAGTTTCAGCTTTAGCATCATTCCTTCCAAAGGAATCCCAGGGCTGATCTCCTTCAGAATGGACTGGTTGGATCTCCTTGTAGTCCAAGGGACTCTCAAGAGTCTTCTCCAACACCACAGTTCAAAAGCATCAATTCTTCGGCGCTCAGCCTTCTTCACAGTCCAACTCTCACATCCATACATGACCACTGGAAAAACCATAGCCTTGACTAGACGAACCTTTGTTGGCAAAGTAACGTCTCTGCTTTTCAATATGCTATCTAGGTTGGTCATAACTTTCCTTCCAAGGAGTAAGCGTCTTTTAATTTCATGGCTGCAGTCACCATCTGCAGTGATTTTGGAGCCCAGAAAAATAAAGTCTGACACTGTTTCCACTGTTTCCCCATCTATTTCCCATGAAGCGATGGGACCAGATGTCATGATCTTCGTTTTCTGAATGTTGAGCTTTAAGCCAAAATTTTCACTCTCCACTTTCACTTTCATCAAGAGGCTTTTTAGTTCCTCTTCACTTT
Organism: Bos mutus; assembly: GCF_027580195.1. NCBI lineage: Eukaryota > Metazoa > Chordata > Mammalia > Artiodactyla > Bovidae > Bos > Bos mutus. The sequence continues at coordinate 38,023,229 of NC_091644.1, forward strand.
CTGCCTTAAGGGTGGTGTCATCTGCATATCTGAGGTTATTGATATTTCTCCCGACAATCTTAATTCCAGCTTGTGCTTCTTCCAGTCCAGCGTTTCTTATGATGTACTCTGCATATAATTAAATAAGCAGGGTGACAATATACAGCCTTGGCGTACTCCTTTTCCTTTTTGGAACCAGTCTGTTGTTCCATTTTATTGTCTTGTTTACATGGTCAAAAATTCAAGGTTCAGTAGCTTGACCATACTCACACAGCTAGGCAACGGCAGAGCTGGAATTTGAACCCAGACACTTACACTCTAAGTTTCCATCACGACACACTATTTTAAAATTTAAGTGGATTAGAATAAATTGTTTGAGTAGTGTGAAGAATTTTGTATGACTCCTTGAAATGTTTAGCAAAACTGATATGGCCAAATTTGAGCTAGTTGTGGGGCTATTTGACGTCTCCAGTATGGAAACAGTTGGTTTTAACCTTTTTTTCCTGTTTGCAGATAAGGAAAGCACAGCCACTCCGGATCAGCCTTATGTTGCTGCTTCTGGATCTGCTGACTTGGATGGTGACCGTAGTGACTCATGGGTGCTCAGCTTATAGCTGTCTAGGACCAGTGGGTGATGGTAGATTCCCAACAGTAGCATCTCTGGTTTGGAGTTCCACCTGCACAACTTCCAGAGCCCAAGCCCTTCCTTTCTGTGGAAGTTAAGTGTCTGGAGTGACCTCAAAGATTCTCCTTAGTGGGACATAGCTTTGCACGCTAGCTGTCACTCTGGAGTCCTTTCCTATTCTGGCTGGAGCTCTGCTGATCCACTGGGTTCCTGTCCTGCTGTTGTGGGTTGGCTTTGATGTGACCTTGAGATTAGCTGCTGCCACACGGAGGTCTATCTTCCTGGTGTTGACCACCTTCTCTCTGGTCCAATGCTTCCTGATGAAAAGGAGGGGGTAATCCCCTCCTGCAAGTCAAAGAACACTGACTCAGCTACTTCTCTGCCAGGTAATATCACTGGACTGGATGGAGGAAGGTCCTGTCCTCTGCTGGTTGGCCCAGGACCTCTCCGTGTGTGGTCGGGTTTCTCCAGATGGCAGTGGCATGTTCGCCTTGACTGATGGGTTGCCCTATTCCTTTAGCACTTTTGTGGGAAAAAACAGAAAAAACACTCTGCAGTGCCCTGTCCCCTCTGAAGAGTGGGTGAGTCTTTGTCTCCAGGGGACCCAAGATGGTTTTCTCAGTCACTGAGCTTGTGAACCAGGCCTGAGTTATCCTTTCTTCTGCAGGTTTTAATTAGGGGGAAAAAGTGTTCTTGCAGAAACTGGCACTGTGAGTTTGGATCTGGAGGGATCTTGGACTTTGGCAGCGCGGTTGGGGAGGGGGCCAGGGGGCGTGATCCTGCTTAATGCCTAGGGCAGCGGAAGTCCAGCTCCCCCATCTTGTCTCTAGAATCCCTCTGTATCCCCCATTTCAGGCCAGGTCATCACTTGACCCGGGCAGCACCAGGCGGGTGATAAATCCATGCCACCCATCAGTAACAGAACAAAAGCATTCTCCCTAGCCCGGGAACTGGAGCAGTCTGGGAACTGGAGCCTCCCCAAACCAAATCAGCTGACGTGAACGGAGCTCAGGCTGGTGGGAACAGGACATTTTGTGGAGACACTGGCGTCTGTTCCCTCCCAGAGCCCCACACCCCTCAGCGCTTTTCCTTGAAGTCCGAAATAGCGGAACGAGCATATTCTTTCCTGGGGCAGCTGCTCTGCTTACTTCCAACATGTTGTGCTTCCAGAGCTCAGAAAATCAGAGGCATCAAAGGAGAGAAGCTGCGAGTGCTCAGCCCGCAGGGATAGGCGGCTTTGGAGACTCCAGTTTGCTTTTTTCTTTCCATGTGCGTCAGATGTGCCGTCTCATCTTGCAGCGCCCGGCCAGCTCTCACTCTTCCGCAAAGCTGTGGCTGGGGCGCCCTTCTGGCTGGAAAAATGTTTAAAGTTGGGGTGACAGGCAGCAATCCCTGGCGCTGGGAGAGAAACGCAGATAACTAAACCAAACATGAGAGCAGTTGCACATGTGTCATCCTGACAAGATGTAAGTCAGGTCGGATCTGGGTCCAGCTGTAGCCCTGAAAGCTAGAGAGGGAATATTCTCGGCTTGGGAGCCTTCTCTTTCTTCAGCTGCTTGCGAACCCGTTGTTGAAGTTGATTGATGTCCTAACTCAGTGGCCATGTTGGCTTCAAAGCAGGCATTGGCTGCTCCTCTTGCTGATTTCATAGCATCCTCTGTTGATTTCAGCTTTTACAAATAGGCCAGGGACTGCATCCACGTGGGGCCTCCTTCTGGGTTTCCTGGTCTCTCCGGCAGCCATACTTGTCTGTTCATGTTTGACCTTGCCTTCCTCCAAAGTCAGGTTTAGACTTCGGAAAATGCTTGACAAATGCAAAAACGATAGGTTTAACAGGAGCCTGAGGCATCATTGGGAAAGCTTAATTTAGTTTACTTTTGTTTTAGGACAGGTCATTCATTTTCTTGGTTCATAAATCAAAGCTATAAAAATCCTGGCTTCTATTCTCGTTCCCATCAACCCCAACCCAAGCGAATACTTATATTAGTTTCTTGGGTGTCTTTAACAAATACAAGCAAATATGTGTGTATTTATGTATTTGAAAACATATATGCGCTTCCTTTCCTCTTTCCCAGAAAATAAAATGCAAATGGCTCATAAAAGAATGGAAGGCTCCTCAGTCTCACTTAAGAGAAATGCAAATTAAAATGACAATGAAATACTAGCGTGGCAAGGCTGACGAAAGTTAACATTCTGTGCAAACTGGTTTGCACTTTGCTCTTTTCACCTAATTGTATATCTTGGAGATCTTTCAAATCGGTGCATAAAGAGTATCTTCACTAATTTTTACAGCTTTATAGTATCCTATTTATGGATACACCGTAAATTTGTTTAACTAGTTTCCTATTGATGGACCCTTGGGTTGCTTCCAATCTTTTGTTACTATAAACAGTGCCAACCAGGACACTTCCTGTATGTGCTGGTACATCTGTAGGATAAATTTTGGCAAGGAGGACTGTTGGATCAAGGGATAAGTGTGTTTATAGTATTTTTAAGGTTTTCCAGATACCTTCAATGGGATTGTGTAGTATGTACAACTTTTCAGTTCAGTTCAGTTCAGTTCAGTCGCTCAGTCATGTCCGACTCTTTGTGACCCCATGAACTGCAGCATGCCAGGCCTCCCTGTCCATCACCAACTCCTGGAGTTCACTCAGACTCACGTCCATCGAGTCAGTGATGCCATCCAGCCGTCTCATCCTCTGTTGTCCCCTTCTCCTCCTCTAGTGATAAATGAAGACCCTCCTTCCCCACAGCTTTGTCACAGTGGCATTTCATTGCAGTTTTAATTTGCATTTCTCTTATTCTAAAGTGAAATTGAGCACCATTCAATTCTTTTAAGAGCCATTTGCCTTTCCTCTTCTATGAGTTGCCACTGCATATCCTTTGCCCATTGAAACAAAAATTGTCTTATTGGCTTGGCCCCCTTTCCTTAATAACTCTGGGAACTCTTGATATGTTAAGGGAAGATTAGTTCTCTGCGATAGGAGTTGTAAATATTAACCCCACAATGTTGTCTTTTGATTTTGCTTACGGTGTGTGTGTATCTAAGTGAAATCAATTTTTAGGTGATAGAATATAGTAATCTTTTTCAGGGTTATGGATTCTGGATAAAAGAAAGGCTTTCCATACTTAATAAAGAAAGCTGAGCACCAAAGAATTGATGTTTTTGAACTGTGGTGTTGGAGAAGACTCTTGAGAGTCCCTCGGACTGCAAGGAAATCAAACCAGTCAGTCCTAAAGGAAATCAGTCCTGAATATTCATTGGAAGGACTGATGCTGAAGCTGAAACTCCAATATTGTGGCCACCTGATGCGAATAACTGACTCAATGGAAAAGTTGGACACAACTGAGCTGAACTGAACTGAACTCCCATACTTCAAGGTTCTAGAGTATGTTTTTTTTTTCTAGTACTTTAATGGTTTCATTTTTTTAATGTTTATACCTTTGGGAGTTGATGCTATGGAATGATCTTATAACATGGAGAAAGGCATATTCATCACTCGTCTGTTCCCTTGGAGACAGAAGGCAAAATGGAATTAGCAGGCGTCCTGTAATGACCCAGGGACTCCTGGGTGGTATAGTGGTAGAGAATCTCCTGACAGTGCAGGAGATGCAAGAGACGTGGGTTCAGTCCCTGGGTCGGGAAGCTCTCCTGGAGTAGGAAATGGAAATCCACTGCAGTATTCTTGCCTGGAAAATTCCATGGATAGAGGAGCCTGGCAAGCTACAGTTCATGGGGTCACAAAGAGTTGGATATGACTGAGCACTTAGGCACACAGCTGTGATGACCCAGTGAGAGACACTTACCACAATGGGCTCTGTCTTGGTTGTGGTCTAGGGAGGATTGGGCAGGCCCTACACCAGCACCCCAGTGCCCTTGGGGTCTCTCATAGTTTATTCAGCCAAGGACTTGGGGGTTTGTCTGAGACTCAGGGACCTTTCACGGAACAAAGTTTTGTTTCTTTTTCACTTTTACTGATTGCAAATAAGAGGGAGAATCTGTTATCAATCCCTATACATTACACTTGCTTTCATCCGTATGTCATCTTATCCTGTCCTCTGAACCGTTCTCCACAGGATTCTCTCTGATTTTACAGGTAAAGAGATGGAGGCTCAGGCAGGCAGTTGACTTGCCTAATGCCATTCATTTGGCTAGTAAGTAGATGAGGCAAAGTACAGGTCACAGGACACCTGCTAATTTCATTTTGCCTTCCGTCTCCAAGGGAACAGATGAGTGATGGGTCTCCATGCTTTTCTCCATGTTCTAAGATCATTCCACAGCATCAGCTCCCACAGGTACAAACATTAAGGTCCAGAACAGTCTCTGGGCAGCCCATTCCCCTTCTTTAATGATAGAAGCTCTGCCTTTACCTGGTTTGCTTATGGGTTTCAATTTAAGCTTTGGCTTCAAGAATGGATCTACTGCAAGAGTTTGTGTTCTCCAGACAGGAGAACATTTTTTAGTGCTTCTCATCCTCAGCAATGGGTTTTGGCTTGACCAGCACCACCCCACATCACTTCTGTCCCTGCTTCCATGCTCATGACTGTTACCCTCTCTGCCTAGTAGATCTGAAGGGTCCCAATCCACTGAGGGCATTACTAGGAGTTGAAAGCTCAGTGGGGTCTCAGGGCTGGGAGCTAGCAATGGCAGCTGCAAAGATGATTCCTCAACTGACTCAGCCCAGCTCTGGGCCTCCTCCAACCCACTGCCACCACTGGCTTCATGCTGGAAGACTCCCAGTACAGTAGAGCTGATGTTTTTCTCAAGGGCTGAAATATGGGGGGAAACTGCCACCAGCCACCCTCTCCGCTTTCCCTCCCTCCTCACACCACAACAAAATGTTGTGGGGTATCTCCAACCAATACCAACAGTTACTCAGTGATACCTTTGGTAAGAAGTAGAAACTAAGGTATTACTCAAAATCAAGCTGAGGGACGTTTACAGGTATTGATATTTGAGCTTATTATAACTTTTTACAGAGTGAATTTCCTTCTGCATTTAAGGACTAATAGGCTTTGATGCTTCTATCATCATTTCATTCAGTGGTGTTTAAGAATACTAGAAACAAAAACATTTCTAACAACATCATCATTATCATTATCCTTCAGCATCTAAGTTAGGTGGACTCTATCATGAATGGTTAAGTCAGCATCATCATTCCGATCACCATTACTAATAGAATAATATGGGGTTAAACAATCAGGCTTCATGGAAGGAGCTCAGTGCCAGAGGCTTGATACCAAGCTTAAAAAAACTTAGTTTTAGAGAAAGAATGCAAATCAAAACTACACTGAGATATCACCTCACGCTGGTTAGAATGGTCACCATCAAAAAGCCTACAAATAATAAATGCTGGAGAGGGTGTGGAGGAGAAGGAACTCTCCTGTGCAGATGGTGGGAATGCAAACTGGTGCAGCCACTATGAACACTATGGAGGTCCCTCAAAACACTAGAAACAGAGCCCCCACACAATCCTGCAATCCCACTCCTGGGAGAGTATTGGGAGAAAATTTTAATTTGAAAAGATACGTGAACCGCAATGCTCATGGCAGCGCTATTTACAGTAGCCATGGAAACCACTTGGAAACATTCTAAAAGTCCGCTGACAGATGAATGGATAAAGATGTGGTACGTATATACAATGGCATACTACTCAACCATTAAAAAAGAATGAAATGATGCCATTTTCAGCAATCTGTATATACATGTCTGGACCTAGAGATTATGATAATAAGTGAAGTGAGATAGAGAAAGACAAATACCATCTGATATCACTTATATGTGGAACCTAAGAGAGATGCAAAAGAACTTATATACAAAACAGAAATAGACTCGTTGTTGCTCAGTCACTAAGTTGTGTCTGACTCTTTGTGACCCCGTGGACTGCAGCGCTCCAGGCTCCTCTGTTCACTGTCTCCCAGAGTTTACTCAAAGTCGTGGAAATAGACTCACAGACATAGAAAACACATTTAGGGTAACCAAAGGGGAAAGGGTGGGGAAGGATAGATTAGGAGCTTGGAATGAACATAAACACACTTGTATATATAAAATAGATAACCAACAAAGACCTACTGTGTAGCACAGGGAACGATACTCAATAATTTTCATAGCATATGGGGGAAAAGATGTATATTTATACCTATATCTATATATATACACACTGTAAATCAAGAATACTTGAATAAAATTTAAAAAGAGGGAAAATGGCCCTCTGTAGAGAGGAGGCCATTTATTTCACATTCCTTGCAGATATGAAGGCTCATTCTAGGAGAGCACCGTCCTCTGCTCCCTCTGGTGTTCCGGAGCAGTTTCAGCTTGTGAGGATCTTGCGTCCTGTGCAGAACCCTGGGACAGGATAGCTGTGTTTCATGATCAGCCCCTGGGCTGTGTGGGGGCAGGCAGGTGTGTTCAGAACCCAGAGTCCACTTTTTGCATCCTTCTCCTCTTGTCATGGACAAGGCAGTGCAGGAACCTTCCATCAGACTTGATGGGAACAGGCTTAAACTTTTGGGGATAGCAGTGCAAAAATGAGCAATGAGGTGTCACGCGGGGTCTGTAGCTGGGGACAATTTTTACTCTTCCTATTTAACAAACATTGGATAGTGGCGGTATGTCCGTGACCCTGTCTTAAGTTAGGCTCCTAGCAGCAGACCCTGAGAAGTGCTTCCTGGAGAAATGTGGTAGGAGAGATGGGGGAGTTGGATCAGGAAGGGAGCCCAGCAGAGGATGGCTCCTACTCAATCCTTCCTGGGAGCAAGCTTTTCAGTGACCCGGGGCCTATGCTCAGGGAGGCCCTGGCCTGGGACTAATGCTCTTGAAATTCTTAATCACTTTGGAACAAGGGATGTGCCTTTCCATTTCGCACTGTGTGTGTTAGTCCCTCAGTTGGGTCTGACTCTTTCTGACCCCGTGGACTGTGGCCTGCCAGGCCTCTCGGTCCATGGGATTTCCCAGGCAAGAATACTGGAGTGGGTTGCCATTCCCTTCTCCAGGAGATCATTCCAACCCAAGGATCGAACCTGAGTCTCCCACCTTGCAGGCAGATTCTTTACCATCTGAGTCACCAGGGAAGCCTTGCAAATTCTGTATACGGTCCTGGCCACAGGGGAACTCCTGAGTGTGGTCACCTCAGGGCTGCCCCCGCTGGGGGCCAGGGGACCTGAGCTTTATAGTTCTGTCATTAGCTATCAGCACCCCTTAAATATTCCCAAGTTTTTCTGGTTCCTTTTATAAGAAGGCAGAACTACTCTAGGGGCTTTAGGGCAGTCCTCTGAAAAAGAGCAGCCAGGGGGTGGCTGTTGGAAATGCCAGCATCTTGAAGGGGTGGCAGCTTCCAAATTCAGGGCCAAATTCTTCACACCTCTTGAGGCCAAGTTCAGGTCACGCAGTGGCTTCAGTTCTACTAGGAGTCCTCGGTCCTTCTCTTCATCTACCGCTTCTGATTATGGATAAACAGGGAAAGTAAAAGAATGATAAACAAGGTTAAATAAATGATAAATGATGCCAACTGCTAGGAATGCTGTGATTCTCCTTCCCAGGGGGACGATTCCTCACAAATCCACTGTGCTCAGGTTGGAACTGCGTCATTGCACCCGTCAGCTTTGCCTTGTTGTGTTCAGTTCAGTTTAGTTGCTCAGTTGTGTCTGACTCTTTGTGACCCCATAAATTGCAGCATGCCAGGCTTCCCTGTCCATCACCAACTCCTGGAGCTTGCTCAAACTCATGTCCATTGAGTCAGTGATGCCATCCAACCATCTCATCCTCTGTCATCCCCTTCTCCTCCTGCCCCCAATCTTTCCCAGCACAGGGTCTTTTTCAATGAGTCAGTTCTTCGCATCAGGTGGCCAAAATATTGGAGTTTCAGCTTCAGCATCAGTCCTTCAGTGAATACGCAGGACTGATTTCCTTTAGGACTGACTGGTTTGATTTCCTTGCAGTCTGAGGGACTCTCAAGAGTCTTCGCCAACATCATAGTTCAAAAGCATCAATTCTTCAGTGCTCAGCTTTCGTTATGGTCCAACTCTCACATCTATACATGACTACTGGAAAAACCATTGCTTTGACTAGATGGACCTTTATTGGCAAAGTAATGTCTCTGCTTTTTAATATGCTGTCTAGGTTGGTCATAGCTTTTCTTCCAAGGAGCAAGCGTTTTTTAATTTCATGGCTGCAGTCACCATCTGCAGTGATTTTAGAGCCCCCAAAAATAAAGTGTCAGTGTTTCCATTGTTTCCCCATATATTTGCCTTGATGTGATGGGACTGGATGCCATGATCTTTTTGAATGTGGAGTTTAAAGCCTGCTTTTTCTCTCTCCTCTTTCACTTTTCATCAAGAGGCTCTTTTGTTCCTCTTTACTTTCTGCCATAAGGGTGGTGTCATCTGCATATCTGAAGTTATTGATATTTCTCCTGTCAATCTTGATTCCAGCTTGTGCTTCATCCAGCCTGGCATTTTGCATGATCTACTCTGCATATAAGTTAAATAAATATACAGCCTTGACATACTCCTTTCCCTATTTGGAGCCAGTCTGTTGTTTCATGTTCAGTTCTAACTGTTCCTTCTTGTCCTGCATACAGATTTCTCAGGGGGCAGGTCAGGTGGTCTGGTATTCCCATCTCTTTCAGAATTTTCCACAGTTTGTTGTGATCCACACAGTCAAAGGCTTTGGCATAGACAATAAATCAGAAATAGATGTTTTTCTAGAACTCTCTTGCTTTTTCCATGATCCAGCGGATGTTGGCAATTTGATCTCTGGTTCCTCTGCCTTTTCTAAATCCAGCTTGAACATCTGGAAGTTCACAGTTCACATATTGCTGAAGCCTCGCTTGGAGCATTTTGAGCATTACTTTACTAGCGTGTGAGATGAGTGCAATTGTGCGGTAGCTTGAGCATTCTTTGGCATTGCCTTTCTTTGGGATTGGAATGAAAACTGACCTTTTCCAGTCCTGTGGCCACTGCTGAGTTTTCCAAATTTGCTGGCATATTGAGAGCACTTTCATAGCATCATCTTTCAGGATTTGAAATAGCTCAACTGGAATTTCTTCATCTCCACTAGCTTTGTTCATAGTAGTGCTTCCTAAGGCCCATTTGACCTCGCATTCCAGGATATCTGGCTCTGGGTGAGTAATAAGACCATTGTGGTTATCTGGGTCATTAAGATCTTTTTTGTATGGTTCTTCTGCGTATTTTTGCCACCTCTTAATATCTTCTGCTTCTGTTAGGCCCATACCATTTCTGTCCTTTATTGTGCTCATCTTTACATGAAATGTTCCCTTGGTATCTCTAATTTTCTTGAAGAAAATTCTGTTGTTTTCCTCTATTTCTTTGCACTGATTACTGAGGAAGGCTTTCTTATCTCTCCTTGCTATTCTTTGGAAATCTGCATTCAAATGGGTATATCTTTCCTTCTCCTTTGCCTTTGGCTTTTCTTCTTTTCTCAGCTATTTGTAAGGGCTCCTCAGACAACCATTTTACCTTTTTCATTTCTTTTTCTTGGGGATGGTCTTGATCACTGCCTCCTGTACCGTGTCACGAACCTCCATCTATAGTTCTTCAGGCTCTCTGTCTATCAGATCTAATCCCTTGAATCTATTTGTCACTCCACCATATAATTGTAAGGGATTTGATTTAGGTCATACCAGAAAAACATCCATTTCTGCTTTATTGACTATGCCAAAGCCTTTGACTGTGTGGATCACAATAAACTGTGGAAAATTCTGAAAGAGATGGGAATACCAGACTGCCTGACCTGCCTCTTGAGAAACCTATAAGCAGGTCAGGAGACAACAGTTAGAACTGGACATGGAGCAACAGACTGGTTCCAAATAGGAAAAGGAGTATGTCAAGGCTGTATATTGTCACCCTGCTTATTTAACTTCTATGCAGAGTACATCATGAGAAATGCTGGGCTGGAAGAAGCACAAGCTGGAATCAAGATTGCCCGGAGAAATATCAATCACCTCAGATATGCAGATGACACCACCCTTATGGCAGAAAGTAAAGAGGAACTAAAAAGCCTCTTGATGAAAGTGAAAGAGAAAAGTGAAAAAGTTGGCTTAAAGCTCAACATTCAGAAAACAAAGATCATGGCATCCGGTCCCATCACTTCATGGGAAATAGATGGGGAAACAGTGTCAGACTTTATTTTTGGGTGCTCAAAAATCACTGCAGATGGTGACTGCAGCCATGAAATTAAAAGATGCTTACTCCTTGGAAGGAAAGTTATGACCAACCTAGATAACATATTGAAAGGCAGAGACATTACTTTGCCAACAAAGGTCCATCTAGTCAAGGCTATGGTTTTTCCAGTGGTCATGTATGGATGTGAGAGTTGGACTGTGAAGAAAGCTGAGTGCCGAAGAATTGATGCTTTTGAACTGTGGTGTTGGAGAAGACTCTTGAGAGTCCCTTGGACTGCAAGGAGATCCAACCAGTCCATTCTGAAGGAGATCAGCCCTGGGATTTCTTTGGAAGGAATGATGCTCAAGCTGAAACTCCAGTACTTTGGCCACCTCATGTGAAGAGTTGACTCATTGGAAAAGACTCTGATGCTGGGAAGGATTGGGGGCAGGAGGAGAAGGGGACGACAGAGGATGAGATGGCTGGATGGCATCACTGACTCGATGGACGTGAGTTTGAGTGAACTCTGGGAGTTGGTGATGGACAGGGAGGCCTAGCGTGCTGCAGTTCATGGAGTCGCAAAGAGTCGGACATGACTGAGTGACTGAACTGAACTGAACTGAATGGTCTAGTGGTTTTCTCTACTTTCTTCAATTTAAGTCTGACTTTGGCAATAAGAAGTTCATGATCTGAACCACAGTCAGCTCCTGGTCTTGTTTTTGCTGACTGTATAGAGCTTCTCCATCTTTGGCTGTAAAGAATATAATCAATCTGATTTTGGTATTGACCATCTGGGGATGTCCATGTGTCGAGTCTTCTCTTGTGTTGTTGGAAGAGGGTATTTGGTATGACCAGTGCGTTCTCTTGGCGAACCTCTATTAGCCTTTGTTGTGTTCAGTCCTCAAATATCTTCCCAACAAAACACTCAATATGTGCATTTTTCTATTTTGCCATCTCCTATGCTCCAGTGTTTTGGTCACGTGATGTGAAGAGCAGACTTCACATCTGCTCTTTATTGGAAAAGTCCCTGATGCTGGGAAAGATTGAGGGCAAAAGGGGAAGAGGGCATCAGAGGATGAGAGGATTGGATGGCATTACCAATGCAGTGGACATGAACTGGGGCAAACTTTGGGTGATGGTGAGGGATAGGGAGGCCTGGCGTGCTGCAGTCCATGGGGTCGCAAAGAGTCAGACATGACTGGGCAACTCAGCTGCATTTTTAAAAGAGTGTCCCCTCCTTTAAAAAATTTTTTTAAAATTTATTTATTTGTGGTTGCTCTGGGTCTTCGTTGCTGTGTGCAGGTTTTCTCTAGTTGTGTCGAGAGGGGGCTCCTCTCCAGTTGCAGTGCGCGGCTTCTCACTGCGGTGGCTTCTCTTGTGGAGCACGGGCTGTTGGTGCACAGGCCTCAGGAGTTGTGGCTCACGGGCTTAGTTGCTCTGCAGCAAGTGGAATCTTCCCGGACTAAGGACCAAACCCGTGTCCCCTGCATTGGCAGGTGGATTCTTAACCACTGGACCCCTAGGGAAGTCCTGCTAAGCGTTTTTAAAGAAAATATAACTCTTACGGTTTTGAATCTTTGTACCAAGTTCCTCGAACTATATATTTTTAAAAGTTTTTCTTCTTAGCTTAAAAATAAGATTTACAACACATTTGACCCTTGGCTGGCTGTGTCTCTGACTGTCTAGATACAGCTCCTCTGCAGATTAGAGACTGGCCCAAATGTGACTAGCTTTACTGGTCTACCCAGATTTTACCATCCAGCGTTAGCTTGTGGAAGAGGCTAACAAATTCTTGACCTGAGAATTTGTCTTTTAAAGGACACAGTCATGCAGCCATCACTAGAAACTTCTAGGAGAGAAAAAGCATGCAGGCATATGAAATGAATCCTCTGAAATAGCTTGCACTGGCGTACATTTCCAGATGATGGATTCATGTCCTAAGAGCAGGAACTTCCCCACTTTTAACATTGTCCTGCCACCTACAAACATGCCCACGGGCTCTTATGTAACACGCATATCCACTAAATACACTAAATAGACAATAAACGCGAGAGCTCAGTTGTGCTACCTGCAACCTGCCACATTCTAGAAGTGTTTAAAAATTTCCTCTCTTTTACCATGTCTGAAAAATGCCTCTTTTAGCTTTTAAAGATTTTGATGTTGAAAGTTTGGTTCCTATGTCCTAAGCCTCATGTTTGTCCCTGGGTCACTGTTCTCACCAGTCACTATTAGCCAGTGACTCTTCTAGGAAGAGTCAGGAAATTGCTATCCTTTCTTCCCTCTGTCTTCACTGTCATCATGACCCATCTAACCTCATCTTGCCCTCTTCCTTTTCCTCTTAGCATTTTTCAGTGTGCTTACCTTGGATTTTAATTAAGTCCAATTTGTTGGACTGGCCATGGTGAGATACTCATTTTGACAAAAGCACACCCACTCATGTGGTTGATCTAGGGGCATCTGGCTAAAAACCAACAAGCATGGCACCACTAAACCTGAGCCTTCCTTACATGGGAAACCAGCAAAAGCACATTCTCTCTCTCTTTTTCAATTTCCTCAAAATATACATTCCCAAAGCACACAGAGAAGTGCATGCTCAGAGAAGTGCCACTGTTTACTAAAGATGCCCCACAAAGCTGAAAGAGGAAGGAGAGGATGTTTGACTATCAAAGCCAATCTGGAGGAATCTTTGAAGGAGGAAGAAGAATCTAAGAATTGGGGCAGAGGCCACTGTGAGAAGACTCTTGATGTTTTTAGGCTTGTTCTAATCCTTAACATCTCCTGTTGAATCCTGCCAGGCACTAATGTCTTCTCCATCTTCCATCATAATTTGTCCTTGGAGAGAAAGAAACTAAGCCATCTTCAGGGAGTTCTCTGGGGAATGAAGGGAAAGAGGGAGTAGATGGATGATCGACTCAGGGGATGTGTGTGTGCGGTGAGATTGGAGAGCCCTCTCTGAATCCTTCGCTTCTGCCCTCGTTTTCCACTCCACACTGTGCCACACTGAATATACATCTCAGCTTGTGAATAGTGTCTTGGACTACTGAAGAGTTAAATTATTCTGAAAGACTTCCAAAGGAGACTCTGTACTCTCCCAGTATGAGAATGACTCACTAAAGGAAATCATTACTTATATCCAATTAGTTTCTTTACAAATGCTCATTAATTTAATTTCCTAGGCAATCTTCACTTTCTATCTCAACTGGAACAGTCATAGGTAATTCCTTTTTAGGAATCCACTACAAATTTGTCCCCATGACCCAGTATGGAACTGAAGCCATCATTCTCTCTGCCTCTGTTTCTTTTCCCTCTCTCGGTCTCCATCTTTTTCTGTCTTCTTCTACTTCGCTTTGGCTTGCCATCTAATTCCATCCTACCCCACATAACCTCAAAAACTGCAGATGAAATGTTTCCATTTTAATTCTGATACTACAAGACTATTTTGCAACTCTGAATTTTCAGTCCTAAATATGGCACTTTCTCCTAGATGTTTGATACTTTTTTTTTTTGGTCTAATGGATCAAGATGGCTGCAAATATAGTACAAATAGACCAATTAACACTGCTATTTCTTCCAAAGTCAGGGTAATATTGAAAAACTATTTTAATGGATAGAACCCATTATCATGTAAGGCCATAAACCTATATCTTTGAAAAAATAATAAATCAGGTACTTTCATACTAGTATGGCTCCTTTTTCCTGCTTTAGGCATCTTCTAATATTATCAGACTCTTCTGCGTGCATGCTCAGTTGGGTCTGATTCTTTGCTACCCTTTAGACTGTAGATGTCCAGGTTCCTCTGTCCATGGGATTATCCCAGGAAGGATGCTGGAGTGGGTTGCCATTTCCTCCTCCAGGGGTTCTTCCTGACCCAGGGATTGAACCCGTGTCTCCTGCAGCTCCTGCACTGGATCCTTTACCACTGAGCCACCTGGACTGTGGTTGTTTTTTAGTCCCTGAGTCATGTCCGACTCTTTGCAACCCCATGGACTGCAGCACGCCAGGGTTCCCTGACCTTCACTGTCTCCCAGAGTTTGCTCTATCTCATGTCCATTGAGTCAGTGATGCCATCCAACCATCTCCTCTTCATGTCCCCTTCTCCTGCCCTCATCACCTGGGAAGCCCCATCATATATCAATGCAGCACAGAATTGCATTTTTGGAATTAAGATTCTTAATTAATCTAACACTACCAAAATAAAATAATTAAACAATGGAATCCATCATGATACCTTTTAGAAAAATAATGAAATTAATTTGGCTGTGTTGGGTCTTACTTGCAGCAAGCATGATCTCCAAGGCTTGTGAGATCTTAGTTTCCTGACCAGGGATCGAACCCACATACCCTGCACTGTTAGGTGGACTCTTTACGACTGGGCCACCAAGGAAGTCCCTCGAGATACATTTTTACAGCAGCTTTTCCTCATCACCACCTGTCACAAGGCCCTTGTAACTTGAAGGGTTAGAGGAGGGACTTCCAATGATACTGATGAGTGTTTCCATCCATGTGTTTGAGAAAGATGATTTCCTTTCTAGAGACACCAGCTCTAAGTCTATCCACTCCTCTTTTATTGTTGTTGTTCAGCTCCTTGGTGCATTGTGCAAGTTACCTGGCTTAACAAATGTTTGCTTTTTGGTGATGTGCTTACTCTGTTTTGGTTTGGTCCCTGATAGAGCCTGGTTCCCCCTCTCCTCCTCATGTGCAAGGGACTTGAGCACTTGTAGTTGATAAATCCCATCAAATATGTTTGCGTAAGTTCTTCTTTCTGTCTTTCAAGATACAAGACCTAGATTTTTCTGCATGTTTGTTTTGTTTTAATGAACTTGACCACATGTCATATGGAATGCTGCTTGCTTACTTCTAAATAGTAGTAGGTCCTCAGGACCTGCATACACAACCAACCACATAATTTGTAGGGCCCTGAGAAAAATAGACCCACACAGATCTTGCTCAAAAATTATTAAAACTTTCAAGTTGGTGACAGTAGATCATTGGATCAAGAGCTCATCCGCCATGAAATCCATTATTCCTACATAAATAACTTATGACTAAACCTAGGCATGATCTGTGATTTAGCCTTGGTTTGTTTCTTTGCTATTTTAACTTCCAAGCTAAATATGATTGGTCTATATCTCAGTGCTTTGAGAATCTTCCACTGACCTCTCGTTTATATTGTTGCTATCAAAAAGTCTTCTGCCAAACTAACTTGTTTCTTTGAAAGTATTTTCCCCCCTGATTGATTTTGCCCCTTGCAGTTTTTCCTTACAATGTGTCTAGTTTTGTGTATCTAATTTTGCTTTGTGTGACCTAATTTTGCTTCCTGAACCTGATTTTCATCCTGTTTTAAAAAATTCTCAGCCACTAGCTTTTAAAATATTGACTCTTGACCTATTTTTTTTTCTTTCTGAAAGTCCAATATGATCCATGCTAGAACTTTTCATGTCTTTAACTTCTTTTTAAAACTGCTTTTCTTTCTGCATTGTCCTCTAGGTAATCTCCTTCCAAACCATTTTCTGGTTCTCTAATTCTCTCTTCAGCTATCTTACCTGATCTTTAAAACCATTCATCGAGTTTTTGTTTTTTATTATATACATTTCATTTCTAGAAGTTATATTTGGTCATTTTCCAAAAATGTCTGGTCTCTTTTTTAGGAGTCTGATTATTTTCTGATAATTTTTACTTCTTTTACATTTGGGCCATAATACCCAGCCTCTTTCTGATAGTTTCATTATCGGGATGTTCTTGAGGTTCCTGGGATTCGCTGTCTTATACTGTCTGCTGTTGTATGTCTTAACTCTGGTTCTTGGTGGAATCGTGGTCATATTTCCTAAAGCACTGTGTAGTTTTTGATTGTGTGGTTCTATCTCACAGAATTCTCACTCTGGGGATTTTGTGTGGCAGAGATTGAGGATCTGTTTCGATAGAGAAGTTTTTCATTTGCTTTACCAAATGCCCCTGTGATAGAATGAGATTGGGACTCTTCTTATGTTATTTAGTTGGTTTGGGATTCCTAGACTGTACAGGTGAGTGAATTTAAATGCAAACCTGTGTGAAGTGTGGCCTGTGGTTATGAAACTCAAGACAACTTTTCTTCCCTGCCAGAGCTCCCACTGCCGGGGCAGCCGAACTGTCAGCACCTGCTCTGGTGTTCAGCCTGCTCTGGTCTCAGGGATTTCCTGCACTGATCTCAGCCTCACTCTTAAAACCATGTTTGGTATTTCTGTAGGCATATCTAGGTATTCTGTGGCTGGAGGTTTTGTTAGATTCTCCTTCATGATATTGCCACAAATGACAACTCCTGTCATTCTGAATTTCTGAGCTCAGAAAAAGCGTTCTCACTATGATAACATATTTTGACATCTCTCTAGATGTTAGAAACATCTTATGAAGCAGGCCAGGAACCCTGACCAAATTCAAGGTGGTTCTTTTGTACTTATAAGAAAGTGCTCCTTATTTTTAAAGGTGGCTTTGATTTAGATGAAACTTTGGTTTTGTTCTGAAAAGAAAACAGCTAATGTACTTACTCTTTGCTAAAAATGACTGAAGTGCACAAATGGCTGGATTTATTTAGTATCAAAATGTGAGATGCTTAAAAAAATCTTAGGAATTTGAGGACACCGAGAGGGTTGCTCAGCACTGAAGGGAAAACAGGAGGAGAGAGGCATTTCGGTTCCCTGCGCCATGCATGCTCTCTAGCTTCGAATAACGCCAGGATTTCTCTCTGCTGTTTCTTCCTTTAGCTGTTGAAAAATTTCAGCCCCTTCAAGATCTGGTTTATCAGAAAATGAGAAAGTCTTCACCCAAAGAAGCACCAGAGAAGTGAAGACAGATTCCTATAAAAGCTTTCATGGCTGAGTCAGCTGGGAGGGCAGCTGGTGATCATTTCCTGTCTCACCCTGCAGAAGGGAGCTACCCAGGAAAGGGATATATAAAGTGGAAGGATATTAGTTGGTTCCTGTACCTCTCCAAGGACCTGAAAGGCTCATGGCGTGGAATGCTCTGATAGCCAGACAGGGAAAATACAGCCCTGTGGACCAAGAAGGAAAGTCATTCATTTATCCATGCATTCAACACTTTTACTTCTCATTAAAGCCAGGGCTACATGGGTAATTTAGGTAGGAAACTTTCAATATGACTAGATATATATACTTAACTTTTTTCTTGTGTTTTTTTCCTGCTATTCGCTAAAAAATCATTTTCTTGACGTACAACTGATTTTTTGGTTGTTTTGGATTAAAAGCCTTATTTACTCTGAATGCAAAACATTCAATAATATTTATTGGTTTTGTTGTTTTTACTATTCTATGAACATCTTTTTCGGAGAAGGCAATGGCACCCCACTCCAGTACTCATGCCTGGAAAATCCCATGAACAGAGGAGCCTGGTGGGCTGCAGTCCATGGGGTCGCTAACAGTCGGGCACAACTGGGCGACTTCACTTTCACTTTTCACTTTCATGCATTGGAGAAGGAAATGGCAACCCACTCCAGTGTTCTTGCCTGGAGAATCCCAGGGACGGGGGAGCCTGGTGGGCTTCCGTCTATGGGGTCGCACAGAGTCGGACACGACTGAAGCAACTTAGCAGCAGCAGCAGCAGAACATCTTTTTAGAAAAAAACACCATGCAGTATTATGAGCTTTGTCAATGAGGGAATTCTGGTTGTTCATTTTTTTTTTTTTGGTTCAAATAACATCTATCTAGTATTATGCTCCTTCAGGTTTTGTACTAGGTTCTGTGGGTCTAAAAAGGTAAATTATAAATAGTCCCTGCCCTTAGGAATCCCAAGGTACAATGCCTTGTGGGGAGGCCAGTACATATACAGAAAGAAAGTACTAAATGAGACCCAACTAATCGTCAAATGATCTAATTAAAGAATTACAATGAGGGACCTCCCTGGTCGTCCAGTGGTTAAGACTACAAGCTTCCAATGCAGGGGACACAAGTTTGATTCTGAGTTGGGTAACTAAGATCCCACATTTGGAACAGCCCCCCCCCCCAAAAAAAAATCACAATTAGTTCCACAACTTTTTGTGTGCATGATAAAGTAGACATAACATAAATTTACCATTTTAGCCATTTATTGGTGTTATCAAGTACATTCTCATTGTTGTGCAACCATCACACCATCCATCTCTACAACTTTGTCATCTCCCCAAACTGAAACCCTGTACACATTAAATAACAACTCCCCATTTCCACCCTGGTAACCACCCTTCTATTTTTTGTCTCTATGAACTGGACTCCTTTCGGTACTTCCTACAAGTGGAATCATGTTGTATTTGTCCTTTTTTGTCTGCTTCACCCATTACTTTTTTAATCGAAGGAAACCTGTTGTACAAAAATGAACATCTCAGCCTTGTCCCTGACTGATTCACTACTTGGCTGGCCTGGTGTAAGATAGTCAACTTTTCCTAATGCCCTCGGCTCTGCAATTGCTCAACTGTTTTAGAACCGTTTTTTTTTTGGAAGAGTCCATCACAGTGTGTGATATTAATCAATTCAAGTCTGCTGACATTGTTGTAGTGCTTAAGAGACTGCTACTCCCTGGAAACACCGAACAGCCTCCCTCCGTGGGTGGTGGTGTGGTGAGGTCAGAGGCTCGCAGGTGGGCCTGAGCCTTGGCTCTGCAGGAAGCCTGCTGGGTCCCTAGGCTGTGCGTTTCCCAGGGCTTCACGTGTGATCATGTAGAGAGACCTGCTATTCCTTCAGCCCAGCTGCCTGCCAGAAACCAGGCCCTATGGATTCCCTCCAGACTTGGGCTCTGAGCTGAGCTGTCTAACAGCTTTCCACTGGGGCCAATCAGACACTTGCCAGAGGGCCATCTCACCAACTGCTTTTGAGTCACTTGTTCTATTTGAGATCTGTCGTGTGCTGGGAGCCCTCACTGGGCTTAGGGAAAGACCTAAAGTCAGTTGAAACTTGACCCGGGTCAAGTTTCCCAGCTGTATTTCTGGGGCACTTGTTTATGCAGTGAAATGTGTAATTTACAGTGGGCGTGGTCTGCTGAGCAGGAGTCAGCTCTGGGCAGCTTACTGCCGTGAGCAAAAGAACTCATTTTCTTGGGTTCACTTCTTTTTTTTTTTTCTATTCTTTTCTATTATGGTTTATTACGGGATATTGAATACAGTTCCCTGTGCTGTACAGTAGGGGCTTGTTTATCCATCCTATATATAATAGTTTGCATCTGCTAATCCCGAACTCTCAAGCCCAACCTTCTATTGATGGGGTCCACTACTTATTCCACCAGAATATACATTCCTCAAGGGCTGGTCTGATCTCTGCTATATTCTCATTCCAGAAGACAGCCTGGGATAAAGTGTGAATATCTCCTACAAATGGAAGGGAAACATTCTCTTGTCAGGCTATCAATGTACAGAGAATAATGTTGTTAGAAATCAGAAAAATGATACCATTGATAAATGCACTCATGCTACTTAATCAAAAAATAGTCCAACCTATTCTAGCTCTTTCAAAAAGTAGAATAGGAAAAAAAATCTTTTCATTTAAAAAAATTTTAATCATTTCATCTTAACATAATATTACTGATTACCTTTCTTCTTAAATTTCATAGGATCTTATTGATACATCAATGAATTATGTAGAATTGAAAAAGGAAATTAATTGCTTGAGTTTTCAGAATGTTTGTATTGGTTCTCTAGTAGAGTTAAATGCTAATATTACCCCAGAAAACTGATGCAACATTTGTGAAGCAATTGCTGTAACGGGGCCTCTGTGTAACATTTCCTTGTATAGGATTTTGAAAAAAAAAAAAAAGCTTAGGTCTTGGAAAATATTAGACAAGCACCTCTCTGCAGGCTTGCCACATAAGCACACGGCTTTCATTCCCCAGTGGACTCTGCTTTTGACTTGACAGTTCCTCATTTGTCTCGGGTTTGAGCCTCACTTCTGTTTTCTGACCACCAGCCAGCCCTGCCGTCTTTGTAGAAGTGGGAGGTGGCTTGGTCTTCACACAGATGTGAAGTCCATCACCAGCACACTCTCTCCCCCAACACTGTGCCATCCAGCAGAGCAGGCGTTAGTGAACAGCTCTCAATGTGTTCCCAAAGTCACCTGTGACCACTTGAATCTTCTCTCCTCCACTGGCTTCTTTCTTCTGATTTGAAGGGTTATCAGTACATATCCCTTTTTAAAAAAATTCTTTTTATGTTTAACATTTTGGGTCTATGTCCATTTTAGATAATCTTTGTATGCGGTGCCAGATATGATCAGTTGTTGTTGCTGGGTTTTTTTTTTTTTTTTGCATAGAGTTATTCAGGTTTGTACGGATGTGAGAGTTGGACCATAAAGAAGGCTGAGTGCAGAAGAATTGATGCTTCAAGTTGTGTTGGAGAAGACTCTTTGAGTGTCCCTTGGACTGCAGGAAAATCAAACCAGTCAATCTTAAAGGAAATCAACCTTGAACATTCATTGGAAGGACTGATGCTGAAACTGAAGCTCCAATACTTTGGGCACCTGATGTGAAGAGTCAACTTGTTGGAAAAGACCCTGATGCTGGGAAAGATTGAGGGCAATATGAGAAGGGGGAAACCGAGGATAAGATGGTTGGATGGCATCACCGACTCAGTGGACATGAGTTTGAGCAAACTCCAGGAGATAGTGAAGGACAGTGATGCCTGGTGAGCTGCTGATCCTGGAGTTACAAAGAATCAGACACGACTTGGTGACTAAATAGCAACAACAATTTAAGTTTACGAGGCATGTAGGAGCTTAGTTCCCAGACTAGGGATGGAACCCGTGTCCACATTAGAAGGCCAATGGCTCTGCTATCCTGGCCCGACCTTCTATCCTCTGTGACTGGATGGTATCTGATGCTACATTTCAGCAGTTCTATTGTTTGGGGAATTCTCGCAGAGGTAGCAAATAAACCCTCAGATTTCAGGTCCTCAACACTGATGTTTATATCCTGTTCAGGGTGGTGGACAACTCCCCTCGGATGCTGATTTGAGGAGCTAGACTCCTTCTAGCTACAGCTCTCCCATACGCCGGGGCCTTGGAGACCTTTGCACAAGCTAGAGGGTGAGGGAGAGGGTACATTTCACCCTGTGAGCCTGAAATCGCTTCTACTCCATTTCCTTGAGCTGGGAGATATAATCCCACTGAGGCTTCTATAATGCGGACAGGAGAACGTGGGTGCTACTGGACACTTAAGTTTCTCTATCACAGTGATGGGCTGACCTTCCGAAGCCTCAATTTCCTCCTCTGTAAAACAGAGACAGAATCCATCTTCGAGAGTTCTTGTGAGGATCAGAGCTAATGTCTGGGATAAGACTAGCTGAGCGCTTGACACAAGCCGCGGTGGTGATTACAGCCAGTGAGTGAGGGGCTCGCTCACTTTGGGGAGAGCAAGGGCAATTCAGTCTCATCCCTTCCTGATTACAAATACTTTGTCCATGCCTGTACTTCTGCTGAAGGTTTCATAATGATTATTATGCAACCTGCATTCTGTATAATTATTATGTAAAGACAAGTATGTCATCATGATTATTATGTAATATGGATTATGTATTGTGATTATTATGTAAATACAAATGAACCTCTCACTCTAAGCATATGTCTCATGGACTAATATTCCTGGGGCACTGACATGGGCTTTAAAATATTTTCCCATTGTCTGCTACCATCTGAAAAGCTACTGTCATCAAAGAAATACAGGTCATTGCAAAAATTGCCAATGCACAGACAGCTCCAATGTGGGGCTTCTGCCGCATGCTGGGTGCCCCCTCCCCTGCCAGCCTGACTTGGGAGACTTGGATCAGCAATCATGGTTAACAGTTTGGGTAAATCCTTTCAGAAATACTCCATGTTTACTTACAAGCATGTATAAATGCTTTCTTTTTACATAAAAGCCAAATCATGCTGCAGCTTTGTCCACACTCATTCCTTTTAACAGCCACATGGTTTCCCATCATGGCCAGTTTATTTAACCAGAGATGAGAGTTTTACTGGTAAGTAAAAAGGCATCAAACTCTTTTCTCTGTATGAACTGGTTAACTCCCCAAGTTTCCTCCCCATCAAATTGCAGTCCCCCCACCCCTTCCCCTGCCCCTTCCTTCTGCAAATGCTTATGGGTGCATCCTCATGCCTCCTACAGGGCAACCCTCACCATCCCAGGAAATGGACCAGCTGCTTCAAAACTTCCTGCTTATTTTGTTAGGGAGGAGGCCGTGGGGGAATAATGTGTCAAAAGCCTGGAGGAACCCCTTCCCTGAACCTGTAGCCTCAGGCTGGTTCAAAATTGCAAAGCAGAACCCTAGTCCCATACACTGTGGGTGGGAATGCAAATTGGTGCAGCCATTACGGAAAACAGTATGGAGTGTCCTCAAAAACTAAAAATAGATTTGCCGTATGATTCAGTAATCCCACTCCTGGGCATATATCCAGAGAAAACTCTAATTTGAAGTGATGCATGCATTCTAATGTTCACAGCAGTGCTATTTACGATGGCTAAGACTTGGAAGCAACCAAAATATCCATCAACAGATGAATGGATAAAGATGTGGTACATATATACAATGGAATATTATTCAGCCATAAAAGAATGAAATAATGCCATTTATAGCAATATGGATGGACCTAGAGATGATCATAATAAGTGAAGTAAGTCAGAGAAAGACAGATATCCTATGATATCACTTATATGTGGAATCTATACAAATGTTACAAATGAGCTTATTTATTATACAAAACAGAAATAGACTCATAGACGTAGAAAACAAGCTTAAAGTTACTAAGGGGGATAGTGTGGGTTGGCAGTGGGGTAGAAAAATTAGGAGTTTGGGGTTAACATATACACACTACTATATATGAAATAGATAAATAAGGACCTACTGTATAGCACAGGGAGCTTTACTCAATATCTTGTAATAACCTATAATGGAAAAGGATCTGAAAAAGAATGTATATATAACTGAATCACTTTGTTGCACACTTGAAACTAACACAATATTTTAAATTAACTATACTTCAGTGATAAAAATAAAATTCTCATTGGAATAATTGGAAAAAAAGAGTTAAACAATCTTTGTTTTATCTCTAGGGCACTGGGAACACGTGCTCCCAGTTCAGGAATTTGGGTCCAGAGATGTTAGAGCAGAAAAGAATTTTTGCCTATTGTTCAATCTGGTTGAATTAAGACTTCCTAAGTTAGCCTTAAGTTTTCCTAAGTTTCTAAGTCTTCCTAAGTTTTCCTAAGAAAACCAAGTGGTTCTTGCAACTTTGCTGAGGTACCAGTCAGGCAGTAAGGTCATGGAGAGCTCAGAGATCTTGGTGGTTCTGTGTTCTGTAAAGCTGTGAAAATGATCTTGTGTGTTATGTGACTGACCCAAGCCATGGGAACCCAACTGGCTTCAGTCCTAGAATAATATTTTCCAATTTTAGCCATCTTTGTGCTACCTTCTGATTTCCTTTGTGTGTGTGTGTGTGTGTGTGTGTGTCATTGCATACCTCCTTTACCAATTTATTTAGTATTTATATATTTGAAGAATTGCGCTTACTATTTTACAACTGATTTTTAGATCTACCTTAATCCTATGGAACATCTTGGAGTTACAGGTTTGTTAAGTTATATTTTTTCTAACACACATCACAATATATACAACTCTTCTTCAAGATTATTGGGACTTCCTTGGTAGTCCAGTGGTTAAGACTCCAAGCTTCCAATACAGGGGGTAAGAGTCTGATCATTGGTCAGGGAACCAAGATCCCACATGCTGCAGGGCACAGCCAAAATTAATTAATTAAATTTAATTTAAAAAATCATTCATCTATGTACTGCCCAATATCATTGCCTATGCTGCACTTTGGCAGTTGCTGTTCTAGTAACTTCCACATCTCTTCAAGGGAGATGAATCACTTTGAACCACTTAAGAGTGACCCTAAGTAAGTCAAAAAGAGAAAAACAAATCTCATGTATTAACACACATATGGAATCTAGAAAGATGGTTTTGATGAATCTATTTGCAGGGAAGGAATGGAGACTCAGATAGAGAGAATGGACTTGTGGACACAGTGGGAAAAGGAGAGAGTGGGACAAATGCAAAAAGTAGCGTCGGCATATCTACACTGCGGGCATGCGTGCATGGTAGGCAGTGTCCGACTCTTTGCAACCCAATGGACTATAGCCTTCCAGGCTTCTCTCTCCATGGGATTCTCCAGGCAAGAATACTGGAGTGGGTTTCCATGCCCTCTTCCAGAGGATCTTCCGGACTTGGGGATCAAACCTGCGTCTCCTGCCTTGCAGGCAGATTCTTTACTGCTGAGCCACTGGGGAAGCCCATATAATAAACTACCATGTGTAAAATAGATGGCTGGTGAGAAGCTGGTATATGATCCAGGGAGCCCAGTCTGAAGCTCTGTGATGACCTAGAGGGATGGGATAGGGGAGAGAGGGAAGCTCAAGAGGGACGTGATATATGCATAATTATGGCTGATTTGCATTGTTGTACAGCAGAAACCAACAGAACATTGTAAAGCAATTTTCCCCCAATTAGAAAAATAAATTAGAAAACAACAACAGCAACAAAATGTATAAGTATAGCTGATTCACTTTGCTGTACAGGAGAAACTAACACAACATTGTAAAGCAACTGTAGTCCAATAAAAAAGTTAAAAAAAAAAGATACAACTCTTTAGAGATCTTTGGAACATGTAGGATTTATGTTATAAGAAAACAAACTCTGTTTATTCTCCTGCACCAGCACAGGATGATATTTTTGGCCATAGCGATCGTCATGGAATGCTTTCTCTTTTTCTGGAAAGAAAGTAAATGCCTCCATTCTCAATGACCCCTGAGGATAAGTAGTAAAGCATGAGGAAGCACAAGGGACCCTGATCTAGCAGATGTAGGCATCTTTTTATTGCTTCGTGCGCACTGGGCCAGGCTCACGTTAGTCCTATTTTTAGACTTTCGGGTTGACTTGGTGAATCTGGCCTCCTTTTCAACAGATCATATTAATGGCCTGCAGATGGGTCTGTAATTGATTCCTTTCCATCACAATTATTTCACATGCCGGCAAATGTACTCAACGTCTCCTTGGTGAATAGTCATGTAGTTTCTAAAACCTCTGCTAGGTCTGGGAACAGGTTTTGTCTTTGGCTTGGACATCAGAGGATAGACTATTCTAGAAGGATTTACTGAGCACTTGCATGCACATTCAGCGTCCTTGGCAGTTTTGTTGAGAATTCGAGTATGTTGTTGGCTCTGCATTCAGTTACATGGAGATGCTGGTACTTACTATCTTGGCGGTTGGAGGCAACGGCTGCATTACTGGATGACATTTAGAAACAATTCCCCAATGTATTAACATACTTACAAGTTCCATTATCCAGGAATCTGTCCAACTCTTTCCCCCTCTTGGCCACACCTTGAAGTATAGCCGGGACTCCAAAAGCATTTTAATTTTATGTTCCACAGACTTTCCCTTAAGAGGCTCTCATTCCTCCTTGAGCCCCCGTGTGAAATCTGGGACCCATTTCCCCAGTGTGACAAGCACTAGTGGGAGTCGGGAGTGGAACATGAGTTTGCATACATAACAATGTGAGTCACTGTCCATCCAGACTTCAGGGAGCCACTGATGTTGCTGATATCCTCATGAAGAATTACATGGCAGAAGACGTGACCAAGTCAACTAGGCAGTTACTCACCTGATGCAAAGGACCAAATGGAGAGATGAAAAGAGAAAATGAAACTTTAGCTATGTTCATACTCCAAACGTGTTCATTTCCTAGTGAGTTAACTAAATCTTGCTCATCAGATAACTGAGATTTATCCATGTTCTCTTCAACTTGGTGCATTATCCAGGGAGCCAGTTTTTCCTCTGGAGCAAGTTTCTCTATCAATCCAGGGTGCGTGTGGCCACATCCTTTCCACATCAGATACTTTGTGAAAGTGAAAGTGTTAGTTGCTCTGTCCTGTCTGACTCTTGGACTGTAGATGGTGTCAGATCCCATGGACTGTAGCCCACCAGGCTCCTCTGTCCATGGAGTTCTCCAGGAAAGAATACTGGAGTGGGTTGCTATTCCCTTCTCCAGGGGATCTTCCTGGCCCAGGGATCGAACCCGGGTCTCTAGTATTGAAGGCTGATTCTTTATTGTCTGAGCCACCAGGAAAACCATCAGATGCTTTGTACCAGGACACAGTTTAATAGATATGTTTATCTAGATCAATGTGTAATTTGAAAGCTGAAGCTTCTGCTTTAAAAGTTATGACTTCGTTTTCAGATCAGACCAATGTTACTATTATTATATGCCCTTTGAGTTATTAGAGCTTTTATTCATTAATGAGGTTACAGAAAGTTACCTTTTTAAAAAAAAATTGAAGTATAATTGACATGCAAAATTATATTCATTTCAGATATAATGTATAACTGATTTGGTATTTGTTATGTATTTCATTCAAATGTATAATGATTTGATATTTACATAATTGTGAAATGATCACAGTAAGTCTAGTTAACATCTGTCATCACATATAGTTACAGAATTTTTTTTTTTTCAATGAGATTTCAAGATTTACACTCTTAACAATGTCCAAATATTCAGTATTAGTATTATCAACTATAGTTGCCATGTTGTACATTACATCCCCAAGACTAATTTATTTCACAACTGGAAGTTTGTATCTTTTAATTCCCTTCACCTAAGAGTTACCTTTATGATTTCCATTTATGACGTTCAATAACAATATCAAACTCAAGTAACTTTAACTTTTGGAGTTAAGAACTCATGTTACAAATATGTTCTGGGATATCTTTCAGGAAGGACCTGACCTCAGCTGCCTTACAATTCATTTGATCTCTTACAACATCTCCAAACCAACAGAATGGACAAAGAAAATTAGTCCCAAGTCTTGCTGGCTTTGAGATGAAAAGATAAATGGGAAATGGTGTCTGAGGTTGTTCAGGCAGGGAAACAGGTCATCCTCTCTGGGGACCATTCAACCCTCTCCAGGATGGTGCAGATGCCATGCTTGGAAGAGCCAGCCACTCTCCCCGCTTCTTCCTTGTGGCCTCCAAGCCCACTTATGATGGTCTTGATTGTTATTGAGCCTTTTACTTAAGGAAATGCAAGGCCTGTACCAAAAAACAAACAGCGATTTGCATTCATCCTGAATTAAATTACTAGGGTGCCCAACACTTAAGTATCAAGTTACTTTTGGACAGAATGGCCATCAGAAACCTTGTTTGCTCATCTTACTTCACTCCAGGTACCAAAACCTCTGAAGTCCTACAATAAGACTCTAGGAAGTCACTCAAGTTCTCATCATCTCTAAACGAAGACACTTAATGGATTAATGTTTTGTGGCTTAGTCTAGTTAGGGGATTTCCAATCTCCAGTGATAAAGGAGTTCATTACTTTTCTAGCACATGATTGTGAGTATTTACTAGCTTGGGATTATAGCTGGCCTGGATAGACACTAGTTAGGAGGAAAGAGGTGACATCAGAGTGGGGATAGAGCTTCATCACTGACATAAATGCTGAATGATAGGCTTGATTCTTATCGATTATCTTTAAATTTTTTTAAAAATTTTATTTATTTTGCTGCGTGGGATCTTAGTTGCAGCACGTGGGATCTTTGTTGCATCATGTGGGATCTTTTGTTGTGGCACATGGACTCTAGTTGGGGTGCACAGGCTCAGTAGCTGCTTGCTGGGCTTGCTGGGCTTAGTTGGTCCACAGCATGTAGGATCTTAGTTCTCTGAGCTGGAGTCGAACTCGTGTCCCCTGCATTAGAAGACAGATTCTTAACCACTGGACCACTAGGGAAGTCTCCTTAAAAGAGCTTTTTAAGCTCAGAATTGGCTTCTGTTTCTTTGAAGTGGGAAGAACATCACTCTTTTTTCCACCCCGATCCTTCCTTCCATTTGCCATTGGCACTGATTTTCTTAACTAAAAATGCAATTTAATGGCACCCCTCCCATGACATCAAATTTTAATTAAAGAATGTCTCAGGCTGATCAAAGGTCCCCAGCCCCAGATGAACCTCACTGTCTCAGCAGACTCTTTTGCGGTGCTGGGGATAAAGAAGCTGAAGAATGGTGGATGAAAGTGCCCCAAACCTCCAGGTTTATGGACTTGGCAGATGAAAGGGCTTGGCAAGGGGCTTGGCAGATGAAGGCCAGCGTTGGCGTGTCTGAAAAATTCACACCTTCCACTCGTGTGAGCTCTTGTTTTTCAAATATATGTACATGGTTATAATTAATAAAACATACATTTATTTACTTGAAAACATACCTAAATTCATTATAGACTTTTGTCATTATATATTTTCTCAATCAAGAAATAAATACTTAACATACAACCACTATTCTCTATGAGTCTGCCAACTTGGGGGGAGTTTAAAAAGAGTTCCCAGATTTGAGAATATAGAGCTGCTAATAAAGAGACAAACCAAGGCCAATACCACGCTGCTGCGGCTGCTGCTAAGTCGCTTCAGTCGTGTCCAACTCTGTGCAGCCCCGTAGACGGCAGCCCACCAGGCTCCCCCGTCCCTAGGATTCTCCAGGCAAGAACACTGGAGTGGGTTGCCAAGTCCTTCTCCAATGTGTGAAAGTGAAAAGTGAAAATGAAGTCGTTCAGTCGTGTCCGACTCTTCGCGACCCCATGGACTGCAGCCTACCAGGCTCCACCGTCCATGGGATTTTCCAGGCAAGAGTACTGGAGTGGGTTGCCACTCCAGTACATGCCTTCTCCATGATGAGCCTTTAAACATCAGGCCCAGTGGAGCAGAGAACTGTATCCTGGGTGGGGTTGCAGAACCGAAGGACAGAAACAGGGTGAGCTTATATCTAATGAGACCTGGAAACAGCCCACTCATGGGGGCCAGCGGCTTGGCATCATGTTTGTAAAATTCCCACTTAATTTGTTGATTTTTTATTAAAACATTATTTAAATTGAAATATACTTCATTTACAATGCTGTGTTAGTTTCAAGTGTAGAGCAAAGTGATTCTGTTGTACATATATATTTACACATATTTTTTTCAGATTATTTTCCACTGTATTAATAGGTGATTGCAAGATATTGCACACAGTTCTCTGGGCAATACAGTAGGTCCTTGTGACTTACCTATTTAATATATAGCAGTGTGCATCTGTTGGGCTTCTCTGGTGGCTCAGACAGTAAAGAATCCGCCTGCAATTCGGGAGACATGGATTTGGTCCCTGGGTTGGGAAGATTCCCTGGAGGGGGGCCTGGCAACCACCCACTCCAGTATTCTGGCCTGGAGAATCCCCATGGACAGAGGAGCCTGGCGGGCTACAGTCTGTGGGGTCCCAAAGATTCGGACACGACTGAGCGACTAAGCACAGCACAGCACAGCACAGTGTGTATCTGTTAATCCCAATCTCCCAATTTATCTCCTCTTCCCTCCCCTGCTATCCACTTAGGTTATTTGTTAATATTTAAGTGAGTGTCACCTAAGTTCATTGTCAGGTTGCATATATCCAGTCTGAGTATGGACAGTTAGCCCAATAGAAGGGGAGGCACTGACTTGTTTTGCGCCCTTGGCCTTCTTGGGGGAAAGCAGGGATACTACCTAATGCGATGGTGGGGTAAAGCCCTCCGTGTCCCCGCTCTGGGCCAGGGAAGAGGACCCATTGGGTGTTGGGCACCCCTACATGTTTCCCACAGTTCCCTCTCATCTGTCACCTGGGGACCATCGCCCTCTGGCACGTAGATTCATGTTTCATTTTCTCTGCCAGAGGTTAGGCTTTGTGCATCTGGGGCTGTGTCTGCCTGGGTCCAGCATGGGACATATTTGCTGAATGAATACATCAGTGAGTGCATGAATACATGAATGGCTAGGCGTGACTTTGACTTTACAAGTTAGAGATTGAAAACATTTGAAGGAGATTTCAAAAGTCCAGATCACTACTCATGAAATATGCCTTTCATTTTTTCCTTTCTTTTGTTTTTGCCCACATGGATTTCTAGAAGGTCAGAGTGTTAAATGAAAAATCCTATTTTTTCCCTTGGTAATAGAGACAACACATGTTCATTGTAAAAGACTTAATTGCATAAAAGGGAGAAGGGAAAAGCTGACCGTCCTTCATAATCACAACTCCTAGGGTATGCATTTCTACCCTGTCCTGGGTGTGTCCTCTGTGGTCTCCACGGAGTCCCCAGACCTTCTCTGCCCTTCTCTGCCCTGCTTCATCCCAGAGGCTGGCCCATCAGGGCAGAATCCAGGCTCCTTTGCATACCCCATGCTGGCATCGTGTTACGTTCAGCCAGTGGCAGGCAGAGAAGTTGGAACACTGTTCCTTGCCTACAGTTCCCAGGGATATTCTGTCCTTGCTGATTTCAATTTCCACCTCTGGACCCTCCCGTGAGGTTTCAGTCCTAACTAGGCCTAGGCCCAGCCATCCCCCTCATTGCTCTTCATGCCCTTGGAGCCATAATGGCTTCCCACCAGGACTGGTCAGGGTGTCACTCTCCCACCTGTTCACTTAACTCTGCCCACAGTTCTTTTTATTAGTGGTGGCGGGGGGAGGTGATGCTGTACTGGCTTTTCACTGCTGTACGCAGGCTTCTTCAGTTGCGGTGCATGGGCTTACTTGCTCTGTGGCATGTGGGATCCTAGTTCCCTGACCAGGGATTGAACCCACATCCCCTGCACTGGAAGATGGGTTCTTAACCACCAGACCACCAGGGAAATCCCCGCTCACAGCTCTTAATGAGGTCTTTTCAACTAAACATGGAATGAATTCTGCTTCCTACCAGGACCCAGACTGAAACAACACACATAAACGATGCCTTAATATCTATTCTATCTTATTCATCTGGTTTTTTAAACTTAATACTCTGTTAGAGGAATCTTTTAATGCTATTAGATGTGATTACATTTCCTCATGATTTTGATAATATTTTAATAATGTTTGATAATATTTTCAATAGGGTTTAATTGAAGCCCACAAAGATTTACTGAGCACCTACCCTGTGCAAGATGGCAATCCACTCCAGTATTCTTGTCTGGAGAATCCCATGGACAGAGGAGCTTGGTGGGCTACAGTCCATAGGGTCACAAAGAGTCAGACATGACTCACATGACTTAGCATGCAGACGTGCATGCCCTTGGGGAGAGGGGGCTTAAGTAAAATGTGGAAATAACTGGGCAGAAAAATGAGAGGTGTCATAAAGGAGATACTAAGTAAGAGCTTTAAGAGTTCCAAGGAGACAGAATGTGGGGCATTAGAAAGACTTCCTCGAGAAAGCAGTGTCCCTGATATGCCAGGGGGTGAAGACTTAAACCAAAGGGAGCTGGGAGCCTGACATACATCTAGGGCAAACAGGAAGGCAAGAGCCAATACCTTAAGCTGAGAATTTTCGGATTTTTCTGAGCAGTGAAGAGTCTGGTTGAGCTGAGCAGAATGGAATGTTCTCACAGGGCATTTTACTCATCTCCCCTTTAAAGCAGTTTTCTGAAATAATATCATTTTTCTGTCTCCCCTCTAGATTATAAATTCCTCGAGGCCAGGGATGGTTCCTTCACATCCTTGTATAAACACCACATGTAGCATAGGGAAGGGATTCCAGTGAAAGTTTGTTGAATGGATTTGGATGGACACCCTGTGATGGGAATGGAAATTCGCTGTCAGACGGTGGTGGGTTTCCAGGACCAGGCTGAGTAGTTTGTAGGAAATTCTCTGGACCTGATTCCTTCTGTTCATCTCCTCTCTCTTTTAGGCTTAATCGCAATCATAGATATAAAAATGATTTGTGGACAAGGACACAATCTTCTGACATGACACGTCCCCCTTTCCCATCTTCATTCTCTTAATGATGGGTCAGGGTTAGGAAGCCCAGACCCTCCTCATAGAAATGATTTTGGGGGAGAAAAATCTCAGAAGCTTCTGGCTTCCTGGCTCATGTTAACCAGGGAAGCAGTTAGCAACGGTTCTGCAAAATCAGGTTGGTCTTTGAAGTGGAGAGCAAAACAAGAGCTGAGTTTGGCTCCTATCCCAATATTAGAAGTTCAGAAAGTCGCTCTTTTTCTTCTGTCCCACCGCTTCTCTGACCAACCCAAGTCAGGCCAAGGAGCCCCAACTTCTGCCCCAGACTCTCCCTTTCTCGCTTGTCCTCCACATCCTGCCTGCTTTCTTCTGCTTGGAGGCTGAGAGCATTGATTGTATGGTAAGGGAATAGGACAGAGTTTGGGAAACTTGTAGGGTGCTTGTGTACTTTGTAGCGAGGTATAGATGATGGTGGGTTCCCTGGTAGATCAGCTGGTAAAGAATCCGTCTGCAATGCGGGAGACCTGGGTTCAATCCCTGGGTTAGGAAGATGCCCTAGAGGTGGAAATGACAACCCACTCCAGTATTCTTGCCTGGAGAATCCCAGGGACAGAGGAGCCTGGTGGGCTACCATCCATGGGGTCGCAAAGAGTCAGACACGACTGAGCAACTAAGCACAGCACAGCATAAATAATGGTGTTGTAGCAGCAGCGATAATGATAATACAGAAGCAGAGATGGACATAGCTGGATGTGAATGTGAGCTTCACTGGTCACACACTGGCTCTGGGTGACATTGCTATCTGGATGCTAACTTTGTTTATACTATAACAGAGTTGTGCAAATGAGGGAAAAACAGGGCAAGGGGAAGCACATAGCTTGGCACAGCAACTCACCATGTTTTATCCTTTTTTCCACTACACACAAGCACTTTATGTATTCCAAACTTCTGAAGGAAATACACGTGTATCTCTTTATCAGTGATTATCTATTAATACCCTATGCAGTGCAAATTCCAGCAGAAGTACGTAGCACTTTGGAAGATGTAGTTGGGGAGAAATCAGGTTTAGTTGGCTTTTCAAACAGTTCTCCACTGTCTCTTAATCCTAAAAAATTAATTTAAAAATCAAAAAGAAAGATGAGTGTCTGGCTTCCATTTCTGAAGCCAATTGTCCTGTTAGCTCATGAATCACAAAAAAAGCACGACATATACACAGATGACCCCCTGCCCAAAGCATATAGCATGCTTCTCAGGAAGGAGAGGTACTTTGTCAAGTGAAACCAGTCTGCACTGATGGGACCTCAGGGTGTCTGGTTACAATGATCTTGTAAACATCCAGGCAAACCTGTTGACTGGTGAAAATCCAGGTTCTAAATACTGTTTACTCGGGAATAATTTGTAATTCCTTTCCTAGCTCAAATAACCATAAACTCCTACAAAGTGCTTTATAAACACTCATTACAGTATTACAAAAGTCTTTGGAGCGCCACGTGATGATCTCCATTTGGCAGTTGAGTAAACTGAGTCACAAAAGTTGAAAGATCTGCTCAAAGCTGTGCCAGGAGCAATGGCAGGGCGGGGCCTGAGCTCAGACTTCCTGGCTCCTCTTCTGCTGAGTGGTTCCGGGGGCTGTGCTTGGAGGAGGCATGCCCAGGCTTCTGACCACCCAGGGTCCCTCGTGGGCAACACTTCACTGAAGCCCATTGCCTGGGACTGGCCAAGGTCCCCTGGGTTCCCAAGACACCACCACCCTGGGCCAAGGCTCCACTTTGAAAAGGCAATCAAAACATCCCTACACACCACCCGCGCAATCCTTTCCTCCCCAGGAGCCTGGCCTCACCTATGCTCAAACACTGCCCACAGATGGAGAGGCAGATAGAACAGTAAGATGCTAGCTTTCTGTTCTCCCACGTATTTACTGATCAGCTGAAAAGAGCCAGGCTTAGCTGGGGCTGGTCCACTGCATTGCAGGCAGATTCTTTATTGTTTGAGCCACCAGGGAAGTCCCGTGATATGGATGAGCTTAAATGTGAGGAGTTCATGTTGGAAAGATGGAGTGCCTTGTTCTCTGACAGTCCTGATCCCACATCAGCACAGTTGGTTGGCACACTGCCGTCATGTCCCATTGTGACCTCTCTTCCGGTCATTACTGTGACCAGCGTCATCACTGGCATTACTGTCCCAGGCACTGTAACCATCACGGTCATGACCAAGATAGCATCCACATGTATTCACCTCTTGCCTCCCTCTAGGCTCTTCTCAACAGGTTGTTCCCCATTCATGGTCCTCACCCAGTCTGGGTGCAGTCATGAGGCAGCAGTGAGTGGACAGTGATGATCACCACTGCCCTAGAACCCCATGTGCTTTGTCTGTCACACTCTTTCAGGATGGTGGTGCTGTCCAGGGCATCTGGAAATCTTAGAAAACAGCGTTTTTACCTATGGCAGTGCCTGTGGGCAGAATACAATTATAGACACTTAAAAGAAGATAATATAACAAAAACTAATATTTGGTGAATGCTTATTATGCAAAACCTCATTTAACCTTCCTAATATCCCTACGAGGAAGGTGATATCATTATCCCTAATATAAACAGGAGGCAACTGCACACAGAGAGGTTTAGTGACTCTCCCAGGGTCACCCAGCTCCAGGCAGTGAAGATGGTCTGGTGGTCTTTGCCGCTGTTTATAATATCTTGGCTAGGTGCCTGTGTGCACCTGCATGGCTTTCAAAGCTACCTCTTTATCACAAAGATATGGAAAGATCATAAAAATGTAGCTTTCCAGGGTCCACACCCAGAGAGTTTCATTAATCGTGTAAGAGAGAGGGTGGGGCCTTGGAGACTGAATTGTGAGCGAGCATCCCAAGTGATTCTGAGGGAATCTACCCATGGACAGGTAGTTGGGAGCCGGCTGCTGATGCAAGTGCACAGGCAGCCTCTCCCCTTTCTATGCACTTGGCGGAGAACATCTAATCACTGTGCTCTTTCCTGATGTGGTCCCAGAATCCTCAGTGCAGGTAGGGACCATCAATCATTTGGAGGTGGCTTCCAGACTAAACTCATTTGTCATCCTCAGCCCAGAGTATCCAGGAAGGGAACTGAAGAAGTTGAGTTTTATCACAGACAACTAACCAAACAAAGAAGGAAAATAATGGGATGTTTCTGTGCCTCGGGTTCCTTTCTACTGTGTCAGGGGTTGATAGTTAGAGAATTTTTCATTTTTAGTCTGGAGAGGGTGGATTCTTATCTCTAAATTGCTCTATTAGTTAAGGTAAAGCAAGTTATTTTAACATTTTATGACATTTTATAATGTATTGTAACTGTCACTGAAGCCATTCTGAGTTCTTTTTTTTTTTTTTAAGCCATCCACCTGACCAGCTTCTGCCCCATGAACTGGAATAGCTTCCATGTGTTGGATTTATTCATTAAGGATGACTCTCAACAGCAAATCAGTTGTGTTCGACCAGCAGCGGAACCAGGGGAAAGAGTTTCATTCCAATGAGGCCTTCAGAATCCAGGCTGATGGAGCCTCAGACATTCTCAAGATGTGGCTTCCAAGATCAATCACCCAAGTATTCACATCCAGGAGACCGACAAAGATAAAAGACAGTGGAGAAATGCCCGCTGGTCGGAAGTCACATTGGCCAGAATACATCTCATTGGCCAGAACCTGGTCATGTGGCTTTTACTTAACTGCAAGGGAAGCTGGGAAATGGAGCCCAGCTTGCCCAGGAGGAAAGGGAGCCAGATTTGTTGTGCAGCTAGCCAGAGTCCCCTGTGGGCCAGGAGGGGCTTTGGGTGCACCAGGAGTGGGTGACTGAGCACCACGGCATCTAGGGTGGGTGCTGCGTGGGCCATGGTATTTCATTTTGTAACTCTTGAGCTATCTCCCCATTGGACAATCAAAATACATTCAATGGGACAATTTTCAAATTTTAAATAGTAAAATAACAAGAACAATGAATACTCTTTTTTTTTTTTTTTTTTTTTTTGGGCCACGTGTGGCATGTGGAATCTTAGTTTGCCACCAGGGATTGAATCTGTGTCCCTTCAGTGGAAGTGAGGACTTTTAACCACTAGACCACCAGGGAAGTCCCAGCAATGACTACTTTAGAATTTTCTCCAACATCTCAACAATCTCTTGTCATTTGAGAGGGGGATTCTTTGTATTTGTGACTTTAGAAATGCTTGTCTGGCTCATCTCATGGCTTTGTTCATTGTCTTTCAAACTGTTTCCTTGACCTCTAAGGGAAACCTGTCAGAATCTGTCCCTGGCCTTCTCCATATTCTGAGATGAAGACTAGAGGGATGGACTTCCCTGGTGGTCCAGTGGTTAAGACTCCAAGCTCCCAACACAGGGGGCTCAGGTTCGATCCCTGGTCAAGGGAACTAAGATCCCATATGCTGCAACTAAGATCCAGTGCGGCCAAGAAAAAAAAAAAAAGACTGGAGAGGTAAATGAAAGTTTCTGGCTTCTGAGCAAAAATGGTGGCCTGGTCCTAGTTCTCAGAAGTAAGCATCCTGGTTGTTAATGTACAGGCTCTGGGATCAGAACCCAGCACCACGCCCTCCAGTGGGGGTCCTTTCAAATGCATTCACCTTCTTATACCTCACTGTCCCAATTTACACAGGAGGACAAGAATACCGACGTCTCAGGACTGCAGTGAGAAATAGCAGAGGTGGTGCCCGATGTACAGGAAGCACGAAGGCTGGTCTGTGCTGATATTATTGTGGTTAACTCCAGAGGCAACCAGCCAGCTGCTGGATCTCAGGTGTGCTGTGTGGGTAGGATTTACACCGAGGGCTCAGAATCTGTACATTTCCCTCAGAACCAAGCTGTGGTCGGGACTGCTCTCCCACCGGCCACCAAAGAGCTGGTCTTTGAAGCAAACCCTGCAGGCTCTCCAGCCCTCGCCCAGCTGTGACTCAGTTTCCCCACCCACTAAAGGGGGCAACAAAGACAGTTCTGAACTTGTTGGTAAGACATGTTGAGAACCTTGAAATACAGATGGTATTTAGCATGAGTTCAAAGCATCATGTAATGATTTTATTGCCCCTTTTATTCCTGAGATCTTTCTGTTTGCTTAGCTTCCAAACCCAAGCCAGAGCCATAAAATCACTTTTATGCAAGCGCCTTTCACACACATTTTGTACCAAGCGCACCTTTCAGATAATGCGGAAGGTGCTCGGAAGGATGGGGGTGGAGCCGTGAGGGACAGGGACACTGGCCAAACGGAAGCCATTACTGCCCGCTGTCACTGCCATTGGTGGTCAAGCTTTTCCAGGTGTCTGCATGACCAGCTTCAGCCCCAGGGAGTGGATTAGCTGGCACATGTTGGATCTGTTAGGATGGCCCAGACACCAAATCAATTGTGTTTATCAAAGCTTTGTCCTTTCTTGTGGGGTCAGAATCTATGCCTTATCAACATTCTATCTATAGTCCCCCGACCTGAAACCACAGGAAATAAAGGATCTCAAGTTGGAAGAGACCCTTGAAGTTGGTTGGCAGGTGTAACTGATCACCCAGGGTGGGAGTCCATTTCATGGCATGCCAAGTAAGCGGTGGCACAGTCTTTGCTGGCAAACATGAGACACACCTTCTCTGTGTTGGGAGACATCCCATTCTATCCTTGGATGGATTTGTTTGTAAAATGTCCTGACGACAGGTTGGCTGTGTTCGGGTGAGTCCCAGGATGTGCTGGGTTCCCATCTGGCCATGGAAGATGCAGGAAATGCTGAGAAAGCTTTTAAGCCCCTGGGTAGGAAAAAAAGAAGCATAAGATCCAAGGAGCATTTCCAGTCAGGTTCCTCCTCTTGTCTGTTTACAGTCCTTGGCAAGTGGGAGCCCACTGACATGAGTCAAGGCCTAGCGTTAATTTACAGGGATTGAATTTTCAGAGGCTGCGTCTTTGTTGCTGTTCTGTGCCTTCCACTTTTAGTCCAGACAGGGAACAGCAGGCCCCCAGGTGAGGCAAGAACAAGAAAACCCCTTCAATATCTGTCTACACCAGCAGGAGTTAAAAGTGAATGATTTAGTTCTCAAATCCACTGAGTAAGTCACCTCTTCAGTTGCCATTCAACAAAACCCTGTTGTGTAAACAGCCCTACAGAATATAAGGGAATTCAGATCCTGATGCTTGAGATACTTACAAACTCTTTAGCGAGATGGAAATTTTACCTGGACTTCACAACCTCACCCCCAGGAACTCCCATCTTAGGCTATTGGGGTGGTTATTGGCATCTCTATCCTTCCTCCTCCCTTTAGTCTCTGTGTGTCCGAGGCACATACACACCACACACAGACCAGAAAACAACTTCCTTTTGCCTGGAAGTTCCCTCACCCCTCGCCATAGACATAGAGAGTGAGGGAACATGTGAGTGGGTTTTGGGGTGCAAGACAGGCACCGCCTGACTCTGCGGGGGTGGGGGGTGGTCCAGCCAGGAAGAGCTGGTTCTGGGGTCAGACCGTGGCAAAAAACCTGGGGCTAGTGGTTGGGGGCCCATTATAAACACTCTGTAAGTTGCTATGGGTTAAATAAATAAATGCCAATGAGTACACGTATCTAGGAATCTATCCCATGTCTATACATGGTCCCAAAGTCCAGTAGCAACTCAACTCCATTCTTTTCCTCCTGTTGCAGACTGCTTTTGTCTATATCATTCAGGAAAGGGGATTTTAAAACTACAATATTCTAGAAACAACTCTTGCCATCTTACAACCCTGGATATATCCTCAGACCCTTCTCCCAAAAGAGATTTTGTAGAGCAGAGGATTCAAGAACCAAAGTCTTGTGGGATTTTTCTCTCTTTTAATCTCTCAACAAAGATAGGCAGAGGAATTTATTATTATCCATTTAAGTTGACTGGTGTCCAAGAAAATCTAGCAGTGAGTGCGCTAATGTTTAGGAAGTTCCTTTTAACGTCAGCCCAAAGCACTTGGGGAAAATGTTCTATTCATAGTGTCCAAGTGAGGCAGGCAGATGTCAAGAATTATTATTCCATTTAACAGATGGAAAATATGAAACCTTCATTCACGGAGCAAGTGGAGAACAGAGCTCAGGAGAGAAGCCATCTCTCTCTGCCTGCACAAGTAGTGAGTTACCATATGAGTGTCACGTGCTCTTGGGACATGCCTCCCTGAAGTCAACTTTCCCTGGCCTGTGTCCCTCCAGGAACTGGATGAAAGGAGTGGTTCCAAAGGTATCTATACTATCCACCATGTCTTTCCAAGTTTCTGGGAGGGAAGTGGGTAGTCTCCCCAGTGTGGTCCCCACGGCATTGCTCCAGTGCTGCCCAGAGCCTTTTGACCATCCACACTTATCACACACTCTTCATCTTGGCTGTCATCTTCTTGGGCCATCAACTCATGCCTCACCTTACTCTGAGTCCTGCAACCCAGCTCTCTTCTCCACCCTGTCTCCTCCAGGTGATGACCATTCGACTGTAGCTACACAGGAGAATTAGGCTTTAAAAAAATACACATGCTGGGGCCTTCCCTGGTGGTCCAGTGGGAAAGAATTACAGGGGATATGGGTTCAGTTCCTGGTCGGGGCAGGAAGATCCCCCTTGCCAAGGAGCCCTCTGTGCCACAATTAGAGAAAGTCAAGGTGCATCAAAGACCCAGCCAAAATCAAATCAATC
This sequence comes from Bos mutus, assembly GCF_027580195.1. Lineage (NCBI taxonomy): Eukaryota > Metazoa > Chordata > Mammalia > Artiodactyla > Bovidae > Bos > Bos mutus. Next base: position 38,063,345 of record NC_091644.1, read on the forward strand.
AATCAATAAAAGTAAGTGCAGGGCATCAAGTAGAAACCTCATCAATGACACAAAAATTTTTTTAATATACAGGCTTGTGTGCTGCACCCAGAAACTTTGGTGGGGTACCTGGGAGCTGCCTGCGCAAAGCAAGAGTTTTGCTCCTGTGTCCTCCTGTGTCCCGGGCCAGGCCTGCTGTGAAACCTCTCATGGGAACCAGGGCCTTGTGTCATAACCTGGCTGCAGCAAACAGGCTGACACTGCTTTCCTCCAGGGCAGCAGATGGGCACCTTCTCCTCTAGGTGAGGCTGCCCAGGGGCCCAGCAGGATGATTGGAGTGGGGGATGAAGGCACTGGCTAGAGGGGCCCCCAGGAGAGGCTTCCTGGGACGAGCCTTCTGGTCACCCTGACTTTCTCCAAGGGAAGGCGGGGTGTCTGGGCTCCTCTCCTCTGCAAAGAGGCCCAAAGAAGAAGTCATGCAGAGGACACACTCAGCTGTGGGAGGCTGGAGAAAAAGAGCCAATAAAATTGGCTTTATTTATAATGTTCCCGCGATTGTTATTTTGTTATCCCTACGCTGTTTCCTCAGTGCAATGTAACAAGGCAAAGGATTAAAAAAAAGTCCCCCACTCTAAGCATGCATGAACTTTATGGCCTCACTCTGCTCCCTCTCCTCCTCTGTCCCCACCAGGCTCGCCTTGCCTGTGATTTCCTCTCCCAAACTGCGTATTTTCCATACTAACTTTTATGGCATCTTCCTGGATTAATGGTTAACAGTATTCCTTTTCTCCCCTCCGCCCCCATTATCAAAGAGGGCTTGGAATGACTATTAACTCTCTGGTTAACAGAAAGAAACATGTTAATCATCTACGAGCCCTTGGACAGGAAAATTATTCTTTGTAACCTTCTCCCAACGGCAGGAGAGCCCCTTGTCCGCCAGCAGCTGACCTTCAACCACACCTGGGTCTGGAAGCTTGCAAAACCCCGACGGTAATCGGTAATCGTGTTACAAGGGCTTCTGAGTAAAAGTCAAGGTCATAAACCACCGCCCCCCCGCCCCACCCCCCACCCCCGGCTCCCTCCAGCGGGAATGACGCTGGGGCTCTGGTGTCCAGGGAGGGCGCCTTTCCACCCAGCTAACCCTCCTTCCACGACCCTATAAAGAGACCACGCTGCATCTCTTTAAAAAAAATTGTTTTGCAAGTGAGGGCTAATCATTCTTTGTTGTACATTCTTTGTTGCTGGGAGACTCGGGGTGGCTGTACAGGCTGTTCTTTCTTGCAGCCATAGTTCAAAAGTGCTCCTTTTGACCCAAACACACACGTGTTGTAATCCTGCCCTCCCTTGTGTGGGGCTGGGAGGCAACCAGGAAGCGTGGATTCCCAAGCCAGACCCAGATGCTGGGAGGGTGACCTCTTTCTGAAGTTAGAGGGGCGGTGCCTTTGCAGGGAGGGGTAGGCAAGAGCAGGAGAAGGTAATACTCAGGGAAATGGGCGGGGGGGGGGGGCGACCCCACCCCATACTCAACAACGGGAGCGTGGAGTATGCCATCTTGGAGAAAGTGTCCCTTTATTCATTCACAAAGCCGATCTTCTGCGGAGAGGGGAAGCCTGGGGAAAGAAGGCTGGCCTCCACCTCTGCTGGGTTTGGCTTGCTTGTCTCCCCTGCGGCCCGCTCTTCTTAAATAAGACCTGGGAGCAGGCGAGAGGTTGTTCTGCCGAGAGAGAAAGGACACAGGCATCGCCAGACTTATTAGGAAAGACGCTGTCGGGGTCTTGGCAGGCGCGGCGCTGCGGACCACGTGGTCCTCTGCGCGCCTGGTTACTGTCAGCGCTGAGCTCCGGCCCCCGCCGGCCGGGTCTCCTCCCCATCGGCCTGCAGGCTGCCCCCAGCGCCTGCCCCTCTCGGATCCAAACATTTCCACATTAGGCAGCCTCGGCGCTGGGCTCCCCGCCTCCGGCAGTGACCTCGGGTGACCTCCACGCCGGGCTCCGCGCCAAGCCCCTCATCACAGGTGCACTGGCAGTTTTCTGGGTCACCCTTGTGATCGGGTGTCCAAGCACTTGGCAAAATTTAGCGAATGTTCCTCGGTGCTCTGCATCATCTTGACACTGTTTGCACAGACACCCTTGGGGACGCATGAGAGGAGCTGGTGCCTCTCATTCAATCTCTGGTTATAGAAGAGCCAGGCATGCTGGCCCCTCCAAAGGAGATCAGGATGACCTGATCTCCCTCTGTGTCCCCAGCCCGCTCCCTCTAAGCTGATCTGACTTCTCTCTTGGACTTAAGAATCGGAGCAGAAGTTATGGATCCTTCTACACACACCCATAGCTAGATTTGCGCAGCCATATATGGTATCTGCCGGGGTCTGTGGCTCTGGAGCCTTGAAAATGGGGCTGCTTCAAACTGAGATGTGCTATGATGGCAAGTTTCACACGGGATTTCGCAGACTTATGTGACAAGAGAACGTGAAGTATTGAACGTGTTGAAATGATCATGTTTTGGAAAAAGTGGGTTAAATAAAATGTTATTAAAATTAATTTTATGTTTCTTTTAATGTGGCTACTAAAAATAAATGCTGCATGTAAGACTCATGTTGTATTGGTCTTGGGCAGCACTGGTCTTGACCATCCCACTCTGGAGGTTCCTTCTGTGCTTCACTAACAGCCTGCATTTCCCTGACAGCCAGGGTGATGCAGCTTCTGTACCTACTACTCCCTCCCCGTGTCCCTCCTTCCTGCCTTCCTCCCTGCAGAATTCCTAGCCATAGCCCTGGATCCAGGCCTAGAGTCTTCTACCCAGGCAGCCTCTCCGGCAGACATTGGCTTCGAGGCCGTTCTTGCCCCTGCATTCTGAGTCTGCCTGGCTGTCACTAGGCCCTGCTGGCCTCCAGGGCAGCTTGTGTGCCCAGGGTCCCTGGCAGACAACACGCGAACACATGTGGGTGTCCAACCATAGGTTGGTGAGTAGCCCTAAGCAATGGGGCAGTTAATATCTACAATTTTGATTATGAATTTGCATTTTTTCCTGTTGAGATCTGTTTGAGTGCTTTAGATATCTTGAGGACATTTACTTCATATTAGTTTATAAATACTACAGCTTCCTGATAAATAAAACTTTTTCTCATAAAGAATCTGGCTATATTTATTTTTCCATTGTGAGGGGCAAAAACTGATTAGCCTAACATATGATGCTTTGATTCCAGTTCTCAGCATTAGAAGGAAAGGGCCAACCAAGGCTGCTTGGTACTCTTCAAAAGACATTTTTAGAAAATCTTATCTTATTAAGAATGCGAGCATTTTAAATCAAGTAAGAGTCAAACATCGCAGTTTCATTTATTCTATGGAAAATGTTTCAGGGAAGTCAAAGTGTTTTGAGGGGGGAACATCATCTTCAGAGACTATGTGTCTAATATGGTGCTTGGGAACTTGAAATGTGGCTGGTCTAAATTCACGTGTTGTGTGTGTGTGCACGCTCTGCTGCTGCTGCCAAGTTGTTTCAGTCGTGTCCGACTCTGTGTGACCCCATAGACGGCAGCCCACCAGGCTCCCCCGTCCCTGGGATTCTCCAGGCAAGAACACTGGAGTGGGTTGCCATTTCCTTCTCCAGTGTATGACAGTGAAAAGTCAAAGTGAAGTCGCTCGGTCGTGTCTGACTCTTAGCGACCCCACGGACTGCAGCCTACCAGGCTCCTCCGTCCATGGGATTTTCCAGGCAAGAGTACTGGAGTGGGGTGCCATTGCCTTCTCCAGTGTGCACGCTCAGTTGTGTCCAATTCTTTGTGACCCCATGGACTGTAGCCCACCACACTTCTCTGTCCATGGAATTTTCCAGGCAAGAAATATTTCCAGGCAAGAGTGGGTGGTCATTTCCTCCTCCAGGTGGTCTATATTCATATGTGCCATAAATACTACAGATCTCTGGGTTTTGAAGCCTTAGTGTGGTAAAAAAAATCTCATTAATAATTTTTATATTTTAGAGATGATATCTTTTATATTTAATGGTGAAATAATATTCTTGGTCCATTAAGTTGTCAAAGTGAATCTTACCCGTTTCTCTTTTTAAACGTGGCGATTGGAAATTTAAAATGACACCCATGGCTCCCATTTTATTTCTCTGGGACAGTGCAGCTGGAAGGGGATGAGGTTTTGTTTACTTTGAGACATTTATCGGCATGTGTGAGCATCCTAGCCAGGTTTATCACGGCTTAGAAGCCTGGGAACTTTGAGTCTTCTAGTCATTCCCCAAAACAGGCATCCGGTGTTGTGTTTTAATCTTGGTTCCTCCAGCCAGATATTGCCTGAAAAGACCCACCCTGACTTACCCTCTGCCGAAACAGCCCCCACCGCCCCTCTGGGAAACTCCCCAGTTCTGTAGAGTCTTGCCAGGGGATAATTACAGGTGTGCAAAGACCCTCCTGCTTTATGCACTTAGTCATAATTATTTACCTTTACCAGGCACCTGAGGTGCGATGGGCGATTAGTGGAACAGAGAGAAGCCTCGGCAAGCAGATCACCTTGAAGTTGACCTGTCAGCCAGATTTCACAGCACCTGCTGTACCAGCCTGAGGGGCTGCGATTCATTCCTTGGGAAAGAGAGCTGCAAATAATTCTGTCTCCAGGCCATGGTCCAAATCCTTGCCATTCTCTTCCAGCTTCTGAAAGACAGATTAGAAGCATCTGCAGAGCAGGGAAATATTTTTTCCAGGGAGAGTTTTCCACCTGAGTTAGCTTTTCTGACACCTTCAGGCAGTCTCTAAGATTTTGGTCTTTTAATACCCTCCCTTTACACCCTACCTTCACACATATATATGTAAATAAGTCCACATTCGAATGTACTTGCTCTTTGAGTCCCCTGGAGTCATGGTCCGTGAGTCATCTGGTCCCCTTCCCAGGCCCTGGGGAGCAGGGACTCCTGGATTAAAGGCAGTGGGAAAAATTCCGATAAATCAGGTGTTTCTGCCCATTTGCATAAACTGGGCACCTTGCCTGCCTAACCCACAGGCTGAATACTGCTTTGGAAGGAGAGAAGATGCATTTATTATAGGGGAGGAAAAATTAGGGCTTTTTCATTAAGGTCAGAAAATTTTTTGAGATTGGATCAGCTGGCCAGGTGCATGACCAATTTTCTTGGCTTCTTGGAGGCAGGAAAGTGTTTGAAAAATAATGAAGCCCTTGGTCCTATAAGTAAAGACCCATTTATCTTGGGAATTTGTTTTTTAAAGTGCTGGCAATGGAAATTTTCTGATGAGATGCATTTCTTCTCGCCCGAGTGTCTTGAATGCCTGCTGGATTTGTCTCCACTAAGCTAAGATACTTGTGCTTGCAAATCTGTGCTTTTCAAGGTGAGGAGATGAGAATAAAAAAAAGTCTGTGAGAAGTATTTTTGGGAGGGCCAAAAACAGGAAGCAAATTCGAACCACAGCATGTGGGGCAAGGATACTGGATTTGGGGAGGATGTTTGCTTATTTGGACTGAGAGCAAGTGTCCTGTCCCACCCACTGCTAGGAGCGCTGTACTTGGTTAACATCCCATGGAAACCAAGGTTGTCTGTGGGACTTGGTGGGACTGGGTTATTTTTCTCAGCTTAAAATGTTTTTATATGGTTACCCTCAGTACTCCTTTCTGTTTTGGGATATTTTCATATTTTTTATTGAAAAAAAAAAAAAACACCAGAATGTCTTGATTTTGAAAAGGCACATTCAGCCAAATAAGGTGCCAGGAATATAACAAGGTTGCCTCAATATTTCATGCGTCAACAGCCAATGTTCCCAGTATGAGCAAAAAAGTTTGAGAACAAGAAAGGAAGGAAAAGGCTCAGCCCTTGCTCCCTGGGTGTTTAAACACCTCCTGGTTCCATCTTTTGACCTCTCTTAATGACTTTCACTACTGCGGCTTTGAAGGGAGAGAACTCAGGTTGGGAAGAGGATGGTATTAGGTGTGCTGATTATGGAATGAGGCAATTCAGGATGCGCCTGGGGAGGACTTGGAATGAATGGGGGGTGGAGAGTTTGTCTGTGAGGGCTGCTCCAGCAATCTTGGTGACTGGAGCCTGAATGCACCCTTTCATGGCTCCCAACAGCTCACGAAACTGTGTTGGTACCATCTCACAGAAGGGACACCAGGGGACATTCTAGAAGTTCTTCATCAGATTTGGAAGGTGGAGACTCTGAAGTCACAGAACATAATTTTACATCTAGAGAGTCCCAAAGAGGCTGCACATAGTAAGCCAGTGGCATGGGAACCTCTTGTGTGGGCTCAGCCTTGGGTGCCATTTTGGAGTCCTCATTATCGGTGTTTCCCATACCCATCCAGTCCACTGAATCTCATCACTCTCCCCTGAATTGTCTCTATCTTCTGTCCCTTTCCAGCCTCATCATTAAAACCCTCCAGTAGCTCCCCTTTGTACTTAGAGTAAAATCCAAACCTGGAATAAAGCTCTTGTGATCCAGCCTGAGCCCCTCCTCTCTGGCCTCGTTTTGCTCCTGCTTCCCTATGCTCACACCACTCCTGCCATTCTCTGTTCAGTTCCTTGAACACTGGCCAGCAACTTTACTGCCTCAGGACCTTTGCACACACCCTTCCCGCTGGCAGGATACTGCTTTCTGCATCTTCTCATGGCTCCTTCACTTCTTTGAAGTCTCAGCTTGAGTGGACCCTTCTCAGGAGGAACAGTTTCTATTCACCTCACTCTGAAGGGCTGGCAACAGGCTTCATACACACAGAACCAGTTAAAACCGAGTGGTTTGGGATTTCTGGGTGAAAGGAGCTCTGTGGGTTCAAAATGTTCCTGGTGAACTTGCCAAGGTGGGAAACCTTTCAGCAATACTGCTTGGCAGTTCTTTTTTGGTGACCATGCAGTTTTGTGTTCATCTGGGCAGAGGGCTGGGAAACCAGCAACCAAGCTGCTGGTGAACGAGGGTGGCCGTGCCAGGGGATGGGTGTGTGGCAGCCTCGGTCCAGCCCAGCTGGCAGGGCACACACATTCACAGTGGCTCTAGTCTTGTCCTAAAGCTCTGACTGGCCTCTGGTTTGTTATTGGAAGTTGCCCTGATGATTCCCTTTAAATAGATCCTAAGCAAACCTCACAATTTGTTTTTCTTGAAATGGTCCTGAGAGGTGCTTTCCAAGAAACAAGGGGGAAAAAAATGAATTCACAGTGGTGACTTTGAGTCTGGAGAAGGCAGTCCAGGTGGAGGGGAAATCAGTGGCTCATTCTCAATGGCAAAGCCTTTCCTCCTGGCCTAGTGTGTGCAATGTGGAAGAAATGGGCTGTGGAGTGGGAAAGAGGCATGGGATGAGGGAGATAATTTGAGACTGCTCCTGCAGCATCCTTGGGCAGTCCTTCTGGCACCCCCTGGGGTATAGGGTGGTGAAGGGGTTATATTCATTTCCTAGGGCTGCTGTAACAAAATACCAGAAACTGGGTGGCTTAAAACAGCAGAAATGTATTCTCTCACATTTCTAGAGGCCAGAAGTCTGAAATTGATGTGTCACAGGACCCTGCTTCTTTCATAAGCTCTAGGGCAGACTTCCTTTCTTTTTTCAGCTTCCTGTGGATCCTGCCCGTCCTTGTCTTACTTGCATCACTCCAGTCTCTGCCTTCCCTGTCACATGACCTTCTTTCCTCTATCTCTGTGTCCAAATCTCACTCTCCTTATGAGGACACAATTCACTAAGTTTAGGGCTAGTCTAATCCAGGGGTAAAGAACCCGCCTGCCAGTGCAGGAGACGCAAGTTCGATCCCTGGGTTGGGAAGATCTCTGGAAAAGGAAATCACAGCCCGCTCCAGTATTCTTGCCTGGAGAATTCCATGGACAGAGGAGCAAGGCAGGCTATAGTCCATGGAGTCATAAAAGAGTCAGACACAACTTAGCGACTAAATAACAACAAATCTAGGAAGACATTGTCTGAACACCTCTGCAGAGACCCTATTTCCAAATACGACCCCATTCACAGGTATGGGGTTAGGACGCTGACATATCTTTTGGCGGGAGACACAATTTAATCTACCAGAGAGGGGGTCCCCTTGCTCCTCTGCAGGTGATCATAGAGCATGGACATGTCACAAACATTCAGAGCTGATGAGAAAACATCCTCTCCAGTTTGAGTAAGTAAGATGTGATTTCAAAGACATATACTTTGTAAAAATACCTTGAGGTTTGGAGTAAGAGATTGCTAGTATTTAGGAAACCTAATTCATTCAAAGATTTCCAAATATGTGTTACTTAGGTCATTGTGGCAGGTTGAATAATGGACCTTTAGTGATGTCCACAACCTAATTACTGGAACCTCTGAATGTTCCTTTACATGGTAAAAGGGAATTTGCAGGTGCAATTAAATTAAAGATTTTGAAGTGAGGAGATTACCTTGGGTTATCTGAATGGGTTCAATGTCATCACAAGAGTCCTTATAAGGGAGAGGCAGGAGGTCAGAGTCAGAGATGTGACCGGAGGAGCAGAGATTAGAAATGGAGGGTTTGAAGATGTTACACTGCTGGCTTGGGAGTTGCCGGAAGGGGCCTGGAGCCAGGGAATATAAGCTGCCTTTCGAAGCCAGAAAAGGCAAGGAAATAGGTTCTCCCCTCATAGGAAGGAAACAGCCCTGCTGCTTGAGCTTAGCCCTGAGACACTGATCTTTCACTTAAAAAAAAAAAAAAAAAAAAGATTTTGTTCTGATGTGGAACATTTTTAAAGTCCCTATTGAATTGGTTACAATATTGCTTCTGTCTTATGTTTTGTTTTTTTTTTTTGGCCTCCGAGCATGTGGAATCTTAACTCCCTGACCAGGGGTCGAACCCACACCCCCTGTATTGGAAGGCAAAGTCTTAACCACCAGACCACTGGGGAAATCCCTCACTTTTCACTTCTGACAAATGCATTTATCTTATTGTAAGCCACTGGATTTGTGGTCATTTGTTACAGCAGCCATAGAAAACTGATACAGTCCCATAGCCCAGTTCAGTGTCTTTACTAATTTGACAAACTATCCCTCTGTCTGTTGTTTGTGTTGACTAACATCTAGAAGATTATGTTGCACTTGGAAGATACTTAGGAACTATCTATTGGATGAATACATTGAGAGCTTATTTTATATATAAAATAGGATGCTAGACCCTGGATACATCACTGTCTTTAAACCTGTGAGTATAGAGATGAAGTGGATATTAAACAAATACCTGTACAAATAAAGCATACGCAGATTATGTGGCAAGAGCTATGACAGAGAGCTCCAGGAGATGATGACAGAGAGAGCAACAGGCCCTAACTCAGATCCCAGGGATCAGGCAAAGTCTCCCACGTGCACAGTTGAAAGGAGGACCAGACATACCTTCTCTCGATTCCAGTTTCAAAGATAGAAACTTTCTGTCCATCAGAAAATGATTTTATTGAAGCACTCATGGTGTCCATTATTTTTCTTTAATGGTGTGATGCATGTATGTTAAGTCGCTTCAGTCATATCCAACTCTTTGCATCCCCATGGACTGTAACCCACCAGGCTCCTCTGTCCGTGGGGTTCTCCAGCCAAGAATACTGGAGTAGATTGCCATGCCCTCCTTCACGGGATCTTCTTGACCCAGGGATTGAACCCGTGTCTCTTATGTTTCCTGCTTTGGCAAGCGGGTTCTTTACCACTAGTGCCAACTGCGATGAATGGTGTGAGGTTACTATTTATTCACAGAAGGACTGTGGGGTAGGCTAAGCCTGGCTCTGAGCTTCAGGGGGTCGTGCATTTTTATCTTCATTTTGCGGTTAATGCAGTGATCACCCTTCAATTCAACTCCAGGCCTCCCCACATGCCATTTGCTCTCTGGCTGATAAAGGACGGTCTCATTGGTACTCTGCAGGGATGGGAACCAAGTAAGGATGACAGAATGGGAAGAAGAACCACTGCCTCCTCTCCACCGCCTTCCTGAGTCTTGGGCATGCCTTATTTGGGCTGCTGACACTTTCTGAAGTGGAACTAGAGCCCAGGGGTAGATGAACCCTCATCAGCACCTCTGTATGAGGGAGGGGGACACAGCTGGGGAGGTGATACCAAGCAAGGCAGAATTCCTACACCCAAGCATTGGTGATGTGCTGGAGAGGTGAATGCAAATACTCAGAATACGAATCCTGGAGAGTTATCACAGAAACATAAAGTGAGACTTGACAAAGTCTGCCCAAGGAACTTAGGGGGACAGAAAGGAGCTCTGGAAGGAGGGTAGCAGTCACCATTTCTTTTTTTTAATTTTAAATTAATTTATTTTAGTTGGAGGCTACTTATTTTACAATATTGTGGTGGATTTTTTGCCATATATTGACATTAATTAGCCATGGGTGTACATGTATGGATGTGAGAGTTGGACTATAAAGAAAACTGAGTGCCGAAGAATTGATGCTTTTGAATTTGGTCCCAAGGTGAAATGGCAGCTGAGAAGTAAAGAGGTGGGGATCTGTTTTGGAGCTGGGCCAAGGAATGTAGCGGGGGCAGAGGAGGGGTACCACCCCAGCCTGCACTTCCTCATCCTGATGTGTTGGAGAAGACTCTTGAGAGTCCCTTGGACTGCAAGGAGATCCAACCAGTCCATTCTAAAGGAGATCAGTCCTGGGTGTTCATTGGAAGGACTGATGTTGAAGCTGAAACTCCAATACTTTGGCCACCTCATGTGAAGAGCTGACTCATTTGAAAAGACCCTGATGCTGGGAAAGATTGAGGGCAGGAGGAGAAGGGGACAACAGAGGATGAGATGGTTAGATGGCATCACAGACTCAATGGACATGGGTTGGGTGGACTCCGGGAGTTGGTGATGGACAGGGAGGCCTGACGTGCTGCGGTTCATGGGGTTGCAAAGAGTCGGACACGACTGAGCGACTGAAATGAACTGAACTGAACCCCTCTCTCCCTCCCTCTTCATCACCCCATCCCTCTGGGTTGTCACAGAGCACTGAGCAACCACCGTTTCTTGAGAGTTTTCTATGTGGCCAGCCCTGGTTAGAAGCTAGGCATATGGGGACTTCCCTGGCAGTCCAATAGTTCGGATTCCAAGCTTCCACTGAAGGGAACATGGGATCAATACCTGGTAGAGGAACTAAGATCCTGCATGCTACGCTGTGCTGTGCTTTGTCGCTTAGTCATGTCTGACTGTTTGTGACCCCATGGACTGTAGCCCCCCGGGCTCCTCTGTCCATGGGATTCTCCAGGCAAGAACACTGGAGAGGGTTCCCATGTCCTCCTCCAGGGGATCTTCCCGACTCAGGGATTGAACCCATGTATCCCACATTGCAGGCAGATTCTTTACCGTCTGAGCCGCCAGAAAGCCCTGCATGCTATGCAGCGCAGCAGCAAAAAAAAAAAAAAAAAAAAGAAAGAGAGAGAGAGAAGGTGGTGGACACACAGCATTTCCTCCATCCCCGAAACAGCACCGCCCCATCCTTGTTATCACCTCTGTCTTTTCAGGTGTGTCTCAGAGGTGCAGTCACTGCTCATCCAGCCCCAGTAGCTGCTAAGATCTGAGTACCATCTATATACATTCACACCCGGGCTCTCACCACCATGTGGAGGGTGGATTTGTGGGAAAGATAGTGATCAGGGTTCCTCTTCCCGCCCCCACCCCACTTATCCACACCTAACGTTTCTTAGAGGAGTGTTTCCTGGCTCAGAAGGGAGCCGAGTCCTGGCAAGTTCAGAACTGGCCCTGGGGTCACAGGACCTACACTGTCCATTTTAGGTGACTCCCAGGAAAGCTTCTGAGGTTAAGCCAGCCCCTGTTGACTGCAGAGGGCTTGCGCCCTCCCTCTATTGCAGGGCCAGCCCTCCAGATGGGAACACTGCATGCCCCCTCCGGATGTGAACCTGAAACCCTCCTCTGGGTGCAAAGCCACTTGAGCACAGCAGCACAAGGGCCTGGGGTGCCAGGAAGTTCCACAGGCAGCCACTTGCCGCCTGCCAACCAGCAACCCCGAGCTCCCCTTCACCTACCCTCCTAGTCCTGCCTTATCAAGTAGGGTCTTGTAGGAATGGCTGGCACTCTGGCAACCATGGGGGAAACACCTTAATCAAACAAAGGCTCTTGGAGCTTTGGCGCAGAGAGAAGAATTAGCCCCTGGCTATGGCCTTCTGACAGCACTTCTTGCTCAAGCTTTTACAGAGGAGCCAAACACCCTCCTCCTCAAGGCCCTCCCACGGCCTGCTGGTGAATCGTTCCCTCCAGGCACCCATTTGAGGGAAGAACTTGGCCCCAAGGTGAAATGGCAGCTGAGAAGTGAAGAGGTGGGGATCTGTTTTGGAGCTGGGCCAAGAAATGTGGGTGGGGCACCACCCCCAGCCTGCACTTCATCATCCTGAACAACCTTTCTCTGCCACTGGGTAGGAAGTGCCCCCCACCCCCAGGAGGCAGAGGGGAAGGGAGTTGTGTTCCGGAAAGACCAGAAGGAACCAGTGTCTCCCCACTTGACTAGGGAGGCAAGACCCAGACAGGATCTTCCCTGGCCTTTGTTCAAGCTCCCTTCGGTTCTGAGTTGGTCTAGAGGGACTCACGTGGCCTCACTTCACTGCCCTTCATTCCATTGTGAACCAGCTTACCTTAAGGCCAAACCATGGCCAGTACGACAAAGCTGAGGGCCAGATGCTCACTACTTGGCCCTATGAGGTATCCTTAGAAGTTTGTGTCACCATGGCTGCTGCTGCTGCAGGGTCAGCATAACTGGATATGCCAATGAGGGCTCATTTGGGGGTTTGTTGCCGATGGTCTGGAACCTTGGGTGTAATGTGTGTGACTGAGGATGTGGAATGGGATGAAGCAGGAGGTGCTAGGCAGGCCACAGATTAGCCCCAGAATGTCCTAGAACTTACCACCCCATCTGACATTGCTTGTCTACCTGCTCATCCCCTGTGAAGGACCATGAGCTCCATGAGGAGAGAGGCCAAAGTCTTATTCTTCTTTGGGCCTCCAGCTTCTGCAATATCCCCACATATCCATAAATATTGCTGACTGCACGATGGATGGTTTACAATGAAATTGCTGAACAGAATGTTGTTGAGGGCACCACAGTAGCTTGTATCTTTTGCATAGGAGGGAGAGTTTAGCAGTGATGATAACCAAGCTGGAGGTCAACCAGGTCAAAAGGGTGTGGACATCTACTGGGTCAGAGTTGTGTATTTCACGTGGCTCTGTTTACCTCTGGAATAACAACAATATCAGTGAATTACCCCATGCCAGGTCCTACACTGGAGAAGGAAATGGCAACCCACTCCAGCATTCTTGCCTCAAAAATCCTGCGGATGGAGGAACCCAGTAGGCTACAGTCCATGGGGTCGCAAAGACACGACTGAGCAACTTCACTTCACTTCACTTCAGGTCCTACATTGACTTTTCATATTCGTTTTCCGTTTAAAAATTTTAATGAATTCGTTTCTATTTTGAACAAGCTCTATATTTCTTTTTAAATTTCAATTTATTTATTTTTGCACATATGCTTTCTTTTTAAAATTTCAATGAATTAACTTATTTTTGCACATGCTTTTCTTTTAAATTTTTATTTATTTTCGCATATGCACTTCCTTTTTAAAATTTTAATTATTTTCTGCACATGCTCTTTCTTTTTCATTTTTATTTATTTTTGCACATGAAAAAAATTTTTTAATTTTAATTAATTTTTTGAACATGTCTTTCTTTTCTTAATTTGAACTTTTATTTATTTATTTTTGCACATGCACTTTCCTGTTTAAATTTTAACTTCTTTATTTATTTCAAGGACTTCCCTGTTAGCTCAGTTGGTAAAGAATCTGCCTGCAATGCAGAAGACTCCAGTTTGATTCCTGGGTCGGGAAGATCCACTGGAGATGGGATAGGCTACCCAAAACAGGCTCTTTCTAATCCTTGTGAAGACATCGTAGGGTAGGTGTTACTAACTTCAGAGGAGGTGGGGGTAGAAGGAGCTGTTTCAGGAGGAGGAAGTAATCAGCTGGCTCAAATGATGCCGGGTCACCTAAGATGAGGACTGAGACGCAGCCCAGCTCCATGCAGCACCAACATACTGTGCATTGTTTAGTCCCTCAGAAGTTGACCAATGACAGAAGCTGAAGACTGAAATAAACAAACAAAAATCACAAACCCCAATCCATAGTCTAGTTACTTAACATTAGGTTTCACTAAACCACCGCAGTGCTCCTCAGACACAGCTGGGCTCCCTTCAAGTTCTCACGACCTGACGTGCTTCCCACCCCACAGCAGGTGCCTTCCTGAAAACAGAATGGAAAAGCAATTATTCCAGAGATTATTATATCATAATTGCCCCAGAGGACCTTCAAGGAAGTCTTTTGCAAACCTCCCCCTGCTTTTTAAAGAGAACTGTCGCTCTCTAATTTCTCTGTTTTATAATACAAGGTGAGCAGATAATGAGTGAAGTTTACCTGCCCTGGGGTTTGACCTATATTAGAACATCACTGAGCAGCCCAGCACGTGGTACTGGAGGAGAAATTCTCAAGGCAGCCGGAACAAGAGGTGGGTTCAGCAGGAGTGACCAATGGAAGTGATCCTCAGAAAGGAGGGAATCTAGGTCAGCCTTGGTTCTGGACTTGGTCACATGATCTTAGGTAAATCATGGATTGCATTTTGCTCATCTGTTAAGTGGGAATAACTATGATTCCCATTACATGTACCTCACAGAGAAAGAATCTGGTTAAGATGTTGTGAAGGCCTTTTTAAAGTGGAAAACGCATGTGTAAATGCCACTGAGTGCTGAGCACCAGGCCAGGCACAGCATAGGGGGCAAATCATTGGAAATGGTTCTCAACACTTCTTGTGCATTTTGCATGAAAATATGAAAAGCAAGAAAAATCTGAAACATGCTGGGAAGGGGTGAGGGGTGGTGAGCGCATCCTGTGAGTCTGGGCTTATCCACCACTGGGAGACTGGCTATTGGTCCAGGTCCTGTTCTACAGAGGATGGGCTTAGAATTTCTGTAGATGGTGCTCACAAATGTGGATTTCTCCCTTGCCTACCAGCATAGCTCCAATTAAAGATTCTAACTCACCAGTCTTCTCATCCAAGGATGCTAAGGGAATTCACTGCTCCACTAGAGAGACAAAGTGTTCATCCAGCATCACATTGCCATCACCACCAGCATTGCTGTGGCCGCTAGGATGGTTGGCAAGGCAACAAGTTGGTGTCACTAACCGGCCTCACCGTTAGTCCCCTTTTCATGATGGACAGTTCTGGAACCAAAAAATGAACCCTTGAGGAGCTTGCTTCTTCAGATCTGTCTCAGGCTGCACCTTCTTTTTCCCTTTCCCATTTGTACTACTGTCGGGGGTGATGCTTGCCTCTGAAGGAAATTCAGTGACATTCCTAGGTAGTCTGAAACCCTGCATGAGCATCAGTGGTTCCCTTTGTTTTTCCCTATTGCCCTTTCTCCCTGCCCTTTAGGTCCTGTGCATTTGTAGATTTTTCCTTCTCCTCTGCCCAGCTTTGGATCACTCATTCATTAGCTCTTGTTCCAGGAGAGGTATGTGGTCTTGCTACTCACCTCCCTGCTTAATTAGATATGACTGCTTACCCCCAGCCCCAATCACCTTCTTCCGCCGGAACTGAAAGTGGGCTGGGCACATGGCTGTCTAGTTAAAGACCCCATTTCCTAGGATCTCTTGCATCATAAGAGGGTCAGAGGATTCATTCCTGTAGATGGAGCTTGTGCTAAAGTGGTAGGTGCCATTTCTGGGCCTTTGGGGGGAGAGATTTGTGTCTCTCATTCTTCTGCTCCCCTCACTTTCTTCCCCCTTGTTGGAAGGTAGACCCAGTGATGAACCATCTTGGACTAAATGGATGAGGACAGCATCCTAGATGGAAGGTACCTGGGTCTCTACATCCGAGCTCTGGACTCTTTATACATACATGGAAATGTGAGAGAGAGGGGAAGTTCCAGCTTGTTTGAACCCTACTAATTTGAGGTTCTGTTAGAACTGAAGAACCTTTCTTCGCTTTGACTGACATATGGGACTGTAGGTTCCTTGGGGACAGAGAGCATACTTTACTCACTATTGGGTCATTGGGGCTGGCACAAGGGCTTGGCACATCGTATATGCTCGATAAGTTGTTGAAAGTATGAAGGATTTATTGTTCTACTCGGCATCCTGACTTCTGCTTTCCAAAGACTGAGAGGCTCTTGACCACTTTCTCACTCGGAAGAAGGCGGCCTCTGTCATGGGCCAAGTATGCAACATCCCCAGGAAATGAAAAGTCAGAGGAAGAGCCCCCATCCAGCCGAAGGGCTCTTTGGGCATGTGAGCCTTAATCAAACTGAAAGACGTCACTTTCTTCTCTGCTAGGAATCCAGTTGATTCTTCGCTCCCTGCGGTCCACGTGACTTCTTAGCTCCCTAGGGATGATGCCTTATCCATGCAGGAGGCCCTTTTGACAGAGAGTGCCAGCAGAGGTAGGGTGCCCATCAGGTAGACCTGTGAGGGTCAAACCACCCAGAAGGGCCTTATGGATTTTTCAAAGCTCTAACCCTTCCAGGGAACAGCAATCCAGAGTTCTGGCCTCTCTCAGCCTATGGTTTCATTTTTAAACAACATTTTATTATTTTAATTCATTAATTATTTCTGGCTGGGCTGGGCCTTCGCTGCTGCCTGTGAGCTTTCTTTAGTTACAATGAGCGGGGGCTCCTCTCTAGTTGCAAGGCACAGGCTTCTCACTGCGGTGGCTTCTCTTGCTGCAGAGCACTGGCTCTGGAGCTTCAGTAGCTGTAGCTCGCAGGCTCTAGGGCAGCTGGGCTCAGCAGTTGTGGTGCCTGAGCTTAGCTTCTTTGCAGCTTGTGGAAGCTTCCTGGACCAGGGATTGAAACTGTGTCCCCTATACTGGCCAGCAGATTCTTAACCACTGGAGCACCAGGGAAGTCCAGCTTGTGGTTCTTTTTGATCCACTCAGTGAGTGTGACCCCAGTTGCCTGCTCTTCAGGATTTTCCTGCCTTGAGCCTTTACTTCTGAGCGGGGCAGCACACAAACACTAGCCATATACCCCGATTCCCAGATTAGAGGGACCAGGAGGAACATTTTCAGCCTCTGCAGACTACCCCAGGCTGTAGTGATAGTCCTTTGACATCAGGGCCATGTGATCCTGTCCCCTCTGCAGGAATCCTGCTCTCCTCTTTTCATCCCACACTTGTCTGTCATAGCTTTCTTCTGTGTCACTTCCTTGTCTTATCCAGAATGGCTCTTCCTCCAACATGCTCCCAAGCATTCTTGCTACTCTGTTTCCTGTCTTAGGGTCAGTCTGTGTTCTGGTCACTTGCCTTGGTGCCTGGCTTCTGGAATTTTCTCACTAAATATTTGTTGAACAAAGGGGGAGACACGTAAGTGTCCTTCTCGCTTAGTATGACCTTAATGCTATTCTTTTTATGTGGCCAGTCCATGGCTTTGAGTCCCCAGTGAGGTTTCCGGCTCTTATTAGCAGTGAAAAATATTGTTAGACTCTTGATGACTGCCTTGTTTGCTGATCCATCACCTAATCCAGTCCCCTAATCTCTCTGCCGATTCCTGGCATCATATTGCTGCTCCTTGCCCTATGGGTTTTTCAAAGCTCTGAGCCTCCCAAGGCACAGAAATCCAGAGTTCTGGCCTCTCTCAGCCTTCAGTTTCCTTTTGTAAAAATAGTCAATTTACTTATTTTAATTAATTAATTTCTGGCTGGGCTGGGTCTTCGTTGCTGCGTGTGGACTTTCTTTAGTTACGATGAGTGGGGGCTACTCTCTCTAGTGGTGTATGGGCTTCTCGTTGTAGTGGTTTCTCTTATTGCAGAGCTTGGGCTCAATTTTTGGGCTGGGAGGCGGAAGCAATTGAATAGTTCGTTAGCATCTACTTAAAACCGCTCTTTCAACTCCATGATCTCAAGGAGCTGTGGGCAGAACCGACCCAAAGATCAAACCGGCATCTCTTGTGTCTCCTGCATTGACAGGCGGATATTTTACCACTGTGCCATCTGGGAATCCCATATATATTAATGCATCGCATTTATTAAGGTGTCTCTCTAACAAATTAACTAAACTCTTGGGAATGAAGAGTCATGCCTCAGAGTTCATGGATCCCCAACATCTGATTCATTGGACTCTTCTATATTTTTATTTTTAACATAAAGTAATACTGTCATCGTGCTTTTATCTGCGAAATTACAGATCCTGGTGCATTACACATGGGTCATGCTTTGGGTTGTCTTTCTACAGGGTTGATGGATTTGCCTGGATCTGGCCCTTCCATCGCATGTCTTGCTAGAGACCAGTGGCTCATCTTTGAGGCAGATGGTCAGGGTTAAGGGTGGAATCTGAGGCCATGAGGCAGAGCGAAATTAACTGCTCCCTTCACATGGGGATTGAACCCCTGACCTTCACCTCATTAGCACGGCACTCCAACACAGCAATTCCCAACCTCAATTTTATATCACCCTGGGGTGTTTCCACTTATCTCAAGAGGGAGCTGTGGAATTCCCTAAACAAGATTAATTTTAATTTGCTTTTATTTAGACATTAAATATGAACTACATAGACTACTTTGCAAGACTTCAGCAGAATGGCCTATATTAAAAAATTAAGCCACCAAAATGCGCTGGTACCCCAACACACTGAAACACCCTCTCTAACCCACTGAGCCAGTCTGGGGAAGCATGTTAGCAACAGGCATAGAAGGCTTTTAGATTATGGGGGAAAATTCATCCCAATCCTATTGAACAACTGCATTTCATAGGGACAGTTTCATGGGGTCATCTAGGAGCTCTCTGACTTTACCTAGTGGCCACAGCTCAGCTCCTATCCATTCGGGCCCTCTTTTTCTCTTCCTAGAGACTCTGATGCTTTGCACAATCTTAGGAAGAATTCCTGAGAATTCTTTTTTTTGCTACAGGAACAATATGTGATTTACTAAGATAATAAATTGGGCTTTGTTGTCGGGGCTTTTTCCTGGGTCAATACACAAGATTTATCACCTCCATGCCCTCCTGGGCCCAAGTTGTTCCAGTACCTTCTGGCCACTGGCTTGTTTTGGAGGTGAGTGGGATCTCAGCAGGCCCTTTGCAAGGTAGGCCCGGCAGCCTAAGTATAATGCAGTGGAAGAAACAGTGGGCATTAGTTATTTAACAAGTATCTTTAAAACTCTTCCTGGTAGTCTATTGATAACTGTCATAGGCATTTATTAAAGCATAAAAATTATAGCTCCTTATAAGGTCTGTGTACTTCGTAACTTATAAAGGGCTTTCACATACATTATCTTATTTGTTTATTCTGTACATACCTGAGAAGAATTGCTATCTTCATTTTATTGATGCATAAACAGATTCAGAAAATTTAAGTGACTTGCCCAAGGTCACACAGCTAATAAATCTTGGATGCAAGACCAGGTCCCATGGCTTCTCCTATTCTGTATCCTTTTCACTATCTTGTTCTTATCTCAGTTTATTATCGACATCCATTTGCTTTTGGCAGGAAAGGGGCTAGTATCTCCATTTTGCAGAAGAACAAATTGACACCAAGATGTAATTACACTTTTGGGCTCCTGCCTCTCCTTCTTCTGACGGTATTATGTCCCTTCCTTGTAGAAGGACAAGTAATTCTTTTGCAGACTAATTTCTGCTGTCAGAACCCCAAATCTCCATGGTCACTGTCACTACCATGATGGTCATATGGTTCCCAGTGAGCCTGGGCGTCCAATGGAGGCTTACACTGGCTACTTTTGGGTTGGAAGGAAGAAGCAATTGAATAGTTATTTCACATCTGCTTAGAACTGCTCTTTCAACTCCATGATCTCAAGAAGCTGTGGGCAGAACCCTGTCCTTCTCAGTCCTTGAAAGGATGGGCTTTTTGTTCTAGATCTTTCTTGCAGTCACTTTCTGTGAAATTCTGCTCATACAGTGAGCTTGGAGAACACTTTCCTGATTGGGCCTTTAGACACCCAGCTTCCCCCTAAATGACTAATTTCTCCAAGACCCTTTTTAGATAAACGCATGGCTACCCATGCTCCCCACCTGGAAGAGAGTTTGAGCTCTTCTGAACATCTCTTCATTCATTATCCAGACTTTGATAGGAACTTAATGATGTAGTACAAAACTATCATTTAAAAACTTCCCAGTATCTACATTCATTTTCTAGGTTGAAGGAGTTCACTGTGGGGCACATAACAGCCTGGCCAAAAGCGTAGGACCAAGCTTGGCCCAACCTGAGTGAGTGAGAGATGACCCCACTAGGATGTCAGCTCCACAGAGACAGAGAGTTTTGCCTTTTGGGTTCATGTCTGAAACCCCAGTTTTAGAACAGCGTCAGCCTGCTACACGATTATTTATTCAGTGAATAAATTAATGATGCAAACAAAGATGATGAGATTAGAACTGGCCAAAGTGGTGGAGGCAGTCCAGCCATCACGGCTATGTTCCTTAAAGGCATTAGATTGTTTCTACTTCCTGGATCCCTTGGTTTAAGGCCATTTACTAAGCCTGTTCCTCTAACCTTCCCAATAATTCCATTTTCCCCTTAAGTTATCCAGAGTTGGTTTCTAAGGCATGTAACCAAGAAACCTGATGATGTATATGGGAGGTTGATTAACCATGTATAAACATTTTACCTAACTTAGCTTGTAAATTTACGGAAGGTACCATATCTCACTGGAGAAGGAAATGGTGACCCACTCCCATATTCTTGCCTGAAAATCCCATGGACAGAGAAGCCTGGCAGGCAACAGTTCATGGAGTCGAAAAGAGTCAGACACGACTGAGCAACTTCACTTCACCTTATGTCATTGTCCTATAGATGGTGCTTTGCAAATAATGACAAGGCGTGTTTGCGGACAGTGATGAGGATGCTTCCATATAATTTTCAAGGCCAGGTGTCCAAGAGGCTGGGTGTCTGAGGACTGTCTTCTCTATGAGCACATGTGTGCACAGTTCCACATTCACACACGCATGCATTTCTCATTTCTGAGACACCATTTGCAAGAGGCCATTTGGATAATGCCGTGGGCTCACTGAAACCGGAAGAGATCCAAGGCCATGGGCCAGCTACACCACGGAAACCCCACACTCAGCCAAACATTCTCACTGGCAAATCAAACCTGAAAGCTGTCACCAAATTCTGCTCCCTGGCAGTCCCAATGCAACCATGAGCCGAGAGACAAAAGAAGGAGAAACCCAAGAGAGATCCCCAATGTGTTTTTTCGAGCAATCAGCAGACTGCACAGAGGGTCAGCACAGACACCGGCAGAGAAGAACATTCTCCTGGCAGGACTCCATCTCCAAATTAGGCGCCACTTCAGAGAATCTCAGCCTCGTACCTTATGGGATTTAATTTTTTAAAAGATCTAACATTTGTTCTTAGTTATTCTTAATAAAACTCTTTCTGAGTGTATCGTCATTTCTTTACTCACTCACTAACTTGTTCATATTTTGCTTCATTCAATGAAACCCTTGTCATCTGTCTGCTGGGCCCTTTTTCTGGCCTATGTGATGATAAGAGCCCTGGAAAGCAGATAAAGTCTTCTCAACTGTGCATGTGAAAGATGAAGAAACCCAATTAGTTAGAGCCATCTCCCACAGCTCATTGATACCAAAACTGAGACTAAGACTCAGATGTTCTAACTCTTTTTAAAAATTAAAGTGTCGTTGATTTACAATGTTGTTTGTTTCTGGTGCACAGCAAAGTCATTTGATTCTATATGTATGTGTGTTTGTGCATGTTAAGTTACCTCAGTCCGACTCTTTGTACCCTATGGACTGTAGCCCACCAGGCTCCTCTGATCATGGAGATTCTTCAGACAAGAATACTAGAGTGGGTTGCCATGCCCTCCTCCAGGGGTCTTCCCAGCCCAGGGATCGAACCAGTCTCATGTTTCCTGCATTGGCAGGCAGGTTCTTTACTACAAGCAGCACCTGGTATATATTATTTTTTATATTCTTTTCCACTATGATTTATTGCAGGATATTGGATATATTTTCCTGTGCTATACCTAGACTGTATATTAAAAAGCAGATATATTACTTTGCCAACAAAGGTCCGTCTAGACAAGGCTATGGTTTTTCCAGTGGTCATGTATGGATGTGAGAGTTGGACTGTGAAGAAAGCTGAGCATCAAAGAATTGATGCTTTTGGACTGTGGTGTTGGAAAAGACTCTTGAGAGTCCTTTGGACTGCAAGGAGATCCAACCAATCCATTTTAAAGGAGATCAGTCCTGGGTGTTCATTGGAAGGACTGATGTTGAAGCTGAAACTCCAATACTTTGGCCACCTCATGTGAAGAGCTGACTCATTTGAAAAGACCCTGATGCTGGGAAAGATTGGGGGCAGGAGGAGAAGGAGACAACAGAGGATGAGATGGCTGGATGGCATCACCGACTCGATGGATGTGGGTTTGGGTGAACTCCGGGAGTTGGTGATGGACAGGGAGGCCTGACGTGCTGCGGTTCATGGAGTCGCAAAGAGTCAGACATGACTGAGTGACTGAACTGAACTGATACAGTAGAACCTTGTCATTTATGTGTTTTCTAACACATTTTATGTGTTAGTATTTCTGTTTATCCCAAACTTTTAATTTATCTAATTTGTCCTTCCTCCTCCTTCCCTTTTGGTAACCATAAGTTTGTTTCCTAAGTCTGTGAGTCTGCTTCTGTTTTTTAAATAAGTTCATTTGTATCATTTTTTGTTTGTTTTTAGATTCCACATATAAGTGATATCATAGGACATCTGTCTTTCTCAGTCTGACATTTCACTGAGTGTGATAATCTCTAGGTCCATCCATTTTTGTTGCAAATGGCATTATTTCCTTCTATTTCATGGCTATTGTGTACGTATGTACCACTTTAGCTAATCTATTCAGTTCAGTTCAGTTCGGTCGCTCAGTTGTGTCCGACTCTTTGCGACCCCGTGAATCACAGCACACCAGGCCTCCCTGTCCATCACCAACTCCCAGAGTTCACTCAAACTCATGTCCATCGAGTCGGTGATGCCATCCCACCATCTCATCCTCTGTCGTCCCCTTCTCCTCCTGCCCCCAATCCCTCCCAGCATCAGAGTCTTTTCCAATGAGTCAACTCTTTGCATCAGTCTATTACTAACTCTCAATTATGAGCAGTAGCTCCTGGACAAATGATTATTGAGAAACACTGACAGGGAAAAGTACTCTTACCTGGCAGATAATGTTATTTTAATTAGTAACTCTCAAGATGCTATTTCAGATGTGCGTAGTGATTTTACAGGATGGCTTTGCGTTACTTCATGGTATTACCAATAATCCCAAAATTCTCAAAAAAAAAAAAAAAACATTTTTGTTTGAATTCTGTAACATGTCATGTAACTGGATTTCTTCCAGTTAGGATGTGAAACTGTAGTAGAGGACACTGTCTCAGCATCATAGGTGTGCAGGTAAAGCTCACGGCTACAAAGGTCCTGACTGGGACCTGCACAAGAGGAGAGGTTTGATAACTTGGGATGGACAGAGCTAGGAACTACCATTAGGAGAGCTTATTCCACAGAAAAAGAGAAACTTGGGAATAAAGGGAGGGCGGTTATCCTAAGTGGGAAGTTAACAGAAAAGGTTCCAGGTTGGAAGATTGATTTCCCAATTCGAATGACCATCAGAATCCCTTGGGGCTCTTTTTACAACTATAGATTCCCAGGTCTTCTTCCTTAACAATTTTATTCAGTGAGTCCAGGTTGAGGCCAAGGAATATGCATTTTCAGCAGAACTCCCCAGTGATCTTTTTCTACTCAAGGAAGATTTAGGTAGACCCTGGGTTTGAAGGTGTTACCTCTCAAACTGAAAAAGCAACTTGACAAAGCCAGGTCTCAGAGAGAGGGGTCTGCCCCCGAAGGCAGGAACCAAGACAATATGAACCTGTTAGAAAACAGGAATTGGCCAAAAGCAGTTGTAGTCCATATTTCATCATCTCCCATGAGTTTCAGAAATAGCCGAGTCTGCGGTTCCCTGTTCTCAAGCAGGATGAGTGGTCTGTGTGCTCCAGGCCATCGCAGCACCCGCATTATTATCAAGGCACTCCACTGAACCATTCCCTTTGAACGCCCCATCACGCAAGTCCCAGGCTGGGTTTTCCTTGGGCTCTCCCTTCTCAGGGACCGACAGTCTGCAAGGGCTGCTGCCTACCCTCCCTCTCTCTTTCATTCAAGTCTCAGCTCTACAGACTTCCTCTGGATCAAATGACTACATTTCCCTGTCTAGGGTCCTCCTGGAGACCCGGCTCTGGGCCTCCTGTGGGGAAGCCAGAGGCTTGAGCTTGTCTGGGATGACAGAAGCTTAATCTCCACCCTCATCCTGACCACACCCACAAGCAGCTAATCCCTCTGTAGGTGTGAGGACCACCAGCCTGGAAAATTCCCAGGTTTAGTGCTGACTAGTGTGCCCAGGAAGGGAACTGGCTGCTTTGGGAAGCAGCTAAACCCAGATAATCCCAGAAGTAAACAATGAAATGGCTGAAATCCTTTAGAGTGATAACAAAGCAGCTACTGTTTATTCAGCTCGTCCTCTGCTTCCCTTTCACATATATTATTTCATTTGTATCTCAGAATAATCCTTTGAGATGGTTGTTATATACCCATATTCTAAACAAGGACAGAAACACAACACACCTAAGTAAGTTGCTACTGTCACACAGCTAGTAAATAATTTTTTTAAGACTGAAGTCTAATGGACATAAAAAACACTTTACTGTGCTACTTAATAGATTATCACAAATGTAAATTCATCCGTACTGCCCTCACCCAAAACAAGAGCTAGAGTACTACTGGAATCAGAAAAATCTCTCCTCGCCCTCCCTCTCTAATAATCACCTCTTCCCCAGTGATAACCATTTTTGTCACCAAACGTTAGATTGCTGGCCTGTTGATTTTGTGAAACTGTAATTGTACATCCTGCATTCTTTATATCTGGCTTCCCCTCTGCCCCCTCCCCCCACTCAGAATTTTGTCTGCAAATTTGATATAATGTTGTTAAGGCTACAAGTAGTTTTCTCATTTTTAATGCTTTATGAGTTTCCTTGTCACCCTGCTTATTTAACTTATATGCAGAGTACATCATGAGAAATGCTGGGCTGGAAGAAGCACAAGCTGGAATCAAGATTGCTGGGAGAAATATCAATAACCTCAGATATGCAGATGACACCACCCTTATGGCAGAAAGTGAAGAGAAATTAAAAAGCCTCTTAATGAAGGTGAAAGAGGAGAGTGAAAAAGTTGGCTTAAAACTCAACATTCAGAAAACGAAGACCATGGCATCCGGTCCCATCACTTCATGGGAAATAGATGGGGAAACAGTGGAAACAGTGTCAGACTTTATTTTTTGGGGCTCCAAAATCACTGCAGATGGTTACTGCAGCCATAAAATTAAAAGACACTTAACCCTTGGAAGAAAAGTTATGACAAACCTAGATAGCATATTCAAAAGCAGAGACATTACTTTGCCAACAAAGTTTCATCTAGTCAAGGCTGTGGTTTTTCCAGTGGTCATGTATGGATGTGAGAGTTGGACTGTGAAGAAAGCTGAGCACCTAAGAATTGATGCTTTTGAACTGTGGTGTTGGAGAAGACTCTTGAGAGTCCCTTGGACTGCAAGGAGATCCAACCAGTCCATTCTGAAGGAGACCAGCCCTGGGATTTCTTTGGAAGGAATGATGCTAAAGCTGAAACTCCAGTACTTTGGCCGCCTCATGCGAGGAGTTGACTCATTGGAAAAGACTCTGATGCTGGGAGGGATTGAGGGCAGGAGGAAAAGGGGACGACAGAGGATGAGATGGCTGGATGGCATCACCGACTTGATGGATGTGAGTCTGAGTGAACTCTGGGAGTTGGTGATGGACAGGGAGGCCTGGCGTGCTGCGATTCATGGGGTCACAAAGAGTTGGACACGACTGAATGACTGAATTCAACTGAACTGAAGGTGTGCTTATGTTCAGCTTTAGTAGAGGCAGATAAATAGTTTTGCAATGTGCCTGTACCAGTTCATACTTATAACAAATTCTGGTGAGAGTCTGGGGGTGAGTAGGGAGGTAACTATTCACACCAACAATTGATAATGCTGGTCTTTTTTATTTTTGCCATTCTGGTGAATGTATTTTAGCTTGTATTTCCCTGATGACTAATAAAACTGATATTTTTCAAATATTATTGGTCATTTGAATACCTATTGCCTTGTTTGAGTCTTTTGCTCATTTTTCTGTTGGGTCGTGTGTTTTTTTTGATGATATGTAGGAGTTTTTGGTATTTTCTGGATATGAGTCCTTTGTCAGTCAAATGAACTGAAATATCTTCTTCTCTGTGGGTTTCATTTTACTCTTTTTTTTTTTTTTGATGACAAGAAGGTCCAGATATTAATGTAGTCTAATTTCTTAACGTTTCCCTGAATTCTACTTTCTGTTTCTGTTACATAAAAAAATACAGATGACATGATTACATATGCAGAAAATACAAAATAAAAAAAAAAAAAGGCCAGAATTAACAAAAAATCAAGCAAATTGATATTTTTAATCCAACAACATTGCTTGATTTATTTATTAATTCTGACAGTTTTTCTACAAACTATTTTGTGCTTTCTACATACGTAATCTTATGGTCTATAAATGATGTCAGTTTAATTAATATTTTTTCTAATTCTTAAAATTTTATTTCTTTGTCCTGCTTTATTGCAAAGGCTAGGACTCCCAGTATAATAATGAATAGAAATAAAGACAGGGATCATCCTTCTTTTATTCTCAGTATTGGGGAAAAGTATTAATACTGAACATTAAGCATGATATTTACTAGAGATATTTTTGTAGCTACTCCATCATATTAAGCTGCTGCTGCTGCTAAGTCACTTCAGTCGTGTCTGACTCTGTGTGACCCCATAGACAGCAGCCCACCAGGCTCCCCCATCCCTGGGATTCTCCAGGCAAGAACACTGGAGTGGGTTGCCATTTCCTTCTCCAATGCATAAAAGTGAAAAGTGAAAGTGAAGTCGCTCAGTCGTGTCCGACCCTCAGCGACCCCATGGACTCCAGCCTTCCCGGCTCCTCCATCCATGGGATTTTCCAGGCAAGAGTACTGGAGTGGGGTGCCATTGCCTTCTTGCCCTTCTATTCCTAGTTTCTTAAGACAGTTCTTTTTTCCCTTTTATTATCACTAGGGGTTTCATTTTATCAAATGATTTTTTTTCTGAATCTATTGAGTTGATAAATTATTTTCTTTTTCATTTTGTTAATTACAAATGAACATTAATTGATTTTGAACATTGAGGTGATCTTTCATTTCTGAAATAAAGCCTATCTTTGTTGTGATGTATTATTTTTTCAGATATTGTTGGGTCCAGTTTGATAATATTCTGTTTAGTATTTGCACCCATGTCAGGAGAATGAGATGGCCCATAATTTTCTTTCCCTGTCAGATTTTGACATTCAGGTAATATTGTTCTCAAAAATGAGTTGAAAAGCCACTTGTTTTCTATTCTTTGGAATAGTTTGTGTAAGATTAATGTTATTTCGTCCTTAAGTGTTTGGAAGACTTCACTGGTGAAGCCATCTGGTCCTGGAGTTTTCCTTGTAGAAAGATTTTTCATTTGTGGATTTCATTTATTTAATAGATATAAGACAGTAAACTGATTCAGAACAGCCTCCTATTTCATAGGTATAGGCTATATTGTGATGTCTTCTTTTTCATTCCTGATGTTGATTATTTGTGCCTCATTCTTTTTTTAAAGAAATCAGTGTTATCAGGAGCTTATCAACTTTATTAGTCTTTTTAAAATAAAGTTTTTGACTTTGTGGGTTTTGTTTTATTATTGTTTTCTACTTCATTAATTCCTAATGTTGACTATTTCCACCCTTGTATTATTTTAGCATTTAACTTGTTGTTCTTTAACTAAAATCTTAATATAGAAACTTGGTTCATTGTTTCTTCATCCATGCTTCTCTAATGATGCACTTAAGACTACAGATTTCTCTTAAGTGCACTTTGGGTACATCCCATAAGTTTTGATGTGTTTTAGTTTTATTATCTTTTCATTAAAATAGTTTCTCATTTCCATTCATGATTTCTTTGTTGACTCGTGGATTATTCAGAAATGTATTTCTTTGCTTTACATCACACTGATTGAATCAAGGACTGAGCTTTTGAAAGATGATTCGAACTTTCTGCAGGCTGGTTTCTTTCTGGATTGTGCTTTTTCAAGGAGTCTCAGCTGCAAGTCTGAGGTGTTCAACCTGGCCCTCCCCTCTTGTGGGACCCTGAATTCCTTTTTTTTGTCACCCCAGCCCCATAGATTCCTAGAAACTGCTCAACTTTTCAGATATTGCTTAGGAATTGACAAATCCCAAGGAGAAAAGTGGCTGAGACTCCTCTCTCAGATCATGCATTCTTTTGGGGATCTTGGTTCCTTAGTTTGTAATGCCCTGGTGGTTTTTCGGTGGCTTGAAGTAGATTGGAAAAAAAAAAAATGTGTCTTGTCCATGTTTTCCAGTATTTTCTGCAAGAGGGTAGTCTGTGATGAGTCAGTCTGCCATTATCACCAGGGAAGATGCCCTAGAGGCAGGATTTGGATGTTGGTCCCCACGTGCCCAGATCCGGAGCTGAGGCTGCCTCCTGGCAGCTGGAGGAGCGAGGGAGAGGGCAAATGTGGAATTCAAAGGCAACGTTAAGCCATCCTTGCTGCCCAGCTCTCTCCTTTATCTTCCTCATTACTATTGATCTAGTCCTTTGGATTAAGCATTGCCATTTATTGAACATCAGTTTTTTTTTTTTTTTTTAATTGAAGGATACTTGCTTTACAGAATTGTGTTGTTTTCTGTCAAACCACATGAATCAGCCATAGGTATACATATGCTATGCTATGCTAAGTCACTTCAGTCATGTCCGACTCTGTGCGACCCCACAGACGGCAGCCCACCAGGCTCCCCCGTCCCTGGGATTCTCCAAGCAAGAACACTGGAGTGGGTTGCCATTTCCTTCTCCAATGCATGAAAGTGAAAAGAGACAGTGAAGTTGCTCAGTCGTGTCTGACTCTTAGCGACTCCATGGACTGCAGCCTACTAGGCTCCTCCGTCCATGGGATTTTTCAAGCAAGAGTACTGGAGTGGGGTGCCATTGCCTTCTCTGGGGTATACATATATCCCCTCCCTTTTGAAACTCCCTCCTGTCTCCCTCCCCATCCCACCCCTCTAGGTTGATCCAGAGCCCCTGCTGGAGTTTCCTGAGCCATACAGCAAATTCCCGTTGGCTCTCTATTTTACATATGGTAATGTAAGTTTCCATGTTACTCTCTCCACACCTCTCACCCTCTCCTCCCCATTCCCCATGTTTATCTCTATGCGTGTTTCTCCATTGCTGCCCTGTAAGTAAATTCTTCAGTACTGTTTTTCTAGATTCTGTATATATGCATTCAGATCAGATCAGATCAGTCACTCAGTCGTGTCCGACTCTTTGCAACCCCATGAATCGCAGCACGCCAGGCCTCCCTGTCCATCACCAACTCCCAGAGTTCACTCAGTCTCACGTCCATCGAGTCAGTGATGCCATCCAGCCATCTCATCCTCTGTCGTCCCCTTCTCCTCCTGCCCCCAATTCCTCCCAGCATCAGAGTCTTTTCCAATGAGTCAACTCTTCGCGTGAGGTGGCCAAAGTACTGGAGTTTCAACTTTAGGACCATTCCTTCCAAAGAAATTCCAGGGCTGATCTTCTTCAGAATGGACTGGTTGGATCTCCTTGCAGTCCAAGGGATTCTCAAGAGTCTTCTCCAACACCACAGTTCAAAAGCATCAATTCTTCGGCGCTCAGCCTTCTTCACCGTCCAACTCTCACATCCATACATGACCACAGGAAAAACCATAGCCTTGACTAGACGGACCTTTGTTGGCAAAGTAATGTCTCTGCTTTTGAATATGCTATCTAGGTTGGTCATAACTTTCCTTCCAAGGAGTAAGCATCTTTTAATTTCATGGCTGCAAGAATATGATATTTCTCTTTCTCTTTCTGACTTACTTTGTACAATAGGTTCTGTGTTCATCCACCTCATTAGAACTGACTTAAAGGCATTCCTTTTAATGGCTGAGTAATAGTCCATTGTGTATATGTACCACAACTTCTTTATCCATTCGTCTGTCAATGGACATCTAGGTTGCTTCCATGTTCTAGCTGTTGTAAATAGTGCTGCAATGAACAATGGGTTACATGTGTCTTTTTCAGTTTTGGTTTCCTCAGGGTATATGCCCTGGAGTAGGATGAACATCAGTTTTAAAATGTGCTAAATACAAATTTTCTAATGTCTTAACAGAATTCATCTTTTCTGGTTACTTCCTTTCTGATGTTTTTTCACAGGGTCTCTGCTATGTCTTTCCAACACTAATCCTTTCCTGGCCTGAAACCAATATGGAAAGGAAACCAAAGCAGAATTAAATTGTCCTGGAACTTTCTGTCTCCCTTGGTAGACTTGGTTGGCCCTTGAGTGGATTCTTCTGTACGGGTCCACAAGTCACTTTTCTTAAGGCTTTCCCACAGGGTTTCTTTTCTGTCAATGTGAGTGCCAGGACTAACCACATCTCCCTTTTTCCTTTGGCTGCCAGGAAGCCCAGAATGTAGAGTGAAACTTATGGTTCAAGTCTAGCAGCTACATCAGAGCACTAAGACTGAACGTGACTTTTCCCCTCTGGCTGCACTGTCACCTCTTATTTCTTTTTTCCCTTGCTCTGAATTTTCTTTATTTCTCTATATTTGTCATGTGATTGTTTCTCTCAATGTGTCTTTATATGAAACTTGAGTTACTTCAATTCTGTGAATCTCTTCTGTCAAACTTCAAGTCTTTATTTGTGTTTAAAATTTTTCCCCTATGGAGACATTTGGAAGAGAGTGGAATGGATTTTAGAGAAATAAAGATGTGGGCAGTACTGCAATTTCTAGAATTTATAGTGATTTTTTGTGACTTTTTGCCATGTGTATTTTAAGAGCTGTCAATATATCCATTGCTTTATAGGAAAGATACTTTTAAAAAAATATTTACTTATTTGGTTGTGTGGGTCTTAGGGCTTCCCCAGTGGCTCAGCGGTAAAGAATCTACTTACAATGTAGGAGCTGCAGTAGAAGTGGGTTTGATCTCTGAGTCGGGAAGATCCCCTGGTGGAGGGCAGGGCAACCCACTCCAGTATTCTTGCCTGGAGAATCCCATGGATGGAGGAGCCTGGTGGGTTACAGTTCATAGGGTCGCAAAGAGTAGGACAGGACTGAAGCGACTTAGCAGGGCACAGCATGGCCGGGTCTTAGCTGCAGCACTTGGGATTTTCAATCATCATTGTGGTATGAGGGGTCTTTTGGGCTTCCCCAGTGGTAAAGAATCCACCTGCAATGCAGGAGATACAGGAGACACGGTTTCAATCCCTGGGTTGGGAAGTTCCCCTGGAGGAGGAAATGGCAACCCACTTCAGTATTCTTAAGTAGAAAATTCTATGGACACAGGAGCCTGGTGGTTTTTAGCCCATGGGGTTGCAAAGAGTCAGACATGATTGATGCGACTGAGCATGCACTTGAGGGATCTTCAGTTGCAGCACATGAGATCTAGTTCCCCTACCGGGGATTGAACTCAGATCCCCTGCATTGGGAGCTCAGAGACTTAGCCACTGGGCCAGGGAAGTCCCTGGAAAGACAATTTCCAAAATTAATAAATTAAGTTCTTTCATTAACCAGGAGTAAAAGTAGATGACAAATCTGGCTATCCTGTCCACTGAGCATGAAAATTTCAAAATCAATTTTTCAAGTACATGGTCAAATGAAAGAATTTACCCATCAGAAACAGAAACTATAATGGTATTCCTCATTTTTGCAATAGAACAATCTGGAAATAAGTTTTTCCGTTTCCTCAAATAACACATTCATGCAACTAAAATGTAACTAATGTAATTATAGGGGCTAATCCATTGCATTTGCTTGGTACTGGAATATTTATTGTATTTTCTGTTTTTTTGGATAGGCATGACCATCTGCAGAAAAGGTCAGAAAAATACTATCCGCTTTTCTTTTCTAACCATTACTGTTGTTGCATTTATGATTATTAACGACAGTGACGTTGTCATATTGGAGCAGGGGTGAGGCAATGTGCTCTCTGGCAGTCAGTCCACAGGCGTGCCACCAGGCACCCAGTAAGGGCTGAAGAAACAGTTGGTAATCTGAGTTCTGGTGTCTTAATGCCTGTCCTGCAATGTGGTCAGCATTCTGCTTTCTCAAGGAGAAGGCAGTTCTCTGCACACGTTTCCTCAGGCTGAGGCTTTTGAATTTCATCTGTACTGGCCTTTGTTACTGAGTGCAATGTCCTCGCGAGTCCCCCCAGGGCCTGGCCAGGGCAGGCTCTGTGCGAGATGCTTTCTGTGTGTCATCTCCCAGCCATGGAGCTCCACTCAGCTGCCTGGGCCCCAGGCTCAGCCCAGCCCCTTCTTACTGTGTGGTCTTAAAGCAGGTCACCTCTCCGTACCTCTCTCGGTCAAACCCAGATAATAATACTTCCCAAATAAAGAAAGGGTTTTCTTTAAGCCCTTTGAGCTCCTCGGGTGGACCACACCATGGAAATGCCCAGCGCGGCCGGGGATGGGTTGCTGCAACCATGTGATTAGGTAATTTGAGATGATGCTCATTACCTTTTGTCTGGACTGAATGCAAGGCTGCACAAAGCGCTGAGAAATCTCCGTTACACCGAAACCCCGCCGTAAACTGGGATTGTCTTACACTCTCATAAAGCACACCAGAAAAGAGCAGCCGTGTCAACTAACCCAGTCCCCAATTCACACTCTCATTTGATTTCTTCTGCTGAGTACAAGACTATTGGTGACCCAGTTACAGGTGGCGGTGGCGAGAGCAAAACTGATGCTCCCAGCCCACTGAGCTGGGGGAGGTGCAGCTTCGGAGGAGGAGGCAAGCCAGACTGGGCAGGGCTGGGCCTTCTCCTTTGCTTTTTCAATAGCAATCCTATAGGCAACTCCTACAAGGTGCTGAGAACTATGTTAGGTATGTCCTTCTATTCTAAAACCTCCAGACAACTGTATTAAAACCTATTAATAGTCTAAAGACAAAAACAAACAAAAACCCATCCACTCAACTTTATGTATTTTTCATCATAATGAAAGCCTACCCATTTGGGTCCAGAAGTCTAAGCCTGAAATTTTGGCCTGGGGCCTCCCCGCTGATCCCGAGGCTTTGAGACCACACAGCTTGGATCTGCAGACTGCAAAGGGGAGGCTTACTTTTCTCATTCTGAGCCAGCCCTCCAGAAGTGTCCCTGCAGCCAGATGCAGCCTCCGTCCTCACACAGCCTTGGCTGGATCTCTCCGAGCCTGACAAACTTTTACCCAGAACCCTCTGATCCTGGTTTGACTAATGAAATTCAGATCCCACTGGGATCACTCATCTGGCTGCTGTATTGCAGGCCATCAAAGGTACAATCTTAGTTATGTTTTCTTTTGAGCTGGTTATGAACCGGGTAGGAGCAGGGTTGGGAGAAGGGGTTGTAAGGGACCCTGAAATCAGAAAAGATGAAGCAAGTATCTTTCTGGCTTGGGATTCTCCAGGCACATTTAGGCAAGTGTGTGCATGTGCTCAGTCATGTCTGACTCTTTGTGACCCCATGGATTGAAGCCCACCAGGCTCCACTGTCCACGGGATTGTCCAGGCAAGAATACTAGAGTGGGCTGCCATTTCCTTCTCCAGGTGATCTTCCCAACCTAGGGATCGAACTTGCGTCTCTTGCATCTGCTGCACTGGAAGTGGATTCTCTACCGACAAGCCTCCCAGGAAGCCCTAGGTAAGTATGGTGTGCTTGAAAAGAGGGGAACAGATTGCTGAGGGATTGCTCTTGAAGAGAGAAAAGGGAGGTCCCCTAGGATGGGCTACTGGTGTCAGACCCCCTGTGGCCCCCCAGAAGCAGGAGCCCCAGAGATCCCAGGTGAGAAGACATATCTCCTGAGTGGTGAGGAATCTATTGTGTCAAGTGCTGGGAAACACGCTTAGTTGAACTGACACTGTATTGCAGTGTGTGTGTGTGTATGTGATTCGTTGTTATGGAAACCATGGAAAGAAGAGAAGCAAAATGCTTTGGATGGGCGCGACACTCCTCTGGAGTCTGTGTGTTGATTGGCTGGGCCCTCCAGACGAGGTTGCACGTTATTCAGGAAACTGTTGTTGCCCAGAGAGCCCTGGGCTGACTTGCTCCCTTTGGAGCTGATGTTTAGGGAAAGGTGAAAGCAGCTGGTTTATGGAAGCATCAAACAATGTGAGCTACGGAACCCTCCAAATCCCAAACGTTCCTTGCCAAGAGCCGTTTCTTCTAGGTTTCCAACTCATCTGTGTTTCAAAAGCAATTTCACTTAAATGGCTTATTCCTCTGACTCCTAATCCTTGGGAAGCTGTAAGTTGCAGGCAATAAAGAGGGCTCCTCCAGATTCATTCAGTAAGTGTGCTATGAGCTAGACACGGGGCTGACATGGCTTGCCATCAGGGTGTGGTAGACCGAAGTCAGACATCTGATCCCCTGCAAAGAAACCAATGTGCACATGTGGGTGTCTGCAATCCACTGGTCAAGGTCTCAAGGCGCATAACTTTGCAACTTTCTATTCTAACTGAGCCGGCATTGTTTGTTACCCAGGATGCATCACTGATGTGCGGGGCCTGGGACTGTGTGGCATTTTATCTTACCATCTTCGAGGAAGCTTCAGAGGCTCCCTCTGTAAATGCTTCTTGAACCAATGCTTGAATGAACGAATGAATGGGCTCATTGTGTTGGTCATTAGCCAATGCAGTAGTTTCCTGCCAGCCCCGCAATTTCCACAGGGAGCCTCTGCAGATTCCTTGCAAAGAACGTGGTACTGAAAGAGGCTTATCATGTCTGCCTCTATCATCCTGTGTCTTGTCCAGACTCTAGGAGTTCTGTGAGAGAGCAGGGGGGAGAAAAGGGTGAAAAAAAAACTCAAGAGAAAGGCAAGAAAAAAACCACTGTAGGAAGATTCTGCTGCCTCCAGACCTTAGGAAAACCACTGGTCTAATTCATTCGCTATGGTGACTGTTTCATCTGCAGGCCTGGCACTGCCTGCTGTAGCTCAGTCCGTGAGGCCTCCCTTTCAAGTAAGCCCACTACTTGGCGCTCCTGACTGACAATATGGGGGGCAGATGTGGCACCGTCTTGGAGCACACTTGTTGGTGGGCCACAAAATCCAAAGGCAAACCCTCACAAATCTAACCAACGTATTTTTTTTTTTTTTTTCAGATTTCCAGATCCAAGTGCCCATCTGGTTCCCTCCTTAGGATTCTAAGACATCTGGGCGCCTGCGCTGGAAGAGACTTGCTGATGCTGAGTGCCTGTTATACCCTTGAGTTGTGCTAAGCCCTTTCCCGGATGCTGTCTCATAGAATCCCTCACAAATCCCTGCCAGGATGGAATTATTATTATTCCTCTTATAAAAATGAGAAAACAGAAGCTCACAGAGGCTGAGTTACTTGGCCACAGTCACAGAGATGGGAAGTGGCAGTTCCTGAGTTTGTATCAGGACAGTAACATCACCAAGGGGTGGTTTGGGAGGGTTTCTGCCCAGCTTCAGTAGCCGCTGATCCCCAAAACTCTCCCTGGCACAAATAAACATATTATCTAAGTGATGAGCATGCAGGGGACAAAATCAAACTCTGATATGTCTTGCCAGCCACCTCCCTTTCAGTGAGACTGCTCCCCAAGCCCTATCTAGAGTCCACGCTGAATCAAGATCTGTCTGGCTCCAAACCCATCTTCTTCCCAACATAACCAGGATGCCTGATCCTTTAGATTCCTACCAAGAAGGCTTTTGTTTTCTTGAAAACTTTACCCAGAAGAGCCAATCAATCAGTGGAGGATTCTCCTAATGGAGCCTGGTTCCCACATTTCACCAGCTTGCCCATTGAATGCTTCCCAGGGTACCTGACACATTGCTTCCTGGTGGGTTAGCATCACTGGTGTGAAAAAGCACCCAGCTAATGGTGCGGATTAGAGTTTCCATTTTCTTTGAAACATCCACTGGCCAAAATTAGTTGCAACTAATTTTATGTGAGTCTCTAAATGTAGACACCAGGGATATTTCATGTGGCTGTCCAACCCACCCTGCCTGTGTGAAATGGACCCAGGATTAAGGTCAGCCATGATCTTGTATTCCAGAAGGAAATTAGTTTTCACAGACAAAATGTTCACAAGTGAACATCGTGTTCCAGATCTGCTGGAAAACACAGAAACAAGCTAAGATTCCAGGATTTCAGAATCGTAAACAGGTAGAAATGTTTCTACCATCTCTGCTCCTTTCTCCAAGGAGGTTCTACCCAAGATTGCTGATAAATGACACTCAGCCCTCCTTATAAACTACACAGCGTTTGTACATGTGGAACTCTACTTTGACCCACAAGTATTATTGTTCCATTTTATAGATGAGAAACTGGAGGCACCAGGAGAATAAAGCCAGTAAGTCATAGACGTGACAGGCTCAGATCTGCAGATGTCACGCCCAGCTCTCTTTCCATCAAACGCGAAGTCATTTATTTCACCACTCAGGTTCTCCCTAAAAGGACAAAGGGTAGATGTGATTTTTGTAGAGCCTCGTTAGTTTCATGGTCCTGGAAGGTTGCCTTTGTCTGACCAGACCTGGTGCTTCAGAGTTTAGCTTGGCAATCAGACACTACCCCTCTCTCTAGGTGTGGGCATAGTTTCTAGAGAAGATCGGCAGCAATTTCTAGGGACTTGCATGCCAGGTCATCTGAAGGTACCTTGTCAACTGCTGTTCGATGGGGCTGAGGGAGGAGGAGAAGAGAGAGCTGGTGCCTGGACTGAGCGATTATCTCCGTCAGCTTCTGAATCACCAGCATCCTCAATCATCCATTGGTCCAGCAGAAGCCTGAGAAGGTGGCAGTCTGTGAGGTGCCACTGAGCAAGTGGGGAGCCTCCCAGACCAGCTGGCTTTCTGCTGAAGCTGTGAGCTACTTGGAGCATCATCTCAGGAGGCATCAATTGCAGCCAGGGAGCTTCCCGAGCCACCCAGTGGACTGCTCTCAATGTGGACCCACTCCAGGTAGGGGCCTCTCTGGGGCTGGTGACTGCAGCTGCAAGGACAGGAGCTGAATTAGGCTGCATACTGGGTATGGCAGGGTTTGTCTCCTCTCTGTATGCCAGTCTTGACCAGCTGAGAGACAGGGTGTGGTCTGCCATCTCAGAGGCTGGCCGCAGGGAGCTACCTGAAGGTAAGCAGTAGCCCCAGGTACAGAGACTCCATGGCACCCCAAGGTTGTGGGAGGCCCCTGCTTCCTGCACTTTTGACTGCTCAGGCAGAGACCCCTGGAGACTCTCTTCTTTGCCTACAGCTCTGTTCCTCAGACTAGCACCCCTTCCTCCTCCCAGACCACGGTGTGCTCTTCTGATTTCAAAACACTTTCACTTCCAGGACTCCACGTGCAATGAATGCTCAAATATTCTGTGAATCAATGAACCAGTAACTCAGATCACACCTATACACCTCTGTGGCTTGGGTACGATTATCTTCGTTTTTCTGAGGCGGATGGTGGGCTCCTGGTCTTATAGGCTGCAAGTTGCAAATAGGAATCAAACTGAGATTTCTGCTTTCTAATTACACTGCGCTTCCCCCACCCCGCCCCCAACTGCCATCTACCAGATATCAGCTCAAAGTCTCATTGGCTCTGCAAGGACAAGGTGCATTCTTGGCCATCCTGCCCCTGATGTGCCTCAAGTCAGGATACACAGTAGATTTCGAGAGGCTGGTGAAGTAGCCTCGGGAAACGGCAGGGATTCCCAGGAACGCTCCTGGTGGGTCCTGTGAGAGTGAAGCCTGGCTTGGCTCATCGGAGCTGGGATAGAAGGTCACCAGCTGAAAGCAGGGGACTGGCTGTAGCACTGGCTGCAGGCTGCCAGAGGCACATCTAGGGACCTGGAATTGTCCCTGGGTGTTACCTAGAACCATTCCAGGGGCTCCAGGAGGGCTCTTAGGAAGTGCCGTGCTCTTTAGGGTGGGACTCAACGTCTGGATCAGCATCCCTCCCTTGCTCCTTGCCAGCCCTCTTCTGTTTGCAGTTGGAAACCCTGCCACAGCTCAGTGCAAGCAGCACTTCTGTGCCCAGTGGGGCACGGGGGCAGGGTTTGGGGTGGCTTGCTTTCCCAACTCTTGTGCGATTCATTTGGGTGGAGCAAGAGGGTCTTGGCAGGTCCTCTCCAAGGCGGAGAGAAAGTCTTTGCTGGGACGGAAGCCAGTTTAGAAACCTGACCTGTCTTGTTCACCAGTCCTTCCCCTCTGCCAAAGGGAGGCTGTTGACATCTTTAGATTCCTCTTTCTTTGCTTTGCAAGATGTCCTGTTTTTATTCAGCTTGGTGTCCAGATCCGGTGCATGGGCCCGGAAGTCAGCAGTGTTCCCACCATGGGTCAGTCTAAGTGTTCAAAGCCCAGCATCATCACATATGAACTTTATTTAACCTGCCTCAGTTTTTCATTGTAAAACAGGGGTAAGGACAGTATGGAGCTTGTTAGGTTGTCACAAGGATTAAATGAGTTAGCTCACATGAAGCTCTTAAAACATCGCTTGAGAGATTTCCTGGTGCTCCTGTGGTTTAGACTTCACCTTCCAATGCAGGGGCTGCAGGTTCAGTTCCTAAGATCCCACATGCCTCATGGCCAAGAAAACCAAAACACAAGACAAAAACAATGTTGTAACAAGTTGAGTAAAGACTTAAAAATAGTCTACATCAAAAAATAAAAAATAAAACACTGCCATACCACTTACTCTGACCAGCTTGGCTTCTCTTTTGGTTGGTGTCCATTTGCCTGATTATTTGACATTTGAAATTGTCAGATTTCCTGACAGCCAGGCAGGCCGATTCACCTGCAGGGTATATGTTCTGTGCCTTTTCCTCTTTCTGGAACTGAGTGATGTTCCCCAAGTTTGCCCTCCCTGGGTGAACGTAGCATTTTAACTGCCCGCTAGAGAGAGGCGTTTAGCAAGCTGATTCCTGAGACCCTCACAGACACCCGTGGTTTGCAATTGCTGGCAGGAGTAGATGTAGTCACTCGCTGGTTGTCAGGCTATCTTGTGGCTCCCTGCAGCCATCCTGTGCTGCCTAGGTGGAAGGTCAGGCTGCTCAGTGCCCTGCATGGGAAGTTTCCCGGGGGAAATCCAGAGCTCCCTGGCTTCCCCACTCTTTCGGCATCACGTGCAGCCACTGCTGGCAAGTCAGTCCCTGGAGCCTGCGCTCCGTTGTCCCCGGCCCCTCATCCAGACCAAGGTGGGCTGTCCTTTATTTTATTTCTTTTTGACGGTGCTGTGTGGCATCTGGGATCTTAGTTCCCTGACCCGGGAT
This sequence comes from Bos mutus, assembly GCF_027580195.1. Classification (NCBI taxonomy): domain Eukaryota; kingdom Metazoa; phylum Chordata; class Mammalia; order Artiodactyla; family Bovidae; genus Bos; species Bos mutus. The sequence goes on from NC_091644.1 coordinate 38,102,657, forward strand.
TAAACCTGTGTCCCCTGCGGGGGAAGCATGGAGTCTTAACTGCTGGACCACCAGGGAAGTCCTTGGGCCCTTCTTTAAAGAACAGCCAGAACTGCCTGTGTGCCAGGCTGGTGCTGGGGAGACCCAGGTGACTTGAACGACGATCAGGCAGCCAGGCAGTTGAAAGACGTCAAAGGTGATTCTGTGAATACAGCCGGCTGGTGCTCAGCTATACAATGTGGAACCAGCTTATTTGCTGTCAGCTTTCATTCAAACAAAGAGGCTAAAAAGGCACTCCCCTGACACATAACCCCCAGATGCCCTTGCGACAGTGGCGGCCTCTTTCACAGGTCACCAGCGCCGACCTCTCCATGACACAGGTGCCTCCCCTCTGGGTGCTCCATCTGTGAGCGTGGATCCCTCTGTCCTGCTTGCTGCTGGTCCTGGGGTTTGAAAGGCCCCTGGAAGGGACAGGCTCCTGGCGACATGGATATTGCCGCTGTGCTATCTTTCAGGGCCACAGGCCAGAGGATACCGTGATGAACTGAGGCCATGTTGTATCTGCTGCTGGGCTGTGCAGAGCTCACTCGTCCAAGTCCATGCAGGTGGTCCCTCAGCCCTACGGCCTTGAGGGAATTGTATGAGCAGCATGAGGGGTCACAAAGTATCCTGCTCTATAGATGACCTCTTAAGAAGGCCAACTTGATGACTATATTGATGCCAGGAGTAATGACGTGTAAGATGACACTCATAGTAACGACCATGAAGGAGGTCCCCTAGACTACCAGCTGTCGTGTGCTTCACAGCACGATCATCACTTCCCAGCATCCCCGTGATGTCTGGTCCCAACCAATCACCTTCCCTTTGCAGTCAAGGAAACCGAGGCTCAGCTAACCTGAGCACCTTGTCAGAGCCATGAAGTGAGTGAGCGGCTGAGCTCCGTTTCAAACCCAGGCCTGCCTGAGGCTGCAGCTCACCCCGTGCTCCCCTACGACAGGGGGCCTCCTTTCACTCCCAGTGCTCAAGGTTCTGATGACAATCAGATTTGCAGGGGAATTGCACGAAGATGGCTTTTCTAGTTATTTGAGGGGGGAATCGGCTCCGTCACCTGGCATCTCAGGGCTCCAGGTGTTGGACCTAAGTGTTCTCTTCCTTTGACACTAGACTGTTTCCCCCACTCCTGCTGGCCTCCCTCCTTGGAGAAGAACCATCTTTCATCCCCCATAGTTGCTATTTTTCAAACATCAGTTTTAATTTGGGGCACTCTCTCTCTGGGAGATTGCAAAAATTAAATCGTTTTTAAGCAACCAAACAACACTTGTGGGGTTTGTAACAAACTTGTGAAATTTGCGGAACTTGGCAGTGGAGGTTCTCTTGGCTGATTTCCCTGGGGCCCTGAGGACCTTCATGTTGGCTCTTATTTCTGTCTGGTTTGGGGTCTTTCTTGCCAACTAGGGCCCGGCCGTTGCATCTCAGACTGATTTCTGAAAACATCAAGGGGCTGGAGGCAACTCCCAGTCTGGATGTCCAATTCTGCCTTCCGTTTGTCATTGTTGGAAGTCAAGAAGACATTGGTGGGTTGGGGGACCATCTGTGGGGGCAGAGGGTCACAGGGCCAGGATGAGGAGGAGGACCCAATCTCCCCGCGTTGAGTGTGCATGCTTTTCCTCCAATCCAGGGGACTCCAGGGTCCCCTCAAGGGTGGGACCATATTCCAATTGATGCCAGTTCCCACTCCTCTGCAGAAGGTCCTCTCCACTCAGGGAAAACAGCAGCAAGACGATTTCCAAGCCCTAGCTGTCACCAGCTTGTATTGTCATGGTCTAAGCCAAGTATGCAAGGTTGCATGTGTTTCTGGCTCCTCCAAATTCTTAGCTGGAAACAGTTTCAAGTGGTCAGGACATGGATGGTGTGAGCCCAGCAGGATGAACAGAACTTTATAGTTCACCTTCTTAGCTGGGCTGGTCCTCTGATATAACAGGGAGCCCTCTCTCTCTGCAGGAGGACTTAAAGGGAACAAGGGGCAGGAGGACTTGCCCTGGGGGTTTGGAAGGTGATGTCCCAGGTGGCTCTAGTGCTAAAGAACCCACCTGCCAATGCAGGAGGTGCAAGAGATGTGGGTTCGATCTGTGGGTGGGGAAGATCCCCTGGAGTAGGAAGTGGCAACCCACTCCAGTATTCTTGCTTGGAAAATCCCATGGACAGAGGAGCCTGGTGGGCTATAGTCCATGGGGTTGCAAAGAGTTAGACATGACTAAGCAACTGAGCATGCACACAAGCCCTATATTTATCTAGAGAACCTGGAGTCTGGGCCAGAGGCTCGGTGCTAACCATCTTCACCCTTTACTGGCCATGGACATTCTCTGTATGGTTTCCTCATCTGTACAATGGAGTGAATAATAGCATCACAGAACTGTCATGAAGAATAAGTACAATGAGATGTACTTAGAACCATGCCTGGCAGATAGTACATATGCATAATGTCAATTACCTTATTATGAATGAGAAACTGTGTTATGCTCAGTGAGACTGACAAAGGATACTATGGACCCTCCTAGAATAGTGGCCACCAAACATGCCCCCAGCCTCATTCCCACAACTTAAGAAGATGTCAGGCTACTTGGCAAAGGGGAGTGGAAGTCGCAGAGGGAATCAAGTCTACTAATTGGCTGACTTTGAGAGATGGAGCTCACCCTGGATTCTCCAGGTGTAATCACAAGGGTCCTGGAAAGTGGGGGGAGTGGGCAGAATAGGGGGGTGAAGGATCAGGGGAATGGTGCCAAAAGTCCCCTCTGGAAGGGGCTGGGCACAGAAGCTCTCCTAGAGCTTCTGGAAGAACCGCAGCCCTGTTGTCCCTTGATTTTAGCTCAGTGAGACCTATGTCAGACTTCCATCCTACAGAATGGCAAGATAATAAATATGTGCTGTCTAAGCTGCCAAGTTCATGGTCATTTGTCATAGCAGTGTTAGTTGCTCAATCGTGTCCGATTCTTTGTGACTCCATGGACTGTAGCCCTCCAGGCTCCTCTGTCTGTAGAATTCTCCAGGCAAGAATACTGGAGTGAGTTATCATGCCCTCCTCCAGGGGATCTGCCCGACCCAGGGATTGAACCTGGGTCTCCTGCACTGAAGGTGGATTCTCTACCGTCTGATAGGAGACTAATCCTCATGCTGTCCCTTGGGTGTCCCATGGACTGCCTCTGTGACTGATCCCAGATGCTTCACCCTGTCTGTGCTATGCCTGGACACTGCCCTTCTGAGGAATTTGTACGTCACAATAAAACCCTCAAAGAATCCATGATGCTCTGAGCAATCTGACCTCTTAAGGAGCTGCTTGTGACAACTCCAGGATTTTCTTCCACCCAGAAAGTCCTTAGATTCCATTAGGATGGAGAGGCAGCTGGCATTTGAGACAATAGCAATAGTTCTTCATAGTTGGGGTGCTTTTGTGGCTTACACGGTTCCCAAGCAGTTCAAGGGTCATACCATGTTCTTGTTCTAAAAATGCTGAAGGCTGGGATTGCTTTTCCCAAACGACTCCACCTCTTCAAGAAAGCTGTCTACAACAGCAAAAACATCAGAGCAAAATGAATTCTTGCATGAATCTACCACTTTCCCAGTATCAACTGCTGGTGATATCAGAGACCGATGTTCTGGGAAGTCTTCCCTCCCCATAGAGGAAGCCAAGGTCTCCTACCACCACCCTGTTCCCATCTTCAGAAGCTCCACGCACCCCTCTTTGGGTTTCCTGTCCCAAGGAAGGTTAAGATTTATAACTTCTTTCAGAGCAAATTCTGGCTTATTTCCACCAAGTCCTTTTTTAAAAAAAATCCTTCCTCTTAAAGTCATTTTCAGGGCTTCCCAGGTGCGCTAGTGGTAAAGAATCTGCCTTCCAAGCAGGAGACCAAGGAGATGCAGGTTCAGCCCCTGGACTGGAAAGATCCCCTTGAGGAGGAAGGGACAACCCACTCTGGTATTCTTGCCTAGAAAATTACACGGACTGAGGAGCTTGGTGGGCTACGGTCCACGGGGTTGCAAAGAATCAGACACAACTGAGCATGCACATGAGTGAAAGAAAGTTATTTCAGTTCAATTCTGTCTTTAGTTCCCCTCCTCTTCTGTTCTTTTGGCCTTTGGAGCTAGTGGAGGAGGGGACTTGGGGACGCTCCCCACAGCTAATGACTTGGGTTAGAAGTTAGCTGACAGGGACTGGACTTTATTTCTTGTTGGGCCAAAGAGCCCCAGAGCTGGGTCCCTAGTGAGCTGCCTGAGGACATCTCATGGCTCCATCTGCCTGCCCCCTACCAACCACTGGCCTCCATTGCTGCTGTTGTTGCTGATTTTTTTTTCTTTTTAAGTTTTTGTTGATTTTGTAAATTCGCTAGCTCTGTGCTTTTCCAACTTGGCCTGCTAGCCTAAAAAGCAAAACCAGGGCAAAGAGAACAAAGAAAGGCTGGCAGGAGCCTGGGTCACACTGAGCAGGGCCACTGAGCTTCTCTCAGGAGGGGTGCGGGCCAAGATGCAGCTGAAAACTTCTCCTGGCTTCAGGGTTTAAAATACCTACACTTCCTGCTCCTTGGAGAGGGTATGCACAGAATGTGAGTGACTCACCGCGGTGGTTTTCAAATGTGTCTGTCATAAGGAGGGAACATCAAAAGCCCGTCCTGTTTCAGATGTTATTTTTTCCACTCTCAGCTATGCAGCGCTAGAAAAGCTGAATGCCTGAAACCAGTGTTTGTTTTGAGTGCAGAAAGTGAAGGGCGAAGTCATGCACCACAGCAAGTAAAAACCCAACTCTTAAGGAAAAAAAAAAAAAAAAAAGAACACAACAAAAAACAACCGGTGTGTCAACAGGGAGGGGATTGTGTTTCAAAGCCCTGGTTTTCAAAAAGTTTAATTATATTTCAACTCAAGCCAAACTGTCAAAACATGGGAGGGGGATCTGCCTGCTTTGAAAATGCATTAGCCCGTCTTATGTAAAAGCCCATAATTGATATCCTAGATGAAACCAGAGCTGGGGTGGGGGTGGGGACGGGAGGACGGCCGCTCAGAACAGCTCTGATGGACTTCCCTATTGACCACGTGCAATTTTACAGATCTCAGTTCCTGAAGTGGGAAACTGGAGAGGAGAACAAAGCACAACACCCTTTGCGAACAGAGAGGGTTTAAAATATCAGGCCTGGTTTACGCAACGTGTGTGCCCTGTGCATTGTAAACTGTCATTTACATAAGGGGAAACTTGGTAGACCGCCTCTCAAGCTCCATGACGGTTTATAAATAACAGCAGGCTGCACATTCTGCTGCCTGAGAACCTTTTTCATCTGCTCTCAGGTCTGAGGGTTGTCTGGGGTGGGCTGTGGGGGACCTCACTTGTCTCCAGGCAGAGTACTCCCATCTGCCTTGTTGGCAGGGGGAGCACTGCTGTCTTTCCAGACTCCCCTTGGCCATCTCCTCCAGAAGAGGAAGGACCCTGGGGGATTGAGACTTTGCCTTACTTGTTCTGCCTGTCCTTCTGGAATCTTCTAGAACTTTCCAGTTTCCGTGCAGAGATTCTGAATCTTCTCCTTTGTCTGAGCATGTTCTGTGTTTGTAAACCTGTTCTCAAATAAAATTAAACTTGAACTAAATGAAGACTAAGGCTGTCAGCCATCTAAGGCATAATGAGGTGGAACCAGAGTAGCATCAAAGCAGACCATGGCAGGAATGGAGGGACAAAAAGGGCTAGGAATTACTGACCTAAGGCTTGCACCCCCCCAGATTGGCCTGTGTCCTTCCTTCTCCTTCTTTGGTCAAGCCACTGGCCTCTGGGCAGACCAGGCTCATCCATAGGTCCTGTGGCCTGGAACCATGTTGTCATTTTCCCCTTGCATGCTGATTTGTCTGAACAAGCCAAAGTACCTATAACATGGATGCCTTTAGATTTGAGGAGTCTCTCTTTTTCATCCTGGTGACACAGGACAGCCATCTCTGTCTTCCCCTTGGCTTTGCTGACCTCTCCCAAATGGGATACATTCCACACAACCCACTCTTGGGGACAGCAGACTTTCAGGTTTGTGGTCTGGGACTCTCTGTGGACCTCAGAAAAGAGTTTGCCAGATAAAATACAGGACATCAGGTTACATGTGAATTTCAGGTCACCAAAGAATCGTTTTTGTAATGCAAGTATACATGGTATATTCTTAAAAGTATACATGCAACACTTAGGACATACTTACACTGAAAGTTATGCGGTGTGTCTGAAGTTCACGTGAAACTGGGTGCCCTGTATTCTTGTTTGCAAACTCTGACAGCCCTCCTGAAGTCCCTCTGTTCTAAATGGACCTGGGCTTCATGTGAGGAAGTGAGTTCTAACCAGGATCAGAGCCTGGTGCCGCGATATTCTCCCCACAGGGTTTCAGTGGTATAGAAGAAGAGCCCATGGGATGGGGAGGAGAGAATTAACAGCAGAACCCTAGGCCACGTCTGGACAGTGGAGGCCTCCCTTTGACCACCTCTAAATGACTGCAGAGGCAACAGAAGCCACCACGCAGCTCACATAATGATAGCTTTCTCCTTTCTCATTCCAGACAGTTTGGATTCTTTGAAAAAAAAAGAAATTGCTTTTGGGAAGCGGCAGAGGGTGCGGGGAAACTTAGAAACTGGCCGCCAATGGAAAACAGGAAAGCAGCGCCTCTAATTAAAAGCAGCCGGCTCCCCCTCCATCTGCAACGCTGGGAGCCCAGCTGACAAGGGAGGCTGTTCCCTTGCTGGCTGGCTCTGTGGGCAGGTGGCCGGGACAGACCCTACCGGGCAGTACTCAGGGCCCTGCGTAGAGGAGGGTCAGGGTGTTGTCAAGCCCTCTCCACAGGATGCTTGCATTCTCGGACCCCTACCAGATTCCTTCCTCCCCCACCAAAAGGTGACACTGGGCTCCAGGCTGGGTGCTCAGATGCACAGAGTTGCATGAGCTTAGATTTGCTCAGAACCATCTTCTGTTCCTTCCATCACAGACAGAAAAGTTCCCTTTCAATTTCTCCAAGAAATGCTCTCAGCACCGGTGTCTACTTGAGCACCATTCCTGGATTTCCAAAATCTTTCTGCAATTACATATACATTAGAATACAGCCACAATGCATTCAGGTCAGCAGTATCGTATTTATTCTTATGGATCCAAGAGAAGGCCCAGAGATGGTGAATAGTTGGCCTAGGGTCACACAGAAATTCTCTTATTACCATAACACAGGAGTGTTAAACACCATGGAGGCATTAGAGAAACAAAAATGAAAACGATATCCCTAGTAAAATTGTAAGGAAGGCAAATCGTGGTGGTCAAAGGGCCAGCTGGCCTGGGGCATGTGGTGTAGACAGAGAAGTACAGGATTAGCTGTCAGGAGAGCCGAGCCTCGTTTAGTCCCTGACATTAGCAAAATTTGGGCTGGCCATCTTACCTCTCAGGGTCCTCACCTGGGTTACACATCTGAAATTGTCTGCCAATGTAGAAAACGCGGGTTCGATCCCTGGGTTGGGAAGATCCCCTGGAGGAGGAAATGGCAATCCACCCAGTATTCTTGCCTGGAGAAACCCATGCACAGAGGAACCTGGTGGGCTATGGTCCATGGGGTTGCAAAGAGTTGGACACAACTAAGCACACACATACACACACACAAAATCTCTTAGAGCTCTAACATTCCAGAATTCGCTGTGAAGCTCTTGACCCCACCCATCACACTGACTCAACAGCTTTGGGAGCATGATTGATGAAGTCGATCATTCAGTGACTCAGCTGAAATTTACTGAGAGGCACCTACTATGTGCACCCCTGACAGAGCCATCAAGCTGTAGAAAGCCCTCTTCTTCGGGCTCAGGTCTCGCTGGTCTCTGCATGTCCGCTCACCATCAAGTCTGCTCACCTGGCAAGCATAAAGGGATTGCTGGGGAGTTGTAGACTTGAAGCCTCAGCCGGCACTCGCTTTGATCTTAGCAAAGTTGCATTCTGCAGCTCTGGTGCTCTCTGCTCCTCCTCGAGGCGTGGGAACAAACCTTTATAAGAGACCAGTGTAAGCGGGACCCTGCTGAAGAGATGTTTCCAAAGCGTGTGGTCAGGGACCTAGGGCAACACCAGCAGGGCCAGGCTCCTCCACCAGACAGCCAGCTCACTGAGAGCAGATATTCATATAGCACCCAGAAGGGGTCATTTCAAGGGGCCATGCTGTGGAAAATCTGTGGGGGTCAGGAAAGAGTGGTTGAAATCAGCATTCCTCTGCTGATATTTGAGGGAGAAGACTCAAAGAAGAATTTAGACCTTTAGAGAAAGGGATTAATTAGACCTGGGCACAGGGAAGGAGCAGAGGGTGGCAGGGACACCAGCAGCAGTGATGAAGCTGTACCCTCTGGTGGGGGCAGGGCTAAGAATTTCACTTCCTTGTTTGGTGCATTAAAATGCTAGATCATCACTCAACTCCTCATGGTTAGAAAAGACAGCAAGGAGACTATGCATCCTGTTAACCCTGACAGTCCAATCCCCACTGTTGTCCCAGAGTAACTGAAGTGTGTGTGCGTGCATGCTCAGTCATGTCTGACTCTGCAATCCCAGAGACTGTAGACCACAAGGCTCCTCTGTCCATGGAATTTTCCAGGCAAGAATACTGGAGTGGGTTGCCATTTCCTTCTTCAGGGGATCTTCACAACCCAGGGTTGAACCTGTATCTCCTGCATTGGCTCATTACCAGCTGAGCCACCAGGGAAGCCCCTTATTCTCAAAAGCGCATTTGCTTGAACAATAAATTATAGGGTCAGTCTTGAAGAGATGAACCCAGTGACTATTAGAAAACTCAAGCGGAACTTCCTTGGTGGTACAGTGGATAGGAATCTGTCTGCCAATATAGGGGACACGGGTTCGATCCCTGGTCTGGGAAGATCCTACATGCTAAGGAGCAACTGAGCTTGTGTGCCACAGCTACTGAGCCTCTGTGACCTAGAGGCCATGCTCTACGACAAGAGAAGCCACTGCAATGGGAAGCCTATTCATTACAGTGAAGAGTAAGCCCCACTAGCCGTAGCTAGAGAAAGCCCCCACGCAGTAACGAAGACCCAGCGCAACCAGAAATAAATATTTTTTTTTAAAAAGAAGAAAACTCAAACAACTTGCATAGGGGAGACAAGGCTCTGAAAGAATAATGCCCAGTTCTGGCCTCATTCACGTTCAAGAAGCTCAAAGTGCTTCTCGGTTAGGACCATTTGTCATCAGGTCTTCCCATTTCCTGAGACCGGGTTCACACTGAAGTTCTGGACCTTAGGACAAAGATTTTTCAAGCCCAAAATAACTTCAGAGCACTTTGGAAGCCATTTCTGATTTTGCTTCTCCAGTCTCTGCCCCCTCCACTTCTTCCTTAAGTATCGCTCACTCCACTCCTTATCTGGTGATCTTAGTGCTCCGAAGAATACAATTCATGAGGGAAGTGCTGCCCAGAGCTAGCCCCAAATACTCATATTCAAAAGGAGGTCAGAGGGCCTCAGTCAATTCAGTTGCTTAGTTGTGTCTGACTCTTTGCGACCCCATGGACTGCAGCATGCCAGGCTTCCCTGTCCATCACCAATGCTCGGAGACTGCTCAAACTCATGTCCATTGAGTCAGTGATGCCATCCAACCATCTCTTCCTCTGTCGTCCCCTTCTCCTCCTGCCTTCAATCTTTCCCAGCATTAGAGTCTTCTCCAGTGAGCCAGAGGGCCTCAGGAGGTGGCCTAATCTGACGAAGAGAACATGGACCCTAGAGTCCCGGTCCTGCCACAGTGGCTGGGTGACTGAAAGCCACCAATATGTTAGGGTCTGGAGCTGTTTGTGGGCCTGAAACCTTCCTAAAGCACTGAAAGTCATCTCTGTGTGCACTCTGGACTCTGTAAGTTAAAAGTCGCAATGGTATATTACTTGACCGTAAAAAAGAACAAAATAATGCCATTTGTAGCAACATGGATGGATTTAGAGATTATCATACTGAGTGAAGTAAGTCAGACAAAGACAAATACATGACACCGCTTATATGTGGAATCTTAAAAAGGGTACAAACGAACTTATCTACAAAAAAGAAAGAGTTATAGACGTAGAAAACAAACTTATGGTTGTCACAGGGCGTGGGGGGGGGTGGGATACACTGGGAGATTGGGATTGACATATACACATTACTATATATAAAATAGGGAACTAATGAGGACCTATTGTATAGCCAGGGGACTCTATTCAATACTCTATAATGGTCTATATGGTAAAAGAATCTAAAAAAATGTATATAACTTATTCACGTCATACAGCAGAAATTAACACAACATTCTAAATCAACTACACTCCAATAAGTTAAAAAAAAGGCGCTGGGTGCAGGGTCTGGGAACCCCAGAACCCTAAATCTGCCCAGGTGTCAAGGAAGTAGATTTCGGCACTTTCTCCTCTCCTGGGTCTGCAGAACTGAACTGCCTAGAGACAGAGATGTGCTGATGCTAATGGGGAGCAGGGACCCTATCCTGTGCCACAGGGACATGGCAGCCACCAAAGCCTCTCCCTGTCCTCAGGGAGCTTACCCTCTGGAAGGAGAGATGGAGAATCAGGTACTATGCCATGTCTATGAAGAGGAATGAAGTCGAATTAGAAGGCTGGGAGGTGGGGCTGTTATCCCAGATAGGATCACTGCGGGGGAGCCACTTAGAGGGGCTGGCATTGTAATAAGCTGCGTTAAGAGTTATGGGAAGCATCTCCCAAGGTCAAGACCCCGAGGAACCAGCTAACCAATGTCTGAGGAAGAGTCAAGGCCAGATGGGCGGGTCGGGCAACAGTGGTTGGATGGGAGGCCAGGCAACGGGCTTGTCCTCCGTTGGGGGGGTCAAGCCTCCTACACTCTGTGACAACTATAAGTTTGTTTTCTACGTCTATAACTCTATTTCTCTTTTGTAGGTAAGTTCATTTGTACCCTTTTTAAGATTCCACATATAAGCGATGTCATGTATTTGTCTTTGTCTGACTTACTTCACTCAGTATGATAATCTCTAAATCCATCCATGTTGCTACAAATGGCATTATTTTTTTCTTTTTATGGTCAAGTGTGTTGGGGGGGGTCGTGTGTTTTTTCTGATTGCGATAAGAAGCCTTTGGAAGTGTTGATTAGAGGAGTTGGATTGCAATCCAACTGACATTTAAAATGAATCCCTCTAGCAGCTGGATGAAAGTAGCGAGGTAGAAGGACAAGAATGAGGACATCTTGGTACTTTCCTTGGGGTCCAGGGCTAAGACTCTATACTCCCAACACAGGCACCAGGGGTTCGATCCTTGGTCAGGAAACGAGAGCCCACGTGCCGCAACTAAGCGGTTGTAAGCCACAACTGCAGATCCCGCATGCCACAACAAAGATCAAAGATCCTACCTGACTCGACTAGGACCTGGTGTGGCCAAATACATAAATAAAAATACTTAAAAGTGAGTGAGGACGTTGTGGGGTGCTATTGTAACAGTTGGGGTGAGAGGCAGCGAGGGGACGGACCTAGTGGTAGCAGCAAGGTAGCAAGAAGGGATTTGGTTTGGGCCCTGTTGTGAGAGTAGAGCTTATAAGGATTCACTGATGGGTTAGCCGTGGAGAATGAAAGAAAGAGGGGAGTCATGGATAATGCCAAATGTTTCAGCCTTGGCCACCTTGGTGATTCCATTTACAGAGGTGGGGAACACTGGGGAGGAATAGGACTGGGGGAAAATCAAGACTTTGGTTTGAGATATTTTGCCTTTGAGATGCTGACTAGACAGCATGTGGGGATGTTGAGCCTCACTTGTATTTATTTTATGGCAGGTGTGCTATTTACAATATTCAACAGTTGCTTAAAAATTAAATATAGAATGACCATATGATCCAGCAATTCAACTTCTGGGCATATACCCAGGATCTCAAACAGATATTTGCACACCTATGTTCATAGCAGCATTGTTCACAATAGCCAGGGAGTGGAAGCAACCCAAGTGTTCACTGCTACTCTGGAGTTACTGGTCACAACATCTCGGGAGAGAGTGTAGGCTAAGAGGTAAAGGAGATGCTTGACCCTCCCTGTGATCAAAGCTCATGAACATGAAGCTCGAAAATGAAGCAGCTGGACTCCATTCTTGCCCAAGTGCACACATCCACCACCAAGTGCACCAATTTATGCTTTGTGTGTCGCTCCTGCAGCTCAACACACAATATTCTTCCTTCCGTCCTCTTTGCTATCTGAATACACTTAGCTGCCAAATCAGCTGTCTCTCGGTCCCCTCCATGCCGTTTCCAAGATTACCACCCCATGGAGACCCTTTGCTTCTTCCTGGAATGAAGCCACCACATCCTCTTGCCTCCTGGCCTGGGAAGACAGACAGCAAGAGTGTTGGGGGAGGTGCGGTTGATTAGGAGCATGTTGCTGAGAATTGGTACCTGGAGAGGATCGTGACAGTCTGTGGAGCACAGTTCCCAAGACCTTGACCCCACAAGGTAAAACTCGATCAAGGTCACATCCAAGGGTTTACAGGGTCAGAACAGGAAGAAGCTTCAGCACCCCCCAGGACTGATGCCTAGTGAGTCAAGTCACTAGTGAGTCAAGGAGTATATGTTTCTGTCAAATGTCTGTCGCAAAGAATTCTAAAACACAGGACATGGCAGCTGATGCCTCTGAGTTGGTCTCCCTGCCTCCCATCCACCCCATCCCAAATTCACTTTTCCAGAATTTGACTATGATGGGGAGAGAGAGGGGCTGTCCCCAGCCTCGAGTCTTGGGCAGATCTTCAAAGCTTCTTGCTGTACAGTTGACATCAAGATGTCTCACCCCAACAGTTGCAACCCTTTGTGATTTGCACTTGGCCTGCCTTTCAGATATTCATTCTCTCCACCCTCTGGCCCACAACTGTTTCCTCAAATGAGCTTCTGCTCACCACATAGTCCTGAGCATTCCACATCTCTGCTACAGCTTTGCTTTCTGCTGGAATACTTGATTTTCTTTATTCCTTTTATCAACTGTTGCCAAATTCTATTCTCAGAGATGGGTACCAGGAGGTTAATAAAGTTTAACCTCAGGCCCCCTCACTTGCACCATCCGTTCTGTGGACCTTGAGGCATCATAATAATCAGCTCACATGGGCATGTGCTTTGTAAAGTTTGCAGAAGCAAGATAAGTAGGTTAAGACTTTTGTCTTTTTCCAACCCTACTTTGCCTTGATACGCCTTACTATTTTCTCATGGTGTTGAAGTGGCTTTGAGTATTTTGGGGATATGGTGAAGGGAAAATTAAGTTGGGAAGATATTGAGTTTGGACTGAGGGATATTTATCAGTTTGCAGTGTCTTCTATATATATCAAATGATTCCTAGCTGTTCTGATGTAGAAATGGCTTCCAGGGTTACTCCTCCTGGTTCCCATCCTGGCTCAAGGGGCATCATCATCTAGGCCCCTGTAGGGCCTGGGGTCACATCATCATATAAACAGATCCTGTGGCTTCTGTGTCCAGAACCTGATCCACAGGAAAGTAGAAGCAGAATTTGCAATGTGTGGAGCAGAATCTTGTCAGCCCAGAGTTCTTTCAGTTATCAGATATGTCAAATCATAAGGAGAAAATTCTGTTTTCACTGACAACTAAACAGAATAGAAGTCCTCTCCTCTTAGGAAAATGCCCAGTAATGCAGCAAATCCCATTGTGAATGCACAGAACTGAGTTACAGAAGCCAGGAGGACCTCACAGAGCCTGCAGCGGATGGAGACTTGGGTGGCTGTGAAGTCCTTAGAGAACTGTGGTTATGTGGTGGGTGTGAGTGTGTGGGTCTTTAAGTTGGAACACACCATCCACATTTTGTATATATATGTATGTGTGCATGCTATATATATATACACACATACATACATATGTTCGCCATATGTATAAATGAGGATCTGTATACCTAATGGATATATAATGAATTATGTTCTACAAAATTGAAGGAACATGTTGTAGAAACAAGGGAACCAAAGGAAGCCCGATGGTTTGGCACAGAAGCTGTAGAAATTGAGATTCTTGATTCAGTCCATCCACAGGTAGGGTTTTCCATACCCCCGGGGCAGGCTTGAGGAGCCATTCTACCTTCCTTTGGAGTCCAGAAGGGGCTTACAGATGAGGGTGAAGGAGTCCCTCTTGTTGATTGCTCCACAAGACAGCCCTCCACCTGCCCCCCGTGACCAGTGAGGGTGCCAGAGGGGAATGGGGTTTGCTCAGAACTCTGTGGCCAAATCATGGAGCAGGGCACATGGAAAGCAGCAGGGAATAGGCAGCATTCCAGTATATTCGAAGGCAGATCTGCCCGCACATTCAAGAGCATCTCATCTACCTGAAGGCTGAAGTGGGCCAGGAAGCCGCAGGAAGTGGGCAAAGCCATGGGGGCAGGGACACAGTCCCGTCTGAGCTCCAGAATCCCAAGCCTCTCCTAGGAGGCAGGCGAAGGCTGGAATGATTTTAGCTTCTGAAAACTGTCAGTCTGCCCAAGTGTTGGTTTGGCTGACAGGCTGGAAAATTCTTAGGGTTAAAATTCAAATGAGAATAATAGCATTGGAATCATGAGTATAGTTTTTATTGAAATTATGTCCCCAGACCTCTGTGAAGTCAGTCCAAAACATAATTAATACTGGTTTGGTTTTTTTTTTTTTTTTCATTTACTACAGAGGATAAGTTTTTCTTGTAAGGACACAGACACACACACACACACACACACGAGTGCCCTCATGGTACAATGCATACACATGTATTTGTCATGAAGAAGTAATTAGAAAGATGAAAGATATCCCCCAGTTGACGGTAAATGTCGAGTAAAGAAAACTGTGACTGTGTTCCAGGCGTGGGCACCTCTGAGCTGCCCACATGGAGTGCCCTGGCCTGGGGAACATACAGGACCCCCAGGCCCACATCGCCACAGCCTTAGCCTTATAAGCCCAGCGCACCTCCTCCCTCCTCTGTCTTCCAAGTTAGAAAGAGGTTCAGGTCCAGCCCTGTACTGCCATCTGCTCTCTCTCTGTGTCTCTCTCTCTCTCTTTCCCTCTTACCCATCTTCCCAGACCTGCATCCTGCCCTCCTCCTGGTTTTGAAAAGTAGGTACCCCGCATTTACACCTGCTTGTCATTTGGAAGGAAGGAAGGGATGTGGGAGAGAATCATCTTAAGACCTGGGATGCTCATGGAATAGGAGCACAGCTTCAAAAGGGTGACACAGATGAGGTGACTGGAAGAGAGAGAGCATTTGGGGGAGCTGAGGGGCTGGAACATCTTAATCTTTGGTCGTCCTGGGGAGCTGCCGGTCCTGAGGAGTGAGCAAGAGCTTGCTTTTGGGTGTGATTGCCTTTCACCGGCAGTGGCCTCTCTCTCTATGCTGCTCCATTCAGCCCTGGGAAGAGCAGGCAAGCTTGTGTTTCTGGTTACACTAATGCACAGAGCTCTGGATGGGACTCGGGGTGAAACTGAGAAAGCAGGATGCTGGAGCCCAGGGATCCTGGAATACCTCCTGGGGCCTTTGTGTCCTGGAGCAGCCAGCCTTTCCCTGAGTCCAGGATTCCTCATCGTACAACCTTCTTCTCTCAGCTCTAGCTCTGTCCTTGGAGAGCTTCAGCCTCTGTAAGTTTGCACACAAAGTGGGTCCCCCTACTTGCCCACCTGGCCCAACTCCTCAGCTACCTAAGCAAGAGCTGAAAAGCAGCAATGGGGAGCATTCCCACAGGAGAACATGAAATCATGGCTAGATGTGCTCTTTGGAATATGGTCTGTGAAACTCCTACATCCTGCTGTTGGAGTGCCCCCAAATGGAAGGGTGTGCAGCTCAGGTTTTCATCAGAAAGAACCATCTTCCTAGTCCGAGTGAAGTGAAAGTCACTCAGTCAAGTCCAACTCTTTGGGATCCCATAGCCCACCAGGCTCCTCTGTCCATGGGATTCTCCAGACAAGAACACTGGACTGAGTAGCTATTCCTTTCTCCAGGGGATCTTCCCGACCCAGGGATCGAACCTGGGTCTCCCACATTGCAGGCAGGTTCTTTACCGTCTGAGCCACCAGGGAGACCCAAAACCCAAAACCCAGACGAAACCACCACCATCCATGTTTCAGAGCTCTTCTCCTCAAATCACCTTCCATCCAGAACCCTTTCCAGCTGGGCACCCGAGAATTCCTCACCTGGTCCACCTCCTAGGTTTCACCTGTTTCTGCTCCTTCTGGTTGACGTGGCAAGTCCCCTTCTTCTGGGTCATCCCAGTCCCCAGAGACTGCCCAAACACCAGGGCAGTCACTTTTGTGAGATGGAACTTCCTGCCACCAATAATGAGGCTAAGAAGTTTCAGGGGGAGAGGGGCTGAGGGCTGGCCCATCTCCCAATGATGCAACTGGGATGAGTGAGCTGTGCCATCCAACAGGAGGACAATTTCCAGGGATACCAACTCCTCTGGGCATGGCTGAATTACTTCATCATTCTTCCCAGCAGTGCCTGAGGAAGATGGAGCCCTGGGAGGTTGCCTTCCAACTCAAAATCTAAAATGATTTTAGAAGAAAATTAAAATGTCCTATCTGTTTACAGCGTGTGTTTTCCTTTCGCCACCACACGGCATTGAACACCCAGATTGTGAGATCTGAAAAGGAAGGTGGTCACAGTTAATCCCCCATCCATGACTCACACACTGGGAAAGTGACTGGGGGGGGGGTCCCCAGGTGGAGGAAATTGCCATTATGGTCTAAGGCCAAGAGAAGGAAGGGAAAATATAAAGATGGGATGAGGTCACCAACACTTTCTGATGATCAGTTATGTGCTAGTGTTAGTCACTCATTTTCATACCGTGTTTAATCCACACAGCCACTCTCAGGACCCAACAACTCTGCTCATTTTACAAACCGGATGAGGAAATAGATGCAGAAGGGGGCGTGTCTCAAGGTCACCCAGCAGAGCCGGGTCCCTCCGGATCAGCAGAGGAGAGGAAGGTAGGAGGCAGACAGCAAAGATGGAAGGAAGAGAACAGGCTAGGAGCATTTGCTGGAAACCTTTCAGAGAGCAGTCGCGCTCCAGCCTGAGCGGCGTCGTCAGATCCACAGCCTGTGTAGAGAGAGGATGCTGCCTGTGGTCGGGGCCATGTGTGAGGGGTGATTCTGCTGAATGTTTTGAGGTTCTCGACAATCAGCCACAGCACTAACCTTCTGTTTGCTGTGTGTTTCCTGTTGTTGTGTCTTCCAGGTTCCCTCTGCTGTGGGAGATGCTTTTCTGCTACTCCTATCTAGGACTGAATGCAGGAGAGGCTTAGAACCTTCCAGAAAACAATTTTGTGTGTGTACAATGGAGAGAGTAGGAAAAGAAGTTTTGATGTTAAACAGGCTCAGGCCTTGGCCCTGCTGCTGACTGTGTGACTTTGGGCAACTTACTTAACTTCTCGAAGCTTCAGTTTTCTCAATTCCAAAACGGGGAGAATAATAGTGTTCCCCTCCCAGGGCTCTTTCAAAGACAGAATGGGGTCCTGTATATAAAACACTTAGCACCAAATATGGCATGCATTAAATGCTCAATGTTCATTGACTGCTATTAATTTTAGTATGTCCTGATGAAATGGCCTTGATCTAAGGAGCATCCCATCAATAAAAGTTTCCACCAAAGCAGTATATATGGCTGAGTCCCTTTGCGGTTCATCTGAAACTGTCACAACATCGTTGATCAGCTATGCTGCTGCAGCTGTCGTTTCAGTTACGTCTGACTGTGTGCCCGCCAGGCTCCTCTGTCAATGGGATTCTCCAGGCAAGAATACTAGAGAGGGTTGCCATGCCCTCCTCCAAGGGATCTTCCCAACCCAGCAATCGAACCTGTGTCCCTTATGTCTCCTGAACTGGCAGGCAGGCTCTTTACTACTAGCGCAACCTGGGAAGCCCCCTTAATTGGCAATACCCCAATACAAAATAAAAAGGTCAAAAGGAAAAAAAACCTAAAAAACAAACACGTTTCTACAAAAGAAGCCCCCATTTGGAATTATTTGGTCAAATGTGCCAAGATCTGCTGAGGTAGGTATGAGGCCCTGTCCTTGGTTAGTCTGCATCAAAAGTGTCTGGGGAATTGGTGAGGGGGAGGGTAAGAACAGGTTTGGGGGCCCCAAGAGGAAGCTGTATTTAGGTGGCACCATCTCATGACAGTATGGACACAGGTGGATTGTAGGCAGCCACACCTGGAGCTCCGTTCCTCCTACACATGGGTGCTTTGCCTCCCTGCTCAAGATGGCACTTCAGATCCTATTGAGATACATGTGGTTGGGATCTCCAAGTCTTTGGGGGCTTCAAAAAGATCTGGAAAGAGTAAATGCCCTAAGCCATGGTCACTTCCATCAGAGAGCTGACAGGTAGCTGCCCCTTACCCCCCAACCTCCACAGCAGCTAGGGGGCAGGAAAGTGTTGAAGAGTCTGCCAATGGACCTATTTAGCCAACAGGGCTACAAGTCCTGCCCGTTTGATAACTTTTCCCAGAGTAATCCCACTGGCCAGGCATGACCCTCCCCACCTCTATAACCCTTAGTACGTTCTTCCTTTTGGTTATAGTTACGATAGAAAGAAATTATTTTCTACGTGGTGGCTTTCGGGTGGAGAGAGAAAGTATGTGTGGTGTGACGGATGTGAAAATAGACGGCCTGAAGTTGTGGGTCGAATTTTGTGGTTAATTCCCCTCACATCTCTAAACAGTGAGCCAATGTTTATAAACAGGAACTCTTGGTCTTGGTGATGAAAGCTCTCCCCTCGCCCACTCTGGCTGCTGCACACACACACGCCCTCACCCTGCTTTTCTCTCTCATACATACAGCTGCGTGGTGCGTGCAGCTGGAAGAGATGTTAGGAATCAGGGATCAAACTCCCCTTCCCATCCCCCCAGACTTTCTCTCACTAAGACCCATCTACCCGGATAGCACACTTGAGGACTCAGGTGATGGGGCAGCCAGTAGCTGAGGCAGAAAAATCCCGTGGGAAGCATGGAGAAAGAAAAGATTCTGCAATAGAGGGCTGGAGAGACTGGGAGGTTGAACTGGGGCAGCATCTCCTAGGTGGGTTCAGTGGTAAAGAATCCCCCTGCCAATGCAGGAGACAGAGGAGACACAGATTTGGTCTCTGGGTTGGAATGATGCCCTGGAATAGGAAATGGCAACCAACTCCACTATTCTTGCCTGGAGAATTCCATGGACAGAGGACCCTGGTGGACCCCCATTCATGGGGACACAAAGAGTCAGACATGACTGAGCACACACACACACAACACATACGTGGGTTCACCGTTGGATCTGAGGACTTTTTATTTCTCCTCTACAGAGAAAGAAATTTCAGCTAAGTACCTTGCTTGGCTTCTCTAGGTGCCCTTAGCCTTCATTACTTAATTTTGTCTTTAACTCCTCTCTTTGCAGGAAGACAAACTTTCCAGGCCAAAAATGCATGGCCTGATGTTCCTGCCCCAGTAGGCTCCTTCCCGGAACAAGGATTCCTAACCTAGAACCAGCAACTTTTTGTTTTTTCTTTAAATATTTATTCTTATTTTATTTATTTGGCTGTGTCAAGTTTTAGCTGTGTGTGGATTTTGTTGCAGCATGCTCGATCTTTAGCTGTGGCATGGGGATCTTGTTCCCTGACCAGGGACTGAACCCACACCCCCTGCACCGGGAGCTTCGAGTCTCAGCCACTGGACCACCAGGGTAGTGTTTCTGAGTGGGCTGCATGCATTTTTAGGGTCCACTGCCTTCATTTTCGTTGATAGTGAAAAAGACTTCTTTCACATGGCAGCACTATTTTTGTAAAATATGATACATTTCAATTATTTTTGAAGCATAATTGACTTACAATATTATATTACGTCATACTGGTGGACAACATACCGATTTGATAATTTATATATATTATGAAATGATTGCCACTGTAAGTCTAGTTACCATCTGTCACCATACAAGTTTATTATAGGACTATTGACTATATTCCTGACGCTATACATTACATCCCTGGGATTTATTTATTTTATAACTGGAATCTGTACCGCTTAATCCCCTTCACCTATTTTGCTCATCACCTCACTCCCTTCCCCTGTTCATTCATTTATTCATTTGTGGATGGACACTTAGGTTGCTTTTGTATCTTGGCTATTGTAGATAATGCTGCTATGAACATTGGGATGCAAAAATCTTTTTCCGTTAGTGTTTTCATTTTCTTTGGATAAATACCTACAAGTAGAAATTCTGGATTGTATGATAGTTCTATTTTTAGTTTTTTGAGGACCCTCCATACTGTTTTCCATAGTGGCTGCACCAATTTACATTCCCATCAACAGCGTACAACATGCATACCAGTGCACAAGAGTGCACACTTTTCCACACATCCTCACCAGTACTCTTTTCTGGTCATTTTGAGATAACCGTTCTGTCAAATGTGAGGCAGTGTCTCATCATGGTTTTGATTTTGCATTTTCCTGATGATTAGTGATGTTGAGCGTCTTTCCATGCTCTTGTTAGCCATCTGTATGTCTCCTTTAGACAAATGTCTGCTCAGGTCCTCTGCCCACTTTTTAAATCAGATGTTTTGTATTTAGTTGAAGCAATTCTTTATCTATTTTGAATATTGCAAGCAGAAATATCATTTGCAAATATCTTCTCCCATTCTGTAGTTTGCTTTCTCAATTTATTGTTGGTTTCTTTCACCATGCAAAAGCCTTTTATGAAGTAGTCCCATCTGTTTGGTTTTGCTTTTGCTGCCCTTGCCTGAAGAGACAGATCCAATAAAAACATTGCTAAGACTGATGTTGAAGAGTGTACTGTTCAAATTTTGTTCTAGGAGTTTTACGGTTTCAGGTTTTACAAGTCTTTTATCCAGAGATAGGGTTTGTTTTATTTATGGTGTAAGAAAGTGGTCTAGCTTTATTCTCTCACATTTGGTGTCTAGTTTTTCTTACCATTTATTGAAGAGACTGTCTTTTCCCCACTGTATATTTTTGCCTCCTTTGTTGTAGGTTAATTGACCATATAAGTGGGGTTTCTATTCTGTCCCATCAACCTATGCGTCTGCTTTTTTGGGTCAGTAACATACTGTTTTGATACCTATAGCTTTGTGCTATACTTTGAAATCTGGGAGTGTGATTCCTCCAGCTTTGTTTTTCTCTCTCAAGATTGTTTTGGCTATCAGTATCTTAAGTGGTTCCATACAAATTTTAGGATTATTTGTTCTCATTCTGTGAAAAAACGCAAGTCTTACTTTACTAGGGATTACACTGAATCTGTAGAGTATGGTCATTTTAACAATATTCATTCTTTCAGTTGAGCTATTTAAAATCCTAAAAGGTGATTCTGTTAGACTGCTGCACTCAATATGTCAGCAAATTTGGAAAACTCAGCAGTGGCCACAGGACTGGAAAAGGTGTCAGTTTTCATTCCAATCCCAAAGAAAGGCAATGCCAAAGAATGCTCAAACTACCACTCAATTGCACTCATCTCACACGCTAGCAAAGTAATGCTCAAAATTCTACAAGCCAGGCTTCAACAGTACATGAACCGAGAGCTTCCAGATATTCAAGCTGGATTTAGCTAAAGCAGAGGAACCAGAGATCAAATTTCCAACGTCTGTTGGATCATTGAAAAAGCAAGAGAGTTCCAGAAAAACATCTACTTCTGCTTTATTGACTATGCCAAAGCCTTGACTGTGTGGATCACAACAAACTGTGGAAAATTCTTAAAGAGATGGGAATACCAGACCACCTTACCTGCCTCTTAAGAAATCTGTACACAGGTCAAGAAGCAACAGACACGGAACAACAGACTGGTTCCAAATAGGAAAAGGAGTACGTCAAGGCTGTATATTTTCACCCTTCTTATTTAACTTACATGGACAGTACATCATGCGAAATGCCAGGCTAGATGAAGCACAAGCTGGAATCAAGATTGCTGGGAGAAATATCAACAACTTCAGATATGCAGATGACACCACTCTTATAGCAGAAAGTGAAGAGGAACTAAAGAGCCTCTTGATGAAAGAGGAGAGTGAAAAAGCTGGCTTAAAACCCAACATTCAAAAAGCTAAGATCATGGCATCGGGCCCCATCACTTCATGACGAATAGATGGGGAATCAATGGAAACACTGACAGACTTTATTTTCTTGTCCTCCAAAATCACTGCAGATGGTGACTGCAGCCATGAAATTAAAAGACACTTGCTCCTTGGAAGAAAAACTACTACCAACCTAGACAGCATATTAAAAAGCAGAGACATTACCTTGCCAACAAAGGTCCATCTGGTCAAAGCTATGTCTTTTCCAGCAGTCACGTATGGATGTGAGAATTGGACCATAATGAAAGCTGAGCACTGAAGAATTGATGCTTTTGAACTGTGGTGTTGGAGAAGACTCTTGAGAGTCCCTTGGACTGCAAGGAGATAAAACCAGTCCATCCTAAATGAAATCAGTCCTAAATATTCATTGGAAGGACTGATGCTTAAGCTGAAGCTCCAATTCTTTGGCCACCTGATGTGAAGAATTGACTCATTGGAAAAAACCCTGATGCTGGGAAAGATTAAAGGCAGTAGGAGAAGGGAACAACAGAGGATGTGATGGTTGGATGGCATCACCAAGTCAATGGACATGAATTTGAGCAAGCTCTGGGAGTTGATGATAGACAGGGAAGCCTGGTGTGCTGCAGTCCATGGGGTCTCAAAGAGTGGGACATGACGGAGTGACTGAACTGAACTGAATCTGTTAATATGGGGTATCTTCTCCCTTGTTTGTGTTGTCTTTGATTTCTTTCATCAACATCAGAGTTCGATGGCACCCCACTCCAGTACTTTTGCCTGGAAAATCCCATGGACGGAGGAGCCTGGTAGGCTGCAGTCCATGGGATCGCTAAGAGTCAGACACGACTGAGCGACTTCCCTTTCACTTTTCACTTTCATGCACTGGAGAGGGAAATGGCAACCCACTCCAGTGTTCTTGCCTGGAGAATCCCAGGGACGGGGGAGCCTGGTGGGCTGCCGTCCATGGGGTCGCACAGAGTCGGACATGACTGAAGCGACGCAGCAGCAGCAGCAGAGTTCAGGTCTTTCATCTCCTTGGTTAAATACGTTCTTAGATATTTGTTCCTTCTGATGCAATTGTAAATGAGATTGTTTACTTAGTTTCTCTTTCTGATACTTCAAAGTCCCCTCTGAGGTCTGTAGCTAGTTGTCTGTGGCTCGTGGATTGTGGGTGAGAATTGGAAGGTTAACTCAGAAGGAAGGCATGGGAAATTGGAAGGTGGTGTGAGTATTTAATAAGCAGAGTCAGCCCTATAGTTCATTTAGGAGAGGCGCTCTGGAGACGGGTTCCCAGCTTTACCCTCCAACATCTGCTAAGATAATTCAACAAGCTGCATCTGGATGCCAGAGAGGAGCCCCATGGAAGGTCTAGTAAGCAGGTAGCCATCCCTTCATACTATCATCCAGGCCAATGAGCAGCCTTTAGTTACAGGGTTACTTGGGGTCAGAATTGTCCCAGACTCTGTCTAGACTGCGTTCAGGTAAATAACCAGAAGAGTAGCCCTTTCGATCTCCTTGCTCACTCTGAGTCCTCTTGCCTTCCTCCTACGTGGCGCTTTTATTCCTGGCTTAGACCAGAAATAGATATTGTGTTTGTCAGTCAATTTGTGAAAATAACAGAACCATTATCCCCCACAGAGTAACTTCTTACAAGTCGATTTTTTTCTGTATAAATTGTCTGTTGACAATTTTTTCCTGTGTCTGTAAAGTGCTTTGAGCTCCTCAGAAGAAAGGTGTTACCCAGGCACAAAGTATTATTAGTTTTGTCATTATCATTTTTTTATAACATAGGACCCTTTTACAACAGAAATAAGTACGGAAAGCAATTATTTTGTTTGCTTTGGTTACATCTAGGTCTTTTGATAGCAAGATGTGACATCCAGAGAACCAAGTCACAGGAGGAAAAGAAAAACATTGTGTATTTGTATGTTTGCTATCATCTGCAGGTTTTACAGCCTTTACAGCTTTGAATTCATTAATTCCCCTGAAGAGATGAACAGTACTATTCCAAGTTTTAAAGACAAGGAGGCCTTGGCAGACCCAGAGTTACCAGAAGAAAGAAACTGAACCTGCAGAACTCATTTGAAACCCCTTTGGGGATATGCTGAAAATTCCCTTTCCGGTCACATCACAGCATCACTGAAAACCAGCGTACTTTGTTGACCAGCACCTGTTGAAGGAGTGGGCATGATGGTGTCCCTTTCGATCCCTTCTGTGAGAACCTCCTTCCACACTCTCCCCTCCAGACACCCTGGATAGGTACCACACATCTGGGTTAATTATATCACGTGGGAATGTGCCAGAACTAATCGAGGTGACAACTTCCTGGCTAATCACATGAGTACCACCTTCTCGGCTGTGAGAAAGTGCACGTCTCTCAAGGCTGTGTCAGGAGTTCTCGGGCAGGCTTGAATCTTTCACTGGACAGAATCTGAATCCTGCTCGTCCAGTCTCTCCAGGATTTGTGACTAGTGGGCCGCTGCATTCGCCCATTTGTTCACAGTGTTATGCCAAGAAAATGTGAAGTTCTGGGAAGACTGAGTTTGCGAGTCATGTAGACCTTGGTTTAAACCTTAAGTCACCTCTGACTAGCTATGTATGTGATTTGGGGCAAAGTGTTTTCCAAGCCTGTTTCCTCACTGACAGCATGGGAACAATATCTTTCTTGCAGGGTTGTTGTGAAAATTATTGCTAATCCTGTACTTGTAGCTCCAGCCATAGTCGGGGTGGTGGGTGGGCAGCTCCTATTGGACTAATCACGTGTTCACTGATGTCATGTCGGAAGCTTGAAACTGACCACTATAGTATTTCCTTCATGAAAATCAATAGATTCTATAAAGAAGGGCTTTTCCCCTCAACTAAAGCCTATTTATCAATACATCCCTACTTAGTAGGCACTCAATAAATGTAGCTATTATTAATAAACTCAGGTAAAACTCACGTTGATTCAAGATGTAGAAATAGAATTACTGGGAACATAAAATCACTACTTGTTTTACAAGAAAAGTGATATTGCATCTGCCCTGAATTGATCCCACAGAAAGATGAATGTGTGGTTCTTTGGATACATGGAGCTTGTCATTTAGATCTATTGCCTTTGCTTGTTGAACTTGGGAGCATATTTTGTGTTGCTTCTAATAACTCAAGTTCTCGTTTGGCTTATAAGAATGTACTGGCTGAAACCCAAAGCAACAGAAAAAAAAAAAAAAAAGAATTTGGGAAATAGTTTTCACTGTTTCAAAGCTGGAGAAACAGCTTGTCAATCAACAAACACCCAACACTGTGCCTGATACTACAACTGCAACATGATTCTTGACATCATGAAGCCCACAGTCTGCATGGGGCGTTGAGAAAGACGGTGCCTGTATTTGAAGTAATACAAAAAATGAAAAACTTTGGAAAACACATTTTATGCTTCCACATAGGGGAAATTCAGGCACAGGGAAATAAAGTCCAGGTTTTCAGGTGACAGAACTAGTAAGAAACAAAGCTGGAGTTTGAACTCAGATGTAGAGCCAAGCATCTTTCTAGAAATAGGTTGGGAACAAGTAATAGCATTCTATACGGAAATAAAAATGGGTCACTTTTATATGTAGATAATTAGAGAACTTGTTGTTCAGTCGCTAAGTTGTGTCTGACTCTTTGCAACCCCATGGACACCAGGCTTCCTTGTCCTTCTCTACCTCCTGGAGTTTGCTTAAACTCATGTCCATGGGTCAGTGATGCTATCTAACCATCTCACCCTCTGCTGCCCCTTCTCCTTTTGGCTTCAATCTTTGCCAGCATCAGGGTCTTTTCCAATGAGTCAGCTCTTAATAAGAAGCTACTTATGTGGTCATGAACAACAAGCACAAGAAGATCTGAACAATTTAAAGGCAGCAGGAATCACCTGGGCAAATCACTGATGGGAAAAGTCTATGGAAAAATGCAGTTTGTACAGGTTGACAGATAGTCACACATTTTTGTGATATTTTGCTAAGCAATGAACACAACCAAGCCCACATATGTTTGCTCTAAAGGCAATAAACCATCTGATGAGACCACCATGACCCAGATGGAAGGGGTGAACCCCACAGGAAAGGGTGCAGAATGGTGATGAAGACCTTTTCTCTCCTTAAAAGAATCCTAAAATATTAGGGAGAAGTCAGTCCAACGGATACTTTGATATTACAGACCAGACCAAGTTTATTTTTCTTATTATACAAACCTTTCTTCCTTTTCTCCTTCTTCCTCCCCTTCCTTCTTGGTCTTCAGACAACAGCAGCAAACATTGATGGACTTTTCTGACCAGCCCAAACATAACTCCAAATAATAAATACTGAAGCAATGGTGGCAAAGCCATTGCTTGGCTGGAAGAAAGCCATACTTCATCTCATACATCATTTACTAGTGTGCCAGGCAGCAATGCCACAAAGCCAGGAAAGATTTAGAAAGAGAAGAAGAGAGGGGAAAAACTCCAACACCATCACTCCTCCATTATCTTGTAAAGTTTATTGATGCACAACAAAGAGGCCATTAATAATGGCGCCCGTGACTGCTGGGATTTACACAAGTCAGGGCAAAATGTGCTCAAGTGTTCAATGGTGCTTTTTTTTTTTTTTTCTGCACAGAGTGAAAAGGTTTTTTTGTCTTATGTGTAACACGGGCAAATGTATTTCAGTCCATAAATTTTTAAGAATTTCACATGTTCTGATTCTTTCCACGGTCAATCACCTTAGTTCAAGTCCTAATCTTCAAGATGAGACGGCTCTTTCAAAGAGATGTGTTGCTCAATCTACAGCCGTCATGTCAGTCCGTCCAGACTTCTCTGATCTCCAGTGGAATATGGACACACTTTAAAATTTCCACCCATAGTCTCTGGGATCCGATTTCCTCAAGCAGTTTACTTTAGGACCATGTTTTGGGTCAGGAGATGGATCTGCCTAGTTTTGAATTTGACACCTTCCAAAAAGGTATTAAGTTCAAATCATGCTCACATGTTCAAATCACCCCAGAACAGTACAGATCACTGGGGGTATACCAGTACCTTTATTTATTTGTTTTCTGTCTGGCTGCATGGGGTCTTAGTTGTGGCATGTGGCATCTTTCGTTGTGGCACATGGACTCTCTAGTTGTGGGGTGCAGGCTTAGCTGCTCAGAGGCATGTGGGATCTTAGTTCCCTGACCAGGGATTGAACCTGGGTCCCCTGCATTGCAAGGTGAACTCTTCTTAATCACTAGATCACCAAGGAAGTCCTGCCAATACCTTTTTAAAATCCACACACTGCGTTCTTAAGACAAAAGCCTAAAAAAACAGAAGCCATCTTTGTTTTGTGTCAACATTAAAATTAGAGTACTAAAACAATATGTTGCTATTGTTTAGTCCCCAGGTCATGTCCGACTCTTTTGTGACCCCATGGATTGTAGCCCCCAGATTCCTCTGTCTGTGGAATTTTCCAGGCAAGAATAATGCGGTGGCAAGAATACTGGAGTGGGTTGCCATTTCCCTCTCCAGGGCATCTTCCCGACCCAGTGGTCAAATCCACATCTCCTGCTCACTTCTCCTGCATTACAAGTGAATTCTTTACTGCTGAGCCACTGGGGAAGCCTAAAACAATATAGCTGATAATTTAAATGCTTAAGATATGGAGGAAATGATCAGGTCTATAGTCCTGAAAGCAATCTTTATGTTTATCAATACACCCTCTCTATTGAATCTGTTTTAGGTAAATTGTTCCTTTTTATCTGTATCAAAACTCATACTGAACAATGAATTCTGGGTTGCAAAAAAGGATTTATTTTTGCACCTATCCGTAAGTCTTTGTCCACAAATTAAAAACAGACACAACTTCTGTCAATGGCATTTAGTATTGGTCACAGGCTTCTTTGGAAATGTGATGATTTCTTTCTGTGACCCAAATCTGGGTTTTGTAGAGCCCACTTTGGAGTGGAAAGCAAATATCACACACATGGGCTGTGGATATCCGAGGTGGCCCCTGAGACCTGGGGCCTCCTTGGCAGAAAAGTAATAGAAACTTAGCAGCCAGCCTTGGTAGCCACTGTCCATCCGAGAGTGATGACCAAGATAGAGGAGGGAGAGGCTGGAGATGCAGATGAGGGCTGGTGGCTCCTCCTTCTCACCCGATCAGCACAGTTCAAGAATCCCTGTACATCTTTTTCCATCCCTGTGTCTGTCTAAGGACACTTAGGTTGATTCCATGTCCTGGCTATTGTGAATAGCGCTGATATGAACACTGGGGGGCATGCATCTTTTCGAATTATGGTTTTCTCCAGATACATGCCCAGGAGTGGGGCTTGTGGGATCATATAGTAGCTCTATTTTGAGTTTTTTTTTAAAGAACTTCCACACTGTTCTCCAGAGTGGCTGCACCGCTGCATCACGGCCAACTTCAGGCTAGCGCCATGATGTTGCTGACGTCGGGAGGGGACGCACACAGTGGGCCTTGTGGGCTGACTCCTGTGCAGCCTTGAGCCTGTCCTGTGAGGTCTTGGATGCTTTAACACAGGGATGCACAGACAGTGTTTAGCGTGGTTTGGTACACAACCTGGCACACAGTAGGTGTACTTAGAGAGCTGTGGCTCACACCAGCCAGAACTCTGGGCTTCCGGCCTCCTGGCCCTGCAGAAGACAGCTAATAGGTCCCATCTTCTGAGGGAAGCAAATTGCTAATGATCTTTCAGTAAAATGAGACTCTTTCCTGGCTTCTGATAAACTGCCCTGACCAACTTCTTGGAAAGAGCCCAGGGCCAGTGCCTCTGCCTCAGGGAGGCCCTGGAAAGGAAATCCTTCGAGGCTGTCCCTCCCTGCCCCTGGGACGGCCAGATCTCTGCCTCCATAGCCATGCTCAGCTGCCTTGGCCTTTGTGCCAACATATAACCCACAAAACCCCTTTTACTTTGAGCGAGTTCCTGGTGTGTGTGTGTGTGTTTTCCTTTCCTAAGCAACGGCTCTGCTGCTGGCCACATCCAACAAAGGAACAAAGTCACTTTGTTCAAAGCAAACAACTCCAGTATCACTTGGAACAAATACACAATCACACTCGCAGACCTCAATCTCCAAACCCAGCTGGACAAAGCACAGTGAAAGACTCAAGACCTCAAGGCAGCAAAACACACCTTTATCTGCTTCCAAAAGGCCTTTATCAAGGGTAGTTTTCATGTGGGTTTCTTCCCCCCCTGACTGTTACTAATATCCTTTTAGAAACTTGAAAATAGCATGTCTTTCCTTCCTGATGGTTCTGTTCCAGGTGACTTTGATTGATTTATTTTTTTTCCCCTCGCCACCCTGTGGGTTTTGAGGAAGACAGAAAGGGTTTCTTTGGCTTCTCTGTTGGCTCTTGAAGGTCCTCACAGTGAGATGATCATTTCACTTTTAAAATTCGGTCTCTCCATCTGTCGGACGAGATGACCATTTTAGACACATGTACCATCAGCTATCCTATGATTCTGTGAACGATCCCCCCTTTTCTGGTCTCCTGCCACCAGGCAGTGGTGCTGATTGACAGGAGAATTTACCACGTGGAAATTCACTAGCTGCAGTTTACTGTTTGCAGACATGCAGGCCAACAGACGGCTCACGGGTTCGTAGTGCTGGGCACTCGATGCTGGGCACTCAAGGAAACTTTGAGAAAACCACTCCTGCAGGTTCCTGGGCTCCCTGTGGGCCAGGAATGTACAGGGTGCAGCCAGCCTGCAAAGGTGGACAGGTGGAGGGGCTGAGTACCCCACCAAGGAGCGGGAGTGGGAGTGACAATGAAACCCTTAGTCAGCCCTGAATGCATGGCACTGCCTCTCGTGCACATTAGAAAAAAAAAGGCAAGTTTTTTCCTAACTAGGCAAGCTCCTAGTTAGGAATTATTCACAGACCCATCGGAGACTGCTAGCCAGGGTACAAGGGAAGAGGATCAGGGGAACCAAAGAACTGAGTCACCATGAGAGCCTGACCCAGAGAGAGAATCCGCCTGGAGCCTCTCAGTAAGAAGAGCTGAATCTTAGGAAAGGAATAGGATTTTCCTGGAGAAGAAAGGGGAGGGAGGGGTACCAGGCAGAGAGAACAGCTTGGGCAAACAGCTTGGGCACATGAAGTGCCCACAAACCCATGTGGGCGTGACCCTGGCCTGATGTGTGCCCACATTTCAGGACAGAGGGTGAAAGAACTCATTCTTCTGAGCTCATCTCTTTAGCAAAAAATGACTTGTTAAGTGCTTTCTGGGGTTCTAGGTCTATGATAACGGCTGAGGTCAACACAGATGGAGCATAAGATGCTCCCACCTGGCACACACTCTTCCTCGCCTTTATCATCCTCAATGTGCTACATGAATCCCTGCTTTAAAGACCACCAAGGGATGTCTCTGATAGTCCAGTGGTTAAGACCCCGTGCTTCCAATGCAGGGGATGTGAGTTTAATCCCTAGTCAGAGAACTATTAATAAGACCCCACATGACTCAAGGCATGGCCAAGAACCCCAAAAAAGACCACAGAGAGCGCACCCCCATCTCCCCATCCCAACCCTCAATACAATTGCTGTCTGTAGAGCGAAGCCGGTCAGTCATGTCCGACTCTTTGTGACGCCAGGGACTGACTATGGCCTACCATGCTCCTTCGTCCATGGGATTTTCCAGGCAAGAACACTGGAGTGGGTTGTCATTTGCTTCTCCAGGAGATCTTCCCCACCCAGGGATTGAAGCTGGGTCTCCCGCATTGTAGGCAGACGCTTTACCATCTGAGCCATCAGGGAAGTCATAGAATTAAGCTTTATTCTTAATCCTGACTTGCTTGCTGTATCTCTTCAATTGTTGTCTTGAACAGACTTTTTACATTAAAGTACTATTCAGTGGTGTATACCATGGAATACTACTCAGCCACAAAAAGAATGAAATCATGCCCTTTGCAGCAACATGGATGGATCTAGAGTAATTAAGTCAGATAGAGAAAGACAAGTATTATATGACGTCACTTATATGTGGAACCTAAAATATGATACAAATGAACTTATTATCAAAACAGAAACAGACTCACAGACATAGAAAAGAAGCTTACAGTTACCAAAGACAAAATTTGGGGGAGGGATTAGAAGATACAAAATACTGTATATAAAATGACAAGGTCCTGCTGAATAGTAGAGGGAACTGTTTTCAATATCCCATGCTAAATGACAGTGGAAAAGAATACATGTATAACTGAACCACTTTGTTGTATAGCAGAAGCTAATAAAACATTGTAAATCCATTAGACGTCAATAAAAATAAAAATTAAAAAAAGAACGATTCAAAAAATACTGTTTAAAGTTGACTTGATTATATAATTTACATACAATGAGATGCATAGAACTGAAGTGTATGCAGTTTGATGACAATGTATACACGTCACCATCACCCCAAGATAAAAGTCCCACTGCTACAGAGTTCTCACGTGCCCCTCTTCCTTCACCACCACCTATCACCCACTCAGCCCCACCAACCACTGATCTGATTTCTAACATCATAACTTAGTTTTTCTCCTTTTTTGAATCTGTTTTGAACAGAATCAAACGGTAGATCAGTTTGGGAGCTTCTTTTGCTCAACATAACTTTTTTGATATTCATTAATACTGAGTATCGGAGAAGGCAATGGCACCCCACTCCAGTACTCTGGCCTGGAAAATCCCATGGACGGAGGAGCCTGGTGGGCTGCAGTCCATGGGGTCGCGAAGAGTCGGACGTGACTGAGCGACTTCACTTTCCCTTTTCACTTTCATGCATTGGAGAAGGAAATGGCAACTCACTCCAGTGTTCTTGCCTGGAGAATCCCAGGGACATGGGAGCCTGGTGGGCTGCCGTCTATGGGGTCGCACAGAGTTGGACACAACTGAAGCGACTTAGCAGCAGCAGCAGCAGCAGCAATACTGAGTGTACCAGTAGTTGGTTAATTTCTATGACACATAGATACAATAATTTCTCTTTTTTATCCCTTATATGTCCCCTATTGGTGGACATTTGGGTTGCTTGTTCTGTGCATTTTTTGGTCTTGTCTTTCCAACTAGATTGTGAGTTTAAGGGCAGACATGTGTTTCATATACCCTGTCCCTACTCTGAAAGCACCTCATCTGAGGCCAGGTCAGACTGGCTCCCTCAACATGTTGGTTAATTGAATTATATTTGTGGATAAGATGTGGTCCCTGCCTGTTAAGACCTTGTAACCTAATTATGGAGGCAGCTACAAATAGAAATCATCAGTTATTCCAAGGCAACACATTAATCCCTTCATTCAGCAAGTATTAATATTTATTTCAGAGAAAGCAGAAGACATACTGATGAAGATCTAAGACATAGGGCAGAATGTGAAAGGTGATATGAAAGACATTCAGCAGAGTTGTGGAAACTCTGAGAGCAAAGAACTGCCTTTTGCTGAGAAGCTCAGGGCAACCCTCAAGGAAGAGGAGGAGATGCCCAGGCCCCAGGAGATTGAACATGGGGATGCCACAATAGACCAGAAGTAGAGGATCCAACACAGGCAGAGCTGGAAAGGCAGGAGGAGAAAAGGAAAGATATTTCCCGTGACAGAAGGAACATGTCTAGGGGCTGGGAAGGTGGAATAGGTTGGGACCACAGACAGTCTTGAATGTTGAGCTCGGAAATCCATGAGCAAGTTCAAACACACAACACATCCCCATCAAACACTTCTGTGATGATGGGGATGCTCTTACAACAATTCAGCATCTATATTCTGCATGGCAAAACTACCACCATCTCTACATGATTACATTAATGTTAAAGGGAACAACAGAAACAAAAGGGGGGCAAGAAATTGACTAGTTCACAAGAAAGGTGAATATCAGGGTCACAATCCAACCCCAGAAGCAGGTGGTCAGTGTCTGGGAGAAGCAAACAGCCCAAAGCATAAAGGTTTTTTTTGGTGAAAGAGAAATAGACGGACTTCACTGGTAGCTCAGTGGTAAAGACTCTGCCTGCCAAGCAGAAGACGCAGGAGACGTGGGTTTGATTCCTGAGTCAGGAAGATCCCCTAGAGAAGCAAATGGCTACCCAACTGCAATATTCTTGCCTGCGGAATTCCATCGACAGGGGAGCCTGGTGGGCTACAATCCATGGGATTGCAAGAGTTGGACATGACTTAGAAGTCAAATAACAACAAAAGAGATATAGAGTTTGGCTGGCTGTTCTTAAGGGATGAGAATACAGTGAAATTATTATTATCAATAACAAACACTACATGACACTTTGAGAACTTTATACTTTTCAAATAATTTCATATTCATTATTCACTAGACCCTCATGGTAATCCTGATGACTCATCAAGTGAGGTGTTAATTACTATTATTACTGTTATCACTGTTCTAGATTTTTCAGGGGAAGAAATCAAGACCCAAAAGAGTTAAGACTGTCTCCACATAATGGAAAAGAATATGAAAAAGATATATATATATATATATATATATATATATATATGCTCAGTCACTCAATTGTGGCTGACTCTTTGCAACCCCATGGACTATAGCCTGCCAGGCTCCTCTGTCCATGGAATATGTGTGTGTGAGTGTGTGTGTGTGTGTGTGTGTGTGTGTGTGTGTAGTTGTTTAGTTGCTAAGTCATGTCCAACTCTTTTGCGATCCTATGGACTGCAGCCCATCAGGTCCTCTGTCCATGGAATTCCCCAGGCAAGAATACTGGAGTAGGTAGCCATTTCCTTCTCCAGGGGTCTTCCTGACCCAGGGGTTGAACCCAAGTCTCCTGGATTGGCAGGTGGATTCTTTACCACTGAGCCACCAGGGAAGCCCAAGCAAAGACTGTCAGATTCCAAAGGTTCAAGGCACTTTGCCAGAGACCAAGCTTGGAACCCCCAGCAGAAGGAACTGGATATCTATCTATCTATCTATCTATCTATATATATATGTATCTGAATCACTTTGCTGTATATGGGAAACTAACACAACATTGTAAATCAACTATGAAAAGACAAAAGGAACTCCAAAAGAACTTTAGCTAAATTAGCCAGGACTCAAATCAGCATCTCTTGAATGACTTTCTACAACCAGTTATTGGAAAATGAGGAGGTAGGATTCTCTTGGACAGAAGGGTCTTGAAGATCAGTGTATTCAAACCAAATCAGTTGACCTAAAACTCCCTCCCTCCCCACCCCTAATACACTGTTGTGATATGGGTGGTCTGAGAGACTTGGTACAAGTCAGGATAGAGATCTGATTCAGACTTTCTATTGTGAACACGAGAGTGTCAGATGTTTCTTTTGTAACAAGAGGCAGTTGAAGGGGTAGCTCACCAATCTTTCTGCCAGTGTAGACGGTTCTCTGATCCTTAGGGCCATAGTCAGAAAGTGAGTTCTCTGCATTAAAAACTGGGAGGGACTAAAACAGTTTCTGCAAGGGTGTGGGGTTTGCAGGTCTGGGTTGCCCACTCACTACCCCAGCCTAAAGCTTCCCTCTGCTGCCTGATGTTCATAACCTCAGCTAGGTCCTGCGCAGACAGGCCCCAGCAGGCTGTGTATTGTGACCCAGTCCTGGCTGAGAACAAAGAGGAATTCAAGAGGGGATGGACGAGAGGAGTTCACCTGGGTTGTCATTTTGCCTCAGGTAAATCCCAAACAACCAAGAACCAGAGAGACAGAGTCAGTGATCAACCACGAGAAATCATCACCATAAACAGGGCTTGTTGAAGAGGTAAGGGTGGTGTTGGGGATGGCTTTCCAGACTCCACGGCCTAATTTGGAAGCTCCCAAAACAGTTGGTTTGCTTTTGTGTGCCTGTGTGCATGCTCAGTCGTATTTGACTCTTTGTGACCCCATGGACTGTAGCCCACCAGGCTCCTCTACCCGTGGGATTTCCTAGGCAAGAGTACTGGAGTGGGCTGCCATTTCCTTCTCCAGGGTTTTTGTGCACGTGATCACTAAGACAGTCTGCTAAGTCACATGAACAAATCATCTCCTTCTCCCTGCATATATAACTGTCTGTTTCCATGTTAATCCATGACACCCTTCAGGCCAATCAACCCAACCACCCAGTGGAATGGATGCCCCCAGTGGAAACAATCATCTTCCCCACTGGGTATCATCACCCTCCTCTTGAAATGTACACAAGCTGCAAAGGGACTCTGGAAGTAAATCTTTCCTCAGTGATGTCCTCTGCATTAATTTCCCTCCTTCTAAACAGCAGCCCGGCAGCTAGTAAATAGCGACCACCCTTGGTCACTGCTGGGAAGATGAAGGATTATTAAAAGAGGGACCAGCTGCTTGCCAATTACACCGTTTAGGCAAGGAGGGCAAAGACGCTGGTCTGCCATCGCCCTCTGCCTTGTAGGAAGATGCTAACAACAAACTTCAACCCTAATTACTGTCTAGTCCATTTTCTCCTGGACCAAGTTTGCATCTAAGCCTGAGTGTCAGAGAGAAATGGAATCTTACCCGTAAACACGACCTTTCAATCACATGAGAAAGGCACCTCTCTCTCCCCCTGGCTTAGAG
Source organism: Bos mutus (assembly GCF_027580195.1). Classification (NCBI taxonomy): domain Eukaryota; kingdom Metazoa; phylum Chordata; class Mammalia; order Artiodactyla; family Bovidae; genus Bos; species Bos mutus. The sequence goes on from NC_091644.1 coordinate 38,138,128, forward strand.
CACTCTGGAGCTCTGAGCTGTGAAGAGTTGCCGTAGGTAGGAAGGAACGTTAGCTTTGGAATTCAATTAACTGTCAGCACCACTGTTTGAGAGAGAATGAGTCACTCGTCTTCAGCAAATCGGGCTCGGGGGCTGAGAGCCACCGAGATGAATGGTGATTGAAAAGCACTGGAGGACCAGGACTTGTAGACTCCCGGAATCCTTCTCTCACCCACACACGCTTCTGCGTGAAAATATAATAAGGAGCAGGAGAGGACGTGTGAGTGCTCGGGAGATGCTGTCAAGAACTGGCTTACACGTTCTTTTCTGTTTGTAAGTTTCACTGGATTCTAAGCTCTCACTGTGGGGACTGTGTTGCGTCTCTCCTTTCTTTCAGCTCATGTCCAAATTAATGCTTAAGGGAGGAAAAAAGGATGCTGTCTGGTACCCCATGCACCTCTTATAGCTGACAGGAAGTAGCTTGCTAATAAGAGAAAGGGTCTCAGAAAGGCTGCCAAGAATACCTCCTCTATCCACTGGCCCACACTGCCTCTTGCAGGGTGGGCACACTGTTCTCTATTTAACTTGTAAAGAATAACGTGGGCCTGAAAAGGGGGAAGGCATGTTTCCCAATCTATGCAATAGTGTGTATGCAATCTACATACAATATACAATTCATCCCGTACACAATAGTTCATATAATATACAGTAGGCAAAATGCACCTGGCCCTGTTCCTCGGTCACTGGAAAGGTGCAGGCCATGGCGGGCAGTCTGGCAGTGGTATTCTTTGTCAGCTTCCCCCAGCTCCACCGTTCATCTTCCAGAATCCTCTGCCCCTTGTTTCAGTTTCGTATTTGCAGAGATAATCTACCAAACAGTTCCAAAGGAAAAGGAAGACTTTGGTGAAGGCTAGAAAAATGAACGACACACTGGTTAAACTGAAAACTCCTTCAAGACATGATGATGAACATTAAATCATAAGAAGAAAAAATCGAGGTGCCTTGTCCACCATGCTCAGAAGGAACAGGTCAAGAATGTCACTTGCTTGTGAGAACCAAGCCAGGGTGGCCACGCCAGCAGAAGGAGCACATGCAAGGATGAAATAAGATACTCTGAACACAGGAGAAACATCGGTCTGAAAACACTGGCCCATTTCATCACACATTTTATAAATTTCACATAGATAAGAGACGACACGGAGAAAGATGACCTCAGCGTGGTACCCTCACACACATTAGAATTTGAGTACACTGCTTCGAGTGGCAGAGATTTTAGGCTGGGTCCCATTAATATGAGAACTCCCCAGCATATCACTGGATTGCTGGGTTTTGCTTTCTTCGCCTTTGTCTTTGCTGTCTCTCCCTGTTTCCCTACAAAACCAAACATACTTGCTCGCCCAGCTTCACAAACAGAAAAACCAATTCCAAGAGGAAATCACTTCACAGCAAGCAAGCCCTGGGAAGAATTCAAGAGTGAGGAGCTCTTGTAATGAGATTAAGGGAAAAAATGCTTTTGTGCATCCAACTCAGACCCGTCCTCCGTCCGTGAAAGGAGCCAAAACAAACACGGGCATTGTTTTGGGAAGGAAAAGGTTAACAAGCTATGAAAACAAAATTAGAGATATTTTCAAGGCATGACCCTTGGCAGGAGGAGTAGAACAGTCTGCCAGTGTGGCAGCCTCTCGTCTCCTGTCGGACGTTTCTCCTGCAGCTCGGGGAGTGGGGGTGGGGGAGCAGCCATGACTGTGATGCTCTGAACAGACCGCAGGGATGCTGCACTCCCTGTGGTGGATGGACCACATCCACAGGGCAGAGGCATAAACGTCTGGCTCCAGTGGAAAAAGACACACAGCTCCTTGGCCCCTTCTTAGAAATAAGCTTAGAAAAAATTCTCTGTGGATCCTGCAGAGCTTGGAGCTCAAGCTTTCCTCCACCCTCTGGCAAAAGCACTCGTCTGCAAAGGAAAATCCTGAGCTTATATTCAGACTTGGGTCTCAAGACCTGTGCCTCAGTTTCCCCATTCATTTGATCAGTATTTATCAGGCACTCACTGTGTACTGCACTGAGGACTTCCGACTGTGGATATAAAGTTGAAAGGCCCCCATCCTTGTCATTAAGGGACACACAGTCTGATGAGGAAAGCGATATACAAATGGATAGTTATCACTGTAGTACATGAAGCATAGTAGTTAATGTTTATCACACGGAATGGTTTTGATAGGTTTCCAGATACAGTAGTAATGTGAGTAATGCCAGTGGACATTTGATACTCAAGTAGAATGGTGTGTGTGTGTGTGTGTGTGGTCAGAGGCCCATCACTCTCTGTAGGCAGAGCCCTTGGTTCTTTGCTGCTGCTGCTAAGTCACTTCAGTCGTGGCCAACTCTGTGCGACCCCATAGACGGCAGCCCACCAGGCTCCCCCGTCCCTGGGATTCTCCAGGCAAGAACACTGGAGTGGGTTGCCATTTCCTTCTCCAATGCATGAAAGTGAAAAGTGAAAGTGAAGTCGCTCAGTTGTGTCTGACTCCCAGCGACCCCATGGACTGCAGCCTACCAGGCTCCTCCGTCCATGGGATTTTCCAGGCAAGAGTACTGGAGTGGGGTGCCATTGCCTTCTCCTAGGAGCCTACAAACCCACTTCCCTGTTCTAATCAGGCTTCTGGTGATGGAGGCTGTCACCCAGAGGCACATGGAACACCAGGATGATGTGTGAGAGGGCCAAGATGACGTCACAGAGGCACTTCCCTGGCTCTTCATCCAAGAACTCCAGCCCGTGCCCATGAGGGCCCGGACAGTCTTTGTTTAACTCAATGCACACAGATCCCAGCTCTAATCATAAACTCTGCTGGTGATGATGAAGAGAGGATTTATATATAGAACCCAGAGCCCAAGACACAGAAACACGAGCACACGTCTGCAGTGGGTTCCATGGCAAGGCACCCAGTTTTCTCCAGCAAGACTGAAAAATCTACCTTGTCATGTTAAAGTCTCAGCTCTGCCTCGCCAAGAAGGACTCCTCTGGGCATTTTATATGAACTACATGAACTTTGCTCAGACTTCGAGGGAGCGACTTCTCAACGTCTCCATGATTATTTTATACCTGAAACTTCACAGCCCTGGCTGGTGATTTTCCAAGATCTGAATTGATAAGATTTATTTCCATGCATCAAAAAGTAGAAATATCAAAAGCCACATAGAGCAGTTCAGTTTCCAGGAGGAAAGGCCTGTGTGCGTATGTGCTAAGTCGTTTCTGTCATGCTTGACTCTTTGTGACTCCATGACTGCAGCCCACTAGGCTCCTCTGTCCATGGGATTCTCCAGGCAAGAATACTGGAGTGGGTTGTCATGCCCTCCTCCAGGGGATCTTCCTGACCCAGGGTTCGAACCCGAGTCTCTTATGTCTCCTGCGTTGGCAGGTGGGTTCTTTATCATTAGTGTCACGTGGGAAGCACCAGGAGGAAAGGCAGTGACCTAAAAAGGGAGCCCCAGCCATAGCCCAACAGCCCTGTCCTTTTTCTGAGACTTGTAGTAATGAGCCAAGGAGTTTGGGAACACTTGAATGTAAATTTGGCATGGAGGCAGACAGAAGAACAAGAAGTCTGCTGCTCCTTCCTGCTGAATCCAGGGCAAGAAGGGCCCACCTCTGGGCCCTCTGGTGAAGTTCTGGTTGTTGGTTTCCAAGAGTTTCGTTAACCTGATGTGAAGTTAATCAGGCTTTTCACTTCCAGATCTGTACATAAGACTTGGATTATTCCTTCAGATAAAGTGTTAGTCTCTCAGTCGTGTCCAACCCTTTGTGACCCCATGGACTGTATCCTGTTAGGCTCCTCTGTCCGTGGGATTCTCCAGGCAAGAGTACTGGAGTGGGTTGCCATTTCCTATTCCAGGGGATCGTCCTGACCTAGGGATTGAATCCGAGTCTCCCATACTGCAGGCAGATTCTTTGCCGTCTGAGCCCCCAGGGAAGCCCACTCAGATAAAGTACTTGTCTTCAGTTCACTGGATTCCTCAGACACAAGGTTTCTTTGAACGCATCTGGCCAGCTTGTGATTCTCTGGAACAAAAATTACTCACCCCAGACCAGCTTCCTCGCATGCTTCTGGTTTACTTCCCTCCTTTTTCCTTGCCCATCCGGGTCCGTAATTTCTGTTGTACCAATTACTATGAGACTTCATCCACGAGGAGCCTTCTGGGAAACAAGGAGTTTGATACCTGTTTTCGTTCCCGTGATGATTAAAGCTTACCCCTAAAATCTTAATTTTTTTAATATAAGATGGTTGGTACACAGAAGAATTTTAAATCTTTATTGAATTTCTTACATTTTTTGCTCTACGTTCTGGTTTTTGGCTGTGAGGCATGTGGGATTTTAGCTCTTCCACCAGGGATCGAACCTTCACCCCTTGTGTTGGAAGGTGGAGTCTTGACCACTGGACTTCCAGGGAGGTCCCGCATCTAAAATCTTGAAAGTCATACTTTTTTATGGATGTCCGAAAATACTTTCCACGTTCAAAATACATACAAAGGCCTTCTTGACATCTCTGTGGGGCTAACAGATGCCCTAAACTCAATATGCCTGAACCCGGCTCCTTACCCTCACAGCCAGGCTCCCCTCTGCCTATACCCACCCCACCCCACCCATAGCCTCCTCATCTCAGCTGGGTGGGAGACAGGGGTCGTGATGAGTAGAGACTATTTCCCTCCAGCTGTTCAGGCCCCTAACTTCCGAGCCATCCTTGACTTCCCTCTTTCCCTGATACCCTGCTTTTGAACTGTCAGGAAACCCTTGAAAATATATTTCCTGAAAATACATCGAGGATCCAGCCCCTCCTCATTCCCTCCACTGCTGTTATCTGGCAGCGCCACCCTCTCCCCCTCTACATCAACACAGCCCCAGAGGGACCCTTGGAAAATAGAAGGTGGGTGGTGAGACACCTGCTCAGAATCTTGCAGAGGTTGCGGCTCATACATGGAGTAGCTGACCTCATCACATCCACCTCCACTCTGTCCCAAACCATGTCTCTGCCTTCACTCACTTTGCTTTAACCACCCCCGCCTCCTTGATGTTCCCGCAACAAGTCAGAAACACCCCACTGGAGGTCCTCTGCCCTCCCTGGTCTATCTAGCCAGAACTCGCTCCCACCTAGTCCCAGGAGAGCCCTTCACTGAGCGCTGCCTCTGACCTCCCCTTCTGGTGGGCCCACTCTGATCTCTACTGAACTCACCTGTGTCATCCGCCCCACCCTGCCCTGTCCCAGCATCTCTGGTCCTTCTTCTCACACTTGGGTTTTAATTTTTGTTCTTTGGGATTTCTTGTTTCCATTGCACTCTCCCTCATCTCCCTCGGGGTCCAGGATCTCAGTTTTATTTGCTGATCTCTCCTGACCACTGGGAGCAGTGCCTGTCATGGTAGGTCCTCAATAAATATTTGTCAATTGCATTGATGACTCAGGGGCTTGGTGAACAGTGTTGAAAAGAGCATGGGTTTGAAACCAGGTGAGCCAAGACTGACATCCTGCTACTTTCTAGCCAGTTACATAAAATCATAACTATAAAGCATCTCTGATAAGACCTGATATGTATAAACACTTCATAAATGGTAGTTATGGTATTGTTATTACTGCTGTTTATGCCAGTACCTGCTGTAACACGGCTGTAACCTCAGGGAATAGTCTATGTAAGCTCCCCCATCCCAAGTAGGGTCATAAGCTCAGGACTGGGTGCATGGTGTTTGGCACCTGCCATGCCTCGCCCTTGCTCAGCCCTGCTGTCGCTCTGTTTAGTAAGAGGGAGGTGGTGAGAAGGAATGTAACTGCCATGGCAATCATTTGCTTGGTTGCATTGAACTCCAACCCATACCAGTTAGACTGCAGCTCTGAGAGAAAACCAATACTCTGAGCATGTTTCAGAAGAAAACTGCTAAGTAATTGCAGAGGCCTTGTCTGAAGGGGATGAGGTAACTGTCCTATAGGTGTTCAAAAAGAAATTTGACCACCACGTAATAGATTGGATGACCAGACTGTGACTTAGGCCTCTTCATGTCTAAGATCTATGAGGGCAATTAAGTTGCTTTCCTTCACCACCACCCCCCGCAATAAACTTGACCAGGTTCTTGACATTGCAAAGACAGAGCTTGGCCTTCTCACAATGCATCCCACCCTGGAACAGTCACCATGGGATGAGGTGTAGAACAAAGATGATGCTCAAGGTATAATCATGACGGACCTTGTAAGTTCATCTCATAGATGCAAAGTTAAATACAGCAATCTTGTATAGGCAAGTATAATAAAGCGTGTTTGGAAGAGACATCCAACATCCTCTTGCTTTACTTAGAGGAGACAGGCCTAGAGAGACACTCTGAATGATGGAAAGGTGTAAGTGTGGAAAAGAAGACAGGAATATGCCTTCCATTTTGGAAAGTGTGAGAGTTTTGGAAATGCTTCACGACTGCTGAATATGCAGGGGTAAAAGAAAAAAAAATGCATCTATACTAAGAATGATTCCAGAAATACAGAAAGCCTAGGCCCAAACTCACACTGCTGTTTCCACGATGCTTCTCTGCAATTCTTTGCACCCAACCCTCCCCAAAGTGGTCCACAACCAGAGTATGTTGCCATAGCAACAGGCTCAGTAGGGGAGCCACTCAGCAGTACCCAGTAATTCACATCTGTGCTTCTCTCTCTCTCCTCTCTCCCTTCTCTTTTTATCTGTAAATGGAAAGCAGCCCCTGATGCCACCTTGAAGCTGACAGTTCTTAGAAAAAGGGAAGAGGAGACTTGCTTTGACTGGAATATTCCTGCCCCCATGCAGAGTTCTTTTCCCTCTCTGCAGGTGGCACGCCCTCACCTGGGAGTAGAAGGAGCTGCCTGAGAACTGGAAGTATGTGGAGGCCCCAGGGATGGCTGGGAACCAGCCATTGCATCTGACCTTTGCTGCAGGAGAGGCTCTTCTTAGAAGGCTAAGGAATTGGCCTGCAGGCTTTTACAAGCTCACTTTGACTTCAGGTGGGGTCAGGCAGATTGAGGTGAAGGGGAACCCTCCCCACCTCCCACTGCTGAGTCCTCACCCTTTACCGATGTCCTCGATTGCCTGCTCTTGCCTCTCATCTTGATCTTTTTCTTCCCTTCCTTGTTTCTAAATTCTCTTCCTGGCTTCCATACCGAGCCCAAAGCAATGGCCTAAGATGGGACTGTTCAAAGGCGGACTTGGGGATGCCAACTGGGGAGAGATTGTTCGGCCCCTTGCCCCTGCTTCCTCTCTGTTTCCTCTGAATTCTTTTAGGTCACAAGCAAAAATTGGGGTCAACCCACCCACCTTCACCACTTTTCCTTCCTGTAAGATTAGCCATCCATCCATTCTTCTCTGTGCCCAATGGAACACGATGAAAGCACCCAGCATGTCTTAAAGAGTCGATCTCTGTAGAGAAAGTTATTTGAACATGCTCCCTGACATCTGAGTATGATGGGGTCCTCATTGTGATGGCTTGTTTTCTATCGAAATCGTTTGTTGATGTGGTTCAGAGCTTGGATAAATTCATGTCTCTATCTCTCTGCTTTTCTTGTTTTGCTTTAAAAAAATATTGTATCTCTGCTTCTTAAATAAGTTATGTAAGTCATGTTAGCAGGATTGAAAATATTCCAGAGCTTTATTGGGAAAAGTCTCCCTCCCACTCCTGTCTCCAGACACACGTTCCTCTTCCAAGATTCAACCAATATGACCAGTTTGTATCAGAGACACTTAATGTGCTCCCAAGCAAATGCGTTTGTGTATTTTATTTCCTCTTTCCTATTAATATTCTCTTTTCTTTTAAACTCTGAAAAATAGGGTTTTGGGATTTAAAGTTCCTAAAACTGGACAGAAGGGGACAGGGCACAACCTTTAGAAGAATGACATAACTCAAGGGCATGACACAAACTGATTATAACCAAACAGTCCGAGAGGGCAGATGAATCACTAGACCTTGAGCCTCATCCTATGTTCATTGTAATACATTAGTGTAAGCTAAGTGACACCCCCACCAGCAGCAGACAGTCCCAGGACTGACCATCAAGGACCAAAAAATGGGTAGTGGCCCAATTACTGGAAATCTCCGCCCCTTCCCCCCAATAGTTCGAATACTCCTCCCACTCATTAGCCTATGAAATTACCCATTCCGTAAAAACTAAGCACCACATAGTTCAGGGCCTCTCGCCTTCTGAGATGGCCCATACTCTGTCTGTGGAGTATGTTTTTCTCTGAATAAATTCACTGCTTACCCATCACTCTTGTCTCTCACTGAATTCTTTCTGCAATGAGACATCAAGAACCTGAGCTTTATTAAGTCCCAAGACCAGAGGTGATCCCAATAAAAAGCCCATGGGTTCAAGTTCCAGTCTGAGTTACATGGTTTCAGTCTGACCCAGTGAACATACTTAGACCTGTTTTGTAGCCAATTTAATTTCCTGATGAAATCTGAACTTTGTTCAAGCATTCGTTAAAGGACCAAGTGGATACATTTTTGGGTAATCACAGACTTCTTTTTTTTTTTAATTTTAAGAATCACCTTCCTCCCTGTCACTTCCCAGAAGGACAGGGAAGGGTCACAGAGCTAGGTTGGATCTGTTCCTTTCTGCTGGGCAAGGAGCAGATGTGCAGGGCTATGTGTCAGGTGGAGATGGCAAGAATGGTGGGAAGATGGCCATCACAAGCCTTGAGCCAGGTCACTTTGGAGAATCAGGATCCATCGGACAGGTTCCAGTGGCAGGGAGAGTGCCAGCTGCTTTTCTGGGAGGATCTGGGGTGTTTGCAGCCTTGTCTTCCTTCATGATGGAGAGATCCGATAGGAGGCAGACCCACATCTCCTGGCTGCACTTGGAGCAGGGGTGGGGAGGGAGGAGGGAATCGACCAGACCGCTTATTCGGCTTTAACTGACTCTGTTCGAATTTCAGTCAAAGCTGCTCAAAATGGCTCATGTGGGCAGACAGGGCCTGAGTCAGCCCATCAATAACATCCATTGCGTGGTCCCTGGATACAGAGTGTGGAGCCCAGAGCTCCGGAAACAAGAAATATATGGTTCAGTCCCTCCCCCGAGGAGCTGAGAATCTGAGGCAAACAGGAAAGACAGAAATGCCTGAAAAAAGCCTCAAAAGCCCATGAACACAAACACAGACACCAGGACAAAGGAACACACGGGGGTTGATGCTGTCTGTGGTCCAAGCTGCCTGAGACCAGCTTCCTTCCGTGGATTCTCTTTAGGAAAAGGGTGGAAAGACACTCTGACACAGTCCCACGTGTCCAAGTCGTTTGATTGAACTTCCGTAAGGAAGAGGACTCGGGCTTTGCAGAAACAGGCCAGGCATGGAATTGCTCTCTGTGCACCTAGATGTGTTATCTTGATGTGTTTCTAAACCTGTCTGAGGTCAGCCTCCTCACTTGTCATTCGGGGACAATCCCACACCTTACAATTATGGTGAGATCAGAGGATACCCAATGCTTGCCCAGGGCTAGCACAGGATGGCACTCAGCAAGGGCAGTAGTCATCATTATTCTATAGATTATTCTAGACTCACAACCACTGGGTACCAACGTGGAAAAGCATCTCATTTTTCTCCCATCCTTCTCTTAGCGGATGGATCTCTTCCCTCCTTCCTAGTCTCACCTCAACCCTTGCCTCCTGGTTTTTGGTTGGCAGGGTTCCCCACCTGTTGGGCCAGGCCTGGTGAGATATGCCTGCATGGATGGGACCCAGGGTGGGCACCCGGGAGCCAGGTCAAGCAGGAGGCACGTTCTGTCCCTCAAGCCACTGTGCCAAGGAAGAGCTGGGATGAGACACCTAGAGATGGAGCCAGGACCAGTTGGATGGGCCACTGGTGGGTGGGGCCAGGAATGGAGCAGAGGCAGGAGGACCCTCAAGGATGTCATGTGGAGAGGCTCCGTCCACGTCCGCTGCTGCGGGTCCCCGGTATACCGCACCCCAAACCCGATGGGGTGTGGCTGAGGCCCTGTGCAGCTGCTACCATGACGCTGCCAGAGCCCTCTGTCTCGGTGGGACCCCAGAAGACACCTCCCCGCTGGGCTTCCTGCCCACACGTAGGCCAAAATGATATCTCACCTTGTAAACTACAACCTCATCTCCCTTCCTAAAGGCTGCTAACAATTGGGGTCCCAGCCTGTTCAGAGCTGTCACGGAGAGTCTTACCTGCTCCCACCACCTCCCTCATCCTGTCTCTTTCTCACACACCCTGCTCCCTGGGGCCCTAGACCAGCCACCTTCCGTCTGAAATGCTGCTTTCCAGACCTTGCAGAGCTGGCTTCTTCTCTCCGAGTCTTAAAAGTCACCTCCCCAGAGAAGCCCTCCTTGACTGCCTGGTGCCCTCTCCTCCAGCCTGCTTCTCTGTGAGGCAGTTAGCACTGGGCAGTCTTCCCTGGCTCACAGGTGTGCTTCCTGATTTCTTCTTGATTCTTCATCCACTGGAGCTCCTGGAAGCAGGCACTAGGCACTCTCTTCTGTTTCTCCAAGCCCTGGGGCAGTGGGTACTGATGAAAGGAGGCCTTCAGACTTGAGGGGCTGCAGTACCGGGTACTCTGGGCACATGGGGAGAGCAGGGTCCCTAGGGAGGTTGTCCTTGGTGGCCTAGAGCAGCAACAGCATTATGTCCACTGTGTCCTGTGAAGTATTTGAGAGCACAGGCCAAGAAACTGGATTTCCACAAGGAGGCCTGGAAATGGGAGAGAAAGTCTGAGCCATCAGCAACCAGAAAGATGCAGGAACAGAGATGCTGGTTGGAGCTAGACGGAGGGGAAAGCAGAGTGGGAGGAGCACCCCCAACAAGGCCCTGGGCTGGGGGCTTCCTGTCCAGATCAGGGTCCCTTTCTGTCCCAACACCTCAACACACATGTACATTCTGCCGTGCCACAGGTGTATAGAGAATAGTTCTCCATTGAAAATTTGAAATGACCATCGACGATGCTAATCTAACTTTGTGATGGTAGATTCTAAGGATCAATCAAGTATTTAATATTTTTGTGAGTTCTAATGAATACCGTGTGTATGTGTGCTCAGTCACTTAGTCATGTCTGACTCTTTATGACCCTCTGGACTGTAGCCTGCCAGTCTCCTCTGTCCATGATGTTTGCAGGCAAGGATACTGGGGTGAGTTGCCATTCCCTCCTTCAGGGGATCTTCCCGACCCAGGGATTGAACCTGTGTCTCTTATGTCTCTTGCATTGCAGGCAGATTTTTTTACTGCTGAGCCATCAGGGAAGCCCCAACGAATCCCATAGATGCTTATATATATAAAAAAAAAGATTCATTCTTGCATTTATTCCAAGTGAAGATGCCAGAAAGGGCAATGGTGAGATTTTCATCATTTGTTACCAGTTAAGGTTGCAGACCTGGGTCTTTATAAAAGCGTGACTCAGCAACGGGGAAACACTGCTAATCACTCTGGTTCTCTCTATTTTCTCTCCTCCTGCTGGTCTTACTGCATTCCCCTTTGATAGTGAAAGAATCAGATCAATGCAGGCGTCAGAAGATTTGCCTGGCAAGGCCTTCATCACCGCCCATGTCAGAGCCCATGTGGGCTTATGCAAGGAGCTGGAGGGTGACCAGTTCCTCCTCAGTTTCTGGTGATTCCTTTTATCTTTATGTTTCCAGCAGTTTGGTTTTGAACACCAGGAAAGGGTGTGTGGTAAAGATGGATCCTCCCTTGATTGAGATCACATCTTTGAGCATATTTTGGAAATAGTGACGTGTGCATTGTAAGGAGCTTTGGAGGGGGTGGGTGGGGGGTGGGCTTCCTCCTGGCAGTTTCCTGGCCAGCTTGACCCATTTCTTCTCCACGCTTCTCCAGTAAAGATCCCAGGCATTACTGACGGTCTGCTCCAGGGCCTACAGTCTGGGGCTTCCCCTGCCATTTCCGGGAAGCAGCCTCTGAGTGCCCAAGGCTTCTTTCGGGGAGGCGGCGGCTCTTGGGAGCCTGTGGTTTGGTGAGCCCGCACCTCAGCAGAGCTGCCCCCGAGAAAGCAGACATGCCACAGTTTACCCTGAGTGACCTGTCCTTGGCTTAGAAGCCACATTCTCTGGTCTGTAGGAGGCCCCAGCTCCCCATGTTGGATGAACTTCCCTCACTCTAAGATACATCCATGCATCCTCAGTCCCTCAGTTGAGTCCGACTCTTTTCGACCCCGTGGACTGCAGCCCTCCAGGCTCCTCTATCCGTGGAATTCTCCAGGCACGAATACTGGAGTGAGTTGCCATTGCCTGCTCCAGGGGATCTTCCTGACCCAGGGATCGAACCCAGTTCTCCTGCATTGGCCGGTGGATTCTTTATCATGAGGGCCACCAGGGCAGCCCCCAAGTACATCCAGCTAACCCACAAATTTCCATACATAGCCTGAAGTATGTATGGCTTAAAACAGAGCTGCAGGGACTTCCCTGGTGATCCAATGGTTAAGGCTCTATGTTTCCACTCTGGGGGCATGTCTTCAATCCCTGGCCTGGGAACTAAGATCCTGCATGCCCTGCATGGCAGTCAAAAAGTAAAAAAGTAAAATAAATGCAAAAAATAAAACAGACCAGAAAAATAGCTGCAGTGTGTTCCCTGCAGTGTGTCCCACTGTCTCTGGTTTTAACTGTGTCATGGACAAGCCCCTCCTTCCTACCCACTGCTGCCACAGGACGGCGAGGTCTGTCCTGGAGCCAGGCAGGGCTATGTTGTCAGGGACTGTTGTGCAGGGTGTGAAATAAATGTCTCTGGGGGCACGGCTGATGAGGACCGTGGTCCTGCCCTACCATACCTGGCAGATCAGGCAGGACTCACCTGCAGACTGGACACCATTCTCCTTTATCACAGGTCACACTTACAAGTCAGAATTCTCCCAAAGAATCAAGGCATGCTGCTCTAGCTCTGTTCTAAAAGAAGATGTAAGTGAAGTCGCTCAGTTGTGTCTGACTCTTTGCGACCCCATGGGCCTACCAAGCTTCTCCATCCATGGGGTTTTCCAGCCAAGAATACTGGAATGGGGTGCCGTTTCCTTCTCCAGAGGATCTTCCCCATCCAGGGATCGACACCAGGTCTCTGGCATTGCAGGCGATGCTTTACCCTCTGAGCCACCAGAGAAGCCCATCACTTTTCTTAGCCCCTATTCAATTTCCGAGTGGCTCAGTGGTACAGAATCCGCCGCCAATGCAGGAGCTGCAGGAGACATGGTACTTTTCCTGAGTCGGGAAGATCCCCAGGGGGGAAATAGTAATCCACTCCAGTATTCTTGCCTGGAAAATCCCCTGGACAGAGGAGCCTGGCAGGCTACAGTCCATGGGGTCACAAAGAGTCAGACACAACTGAGAGACTGAGCGTGCACACACTCAGTCGCGTCCTCCCTTAGGTCACATTGCCTTCCCTGTGGCCTCACATATAGGTGATGGGTCATAAAGGCACACAAATTGGGCAAAATCCTGGCAGCCGAAGCCAACCTGCGACTTCTGCTGTAGCCACTTCACTCGCCTGATATAAGCTAAAGTAGATTTAACACAAAGACGATGGTGCTTTGTGGCTTGGGAAACAGAACACTGGCCCAGCGTATGACAAGGTGCAGAGCTGGGTGTGTGTTTCCTTGTCTGTCCACCCTTATCAGCCAAAGGGTGTTTCTAGAACTGAAAGGGGAGGACATGCCAGGGGTTGAACAGACCGCTTTTATTCTTTTCGCTTGATACTTCCGGCAGTTTTACATTATCTCACGCAGTTAGAAGGGGATGTAGATAATATACATGTTTGTCTTTTCCTGATTACATACAGTTTCACTTGGCTAAAAATCTACACAAGGATACATTCTCACTGAAATAGTAGAGACTTTTCTCATCATCTTTAAAAACAAAAAACCAAACTCTCCAGCCTCTCGATGACTACTGTGCTCACTGCTGCCATAAAAGCAACCGTTTGCAGAATTCAACACTCTGGGTTTGGGCCATAAGCAAACAATGTCCCTGTGCAGGTCACTCTCAGGTCCTCTTGCAGGCTTTGTTCTAGTTGAAATGGTGGATGGCCGAGTAAGCCCATGGATCCCAATTGTTCGGTGGGTAGATGTGGCCCTGAGACCACATGCATTTGAGGCCTTCTGTAAGGCTAAGCTTGATTTTTCTGAAGAACTGGAATTTGGAGCCCATTACAGGGACCTCTCTGAATCCAGACCATGTGGCAAAGATTACATCTCCTCCCTTCTTTCAATGTTCAATCCATCGAGAAGAGATTTCTGGTGCTTCCAGCCAGGATTCACGTCCTGCCAGGCTCCAGGGAGGACCCAGGGGAAAGATGGAAGCCACCTTTGGCCCCACACACGTTAGCAAACCAGCACCTAGATATCCATTCTGCTTCCATAGGATGGTGTGCTTCTGTAGTCTGGTCCTGTCTGCCCATGTCAAATGGATGGAAACCGAGCCTTCGGTCCAGCAGTACAGACTTTGAGAGGCCACCCCCATCACTGGTACAGCTGGAACGTGCTGTCCCTCCTTGGAATGTGGATGGCATCTGCTATCCCTGCCATGCGGCTGGGCCGTGCATCATCACGTGCTACTGATTATTTGTCAACTGTCTCCACCACAGCTCTCCCTGGATAATGGAAACCTCAGGGGCTTTGGAGATGTCATCTACCCCAGTGGGGAAAGAAGTCTGTGACTCACCCAAGATCCCCAGGTTCCCTGTTCACTCAGGCTAGAGAAGCTGGCCCTGGGCTAGAGGAAGTACAACAAGACCCTGGTGCCACACCAGGGACCCCAGGACCCCAGGAAGGAGACTGAGGAACCCCTTCAGCTGGGCCTCCAGAGCCCCATGGCCGCTATGTGCAGACAAGTGACAAAAACATTCCTCCCCCTTCAGGTCCTGTCCCAGCTTTATCGCAAACAGGCCAAAGCAAGTGCCGTGGGTGACCTCAGCGCAGATTACGCCCCAGAACTCACTCTGTGGCAAGAAAAAACATTCCTGGTTTTCACAGATGCCTTCTTGAGTAAATAGAAGAGGACCAGGAAACAGACTAAAAATCGGTGCCCAGCTGGCAGTCCCAGGATAGTTCTGCCAGGCTTCCGGGTTGGAGTTTTGGGGGAAAGGAGCCAGGGCCCAGAAAGGTTTTGTGTGGTGTCACTCAAGGCCCACCTTGGAGGTGGCCAGAGCCTGCAGAAGACCCTAGAGACTAAGGTCACAGGTGCTGCTGCTACACATTAGACCTTCCCTTCTCTGGCCAGTCAACCTGAACGGCCAGTCGAATGACAGCAGACATCCCTGTGGCTGATGGTGGGAGGGTCACACACGCAGGACGAGTGTGCCTCACACACCAGGCTGGTGGGGCTCCTTCTCCATCCATCTTGTGGTGGGAGGCCTTGCTGCACAGGTAGGACAAGCTATAGACACAGAAATGATGAACCTGTTGACTAATCCTAGAGGTGTCTGTGTGGCAAGAACTTAAGTATGATGGCCCAGATATGCACATATGCGGGTGTCTCCTGATCCATCTTCCAATGGCGGGGACCAGGAACGTGCGAGTTTTATGCACTCCAAATACGAATGCAAACCCCCAAGTCTCTAAAACCTCTCAACACGGGCTTTCCAAATGGCAATTTTTCTAACCCCTCCTTCTGGAAATAGCTTCACCTGAATCAGCCTTCAAACTCTCCAAACCCCTCTGAAAGTGTTAGTCACTCAGTCGTGTTTGACTCTTTTTGACTCCACAAACTGTAGCCCGCCAAGCTCCTCTGTCCATGGGATTCTCCAGGCAAGCGTACTGCAGTGGGTTGCTTTTCTCTTCTCAAGGAGATCTTCCTGACCCAGGGATCAAACCTGGGTCTCCCACATTTCAGGCAGATTTTTTTTACCATGTGAGCCAGCAGGGAAGTCCTCCAAACCCAACTGGGTGGGGCTAAAAGGACATTTTTGAAGGTGGCCCATTAAAGCAGCACTTTGGAGCCAGCACGTCAAGTTCAACCATTGTATTCTGAAGACCATCCTAGCATCTTTGGCTTAACAAGCCAACAGGCCCTGGACACCATATCAGAGCTTTATCTGAATTTCTGGTCCTTGACTTTCCCTAACACACAAAGGGTTCTCTCTAGCTAGAAAGCTGGTGATGAGTTTCACTTGTCTATCTACAAAGAGAAATATTTTAAATGCTTTCTATTTATAGCTGTAAAGTCTTGATATGACCAAAGGCAAAGGCGGAATCTCTCTGTACATTGATTTTTCTAGTGCAGGCTTAATGTCTGTATGTGATTATGTTTACCATGCAGGTGAAGCAAAACATTAAACTGGGCTTCTTTAAGGAGGGGGAAAGACTAGCAGCAGAACTGAAAGATCACAGGAGAACTTGAGCAGGTAACCTGGTTGCAAATACTGTCCTGGCTTTAGACCTCTGCAGCTGCTAAAAATGCATTCATCCCCACCTCCACATCCTCCACTGTGCAGATCTGCTTTTGCTTTCTCCTGGTTTCTCAGAAAAAAAAAATCCCCTAGGATTCTCTGTCTCTGTCTGCCTGACAAACCCAATAGGAAACCTACATTAATCTGTAAGTGAGGGTAATGGTTTTTCTGCTGTTTCATCCATGCTAGGTCAAATCCATGGATCTTGAGACAAGAGGAGGCCCCTAGGGGAAGTAAATTCCCTTCCCTCTGCAGGGCCTGGTACCCATCGGCCACTGGAGGTGCTGGAGGGGTGTCCAGGAGCCCTCTGTTTTCCCCAGAAGATACTCTGTTTCTCCTAACCTTGTCCTTCTCTACTTTCAGACTGTAGGCAAGAAGGCAAGACCTCCAAAAACTAGGCCCAGGAAGTCAGGTTTCTACCGTCGTCTGGCGTGGGAAGGGCAGGTTAACACATCCCTGCTAGAGGCTGGCTTTCCAGGCAGCACCCGGGGAGGCAGGCTTGAGTCCTTGGGGTTAGCGGTCATGGGGTTTCACTTGCTCAGACATACTGTGACCCTAGGTCTATCTTGGACCAAAATGGGCTTGGAACCCTCTGACTCAGGGTGGCTTCTAGAAACCCATCAGGGAGTGTTTTCCATCATTCGCAACGTCTCAGAGCACAGGGACGGGGCCCTGCCAGGCCCGGCACTGGTGTCAGCTGCAAACGCCATGGCCTTTCCTCCCATCAGGGCAGCGGCCCTAGTTCTAAGTCACCAGTTAAGGACAGGGGACAGCACAGAATTTGAGATTCAGCTCTCAAATCCATGCGGCCCCTTCCTTTTCCAATTTGTAAGAAACTGGCCCCCAATCAGCTTTCCTTTGCTCTGTCCCCAACTGGAAATGAAAATGTGTCTCTTGCAGGCCTCCAGCTCCTGTGCTTCTGGGTTCTGCTGTCTTCTTGAAGCCCGAGCTCATGGGGGCTGTTTAGACAGGAGCCCCCCCCCACCCCCGCAACCCCTACTCTAGCTCTCCCTTGGCCGTGTCCTCCTCAGGGGTGACAGCCAGGGTACGTGGGGGCTGGGGGCCAGGGTGGCAGCCAGGTGTGGGGCTTCTGCCCACAGGGATGGGTGAGGGTAAGTGCCCTCTAAGGAGCCCGAGTCACCCTGCCTTGGGAATTCCTGCCAAAAGACAAAGCTCCCAACCTCCCAGGGAGCCTTATGTGGCTGCTGGAGAAAGACAGCCTGGCCTTGGTAAAAGCAGGAGGCAAGGAATAGGGACAGTGGGACCCTCCTGGAGCTTCTCCCCACCCAACCTTGGGCTGTGTCCTCCCAGACACCTTTGCTTTCATCCCTGGACCGAGGAGGTGGTCACGTGTGCTCCTGAAAGTGAATGCCCCTTTCAGAGGGCCTGGGGATGGGGTGGGGTGGGCATCGGAAGGAAATGGTCAGCTGTTTCACAGTGAGGCCTCCACAGGCATGTGAGAGCAGCCCCTGCTGTGGCCTTGCCTTCTTCCAAATAAAGGAGCCAGGAAACGGCCAAGTTGGTCCTTGTGGCAGAAACTTCTAGAACCAGAAGAGGCCCTTCCCAGCATCGGGGGTGGGGATGTCAGATTTTGCTCTGGGCAGGGCGGGGGGTGGTGGCTGGCAACCAAGTCCCACTTGTATGTAACCTGGCAGCTCTCTGCCTGGAGACTTGCCGATGGTCATGATGTGTCACCTCCCAGGAGATGTTCCACTTTCCAAGCAGGTGGGAAATGAACCGGTTAAAAATAGCGACACCGGACTCATCACAGAGTCCCCTTGTAAAGCAAAACCGTGGGTCTCCTCCAAGTGGCACAAAGGACCGGCCGTGGCTTTTGGGTTCCCTCTGGCACTCTGGGGGCTGGGGTCTCAACTGCACCAAATCCCCCAGTGCCCTCCCCTGCAACACTCCGGCGCCCAGCACAGCCACCAGCAGAGCCCCTCAGCCGTGGCCGCTGGCCACCTACCCTCACTGGGTTCGCCTCAGTGACTAGGGGGCCACTGCGACGGTCCACACCCTCTCCCCGCCTTCCTGCTCCCTTTAGTGCCTGGTGGACCGGGGTTTCTGGAGCTTTCTCAGAACCGTGGACACATTCCCAGTGGAAATCATGACATTTTCCGTTTCACATGACGCACTCCACAATGCCTCAGGAAAAGAGAGAGAGAAAGAGAAGGCAAACAGGGCCTGGGAGCCAGCCCCTCTCTGTCAACAGCCAGGCCAGGTCCTCTGTTTATCCTGGAGTCACCTCCCCGGGGCTTGACAGTCAGCCTCCGTGTTCTCTCCTGCAGTCAGAGGCCCGACGACTAGGTTAACTGCCTTTTCTCTCTGCTTCTTGGCACATCTGGGTGAAGGCGTGCCTCCCTACTTTGTTGTGTTTTTTTTTAAACTTTACTTTCGACTGCCATGGTAACTGCTGCATGTTTGGCAAAGGGAAAGAGGGGAAAAAAAAAAAAAAGCTCGGGGAGAAGAAAAGGAGCTCTCAGCGCAGGGCTGGCGGCCGTCCAGGGTAATCATGCTGCAGAGCTGAAATGAGGCCTCTGGCGGGCAGCCAAGTTACAAAGAACAAAGCTGTCAGTTCCTAATGTTGGCGGCAAAGCCTGCTTGGCACCCTTATATGGTTTCCCAGAACTCCCTGCCTTGGCTGCCTTCCATTCCCTTCAGGGCAGCAAACAGGATTAGCCCAGCTCTGAGTTGTTTTTCTTCCCTCTCCTCCAACTGTTTCCAATGACATCATCCTCGCTGCACTCATTTGCCAGCAGGGTGGTTTTTCTCTCTCTCTCCTCCCACCCCCCTCTCTCCCTCCATCTCTCACACACACACACACACCTCCACTCCCACTTCCTTCCTGTAGCCGCCCCCCCAACCTCCTCTGACTTGCTCGAAGCGCACTGTTTGAGGTCATGCTTCTTGTCCGGCATCTCTGTGAAATGCACACACGCCCCGGCGCTTGTCCATTTCGCTGAATCAAGCCAGACGTTGTATTTTATTTTTATAACTGAATTCCTGTGAGATAAAAATCTCATTTTCCTTCGCAGGCTGTAATCAGCACTCGCAGGGCTGTGGTTTCCAACTGCCCCATCTCGTGCTTCCTTACCAAGCACCGCTGAGAAATGAACTTGGCTGCCATTCAGGTTTAAAGGGCCCGCGGCTAGTCATACGTTACTGGTTCACACACACACACACACACACACACGCACAAACACACGATGTGCACACAAAGACTATTGCATGCGCACACCCACAGGCACACACACCCACTGGGCTACACAGACAAAGGGTATGGAGATACCCCCCGAGACA
The DNA here is from genome assembly GCF_027580195.1 of Bos mutus. Taxonomy (NCBI): domain Eukaryota; kingdom Metazoa; phylum Chordata; class Mammalia; order Artiodactyla; family Bovidae; genus Bos; species Bos mutus. The sequence goes on from NC_091644.1 coordinate 38,157,787, forward strand.
AACAGACACACACACAAGCAGCACCGAGGTCATTCTTTCCCTTTCAAGAAAGAGAAGAGGTGAACAAGTAGAAGCCAAAAGCTGCTTCCGAAAAGGCTGGTTTCAACCAGCAGGCAGGCAAGCGTTATGCAACTGTCTGGGTTCATGAAAGGAATCGAGGTTCGCTGACTGCACAAGTGTTCCCCCGCCCCCGCCCTGCCCCCCCCCCACTCTGATTCATGAACTAGTTTTCAGATTCATGAATCACTTGGGAGCCAGCAAGAAAAAAATGAGTAGTATTGATCTCATTTCAATTGAAATGGGCTCATTATGGCCACACAGGGGCAGGGTGCAGACAACTTCCTACCACCGGACACTCGCCGGGCATCCTGGGTCTGCAGGGAGGCTCCCCCACCTGTGGGTGGGGCAGGAATGCTTGAGGACAGGCTGGCTTTTGCAGAGGAGAGGGTTCCCCCTCTCCTGATGATTAAATAGGCAGAATCAGATCTATTGGTATGAGGAGCTGGGGCTGGACTCCTCTGTCCTCCTTCGGCACATCTGCAGGCTTCGTTGGATGTTCACCATCTTTTTTTTTTTTTAATTTTCACTTTTAATGAAATCTTTTAGGAGGAATCTCAGTGCAAATTCATTTCTGGATTGTTGGTGGTGTCTCAAGGACTACCTAAAATAGCAATTCACCTTCTACTAGGTGAATTCAAGTTCAGATCCAACTAGGATGTCTTGGGGTTTGCTTCTTTGTTTGTTTCAAGGCCGACATGTAGCTTTTGCCTTCTTCAGCCCTTTGCATTTGATTCAGTGAAGAAAGCCTGGGGAATATGGACCCTCTAGATTCGGGCCAATCACATTTCTGTAAGGAAAAACAATCCTCCAGCTGGGTGACTGTCATCACAGGGATAGAAGGCTCTGGGATTTCAGAAAGTCATCCTTTTCCTTCCCAAATGAAGTGAGGGTTCTCTCGCTGACTGTCAAGGAGGTGGGCACTAACCTGGGGTCCAGTGGACTACAGACAGGGAAACTTCGGTCCCTGGGTAGGTTTATCGAGGGCTGTCCTCCAGGGAACCATACCTCTCCAACTGCCTTTCTTTGTTCCCCTTGAATTCCAACTCAACCGTCTTCCCTCTTGACATATGCCCCCCTGCCCAGTCCAGCATGTCATACTCATCCTCGTGGCTGGGGAATCTTTCTCTTTCTCTCTAGAACACTGCAGTTTGGGCTGTTATGTGTAAGCAGACCATGAACAGTGGGACTGGCTTTTATTTGCAGCTTTGCTTTGGGATTTTGTGTGGTTTCAGCTCCCAGATCTCCCCCAGGCACCCCTACTCTCGCAGCACTGGGAGATTTAAAACAACCGATGGGACATTCACTTTTCAGAAACCTCACAGAAGTGGGCAACCCTCAGCAGAAAAGGATTCTACCCTATGCTGCATCACTTTGGATCCAGGAGTCCGGAAATAAGACTCTCACCCATTGACTTCAGATCCAAAGCTGCGCCATTAAGCATATTTAGCTTGGCAGAGATTCATGCTGCGGCTTTGCCCCCTTTTATTTCTGTGGTGCCCAGAGAAACTGGGAGCATCCCCAAGAAGGGCAGAAAAGATGTGCTTGTGTGAATTTCAATAAGCAATCGAGCTTCCCTGGTGGCTCAGATGGTAAAGAATCTGCCTGCAATACAAGAGACCAGGGTTCGATCCTAGGGTTGGGAAGATCCCCTTAAGAAGGGAATGGCTACCCACTCCAGTATTCTTGCCTGGAGAATTCCATGGACAGAGGAGCCTGGTGAGCTAAAGTCCACGGGGTCGCAAAGAGTCAGACACAACTGAGCGACTAACACACACTATAAGCCATTGGTTCAGAGGTGAAAAGAGCTGCTTTGCATTTCGTGAGGTCCTTTTGAAGGTGCCTTTCAGCTCTGAGCTTGTATTCTTGGGCTGAACCTTGGAGCCAGCTTGGAGTTCTGGGGTGTCATGGGTTAAAATCACTTCCACAAATGGGCCGGCTGGCCTCAGAGCAAACGGGGATAGTGGGTTGGCTCATGTTTTGCATTAACTCCTTGGTTTTTTTTTTTTTTTTTTTCCACTGCAGCCTCACATTCTCTGATAAACCTGAGTTGCTAGGAAAGCTTTATGTAACACCACCAGGCTCAGCTTCTTAGAGCAGCAAGTGCTCTGTTTCCAGAGTTCCCCATAAACCTGGCAGCACATCAAAACCTCTGTTTCATAACAGACCAGAAATAGGATTTTCTAATAACATCCCAAGGACTGGACTGAGTGTGCAGGGGTCTGGATTTTTATGAATTGCTAATGGTTAACTAAACACAGACCCCCATGACACCCAACCTGCTATCTCTGGGGTCAAGGAGGGTGGGGATGTGGGAGGAGTGTGGTTTCTACATCCACGAAATGTTGGTTCCTGACCCACGGCCCCTTTCAGACAATTTGCTAAATGATCTCAAACATATTGAGGATCTTACTCATGTTTTAAAAAAAGAAAAGGGTAGGGGAGGGGGTGGGACTACCTTCCTCCTGCTCCTTCCTTCATTCATGGAGAATGTGGCTTCCTTTTATTTTGTTGGCAGACTTGCTGATGGTTACAGATTTAACCCCTGGCTTTCCTCCGGGAGAGGTCAGCTTTCTTTAATGGACACACCTAGTGTGAGGGATCCAAGTATCGTCCTGCAATAGACAAAGCACACATGTGAACCTCAGCCCTGTGACTCGTGGGCTGATACGATAATCACTGAGGGGGAGAAGGGAGAGGGGAGGCGGCCTTACCCTCCTCCCTCTCGCCCGTGGGTCACCTCCCCAGCAGGCCACCCCGCCTAGTCCGGTCCTGGTTTAGATTATGACAGCAAGGGGAGTTCCCCCCAAAAGGCCATTTGCAGCCTATTTAGATGTCACTCAGGCTTCCAACCACTATCCCTTTGTTCCATTTCATCAGCTGTGCCTTCCTTCCGGTTCTGTCTGGACCATCCTTATCCTGCCCTGTGTGAGTTGCTAGCCCAGGGGCAACACTTCAAAACAAAAGAGGCCCTGGGTACGGCAGGATACTGGGATCGGGGTCAGCCAGACTCAGCTTTGGGGAGAACCCGGGGTGACTCATGGCACGACTGCCCCCAGCGATAAGGAGCTGCCATAAGAAGATACTGCCCTGTGGGTCCTCCACACCCCCTCCTGCATCCCGGCCCCCCTGCATCCCACCATCCCCCTCTGCTCCCCCCTAGATCAGCTCTCTGCACTCACCTGGCCACCCTAGGGGAGCCTCAGCTGCATGGCCCCTTCCCCTGGAGCCCTTCACTCCCCCACCTTGTGTGGCTTCCCTGTTTTAAGATTAGGTATATGTGCTCAGTCTCGCTTTGATGTCTAACTCTATGACCCCATTGACTGTAGCCCACCAGGCTCCTCTGTCCATGGGATTTCCCAGGCAGGAATATTGGAATAGGTTGCCATTTCTTCCTCCAGGGGATCTTCCTGACCCAGGGAAGTTGCCATCATTCTCTCCCAGACCTCCTCAAACAGTCCCCTCATTGTTCACCTCCCCTACCTTCTCATTTTGGAATACTAACACCAAGATCTGGGCTCACCAGGACAATCCTCACTTGGTTATTTGCTCCTCTACCATTGAGATAATTTCTCTGGTGTTTGCAACTCTTTTCCATTTAGTTTCATCAGCGTTGAATTGACCTGCTATTTACCCTTTCTTCTGGATAGTTAGTAAAAATAATCCAGAAAAGTCTCCTCTCCCAGCAGGACCCTAGGGAAGCCCACACACGTCCCCAGAGCCCACCCACCAGCCTTCATCCCCAAATGGCTCCACAGAAACTACAGCCAAGAGGGGGTTCCCTCCCAGGCTGAGATTTAATATCCCTGAGATCCGCTGTGTGTCTGGACACCTGGTTGCTATGGAGACGGTTGTCATAAAAACACACTGATCTGCAGAGAGATATAAAACCGAGTCTGAGGTACACGATCGGACACATTAGCGCAGAGAGACGGCAAGCTGCTTATCTCCTCCCTTTGTTGACACAGGGCCTTTGCCTTTTAAATGCATCCTGAGTGACCTTCTCAGAACCAAGCCAACGCAAATCCATTTCAGTTAATATTTCGTAAGGGACGATCAAGGGCTTTGCCAAATGCCAGATGCCTGGTCTTCCTGTCCCCAGCTGAGTCAGCCCAGAAGAAGAGGACATTCCTCTCTGGCACCGCTTGTTCTCTGCTGACTGTCATTGATCCATCAGTGCAGCAGGCAACGTAGAAACACTGACCCTGACAGTGTTCCAGAGCAGATGGCTGGGGATGAGTAACCTGTGTGGGCAGGGAGGCCCTGGATGCGTGGCCCAGTCTGGAGGGGCAGAAACTGGAGGGGCCCCCAGAGACCCATCCAGGAGGTAATGAAGGCCTGTGTCTGTTGCCTGCCAGCTCAGGATGGGGTAATTCAGCAAGAGACGCTTACGTGGTGTGTAGGTGTGTCCACTAACCACCTTCACCCCCTTGTCATCTGAACTCTCAAAGCCCTCATAACAAGACCAGTAGCTGAAAATCCATGTCTCCCTTGGTCTTGTCTCTGTGCAGGAACCAGTAAGGCATTTCCCTCCTCTCTCTTGACTGGGCTGTTCTGGCATAAAATGCGTTATTTAGTGTTAGTTGCTCAGTCGTATTCGACTCTTTGTGACCCCATGAACTGTAGCCCGCCAGGCTCCTCTGTCCATGGAATTCTCCAGGCAAGAATACTGGAGTAGGTTGCCATTTCCTTCTCCAAGGGATCTTCCCAACCCAGACAGCGAACCTGGGTCTCCTGCATTGCAGGCAGATTCTTCTAAGTTAGATTTGCCTAAACCACCAGTGAAGCCCTAGTTGGCCTCATAAAAGGGCAGGTGCAATTCACAATGTGTAGCTGGAGTCCTTCTGAAATGTGCTTGGGGAGGGGGCTTGAAAGAATGATGTGGTGTTCATTTATTTAGCTCTGCCATCCTGGAGGAGGGAAACGACTAGGAAAAAAATAAACAGCCAGCTCTGGCAGTGGCCACATTGTGAATGCAGACCAGGCCTGCCTCTGTGCTGACTCCCAGCAGCAAGCCTGCATGAGCACCTGAGATCCAGGTCACCTTCTTTCCTCGTCCTCCTCTTGGAAGATGTGTGAATTCTAGAACATAGATCATAATTTAGTCATTGGCACGGTCTTGGATCTTTAACGATCCCCTGATTACCTGGTGCCTGAATTTCCTTTTCTACTGGGGGATGTATTTCTGTTTCTGTTTAGCACCAATGGCATTTTAGTTTATCTTTTTATTGACGTATAATTGCTTTACAGCGTTGTTAGTTTCTGCTGTGTGACAAAATGAATCAGCTATCTTATTGTTGTTCGGTCGCTAAGTCAGGTCCAACTCTGTAGCCTCCATGAACTGAAGCACTCCAGGCCTCCTTGTCTCTCACTGTCTCCCGGAGCTTGCCCAACTTCACGTCCATTGAATCGGTTATGCTATGCAACCACCTCTAAAATCAACTATATGTACACATACATCTCCTCCCTCTTGGACTTCCGTCTCACGGCCACCACCATCCCACTCCTCTAGGTTATCACAGAGCACCCAGCTTAGCTCCCTGCCAAACAGCATTTTAAACTTCTTTTGCTTGAGTCAGTTCTCGCATATTGCCACTGAAGAAGGAGGTAAACATGAGATCCAGACTAACATGCAAGACCTTGAGAACAATGAGTTCATTTATCATGCACGACATTAGTACAAGATGCAACGTAATGTTAAGACACCTCTTCTCAGTACCCCCTATATACAGGATGGCAGTAAAAATAGTTGCCTCTAGAAAACAATCTTATGGTCACCAAAATGAGAAGAGGGGGTGTGAAATTAGAAATGTGGGATTAGCAGATACACACCACTGTATGTAAAATAGATCAACAACAAGGACTTACTGTATAACACCGGGAACTATATTCGAAAGAATCTGGAAAAGAATATATATGTGTATAGAGAGAGAGATATATGTATATACATATGTATGTATACATATACATGGGCTTCTCTGGAGGCTCAGATAATAAAGAATCTGCCTGCAGTGCATACGACCTGGGTTCGATCCCTGAGTTGGGAAGATCCCTTGGAGAAGGGAATGGCAACCTACTCCAGTATTCTTGCCTGGAGAATTCCATGTACAAAAGAGCCTGGCAGGCTACAATCCATGGAGTCACAAAGTCGGACATGACCAAGGGACAAACACTAACTGTGTGTGTGTGTATACAGACATACACACATACACCCACTAAATACCCTGGCATGCGTGTTATTGCAGTCTCTCATTTGTACATCTTCAATTTTTCTAAATACTCCCTTCTTAACCCCTGTTTATCAATAGTTTATTGACCGATCTTCATTATTTTCCAATGGTCCTTACCCCTTAACTTTATTTTCCTTAAGATACTTTTTTAAAGAGCCATTTAAAAGCTCAGCGAATGTAAAGCCATCTGGTTTTCAACTCTCTTCTCATTCATGAAATGGGCCAACATTTTCTTTTTCCACACTCCTTCCCCTGAACAAAGGGAAAAAAGGGGAAAGAAAAAAGCCAACATGTTTTTAAAAACACACCCTATTCCCCTTAGCTCCTTTGGCTGTCATTAAATTGTTCTGCCTTTTTCTTTCTTTCTTCCTTTCTCTCTCCCACCCTCATGTTTTTCCTGAAAACTTTAACCTAATCCTGGTGTTCTTTCTCATTTCCCCTCCCTTGTGTCTCCATTTTTTGAACAAGTTCAAGAGGGAGTTGCTCCTTTGATTTTTTTTCCCCTGGCCCGGCTGAAAACACACGGAGCATTTCTTTTCTTTCTTTTTTTTTTTTTTTTTTGCTATTTTTTGTTCTGTTTCACAGGGCCCACGGTCTTGGCCCTGCAATTATGGCGTCTTTCATGTTATCTTTCTCCCAAGGCAACGGCTCACATCCTGGCAAAGGAGACAATGGCAGTGTGTGTCTTTACTTAGCTTTTATACCTTTTGTTTCAGAATGCAGGATTTCCTTATGGTTTGTTTGGGCTTTTCAAAAAGCTTATTTACTGATCCAGAGAGGTGCCAGACTCACGGCCTGAAGAATGCAGGCCAAGTTTATATGTGCCTGAAAATACACCATCGTGTCCAGGCACATTGGGTGTTTGGAGCCAATGTCGAGGCTGATTTGATTGCTGTGTGTTCTGTCCTGTTCTTTGCCAAAAAAAAGTGGCTGTTAACACAGGCCAAAACCTCAGCTCACTTGAGCCTCTTGTGTGGGGAAAACAGGGCTAGAAATTCAGACCAGGATAACGGCTGAACTCTGAAGAATGATGACCACCTTTCAAATTATGATCCTGTTTATGTGCTGGTAGGCGCCTGTAATCATTTGCTTGTTTAAATTAAGCTCCCTTCCCTTCATGGAAAGTTGGGATTTAAAAAGTTTATCCAACTATATTTAAACCTCACATTCCTATATTCTGTCCCCAGGCCCTATCTCTGTATTTTTGGTATAATACCATATTTTCAAAAACAAACTGGAGACCTGAGGTCTTTGGGGGAGAGAGAATATGTGATCTTCCTGATAGAACCACAGAAAGGACTGTTGGGCATGAGCGTGTTGCTGGTTACTCAGTTATCTCTCATGAATGTAGGCTACCATATTTATTTTCCTTGAGGTCAGTGTGATGTCATTGTCCAAGGATCACTGTTTATTGGTTGAGAATACACACACACACACACACATGTACACTCACAACAAAGGCAGGATTGTTCCCCTGCCTTCCTCACAGAGCCATGGTGTGGACCCAACCTTTGGTCCGAGAGTAGTTAAGGAACCTGCATCTTGGTGACTCAAGAGGACATAAAAACTAGATCCAAGTAACTTTTGCCAGAAACTTGACTCTGTGTACTAGATTCTTACCTGATTCTTACTCCTGTGTGTTAAGACAATGCCTCCAGAGGTTTCTCCTAAACTTCTCCTTAAAATATCACATCCTCTGCCTGACATGACCATCTCATGGTCAAAGGCTCATGGACCATCCAGTTAGCCTTTCTACCCATTCTTCAAAGTTTGAAGTTATGTAACCTTCTCAGGGAGACTTTCCTTAATCTTCACTTAAAATATATATTTGATTTTTCTTCCTGGGTACCCAAAGTACGAGGCTTCTCTTCTAAAGCAATACTCCTGTTATAACTCTCCATGGACATAAATGGTAATAAGCTCCTTGAGAGCAAAGATCATGTCTTTTTTCTAGTGATCCTGACTTATGCTAAACACTACTCTGCCCAAGATTCATGGTTTTGCATTTTGACATGTCTGTCCATATGTCTCTCTGGAACCACAGATGGAAAACTCTTTGGACACGTGGACTTTTGTTATATCCCCAGGGTGGGACAGATTGTCATGTTGAAGGTGCCCTAACACCTGTGGCATGATTGAAGCCATCTGACCTGCAGACAGGATTGCAGAAAGTCCACACAGCCTTCTCAACATTTTCTCTTATATATACCTTCCTTGCTGTCTTGTGGGTTTCCCAGGTAGTACAGTGGTAAAGAACCCACCTGCCAATGTAGGAGATGCAAGAGACCTGGGTTTGATCCCTGGGTTGGGAAGATCCCTTGGAGAAGGAAATGACAACTCACTCCAGTTTCTTGCCTGGAAATCCCATGAGCAGAGGAGCCTGGCAGGTTACAGTCCACAGGGCTGCAAAGACTTGGACACCACTGAATTCTCTAAGACCCTTGCTGTCTCCACTATGCCTTTCTTACTTTTTTTTTTTTTGACTGAGATGCACAGCTTGTGAGATCTTAGTTCCCAGAGCAAGGATCGAACCCAGGTCCTCAGGAATATAAGTGCAGAGCCTAACCAGTGGACCACCATAAAATTCCCCTTACTTCTTTTTAGTCTACTTAAATCTGTAAAAAAAAAAGTATCTGTGCCTGACACTTTTTCATCGTAACTGTTATTACTTCAAATATATGGACCTCCTAAATGCCTGTATTCCAAAGGGCATTTTTCATGAGACACCTTCTTCTGTCCTCCTGGAATATTTGGCCCTGATGATGGCCCGTCACCCTGAAGCTCCCTCCTCCCTTTAGCATTCATGGTGTAACGCTCTTCTGCGTTTCTTCCACTCACAGAACCCCTGTGTATTCAGTTGATATTGGTGCCCCAGCTTCCTGAGTCCCTTCTCTTCTTCAGCTGTACATGCTCCCAGGAGGCTCCCAAGGAGCCTCATCCAGGGCTCCCCTGGTGGTCCAGTGGTTAAAACTCTGAGCTCCCACTGCCGGATGGATGATTTAGAACCCTGGTTGGGGAACTAGGATCCTGCATGTGGCATAGCCAAAACCCCCCCAACCCAATCAAACAACAACAAAAACCAACCCTAGCCCAACTGTGCCATCCACAGCCATGCCACCCACAGCCGTTTAAATCACCTCCCCACCTTCCCTAGAATTCATCTAAATCAGGGACCTCTTCATGGTACTTGAATATTCATTTCCCAAAGTATGCGTGACATCTCCTTATGGAAATGCATGTGTGAGTCCTAAGTCATGTCTGACTCTTTGCAACTCCATGGATTATAGCACTCCAATCTTCTCTGTCCATGAGATTTCCAACGCAAGATTATTGGAGTGAGTTGCCATTTCCTGCTCCAAAGGATCTTTCTGACCTAGGGATCAAACGCACATCTTCTGTGTCTCCTGCCTTGCAGGTGGATTTTTTACCACTGAGCCACCTGGGGCAACCCGCTCAGTACATATCTTCCCACCCAAATCTGTCTCCACCCTCAACTCCTTTTCATCCCAGTATCCTGAGAGTGTACTTAACAGCTTTATTCATCCCTTTGCCTCCCATTCACCTCCCCATTGCCACTGGGCACATTTTTCTGAAATAGACAATCTAAGAGATGCAATCATGTCATCTCATCCAAGTCTCCATATGCACACAGGCTAAGCCCAGCACCGGACACACAAAGCCTTCCTGATACTATCAAAGATATATATTCTCCCTGGTTTTCAAAGATTCACAGTGCATTTATATTTTCTTCTTGATTCATCATTTTCAAATGCTAATAAGAAAGAAGGGGGAGAGGAAGGAAGATTCCTCCAGATGTATGGCACTGCTGTAAATCCTGAAATAAAATGATCTTTGTGAACTAGATGGTACCTGGGTTTTATTCAAATGAAGAGCTAAGCAGTTGACTGTGATTTTAGACTATCAGTGTTCTATACTTTAAATGCACTGACTCAGATTCTTTTTCAATGACCTAGGGAACATATGCAAACTGAAGTTATATTGTTTAGTCTTAAGCAGTCAAGGCTGACTGAATAAATTGATCTACAAGTACACATAAAGTGTCCTGTTGGGATTATATACTATGATTTACCACTAAATAGTACACACAATTAACATGTACTTAAGGTGTGCAGGAACTATGTCGATTAGCTAAAAAAAGACCAAAAATCCTAAAATAGCTAATGTGTAGTTGATTTTCAGAGGTTTTGTTCTGTTTTGTTTGAAGGTAGGAGAAGATATGAGGGAAAAATAAATATATTGAAAGCTTCCTCGATGTCCATTTACAGTGTAGGGTCTGTTGTTTAGTCACCAAGTTGTGTCCAACTCATTTGTGACCCCCATGGACTGTAGCCCACCAGGCTCATCTGCCCATGGGATTCTCCAGGCAAGAATACTGGAATATCCATTCCAATATACCATTCCTTTCTCCAGGGGATCTTTCTGACCTAGGGATGGAACCCACATCTCCTGCATTGGAAGGTGGATTCTTTACCACTGAGCGACCTGGGTCTGTATTATGGAGCAGATGTTCTCAGACTCTGGTCTGGGGAAATCTTTTATTATTTGCTTCTTTTAATATGCCGCCATGTCCTACCCATGACTGTGGAGTCTGATGTGGGTAATTGATCTTCTCAAAAGGGCTACAGTCAAAAGTCCTGGTGTGCATCCTGCCGAAACCAGCAGAAATTAAGCAGTTAATTATTATCTTGCCTACAGAACACCTTTCCTAGAGAAGATGATGCTGGCTGGGGCCCTGAGGTGTTGAAAACACACATTTTGCCTCTGTTTATTCCCTTCCTTTAAAGGATCTGACTCACGTAGCCACATTACAGCTACGGGTCGGGGGACGGTGGGGGAGAAGCAGGACAGATGGAGTGGGAGCTGTCACCCCACACGAGTCACCCTCTTCCTCCACACACTTCCCTCAAGGGATTCAGGAGTGGGAGTTACTCTGCTCTGAGATGGGCAAGAATATGTCTTGGAAGGTTAAGTAAGTGTCCTTTGAGCTGGCACACGTGGGGACAACCTCAAGGCCAAGAAGGACTCCATCTTTGCTGCGAAGTGCCAATCCCTGCCCCCTGGAAAGGGCCAGCCCCTGCATCCCCAAACCCTTGTTGCTGGGGCCCCTATCTGGATACCTGCTAGCCTTGGTCCAGACAGAAGACAGGACCTGGAGTGACGCACAGCAGTGAGTGATGGCAAACCACAGTGAGGTGCTATGAGACTCTGCTGTCCTGGTGACCTAGTTCATGCCCTCAATATGCATGTGAACAGGAAGCAGCCATCTGAAGGGCCAGATCACTTGGTCTTTGTTTTTGTGTAAGTTGTTCTCAACTCTGGGATCACTTAGGGAGTTTTGAAATACTACCTATGCCCAGGCACGTTCTCCCTGACCAATGAAATCAGATTCTCTGGGGAGGAGAGCTGGCCATGGTGCTTCTTAAAAAGCTCCCCAGATGATTTTAACATGCATCCTGGGTTGAGAGGTTCCCTGGTGGTTCAGACGGTAAAGAATCCACCTGCAGTGCAGGAGACCTGAGTTCAATCCCTGGGTCAAGAAGATCCCTTGGAGGAGGGAATGGCAATACACTTCAGTATTCTTGTCTGGAGAATTCCATGGACAGAGGAGCCTGGCAGGATACAATCCATGGGGTTGCAAAGGGTTGGACACAACTGAGCAACCAACACTTTCTGTGTTGAGAACCGCAGGATCAATGGCCATATTTCTGACAGAGGCATAACTTCGAGTCAAGGTTTGGGCAACGTTAAGAAGCCCTGCCCTGTGCAGGACCTGTGCCTGGGCTCTGGCGATGCATGAATGCATCCAACACAGGCACCTTCGTACTGTAATGAAGATTCAGATAGATAAAAGATATTCCTATACCAGGTGGGAATGCTCTGAGGCACGCACGGGGAGCACGGTTCAGGGACTCTGTGATCTGGGAGAGCTGTGAAAAGTTTCCTGCAAAGGTGGGAGCCTGAGTAGAGCAGATGATGTGGGGTATGGGGAGTGGGACATTTCAGCAGGAAGGACAGTGTGTAGATGTGAAGCAGCTTGAGTTGCCAGGGGACTAGAATGTCAACTCCAGGAGATCTGGGTGTCTGGGTCTTCTCAGCTCTTTCCTGAGAGCCTTGACCTGAGCTGGACACCATCTGGTACATAATAAATATTAGCAGAATGAACGAATGAACATATGATTTTTATCTTCTCAGGGGTGTGGGGCTACCGAGAGATGAGGCTGGGAGAGCAGCAGGAATGCCATCACAGATGGAACTCTGAACCATGTTCATCAGACTTTATCCATAAGGCAGTCATTCTCAGTAAGTTCAAAAATGAGGACCCACATTGAGTGAGGGGGAAAAAGTCTTCTCAGACACTCCCATAGTCGCAGCAGTACTTTTAGTACCATAGATGGAGAAAATCCATACAGACTTTAAAAAAAACACAAATTTTGCGATCTTTACAACGAATTCTGTGATCACTGTAGAAACATACAAGTAATATATTTCTCCTTAACATTGAAGGGTATGAAATGTGTGAATCATGACCGTTTGAGCTCTTTCTAGCAAACATAGAGGGGAAAGCTTTCTCAGTCCATTGTCTGGCTGAGAACTTTGAAGAACTCCAGATCTCATGTGGTCTGGTCTGTGCTGGTCCCATCTCCCGAAGGTCTACAGAGATGTGTGTCCCTCCTGATCATCTTCTACCCTCCTTGCAAATCTTGCCAAGGAACCCCAAGATCAGGGGTTTTGAGGGTCCAGTCTTCCCAGAATTCACTTCACCATGGCCTACCAGGGCTTCACAGGTGGCGCTAGTGGTAAAGAACCTGCCTGTCACTGCAGGAGACATAAGAGATGCAGGGCTCAATCCCTGGGTTGGGAAGATCCCTGGAGGAGGGCATGTCAGCTCATTCCAGTATTCTTGCCTAGGGAATCTCAAGGACAGAGGAGCCTGGGCTATGGTGTACAGGATCACAAAAAGTCAGACATGATTGAAGCAACTTAGGATACACGCACACATCCTCATCTCCACCCAATGAGATAGGTACTGTTACTTTCTCAGTCTTACAGAAAAGAGGAGAGAGATCAGGGAAATAGGTGGCAAATTTTAATGAAAAACTAGATGGAGGAAGGAGGAAGTGGATGGTTTAGGATGACTCACAGATTCTGCTTTAGTCTATGAGGAAATATTAAGGGAGCTGGGGATGCAGGGGAAGAGCTTAAAGCCGTATTAGTAACTTTATGGTCTTTAACCTTCCATATTTATTCTTACTGTTCATATTTCTCTTGTACTACATTTCGTACAACAACTTCTAAATCATTCATCAGTAATTAACCAAACTACTAACTATCGATTAAATCAGACTCAGCCAAAGAGATAAAACTTTGACACTGACGGTGAAAAATGGATTCTCTTTACACTCTTTTCCAAGTCCTTCACCATGACCCTGATTCATTAGAGGCAGTCTTTAAATCAGCCTTGGAAACGCAAGGAGAAAAATCTTATGAAATTGGGCATGTGCTTTATGCAGGCCTAGGGTCCTGGGTGTGCTGCATCCTGGCTCGGGGACCAGCTCCCGAGACAGCTTTGTGGTCACGAAGTTTCCAGGCCAACAGCAGTCTCTCTCTCATCCTTTGTCAGGTGCTGCTCTCACCCCGCAGCTGACCTGAGGCCGTGGTATGACTGTGAACCTAATGCAACCAAAAGTTACCCTTAAAATGAAAGCCTATAAAGTAAAACAGGACTTCCCTGGTGGTATAGTGGATAGGAATTTGCCTGCCAGTGCAGGGAACACGGTTTTGTTCCCTGGTCCAGGAAGATGCCATGTGCTAAGGAGCAACTAAGCCTGAGTGCCACAGCTACTGAACCCACCTGCTGCAACTAACTGACCCGGCGCTCCTAGAACCCACGCTGCACAACAAGAGCCCGTGCACCACAAGAAACCCGTGCACCGTAATGGAGAGCAGCCCCCTGCTCGCCCCCGCCCGCGTCCTGCGACTAGAGTACGCCTTCTTGAGTCAGCAAAGACCCAGTGCAACCAGAAACAAAAATAAATAATAAAATAAAGCAAAATAAAAGAACAACAAAAAAAATGAAAGCAAAATAAAATACAATAAAAGGCTTCAAATGTTCATCTCAAAGTTATTTCTACAATTCACTTAATCAATCACTCAGGAGATCATTGTTTGCCTCTTCTGTGCAAGACACTGTACTATAAGTGACCATAAAGGAAAGAGAAGAGGGTATGGTAGACATCTTTGAGGAAAAAGAAGCCCTGTTCCAGCCCCACAGGCTGCCCTGGCCATGGAGAAGAAGCATCAGAGACAGGGAACCCCACAGGTGAGGCAGGAGCTGTCCTGGGGCCCAGTCTGTTCTTTTCGACTCAGCTGGCGGCAGTTAGAGTTGCCTTAAATCACTTGTAACATCAAAGAAATACCTTTGAATCTTGGCCTAGGGCTTGCTTAGGATCGACTCCAGAGGTCCAGTTTGAAGTGCTCAAATAAAGGGCTTCCTCTTTGCAGTTAATTCCAACAAGAAGTCGAGTTGTCTTCAATTTGGCAAATATTAGGACTTGAGGCCAGACCATGATATATCTGTATAACGAAGTCACAAAAACTCCTAACACAGAGTCCCAGGTTCAATGGATTGGGGTGCCATTGGAGAAACTGGTCCCTGCACGTCCTTATACCCTGGGAGCCTTTCTGGGGCCAACGGTGATTAGCACACAATCATCTGATGCAAATAAGCTCCGATGTGCCAGCTAAGGCTTAGGTTGGCCCCCGCTGTAGGAGGACAATGTGTGCCAGAGGGTGGTGATGATACCAAGAAGGAGCTATTGTGACCGTGACCCTGGGTCCAGATGCACAGTCATACTTCAGAGGAGAGGTGGGTGGGAACCCCTTGATCCCTGCAGCCTGAGCGCAGAGCCTTTCACCCCCCGCCCCCCCGACCCTCCTCGGATGGGTGCTCTTCTGGCCGCAGTGCAGGGAGCCTGGGACACTTCAGGGCTCAAGTGGCAAAAGGCACTGGTGTCAGAGCTTCAGGTGATCCTTCCCAGCAGCCCTGTGCCCTCAGGCCCCAGGATACCAACCTCAGCAGAGCTAGCCCCCAGGGATGACAAAGAGGCCAGTCGGGAGTAGCTGGACAGTGCCCCATGGTCCTCACCACACACAGAATCAGCCCCTGCTCCTCGGCTCACCCCTGGGGGCAGGCCTCCAAGCCTCCACTTGCCCCCCTGCCTTGGCATCCATGCTCTTCCCCCAACCACTCATCTTCCATCCAACTTTGTGTAGCTGCAGTCTTTTTGTTTCTGTAAGATGTGTTTCCTCTCCACATGGCAACTCCTATCTATCCATTGCACTAAGAACTGTCTTCTGGCTTGTGAACTTTCTTGACGCACACCCCGTCTGTTAAGCTGCTTCTGTTGGGATCCCTCAAGTCCACGCTCTACAGAAGACCAGAAAGATCAGATATTCAGGTGTGTCACCACTTCACTTCCTGGTGAGTTTATATGAAGCCTACATACACCCAGGGCCACAGCCCTGCACCCCATCCAACCAACCAGCTCCCTCCCTCCCAGCACCAACCTTCTCTTCCTTCTAGTGCCATTGCCTGGTGTGGTTCCTGGACTTGCCTAGGTCTTCCCGTTTACCCTGGGTACTTTGCACACACTCTCACTTCCCTGGTGTTCTCACTCCTGGTTTCCAGATCTCAGCTTCCTTCTGTACCTCTCTGTCTATAGGAGGTTCCCACCACTGCTTCACTGCTAGTCACATTTTATTTCCTTTTTTGTTTACTTCAGTCTTCCCCCTCCCCTTACTAAATTGTGGGCACAATGAGGACAGGACCACATGTGTAATAGCAGAATGTATGTGGGCTAAACACCTGAAGCATTAGTTACATAGTTATCTTTGTCATAAGGAACATGTTTCTCCAATTGCACCCAAATCCATTGAACCAGGGACTCTGTAAGGAGTCTTTGTGACTTAATTTATATATCTATCTATCTATCTATCTATCTATCTCATGGTTTGGCCTCAGGTCCTAATATTTGCCAGATTGAAGAAAACTTGACTGCTTGTTGGAATTAATTGCAAAGAGGAAGCCCTTAATTTGAGCACTTCAAACTGAACCTCTGGCATGAACTCCAAACAAGTCCTAGGCCAAGATTCAGAGGCACTTCTTTGATGTTACAAGTGACTTAAGGCAACTCTAACTGCCCCAAGCTGAGTTGGAAAGAACAGACTGGGCCCCAGGACAGCTCCTGCCTCACCTGTGGGGTTCCCTGTCTCTGATGCTTCTTCTCCATGGCCAGGGCAGCCTGTGGGGCTGGAACAGGGCTTCTCCGCCTTCTTGAACCTCCAGCCTGGCTTGGTGGAAAGTCATTGTCCCATGGAGTCTGCTCTCTCCTCCTGCCTTGCTTCCCAGTGAATCCTCACCAGCAAAGGGAGGGTAGCTGGGAATGAGATGGACACTCCAGGTGGGTGATTAAAACAGTCAAACAAACAAAACCACACAAGCAGAAATGTCCCCCCAAACTGAGATGGTGTGCTGGAGGTTGGGGTCATGGGCTCGGCTCAGCCTCTGTGCTCCCCCCAAACTGAGATGGTGTGCTGGAGGTTGGGGTCATGGACTCAGCTCAGCCTCTGTGCTCTCGTGGTACTGGCAGCTGGCCCCTGGCCCCCTTTCACATGACCAGGCATAACAAGCATGACATTTAAGCTCTGCAAAACCTGGAGAACAGCCTCGTGCATTTTGCACACAGTCTCCAAGATTTAGAGATGCTGAAATGTGTACTTGCTGACTGTAAAGAGCTAAAGCCCCCCAAAGAAGGTCTTCCTGGGAACTGAAGGCCCCCTGGCCTCTTATACACCTTCACAGGGCTTCCTCTTGGAGGTTTTCAACAGTTCAGTCTTGTTCCAAAGCCAGAAGGAGACTGGGTGAAATATTATGCTGTCACACTGGCAGGGAGGGGGCGCTCTGCGTGTCCCAGCACCCAGAAGCCATGGCATCAGCGATGGCATCACACTACCCCAAAAGGATTTCCTGGGGGCTCACTCAAGTCCACTCTTGGGAGGGGCATGTGGGAGGAAGGAGAGGGATGGCTCTGATTATGTTAGTGGACAGAGGTGGAACCACCTTCCCTGCCCCAGTATATCCATCTCATTAACCAGTGGCATAGGAAATACTTATACACTGTGACAGGGTCACTGGCCCACTCCTGGGCCCCACATCCTAAGATGAGTCCACTGTTCTGTTCCAGCCGTGCTGATGCTCTTCTCCTTAGTGGGGCCAGTCAGTCCTAGACACAGGTGTGCAACAAATGATGCTGGCCCTCCAGAGCATCCTCTTCCTTTCTCTCCCTGCACCTGATTCTGTGTGCTCCCTTCCTCAAGATCCCAGTATTCTTTTACAGTTCAGGCTCTTCATGCCCCCCCTCACTGAAACCCAACTGTATGTCCACACCTTTCCCAATTCAGCCCTTTGACATCCCCCCATCCTGAAATAACAGTCCGCTCACTGCTGAGAAAGAAGTTTGATCATCCACTCTCTATTCTTTTCTCCACAATACAATCAATGAAGGTCCAACCGAAAGGGCCATCCTGTCCAGGGTGCTCTGAGTGATAACAGAGAATCCCCAAAGTGACACTGCCCGTGGCTGGGCCTCTGGCATTGATATTTTGTTTGTCTTTTCATCTCTAGGGTCTGGCACACAATTCAGACTTCAGCATAAGCAGCTTGTCATATTTTGGACTATTTTCATATGTGTTATTTCTGTCTCTCCATCTAGATTTTAAATTCTAAATCTGCTATGTCTTAGCACAGGATTAAAACATTGGTTCACTCACAGAAATAACTCTCTAATGTACATGAAGTCAGAAAGGAAAACAGACTCATAAGTTGCCTCATCCTATAGTTGAGAAATCTGAGTTCAGAAAACCATGAACACTTAAGACAGTGAATCATTTATTCATCCAAGAACAAATATTTAGTCAATGTCTAATCCAGTTATTGTAGTAGAAATATAAAGATGATTCAGTCATGGACCTTGTTCTCTAGGAACTTCATGTCTGATGTGTGAAGGAGATAAGATATGAATGAACATCAGTAACTATTCTATGTGAAAGGAAGCTGTAAGCACTACTAAGGTGCTAAATGGACTGTAACCAGGTGCTAAAAATGAATAGAGTTGATCCAGCAATCCCATTGCTAGGCATATATCCGAACAAAACTCTAATTCATAAAGATATATGCATCCCTGTGTTCATAGCAGCACTATTCACAATACCAAGACATGGAAGAAGCCTGTATACCCACTGGCAGATGGATACAGAAGATGTGCACATATATACAATGGAATACTACGCAGCCATAAAAGAGAATGAAACAATGCAATTGTAACAACGTGGATAGGCCTAAAGATTATTACGCTAAGTGAAATAAGCCAGACAAGACGAATATCATATGATGTCACTTGTAAACGGGATATGAAATATGACACCAATGAACTGACAGGACAGAAACAGACTCACAGACACAGACAACAATTACGTATAGAATGGGTGAACGTCAAGGTCCCACTGTATACCACAGGGAACTAGATTCAATATCTTGTGATAAACCATAAGGAAAATAATTTAAATTATATATGTGTATATATACCAGACCAGATCAGATCAGTCGCTCAGTCGTGTCCAACTCTTTGCGACCCCATGAATCGCAGCACGCCAGGCCTCCCTGTCCATCACCAACTCCCAGAGTTCACTGAGACTCACGTCCATCGAGTCAGTGATGCCATCCAGCCATCTCATCCTCTGTTGTCCCCTTCTCCTCCTGCCCCCAATCCCTCCCAGCATCAGAGTCTTTTCCAATGAGTCAACTCTTCGCATGAGGTGGCCAAAGTACTGGAGTTTCAGCTTTAACATCATTCCTTCCAAAGAAATCCCAGGGCTGATCTCCTTCAGAATGGATTGGTTGGATCTCCTTGCAGTCCAAAGGACTCTCAAGAGTCTTCTCCAACACCACAATTCAAAAGCATCAATTCTTCGGTGCTCAGCCTTCTTCACAGTCCAACTCTCACATCCATACATGACCACAGGAAAAACCATAGCCTTGACTAGGTGAACCTTTGTTGGCAAAGTAATGTCCCTGCTTTTGAACATGCTATCTAGGTTGGTCATAACTTTCCTTCAAAGGAATAAGTGTCTTTTAATTTCTTGGCTGCAGTCACCATCTGCAGTGATTTTGGAGCCCAGAAAAATAAAGTCTGACACTGTTTCCACTGTTTCCCCATCTATTTCCCATGAAGTGGTGGGACCGGATGCCATGATCTTTGTTTTCTGAATGTTGAGCTTTAAGCCAACTTTTTCACTCTCCACTTTCACTTTCATCAAGAGGCTTTTTAGTTCCTCTTCACTTTCTGCCATAAGGGTGGTGTCATCTGCATACCTGAGGTTATTGATATTTCTCCCGGCAATCTTGATTCCAGTTTGTGTTTCTTCCAGTCCAGCGTTTCTCATGAGGTACTCTGCATATAAGTTAAATAAACAGGGTGACAATATACAGCCTTGACAAACTCCTTTTCCTATTTGGAACCAGTCTGTTGTTCCATGTCCAGTTCTAACTGTTGCTTCCTGACCTGCATACAAATTTCTCAAGAGGCAGATCAGGTGGTCTGGTATTCCCATCTCTTTCAGAATTTTCCACAGTTTATTGTGATCCACACAGTCAAGGGCTTTGGCATAGTCAATAAAGCAGAAATAGATGTTTTTCTGGAACTCTTTTGCTTTTTCTATGATCCAGCGGATGTTGGCAATTTGATCTCTGGTTCCTCTGTCTTTTCTAAAACCAGCTTGAACATCAGGAGGTTCACGGTTCACATATTGCTGAAGCCTGGCTTGGAGAATTTTGAGCATTACTTTACTAGTGTGTGAGATGAGTGCAATTGTGTGGTAGTTTGAGCATTCTTTGGTATTGCCTTTCTTTGGGATTGGAATGAAAACTGACCTTTTCCAGTTCTGTGGCCACTGCTGAGTTTTCCAAATTTGCTGGCATATTGAATGCAGCACTTACACAGCATCATCTTTCAGGATTTGAAATAGCTCAACTGGAATTCCATCATCTCCACTAGCTTTGTTCATAGTGATGCTTTCTAAGGCCCACTTGACTTCACATTCCAGGATGTCTGGCTCTAGGTCAGTGATCACACCATTGTGATTATCTGGGTCGTGAAGATCTTTTGTGTACAGTTCTTCTGTGTATTCTTGCCACCTCTTCTTAATATCTTCTGCTTCTGTTAGGTCCATACCATTTCTGTCCTTTATCGAGCTCATCTTTGCATGAAATGTTCCTTTGGTATCTCTGATTTTCTTGAAGAGATCCCTAGTCTTTCCCATTCTGTTGTTTTCCTCTATTTCTTTGCATTGATCGCTGAAGAAGGCTTTCTATATATATACATATAACTGAATCACTTTGCTGTACAGCAGCAACTAACTATGCCAAAGCCTTTGACTGCATGGATCACAATAAACTGTGGAAAATTCTGAAAAAATGGGGATACCAGACCACCTTACCTGCCTCCTGAGAAATCTGTATGCAGGTCAGGAAGCAACAGTTAGAACTGGACATGGAACAACAGACTAGTTCCAAATAGGAAAAGGAGTACGTCAAGGCTGTATACTGTCACCTTGCTTATTTAACTTTTATGCAGAGTACATCATGAGAAATGCTGGGCTGAATGAAGCACAAGCTGGAATCAAGATTGCTGGGAGAAATATCAATAACCTCGGATATACAGATGACACCACCCCTATGGCGGAAAGTGAAGAAGAACTAAAGAGCCTCTTAATTAAAGTGAAAGAGGAGAGTGAAGAAGTTGGCTTAAAGCTCAACATTCAGAAATCTAAGATCATGGCATCTGGTCCCATCACTTCATGGCAAATAGATGGGGAAACAGTGAGAGACTTTATTTTTTTGAGCTCCAAAATCACTGCAGATGGTGATTGCAGCCATGAAATTAAAAGATGCTTACTCCTTGGAAGTAAAGTTATGACCAACCTAGATAGCATATTAAAAAGCAGAGACATTATTTTGCCAACAAAGGTCCATCTAGTCAAGGCT
Organism: Bos mutus; assembly: GCF_027580195.1. NCBI lineage: Eukaryota > Metazoa > Chordata > Mammalia > Artiodactyla > Bovidae > Bos > Bos mutus. The sequence goes on from NC_091644.1 coordinate 38,179,195, forward strand.
ATGGTTTTTCCAGTGTTCATGTATGGATGTGAGAGTTGGACTGTGAAGAAAGCTGAGTGCCAAGGAATTGATGCTTTTGAACTGAGGTGTTGGAGAAGACTCTTGAGAGTCCCTTGGACTGCAAGGAGATCCAACCAGTCCATTCTGAAGGAGATCAGTCCTGGGTGTTCACTGGAAGGACTAATGGTGAAACTGAAACTCCAATACTTTGGCCACCTGATGCGAAGAGCTGGCTCATTGGAAAAGACCCTGATGCTGGGAAAGATTGAAGGCAGGAGGAGAAGGGGATGACAGAGGATGAGATGGTTGGATGGCATCACCGACTCAATATATATAGGTTTGGGTGGACTCCGGGAGTTGGTGATGGACAGGGAGGCCTGGCGTGCTGCAGTTCATGGGGTAGCAAAGAGTCGGACACGACTGAGCGACTGAACTGAACTGAGCAACTAACACATTGTAAATCAACTATACCTCAAAAAATGAATAAGAGGCACTTTAAATGCTGTGAGTGACCAGGAAGGGAAGAGCTGAGGCCAGGTGGCACTATAGAGGAAATTTCCTAGTAGATCTGTGTCAAACATGTAGCCAAAGTTGGAGGATGAAATCAAATAATGCCCTGCTCGTTGCTTGGTTGGTGAAGCTGTGATTTAGCCCCATGTTTATGAGGAGTGTATTGTGTGCCCTGACATGACTACAAAAGAGACAAGGAGGGAAGTTGAAAGAGCAGAGTGAATGGACCAAATCACCACCTTGGAACCATCCAGCTTAGCCTGACTTTTAAACAACACAGCACCTTAAAAAAGAGGAAGAGAAACTGTCTTTGTTTCTTTTAATATCCTCTCTTTCCACCAAGTAATTCTTATTTTCAACTGTAAGTTGAGTTTTCCCCCTCATCTTATTCCAACTAAATCCACGCTTGCCAAGTGTACTAGGTCAATGCAAATAATCTTTAAAGGCATCCCCAGCTCTCAAGAGGTGAAGAGTGCCTGGCACTTGGTGCTTCCTAAAGACTTGCCTGGATAATCTGAAAAAAACATCAGCAATGAGCAAGACAAGATTCATTCACAAATCACACAGTTCTTATCCTTGGTGCTGTTGGGATGGCAAAAGTAGTGGGAGCCACAGTCCTTACCTTTAAAGAGATGACTATCTAAGGGAGAGGATATACCCATGCTTGAAATACTTAGAGAAAACCGACTCCTACATGGAAGACAGCATGGTTTGCATCACACACACACACACACAAACACACACGCACAGAGTTCTGGAAACAGTGGTATGTTTTGTGGCCTTACAACTTCACTCAGCTTCTCATCCATCCTGAACACTTTTCTTCTGCCTCAGAAAATGAAGGATCATTGCTCTTTAAAGGCTGCCCTGTCACTTAACCCTGTACCACCCCTGAAACCTCCACCTGCGATCACTTCTCGATTTTGAATCTTCAGTCCTGTCTTCTCCTTGGCTTCTTTTCCATGCCCTTCAAATATGCCAATGATACCCTGCTCCAAAAATCCTTCTCAAATGACTGCTCTGTGTCATGCCTTCCCTTCATCATAAACATTTCCTTTTTTTTTTTTTCTTTAGGCCTCACTATGTGGCATATGGGATCTTAGTTCCTGGACAGGGATCAAACCCACCTCTCCCCCTGCATTGGAAGGGCCGAGTCTTAACCACTGGACCACCAGGAAATTCTTCAATTTCATTTTTTAATAAGGCTACCCATGCCGTCTCCATGGCCCCAACTTCTACCCGTTCCTCAGCTTTTTTATAGTTCAGCTTTAGCTATGGCCACCCCACTGAATGGCTCTCTCATTCTCATGACTGCTCTTGAGATGTAAATGACTCCCCGTTTGGGTCTTGGGCTTACTGCCCCAAGATGCACTTTCCAGCCCTGATCACAATTCTGAGATACAGAGACAGTATTTCCAATGACCCACTAATTTCCAGTGACCCACTAAGCATCCGGTCTACTTGGCCATCCTTGAAAACTGTGAAACTCTACATGCCCCAAATGGACTCGACCCTTTTTCCCTCAAGCCTGTGTGCACACGTGTGTGCCAAGTCACTTCAGTGGTGTCTGACTCTGTGCACCCCAATGGACTACAGCCCACCAAGCTCCTCTGTCCATGGGAATCTCCAGGCAAAAATACTGGAGTAGATTGTCATGCCCTCTTCCAAGGGATCTTCCCGACCCAGGGATCAAACCCGTGTCTCTTACATCTCCTGCATTGGCAGGCAGGTGCTTTACCACTAACACCCCCTGGGAAGCCCTCCTTAAGCCTGCTCCTCCTCTAATCGGAACAATATTTTATATCATCATCAAGCATCTACCAGGCAGCCCCAAGCTAGAACTTCAGGGTTGTTTTAGAGGCCTTCTTCTTTTTCATCTGCTTCCTAACCATCTCTTAAAGTTATTCCCACTTGACATTCTATCCCGATCACCTCAGTACAATGGACTCATCTACAGGCTTTCTCCTGGTTTCCCCTCCCTACAAAATCAGCAAGCAATAGACATTTTAGGTAAGAGCCCCAGGTCCCTCCTCGTTGTTCCCAGCTCTCTGCTTCTTGACTTCTATTTTGTACCCCCAAACCTGATTTTCCATTTCTGGCCACTCCGGTTTCATGGATTATAGATTTCCATGCGATTTTCCACAGTGGATCTCCACCTGTCTTGTACTTCTGCTTTCAGATATAAAATCACACCCATTGTCTCTTGGAGAAACATCATGATCCATTCCTACTCCTGTGAGCCCTACTGGCCAAGCCAGCCTCAAGGCTATTACCTCAGTGCTTCCACAGTCTTTTTCTTTGTGTGCCTGTTCCTTTCACTGAACTTGAAGTTCCTTGAGGATAAGAACTGGCCATTATTAACTTGCCTTTGAATTTCATTATAGGTACAGTATGGCTTCCCAGGTGGCTCAGCACTAAAGAATCTGCCTGCCAATGCAAACAATCCCTGGGTCGGAAAGATCCCTTGGAGGAGGAAATGGCAACCCACTCCAGTATTCTTGCCTGGAAAATCCCATGGGCAGAAGACCCTGGTGGACTACAGTCCACGGGGTCACAAAGAGTCAGATATAACTGAGCATCCATGCACGCATGCAAAGGATTATTATCAGGTTAGCCAAAAAGTTTGTTTGTGTTTTTCCATACCATATTAACAGATAAACCCGAACAAACTAATTGGCCAACCCAATAAATTGGAAAGAGTGTAGTGCATACAGGAAACATTTAAGAATGATTCAAGGCAATACATGTCCTGTAGAAATACAGAGAGAGGGATGGGGCTGCTGTGAACTGAGTCAGTACAGGAAGCTGGATCCCAAGCTGAATACAGACGTTGTAATTATGATATGTCCTGAAAACAGGAAAGTGCTGGTTACTCTGATAAAGTCTATCTTTTGACTCCTCCCAGTGCCCAGAATTCTCCTCTTACTCTATTACCTTTTCTTAACCCAGCTGGAATGACTACTGCTGGTAACACCAAGAAGAGCTGCCCATGGTGTCATTAGAGGCATGGTCTAGCCAACAAGAAGCCATGGGCCAACAGCCTCCCTGATGTGTTAGGGCCAGGAGTTTGGGAGGCCCTCGTCTCTGTTTACTTCAACCAAAGGGATAATGTACTCTTTGCTTGGCTCTGGAGGAGCTTCAGAATCAGAAACATTCATCATTCCAGATGAACATCCAGAGAGTTTTGATCATGAGCCCTCCCTAGAGTTGACTCCCCAGCCAAATGTGACAGCCCTTGGATGATCCTGGCAGATGCTCATGGCCTTAGATTTTTTCAAAGAAGTATCCTGGCCTTCCTGTTGATTTCTCCATTTATTGTTTTCTGTCAAGCTCTCATGTGATTGGAATACCGCTGTCCTTAAGGCTGTGTCCCTTTGGTACCATGAGCTCAAGTTCTGCACCGTCCTCCTGGCCTCACCCACTGGCCAGCCCCCTTGGCTGAGAGACTTTTGGACTGCACTGCAGCATCGGCCTGGACTGTGTTTTTTCCTAAGATCCTCCTCTAGGCTTTTCATCACAGTTCTGTGAAGGGCACTGTTTGGATCTGGCTTATACTGAAGGGAACATCAGTCCATAAGAAGCAGTTGAATCAAACCACCTTCCCAGTTGAGTTTTGGCAGCCAGGCCCTTCTTATTCTTCCCTCTCTGGTTCCTTCCTTTTGGCCACTCACCCTAACCTCATTGTCCTCCTGGCTGCAGCGGGCCACAGATTTTCAGAGAAGTTGCTAGAGATGACTTGCTGTTCATGGTGAGGTTGTGTGGGTGGACACTTGGCCAACCACACCACGAGTGGCCTATCAAAATAGTGTCTGAGGGCAGATAAGCCTTGACCCCTGGGCCTATTCTGCATGGATTTGTCCCTTCTAAGATGCGTGTGTCCCCTGGATTTTGCTGACTTCTTAAGCTTGACGCAGAGGTATTTATAGCCCAAGCAAGTTGCTCAATGGTCTTATTCATGGTCCACGTGTAAGTCATCACACAATCTCTCTTCCAGTTTCTTTGGTTCCTGAAAAGCATGGATGAACTCTGTGCAACAGAAATCTGATCATTTTGTAACACATGGAATGCACATGTTCAGAACCCCACATCCAAGTCATAATAGGTTCATGCACCCTTTTGGGTTTCTAAACCTAAAAGAAGACCCTTCCTAAAGAAAGAAAGAAAACAATGAAATGAATATGTAAATAAAGGAAAGCACCCTAAGATTCTCAAAAACTTCTGTCTCACTCTCTCAAAGCACATCCATGTATTAATAAATGCCTTCTCTTCTTGCCTGATCCAACCTTGTCTCTGGCTGCAGACAGATGATAGGTAAAGAGAGAGATCCATGGGGGAAAAAATGTCCAGTATCATTCTCTTTGGAGAAGTTCGTCATATTATGAAGAGCCTAGCTTTTCCACGCATGAACCTGCTAAGCAAAGCCTTGGACTTTGTACCATCTCTTGATACAATCACCTTGTGTCAATCATGGGCTACACAATCCCCTGGCAAATGTTTCCAGGTATAATGTAATTAATGTGGCACTAGCCTTGCTGATTTTTTTTTTTTTTTTTTTTGCTGCACCGCACAGCTTGCAGGACCTTATTTCCCTGACCAGGAATCTAAACTAGGCCCCCTGCAGTGGAAGTGTGGGTCCTAACCACTGGACCACCAGCAACTTCCCATCTGATATATTTTTAAACTCAGTCCAGGCTGGGTCACCTTGCAGAATGCTTGCTCCTTTTCAGAAGTCAGGCCATAGCGATGATCTTTATCCACCCTCTACAGGCCCTGAGCTTTGAGCTGCCCATCTCGTCTGGAGGGGCCAGAGGTATTTATAGCCCAAGCAAGTTGCTCAATGGTCTTATTCATGGTCCACGGTTCATGGTCCATGGTTCATTCCTCCTCCTGGTTCTGTGCTGCTCAGCCCACCTTTCACTCCCTCTCACTGCCACGCTGCCTTCTAGCTGCGTCAGAGAGGGGTTCCCCTGAGAACCATTAGGTCATTCATTTGCACATGGCTGGGCCCACCAACCTTGGCAAAGCATTTTCTATAAACCACGTGAGGGAGGGCGAAAATAACAATAATAAATAACGCCTCTGAGTCATCCATTAACTTCTGTCACCACCGCCTCCGTGTCAGCTGTCACATGTGAAGAGTGTCACCCAGAATTCCCGATGGGGCAGTGCCAGCTTTCCCACGTTTCCTCCCCCATAGCAGTGCTGATGGCCACTCCTCCGTTATGGCCCAGTTCTCACGTTCCACAGAGCCAGGCCTGTTTCTCTCAGATCTCATTCTGAGCCCCGTCGAGCTTATTCTCATGACCGTGGCCGTGAAAGTTTCGATGTCCTCTACTTCCCTCTGATCTTTGCTGCAAACCAGGACGATGTAGGCTGGCGATGCATCGCGTTGCTAACTTGCCTTCGGGTCAGAAATCAATGCTTGGATTTCTAAAAGCTCTGGGTTGGGTTTGTCTTGGGAAATCTCTGCCTGCCAGGGCCCCAGGGCTCAGCCCACCCTGGGAGTGTCTGCAGAGTTCAATGGACCTCTCTCTTCCAATCTGCCCTTGTTCTTGCTTAGTTCAGCTCTCAGGGCTTATGGTGACATTCTCCTCGCTACATGGCCTTGCCCTGAACAGCCACAAATGCACCACCCCAGCAGCTTATCTTGAAATGGTGGCCAAATCTTCCCCTCCGTGAGACCTGTCACTTCAGTGAGCTGAGCACCAGCCAAGCCAAAACTAGACCTCGTCTGCGGGGAGGTCAGAACCACCACTCCACTCCAGAGTGTAATTTCATGACACAGCTTCTGCGTTCGCTCTCAAGTTCTTCTTGAAACATGAATGGGGCAGGGGTTGCGTCTGCCTTTCTGGAGTGCCGCTGCGTCTCACGTGGTTCCTCAGCCTCTGGGTTCAGAGGTCTCCAGAGGGTTTCTTCTCTCACTTTATTCCTTGTGCATCACACAGTGTTTGGTCTCCCAGTGTAAAGCTGGCCCAGGCCAGGTGCTGAGGCTCCCACCGTGGCTAAGATTGCTGCCTGCTGTACCTGAGGGGAAGCTGTGGGGTGTGGGTGAAGTGCAGGGAGGTCCTGCAGAGGAGGCTGGAAGGCGTCTGAGGTGGACCTTAAAGCAGGACTCCCTGGTGGCTCAGAGGGTAAAGCGTCTGCCTACAAGGCAGGAAACCCAGGTTCAGTTCCTGGGTTGGGAGAATCCCCTGGAGAAGGAAATGGCAACCCACTCCGGTATTTTTGCCTGGGAAATCCCATGGACAGAGGAGCCTGGCAGGCTACAGTCCATGGGGTCGCAGAGAGTCGGACACAACTGAGTGACATAACTTTCGCTTTCACTTAAAGCAGGATGAGGAGTTTAACACTGAAAGGGCAGTGGCAGTTCAGCCAGAAGGAAGCGTGCCCCTTGAGGGGGCCCTGGGGGCTCTGGCATTGGCAAGGCATGGGGTGGGGACCCCTGCGTCCAGCTCCTGTGTGACAGGCCTGGCCTGTGGTGAGGATGTCTGAGGCCACTGGTAGGTCCCCATGTGCGTGTGAAGGAAGTCAGACATTGTCCTGGAGATGACAAGAGTCACGGATGGTCTCTTAGCAGTTGGGTGTGAAGTGTGGATTAAACAGGCCAAGCCTGGGGCAGGGAGGCAAGTCACGACAGTCTTGGTTGGAGACGGTGGGGAGGTTGGCTCTGGGGCCATGGGCAGAAAGGTGACATTCATGGGACCGAATCAACCAAGTCTAGCCATGAGTTGATTAGAGAGAAAGTGAGGGAAACATTGAGAATCACACTGAGATTCTGAACTGGACTAGACTGTGAAGGTGAGGAAAGATGAGGACAGAGTGGGGAATGATGGGGTAGGGACAGACTGTAAGATCCCCATGAACGTGGTGACTAGTGGCGAGGAGGCAGGGGGCTTTGTGAGCTCTGCGGAGGAGGAGGAGGGAGGCACTGGCAGTGCTGGGGACTTTTCTAAAGCGGGAAAAGACCACATTTGTGAGGAGAGGAGGAGACACAGTAGAGAAGGAGGCACCCCTTACTTGCGGGGAAGGTGGGGGGCATTGCTATGAGCAACCCTGCCCCACACAACGAAGACACCTAGTGTGTTTCCAATCTCATGAGGTAGGGCTTGCTGCTGCTGCTGCTGCTAAGTCACTTCAGTCGTGTCTGACTCTGTGTGATCCCATAGACGGCAGCCCACCAGGCTCCCCCGTCCCTGGGATTCTCCAGGCAAGAACACTGGAGTGGGTTGCCATTTCCTTCTCCAGTGCATGAAAGTGAAAAGTGAAAGTAAAGTCACTCAGTCGTGTCAGACTCTTAGCGACCCCATGGACTGCAGCCTACCAGGCTCCTCCATCCAGGGGATTTTCCAGGCAAGAGTACTGGAGTGGGGTGCCATTGCCTTCTCCGAAGTAGGGGTGATTATACCCATTTTCCAGATGAAGAATCAGCCCGACTATTGGTGCAGCCACTATGAAAAACAGTATGAAGTTCCCTCAGAAAACTAAAAATAGAGCTGCCATGTAGCCAACAACCCTACTCCTGGGCATATACGCAGAAAAACTCTAATTCAAAAAGATATATGCACCCCTATGTTCAAAGTAGCACTGTTCACAATAGCCAACACATGGAAACAACCTACATTTTCATCGACAGGTGAATGGATAAAGCAGATGTGGCACGTATATACAGTGGAATATTATTCAGCATAAAAAATGAAAGCCATTTGCAGCAACATGGACACAACTAGAGATTATCATACTAAGTGAAGTAAGTCAGAAAGAGAGAGACAAATGCCACGTGATATCACTGATATGTGAAACCTAAAATACCGCACAAATGAACCTATCTACAAAACAGAAATAGACTCACAGACTTTGGGAACATACTTGTAATTGCCAGCGGGGAGAGCGAGGGGACAGGTGGATTGGGAGTTCAGGGTTAGCAGATGCAAACGATGATATACAGAATGAATAAACAACAGAGTTGTACTATATAGAGTGAGCCTCTGCTCGCTCAGTTGTATCCGACTCTTTGTGACCCTGTGGACTGGTAGCCTGCCAGGCTCCTCTCTCCATGGGATTCTCCAGGCAAAAACACTGGAGTGGGCAGCCATTTCCTCCTCCAGGGGATCTTCCTGACCCAGGGATCAAACCTGCGTCTCCTGCATTGGCAGGCAGGTTCTGTAGCACAGGGAACTATGTTCAATACCCTGTGATCAACCATAATGGAAAAGAATATTTTAAAAAAGAAGGTGTAAAAGTGTATAACTGAATCACTTTGCTGTATAGCAGAGATTGCCACAACATTGTAAATCAAGTATACTTCAACTTAAAAAATATTTTTAAAAATACAAAAAAAAGAAAAACAGAGCCCAGCTAATTGATTCTACCAGAAATGGGGGTTCACAGAGCAGTTGATGCAGAAGAATGAAGTGGTTGGGATGGGAATAAAATGAGATATAAGAGAGGTAATTGGAGGGGGTTGGGGAGGCGCTTGAGGCCCTGCTGCTGCTGCTGTTGCTAAGTCGCTTCAGTTGTGTCCGACTCTGTGCGACCCCAGAGACGGCAGCCCACCAGGCTCCCCCGTCCCTGGGATTCTCCAGGCAAGAACGCTGGAGCGGGTTGCCATTTCTTTCTCCAATGCATGAAAGTGAAAAGTGAAAGTGAAGTCACTCAGTTGTGTCCAACTCTTAGCAACCTCATGGACTGCAGCCTACCAGGCTCCTCCATCCATGGGATTTTCCAGGCAAGAATACTAGAGTGGGTTGCCATTGCCTTCTCCCTGAGGAAGGCCAAAATTTTAAACTTGGGATTTGGAGCAGTTCTGGCTGAAGACAAAGACCAGACACAAGGACCAGGGGCTCAATGGTTCACAGAAAGCGTGATGGTTACCCGAGATGAGCCAGCTACAAACAGCCTTAGGAGGGGGCGGTGGCCAAGGTGACAGGGAGGCAGGTGTCTGCCCCTTCTGTCTCTGCTCTTCGTCTTCTCACATATTCAGAGGTGTGTGTGTTCCCGCCCATCCCACTGTGGTAGAAAGTCAGTCTTGCTTTCTGCCAGCCTGTCTTTTTGAAGCCTCTACGAACCACAAATAGATGCAGCCCACATTTTGCCTCAAAGATTTATTCTTTGTTTGGTCTCAGTTACCAAGTTGAACTCCAAGCTGCTGTTGAATTTATCTGAGGTACCGAGGGATGGGGGACAGCCTTGCATAACTGGAATCTGAAGATAAGCCAAAAGCTCACTGTAGCCAAAATTCCTATATATTTTCCTACCAAATCTTTATGCCAGTGTTGCCAGCCAATAGCAAATTGACTAGTCTGAGTTTGATTTGTTCTTTATGCAATGTGTCTGACCTTGCATAACTGGTGGTGACTGGGCGTTCCAGTTGGTCCAATGCACCAGAGCCCCGTTGTAGGGTCCTTTGAGATGCAGACACTTCATGCTTGGGTGGCCATCCTAACAGATCCCAGTAAATCAAAGCTTTGTCTCTACCTCTCATATATCTTCCTGCTGATTTTGGAAAACACAACCTCAGTCGACAATGAACTTCTGGTGAAATTACTGAATAGATAAACAGATTAATGAGTGAATGAATTTCTAAGCCACATAAATTAAATTTCTGGATGGTTCAACCATGTTAGAAACAACTATTATACAGATTTCTGTGAAAGAAGTACGCTCTTATTACTCTCAAGTTTTTTTTCCTATTTGCTGTTTGATCATCACAGACGCAGACATATTCCAACATGTGAGATGTTTTGGAAGATTAACCGAAACCAAGATGAAATTTACCAGGGATCATATATAAAGTTAGCCACCTTGGTTTTTATTTTTAACACCCTCCTGAGTACAGAAGTATAAAATGGAAATAATAAGATGTAGAATCAGAGTGAAAACAGACTATCAGACAATCATGCAATCTATCCATAAGGAAAATTAAGCACAGTGAGATTTCAAGACTTGCCTAAAGTCTTGGCAAAGATTGTTCAGAACCAAAATCCATTTGAAGAATCTTACATTTAAATGTATTTAACCTGAGGTTTCCCTGGCAGTCCAGTGGTTGGGACTTCACCTTCTAATGGAGGGGGTATGGGCTTGATCCCTGGTGGGGTAACAAAGATTCCACATACCTTGAGGCCAAAAAATCAAAGCATAAAACACAAGTAATCTTGTAACAAATAACTAAAGACTTAAAAATTATTTTTTAAAAGATGAACTTAACCTCACAAACAGAAAAACCTCATGGAGACTAGTCAGAAGAGGTTTAGTGGGAACTTGTGAAAAGTGATGTCATTGGTTTAGTTTCTCAGTCTCTGTTTCCATGAGGCCCTTATGGACTGCTTTCTGGACTTCCCAAGTGGCACAGTTGATAAAGAATCTTCCTGCCAATGCAGGAAACACAAGAGATGCGAGTCCAATCCCTGGATCGGGAAGATCCTCTGGAGGAGGAAATGGCAACCAGCTCTAGTATTCTCGCTCAGGAAATCCCACACACAGAGGAGCCTGATGGGCTACTGTCCATGGGGTAGCAAAGAGTTTGACATGACTGAGCACTCATATACACCCTGCTTCTAGAACCTCCTTTATGCCCTCTGCAGCCTGGTTTCCCTGCTCACTCACAGCCATCTGAAAAGACAGAGTCACTTTCAAGTCTCCATGACCTTTTAAAGGCTCCTCACAGCTAAGTGATCTGGGTAGGATCTCTTAGGTCTAGTTAAGACCAGAGCCCACTTGTGGCCCATTCCTGGGGCAGGGAGTAGAGCTCTCCCTTGTGGAGCTGGCAGAGGCTGATTCTCTAAAAGGAAGGTAATGTTGAGAGGATGAGACCAGCCACTCTAGTGACCCCCAGATGGCACAAGCAGGTCAGACCCTGACTGTCTGACTCCAGGCCAGCCTTCCATCGAAGACTGGAAGGCTTGGGTGAACTCAAACACAACTGCAGGGAAAAGTGAGGTGTCTTCTGAGGGTGAAGGCAATCATAAGCCAAAATAAAGGCGAGAACTTTGCTCTATTGTTCCCTGGCCAGGTAACACCCAAAGGTGCATGCTGATGCATTTTAAGAATAATCCAGAGACAGTTTAGAGCACTGCCAGACAAGGGTGACATTGATGGTGAAGAGATCCAATATTATGTTATCAAAGACATGATTGGAGGATTCAGCATATTAGCCTGGAGAAAAAGGCTTAAAAGAGATGTGATTCTTTTTGTCCAAATATTTGAAGGGCTGGTTTTGTTCTTTAAAGAATTCTGTGTTTGCATACATCTGCAGAGGTTCAGAAGTAGTACCAAAGGGGAAAAACTAAAAGGAGGTAGTGTGTGTGTGTGTGCTCAGTCCCTCAGTCAGACTTTGGCTTAAAATTGGGGCCAACATTCTTTCTAATAGAATTATCTAAAAATAGATTGCCCTGTCATGTTCAAGAAGTGATGGTATGATCACTTGTAAGGACAAGTACGTTTATTTTTGTTTTTTTAAGAACTGATTATTTAGAGTCTAGGTCTTCCCAAGTGGCTCAGTGGTAAAGAATCTGCTTGCCAATGTAGGAAACATGGGTTTGATCCCTGGGTCAGGAATATCTTCTGGAGGAGGAAATAGCAACCCACTCTAGTATTATTGCCTGGAAAATCCCATGGACAGTGGAGCCTGGTGGACTACAGTCCATGGGGTCGCAAAGAGTCGAACATGACTTATTAAAGAACAAACGGAAAAAAGGAAAGCTGTAGAAGTAATATATGAGTTAAGAGAGCTCTAAAGTCCATTCCAATCATGGAATTCCATAACGCTGTTGCAGGTGCATCTGGTTGTCTAGCTTGACTGCTGTCGCAAGAGTGAAGGCCGCTGTGTGTGGTCAATTGGATTAAAGATATCAGCAGATGCCGTGTGGCTCCCTCTGAAACATCAGAAGGCTGCCCTGATCTCACACTGGATTTCTTCTATCCTGGACCTTCTCAGGTCTGGTTGTGACAAGGCTCCTTCAGTTAAGATGCTCTGGATCATTCAAACCTCCCTACCATCTGCAGGAATGGCCAGCAGGATGGGGTTGAATACCCAAGCTATGAAATTCACCTTGATAAGGTTCTTTAGACATAGCTTATTTGGTTGCAAGCTTATTCACTGAAAGGACTGATGCTGAATACTTGGCCAATACTTTGGCCACCTGATGCAAAGAGCTGACTCATTTGAAAAGACCCTGATGCTAGGAAAGATTGAAGGCAGGAGGAGAAGGGGACAACAGAGGATAAGATGGTTGGATGGCATCACTGACTCAATGGACATGAGTTTGAGTAAACTCCAGGAGTTGGTGATGGACAGGGAGGCCTGGCATGCTGTACTCCATGGGGTTGCAAAGACTGAGTGAACCGAACTGAAATATTTGGTTGCAAAGATCAGTAGCCTTTCAAGGTAGCTCAGATTTAACAAAGAATAAGATAAATGTATCAAGGGATGCATTTTAAGGATATGAGGAGGTTTTGAAGAAACCTTGTGGTTTGAAGAGCCTTGTGGGCTACAGTCCATGTAGCCAGTTGCAAAGAACTGGACACAACTCTGTCTTGGGCTTCCCTGGTGGCTCAGACAGTCTGCCTGCAGTGTGGGAGACCAAGGTTCTATCTCTGGGTCAGGATGATCCCCTGGAGAAGGAAATGGTAACCCACTCCAGTATTCTTGACTGGAAAATCCCATGGACAGAGCAGCCTGACAGGCTGCAGTCCATGGGGTATCAAAGAGTCAGACCCGACTGAGCAACTTTCACTGAATATCCAGCTTTGATTTGTGTGCTTGCTCAGTCTCTCAGTCATGTCCGACTCTTTGTGACCCCATGGACTGTAGCCCACCAGTCTCCTCTGTCCGTGGAATTTTCCAGGCAAGAATTCAGGAGTGGGTTGTCATTTCCTCCTCCAGGGGATCTTTCTGACCTCAGTTCAGATCAGTTCAGTCACTCAGTCATATCTGACTCTTTGCGCCCCCATAAATCACTGCATGCCAGGCCCCCCTGTCCATCACCAACTCCTGGAGTTCACCCAAACTCACGTGCATTGAGTCGGTGATGCCATCCAGCCATTTCATCCTCTGTCGTCCCCTTCTCCTCCTGCCTTCAATCTTTCCCAGCATCAGGGTCTTTTCCAATGAGTCAACTCTTCCCATAAGGTGGCCAAAGTACTGGAGTTTCAGCCTCAGCATCAGTCCTTCCAAGGAACACCCAGGACTGATCTCCTTTAGGATGAACTGGTTGGATCTCCTTGCAGTCCAAGGGACTCTCAAGAGTCTTCTCCAACACCACAGTTCAAAAGCATCAATTCTTTGGCTCTCAGCTTTCTTTATAGTCCAAATCTCACACCGATACATGACCACTGGAAAAACCATAGCCTTGACTAGACGGATCTTTGTTGGCAAAGCAATGTCTCTGCTTTTCAATATGGTATCTAGGTTGGTCATAACTTTCCTTCCAAGGAGTAAGCGTCTTTTAATTTCATGGCTGCAATCACCATCTGCAGTGATTTTGGAGCCCAAAAAAATAAAGTCTGACACTGTTTCCACTGTTTCCCCATCTATCTCCCATGAAGTGGTGGGACCGGATGCCATGATCTTAGTTTTCTGAATGTTGAGCTTTAAGCCAACTTTTTCACTCTCCTCTTTCACCTTCATCAAGAGGCTTTTTACTTCCTCTTCACTTTCTGCCATAAGGGTGGTGTCATCTGCATATCTGAGGTTATTGATATTTCTCCTGGCAATCTTGATTCCAGCTTGTGCTCCTTCCAGCCCAGCGTTTCTCATGATGTACTCTGCATATAAGTTAAATAAGCAGGGTGACAATATACAGCCTTGACGTACTCCTTTTCCTATTTGGAACGAGTCTGTTGTTCCATGTCCAGTTCCTGACCTAGGAAAGATCAAACCTACATCTCTCGCATCTCCTGCATTGCAGGCAGATTCTTTAGCACTGAGCCACCAGGGAACTCTTTCTAACTCACTCACTCATTAGTACAGGTAACACATAATTATTGAGAGTTTAATTGTGAGCATAGCTGTCCACTAGAAACAAGGAGATATGATCTATGTTTTATATCCTCAGGCAGCTTGCAGTCTATCGGGGAAACCAAGACACACACCCTTAAGCAAATAAATACAATTTAAGGTAGTTCCTATTATCTCAGAGCTATGTGGATTTTAATTAATCTCATGCTAAAAGGAATCAGATTCAACTCATTCATTGTGGTGCTAAGGAGAATCCAGCATCTCCATTCAGCACTGAGAATCCCTATCTCTCTGAATCACTGAACTGCAGAACTTGATGTCTTCTGCAATTTATTATGCTGAGTCCAATCAACGTGCAGAATAAAGATGGAGCTCCATGGATAAACAAGGTCCTACTGTACAGCACAGGGAACTACATTCAACATTCTATGATAAACTATAGTGGAAAAGAATATGAAAAGAATATGTATGTATAATTGTGTATCATTACATATATATATGAATCACTTTGCTGTATAGCAGAAATTAACATAATGTAAATCAACTATGCTACTGCTAAATTGCTAAGTCGCTTCAGTCGTGTCCGACTCTGTGCGACCCCATAGACGGCAGCCCACCAGGCTCCCCCATCCCTGGGATTCTCCAGGCAAGAACACTGGAGTGGGTTGCCATTTCCTTCTCCAATGCATGAAAGTGAAAAGTGAAAGTGAAGTCACTCAGTCGTGTCTGACTCTTAGCGACCTCATGGACTGCAGCCTACCAGGCTCCTCCATCCAGGGGATTTTCCAGGCAAGAGTACTGGAGTGGCGTGCCATTGCCTTCTCTGAAAAAAATCAACTATACTTCAATAAAATTTTTAAAACATGTTTTTGATTTTTAGCCATTGTTTAATGACTGAAATTCTAACATCAGAAAAATAATATGTATTTCACTTCTGGAATGCTCTTACCAAAGGAAATAGCTCTAATTGAACATATTGTTTATTTTTTCCACAAAATGTGTAATTTTCAGTGAACTATTACTTAGAATCAGCTGTAGCTATTAAGACTCATTACTTGTGTCAGACAGAAATAAGAGAACTCAATTTTTCATAGTATTACAAAAGTTCTCTCCATATTGGAAATTTTTCCTATCAGATTATTTTATCACAGATGAAGATGTAAATTAGTATCAGAAGGAACACAATCTGCAGTACTTGATGAGAGATCAATTTTAGGAAAATAATATGAAAATCCCACAGATTTCCGTTCCTTTAAATAAATTAAGAGACATACCTATGTATGGAAAGGAATGTCACACACATTTCATAGAAAATAAAGATGGCCAAATCTTCCCCTAGGAAAAGCTGTTTTTGAAAAGGGTATTTGAAGATAAAGGGCTTCCCTGGTGGCTCAGAAGTAAAGAATCTGCCTGCAATGCAGGAGGTCTCTGCAGGAGACGTGGGTTCAGTCCCTGGGTCAGGAGGATCCCCTGTTGAAGGAAATGGCAACCCATTCCAGTATTTTTGCCTGGAAAATTCCATGGCCAGAGAAGCCTGGCGGGCTATGGTCCATGGAGTCGCAAAAGAGTTGAACATGACTTAGTGACTAAACAAAGACAAAAACAAAACAAAAAAGATCAAGACCTCTGCCCAACTCCAAAGTAAAGTCCCCTGCTTTCTTCTCTGAATCTTCTACTTTTTACATAATAAAATCTTAGGGACTTTCATGGTGGTCTAGTGGCTAAGACTCTGAGCTCCCACTGCAGGGGGCCCAGGTTGCATCCCTTGTCAGGGAAGATCCCTCATGCCTCTATGAGGAAGGAAGATCCCACATTCCATGCCCAAGACTCAGTGCAGCCAAAGAAACAAATAATAAAATCTTCCTTTGAGTTAATAAAAAAAAGGAAAATAAGTGTAATGTTGCAAAATCTTGATTGAACCTGTTGAATTTGGGCAATAGGTATATGTGTGGGTATATGTTAAGTCACTTCAGTAGTGTCCAACTCTTTGTGACCCTACAGAATGTAGCCGGCCAGGTTCCTCTGTCCATGGGGTTCTCCTGGCAAGAATACTGGGGTGGTTGCCATGCGCTCTTCCAAGGGATCTTCCTGACTCAGTGATCCAGCCCACATCTCTTATGTATTCTGCACTGGCAGGCTGGTTCTGTACCACTAGTGCCACATGGGAAGCCCCATAAGTATATGGGGCACACTCAGTATGCCACGTGAGTGTGTGTGAAATTTTGAGAGAGAGAGAGAAAAATTCCTTTTACCTAGTAAGACTGGCACCTTCCCATTCTCTAACTGCTCTTTCTTTATCCAGGCAGTTGCTAACAGTAGCAATGCTTACCACTTTGCTATTCACATTCATCTTCATTTTTTTCATATATTGTTTATTAATCCTTCCTTAGTTTGTGTATTTCTTAGTGTTGAATAGTTTATTTTATTTTATTCATTTATTTGGCCACACTGCGTGACTTGTGGGATCTTAGTTTCCTGAGCAGAGAATCCACCCCACAACTCCTGCGGGGGAAGTCCAGTCTTAACCTCTGGATCTCCAGGGAGTCCATCACCTTCATTTTTCACCCCAGGGATTTCTCTTACATTCTTGGAATTCAAATGATAACTTTAAAAGGTGTTATACGTTTTCAGTATTTCTAGGTGTTTCTTAGGAAGAGAGATTTCAGGTAGTCCAACCCACCTTACTTTTGGAAATGGAAGTTTCAGCTGTGCTTTTGAAATAGTTTTAATTGAATTGTAATATACAGGGTTATATTTAATATACAGGACTATAGACTAATATACAGTCTATAAAGTGACTATCTTCTTATCAAATATTAGTTCACACATGATTGGTGCTCAAACAATATAAATGAATGATAGCAACACCTATCCTCACTCTTACCAAGAAAAAAAGATAAATCAAAGTAAATTTCCTATTTTAATAATTTTTGCATAAAAAGCTAACAGTTTTGTTTTGGTTTTTTTCTTTGGTATTACAAAATACTTTGCTCTAAATTTTACCTCAAGAACCATGAGTGAAGAGTGCTTAGCTAAGTCAAGAGGACAGTATCACCTTAAAGTATAGAGTACAAGAGGTTGCAAAGCATTACCACGTGGAACCCTCACAGCAACCTCACAACAAAGCAGGTATTGCCGTCCTGCATTTACAGATGGCAAGACTGACACCCAAGAGGGTGAAGAAATGTAATAAGCCTTGCACACTAAGTGCAGGGACCAGAATTTGAACTCTTGGGGTTACACACCCCATAGCATTCATCCTCCAAAAGGTGAGGCTGTCTTCTCATAATGGCCATTAGTGTATTCACTTTCAAGGTATAAAGCAGCTAAGCCTTCAAAGGAAAAAAAAAAAGAAGTATCAATAGCTTCTAAATCCAAAGAAGGGAGTGGACTCTGTTTTAGACAAAAAAAAAAAAAGTGGTAGTTGGTGCACAGATTAAATCTGAAAGGGAAAAAGTCATCTTCTCCAGGTTTAGGGAGGTAGTCAGATATCTGTATCGCCTCCTGTGCTCGTAGGACACATACGGAGCATCCTTCAGACAAATAGCAACACTCCTAACGGGAGCTCCTCTGTGGCTGGCTGCCCTGTCGTTTGTCTGTTTTGTCATTTTTATCCAAACAGTTAAATCTGGGGCCGTAGATATTAGTGGCTGGGTCAAAAAGACAGTTTTGGTATGAACTATTTATACTTAATTGGCCTCTGTGTCTGTCTGTGTAGTTTTGCCAAGCATTTTAATAGTTTTCATTGAGTATTCTTTATTCTTTTTTTGGGAAAAAAAGTTATTCAGGGTGGGGAAGGGGAGAGGACAAGGCATGAAATGCTGTCTTCCCTAAAGACTTTGGGCACTCTTCCCAAATCAGAGGGCAGAGGGAACACTGACCTCTGACTTGCAAATAATTTGAGATATTTGTCTTGTAGTTCACCACTGTTATTCTTTGCTTTTAGACTCTCTGATTTAAATTCCAGTGTAGTATTGATATGGTAGAATAATTGTGTGGTTTTTTATTTGCAATTTAATTTTTTAGCACGCTTATTTGAATAATTCTCAGCCAATATTTCAAAAAGTCTTGAGTTTTATGTTTATAAAGTAAAATACAGCTATTGTCAAAAAATATAAAGAAACAAAACCATTCATATCACATGATACCAAAAAAACCAGTTTATTAAATTTAAGGTGTCTCATCTCTGTTCAAAACCCTCAAATGAATTTTCATTCAGAATAAAAGCCAAAGTTTATTGATTTTTTTTTGATTGATAGACTTAATTTCTTTGTCCATAGTCACATAGCTGGCAAGTGGCAGAGTCAGACTTCAAACGGCAGCCCTGAGTTTCTGCACTTGGTTATCAAGTTTTTGTTGTTGTTTAGTCACTAAGTCATGTCTGGCTCATTGCAGCCCATGGACTACAGCACATCAGTCTCCTCTGTCCTCCACCGTCTCCCAGAGTCTGCTCCAATTCACGTCAATTAAGTCAGTGATGGTATCTAACCATTTCATCTTCTGCCACGCCCTTCTCCTTTTGCCTTCAATCTTTCTCAGCATCAGGGTCTTTTCTAATGACTTGGCTCTTAGCATCAGGTGGCCAAAATACTGGAGCTTCAGCTTCAGCAAAGCCCTTCCAGTGAATATTCAGGGTTGATTTCCTTTAGGATTGATTAGTTTGATCCCTTGCAGTCCAAGGGACTCTCGAGTCCTCTCCAGCACCACAATTCAAAAGCATCACTTCTTCGGTGCTTGGCCTTCTTTATGGTTCAACTCTCACATCCATACACGACCACTGGAAAAGCCATAGTTTTGGTTGTATGGACCTTTGTCAGCAAATGACGTCTCTCCTTTTTAATAGGCTGTCTGGGTTTGTCATAGCTTTCCTTCCAAGGAGCAAGCGTTTTTTAATTTCAAGGCTGCAGTCAAGCTTTACTGCTTCTCAGATATATATTTGATAGATAAGTTCTTTTGTATTTTATGCTCAAGTCATTCTAGACAATCACATAATTTGCAATATTTTTCCTCTTTTTCAAATATTTTTATTTTATCGTA
This sequence comes from Bos mutus, assembly GCF_027580195.1. NCBI lineage: Eukaryota > Metazoa > Chordata > Mammalia > Artiodactyla > Bovidae > Bos > Bos mutus. Next base: position 38,198,696 of record NC_091644.1, read on the forward strand.
TTATTTTTTCTGTATGCCTTCTAATGGAAACTTCTAGGAAAATGTTTAATAGCAGTTATAGTAATAAACATCCTTATTCATTTTTTAACAGTCATGTCTTTATTATTTTATTCTTAACCGTGATATTAGGTATATGTTTATTAATTGCTTTTACTGGGAATAAATGTTGAATTTTAACAAACGCCTTTTTAGTATCTGTTGAGATTTTTTTCTCAAACCTTTTTGTGCGATAAATTATATTATTATTTTCTTCACATTGAAGCATTCCTGGAATAAAATCTCCTTGGTATGATATATTATTCTTCTAATATATTTCTGGATTTGATTTGCTAAAACATTGTAAAGCTTTTTATCTCTATTTATAAATGATATTGGTGTGTAGCTGCTGTTTTTGTTCTGGGTTCCCCAGGTTTGGTAACAAGATTACACAAATTTATAAATTGACTTGGAAAGCTTTATCTATTTTGCTGTTTTCTGCAATGATTTATTTAGTATGGGAATTATTTCTTTTTGTAAGTTTGAAAAAAGCCACCCATAAACTATATATCCATTTGAGCCTTTTGATTTTGTTGAAGATAGTTCATCAACAACTTGTTTCATACCTTCTATAGCTACTGATTTACTAGGATATTTTCTTTCTATTGATTTAATTTATATTTTATTAAAAAATTCATCTATATGCTGCCTATAAGAGGCGCACTAACTCATAAAAATTAAAAGATTGGGCAAATCATTAGGTCAACACAAAACAAAAAGAAAATAAATATCACAAAATTAATATCAAATTAAAATTCAAAGGTGGGAGAATTCATGGGCCACAGGAGGTAATATTTTGTTGATGAAGAACATCACCTTCTGGAATGAAATAGCTAACAGGCATACATTTTTTAAGTCCTAAGTAACATAGCCATGACATATGGAATACAGAACTTATTCAAAGTCTAAGTATTAATTGACAGAAAAAAGTGACAGGAAATTTTAAGACATCTTGTTGTTAGTTCAATTGCTAAATTGTGTCTGACTCTTTGCAACCCCCTGGATTGTAGCATGCCAGGCTTCCTTGTCCTTCACAATCTCCTGGAGTTTGCTCAGATTCATGTTTATGGAGTCGGTAATGTTATCTAACCATTTCATCCTCTGTCACCCTCTTCTTCTTTTGCCTTCAATCTTTCCCAGCATAAGAGTCTTTTCCAATGAGTTGGCTCTTCACATCAAGTGGCCAAAATATTAGTGCTTCAGTTTCAGCCTCACACATTTTACTCATTTTTTAAAAAATCAAGTGGCAAAACGTGAATGAGCATAAGGAGGTTGAATATGTTTCCCATGTCTTCCATTAGGGTTAGAGTTAGCCTTAGGGTTAGTAGACTGACTGAGCAGCCCTGTCTCCTAGGGCCCAGCAAGCATGCACCTCACACAACTCACATGTACCAACCTGGGCTCCTCTGCCTGCTTCCCTAACTTGTTGACCCCATGGGGTACATGAGGACTTCATCCCCAGTCCCGCTAACAGATGGTTTCCTCCTTGAGCCCCACCCAGAGTCCCTCATCACCATCAGCCTCCCCTCCTCCCAAAGCAGTTTCCAGCCTTTTCTCTGGGAACGGAAATCTCTCAACATTACGGGGAGAGGGCTAGGAAGGCAAGAGTTGGAAGGGCAGTTTGCAGACTTCCTGAAAGAAGCAAAACCCACTCATAGGGGACCAGAGGCTCCTTTTTCCGACTGGTAGGGTTTTGGGGTTACTGACCCAGAGCGTGAAGTGGGAGCATGAGACAAAGTAACCATCATCCTACCTTGTCTGAAAGTCACTGGACTCAGTGTCAGAAAATGAGGCAGGGTAGCTCTTCTTTTTAAATCAATTTTATCTCATTTTCAATAGAAATCCCTCCTAATTTCCCCAACACAAGATGAAGATGGTGACTGAAAGCTACAAGATCGTTTCCCCTCCAACTAAGTTAATGAGGACTTGGGAAAAGCAGTAGAAAGACCGGAAGGGTGGTCAAGAACCTTCTCCCTTCCCACCATCAAGGCCTCTTGAAAGTGAAAGTATTAGCTGCTCAGTCACATCCGGACTCTTTATGACACCATGATTATAGCCTACCAGGCTCCTCTGTTCATGGGATTCTTCAGGCAAGAATACTGGAATGAACTGTCATTCCCTTCACCGAGGGATCTTCTCGACCCAGGGATCAAAGTTAGGTCTCCTACATTACAGTCAGATTCTTTACCATCTGAGCCACTATCTAAGCCCTCAAGGCCTCTTACTGGATTCGCAAAAGCTTCAGCAGTGACCAGGGCAGCCAATACTGGAATAGCCTAGCATTCTGCTATGGAGGATTATGCTGAGAAAAAAATCTCTACTGCCTTCCAAGATGAGGAGTTCAAGGTGGAGTAAGAAGGGAAAGAACAGAAAGGGAGAAAGCATATGAGTACAGTAATTAACACAGGATGGTATCATCCTTCCAGTTGACTATTTCAAGGCTGTGGTCCAAACTGCAGGAAAAGTGGGAATTAATTTTAATCCAGTAGACGATCTTCCTAGGATTTTCTTATTTACAGTAAGCAGGTGTGTTACACAAGTGAAGTGAAGTGAAAGTCGTTCAGTCATGTCCAACTCTTCGAGACCCCATGGACTGTAGCCTACCAGGCTTCTCTGTCCATGGGATTCTCCAGGCAAGAGTACTGGAGTGGGTTGTTATTTCCATTTCCAGGTGTTACATAAGGGCCTGACTTAATACGTCTCCTTTAGGAATTGGGCTTTCTGAATCCTTTCACTAAAGTACCACTATTACGATGAAAGACTTAGCAGATAGGTGTGCCATGCCCAGCATTGCAGTGATCTGCCTAGAACTAGTGAAGGTTTTGGAGAATCCCACCCCAGCTTGCATGGAGGTCTGGCTCTAATATCTGCTTGGAAGTTTGGGGGACAGTGTTAGTTGAGCTGGAAAGACTAAGTTCTTGGAGACTGAACCCCATGGCCTTGACATGTGGCTATATTTGGTGCCTGTGAAACTACCCTGATGCCCAGGCAACATGAGAGCTTCCCGGGATCAGTGGTGCATCACACCTGCCATGGTGGATATGCCACTTCCTCCTCCCACCTGTCTCAGCCTCCAGGTGGATTGGTTTTCCCAGGACCTCGCTACTCCCAGGACTTACTAGGTGAGATTTTATTCCTCTGAGTCTGCTAGGTACAGGAGCTCCTGTTCTCAGAGCTCTTGTAATTTGGATCATATCTATGATTCTGGAACTGATGGCCCAAAGATGATCTTTTATAAGAGACATATGTATATATATTTCTATATTCCTCTAGCACGAGATTGTGTGTGTTCCCAAGCATGAATGTAAAACTACCTCCTTTCTGAAGGCTAGCTGGTGATGGAGTATCACCATACCTGTTTTCACAGACCACCCCACTCATTGGGTGTTGTTCTTATAAAGCCCAGACTCCAGTGATTGGTGGATACTAATGAGTCCCAAATGGTAACAAATCTACCTGCAAAGCGGGAGACCCAGGTTCAACCCCTAGGTGGGGAAGATCCCTGGAGAAGGAAATGGCAACCAACTCCAGTATTCTTGTCTGGAAAATCCCATGGATAGAGGAGCCTGGCAGGATACAGTCCATGGGATCACAAAGAGTTGGATATGACTAAGCAATTAACACTTTTCACACATTATGAGTCCCCTTAATAGTAGCAACCCAGATTTCATAGGCTCTGATCCCCGCCTAGCATACTGAGCACAGCATGTCAGTCTCCTGCTCCTGTTTAGAAGGATCTGTGTCTTACACGTGCTAACAGTCTTGTCCTGTTCCACTGACTCCCCCACCCCCACCCCACTGCTGATGGCCACAGTCTGCATCCCCAACAAAGAACATGCAGGTCCTTCCTCAAGTACCCAGACCCCCTTGGAAGTGGAGGAGCTCTCTCCTCTACCCTGTGTGACTCTATTTTTATTATTATAACTCAGTTCAGTTCAGTTCAGTCAGTCAGTTGTGTCTGACTCTTCGTGACCCCATGAATTGCAGCACGCCAGGTCCCCCTGTCCATCACCAACTCCCAGAGTTCACTCAGACTCACGTCCATCAAGACAGTGATGCCATCTAGCTATCTCATCCTCTGTCATCCCCTTCTCCTCTTGCCCCCAATCCCTCCCAGCATCAGAGTCTTTTCCAATGAGTCAACTCTTCCCATGAGGTGGCCAAAGTACTGGAGTTTCAGCCTCAGCATCATTCCTTCCAAAGAAATCCCAGGGCTGATCTCCTTCAGAATGGACTGGTTGGATCTCCTGGCAGTCCAAGGGACTCTCAAGAGTCTTCTCCAACACCACAGTTCAAAAGCATCAATTCTTTGGCGCTCAGCCTTCTTCACAGTCCAACTCTCACATCCATACATGACCACTGGAAAAACTACGGCCTTGACTAGCCGGACCTTTGTTGGCAAAGTAATGTCTCTGCTTTTGAATATGCTATCTAGGTTGGTCATAACTTTCCTTCCAAGAAGTAAGCGTCTTTTAATTTCATGGCTGCAGTCACCATCTGCAGTGATTTTGGAGCCCAGAAAAATAAAGTCTGACACTGTTTCCCCATCTATTTGCCATGAAGTGATGGGACCGGATGCCATGATCTTAGTTTTCTGAATGTTGAAGCTTTAAGCCAACTTTTTCACTCTCCACTTTCACTTTCATCAAGAGGCTTTTTACTTCCTCTTCACTTTCTGCCATAAGGGTGGTGTCATCTGCATATCTGAGGTTATTGATATTTCTCCCGGCAATCTTGATTCCAGCTTGTGTTTCTTCCAGTCCAGCGTTTTCTCATGATGTAATCTGCATAGAAGTTAAATAAGCAGGGTGACAATATACAGCCTTGACGAACTCCTTTTCCTATTTGGAACCAGTCTGTTGTTCCATGTCCAGTTCTAACTGTTGCTTCCTGACCTGCATACAGATTCTCAAGAGGCAGGTCAGGTTATTATTATAACTACTACTCTCTATTATTCATTATTCCTCTGGCTGAGGGAGAAGGGGAGAACTCTAGTTATGTGAAATCTGAATTTCAGTTCTTACCTTCTCCACCAATCTCTGTTCTGTAAACGTGTATGCACCTCTTCCTTCTGTCTACCTGTCTGCTTCTCACTCCAGAACAGCAAGCACAAGTGGGTCTGCTGGACACCTGTGACCCAGTTACCTTGCAGGTCACACAAGGCTCACCTCTACTAACCACTGAGCAAACCATTTCCCAAAGGGATCATTGCCATGCAGTGCAGAAACAGTCTCTCTGCCGCGGGTGACCCCACAGAAGGGGAGGACCCCTCTACACACAAGAACTGTCTATCAGAGTCAGCAAATGAAGGGGGCGGATGAACTTTCGTGTTGATGAAACCCAGCCACCTGGCAGAGAGTCCCCACGTGAGGATAGTGGGTCTGCTTGACCAGGGAAGACCAGCTACGACTCATAGCAAGAGTGGATCAGACTGGCCTCCCATCCACGCATTCCATCAGCAATCCATGAGCAACCCTGCCAGTGACCACGGCCCCATCACATCTCCATTTAGCAAGGCTTTTGGTAGGACACACAGACCAAGAGGGACAGCCGCTCAGGCCCCCTGGGAGGGTGGACCACTGCAATGGCAGCCAGGTGGCATGGACACTGGGTAACAGGTGGTGTGGTGATGAGCTCCATGGGCAGACAAGTGGGAGTCTTCTGGAGCAAAGGACAGGAAGGAAGATAGTAAAGGCTGGTGGGCTGAACCTCTTCTCACCATCATCTCTTCCTTGGGAGACCTGCCAAAGAAAGCAGAAAGAGAAAGACATTTCCTCTGAGTTCTCTAAAGTGAATGTTCTTCAGAAAACAGAATAGCTGAGGCTGGTTAAAATGGATTAACTGTCTGATGTCTATCCAGAGAGGTGTCTATCAACAGATATGAAATGGAAAGTTGAAACCATGGGGCCAATTAATATTTATGACCAGTTGAATTAGGCAGAGGGGAAAATGCAACAAGGGAAAGGTTTACATGCTATAGATACTGCAGAATGGATTTGTTTGGGTAAGGCTCCTGTTTTGATCACTGTTTTTGGCTATCTTATAGAACAGGAATATAGGATAGAGAAATAAAATCTATATCTAGAAGATGCTAACTCTATGCACAAAAGTGTTGTTGGTGCCTATTTTTGTGGACTATTCCATCTTAAAAATAAGTATGATTTTATACAGCCAGTTGTGGTAGAAAAGGAACTCTGAAGGGTGAGCAAGTTTCCTACCAAAAAATCCAAACTACAGTTAAGACATGGAAAGAATTACAGATTTTACTCCTTTCAATGAAAGGAAAGTTACAAGCAGGAGAGAAATTACAGAAGGAGCAAGTTCTGAGACAAGAACTCTAATTACAGCAGGGAAAGATGAGCCCACTTCGGGAAATTCCTAAAAGGTTAACTAGGAAATCTGAAGGTCAAAATCATATTGTGATGAGAATAAATAGAGAAGAAGGGTTTGCAAGGAGCTAAGCTGGGTAATCACGAAGGAAAGAACAAGGACAAAGAAGGAAACCTGAAGACCCCAGTACATAAAAGAAACTCAGCCAGTAAGAGATGCTGAACATAGTCCACAAATACTCAGAAGATGTGGAAACATAAGTTAGAAGCCAAAATTCAGCATTATCATGCAAAAGAACAATGGAACTAAAATGCATGAACAAAATGCAAGAACAAAAATGCATGACTTTGTAGAAAGAAACTCATAGAGAACAGACAGGTGGTTGCCAAGAGAGAAGGTGGGTCGGAGAGAGATGGACTGGGAGTTTTGGATTAGTAGATGCAAACTATTATACACGTGATGGATAAACAACAAAGACCTACTCCATAGCACAATATCCTGTCAATATCCTATGATAAATCATAATGGAAACAAATATGAAGAAGAATGAATCACTTTGCTGTACACCAGAAATTAACACTGTCGATCAACTATACTTCAAGAATAAATTTTAAAATAAATGACATCACACATAATACTGCTTTTCTTAGGTAGCTTGGTCTGCAGAGAAAAGGCTGATAGTTAACCCCATCTCAAGGATTTTCGGGAGAAGGCAATGGCAACCCACTCCAGTACTCCTGCCTGGAAAATCCCATGGATGGAGGAGCCTGGTGGGCTGCAGTCCATGGGGTCGCGACTGAGCGACTTCACTTTCACTTTCCACTTTCATGTATTGGAGAAGGAAATGGCAACCCACTCCAGTGTTCTTGCCCAGAGAATCCCAGGGACGGTGGAGCCTGGTGGGCTGCTGTCGATGGGGTCGCACAGAGTCGGACATGACTGAAGCGACTTAGCAGCAGCAAGGATTTTCAGTCCATTTAAGTAGGAGCCCCACAAATAGGAGACACAGCCATGATTATTGACCATTGTTATCTTTCAAGAAAAAGCAAGCTGTTGTCCTGTATTAGAGTTTGTTAGCATTCCCCAACACAGATTACAAAATACTTGGAAGAATTCTCCTGAAGACATTGGGCAATGCTAGCAAACACGTGCAGGTAAGTGTTGCCAGTCTGATTGCTCTGGACCAGGAAACGCTTCTCAGCAGATGGTGGCATGATTTCTTTTTCAAAGATGAAAACATGGATATTACTGTCACTAGATCAGAGCAGGAAGAGAGCAGCTGGGCTGACGAGACCAACAGATACTGCAACTCCTGACAGAAGAAATAGAAACCTATCTAGCAACACACATTTTTGTTTGTTTGTTTTTTGCAACACACATTTACTGAGCATCAGAGTGTGATAGGAACCAGGAACAATGGTACCATAATAGCTGATGAAGGATTTCAAAAGTATGTCTTCCATTAATTCACATATTTTCAAGCGGGGGATGCTGTTAGCCCTCTTCGTTCATAGGCAAAATTAAGATTCAGAGAGGTTAATTGAATTGGAGATCTCCTGATTTCTAGCTTGAGAGCCTTGCTGTGTACTGTCGTGGTTTAAATCCCGGTCACATCACTTCTTAGCGAAGTTAGCTGAAGAAATTTTTTAGCCTCTGTATTGTCAGTAGTGAATGGAAAAACTAATCCCTACCGCCTAAGATGGTTGTAGGGATTCAATGAGAGAATGTATATAAGAATGCCAGATGTGATGCCTGGTACATAGTAGGTCCTCAGGAAAGGTTGGTGTTTCTCCCTTCTCTTTCCTAATGCACAGTGGTGGATGGAGCTGGCTGTCCACCCTGGATGGCACAGCAAGCAGACACAGCACAGAGTGATGCTCCAGGGAGATGCAAGGTGATCCGCCAACCACGGACCATGCTCTGAGGTTCAGGAGGAGTCCCTAGGCTCGGTGGGGAGGTGCTGTGTAGGTCTGCGAGTGCAAGGACAGGGACAGAACCTCCAAGGAGGAAAGGGATTGACATGGCTGGAGAGGTGGGCAAAGGTTGAGCAAGCAGAGAGTAAAGGCATCGAAGCTGGAAGATGGGAGCCATGTGTGAAGGATCTGGAGCTGCTAACCAGTTTCCTGAACAGTGAGCTAAGTTTGGGGAGGAGAGGTGGCAGGGGCTCCCACGTGAGCAACTTCCACATTCAAAGATTGTTTACTTGATCTCACAAGAGAAGGGGAACTAGCAAATGTCTATCGACTGTCTCATTTATAAAAATTAATCTGGTGCTGGTGTGTAGAATGAACTGTCTGGGAAGCATCAAAAAAACAAGGAATTTTTCTATTTTATCCACACATACAGCCCTTTTTATTACCAAATATATACAATTCGTTTAATCCTCTTAAATGACTTGGGCATTCATTTGACTTGTAATTGATTACAGAGATTTCAAACAGCTGTGTTTTTGCTTTTGTGCCATATTATGGTCATATCTAAAATTCATCTGATGTTAAATCAACAATAAAACTTTGAATTATATCATTGTGCCTATGGTAAAATAGAATCTACTTTAAGGCAATTCACTTTGTCATAAATTTTCCAGGAATGAAACTGGATAAAAAGCAGAGACTTGCTGCATATGACAATAATTAAATCTATACTCAACAAGTATAAAAGAATGACTGTAGGCATAGATGATTTAGAAGGAAAAAAAAAACAGACTTAAACATGTCTAGAAATCATACTAAAGTTTGATAGCCTTGATCCATTGAGATACGGGATTATGTTATACACTTGAGAAAGAAAAAAACAAAATCCAGTAAGTACCCAAATTATGAAATGAATTGTATTTTCAAAATACAGGCTGGAAGTCCAAGGTCAAGGTGTCAGCAGGTTGGGTTGCTCCCAGAGCCTGTCTCCTTGGCTTGCAGATGACTGCCTTCTTGATGGGTCTTCACCTAGCTCTTCCTCCAGGGCATGGGTACTGCTGCTGCCCCTCTCTCCTTCCTTTAAGGATGACCTATAGGATTAGGGCCTCACTCTTATGATCTTATTTGACATTCAGTCAGTTCAGCTGCTCAGTCATGTCCCACTCTTTGCAAACCCATGGACTGCAGCATTCCAGACTTCCCTGTCCATCACCAACACTTGGAGACTGCTCAAACTCATGTCCATTGAGTCAGTGATGCCATCCAACCATCTCATCATCTGTCGTCCCCTTCTCCTCCTGCCTTCAATCTTTCCCAGCATCAGGGTCTTTTCCAGTGAGTCAGTTCCTTGCATCAGGTGGCCAAAGTTTTGGAGCTTCAGCTTCAGCGTCAGTCCTTCCAAAGAATAGTCAGGACTGACTTCCTTTAGGATTGACTGGTTTGATCTCCTTGCAGTCTAAGGGACTCTCAAGAGTCTTCTCCAACACCATAGTTCCAAAGCATCAATTCTTCGGCTCAGTTTTCTTTATGGTCCAACTCTCACATCCATACATGACTACTGGGAAAACTATAGCTTTGACTAGACGGACCTTTGTTGGCAAAGTAATGTCTCTGCTTTTTAATCATCTCCTTAAAGTTCCATTTCCAAACAAAGTACTGGGTTTTAGAACGTCAATATATAAATGAGGAGGTGTGCATGAACCAGCCCATAATAGATGGCCTGAAGAAGTCGGGCTGCAGTAAAATTGTCCACCCAGATGAAGATCCAGCAGTGGGGCAGGAAGGATCAGCTAGCAATATTTACATGCTGGGGCTCGGCCACAGCCCAAGCTTAGGATCAAGGGCACTCGGGAGGGAATTTCAGAGTCCGGCTCCTGCAAGTGTAAATAAGCATTCCTCTGAATCCTGGGGGCTTACTTGGAAATGTTTTTCAGTGTCTCCAGTTTGGGGAAAAGGAACTGAGAGCTCCCTCTGCCCCCGGATCCCTGTTGCCCAAAAAGCATGTGATGGAAAACCCCACCTGTGCCAGGGACAGCCTCAGGGTGAGCGAGCTCCCTTGGCTGTGATATACATTGTGGTTGATGCCTGCACTGATGGGGCTTCTCCTTGGCGATTGGTATGATCTGGAGGTTGGCACTGTTAAAGAGAGGTTTTCTTTGTGACCGGAAATTAGGGGGGAGTGAGAAATGACTGTAAATAAAGTGGTATTTGGCTGTTTTCAATTTTATTCGGCTCATGATATCATGGTCAAATGAAAACCTTGACATTTGGAGCAGGAAGCATGTGGTGAGCGGGGGTGGGTGGACTCCAAGCAGGACTGTGACACTGAGTTAAAGACCTCCAGGGTCTCACAGGAGAGAGGCACACAGAGGGGTCTTCAGAAATCAATCTGGTGACTTCCTCTTCCCCATAGAGTTCCCTCCTCCATAAATATCCTCCTCTGCTAGTTAATAAAAAGACAGGAACAGAGGCTCAGGGAGTGTGGAATGGACTCTATGGAGACAAATACCAGTGGCTGGGGCAGGCTTCTTATAGAGCAAAGCGATCTGTCCTTGTTCTGGAGCCCTGGGTTGTGATGTCAGATGGACCCAAGGCCTTGTCGTCTCTGAGGCCAGGCTGACCTGCTCAGGCAATGCTCTGAGCAATTCCGATGCTTTAGGAAAAGGCAAGGAACTTCCCCAAGTTGTTCCATATCTGGCCCGAAAAAGCAGTCACCCACAACTTGGATGCAGAAAATTTAGAATTTTTGGTACTTAATCTCCCTTCAGGCCAGCTGGCTCAGATGGTTAAGAATCTGCCTGCCGTCAAAGAGACCCAGGTTCAATCCCCAGGTCGGGAAGATGCCCTGGAGAAGGGAATGTCTACCCGCTCCAGTATTCTTTCCTGGAGAATTCCATGGACAGGAGAACCTGGCAGGCTACAAACAGTCCATGGGGTCACAAAGAGTTGGACAACGGAGTGACTAACACTTTTACTTTCACTTGGGCTTCCCCGGTGATGTTAGTGGTAAAGAACGCACCTGCCGATGCAGGAGACAGACTCAGGATCATTAAGTTAAAAGAGCTTTTAACATCACATGTATCGTGTAATAAAATCCTACTAGAATCCTGTTCTCTATTTGAAAATCTGGGGACTTCCTCTGCACTCTCAACATAAGGGGTCAGAGTTCAATTCCTGATTGGGGAGCTAGATCTCACATGCCTCAACTAAAGGTCCTACAGGCTGCAACGAAGATCAAAGGTCCCGAGTGCCATAACTAAAATTTGGCACAGCCAAATAAATATTTTAAAAAAGAAAAAAGGAAAAAAATCTGTGAAGTAAAAAGTGTGTAAGAGAGAAATTATAGAATGGTGCCGTTGCTGAGAGAATGGATTAGGGCCACCTGACCTGGGTTTAAACCCAGGCTGTGACACACTCTGGTGGCCTTGGACGAGTGAGGTAACCTGCCTGTGGGTGATGAGACCGGCTCCCTCCTGGCCATGTCGTGAGAAACACACACACAAGGGCCTGAGACAGTGACAGCCACTTGGGACAAAGAGAGCTTGTGAGTATGACTAAACAAAGGTTCTTTTGGAAACTTCACTGGGTGAGGGGAGAGGAAGAGGGAGGGGAGAGAGAGAGGGAGAGAGAGCAAGGCTGTTTACACCTACTTTGAAATGGTATCTAGCCATGGACAGGCAAACCGGTTCTGATGAAACATTGCTGTAAACACTATATGATGTTAAACATCTCTTTCCAAGTGTGGGCCTGTGGCATAGTTGACAGATAGCATGTTGTTTTCCTCTCTAAATAGAATATATTCTATTTGGTTGGCCAAAAATTCATTCAGGTTTCTCCATAAGATGCTCTGAAATACCCAAACTGAAACCTTTAGCCAACTCAAAACTTCCCTTGCTCTGAGACTCTGTTCTTGCTTAGTTGCTCAATCATATCTGACTCTTTGCAACCCTTTGGACTGTAGCCCACCAGGTTCCTCTGTCCAGGGATTCTCCAGGCAAGAATACGGGAGTGGATCGCCATTTTCCTCCTCCAGGGGACCTTTTCAACCCATGGATCAAACCCATGTCTTCTGTGTCTCCTGCATTGCAGGCAGAGTCTTCACCCGCTGAACCATAGGGGAAGACTCTACAGGTCTTGAAAAATCCAGGAAACACCTTTCCATGCCTCGGTTGTCTTGCCTTCCTCTTCCTCTCCATCTTGATCACCGTCCCAGGCTTAGAATAAACCAGTCACAAGCCCCAGCCCCTCCCAGTAAGACTTGCTAGTACCAGAAATCTGTCTTCTGCCCAGCAGTGGCCTTGAAATGTCTTGGATGTTGGGTGTTTGTGAAATTCTCTGGTGTGCATCTTACAAGGATACTTTGCAGAGTCGAAAAAGATGTACCCTTCTGTCTTAGGACACACAGGCTTGAGATGAAGGTAGGTGGGAGGGAGGGAGAAAGTATTGGCCAAAAAGTCAAGATTTTCTGTCACATCCTATGGAGAATCCAAACAAATTTTTTGGCCAACTCAATATAAGGAAGCAAGGGAAGGAAGGAAAAAAGTTGGGGAGAGAGAGGGAAAGAGAGGTGGAAAGAGAAGATACATTTTCAAAGTTTGCTGCTAGGGAAGAAGAAAAAGCAAGCAAGTGAGACTTTTCACGAAACAGATGTAAAAATACGAACATTCATAAGAACCAGGATAATTTTAATAGCAGACAAAGAGACATACAAGGATACTCAACACAGTAGGACAGCACATTGCAAACCTGGATTACAACAATGGGAAAACCAAATGAAAACTGAGGCAGGAAAAAAATGACGCAACAGAAATTATTTCCTGAGAGTCAGCAGAAGTCATCTTTGGGAGGTTGGGGGGAATTCCATTCTTTTTAGAGAACATAAAGAATTAACAGACTGATCTCAAAGAGATAACTGGTTCCACAATTGCCTTCCACCTGGAAGATCCATGCCCTGTGCTCAGGATGAAGTTCCACCATCCAAGAGCTGGGATGTGCCTAGAAGGCTCTCCTTTGCAGTTCCGGCTTCTATCGCCTTTCACCAAGCCATGTCCAAGAGCTTCCGGTGGATGCTTTGACCTCCAAGCATCTCCTACCCTGTCCTTCCCCAGTGCCGCTGGCCTCATCCGCCTCAATTAATGAGCTCTTCCCGGCCTCCGCCCTCACCTGTTCATCTACTGCCTCCATTTCTCACGTCCTGCCTGCCCCTCCCTTGGCGCAGGTTGATCTCTCCCATGCCTCCCTCCACTGCCCTCGGGACAAAGTTCAAACTCCTACTGCCACCCACAAGTCCATCCGTGGCTTCCCTACCTGCAGACCACCAGGTGTCCAGCCTCATCCTTAAGTTCCAAAAGCAACCCAGTTATATTTCTACCGCCGCACTCATCACATTTCACAGGAAGTATCTGTTCCTTATTCATCTCTCTCCCAAACTAGAAAATCTCTAGGAGTAACAACCATGTCTTATTCATGACTCAACCTCTGGGATCTATCACAGTCCACGGAAAAGGGTCAGTTCTCCGTCAATACTGCCTCATTGAACCATTCCTTCCTTACAACACTTTGTTGTGGGTCCCTCCGAATCAGTCCAACCCCCTTGCCTGAGTTTCAAGAACCTACAAAGGCTGATTAGAACCTGCCTTGGTCACTTTGTTTCTCCCTGCCCTGTGCCCGGGCCCAGGCCTGCTGTGCTGAGTACTTAAGCGTACTTGACACATGGTTTACCCACTCCTTTTCTGGCCATGCCCAAGGTACCCTCCCATATCCAGTGTCCTAATATAATTCTGATTCTCTTTCAAGTCCCAGCTCCAGCCCCAGTTGCTTTCAAAGCCTGTCCACCACCACACTCAGTCAGGGCCACAATCTTTCAATGTTTCTGGAACTTCTCCTGTGCACTTGTCTTAATTCTCTAGTTCAACTTAAACACCAGCCCCAAGCCGTGGATCGCAGGCCCTCAGCCCCCTCCCAGTGTCTTATACACAGATAGACCCTCTTGGTGAAAGCTGCTGAATGAAGGATGCTGGGTGGGGTGAGGTGAGTATGTTGGGTGTCCCCATTTGGGGTACTGAGCTGTGGATCCAGTTCTCTCACAGGCTGTTTTGAAGGAGTCCCTTGGACCTACAAGGGAGAGGTTAGGTCACCCGAGGCCTCTCCCAGATCCCCTGTCCTGCGTCCTTACTTCCTGCCATAGGACACAGAAGAGGGGATGGCCAGAGGTCCTGCCACAGCTCAACCAGGAGCAAAGCCCCCACATCCTTCATCCAGCATCCTGCTCCTCAGAACCACTCACCACACATGTCGAGAAACTCCAGCATCTGCTTAAACTGTAGGCAAACTCTTAACATCCACCAGAAAGTGTCCGAAATGAGAAGATTGTGTTTGGTTTCCTTTTTGCTGCAAACTTCCAGGCCACTCCACTTGGAATACCATCCAAGGCACTTGCAACCTTTACTATGTTTTTATCCAAATCTGCCTCTCATTAATCAGATACCATCCAAAGCCAGCCTGTACCTTTCACTCATTTAGAAAGCAATGGGAAATTCCTCACTAAATGCACAAATAAAGTAATTTATCCACTTGTGATGCTTGTACATTTCATCTTATGTGTTCTATGGATTTACTAGTCAGTGAGGAGCTGGGCACCCCAGAGCGACTTTACCACATCCTGGTTGGTGTCCCTGGGGGCGGGGGAGGGGCTGGCTTGAGCCAGTACCAAGGAATGCAGAGAGCTTGGCAAGAGAACAAACCTCCTTGGCCTCCAGACACACGGTGACATCACTGACCGACCCCTTCTTGGTGTTTCTCCTCCCTCAGTGGAGGTGATGTCAACAGCAGCCCTTCCCAGCCTGGAAGACAGGACTGGTTGTGTGGAAGGGTAAGGTAAGGTAAACTGAGGACAGGTAAATAAGACTTCTTGGCGTGAATTGAGGAAAGCTGGGTTTGCATAGCTTAGAGGAGAAGGAAGCAGGGTGGGCTTGTGGGGCGAGGACCCCAGGGCCTCGGGGCTACTTGGAAGGCAGTGGGCTCTCAGTTCTCGAACCTGGGCCTGAAATCATCCCCATTGTATACAGATCAGGGAGTGCTCCTCACCCTCCACCTTTGGGTGTTACAAAACTGGGGCATGGCCTTTGCTTAACCAGACAGAGGCCTGGGCTGTGACTCATTCTAACTCATCTGAGAAGCTGCAGCTCTTTCGCTCCAGCCCAGGCTGCCTGTCTCCCAGGTGCTGGCCTTCCTGTATCTATTGGGACAGCCTTAAAGCCAAGGGAGCTAAGAGAGCAAACTTGAGATTTTAAAACTCAGCAGTGAGGACTTTCCTGATCGTCCCATAGCTAAGACTCCAAGAGCCCAGCTCAGGGGGGCCTGGGTTCAATCCCTGATCAGGGAACTAGATCCCACGTGCCACAACTAAGACCCTGCACAGCCAAATAGATAAACAAGGTAATAAATATTAAAAAAAACAACAACAACTGGACCTCCTCAGAACGGGCTCTTCCTCCCCCACTGACCTCTCACACCCACAATCACCAACTGTAATCTTCCTGAAATGTCCAAGCTATTTGTCATCCCCTGGGAAAACCTTGTCCACAGAGCTCCTGGACTAGGGGCTAAATGATAGGAAATCAGAGAGATTAAAAGGGCCATATTCCTAATCTTACTTCCCTGCACAGAGACACAATGTCTACATATGTGTATGAATGGGATGCACAGACTCAGTTATTTATCATCATAATTGATAAGAGCAGAATCACTCCTGGAGGAAATGCCCCAGCTGGGATATCTTTCATCAGAAACACCTAATCTGGGGCCAGCTCTCTCTGCCCTGACCTTCAGCCCACTCTCTCCTCCACATCCCCCAAGATCTGTATTGTGTTTGGGTTCCCAGAGAAGGAAGAAATGCTTGCAACTGAATCTATGTGGTATCCTTCCAGAATTCTGCTGCCCTGGAGGAGGAAATGGCAACCCACTCCAGTGTTCTTGCCTGGGAGATCCCATGGACAGAGGAGCCTCATAGGCTACAGTCCATGGGGTTGCAATGCAAGAGTCAGATATGACTTAGCAACTAAACCACCACCACCATTTGAATGAGCAGGAAGCTCCAATGAATGCCATGAGGCCCTGGGTGCCACCCAGATACTCCTGTGAAGGTGACCACAGTGACGATGAAAAAGCGAAGTCACTCAGTCACGTTTGACTCTTTGCCACCCCGTGGACTGTAGCCTACCAGGCTGCTCTGTCCATGGGATTCCCCAGCAAGAATACTGGGATGGGTTGACATTTCCTTCTCCAGGGGATCTTCCCGACCCAGGGATTGAACCTGGGTCTCCCGCATTGCAGGCAGATGCTTTACTCTCTGAGCCACCAGGGAAGCCCCACAGTGATGGTGCTGTCACCCATTTGTCTAGCACCAACAGCCTGCAGGGCAGATTGGAGACTGGATGTATCGCCCACCCAAAGGCCTTACAGTCGAAACAGCCTTAGGTGTCCCTAGGGACATTTCCAACTCAGTTTACATCATAAGGGAAAATACATATCCCCAGACAACTGTCTTCTGTTCTTCTCTTCCTTTCTCCCTCTTTGATAATGGAAGATGTCGGTGGGGCTACTTGGGGACAAAGGCCACAGACCCCAAGTCTATCCCATGGGGCTGGGCTTGTCCATGAAACTGTGTCAGCTGGAGATCCCATTACAGACAGACCTCTCTTCACTTCCAGGCAAGGCATGCAATGGGCTCCAGCTTCTTCCTGGGTCCTTGGTGCTTCCATCTCCATCAGATCCAGGCTGAAGACAAGTTGAGTTTTTCCCTAAACAGCTTTGGGGAAACCCGTCCTTTCCCACTGGGAAACAGAAGCTGCATAGACCTGCCTGTCCACTAGGATCCTGCCCAGTGTCTGGCCTCCTGCAGGTTAAGCTAGACCCCTCCCAGCCTGGCCTAAGCCTGGGTGAGCTGGCCTTGGCTGACCA
The DNA here is from genome assembly GCF_027580195.1 of Bos mutus. NCBI lineage: Eukaryota > Metazoa > Chordata > Mammalia > Artiodactyla > Bovidae > Bos > Bos mutus. The sequence continues at coordinate 38,215,936 of NC_091644.1, forward strand.
GCCTGGCCTCAGCCAGCCTCCTGGTTGGGCTTGGCCTCTGTCGAGGAGGCAGGGAGCCTGAGGAACCAGAAGGTTAAGCAACAGCTTCCCAAGGGCAAATTCCTGTCCAGTGTCTGGTATCTGGGTTCTGAGCCAAACATGGGCGGCTCTGTTTCTGCTGATCTCTGAGGGTGACTGCACGCTGCTTACTGCTTCTCTTGGCTTACCTGCATATGGCTTCCCAGAAGAGGAAGGGCAGTCAAGGGGCATGAGAGTTACCAGCCCAGACGTAGGTCTCATATGCAAATACTCCAACTCTCAGAAGATAGTAAGGCCTTTTAGAGCCAAGCCAGAGTCCTGTTAGCATTTCCTCTGGACCCAGCTTAGTCGTCTCGGCCAAGGCTTGTTTAATACCTCAAATGGGCAAGTGCTGGAATCAAGATTGCTGGGAGAAATATCAACAACATCAGATATGCAAATGATGGCATGCTAACCTCTTGATGTAGATGAAAGAAGAGAGTGAAAAAGCTGGCTTGAAATTCAACATTGAAAAAAACTAAGATCATGGCATCCAGTCCCATGACATGACATGACTTCATGTCAAATAGAAGGGGCAAACGTGGAAGCAGTGACAGATTTTATTTTCATGAGCTCCCAAATTGCTGTGGATGGTGACTTCAGCCATGAAATTAAAAGATGTTTGCTCCTTGGAAGCAAAGCTATAATAAACCTAGACAGTGTATTATAGACCAGAGATGTCACTTTGCTGACAAAGGTCCATATAGTCAAAGCTATGGTTTTTCCAGTAGTTATGTACAGATGTGAGAGTTGGACCATAAATAAAGCTGAGTGCCAAAGAACTGATACTTTCAAATTGTGGTGCTGGAGAAGACTCTTGAGAGTCCCTTGGACAGGAAGATCAAACCAGTCAATCCTAAAGGAAATCAATCCTGAATATTCATTGGAAAGACTGATGCTGAAGCTTAAGTGCCAATACTTTGGCCACCTGATGCAAAGAGATGACATTGGAAAAGACTCAGATGTTGGAAAGACTGAAGGGAAAAGGAGAAGAGAGCAGCAGAGGATGAGATGGTTAGATAGAATCACCGACTCAATGGACGTGAATTTGAGCAAACTCCGGGAGATAGTAAAGGATGAATAGGGAAGCCTGGCGTGCTGCATGAGGTCGCTAAGAGTCGGACACGACTTAGCGACTGAACAACAAAAATGGCCAGTGCTTGGCATCAGGATAGTCTAAGTGTCAGTGGGCCAAGGCATGGCTTAAGGTTTGAGGCCAGAACCTCTCATGAGCAGACAAGAGCCTTCTTTGTCATGGTGACAGCTTTGCTTAGTTTCACCCCTCATTTCTCAGATCACTCCCTGAGAGTTGGACCTAATTACTTTTGCACATGAGTTAGAAATGTATGAAAGAGAGTCTGAATTTCTCACCCCCTTCTCTAAGCAAAATCAATGGCAGAGGCTGCAGCGAGCTGCTGCGGTTCTCTCGTGGGCTAGGAAGTGAGAAGCTAAGGAAAACCTGTGCTAGCCCCAGGATTTACCTGGGATTCTAGAATCAGCCAGGGACAAACCCACCACAATGAGCAGCACATTAGGTTCCTTCTAGCCACGTTGTTTGAGGATGTGCACAGAGCCTGGCAAGATTGCAGACGTGGGGGATGAGGAAGGGAAGTGGCTTGTCTACGCTCTCGTGGTGACTCAGTAGCAGGACAATTTAAGAGAATCCAGGAGCTTTGACTAACCGGCTACTCAGCCATGACCCTGCCCTGTTGAAGGAAGTAGAAAGGACGGGAATTGGTCAGTCAACAGCACTCAGGTGCCAAGTCGTGAACACACTGTGGGGAGGAGACCGGCAACAGAAAATGACTGGAAGACACAAGGAATCCCTAAAAGTATGTGGGTTGAGAAGAGAGTGCCCGCATGCCCACGCATGTGAAGTAACCTCAGAAGACTTACAGAGGGGAGGCTGCAGAATAATATTGTCTGATGCTGAAGGCCACATGGAGCTGGGTACCCGTGGTTGATGGCGATGATGGGTTATGAGCACCCACGAGGAAGAGGGGAGGGAAAAGGAGTGATCGCAGGACAAGCTGGGTGACTTGGGGAGTCACTGGGCCGCCTCCAGCCCTAGCCCGGGGTGACTTAGCGAGAAAGTGCTGAGCTAGGTTCTGGAAGGGGAAGTCTGTCCAGGAGAAAGGCGGGACTTGGCCTGGCTGGGGCCCAGCGTGAATGAGGGGTGTGTGGGGACAGCGGGCAGACAGGCAGGCCTGGGGCACAGAGGTTGGGGTAGGGGTTACCAACAGACGTGGAAGAAAAGAAACAAAGAATGTCTGGCCAGCATCCTCATTATTTTTTGGTTTTATGGGAAACATGGTGAAACTCTTTCTTAAAAGTGGCCATTATAGAGGGTGGGGGTAGGAGAGAAACCACAGTGATTTCTTTCTTTCTTTTTTTTTTTTTCAGGATCGAAAAAATGTTCTCCGCAATCTAAACAAAGTTAGATTGGGAAATGCAGCATGGTACCATGGGGGCCTGGTTCGGCCATGACCCGCCTGCCCGCAGGCGCCGGCCTCAGATGCTCAGAGCGGCCTGGGGAGAGAGGGGACGCTTTGACTTTTCAAGATCTAAGAGTTATGGTTCCCTTTTGGCAAAATGCTTTTTGTCCTGTCATAACTTGAGTCCTTTGTGGTAGCACCGATTGTGGCCTCGGAAGCCCAGGTGAGTGCCTTACCTGCCTACCTGCCCCGGGATGGACTCCTCCGGAGATCCAGGGACGGCACTGATGCCCTTGCATTCAGTGCCCTTGGGGTGGGGGCTGCTGTGTGGCCTGAAAGGTGACTTCCCTGGGATGACAGGGCTTCTTGGGTGACACTAGTAGTAAAGAATTTGCCTGCAATGCAAGAGACATAAGAGACACAGGTTCAATCCCTGGGTTGGGAAGATCCGCTGGAGAAGGAAATGGCAACCCACTCCAGTACTCTTGCCTGAGAATCCCATGGACAGAGGAGCCTGGGGTCACAAAGAGTCGGACACAAGTGAAGTGACTTAGGAGGCACGCACTGGGGATACAGAGCTGTACATCATTAAAGAAACATAGGGATCCCAGAACGACGAGACTGAACTCTGCCTTCAAAACAGAACAGGAGGAAAATGGCTGCTAGGGACCTAGATGGCCTTGCTGAGTTGAATTCTTGGGTGATTTGATTCAATGAAGCCATTCATTTCAAAGCTGCCTCTTTTTTTTTTTTTTTTTTAAACAAAAAGGTAGGAGTCATTCAACCTTTTCCAGCAGATTGAAGTGATTTTTAAGTGAATACAGAAAGCAGCCCTACCCACACCATCCTCTGTCAGGAATGAAGCATCTGTGATGGAAAATACCTGCAGCCTGGGGAAAAAATTTACTGCAACAGCTCCATTGCATGTTGTGGGGTCATATTTTTATTGATGTGAAATTCTTGCTCTCTACTGTCCGATTTTTGTTAACTACTGAATCTAAATCTTGTTGGGTCTTGTGCTTGCAAACCCCTGTAATTAGCATGATATCCTAGATTGTTTTTAAATTGAAGTGGCCTGGTTTCTGTGTCTAACCTGTGCAATTAGAGGCCCCGGGGCTGAGATTGTATCTGGGGCTCTCCCTGGACCCCTCTCTTCCACGCCCTGGCTGGAGACTGAGCATCAAAATCTCCCATGGAAACCTGGATCCAGAGTTCAGGAACTGGGAGGCTGGCACAGGCAAGGGGGTGCGGGTGATGTCAAGCACCCTTCTCTGGGACTTGCAAGTTGCCACAGGGTGGGTAGCACATCTCCCTCACCCCACCCCCCCTCTGCTGGCTGTGCATGGTAGGGATGGGTTCCATTCTCAGTGGGAGGGCTTCGCTGTCTCACACAAGGCTGCCTACAGGGCTTGAACACTTCAAGTGTGGGGAGGAGATGCCCAGATTTGGATCCTGGCTTGGCCAGTCCTGGCGCGGATGTCCAGCCTCTCTGCTGGGTGAAGGCTGAATCCCGGCACCCGCCACCGCAGCTTTTTCCTCGAAGCCTAGATGAGACAATTAGGAAAACCAGAGCCTGGAGAATTCCAGGGACGGGAAGCCTGGTGGGCTGCCGTCTCTGGGTCGCACAGAGTCGGACACGACTGAAGCGACTTAGCAGCAGCAGCAGCAGCAGAGAGAGAAAGAGAACTTCCGCTGAATCCTAGCTTCTGTCTTCTCAATAGAGGAGAGCGTGGCAACGCACTCCAATATTCTTGCCTGGAGAATCTATAGACAGAGGAGCCCTACAGTTCACGGGGTCAAAGAGTCAGAGGTGACTAAAGCGTGACCATCTCACCAGAGGATCCCTCCCACCTACCCTACACCACCAAGCCAAATGGACCAATGACATGGGGCAGCTTCTTTTAAATCTCACCCCCAGGGCCTCTGACTGCACAGGTAAGACACAGAAACCAGGCCACTCCAATTTAAACAAGCCTTGCAGCTTCTTAAAGACCAGGGTCAAGTCCATATGAAGTCCTTCCGTTACTTACCTTCACATTGGTCTCAGTGGTTTATTTCAAATTCTAACCTATTCATTGATAGCTTTTCCTGAATGGTCTCCAAAAGCTCTCTGCAAAAGCGATTTACAGAGTGGCTGGCCAGTGTGCTGATCTGCACACTGAAGGAAGGATCATGTAGCTAAGGACTGCCAAACAGACAGAAGAGACATGTTATCACCGAGGCAAGAAGTGCGCAGTTAGCAGGGTTAAGGACCAGGATTTGGGGGCCACATAGCTGCTTGTAGCGAGAAGGTTCTTGCATGAAGAATCTTCTCAACTATCTTCCCTTGCCCACAGCTAAATAGTAGCTTCTACTTTAAATCCAGGTCACAGTCATTAGCTACCAGCATGGTCGGCACTACTCAACGAGTATGGATCAGTTTAAGATTTGCTTGAAAGTGAAAAGAGGAATTATTCAACAAATGGTGTTGGAACCATTGGCTAGCCATTTGGGAAAAAAAGTTTAGAACTTCCCTGCTGGTCCAGTGGTTAAGAGTCTGACCTCCCAATGCAGGGAGTACAGGTTTCACCCCTGGTCGAGGAACTAAGATCCTACATGCCACTCGTGTTGCCGAGAAATAAAGTAAATAAATAAATATAAACTTAAACTGATTCTTACCTTACTTGTCACTCCCAGTAAAGCATATGTGGATAAAAACTTCAAAGTTAAAATTTGAAACCACAATTTAAAAACTGTGGGTGCATTTATTGCTCATCCCTGTTTGGAGAAGTCCTTTTTAGCAAGGAAGCCATAGATTAAAAAATCATAAATTTCATACCATAAAAGAAAACATAATTTTGTGTGACAAAAAGTACCTTAAAAATGACAAAACAGAAAATATTTGCAACATTTGTATATGAGAAACATAATTTAATTTATTTAAATTACAAAGAGCTCACACAAATCAATAAAGAAAAAGCAGAATAACACAATAGAAAATAAGGCCAAGGATATGAATGGACAGTTAAAAAGTGATGCAAATGTCTGATAAAAAATTTCACTGGAAACTATAAGATACCATCTTTCACCTAAATGTCAGAAATTGTAAAGTTTTATTATAATTAGTGCCTGGGAAGAAGATATGTGGACAAGTAGGCATTTGCAAATATAAATTTAAGAACTGTCAACTGGTATTCATTTGCCCAATATTAAGATCCTTCTAAGAGCAATTGAGTAATATCAATCATGATTTTAATGTCTATAACCTTTGATCCAAGAACTTCACTGCCTGAATTTAGCCTACAGTTACATTGGCAAAATTATGCCATGGGGAAACTGTAGAAACAGTGTCAGATTTTATTTTGGGGGGCTCCAAAATAACTGCATATGGTGACTGCAGCCATGAAATTAAAAGATGCTTACTCCTTGGAAGAAAAGTTATGACCAACCTAGATAGCATATTGAAAAGCAGAAACATTACTTTGCCAACAAAGGTCCGTCTAGTCAAGGCTATGGTTTTTCCAGTGGTCATGTATGGATGTGAGAGTTGGACTGTGAAGAAGGCTGAGCACCGAAGAATTGATGCTTTTGAACTATGGTGTTGGAGAAGACTCTTGAGAGTCCCTTGGACTGCAAGGAGATCCAACCAGTCCATTCTGAAGGAGATCAGCTCTGGGATTTCTTCGGAAGGAATGATGCTAAAGCTGAAACTCCAGTACTTTGGCCACCTCATGTGAAGAGTTGACTCATTGGAAAAAACTCTGATGCTGGGAGGGATTGGGGGCAGGAGGAGAAGGGGACGACAGAGGATGAGATGGCTGGATGGCATCACTGACTCGATGGACGTGAGTCTGAGTGAACTCCGGGAGTTGGTGATGGACAAGGAGGCCTAGCGTGCTGCGATTCATGGGGTCGCAAAGAGTCAGACATGACTGAGCGACGGAACTGAATTGAACTGAACTGATACAGGACAAGGATGCCCATGACAGCGTGGTTTGGAACAGCAGAAAGCTGGAATCCATTTAAGGGTCTATCAATGAGACCGGCTAGAAAATGGAACTCTAAGAAACAGTTTTTGTGTCTTAAAAAAAAAAAATATTAACAGGGTCTTCAGGTCATGAGACCAAGGATATGTGAGTTTATTTTTTATTTTTGTCTGCACAGCATGTGGGATCTTAGTTCCCCAACCAAGGATCAAACCCATGCCCCCCGAATTAGTAGTGCAGAGTCTGAACTACTAGACCACCAGAGAAGTCCAAGAAGCAGTTTTTAAAAAGTTTGAAAGGCTATTGGTAGAGCTAGATACAGAGGACCTTTGATTTTTTAATAAGTAGGAAGGGAAAGCAAGGCTCTGGGCAAGGTATTTAGGAATATCTGTTTTCAAATTGTGTACCTTACTAGCCAAACCTTTTGAACGCATTCACTAACGTATTTGTTGATTGATTTATACATATGTGAACCGATCCAAAAATAGCATAAAAAAGTGAATTGAAGCAAAGCATAAGATTTAAAATTTTTTCGGCTACGCTGAATTGTTTTAAGGACCTTTCCACCTTACATGTATGCACTTATGCCACGTGAGTGACGTCAGTTCGTCACCTGTCAATTTTAAAATATATCTGCAAATTCTTTGACACACCTTCCATTGGTTTGCGTGATCTATGCCCTGTTCCCTTCAAATGGGGCAGACCTTTGCCCTTGTTTTGGCCACCAGGGTATGACAGAAATGACAATATTGGATTCTGAGTCTAGATGAGAAAACACTGGTGCCTGGTTTGTTTTTAGTTTTCTGGGATGCAAAACCAAGAAAAGGGAAAGGACTGGCCAACACTGATGTTGATGCTTATGCGGAGGTTTAGACTTTGTTTAGACAGCACTTCCGTGCTATGAATAGTAGCTGCAGAAGTGATGAACACAGCGCAGACAGACATGCTGTACTTGGAGAATTAGAATTAGAACCAGGAAAGGCTGGATAATATTTGCTCTTGCACAAGGAGTAAAATCATAGTCTTCCGTGTGATTAATCATTGTATGGACTTACATCATTGTCAGTATCCATTTATGCCATTTGTCAGACATAACTGGGACCTGATTTCTTTCCCCAGCTCTCCTCCCTTCTTCCCTCCCTTTCCATCTTCCCTCCCTTCTTTCTATCTCTTCTTCCTACCTTCTCTTAATATTTTTAACCCCCTGCTACGTGCCAGACTTTAAGATGAGTACCTCACATTTGATGTACACACCTATTATTTCCACATCTCTCTGATTTTTTACTGTAACCAGGGGTTTACTTAAAAGATGGCTTACCTTAGATTTCTTGCCATATATCTCTTTCTCTTTATAAGACTTCATATGTTCTACAGTAAGCGTAAATTCACGTTTTATTATGAGAAAGCTAAAATGAAGTCTTTCTAAATACCTGCCCAAAATATAGTTAACCAACAAGATGACTATTCACTCTTCAATCTCTGGTCCATTGAGATGATAGACAGGTGGCTGGCTAGCTGGCTGGCTGGATTGATGGATGGATGAAAGGATGATGGGTGGATGGATAGATAAGTGACAGATGAGTAGTTCCCCCACACTCACACTCGATGTAAGAGGAGGAAGGGAAGTAGTCAGGATAAAATAGTGGTTTCAGCACTATGTCTGATTGTCATAGTATTCACTTCAAACTGGACAGACTTGTCAAACCAATCTTCCAGAAGAAAACAAAAACTATCTCAACCTTGTCATTCAAATAAATGTCCATTTTGAGTATTGTCTGTTTTTAAAGAGCATGGAGCTCATTTGGACATTTTGCATAATGGCTAGCATACTATGGCTATCTAGGAGATATTATAGGCTAAATTGTGTCCCCCAACCCCTTCTCAAATTTATAAAGTCGTAACCTTGGAATGTGACTGTATTTGGAGATGATGTTTTAAAAGAGGTAATTTAGAATTCATCTGGGTGGGCCCTAATTCAATATAACTAGAAGAAGAAATTAAGACCCAGACCTATACAGAGGAAACCATGTGGACACAGAGTGGAGATGGCTGTCTACAAAGCAGGAAGAGAAGCTTCAGGAGGAACCAACTCTACTGACACCTTGATCTTAAACTTCTAGCCTCTAGAGCTGTGAGTAAATTTCTTCTGTTTAAGCTGCTTAGTCTGTGGTATTTTTTTTAATGACAGCCCTAACAAGCTAATACAGTAGATATTTCTTTTAAATCAACTTTGGTTCAGTTTGTCTAAAAACAAGGACAGAATCAGCAATATTTACATTCACATAGGTAGGTAACATGGTGTGGTATTTTACGCTTACCTGGTCTAGGCCTGGGTTCAATTTGTCCATCATTTACAACCAATGTGGCCTTGGACAAATGACCTAATCTTTGTGCACCTCTGTTCACATACATGTAAGCTAAGTTAATATAATAACAATTTAATAAGTTATATACAGAGTACATCATGCAAAGTGCCAGGCTGGGTGAATCACAAACTGGACTCAAGATTGCTGGGAGAAATATCAACAACCTCAGATATGCAGATAATACCACTCTAATGACAGAAAACGAAGAGGAACTAAAGAGCCTCTTAATGAGGATGAAAGAAGAGAGTGGAAAAGCTGGCTTAAAACTCAACATTAAAAAAACTAATCTCATGGTATGCGGTCCCATCACTTCATGACAAATAGACGGGGAAAAAGTGCAAACAGTGGCAGATTTTATTTTCTTGGGCTCCAAAATCACTGTAGACAGTGACTGCAGCCACGAAATTAAAAGATGCTTGCTCCTTGGAAGAAAACCTATGACAAACCTAGGCAGCATATTAAAAAGCAGAGACATCACTTTGCTGACAAAGATCCGTATAGTCAAAGCTGTGTCTTTTCCAGTAGTCATGTACAGATGTGAGATTTAGACCATAGAAAAGGCTGAGTGCCAAAGAATTGACGCTTTCAAATTGTGGTGCTGGAGAAGACTCTTGAGAGTCCCTTGGACAGCAAGATCAAATCAGTCAACTCTAAAGGAAATCAACCCTGAATATTCATTGGAAGGACTGATGCTGAAAGCTCCAATACTTTGGCTACCTGAAGCGAAGAGCTGACTCATAGGAAAAGACCCTGATGCTGGGAAAGATTAAGAGCAGGAGGAGAAGGTGATGACAGAAGATGAGACGGTTGGATGGCATCACCAACTCAATGGACATGAATTTGAGCAAACTCAGGGAGACAGTGAAGGACAGGGAATCCTGGCATGCTGCAGTCCACGGAGTCCCAAAGAGTCGGACGTGACTTAGCGACTAAACAACAACAACGTCACAAAATTGCTATGAAAATTAAATGAACTTGTGTTTTAAGCACTTTGAAGAGCACTTAACACATTGCATCTGATACATAATATGAAATAAAGAGGTTGGAGAGCATGATGAAATCAAGTTTATTAAATCCTTTTAAATTATAACATATTTTTAAAAATTCTAACTATAGAGGATTTTTAAAAACTGTATTTCTTTATTTGTTTTGGCTGTACCTGGTCTTAGTTACAGCATATGCGATCTAGTTCCCCGACCAGTGGTCAAACCTGGGCCCCCTGCATTGGGAGCACAGAGTCTTAGCAACTGGACCACCCGGGACGTTCCTACAGAAGCTTCTTGATACAGGGAGGAAATAGTTGTTAGCAGCATTCTGGGTTTTCAACTGCATGCTGAGTTTGGGTTTATGTTAGGATGAGCATCTAACATCAATGAACGTGCTCTGAGGCTAACAAGAGCAACTCCCAGTCATCTTAACAGCAGTGGTTGTGAATCATTTCCGGTATTTTAACATTTGCCAAAGATTGGAAAATGTCTGGTTTTCCCACCAACATTCATTGCAACGGGAACTATGAAAGAGAGAGTCGAACATGTGTGCTGAAAATGTTCGCAGGTGCTATTTGCACATTACTTGCTACAAAACTGCTGTAAACACGACTTCATTTCTATTGGTAAAACTTTAACTCAAGATAAACTTGCTGACTGCAAAGGGTATCACGAGACTGTGCTGTGCGTGATAGCTAATATAAACAGTGGGGGCAGCGGAGGCCTTCCAGGGTCCAGGGACCAGTGTGGATCTTTCTGGAAAGCCAGTCATTCACCATCTGCTCCAAGTCCCAAATTGCACTGGAGGAAAGAGGCCAAAGTGGAAAATCAGAAGCATCTCACAGTTGAATGTGACAGTGTTTGGTGACCAACTGCTCCCAACCCACTTTTGGGATGTATCATACTCATTCCAGCTTCTTCCAGGAAATCTTGAAGGACTGGCAATTGTCTTGATTACACTTTTGAACCAATAGAACATAAACAGAAACAGCTGGTCATGGACACACATCTCATTAACCAACTGAGAAAAAAAGAAAGTGTTTCCAGTCAGGCAATAGCGCCTGAGACAGATTTTTGATGATATTAATTATCTGTGATCAAACACCACCTTTGATATATTGGGTTTTACGAGCATAAAGATCACTGAAGGAATCTTGAAATATTTTCCTCTCGTGTCAGTTGCATCCACAGAGCTATTAAAATATTCACAATTTCAGTGCATTGAAGAAATATATTATCTGAATAGAAGCATTTGAATAACTAACCAGTCTCATACAGGGCTTCCCTGATAGCTCAGTCGGTAAAGAATCCACCTGCAATGCAGGAGACCCTCATTGGATTCCTGGGTCGGAAAGATCAGCTGGAGAAGGGATAGGCTACCCACTCTAGTATTCTTAGGCTTCCCTGGTGGCTCAGCTGGTAAAGAATCTGCCTGCAATGGGGGAGACCTGGGTTTGATCCCTGGGTTGGGAAGATCCTCTGGAGAAGGGAAAGGCTACCCGTTGCAGTATTCTGGCCTGAAGAATTCCATGGACTGTACAGACAGTAGCAGAGAGTTGGACACGACTGAGCAACTTTCACTTCACTTCAGCCTCATATAACTGACAGGGGTGGAATTTTACGTAGAACTGAGTCATTGCATCACCTCAATTATGCAGAAAATAGTTTAGAAACAAGGAATTTTTTTTTAATTAGAACAAAACTTGAAAAATATTTTTCTTATACATATATTTGCTCTTAGGAGAAATAATTCTTAGGCTCAGACTCAAAAAGTAAAGTTTATTGTACACACAGCCGTAATTGTGATCTTCTCACTTTCATGCCCAGCGCACTTTAGAAATAGAAAATTAGAAGTAGGGAGAGGCCTTGCTATAGACATACATGCTAATGAGAAGAAACTGCTCACACCCTAAAGGGGAAAGTAGAAAAGTAAAAAAGCAGACTGAAGAATTAAAAAAGGCCCAGGAATATGGAGACTTGTTGTGTGCCCACAAATATTCCTGTGTCTCTCAATTGCCTAAGCACATGATTTTATTATACAATAACATTAGAATTGGTTCTTATTATGATGACGTCAAGGGGTTTCCCAGGTGACTCAGTGGGTGAAGAATCCGTCTGCAATGCGGGAAACACAGGAGATGTGGGTTCAATCCCTGGGTGGGGAAGGTCCCCCGGAGGAGGGTATGGCAAACCACTCCAGTATTCTTGCCTGGAGAATCCCATGGGCAGAGGAGCCTGGTGGGCTACAGTCTGTGGGGTCGCAAAGAGTCAGACATGACAGCAACTGAGCACGCACACGTGCGTGATGACATCAAGACCATGGAAAGAACAAAAAGATGTTAAACAGTCTCCCAGACTTTTTCAGAAAACAAGAGAGGTTGAATTACAGTTTAGGAACTTTCTTACCCAAAATGTCTTTTCTTCTTTCCTTCCTCCCTCCCTTTCTTTTTTCTTCTCTTTTTCTTTCTTTTTTTTTTTTTTAGTGCTTCAGAGTACAAATTTTCAATGGCCTAGAACTCCATTCTCCAGAATGGCTACTTTCTCAAAGAAAGCCCAGATTTTATTACATATTATGTGATTAGTATTAGTTCATATCCTTTAAGAGTTATAGTTTTTTCCATTTCTGGACAGTTGAAATACTGTTAAAGATACTGCTACTCAAAAGAAGAAGAAACAAACCCAAGCAACAAAAAATACAGATAGTGGGCATACAGCAGAATGAATATTACGTTGCCAGGGCAGTAGGAGGAGAAAAGAGGGTTAAATAAACCAAACTTCACTGTTCCATTGATTTTTACTTTTAACCCCACTCAGACCATGAAATGTTTTCTTTCAACTGATGAAAGACTGAAAGAAAAACCCAAGTCTCCTTCTCATATGATATATAAGAACTGTTGACACGTTCATATTTTCCTGGGGGGAGAAAGTTCAACTATAGCTACTCCGACAGCAAGCCTTATCGATTGCACCCTCCTTTCTTCCACATACATTATAGATATGTTCACCAAAGCACACACCTTGTATGAGGAAAGGTGTCGTCTATGGAATGTGTAAAAACTGTAAGGGCTGTCCTCTACTTGAGAGCATTCTATAAGCAGAGCAATGGGTCAAAGGGCAACACTTTGCTATTGCTTGTCCACACCCCTATGAGGAAAGTGAGGCTTGAGGAATTTAAGCAAACTTTCTGAAAAGCAAGAAACTTGTAAACAACAGACTTGGGATTTGAACCAAGGGTGCTTAATAACCACTGGGCTGTGCTATCTCCCAGTGAGGTTTAAATGGTTATCTTGATCAATGACTCAAGACCTGGGATGTGCAGTAGAATCCCAGGGCACACTGTTGCTGTTTGCTGACTGGTACCCATTTTCCCTGAGTGACTCGGTGAAATCCACACATCAGGGCCTGGGAAAGGTTGTGGGAAGAATATACATCCCCAGAGGCTTCTGCATCAGAAAACCACCTGCTTAGATGCTTCTCTGTTCACCAAGAGGCTTTCTACAGCAGGGAGTAAAAGGTTTATAGTCGGGGGATTTCCCTGGCAATCCAGTGGTTAAGACTCTATGCTCCCGAGGAAGGGGGCATACTTTCAATCCTTGGTCAGGGAGCTAAGATCCCACCTGCAATGTGGACCAACCAAAAATTAAAAAAAAAAAAGTTTAGGCAGGCCCACCCTTTGCAGTGGGGGCACTCTGTAAACAAACTATACGTGCCCTTGTCAGTGGGTCTCAACCACAGGTCACCCTTCACGCAGCAGCAAGCCCCGGCTCCATCCAATGTAAGGAGCGAGGAAGCCCCTAGGGGTCAACTGTGCAGGGATTGGACTGAGGGAGCCCAGAGGCCCTGCTTCCTCTTTTTTGAGGTACTTAGAATATGCAACTGGAAAATAGAAATGTGTAAATTGGAGAGAGATGAGGAGAGAGAAAGGGAAAGGAGAGGGGATCGACTTTGGAAATTATCAGCCTGTCAAGCTAACATAAGGAGAAATACAGCAACCACTGATCAACTTATCAAGCAGTCAGTGCTGAAACAGGATGCTAAGAAATTCCTGAGCTCTACAACCATATAACAAGCCAAGCTTCACGGACCAACAGAACTTCCTTCTGAGACAGAACATCGGAAGACAAGATACCGTGAGATCAGGATGGGAACCTGTAGAGACTTTGCCTCCATGCTTTGTGGAGACTGAGCTGAGAAGCTGAGCCTGGGTCTTAGATGCTTGGGCAAGGCTTAGTTAGCTTGGGTAAATTTGCCCAAACTTTAGGAACATCTTGTTCTTCCCTAGTGGCTCCTATGGTAAAGAATCTGCCTGCAAGGCAGGAGACCTGGGCTCGATCCCTGGGTTGGGAAGATCCCCTGGAGGAGGGTTCGAAGGCTACCCACTCCAGTGTTCTTGCCTGGAGAATCCCATGGACAGAGGAGCCTGTCAGACTATGGTCCACAGGGTCACACAGAGTCGGACACAACTGAACCAACTTAGTACCACACATCCTGGGCTTGAAATAAAGACGCGATTGTATTCTATACAGAATTGTACAGAAAGTACGCACAAGCACAACCCCTTGTAGAGGTGTATGCATGTGACAATGTACGCCAGAAATTTGAACTAACTTATGTGTTTGGATATAACAACTCATGTTCCCATCTTTGAAAATTCCCAACTTGGAAGCTGGTACTTAGGGGACTTACTGTAAATATCTGTTCATTGACTGAGTCATTTATGTGTGAAAATAGAGTGTTTAGTCATAACTCTGCAACTCACTACTTAAAAGCCAAACATGGTGTCCACATTTTTGATTTGGCAGGAGGACATTTGTCATTTTAAAGGAAAGTACATGAATAACAGAACCTTAAAATTAATATTTCTGACATTAAAAGCAATACAGATTTGTTGCAGAAAATTCTTAAAATACTGCCAAATATAAATAACTGGAAAAAATCACCTGTAATCTTATAATCCTGCTGCTTAGATACAGTGAGTTAACACTTTGGTGTAGTTCTTTCTGATTTTTTTTTCTGTATAGGCATATATGTGTGTGTGTGTGTGTGTGTGTAGAGAGAGAGAGAGACATAATATATATTTAAAATTATAACTATGTGAAATATTTGATTGTGAATCTGCCTATCTCACTCAACAGATTGGGCATTTTCCTTTCTCAACAACCATTTCTAAACATGTGACTTTTAAACATTCCATGCCATCATATGAATGGACTATGACTTATTTAACCATTTTCTCATTTTTGTACACTGAGTTTGTTTCCCACTTTTCCTATAAGTAAAGCTTCAGTAAACAGGCTTATTCATCCATCACTTCGGATTACACAGTTATGATTATTGAGATAAATATTGAGAAGCAGAATTACTAGTACAAGAGATATAAGCACTTTTACAGCTCTTGTTACATATTTCTTAAAATATTTTTAAAAACTCTTTTTGAAACATAGGACTAAGACCTAAAGGAAGTTATGGAAAGAAATGACAGGTTTTTGGTTTTTAGTTTGTTTTTGCCTATTGCCTCATTTCCTTTAGCTCAGACCACCCTATTTGTCATCTTTAGAAAGGTAGGAAAGTAAGAAATAAGGAAGTATAATGAGAAGGACTTGACAAAATACAACCATCAAAATAATTAAATCTCAAATTACCTAAAAAGGAGAAAAGCATATTTATCTTTTAGAGACGGATTCTAACATCCATCCTGCTCATCGTATTTCCCCTGTGTCTCAGGAGCCCTCACCTGACAGACTCTTCTATTATCTAGGGTCTGTGTTGCTTGGCCCACGTTTGAGGAAGAGTGACCTATGGTTCAAGGGCACTCTGATCCACCCTACGTAGAACCAGGAATTTCTCTATGGAGAGGGGATTTCAAGGCTTGACACACACTAAAATCAAAAGCCTATTGTCTCAAAAAAGCAAATAAATATATGCAAGAAACATTGATTACATTAGATTAAAAATTGTAGATTACTTCGTGACTCTGTATTTCTACCGACTCACCCCGCCTTCTAGCAGTGTTCAGGAATAACAAAGGACATTTTAGTTACAGAAAAAGTTGTTGATTCCAAGAAACACAATAATGCTATGCTATGCTATGCCAAGGCACTTCAGTTGTGTCCGACTCTGTGCAACCCCATAGACGGCAGCCCACCAGGCTCCCCCGTCCCTGGGATTCTCCAGGCAAGAACACTGGAGTGGGTTGCCATTTCCTTCTCCAATGCATGAAAGTGAAAAGTGAAGGTGAAGTTGTTCAGTCGTGTCCGACTCTTAGCGACCCCATGGATTGCAGCCTAACAGGCTCCTCTGTCCATGGGATTTTCCAAGCAAGAGTACTGGAGTGGGGTACTGGAGTGGGGTACCATTGCCTTCTCGAAACACAATAATGGTCCTCTTTTAATATGGTGTTTGTTTGTGCAATTGTAACTTGAAGTTAGGGTTATTTCAGCTTTTTCTTTTATGCAGTGAAAAATTGTTTGGCTGTTTCCATTTAAAAGGCATGTAGGATTTCTAATTGTATCTAAAGGCAGCTTTTGCTTTTCTTTTTTCCTAAAAATTATCTTCGCCATAGCATGAAATATACCCATGTTAATCATGAATACGCTCTTTTCCTTTTTAGGTAAGTTGAGATTTAATGATTATAATGGATATATTTTCTTAAGTCCTTCTCATTGTATTTCATTATTTCCTACTTTTCTACTTTTTTCAAAAACCTTGTCAAACTTCCCTGGTAATCCAGTGGTTAATACTAGGCACTTCCACTGCGGGGGGCACAAATTCAACCCTTGGTCAGGGAACTAAGATCCCACATGCTGTGGGGCGTGGTAGGAAAAAAAATTATAAAAATAATAAATAAGATACATTCAAAAAATAAAAACTTTGTCTTCTACATTATACAAAATCTATTCTGAAAAAGTATGCAAAACAATTTAATATTATACACCAATCAAGTCACCAAATATATTCCCACATATTTCAGGAACTTAGGCATATACACATCCCTACTGATAAATCATAAAATCAAAGGGAACAATGAATTTAGCTGGGGCCTTGGGATAGTAACAATAAATCCGTCATTTGGATAAAGAAATTGCAGTCCAAAGAAGTAAAAAGTTGGTTACTAAGTCTTTGGGTTTGTTATCCAATCAAAGATATGGAATAGGAAAAATAGTAAGCATAATAACTAACTTCTTTATAGCCCTATACAGTTTATAAAATACTTTCACACTCAGCACTACAAGATGCCTCAGTTCCAGGGTTTCAGCAAATGAAAACTCCCACAGGTTCTATTTCCCGCCAAGAGACCCATGTGGCTGATTTTACATCTGGTATTATTTCACTGAGTGGTTGTTGCTGGTGAGGGCACCCTTTACCTACAGCCTCAGGAGGTATTTAAGATGAACTCATGCACAAAAGAGTTATCATTTTAAGTGGGCTGATTTTAAATGGAGAATAACACACTTTGCCCTGAAAGTTTAAAAACTGTAGCTACATCTGAGTAGCAGAATAACAACATCAGGGGGATTTTCAGATTGAAAGAAAGATGTGACTAACATTTGCCCCTGAGGGGCTCCAAGGACCAAGTTAGAAACCCAAGGTCATGTCTTACAGAGTCCGAGAGTAGATTCCCCCAATGAAGGTACTGGACCTGATTTCTTTGCCAGTTACATATTTTTTTTTAAAGATTTTTTTTTAATGTGGACAGTTTTTAAGACTTTATTGAATTTGTTACTATACTATATCTATTTTATGTTTTGGTTTTTTGACCCTGAGCATGCGGGATCTCAGCTCCCCAACCAAGGATTGAACCTACACCCCCTGAATTAGCAGGAAAGTCTTAACCACTGGGGAAGTCCTGCGAGTTTGTTGTTAACACCAGGGAAGTCCTGCGAGTTTGCTGTTGTTGTTCAGTTGTTCAGTCACGTCCAACTCTTTGAGACCCCATGGACGGTAGCACACCAGTCTTCCCTGTCCTTCATTATCTCCTGGAGTTTGCTCAAACTCGTGTCCATTGAGTGATGCCATCCAACCATCTCATCCTCTGTCATCCCTTTCTCCTCCTGCTTTCAATCTTTCCTAGCATCAGGGTCTTTTCTAATGAGTCCGCTCTTTGCATCAGGTGACCAAAGTATTGGAGCTTCAGTCCTGCCAGTTACCTATCAATTAATGAAGTCAGTCAGTGTTAGTCACTCAGTCATGGCTCTTTGCGACCTCATGGTGGAGCCCAGCAGGCTCCTCTGTCCATGGAATCGTCCAGGCAAGAATGCTGGAGTGGGTGGCCATTTGCTTCTAGATGGGAATCTTCCCAACCTAGGGATCAGATCCGGGGCTCCTGCAAGGCAGCGGATTCTTTACCATCCGAGTCAACAGGGAAGCCCACGTACTAGTGGAAGATGATGACACTAAGTGACCGTGTGAAATAACGTGAGCCACTCATCTGACACACATTCTCCCGTTGGTTGGGTCATATTTTCGACATGTATCAAGCACTGCTGGTTTCAGGCACAGAATGAAGGATGCAAAAGAGAACAGACATGGTTCCTGCCCTAAAGCACCCCCAGTCGCAGGGGTGGGGCCTCACACGTGCAGCCACATCTAGGGAGCCTCTCAAGTTCTTAGGGAGCTGCACCTCCTTTGGGGAAAGTGGCATCTTTCATTATGACTACTTGGGACAGATCTATGGTGACCTTTTCCTGCACTTACTCTTTAGTCGGGTGTCTTAGTTTCCTTGGCCACCTCATGCGAAGAGTTGACTCATTGGAAAAGACTCTGATGCTGGGAGGGATTGGGGGCAAAAGGAGAAGGGGACGACAGAGGATGAGATGGCTGGATGGTATCACTGACTCGACGGACATGAGTCTGAGTGAACTCCGGGAGTTGGTGATGGACAGGGAGGCCTGGCGTGCTGCGATTCATGGGGTCGCAAAGAGTCGAACACGACTGAGCGACTGATCTGATCTGATTAGGTTCCTAGGGCTGCCATTACCAGATTGCCAACAGAGTGGCTCAAAGCAGCAGAAATTTATTCTCACGGTTCTGGATTCTAGAAGTCCTAAATCAAGGTGTCAGCAGGGCTATGCTCTCTCTGAAGTTCCAGGGGAGAACCTGCCCCATGCATTTACTCTCAGCTTCTGGTGTTGCTGGCAACATTTGATGTTTTTCTACCTTGTGGACACATCACCCCAATCCCTGTTTTCGACATCACATGGTGCTCTCCTCATGTCTCCTCCCTTCTCGTGCAGACACCAGCCACACCGGATCAGGCCCATCCAGTTTCCATCTCATCTCACCTTCAGCTGATTATGTCTCCAGGAACCTGGGACTTTGACAGGTCCTGGGATTAGGGACTTGAACATATCTTTTTTAAAGGATTTTATTTATTTATTTTTAAAATATTTATTTATTTGTTTGGCTGTCCCAGGTCTTAGTCATGGAATGCAGGAATTAGTGCCCTGGCCAGGGATGGAACCCAAATCCCTTGTATGGGAGCACAGGGAAGTCCCCAACATACCTTTGAAAAGGCACCATTCTACCCAGAACACAGGAGTTTGCTACATCCATATCTTTTCTCAGCAGAGGCAGTAATAAGACACTTGTTATTTCCTTTTGAATGACAGGCTGCAGCTTCCTATGCCTGGGGTTGACAAGAAACCAGAAAAGTCTAGGTGTCTCGAGCTCTGGAGTGGACCACAGATGGTTAAAACACTGTGAAATGTGTTTTCAGGGGTAAGAGGACAGAAAAGCCTAAAGCAGACCTTCAAGTAAGTGACATTTCATGCACCCCTCTCTCTTTCATCTTTATGTGTCCACAGCGCATTAGCCTTCATCCTAATGTCTTTTTCTCCTTGTTCCAGTGAAGCGGCAAAAAGCGTAAAAGGGCTGAGCTCCTGCTGTAAATTAGGTGTCACTTGACGCCCCCCCCATCCATTTGGACCACTCACCGCTCATTCTCGGCGATGGGGGTTGTGGCCATGGCCCTGATGCATCCTGTTTTGCTTCTCTTAATTGAGTCTGAATGGCCTACCTGTGAAAGCTTTTATTTAGGCAGCAGAGTGCACATCTAGGTTCCATTTCAATCACTGGCATAGGAAGTGTTTCCCCCTAATGAACACACGCTCATAAAGAATCCAGCTTGGCCTGTAGTGCTGTGCCCCCTGGCATCTGTAGGCAGGCTGGCAAATCCTAGTCCCAGCTGGCAGAACCCTATATGGCCAGCCCTCAGTACCTCGCATCTGCGCTACAGTGCTTCTGCAGAGGCAATAACACACACAGGAGCTCCTTCACTCCAGCATGGCTCTTTCTTACACAGGGGTTTTTCTGTTGATATTATGTGATGTTCTGCTGGATTCATCATAAATGGGAAATTGTGGTGGACTCAAGTTGGAGACAGAGTAGGCAATGGCACCCCACTCTAGTACTCTTGCCTGGAAAATCCCATGGACGGAGGAGCCTGGTAGGCTGCAGTCCATGGGGTCACGGAGAGTTGGACACTTACTGAGTGACTTCACTTTCACTTTTCACTTTCATGCATTGGAGAAGGAAATGGCAACCCACTCGTGTTCTTGCCTGGAGAATCCCAGGGATGGCAGAGCCTGATGGGCTGCCATCTATGGGGTCGCACAGAGTCGGACAAGACTGAAATGACTTAGCAGCAGCAGCAGCAAGTTGGAGAATCCTATGGGCAGAGATGCCTGGCGGGCTACGGTCCATAGGGTCACAGAGTCAGACAACATCTGAAGCGACTTAGCATGTATGCACAAAACCACTTCAGAGAGGATAAGAAAAGAAAAGCACTCTCTTCCCCCAGGCAAAAGGTATTGGTCCCAAAAGGAGCTAGTGGAAAAGGAAAAACAGGCTTTCCTGGTTACCCCGAGGGGAGAGACAGGAAGGTTTCTCCACAAGACTGTAGAAAGAATGGCTGTCTTTTCTTGCCTTTGGAAGTTGTGTCTAAGTTTCTTACAGCAAGTGACACTTTGCTGGGTGTTATAAAAACATGTTCATCACAGTCCCTACTACTTAATATGAGTTGCAAGGACAAGGGTGTAAGAACTTTCTGGCAACTCAAGAAGTAAATTTAATTTTTTTTTACTATTTATTTTTATTTATTTATTTGGCTACACTGGGTCTTAGTTAAGCCACTGCAAGATCTCTAATTGCAGCATGAGAACTTTAGCTGTGGCATGTGAATCTAGTTCCCCCAACCAGGGATCAAACCGTCTGCATTGCAAGCTTGGAGTCAGCCACCAGACCAGCAGGGAAGTCCCAAGAAGTACATTTAAAATTTTTTAGGTTGTATACAGGTGAAAGCAAACAAATACAGGTCATAAGAGAGCCTTTGGGGAGGAATAGCCATCTTCCTACCAACTAGAAAAAGTTTCATGAAGGAATTTTTAAAAATCTCTATATACTGGGAGTTTCCTTGAGGGCCAGTGGTTAGGATTAGGTGTTTTCACTGCCATGGCCCTGGTTCAACCCCCGGTCAGAAACCTGGGATCTCACAACTGTGTGGCCAAAAACAAGACAAAAACTCTATATCCCAGTAATTTAGTAAATTCAGTCTACAGTCAAGACTGTCAGTCGCAAGTGACTGGAATACAACTCAAATAAAGGGCAGAGTTCATGTCCACAGAAAAATGCAGGAGTAGACTTTCAGGTGTAACTAGTCCTAGACCTTCACATAAAGTCTTCAGGAATATGTCTCGGGGCTTCAACTTTGCCTTCCTCTCTCTGCTTTCATTCACATTCCCATCTTTCTCACCAGAAGCTCTAGGCTAAACTTATCTTGATTTAACTACCCAAGAAGAGAGTTTCTCTTTCCCAACCCTTCTAGTACAGCTCCAGGGGCCAGCAGGCTTGGCTTCCATAGGCTTAGCTTACAACACACCCTCATTCCTGAAGCAAACCCTGGTTAACATTCTCATCAGACTTGGAGCACACACCCATCTTGTGGCTGAAGGGGAATAAGCCCCACCAAGGACTGAGAGTCAGGGAGGTTGTTTCCGAAAAGAATACTTGGGTTCTCCTATCGCAGGAAGAAATGGATGTCGAGCAGGCAAAAGCAACAGATACCCATGACACTAAATGAAAATAATGTAAACTGCTGTGAAATTCTGACTAAAGAACTACAAAATTAACCTCTGCTTTTAAAGTAACTTTAAGAGTTCACCTTGCAGTTTCTTTTGTAGAATTTCTGAGTGCTTTGCCACTAGTAACCAACTTAGCAATAAATGAAACAAAGTTGTCCAGGAACAGTTCCTATAACTCCTGAATCCTTCTTTCAGGGATAAAGGTGAGAAACAGGTGTAGATTAAAAATAAACAAAACAAGAAGTTTTATAGTGAAAGTTTTCTATTTTCACATCATAGTTTCAGCAGAAAAAGTCTATTTGGCTGAGTTATTTTTGAATAGAGAGCAGATCGAAAAGGAAGAGATCAAACTGTTATTTGAAGTTGATATGAATGTTGATGTAGAAAATCCCAAGAAATATTCAATAAAACTCCTAGAACTAATAAGTGAATTTCATAAACTTGCAGGATACAAAAATCAATCACATTTCTACATATTAACAATAAACACTTGGAAATTAAAATTAGAATATAACACATCTTTACAATAATTCCAAAAAAAATTAAATACTTAGGTATAAATTTAACAAAATATGTACAGAACCTGTATGCTGAAGATTACAAAAAGGGATGAGTAAGTCAAGGAAGACTTAGACATATTGTGCTCATGGTTTGAAAGACTCAACATAGTAATGACCTCAATTCTCCCTAAATTGATCTATAGGGTTAATTCAGTTTCTATCAAAATTGCAGTAAGGTTTTTTGTAGACATGCACAAGTTTATTCTTAAATTTTTACAGAAAGGCACAGGACCATGAATACCTAAAACAATCTTGAAAAAGAAGAATAAATGGTGAAACATCACTTTACCTGATGTCTACTTTATCAGTGCGGAATTAATGGAGAGAGAGACACTTAGGTCTGTAAACCAGCAGAGAGGACCCACACACATATGTCCAAATGATTTTCAACAAGGTGTAAAACAATTCAATGAAGGGACAATAGACTTTAAAACAAATTGTCCTGGAGCAACTGAGAAAAAAAAATTGTTCCAAAAAAGAAATGAACCTCAACCTTAACCTCAACACCTTAGACAAAAATGGACTCAAAAAGGATCATGAACAAATATATAACATAAATCTTAAAACTTATAGAAAAATATTTTGAGGACTAAAGTTAGGCAAAGATTTGACACCAAAAACACGGTCCATTTAAAAAAAAAAAAAAAAATACATTGGGCCTCAAATAAAAGAGTAGTTTAAACAAGAAAGAGATTTCTCTAACATGAAAGTGTTGTGAGAGGGGTTGGGGTCCGCAACTGGCTGAGCAGCTCCAATTCCATCAGGAATCTAATCGCTCTGCTCCATTTTCTTGGTGAATGATTTCTGTCTGCAAGGTGATAAGATGGCCAATGGAATTCCTGCCGTTATGTCTGAGTTCTAGACAGCAACAGAAGGAAAACAAAGGAAGATAAAATGTTCCCCTTCCCATTAAAATCAGCTTCCTTTAAGTGCCTCCTGCAAAGTCACACAAAAGTCATTCAGCTTACATCTCATTGGTCAGAACTTAGTTACCTGGCTATACTCAGCATGTGGAGCTGGGAAATAGGGTCTCCTGCTTCTGAAGTCTGTTTCAGTAAGGTACTTGTAGATTACTATTGCAACCCCAGAATGATGAAAGGCTCAAACATTCAGAAAGAAGAAAGTCCAAAGATACTCTTGTTAGCAAGTGGTTCTCCTCCAGGCAGTGATTGAGGGACCCAAGTTCCTTCTGGCTTGTGCCTCTGCCATCTTCAACACTTACCTTCCAAGTTCTTCTTACTTGTTTTCATCAAGCTCTAGAAGCAGGGAGGAGCATGGAGAACTGGCAAGGGAAGCTTATGAAGGTCAGAACCATAAGTGACACATACCATTTCTACTCCCAATGACCAGAACTTGAGCATATGGCTTTATAAATAACTGGCAGGGAGACTGGAACATGGTGCCCAAGAAGAAGGTATGGGTTGGTGATCAGTGACTAAGGCAAGGAGCCCAGCTGAAAATGAGGCCTCTCTTACCAAGAAAGAAAGGAGGATGGTCACTGGGGAGCAGGGAACAGTTTCTGTCATTGCACGCAAGAGTAGGGCCCAGGACACCAGTTGCATTGAAGGGTTAGTAAGCAAATACCAATCATCTTCCAGCAATGAGATGCATACTCTAGAACTCCAAGCTGACACAGTCGTACCACAGATTTCATTTCAGGATGCCTCACCACAAACATCTCAAGAAGTTTTCAGCTCCCAAAATGTTCTTCAAGTAAACCTACTATTTGGGGGACTTCTCTGGTGGTCCGGTGGCTAAGATTCTGTGCTCCCAATGCAGGGGGCCCAGGTTCAATCCCTGGTCAGGGAACTATATCCCACATACTGCAACTAAGACCCAGCACAGCCAAATAAAAAATAAATATTAATAAATAAATAAACTTACTATTTTGGAATTAAGCATTTTAATTTTATCACTTTATCTTCTTAATATTATAGAAGGCTTTTTAATGATCTACACATGCTCCATAATCTGATGTCAAGGCTTTTCAGAAACTCAACCAGGTTGGGGTGTATAGACAACAACAGAGAAATATATTATCAATGACTAAATATTACTGCAAACCCAACTGAAGAATTCCTGGTTGGGAACATACAACGTGTTCATTTTGAGATCCTAGTTTTGTGTTCCAAATTTTTGTTTTCATTATACATTTATTGATTTCTTTGTC
The DNA here is from genome assembly GCF_027580195.1 of Bos mutus. Classification (NCBI taxonomy): domain Eukaryota; kingdom Metazoa; phylum Chordata; class Mammalia; order Artiodactyla; family Bovidae; genus Bos; species Bos mutus. The sequence goes on from NC_091644.1 coordinate 38,240,552, forward strand.
TTTAATATTGAGTTTTATTCCATTTATAGAATATACTGCTTTGCAAGAGAGAAAAAGATGAGTAAATCCACACGTGAGCTCAACGCTTATACGTATTATATATACGTCACCAAATAACCAATCCCTGGTGGACATTTACAGTGAGATTCTAGAAGGGTTTAGTGGTTCTGACGCAGATGTAGAGAGCTGAAAGGATCTTTACAAATGTAAAGGGAGAAAGAAAAATGTAATTTACGCTAGGAAAAGAATGAGTAGATTTTGATCTTTACAGATCAACCAAAAGTAGTGTTAATGTAACCTTATGTTCATGACACTTTTAGGGACCCATGAAAACATTTTAATCTTGATTTCTTTTTTTAATTTTAAGTCAGAGACTAGTTGATTTACAGTATTGTGTTAGTTTCACGTGTACAGCAAAGTGATTCAGTTTTACATATACATATATCCATTCTTTTTCAGATTCTTTCCCCACGTAGGTTATTACAGAATATTGAACAGAGTTCCCTGTGCTATAATCTTAGTTTCTTTTAAAATCAGAAGAGAAAAAAAAATAAAATCAGAAGAGAGAAAAAAATAATGCAACAGTAGCTATAAAATAATTCAATCTAGATTATATTTGTCTTTATACCATTACAGTTGCAGGATTTAATTTTTTTTTTTTTTTTTAATTGGAGGAAGGAGACCACAAAGGCAAAAATGCCCACAGCACTTCTGGAGCCATGAAAGTCAAATGCAGCCCTGGATATGACAACTGATTTTGTTTAGGTTCATGTATTCATAATAGGTATTCCTGGAGTATTTTCATATTTTAAGTTTATACATTACCCAAGACAGTCTTTACTTTTCTAGTTTTTTCTATTTGCACTGATCCCTCACAGGCCTCATCCATTTCATTGCTTTTGTTCACTGAAATGACTTCAGAACCTTTGACTGTCCAAATGCTCACTGGGCCTTTCTGCTTGTGGGTATCATCACTGACTGGAAACTAACCAACACATTTTCCCCTGAGCTCATCCTCCCTGCTCATCAGCTCGCTCTCTCTCTGTTTTCCTGTGTAGTAGAGTTACTACCAGTTTGCAGACATTTAGGAGCCAGCCTTGGGATCGTCTCTTCTTTCACACCATTCTCCAAAGATCTTGTGGAGCCATAAGTCCCATGCCCACTGCTGTCTCTGCTTGAGCCTGGCTGCCCACGCCTCCAACCCAGCTTTCCTGGCCTCTCATCAGAGTTCCTGGCACAGACACTTGGCCAACTTCTCTGCAGCCCAGCTTCCTCCTACTAAATGATTCCTAACCTACCTGAATTGATCTTACCACTGTTTTCACTGTCTTCTCCCCTGCTCTGTAACCTACCACCTCAGCCCAAACTCCTTCCCTAGCTTTTAAGCTCCTGCTCAGGGGGACTTCTCCATTCTGACATCAACACCCATCAAAGGCAAAAATGGAAGGCTCCTCTCACCCTCCCACAAACTGGTTTGTGGTCCTTCATTTTGGTTGTTGTTGTTTCTGTTGTTTGGTTGTTTGGTTGATTTGGCATCACAGCATGTGAACTCTTAGTTCCCTGACCAGGGATTGAACCCGCACCCCTGCATTGGAAGCACAGAGTCTTAACCACTGGATCTTCAGGGATGTCCCAGGTTTGCAGTCTTTGCCTTTTGTTCACACACTTCCATTCATTCAGTAGTTTGGGGGCTGGGGGGACGACAACCCTGTCCCAGCCCCGGCCACCTTAGATGTCCCTCACCTCCTGTCCCAGCCCTATACAGCTCTCAAAGCTCAGGCCAGGTTCCTATCCACTTTGCCCCAGGTCCACACATGATCACTGGTCTCTTTCCTCTGAACCCCCAGGGAGCTTGTAGACAAGTCCCATAATTTAGCTCTTAGTTATGTGTGTGGCAGGGGATTTCCTGATTAAGTTGTGTGTGCTATTTGTCTTGAGTTTTGTGAAAGCAAAACTCAACCTACACCTGACATCAAATGCAAGGCTGGGCTTGGGTGCTGACCCACTAATTATTAATTCCTGTGCTGTGCTAAGTCCCCTCAGTCTAGTCTGACTCTCTGCAACCCCATGGACTGTAGCCTGCCAGGCTCCTCTGTCCATGGGATTCTCCAGGCAAGAATACTGGATTGGGTTGCCATGCCCTCCTCCAGGGTAATCACTATATTTCAGTGCTTTCTGTTCTCTGACCCAGACACTTACTGTGCTAAGTAGGCACTTTGTACACACTTACCTCTGTGAGGTTGATATTATTGTCCTTTTTTTACTGGTGGGGAAACTGAAACTCAGAGAAATTGAGTGACTTGGTGAAATTTCCATAGTTGCTAAGCAGCTAAACTTGAATTTAAGTCTAGGTATAATATTATAAAAATGGTATGTTCACAACCATACCTAATGGTGTGGATAATCCAAAGTAATGGGTAATTCTTTAAAAAAAAATCATGCACAGTTAACTTCAGAAAATGTGTGGATGTGTATTTAACGGGAAATTGACCTCTCTTTTTAAGTTATCAGCTATTATTTCAACTAACCTTGATTCTCCTAGGTGCGGGTTTCCCAGGTAGCGCTAGTGGTAAAGAACCCACCTGCCAATGCAGGAGACATAAGAGACTCGGGTTAGATGCCTGAGTTGGGAAGATCCCCTGGAGGACGGTATGGCAACCCACTCCGGTATTCTTGCCAGGAGAATCCCATGGATAGAGGAGCTTGGCAGGCTATAGTCCATAGGGTCACAAAGAGTCAGACACGACTGGTGACTTAGCACACGCCCACTCCTAGGTATAAGGCATTTTTTTTGTTGTTTTAATCCCCACGCTGAGGTAGCCCTGCACAGCTGTGGGGACTCAGGGTGAGGTTGAACCAATAGTTATTATACTTTGCTGTGTTTGAGACAGAAACTTTATTTTTTAAATACATCTTCTGGGGTTCTACCTCTCAGATAATATGATTCCCTTGTGAAAAGGCATCTTACACATCCCAAGAGCAATTGTTTTCAGATAAATCGTGTGTGGTTTTGATACTTGGGGGACTTAATTTTTAAGTCTATTTTCCAAATAAAGTGAAATTCAGACTTTAAAAATGCCACACACACACACACAAGTTGGAAACCTGAAACAGGTTCTATTTATTTATTTATTTGGGAGATTCAGTTTAACTATTGTTATTGTTCAGTCACTCAGTTGTATCTGATTCTTTGTGACCCAATGAACTGCAGCACACCAAGCTTTCCTGTCCTTCACTATCTTCCGGAGTTTGCTCAAACTCATGTCTGTTGAGTCAATGATGTCATCCAATCATTTCATCCTCTGTTACCCACTTCTCCTCCTGCCTTCAATCTTGCCCAGCATCAGGGTCTTTTTCAATGAGTCTGCTCTTCGCATCAGGTGGCCAGTGTACTGGAGCTTCAGCTTCAACATCAATCCTTCCAATGAATATTCAGGGTTGATTTCCTTTAGGACTGACTGGTTTGATCTTGCTGTCCCAGGGACTCTCAAGAGTCTTCTCCAGCACCACAGTTCGAATTTCAAGTCTCAAATGAAGAAAAGGATGGATGATAAGTCAGGCAATCTTAAAGAGTTTATGTCCCTGTAGCAGAGATTCCATGGACGGAGGAGCTTGGGTGGCTGCAGTCCATGGGGTCGCACAGAGTCAGACACGACTGAAGCGAGTTAGCAGCAGCAGCAGCAGCAGCAGAGATTCCAGGAAGAGCAGCAACAGCTCCCATATCTGGAAAACAACATGAAAGGACAGCGATGAGGAAGTCCTTGAACGTCACAGTTCAAGGCAGTTTTATGTTTGCTGAGCACCTTCTGTGTGCTGAGTACTAAAACCTCCAGCCTGGAGAAAAGTGTGGTGTGAGCAGAGAACAGATAAGACACATGCATAGGGACTTCTTAAGTTCTTTAAGTTCAGCAGGTCCAGGATATTACTTTATGAGCCAAAGTGAGAAAAAAAAAATTCAAGGAGTGATAGTGGTGGATGAGTCAGAAAGGATTCAAGATAAGAGTCTCACAGAGATGGTCAGAATGAGGTCATTGGCAGCTTGAGTGATAACTACTTCCTGGAGTGGTGGGTGTGGAGGGGTGCTGAGTAGCAGGGGTGGTTCCTCAAGTAAGATCTTGAAGTCTGGCTACAGGAGGTACAAGAACTGGTTGGTTTTAGAACAAGCACCTGCTTCAGCCTAGTCTGGAAATACCTCAGATGACAAAAGCCAGTGTTAATGGGGACAGGCTGTATGTTTTACACTTTTCATGTCACTGACTCCCTCTATCAACCTCTGCAGTAAGTACTGTTTTTTATACCCATTTCACAGGTAAGGAAATTGAGGCACAGAACGTTTAAGTGACTCGCCTATCACACAGCTGGTAAAGTGCAGAACAGGAATGAGAGCTCTGGTTCTCTTCCTCCAGGTCCTGTACTCTTAAGTGCTGGGTGATATGTACCCATACTGATATGTCTCTGGACATATCAGTAAATCTCAATTCATTTGTCACTTGGTCTTGCTGTTGTTTTCATGTCAACTTACAGAAGCAAGTGAAGTACAGGAGAGCAATTTGCCTGTGTTCACACAGAAAGATGGCAGGAGAGGCACCCATCAGAGAATGAGTTACTCTCACAGGACTTAAAGTGGCTGGACACAGGGATTTCGAGCTTTTAGCACTGTGTGAAACACAGCTAGACAGCCAAGATGATCCAGGGACTGTGCATCCATTAGAAAGAGCAAACTTTTATGGACTTCCCTGGTGATCTAGTGGTTAAGACTCTGCTTCTACTGCAGGGTGTGAGGGTTTGATCTCTGGTTGAGGAACTAAGATCCCACATGCCATGCAGCACAGTTAAAAAAAAAAAAAAAAAAAACCAACAACAATCATTTAGTGAGTCTCCAGCCCATTCCCACCTCTGCATTCCTGATGACCCCCAAAAAGGAAGGCAATATTTGAGAAGAAATGACTTTGTTTTCACTCTTTGGATATTTAGAAAATGCTGGGGCTTCAAAGCCTTTCCCCAGACCCAGATGGATGGAAAGTTCATTTGAAACTAGTAACATACTACCTAACATTATCTTTAATATATATTTTAATAATATACTAATAATATATAATAATTATATATAATATTGGAAGAAGGCAATGGCACCACCCAGTACTCTTGCCTGGAAAATCCCATGGACGGAGGAGCCTGGTAGGCTGCAGTCCATGGGGTCGCTAAAGTCAGACACGACTGAGCGACTTCACTTTCACTTTCCACTTTCATGCATTGGAGAAGGAAATGGCAGCCCACTCCAGTGTTCTTGCCTGGAGAATCCCATGGATGGAGAAGCCTGGTAGGCTGCAGTCCGTGGGGTCGCACAGAGTCGGACACGACTGAAGCGACGCAGCAAAGCAAATAATATATAATAATTATATATAATAATACAGTATTATACTAATAATGTATGCATGTATATTACATATATACATACACAGATATATACATACACCCACGCAAATGCATTGGTCATCTTGGGTTTAGCTTTGAGTTCTTAAAAGGAAAAACACAGCCTAAGCATAAAGGGCTGTAATTTGCTTCTTTTTATCCTAAGTTAATGACATTGCTTTATCATCTTAGAGTGTGTGTGACTGACCTATTGGCCTTTCTCTGTCCAGTAATGAAAATATGTGCTTTGAAAATGTGTGTACATGAGCAAAGAGAAAACTGGAAGGATAATTGTCATAATGATGGGGTAATAAAATCAGGCCCTGATTTTTGTGACTATGGTCACTGCTGCTTCTACAACTGTCACATCATAAGGAAAATGGTGGTGAAACACCCACTGAGAAGTTGAGAGGAGACCTTATCGTCTGTTGAAGAAAAATTGTGGTATCAGCTTTGGCTACGCTAGGAAGGCCACAGTTGAGGATAAAAGGGGTATACTTGTCTACCTTCCCAGTGGCATCTGTGTTGTGCATCTTTAAAAGGGATGTGTTGGGAGTCATGTTGTGGTCCAGTGGTTAAGACTCATGCTTCCACTGCAGGGGGCTAGGTTCAATCCCTGGTTGGGAAACAGGTCCCACTGATACTGTGTGGTGTGGCAAAAAAATTAAAATATGTACTGGTTAAATTGTTGAAGACCTAATACTATGTAAGTATTCTAGAGGAACTTACTTTTTTTTTTTTTTGGCTTCCCTGGTGGTTCAGATGGTAGAGAATCTGTCTGCAATCAATCCCTGGGTTGGGAAGATTCCCCTGGAGAAGGGAATGGCAACCCACTCCAGTATTCTTGCCTGGAGAATTCCATAGACAGAAGAGCCTGGTGGGCTACAGTCCATGGGGTTGAAGAGTCAAATTTCAAACTTCAGACAGTTTTTTTTCTAAATAATTTGAATGATCGCCTCCTAATTTATCTTTTGTAAGGGATATAGCATTCCATACAAAACGTTTTTAAAGCTCAGTAACAGGCATGAATGGTTATTAGCAATAAAAGATAATTACTGTGGAGAATCAACATGGAGAATCACATATTGCCTCCCGCTGTTTTGGAAATCATATTGGGCAGGGAGGCACTGCTATTAAACCTCAAGGCTGTGCCTTTACCTGTAAAAGTCAGCTCCTCGTGGTGTCCTGGTCTGGAACCCAGACTGCCTGGTTTTTCTCCTTCAGTTCATTCTGTGTCACTGTGCAGCTCAAAAATGTGCTGAGGTCATGTGTGGTTAAGACGAGAATTTACCATAGTCATTTTCCCTCCTGACCTACCTATTATAAGACAGTCTACAGTGATTTGCAAACTTTGTTTTCTTTCAGAAGGCACAATGGGCCGCCATCTCCTGGCCCCAGTGAGGGTAGGGGAGTGGGAGAGTGGGAGGCGGCGGGTAGTGGGCGTGGAATCCTGACCTCAGAGCGGGGCTGTGAGGTGGTGCCGTCCTGCACGCACAATCCCTAGGGGCGCCTGAGGATGCAGCACTGGCTTCGGTCCAGGTACATTGGAGGCAGTCCTAGAAATAAGAACATCCATCATGCTTAGTAAGATCTTAGGTTGTAACGGCTGCCTTGAGCCTGCAGACGTTTTTTATACCACTCACAATCCTGAAGAAGCGCTCTTTCTGCCTCTGCGGCCATATGTTTTTCCAGCTGGACCTCCACCAGTCTTCCGCTCTCCAGAAAGTTCTCATTCATTCAACCCAAGGGTAGCTCAATGGCTTTTCTGAGGACGACTGGAAGTGTCAGCAGGAGTCCTGGCCACAGGGAAAAATCAAGCTACCTGAGCTTGGAGACAAAGCTCTCAACTCGGCAGTCTGTGTCTTCAGATGCTGTGCTTTCCTTACTCAATTTAAACTTGGAGAAAAGTAAATAAACACATCAAAATATGTGAAAAACATTCTTATTAGCATGCTTTTTTTTTCCTTCCGTGATTGAGACTTCCTCATCAAACCCAACAGTGGGAAAATGAAAGAACAGCTTTTGTCCACCCACTTATTTACCCTGATTAGCCAGTGACCTCTGGACCCTGTTTTCCATTGTTCGTCTTCTATTTACCTGGGGAACTGGGGTTGTTTTTGCTTTTCCAGATGCTGTTTTTCAGATTGGTTGATACGATGGTTGGAGTTAAACTCTCTGATACCCTTTGGAGTTCTGGCCAAAAGGCCAAGATTCACTTTTCCTAATTCTAACCAAGTCACTGGGTCTTTGCTATTCAGACTTGGTTGCTGCCCTCTTGATTATTTTTCCTTGGAGTGAATTTAGGATTCAGTTCCTCATCCTCAAAAGCCCTAACTGGAAAGAAAATCAATCCCACATTCCCTGTGGAAAACTGCTTGAAAAAACCCACAGGGAATTGAGCTGTTATGTATAAAGCTCTTACTTTTATTGACATATTTATATTTAATTTACAATAGAAACTAAGCCCACTTCTTTACTTTAATAGTGTCCTCATTGCTTGCTGGTTAGTCTCTGACTACACTTCCCACTGCCTCCCCACCATCCATTGCCCCTCCTCTACACAGCTGTTTTTTTCCAAGCCATCCCCTTGTTGGCACGTGTGTGGGTTTGAATCTTTTCGCATCACCTTCACACTACAAAATGTGCAGGAGCAAAAATGATGTCTCGGATAACATAAAGAGGTCTTAGAACACCGCCCACTAGCAGTATAAAACCCAAAATCCTGATAGTGTTAGTTTGGGGAGACCAATTAAATTGAGGGATGGCTATGAAATTGTGCAATCTGAATCAGTATTTTTCAGAGCAGGCAAGAGAGAGCAATATTATGAGGAAATCACACTGATTTTCACTTTCTTTCTGGTTTTTTGGTTTCACAAAATGCTTAAATAAGAATATAATTACAATATTTCTAAATGGATTGTGCGACTGCTCTGAAGCTTGACAATACACCTCCCAACACTCGCAATAATACAAGTGGCATATATCTGGTAGGTTACCCATTAAACGACTGTGGCAGATCGTATTTCTGGTTAATTGTTAGTTCCTTATGACCTTAGACTTTGCCTGTGTATTTAATAACACCATCTGCTGCCTAGGGTAGCAATGCCACCTTTTAACATGAGGATTACTGTTCTTACTTCAGTAAACAACCATGCTCTATCAGAGGTGTTGAAATTCTACCATAGAATTATTTAAATTATACTACCTATGGAAAGCTCAAAAAAAGAAACTTGACTTTCTTGCTTCTGCTAGCTTTATGGGCTTCTCCTAAAATGTCATAATTTATATACCATAATAAAAGCATAAAAAAGATTTACAAGTTGTATTCTTGGTCTCCAAAATGAAGTATTTTAAAAAGAACTCTGTTGTGCCTGTCTTGTCTGTCTGCTTCCAGGCTAGTTTCTCAGTGCATTATCTCTGGGAAATTTCCCAATAAAACAGATGATTAAAGAATAATTCCCACAGAATGAAATGAGATGACATCTTTTTTTAAAAATCATCACCCAAGACCATGCGTCTCTGTTCTGGGGCATGTTAAGAATCCTGCTGGTGTTCAAGAAATATGAAAACTTCTGTTACCACATGGCCTATGATAGGGTAAATGTGGACAGGGTTTTCAGTGGTCCCCTTTGTTTGGGACCCACAGATGCCCCTGGGAAATGAACTCTTGGTGGTCAGAGTGAGGGGTGGAGGGGGTCAGAGTGTCTACTTTAACTTAACCAGGCCCATGCTGTACAGTACACTAATTTAGTGCAATTCTCCAATTCATGAATCAGAACTGCCTAAAAATAGAGGCTCTCTGGAATGGGGGAACTGCCTTGCATCTAACCTGTTTCTCCTGCTGGCAGGAGAAACTGCATCTTTCTGAGGCAGAAGAAAGAAACACCATAGACTTATTCATTCATTTATTTGTCCTTTAATCCACTGCTAGCCTTGGTTCCAAAAGGAGCTGAGGGGAATGAAAATTATTGCTTAATTTTACTAGGGAAATGAAAAAAGGTGAAAACTTTTCCCCAGTCGCTATAATTTTTCATTCCTTAACATGGTGACACTTTTAAACAGCAGGAGTAAGCTTTAGAGAATAAAGCATTCTAGGTAGTGTGTCAGAGAAGGCAATGGCACCCCACTCCAGTACTCTTGCCTGGAAAATCCCATGGACGGAGGAGCCTGGTGGGCTGCAGTCCATGGGGTCGCTAAGAGTCCGACACGACTGAAGTGACTTAGCAGCCACAGCAGCAGGTAGTGTGTGTATGATTTTTAACTGATGCTGGGAAAGACTGAAGGCAAGAGAAGGGGATGACAGAGGATGAGATGGTTGGATAGTATCACCGATTCGATGGACACGAGTTTGAGCAAACTCGGGGAGATACTGAAAGACAGGGAAGCCTGGGGTGCTGTAGTCCATGGGTTTGCAAAGAGCTGGACACAACTTACTGACTGAACAAATGACAAAGCTCATAGAATTGATCACTATAAGCCCAGCACTCACACAACCCACAACTTACAAAGCTCATAGAATTGATCACTATAAGCCCAGCACTCACACAACCCACAACTTTATGCTAAAGTGTAGATACTTCACAGAGTATGAGTTTGTTGCTGTCTTTTAATTACTTGGAATGGGAGAGGTTGGCCTGAACACTCATCACATGAGAATAATCAAGAGGTTGTCTGCCAACAGAAAACAATTTCAAAAGTACAGAATGTAGAATTCAGAGCCTAAACCACTTGGTAGCATCCCAAGAAGGCATGTCCTAACATGTTTTCAGTGTAAGAGAGCTTCAGCATTCCAGGCTTTTAAAAGACTGTCTCCTGTTACAGCTAAAGGGAGCTGCGTGTCCTTTTCCACACTCTGAATTCATGGAATCTGGAAGTCTGATTCTGGAACACTCATTTTCAAATAAATTGAGTCATCTTTATATGAAAACTAGAGAACTTGGCTTTTCTCGCCCCCGTTTTTGAAGAATAGTTGAAATGAAACAACAACCACATGTAAATGCTTCCCGCCATCACATTAAAAAAAAATCTTTTTTGTTGTTGTTGCACTGGGTCTTCGTTGCTTTCTCCAGCTTCCTCTAGTTGCAGTGCACAGGCTTCTCATGGAGGTGGCTTCTCTTTTGTGGAGCACAGGCTCTAGGTGTGCAGGGCTCAGTAGTTGGGACATGGGCTTAGTCGCTCCGTGGCGTGTGGGATCTTCCCAGATCAGGAATCAAGCCCTTGGTCTCTGCATTGGCAGGTGAATTCCTATCCACTATACCACCAGGGAAGTCCCCACCACGATTTCTGAAATACACAGAACTGATGAAGCTTCATTAAGTTTTTTCATAACCAGAACCAAATAAATGAAAGTTGTATAGAAAGCCACAAATGTAACGTTTCACTGTGGTTAACAAAAGCACAACAAATTTCAAAATATCAGAATTCCTAGAACTTACTCTCACAACATCCTTCATAAATTCAGTATATAGCCAGCAAAGAACCACACAGCTATTAAGCAGTGGGATCCTGGGTGAGAATACTAAATAACCTCAAAACAAGTTTCCACATCCTGCTGACCTATTCAGCCAAATGCTGCAGTGTATGGAATTGTTGTCAGGTTTTGTTTTGTTTTTTCCTTCTCTTTTTCTTCAACTGTGGCCCTCTTGAGTAATCTGAAAGGCCTGTGGTTAGTATACTGAGTTTTGCCCACCACATATATACATATATATCAGTCTCCTGTGGAAAGAAATATTTTCTATAAGCTTTGAGACACTTTAGTCGGGCATATTAATGCTGATACAGATGCTTTTCCACTGGCTAACTTAAACTAAGTATAGACTGTGGTTTAGACACTCCTAGCCTGGGATCTGAGCCCAAACCAAGCAGACATATTCTCAGATGATATGATGATTTGGTAGCCATTTAACCTCACAATTTTATCCGATGGCACAAAGCCCCCAGATAGTGGACAGGCACTTACAGCTATTTTTCTGCATTGCTTTGTGATTCCATATGAGTCAGAAGAATGTTGGGCTTGGGTTTGCCACATTCTCCTTGTTTCCATTATTCTCACCCACCATATGAAGGGTCAGAGCAGAAATGGTGTCAAGTTCAAAATTCCCTCTTCCAATCAAGAAAAACACAGACCCAGAGTGTTCCAGTGATCTGTCTCAGATTCCAGGCCAGCTGCGTGAAGAGAACCGATGGTCCCAAAGACATCTCCTATGCAGATATGTACATGTATGTAAAAAAGAACCTGTGAAAGAAATAGAAATAGGAGGCAGCCCACCAGTGGGCTAAAGAAAGAACTGCAGTTTGGGAAACCTGAATTCTAGCTGTTGTTCGACTGTATATTCCTTCATCTCAAGGCAAGTTCCTTACTGTGCTGGTACCTCAGTTCACCAAATCAGTAAACAGAAGCTGATGTCTTAGTCATCATTAAGGATAACGAATTGGTCTGCTAAGGCAAACATAGATAGGTAGGTAAGTAGATAGATAAATGGAAAGAAAGAATAAAAGCAGTCTGAAAAACGTTCACAATCTAGCTACTTCTTAAATCCTAAAAGATAAGAGCCCCTAGGAAGTTCATAAGTGCTAGCTCCCAGGTATGTTTCAGAACAAACTTTATCACTCAGGAATTTGCTTAAAGGGCTGAGGAGGCTTGCCAACTAGCCCATCAAAGTTCATTTGTATTTGCATTTTAGCTGTCTGTGGCCAGCTTTTTAGTAAACATGTTATATTTAGTCAGTTGCTTTAAGGAAATCTATTTCTCTCTTTCTGTCCACCAGTGGTCTTTTGCTAGGGCTCAAACTCAGGCTATCTGCTCCCATGGCTCCCTTGGCGATTTTTAGGACTTTCCTGGTGGCTCAGACTGTAAAGCGTCTACCTACAATGTGGGAGACCTGGGTTCAATCCCTGGGTCAGGAAGATCCCCTGGAGAAGGAAATGGCAACCCACTCCAGTACTCTTGCCTGGAGAATCCCACGGTCGGAAGAGCCTGTAGGCTATATTCTGCTGCTGCTAAGTCGCTTCAGTAGTGTCCAACTCTGTGTGACCCCATAGATGGCAGCCCACCAGGCTCCCCCGTCTCTGGGATTCTCCAGGCAAGAACACTGGAGTGGGTTGCCATTTCCTTCTCCAATGAATGAAAGTGAAAAGTGAAAGTGAAGTCACTCAGTAAGTGTCCAACTCTTCGTGACCCCATGGACTGCAGCCTACCAGGCTCCTCCATCCATGGGATTTTCCAGGCAAAAGTACTGGAGTGGGGTGCCATTGCCTTCTCCAGGCTACAGTCTACAGGGTCCCAAAGAGTCAGACACGACTGAGCGACTTCACTTTCACTTTCCTGGTATGAACTTCAGTTCTGAGTGTGAATCTGAATTCTCTCCATGGTTTTGCACTCCCCTTGCCAAAGAGGTATCACCACCATGTGGGCCCAGGAATAGATGTGGTGTCAACGCAGATTGGCATTCACTCCAATTAACAAATTACAGCCCACAATTAGGCTTTTAAACTTTCTTTTCTCCTTCTACATGGAGTCAGTTCTCTGTCTCCTTTATGCCCAAAATTGACCAAAAAAAAAAAGTTAAAGTTTTCAAACGCTTACGGTTAATATTTGCATCTCTGGATATCATTGGGCTATCACCTACATATATAATTGCTTTAAATAAAATTACTTTGTGTGTGTTTGCTAAACACATTAGACCAGGGCAAGTCAGTCACCAGAACAGATTATAGAAACCCCCATTGGTAGAGGCCAAATTGTCCTGTTGATTGGCATTCTTTTGTGAAATATATTTGCATCTTCTCAAGAGAAAGTTAATCTAGCTCATACTGGCTCCCTTCCATTTCATAAGAAATACAAGCAATAAAAATGAAACTTTATTTGATGAAATTCCATGAAACATCTGACTTCATGGTTTTTTCTCTTCAGTGCCTTGTAGCCCTATTGTATTTACCTGTCTGCATGCAGAGTAGCCAGAATTGGTGTCCTATACGAGGAATTAAATGATTTCATGAGACTTCCCTTTTTGTTTTTAGGGAAATAGGTCATAGAGAGTTAGAGGTGCAGTATTCCAATTTGGTGAGTAACCAAACCATTTCCTCGCTCAACTAAATCCTAGAAATGAATTTTGTATCCAAACACCAACATCAATTTTTATCTATAGTTTATAAATTCTAAGTTTCACCAGTATAAAACGGTCTACCATTTAAGGAGTTCCATACTGGGCATGGCATGGTGGCAAACTGACTCACCTCTACCATATATCTCTATCTGTTGTGACTGTTGACTTTTCTTTGGATCGCCTGTCCTATGAACTATACTAGAATCTTGTTTCCTATAAATACGGGTATAGATAGGCAAATTTTAACAGTCTTTTTGCTAACACTCACAAATGTTAACATTCTTCTTCTAGGCCTCTAAACTGTGCATACATTTTATTTTAAATGCAAAACGTATATAGTATGTTCTAAACTATGAGAGTGTGTATTAGTCACTCAGTCATACCTGACTCTTTGTGACCCCATGGACTGTAGCCTGCCAGGCTCCTTGGTCCATGGAATTCTCCAGGCAAGAATACTGGAGTAGGTAGCCATCTTCCCAACCCAGGGATTGAACCCAGATTTCCTGCAGTGCAGGCAGATTCTTTACCGTCTGAGTCACCCATTCTAGACTATATGGTTAGGCAAAAATACTCATACCTGTATTTCAATTCTGGCACTCATCTTTAATGTTACTGCAAGAAAATCACTTAATTTTTCACTATCTTAGGTTTTCAGCTTCTGAAAAAGGACATGAATAAAATTTATACTCAAAATAATTTTTCTGAATGCCCATATGAAAGCAATAATAAACATAAAGCTATCACATCATGCTTAACCTTTCAGAATTGTAACATCTTCTGTTTTTTTCCGTCCCCTTATTCCTTAATGTGTATGTAGGAAAGTTACCTTTTAAGTAGGCAAGCTAAATGAGAGAAAGTGTATTATTATTTTCAAACATTATCTTTGAGGTTGATTTGCTCTTTTGTCAGTGTCTTCCCCCTGGTATCTTTTAAAGGATTTCAGTGAGTGTCTTAAATAGAGGTTAAACCCGCATCCAGATATTATTCCAGAAAAGTGCATTTCATCATGCTCTTTCCAAAAAGTCAATAGGAGGGTTCTGGCATCAAATGGCTGTTGAATGCCTTCCAGTTCTCCTCCAAATTTCCTTGCAGACTGAGCGAGTGTGTGACCTCAATCTCTCCTTTATCTGTATTTTTCACTTGGCTCTTTAAATTCTGACATAGTCAGTAGTTAATTTACATCAAGTCTCCAAATTTTACTGTATGTGGGGACTGTACCTGTTTACACACAGGCTAGTGACTAACAGCTTCTGTGTGTATATGTGGATGATTGAGAGCTTCGGTGATTTCCTAGACCTTCCACAGAGAGTTTATCTCCTCCACATGCAGAAGTCTCTTTAGTATCTGAATGTTTTCTGCACACAGGGGAGGTAGGCTATAGGGAGAGGTCAAACAGAGGGAAAGTATTTCTAAAATAGCATATTTGCAATTCGAAAACCAGTAGGATTGTCTCATAAAATGCTACTGCTTAGAAGGAAGGTGCTCATATCTATTACAGAAGGCTCTTTTATGTCATGACTCTCCATAGTATGTATGGATGTGTCATATAAACAAATATGCTCAAATACGTATTTATAACTTTTTCAAAGTGGAAAGCCTTGAATATCACACATGCTCTTCCAGTCTTAGGATACTTCTGGCCAAGTACAAGGAGCCTAGGATGATAGCCACAAATATTCAGATGCCATATGGCTGCATTTTTTTTTTAACCTTCAAATATGCCAGGGTCAGAGTTTAAGAAGCTTTAGTATGGTTGAAACATCATGTTATTAATAGAAGCTGCACTCTAAAGAATGAAGGCTGTGATTCCATGCGTGGATATAGGGTGACATGAAGGAACTCAGCAATCCCTAGAAATACCACCTCCTGGACAGCACCCACACATTGCTGGAGGCAGGGGGTCATCGCTCTCCCACAGCTATGTGTCCTCCAGGCAGAGTTCCATCAGGGTCATCTGGTGAGAATCATTTCTTTACAATGCCCTGTCACCTGCCAGTACAGGGAGCATCTCAACTGGAGTGAGCTCCCAGGTTCAGATTCAGATTTTAGATGTTTAATGCTCACACAGGGGCTGGATTTGTTCTACCCACTGAGCTACTGCTTAGAACTGCTCTGTCTGGTTTACCTTTCAATCACTTTCCTTATGCCATTTTTGGAGAGTAGCATACTGAATGGCTATCCTTTTGTTTCTAAACTGCAATTTTTTCTTTTTTTTTAATGTTAGAAATTAGAGCTGGAAGACTGTTGCTCCATCTTGTCTCAGTAGAAGTGTTCCCCATAGAATATTCCTTTAGTTCTTAATACAAATTGCAGCATTTCAGCATTCTGCTAAAAAGCCAGCTTCAACCCACTGCCCCACCAACACTTCACCCGGCATCAGCCTGTCTGGCCACACAGGAATGTGTAGGACACCACAGCCAACCTGGTAACCTTGACTTGGAGTGGCAGAGATGATCAGAGTTCTCTTTTGAGAAGATCTGGAGCCTTTTAAGCAAGAGGGCAGAGTCTACGTGACTAAAACATACCAACTTCCTCTTTCATAAGTCATCACATGATGAACTACAATTACAATTCCTGCCTTGTCTCTGCGAATTGCAGACGCATTGCCTCACCCTAGAAACCCTGCTCCTGTGTGTGGAGGAGGCGGCTCTAACTGCTGCAGCAGCCGCTTTGGAAGGGTTCCAACTCCAGTCTGTGCCGGGAGGGAGGGCGGTCGGTGGAAGACGAAAACAAAGCTCTGTTTACTTAGCATACATCGATAAAGCTGCTTCGGAGAGACATGAAAGGCCAGGCAGCATGAAAGACTTTTGATACAATATAAGGAATTGCTGCTCTGGACCCACGGCCAGCCTTAACCCCCTTGATTCCAGATCCTTTTATGGCAAGAGAAACCAGAACTAAAACAAACCTTTCCATCTTCCACTGGGCATTTCGTTAGGGAAGTTACAACAACTTGAAGTTTCAACACTAAACTGGTAGTGTAAAATAAAAAGGAAATGCTCTTCATTTGGAGAAGAAAAGCTCTGTTCCATAAAAACCCGGACTTAGTACCCCTCAAGGCAGAATTTGGAGCTCAGTGTTTCTATTTTGGGATAGAGCGACAGGCTGTCCCACGAGGATATTACAGTGCCTGCCTGCTCGCAGGTAAATGAGTAAAATTAGGCCGTGGCTGTAACCCCGAGTTGTTTTAATATTTCCATCCCAGCTTACTGAGGCCACTTCTTGGGGGTACTGAGATGGCTCATCTCTCTACAGCACAGAGCCTGGGTCTCATTCCCTTTGGTTAGTGGCCTAGTGGCTTAAGTTACATGCTAGGAGAGGCTCTGGGTCTCCTAGGAGAATGACAGGTCCTGAAAGCGGTGCATGATAGCAGGGACCAGGTGTGGCCAAACCCACTGGCACCAGTTGCTGGGGATCCGGGTCCTATTCTCCCAGCTAAGAAAGGGTGAGCAGGATTGTATTTGCAGGGCAAGATCCGGGAGCAGATGGGGAGACCTTTAGGGAGGCGCGCCTTCTCTGGAAATCCCCACAAGACATTTCAGGCTTTGCCTGCACAAAACATTTAGGTCTGGCATTACATTTTTTGTGCCATTTTTGAACAGGTTTTCTCATGTGCTTTAAGCAGCTCCCTCCACTGTTTCTCTAAGGGTGTTTTTCCTCTTCCCTGTGGTTAATCCTTTGAGGCAACCTGGCATTTTCAATAGCAACAACTAGAGAGAAACGTCAGCAGGGTTTTTTTCTCTCTCTCCACCTACCAATCCAGTTGTAGGGAAGATAATATAATTAGTACCCTGTTCTTCCCACACTTAACCAGCTCATTCCAGTCTCAGGGAGAGAGGTGGGCCTGTTTTCCAACAAAGGAAGCACGGGAGGCCGCCCTTCCAGAGCTGAAGTGTAAAGGTCCCAACTGAGAGTGACTAAGCCCGCGTCTATTAGTCAGAAAGACTAACGACCAGCCAAAAGTGATTTACCATAACACACGCCAGCTCCTCCTCCCGATAAAAGTGTGAAACTCAAGTGCTCAATTCAGTCTGGGCACAGCCTGTGGCTGCCAACGGTGGCAGAACGCGGCGAGACTGGCTGGCTCTGCACCCACATGTCGCCTTCGCGCCAGGCGGGTTTGCACCCACTTAAGCCCAGCCTGGGCCGTGTGGTGGGCTCGAGGTCGCCCCTGCCCGCACCGCGGGGCCGGGAATAGCCGAGATCTGCCGGGTCCATGCGACCCGCGAGCCAGCCAGCCGCTCACCCCCAAGCGCGCGCGGACCCCGCCGCCGCTCATGCCCGTGCTCCGCGCCACCTGGAGCCCAAGTTTGGCCCCGTGGACAGGGCTTGGAGGCCTAGAGTCGCCGGCGGGGGGGGGCGGAGCCTGCGCGGTGACGCGGCCTCTCTGGCCGCTGACCCCGGATCCCTGGAATGTGCATTCGTTCAATGGAGCCGCCAGTGCCAGCGGCGCCGAGTCACGTCTGCGCGGAGCGTGCGCACTCGGCGGCGGCGGCGCACGCGGCCCGCGGCCCCGCGCCCACGTCACGCGGCTGCCGCGCGAACCTGCGCCAGGCGGCCGGGACCCCCGCGCGGTAGCGCGGGCCGGCCGGGAGGCAGAGCGGCGTGCATCGCGCGGCGCTGCTGCTCCCTCTCGGAAGGGGTCCGGGAAGCGGCGGGTGGACTCGATCCTAGGCCTAAGAGCACGCCCTTTTTAGTAAAACTTCAGGGGACCGGCGGCGCCTGTGTCCTCCCCAAAACACATGCGAGTGTAAAAGCACTTGCCGAAGAGTTCAAATAAAGCTCCTTAAAAGATGTTTAAAACGGACAGAACCAAGTTACAAAGTAGCCTTGCTTTTCAAAACACGAGTTTTACACGGTTTGGTCTAAACGGACCTGAAGGGGAGGAAACTCGGCCCGAGTGGTCGAGGTAGCGGAGCGGGTGGAGGGAAACAAGCTGCGCCAGCCACGCGTTCACGTCGGGGACACAGGCCGCGGCGCGGACGGGAGGGCGGGAGCAGAGGAGCCGGCTCTCCCAGCAGCGCCCGTTCTGCGGAGGGGGAGGGAGGGCGCGGGGGAGGGCGGGCGCGCGCGCAAGGGGAGGGGGCCCGCGCAGGCGCCTTGCGAGGCTGTCGAAGAATCAAGTCTGTAGAAGTGGAGCGGCCGCGGCGGCAGCAGCAGCAGCGACGGCGGCGGCGGAGCTGAGGCGGGCTGGGCGCTGACGCGGGCGCTGGAGAGCGGCGACGCCAGGAGCTGTGAGAGAGCAGCGGAGCGACCCGGGGTCCGCGCCGCGTCCGAGCTCCGCGCCGCCCGGCCGCCGCCGCCGCCGCCCCGGCGCGGCATGCCCCGCCGCTCGGGCTGAGCCTGCCCCGGCGGCCGCCCCCCGCCCCCCGCCCCCCCAACCTCCCCGCCCCCTGCCCCGCACTCCGCGCCAGCTGCCGCCGCGACCTGCTGCGCTCCTCCGCGTCCGCGCGGCCCGTCTTCGCCCCGGTCTGGAGGCCAGCCGCGGCTCCAGCCGAGACCCCGCCGCCGCCGCCGCGCCCGCCGCGCCGCGCCGCCCCGCCGTCCGCCCGAGCCCGCGCCGGCCGGGGGGACGTGCTGCCGCGGCTGCAGCCCCTCGCCCCGCGCCCGCCGCCCCTCGTGCACCGGGGGCGCTGCGCGGGCGCCGAGCCTTCGCGGACTTTGCCGCCGCCGCCGCCGCCTCTGCGGCCGCCGCCGCCGCTGGTGGGGGAGACGCGGGGTTGGGGGGGGAGGAGGGCGCGCGTGGTGCCGGCGGGTAGCGGCGGCGCCCCCTCCTCCTCCGCCTCCTCCTCCTCCTCCGGCGCCGCGGGCTCCTCGGACATGGCCGCGGCTGTGGCGGTGGCCGCCGCGTCCAGGCGGCAGTCATGCTACCTGTGTGACCTGCCCCGCATGCCCTGGGCCATGATCTGGGACTTCACCGAGCCCGTGTGCCGCGGCTGCGTCAACTACGAGGGCGCCGACCGCGTCGAGTTCGTCATCGAGACGGCGCGGCAGCTCAAGCGGGCGCACGGCTGCTTCCCGGAGGGCCGCTCCCCGCCCGGCGCCGCGGCCCCGGCCGCCGCTAAGCCGCCGCCGCTCTCGGCCAAGGACCTTCTCCTGCAGCAGCAGCAGCAGCTCGGCCACGGCGGCCCCGAGGCCGCCCCGCGCGCTCCTCAGGCCTTGGAGCGCTACCCTCTGGCGGCCGCCGCAGCCGAGCGGCCCCCGCGCCTGGGCTCCGACTTCGGCGGCAGCCGCCCGGCCGCCGCCCTGGCCCAGCCGCCGACACCGCAGCCGCCGCCTGTGAACGGCATCCTGGTGCCCAACGGTTTCTCCAAGCTGGAGGAGCCGCCGGAGCTGAACCGCCAGAGCCCGAACCCGCGGCGCGGCCACGCCGTGCCGCCCACCCTGGTGCCGCTCATGAACGGCTCGGCCACACCGCTGCCCGCCGCGCTCGGCCTGGGCGGCCGTGCGGCCGCCTCGCTGGCCGCCGTGTCCGGGGCCGCGGCCGCTGGCCTGGGCTCGGCGCAGCCCGCCGAGATGGGCGCCCACAAGCGGCCGGCGTCCGTGTCGAGTAGCGCGGCCGCGGAGCACGAGCAGCGCGAGGCGGCGGCCAAGGAGAAGCAGCCGCCGGCGGCCTCGCATCGCGGCCCGGCCGACAGCTTGTCCACCGCGGCCGGGGCGGCCGAGCTGGGCAGCGAGGGCGCAGGCAAAGGCCGCGGGCCGGGCGAGCAGGACTGGGTCAACCGGCCCAAGACCGTGCGAGACACGCTGCTGGCGCTGCACCAGCACGGCCACTCGGCGCCCTTCGAGAGCAAGTTTAAGAAGGAGCCGGCCCTGACTGCAGGCAGGTTGTTGGGTTTCGAGGCCAACGGGGCCAACGGGTCTAAAGCAGGTAGGGGCGGCTGTGGAGTGAGGGGGTCTAGGGGCGAAGCGGGGCCTGAGAGCCGAGGAGGGGGTGCTCTTCCTATTGGCCGTTCTCCCCCGGCCCAGAAATAGCAAACATCCAACTTCCTGATCTGCTCTAGGCGGAACCAGTGCTTAGTGGCAACGTGTTCCTCTGCTGAAGCAGCATAACAGAGATGAGTCAGATGGACCGATAGGCAGCGACACAGGGCTTTCCTTTCCCAGCACATTCCTGGATGCGAGCATGAGGGCACCAATCACCTTTTAACCTGAGGGGGGGGGGGGCGTTAACTCATGTGCACAGGGCAGCCTGGGTACTTGCAGGCGTGTGGAAAAACAGGCAGTGCTGTCCGTGCCTTTTTCCGTGCGTTTTTTTTTTTTTTAAACTGCTAGACTGCCTCAGAGCCTTCTCAGTCTTAAGTGGTTTAAGTTGCACGTGCTCTTGAAACTTGGTTTTTCTGTACGAGCTTTTGGAGAATAGAAATTCTTCAGAGGGTTGTGTTGTGTGTTAGTGAAAGAAAGATCCTTTTTAGTGCACGTTCATTTATTTCTTTTTTTCCCCTTTTCTGTCTTTGTTCTTCCAGTTGCAAGAACAGCAAGGAAAAGGAAGCCTTCTCCTGAGCCAGAAGGTGAAGTTGGGCCTCCTAAGATCAATGGAGAGGCCCAGCCGTGGCTGTCTACATCCACAGAAGGGCTCAAGATCCCCATTACTCCTACATCCTCTTTTGTGTCGCCACCACCACCCACTGCCTCACCTCATTCCAACCGGACCACACCGCCTGAAGCGGCCCAGAACGGCCAGTCCCCCATGGCAGCCCTGATTTTAGTAGCAGACAATGCAGGGGGCAGTCATGCCTCGAAAGATGCCAACCAGGTGCACTCCACCACCAGACGGAACAGCAGCAGTCCACCCTCTCCGTCCTCTATGAACCAAAGAAGGCTGGGCCCCCGAGAGGTGGGGGGCCAGGGGGCAGGCAGTGCCGGAGGACTGGAGCCAGTGCACCCCGCCAGCCTCCCGGACTCCTCTCTGGCCGCCAGCGCCCCACTGTGCTGCACCCTCTGCCATGAGCGGCTGGAGGACACCCACTTTGTGCAGTGCCCTTCTGTTCCTTCGCACAAGTTCTGCTTCCCCTGCTCCAGACAAAGCATCAAACAGCAGGGAGCTAGTGGAGAGGTCTATTGTCCCAGTGGGGAAAAATGCCCTCTTGTGGGCTCCAATGTCCCCTGGGCCTTCATGCAAGGGGAGATTGCAACCATCCTTGCTGGAGATGTGAAAGTGAAAAAAGAGAGAGACTCGTGACTTTCCGGTTTCAGAAAAACCCAATGATTAATCTTAACTAAAACTGCTTGAATTGTATATATATCTCCACATATATATATATCCAAGACAAGGGAAATGTAGACTTCATAAACATGGCTGTATAATTTTGATTTTTTTGAATACATGTGTTTCTATTTTTTTTTTTGACGACAAAAGGTATGTACTTATAAAAGCATTTTCTTCTTTTGTTAACGTTATTAGCATATCTTTGTGCTTTATTCTGGTGACAGTTACCGTTCAATGTAGGCTGTGACTTGAGCTGCTTTTTTAGAGCACTTGGCAAAGCAGAAACGCTTCTAGCTGTATTTGTATGCACTTATTTTAAAAAGAAAAAAAAAAGCCAAATACATTTTCTGACATTGTAAGATTGCCTTACTGTCTGTTATTCTTTACTGCTGGCCCCTTTCTCAGGCTGAAGGCCAACTGGTGGAGAAGGAAAGGAAATGAGGAAAGGGGCAGTGTTGTGAAGTGGGCATGCCACTGAGAAATGTCACCAAGTTCCCCCCAAACATTGCCCTTTTAGAGTAACAGGAAATCGATTGTGAATCTTTCTCGATTTTGTTCTTAAAGTTCAGTTGTTAGGTTATTGATGACTGCCTGAGAGTTGCTGCTGAGAGATTTTCAGGACTGTGTGGGGGGTTTACTTTGGGGGGGGGTGATTTTTTTTTTTAAGGCAGAGTTGACCACTGTTCACTGCCCATGTGATCAGTTGTAAGATGACAATGCTGCATGCTAGTTGGTTACATAATACACAATCCAGTGACTCAAGACAGTGATAACGGTTGTTGGTGGGGACAAGATGGCACTGCCATCTTTGCATGGAGCCTGGCTCTGCAGCGCCACTTGATCTTTTGAAACCCCCTGGAGCTCTGTCTGTCGTTGCTGTGGTCGTTTCCTTTGAAAAGAATTGAAAAGAAGTTACAGTCCAGGTGAACTGGAGATTGTGGGATTGGTCTCGTTTCCGTTTGGTGTTTTGTTGTTTTATCGTTTACCCGTAGCGCTGTTGCTGTTGATGTGATCACCTACACCCTGTCCCTAGTGAGTGCTAAATACAGGATGGCACAATGACAGTAACAGCGGAGGTGCTGCCAGGACCGCCCGTGGGCACATCGGTGACAGCCCAGATGTGGTGGAGGAAACCTGTCATTTCTTTCTCACGTGCGTTTGAAATACCAAGTGAATAATACTGTTCTTCTGGACAAAAATGATAAACTAGCGAAAATTAAAGAAACAGTTTTACATGATAGACAGGCCCCACCTCTCAAACTATTTTTAGAAGCCTTTTGTAAACTAATTTCTTTTGATCACTATTTTGCATCAGTAAAATGATTTTTTTAAACCAATAAATCATCAGTTATTAGAAATAGTTGTCTCACAGTGATACTGGTTTTTCTTTTGTGCTGTTATGATTTAACATTGACAGGAACACTACACTACTTTAAATCCTTTTATGTTCAGGTGTTTGTAACTTGGCCCTATAATTAGGCTGAATCATGGCTTCGAGGTCTACAACTTGTGTGTATGGTTCACAACCGAGCTTTTACTTTGAAAATACAGATTGTTACCCACTTTGGATTAACTTTTTCAGTTGTGTTTTTGTCTTTCTTTTTTAAATTGCTCAAATATTTTTTAATGGTCGAGTTATTAACACTTGAAAATCAGATACTGCACCAAATACAGTATTTTTTTCATGGTGTTTTTAATGAGTGCACCTATTATTAATGCTGTGCAAATTCATGTTACCGGTCATTGTTATATTACAAACAGACTTGCATGATTAACCAGTTTGTTGTTACACTTTTTTTTAAAAATTGGAATATCTATGACTCAGATCAGACTGGTTTCTCTTATGTAAATGCACACATGCAGAAACACAGTCGATTTTACATGCCCATAAAGACATTTGTAAAGAATTCAATTTATTATGGTCTGTTGTATAAATGTGTATCTAGGCACTTTACTATAAACTGGAGTTTGACCTCATAGACGTTACAAGTTGATCAGTCATTTGACCTAATTTGTGGTAGCTATCTGTATGTTTTGCAATCTTTATACAGATAAGCTTTCCAAAAGATTAATAAAGAACCATCCTGCTGTTTTGAATAAGTCTCTCCAGCTGTGGAAAAGACAACCTATGGTTTCTCTGTGCTGGTGTTCAAGAGGAGAATTTAAACAGCTTTAAAGGGCTGCATGTTGAGTTTACTCCTATTAAAAAATAAGAGTCCGACTGGCCCTTGGGTGGCCTTATAGAAGGCTTGCAGCTGGCAAAGTGTTGGTCTGGGTTATTTCTCTGGCATTTTCTGAAGTTAAAAAGTTAGCACTGGGACATGGGTTTGATTCTTTGTTGTACTGAGGACAGTGCAGAGATTCTCCACAGCTGGATAAAGATGTCAGAAAGCTACTTACTGTACATGGGCAGTATCAGATTTCAAATCCTAATATTTCAGCTGTGCTTTTAATACTCAGAATATTAGGGGATGGGGTGTTGAAGCTTTCCCCTTTTTTGCTTTAACAATTTATAGAATTTAACAGATGTACTGTCTTTCATGTGGCCTCACATTAAAAGTTATAAGAACGTACACATGGTTTACAACTTTATTACTAGATACCTTTCCTTGGCCACCAAGTATTTTAAAAGTGTGCCACCTTTTAACCTTTACTTTTTTTTTAAGTTGAAGGTGATACTTTTTCTATATATGATGAAACTCATGTCAACTAAAGTGAGTGTAATCTCAGATATCAACATTATTTTAAAATCACGCTATGGAAATATCACCTGCATTCTGTCATTTGTCAGATTTACAGTACTTTTTTTTTTCTTTAACTTTTAGCATTAAATAAAAATAAAATTGGGAGCACTGAACATTTTCTGAGGCCTTTTTTAATTGTTTAAGCTTAGAGTGGCTCTTGTTTTAATCACCAGTGGCAATGTGACCAGAGGATGTGTGGGTTTGGGGCTGGGGTTTGACTGAACCAGCAGGAGAAAGGGAGGAGATAAAAGACATGGAACAAAAAGGCAACTGATGGAAGGCGGAAGAAAGTGCTAGGGACTGGGGAAAGGGCAACTGGATAGGGAAGCAGATAAAGAGAAGAGCTGAACAAAGTACAGCCAGAAGAGCACTTATTTACTTTTCAACTTGCAGTTCAGCCTGCCATTCTGCAATAGTAGATTGGAAAGAGAAGATAGTGATGACATTGGAAAGACTGTCAAGACACGGAGTTGCTCACTGGAAAGCAGTGGAAGAAAACAGCGATGCTGGGCCAGAGAAAATTCACTGCAGACGAAAGAGAAAGGAAAGCTTTAGAATAAAGTCACGAGCCAAAGCCACGTGTGATGCTCTGAAACTTAAATTTATAAATGGAGATAAAAGGTGGAAAGCACCGAGATAAAGATATTTTTAACAAACTCCTGTCTACTATCACATAGTAAGAAATTTCCTAGATGTTTGCAGCTTTTACTCGTATTGATTAATGGCTTGGCAGACTTCTCTACAAAAGGAACTTGTGAAACTTACTACAGTGTTTAAGATCAGGTACACATAGACTTACTATATGTTTTAAATTAAACAGCAACAGTTAATGCATAGTTAGAGGTGGCCCAGTAACTTCAGGAGTCCATGCATTTTAATGAATTTTTAATTAGCCTATTTAAGGGCATTTTTAAGAAACAGTATCCTTAATAAGTTATTTCTAGATTATAATACACACTGTGATGTTCCATTTAATAAGCTTAAAAGAACTGCTAAACTATTAGTCTTCTTAAAGGTGCTAAATTTTATTTTCAGTGAAACTGAAAATAGTGCAGCTTGCAGAAGTCATTTTTATAATTTGAAAAGCGCCTCCCAAAGTAAACTGTGATGATTGCATTGTTTCCAGTTTTTTTAAAAAAAACACCAATCTGACCCCTTGATGTGGCAGATGTCTTTGTTTATTCCCCAAAGCTGGGAAAAAATTGAAGGGAAAACATGGAGCTCCTTTTAATTCCTAGACTTTTTAAGTCCCCCCGTTACTCAAACTTGTTTTACGTATGATTTATAGATGGTTTTATTTGGTTAGTGAAGACTAGAATGTTTCTCTTCCTGATTCCAAAGTGTATACGTGGAATCATTCAGAAAAATGTTCAGTCGTGTGTAGGCCACTGGAAGTACTGAGTCACCCTTATTTGCTTGCCTTTTCTTCATAGGGAACAGTGAGGACACGCCTTTCCTCTGTCACAGACCAAGGGCAGAGGCACAATGAATGGAATACAGATTTGCCTACTTCATCATCTGGGGTTCTAGAAATGGGGGTGGGGGGTGGTGAGGTGGGAGTGGGGACGTTGTTTAACTCCTTCAGTGCCACTGCTTAGGCCTCTGACAGCAATAGTACTGATTACAACTGGTTACAATTCAATAAAAACGGGTGTAACTTCTCAGATTGTCAACTGTCTAGATCTTTTGCTGCAGTTTCTGTTAATAGCCTGCATTTTCCTCAAATGTTAGGAACCCCACACAGGCATTTAAAAGGCACAAAAATACACAAAAAATCAATTGGTAAATTACTTAAGAAGTTGGAAGATAGACAATGACTGGATTTATGGATTATCTGTGGATTTCTCTTATTAATCCTCAGATAAGACCATAATTAGGGATAGCCACACTATCCCAATTTACCATTAACAGAATCATTTATACTCAATTTAATGGTGAAGTTTGTTTTAACTCATCAGTGTTACTTGTTCCTTCCCCATGTCAATACAACTTACAGTGCTTGATTTAATTTGAGGTATAACTTATTTTTTTAATTACAGAATATGAAATATACAGATGTAGATTTCACTGGTCTTTGTCACAGGATATTGTGCACTTCTCTGTGGGGCTGAGCCTCACCAATCCGTGCAAGTTACAAAAAAGGTACTTCAGGGCAAAAGTATACTGTAGGCAGATCATCTGGACATTGGGTCTAAAAGCTGTTCTTTTAATCTGAAAAACAATGGAAGTAAAGTCTCCTTAATAGAACAATCCTATTAGAATGGTATGAACAGTTTCTACTATAATAAAAACTTAAAACACTGCTTTAAAAAGAAAATGCAGAATAGCCCTTTAAAACTCAAAACCATAGGATAGGAACTCTTCAGTGCACGTAAAATTTATCACGAAAGTCATCCTTGAAAATCCTTTTAGGAGATGATTTTTCTCCTAGGTCAGACAAGGTCTGCAGACTAGACTACAGGATTCCTAGTTTCAATTGCAATGTACTGGTTGATCTCATCCTTTGAATAGACTTTAGAAGCTAGATCGCATAATCTAAAGAGCCTTCTCCAGCAATTCGACAGAAGGCCTTGATACTGAGATAATATATCCTGTATAGAGTAATATGTCACATTTCAGTGTTTCTAAATATAGTTTATATTTGGGGGGAAATGAACTGTGTTGTATAATCTGTAGATCTCATTACTTACCACTTTTACTTAGCAACTGCTATTTCATTCTTTGTATCATTACTATCCGGTGAAGTTCAGATGCCCTTGAGGGGACTGCAGCATCTTGAGCAACACAAGTCATGTTTTGCTGTGTACTCAGGTAGCAACGTTGGGAGACAAATATTTGGGTCGTGTATTTCTCTGCCATTTAGAAAACAGTTTTCCTGTGACAGTGCAAGCAGAATATTTTGCACTGTAGATGTGGCTATCTCGCCAAGAAAAACAAAAATCCTGAAACATTTCCCCGGAGCGAAGGGCCTAAATTTATTTTAATGTATGGAAAGAGTTTTTGTAACTCAAATTACTCTTATTATTTTTAACTCAAATTATTTTTAAGCTCAAAATCACTGAGCTTTATTTTCCTTTATCGTAGGATTTTAAAATATTAAACCGTACCAGTGAGAGTTGTGCAGAGAAGTGAAACGTAGGAGTAAGGATTGTCTACGACTTGAATAAATCAGCATTTCTTTACACACAGCTTTGGCCTTGGGCCCTTCATGTTCTCTACAGCATGAGAGAGCTGCAAAGTAGAAAGAGGCTGCTGCATGCCTTAACCCACGTTGTTACTCCAGCCTCCAAACAGCAATTTGATTAGCTTTTTTTCGGTGATAAAAGATAAAGATTTATTGTAACCCACATACAATTGAAATCAGAATTTCACAGGAGGGTCACAGTCATTAGGGAAGTTTTGGAATACTATTGTCTTAACAAGCACCATATGGGCTGCCGCTGTTATTATTTAACACCTATTAAGGAGGCACATCATTCTAGGCTTTGAACAGCTGAGAGGCCATAGCCCCCACCGTCCTTGGAGCTTTGAGTCGATACCGCAGGTAGGGTGCGTGTTTTCTGGATGAAGGGCACGTACCGTCAAGATTTAACGGTGAGTTGGTTTCTTTCCAGGAGTTGGAAAGTATAGTCAGAGCTAAATTCTTCTATAGAGAACCGACTTTTCCGGAGCTTACATCCGGAACTTTGGTGGAATTATGACATAGGAACACAAGCCTATATTCAAAGCGCTTTAATTAGGTCCAGCAGGCAACCATCACGCACGAAAGGGGCCACGGGACACCATTTTCTTCATACAAATCAAGAGGCCGGTTGAGAATATGGGAGCTGGGTCGTAACTGTCAAACTGTAGATCTTTTTTCACTTTTTATGGTTGCTCAGAATGGCGTTTTTTAAAAGGAAGAAAACAACCGCCGGTTCAGCCAAGCCCTGTTTACTCGAGGGGAAGGAAAGGGGCGGAGGCTCCCGGACTCTCCAGCCGCCTGCGTAAAGGCCTTCGCCCACGAGGAGACCTTGCTGTGGTTTCCAGTGCTGCACCCTGACTCACGCCGCACCCGTATTTATTTATTCTAGAATTTTTCCCGGGCAGCACAAACGGGAACACCGCCTGCTCCCCGCGCCGCTATCTGCGCACGTGGATCCGCGCGACCCCGCGGCGGGACCCAGCGGCGGGCGGGGCCGGGGGCGGGGCCGGGGGCGGGGCGGGGCCACGGCGGGGCGGGGCCGGGCTCGGGCCCGGAAGCAGTGGCGGCGCACCCGCCTCGTAAGGCCGCCGTGGCCCATCCCGCACTGAGCTCCAGGCCCATGGGCGAGCCAGCTGCGGCGGCTATAATTAGAGGGGAGCCGCGGCCCTGCCGAGCCTGATACCTCGCGCCCCCCGCCGGCGTTCCTGGGAGGAATGTGCGGGCGCGAGGCCGTGCGTCGCCGCCAGCGCGCTCCCTGGACGGTCACCGCGTGGTGGACCAAATAAAGTAAAAGGTCTGGCTCCTGCTGAGCGAGGCCGAGCAAGCGACCCGGGAGCCAGCCCAGGGGTGTGGCGAGCCCTCGGCTGCCCAGAAAAGATCAAACGCGCGTCGGCAACAGCCGTGCCTGCCGCCTGCGAGGGTCCTTGCGCGGGCCAAGCAGTACAGGGTGGATTTGTCTTAAGTTGGAGATGGCGCATGACAAGAGCGGCCCCAAATGTCACACTCCCTTTTTGGAAATCATGATGCTGCCTTTTTTTTTTTAAGACTGTGGCTATAATAAGGCATATGTTCCATGCTGGTGGAGTAAGCACTCATGTTTAAGGGGCAACTGTATTAGCAAAAAACACTGATGCACGGTACATGTTAATACAAATGTATTTATTAAGTAGATCTCGGTGTGGGTACTACACCTGTGGGTACTACCAAGTCAGATAAAAGTCTGTAACAACTGACTGCTGAAAGGGAGTTGTCTTTTTATAGAAAAACTTATACCTTAGAAAAAATTTTTTCTACTAGTGGACCCTTGAGGTGCCACCAATTAATTAACTTCTGATTTTTGTTAATTATTGAATTTAATACTCTGTAGCAGTATCTTCCAAAATAATAATAATAAGCATGAGCCCATCCTTTTAACAAAATGACTGTTGATTACTAGCCTTGGAGCAGGGGCGTAGGAACTTCACTGTAATCTAAGAGTTGTATAACATTTTCGGTCATTGTTTAAAAAAGGATTGCAGAAGATGGACAGGAATCTAAAAAAAAAGAATAAATCCTTGCTCCAGGCTTATGAATACCTAGACACAACCCTACTAAAAGACTTCCTTCATCACCTTATTTTTCTTTCTAGATAACAGGCACGAAAACCAGTTTAGAAGCTTGAGATGGAAATCATACAAAACAGTCCGCTCCTTATATATTTTATCGAGGAACCTGGAAGCCTTTTCGGTGGAAATTTGATTCCTGGGAAGTTATTCTGGCTGGAGCCTGTTTGTCTTGACACAGCAGCCCTGTACTCGCAGCCTGCTCTGCTCCTTCACAAAGCTCTTTGAGGGGAAACTATGTTGAGAGATACAAATTCAAGTTTTTGTGAAAGCACACCTCAGAATTGTCCAGTTCTATTCCAGATACACAAAAACAGTGAATAAAGGTCAGGGAGTCTCCAGATACCTTGGGCTTCGTGTGGTCATTTCAGGTAATTCAGTTAATGTAGTGTTTCTATTTTGCAATTTTTAAAATGACCATGTACTTACCTGAAAAGGGATTAAGGAATTAAACTGGACAATCCCTATGATAGCATTTTTCATGTCAGCCAGCTATGAGAAAGCACTGGGCATGTGTGGTAGGCGTTAGGTACTTGGGTGCAGTGAGTGTGTGCCACTAAAAATGAAACTCCCCTGGTGTCCAGTAGTTAAGATTTTCTTTTCCAAAGCAAGGGGTGCAAGTTTGATCCCCGGTCGGGGAGCTAAGATTCCACATGCCCCAAAGCCAAAAAACCAAAACATGAAACAGAAAAAATATGATAACGAATTCAATAGACTTTAAAAATGGTTCACACACAAAAAATTTTTTTTTAAATGTTGACTTCTGGTTATATCATGAAAGGGGGTCACAGCAAACAGTTTTGAAACACTGGTAAGAAGAGGCTCCCCCTGCTGTCACACAGAAGATACATCTTCTCTCCTAGGCCAGAATCCCAAGAGTCCTGTACTTGGGACTGCCACTGGGTGTAGAGCTTAGCATCAGGTGGTTTGTGAAGTTATCAACACCTTGGGGGATATATCATTCTATTGAAAATAAAATGAAATAAAATTATAGACCACAAATAAAGGGAATTAATGTTTTCCTTAAAAGGTTCTCTGCTCAGATTTATTTACTGAAGGGTCAGCCTACCTAAAACCCACCAGAACGGTCTCCCTCCGTCTATGTATGGCTTTAAAAGCAAAGATGATATTTGTATGGCTGGTGGCAGGTGAGTGAGGGGAGACCTGAGGGAGTGAGAATGTGATGGAACCTATTGTATTCTTTTAAGATAATCAGTAAAAATGATGTATGATGAAAAATAAAAGAACACCTACATTGAACTTTGACTTCAGTAAAATTGTTGGATTTATTTTAAAAAATCATTTTGTGTCCATGTATTAGGAATTACACTTTTCTGCACATGGACCTTTAGGCCCATAAGTAAGCCTTCAGTAATCATGAACTTTTTGTAGTCCTGGAAGGAGCTCATTCAGGGTCTCTGGGACCAACATTGCCTGAGTTGAGTGTCAGCTGGTACCAGACTGCACTGATCGTCAGTCTGCATGTTTACTGAGGGTTTGAAGACTTCAGTGGAATTAGATGGACAACTTGAATTGTAAGCAGTAAAGGAAAAGAGACTGTGTGTACAAGAATGAGAGCTTGGAGAGGAAGAATCACAGGAGAAGAATCAGCATCAGTCAGAATCATTCATTTATTCACTCAGTTCACTTATTCTTTCTCTCCATAAATCTATTTCATGGTAAAGTATGTGGGCTCTGGAATCAGACTGCTTACGCAAAAATTCCAGCTCCAACTGTTTTTAACCTTTAGGATTTAACCCTCCAATCTCCATTTAATTATCTGTGAAATGGGTTAAGGATATTACTTCCCTCGTGGAGGTGTTGAGGGGACGAATTGACAGGAGTATATAAGGTGCATACTATGATGTCTGGCATGTAATAAGTGTGTCATAATGACGAGTGGCATATTGAACTCTCAGTAAATAGTTGTTGAAGGAATCCATTTAGTCTCTAATCTTAATGAGGAAAGTGTGGTGAAAAATAAGAACCATAAAAATGTGTTTATAAGATACAGTGAAAACAGGGTTAGCCTACATGAGGAGAAATTACCCAGGAAGGTTGTACCGAGGAGGAAGCTGAGGGGAGCCAGTCACAGAGCAGGGCCCGCCAGCAGGGACTGGGTCAAAGGGCAAGCACAGGGATCCTACAGACACTGTTGAGCCCAGTTAGGACTCTGCGCTTCCAATACAGAGGCCACAGGTTTGATCCCTGGTCTGGGAGCTAAGGTCCCATGTGCTGTGGAGCGAGGCCAAAAGATTAAAAAAAGGCAAAAGTGGGGGCTGGCTGCACTCACTCCAGCTTTCCATCTCCTCTTGGCAGGGCAAGAGAGAGGAAGACAGTCTGACTCACCTAACAGCCCAGGTGGTCTTAGAAGCTGGTTAGCGGCAGTTGCAACAGCAATACTTTTGCTGAGAAGTGGTTAATGGGTCGAAGTGGTTAAAGACATAACTGTCTTCATTCCAAACCTGGCTCCACCCCAGCTTGGCTATGTCCTCAGACATAGCCAAGTTTCAGATGTCACTAAACCTTAGCCTCCTCATCTGTAGAATGGCAAGAAAAAGAGTACCCATTTCATAAGTCTCTTGTGAGGGCTAAGTGATTTATAAAGTTTCCTTGGGATAGTCACATAATAAACATAGTGTCTAATTATTCTAAAACAGAGAGGATCAGAGGGTGGGGAGAGTGATCACTTCATCCCCTCATCCTTCGGCCAACACCTGAGACCTCACCACTCAGGTCTTTCCCATGGGTCCTCTATGTCTGGAATCCCTCTGGTTGTCCTTTATTCTGGCTGTGCTGGGTTTTTGTTGCTGAGCGCAGGCTTTTCGTTGCAGAGTGCGGGGTCTACTCTCTAGTTGCGGTGTGCAGGCTTCTCTTGTGGTGGCGCGTGGGCTCCAGGCGCCGGGCTTCAGTAGTTGTAGCTTGGAGGCTCAGTAGTTGAGGCTCACGGGCCCTAGAGCGTGCAGGCTTCAGTAGTCATGCCACACTGGCTTAGTTGCTTCTCGGCATGTGGAATCTTCCCTGACCGGGGCTGGAACGCAGGTTCCCTGCTTTGGCAGGTGACTTTTTATCCACTGGGCCACCAGGGAAGTCCCTGATAGTCCTTCTTTAAATGGCTATTGAAACCTTTCCAAACTCCAGAGTTTTCTATCCAAGCCCCCACTCCATGGACCCCTCCCCTGTCACTCTCGATGGGAATATGGATTTCCAACATTTTGTCCATTCTTGTGCCTGCAAACTCTGCCCATCAGGCTTCTGATGCAAGTCTTCAGGGCCCTCCTCTGCCTGACTTCTACTGGTCCCATCCATCCTTGGCCCTGAGGGAGAAAAGAAAGGAAGGCTACTGTATTCTAGGGGCCCGAGAGAGGGTGGCTTGGAGACATCTATAGATGCTTCAGTTCTGATTCTGCTTCTCTGTAGCAGCAAGGGTTAAGGCCAGTTTTATCCTAAATTAACTAATGTAGACGGAGAAGGCAATGGCACCCCACTCCAGTACTCTCGCCTGGAAAATCCCATGGATGGAGGAGCCTGGTGGGCTGCAGTCCATGGGGTCACTAAGTCGGACACAGCTAAGCGACTTCACTTTCACTTTTCACTTTCATGCATTGGAGAAGGAAATGGCAACCTACTCCAGTGTTCTTGCCTGGAGAATCCCAGGGACGGGGGAGCCTGGTGGGCTGCTGTCTATGGGGTCGCACAGAGTCGGACATGACTGAAGCGACTTAGCAGTAGCAGCAGCAACTAATGTAGAATTATGTACACAAACATGTGCTGTAAGCTCTAAAGTAGCATAAAAATGCTGACTTTTACCTAACTTAGGATCCCTCTACCCACAGAAGATTTACCTGAGTCATGAATTCAGGGACTTACTTCCCCTTATGTTTAATTTATAAAAATATCAAGACTGAGACTAGTTTCTGGACAACATCACTGATTAACTTTTCTCTGTCTATGAAGTGTTTATCCAAGACTTTCCCCTAAATCTCAAGCTCATCCTCAGGATGTAGCCTTGTCTAGAAACAGGTTCTCCTGGCTTTGGTGCAGTTACAAGTCACTGGGTCACATTTCTACCCTTCCTTGAAGAACTGCCATGGTCAGGTGTGTGCCTTGGGGTCCATGATCAGGGCCAAGAAGTCAAAGGTCCCAGGAGAAATGCAGAGTCCTTCCTGCAAGGCTGATAGGAGAGGGGAGTCTGTGGGTGAGCCTCCCTTCCCTCTGGTTCCCACTGGAAGGCCACAAGAGATAAAGAAGTCAGAGTTTATATGCCTAAGGAGGCTGACTACTTTGGGCAGATCTCACAAGACTGGAAGTACCCTTGGTATTACAACATGGAAGGGCAGTGAAGGAGGCCTGTACACTGTCTTATTTCAGTGTGGGCTAAAAGTTCCATGTAGGATGATTCATATGGGAACTGCTGCCTGGCTGCTTTTTCTTGAACTATAATAAATGTATTTACAAGTCACCATGGTGGCTGAGCTCTGCAGGCTGAAACTCAGGTGGAGTATCTTTGTTGTTGTCTTGAGAATTCCTCCTCAGGAAACCCCAGTCTTGGCTTTTAAGCCCTTCCCCTGATTGGACGAGGCCCACCCACATTATGGAGAGCAATCTGCTTTACCCATGGTCTACTGATTTCACTGCTAATCATATCCAGAAAGTACCTTCACAGCAACATCAGGACTGGGTGAGCCTGTGGATGAACTACCCTTCACTCGACCAAACAACTGGGTGCCGTGGTCTAGTCAAGTTGACACGTAAAATAATCATTATGGCCACTTTCCGAGTTTTCTTCCCCTCCTCTGGCTGCCCCAGGTTGTGATGCTTCTATCAGAGATGATGCTTTCAAATGCAAAGTCACAAAAACAATCTATTCAAACAGGATTCAACTCTAAGGGGAACTTATTGGCTCTTGTAACTGAAGAATCCACAGCAGACCAGCTTGAGGTCTGACTCACTTCAGGTTCATACCTCATCTCTCCCTGGTTCTCTTGGCTCCACCTTCCCTGTGTTGATTTTATCTTCAGGCAGGCTTCCCCCAAGATTATAAGATGGTTGACATGCTTTCTTATTCACACCCAAGAGGAAAGAGCAGTCGCATCCTTCCCAGAACAGAGCAGAAAGAGCACCAAGCTTGTCTCTGCTTGGCTTGTTCCTGACATCATGTGGCCAAGGGAATAGCCTGCTCTGATTGGCTTAGGTCTGCCCACACCCTGACTGATCCCAGAGCAAGGGTATGAGATTTCCCTGACTGGCGTCTAGTTTGGGGTCTTCCCTGGAGCCAGGGGTAGGATCAATCCCAGCCAAACAAGCAGCTACTGCACAGTGGCCAAGGGGTGGTCTGGATGTGCACGATAACCTTAGATCTCTGCGTCAGTCTCTGAAGCTTGAAGCTGCTGCTGCTGCTGCTAAGTCTCTAAAGCTTGCAGCTGCAGTGCCCAAGTCTAGGGCACAGGTAGTGCTGCAGCCTACGGGACTTGTGCCCACTGGGGCTGAGTGGTCTCAGCCTGTGGGGTCATAGGCAGCAGAGAGGACAGCTGCCCAGAAAGAGAGGTGTGTTCCCTTGTATGTCAGGGCAGAGTGAGTCCAGCATGGAGGGGTTGGTGGTGGCCAACAGGCTGGCAGCTGTGTGCTCACTTCAGACTTCCTTGTTTCTAAACTGCCTCCCTGCCGCTAAGGGAGTGATCTCAGGACTGAACTAGCAGCCAACTTTACCACTGTCAGCGTTCGAGTAGGGCTGTGATGCCGCCAAGAGGAGTGAGTCACGCTGTTCTGGTTGGGATGGTTTGGTGGGGACAAAGAATGCAGGAGGAAGGTGACTGGGAAGCTTGTGGGGGCAGTCCCTGGGGAGGGGGTTGTCTCTGAGATTCCCATCTGGAATTTGTTATTATTAAAAAAAAATTTGGCAAAAAGAGGAAAAATAATAAAAATTCTGCAGGAATA
Organism: Bos mutus; assembly: GCF_027580195.1. Taxonomy (NCBI): domain Eukaryota; kingdom Metazoa; phylum Chordata; class Mammalia; order Artiodactyla; family Bovidae; genus Bos; species Bos mutus. The sequence continues at coordinate 38,276,245 of NC_091644.1, forward strand.
TATTTATGTGTGTGTGTGTATATATATATATATATATATATATATATATATAATATATGTATGTATGCTAATTCACTTCAGTCATGTCTGACTCTTTGCAGCCCCATGGACTGTAGACCACTAGGCTTCTCCGTCCATGGGATTCTCCAGGCAAGAATACTGGAGTGGGTTGCCATGCCCTCCTCCAGGGGATCTTCCTGACCCAGGGATCGAACTCAAGTCTCCTGCATTGCAGGTGGATTCTTTACAGACTGAGCCACCAGGACCTTCAAGTTGCAAAAATCCAAAGATGCTAATGTGAGAGCCAGCCTCTGTACACCAGCTGCTGTACTGTGCTACTACACTTTTCCAGGTACTGTGCTTTCAGATTAAAAATGTTTTCTTTACTTTTTGTGTTGGTTTTTTTATATATTATTTGTGTGAAAAGTATTATAAACCTATTACAGTACAGTACTATACTAATTGTGTTAGTTGGGTACCTAGGCTAACTTTGTTGACTTGCAAACAAAGTGGATTTATGAACACACTCTTGGAATGGAATTCATTCATATGCAGGGGACTTATTGTATATAGTAAATAAGAGAAGCCTCTACTTAAATTTAGATCTGCTAACTCTAAATCCCCACCCCTTTTCCCCCAATATTTAAGAGTAACACTTTGGCGGTTGGAGGGGGGCTATCAATATAGCAAATATTAGGTAAGGTGTGTGCCGCAGAATGGATTATACTAGACTCACTATCCCCCTTTCACTCACTGGTTTCTTCTCATGCTTCATGGCTTAGCTTGCTAATGCAGGAGTCACATGTTCCTGTTGTCTTTATTCTCCTGGTTTAATCAGGAAAACGAGCCAGAAGAACTGCAACGATTAGCCTGGGATCATTAGAAGAGGAAAGAATTTATATTCACAGTGACTGTATTTCTAGTCCATTGATTAGGCAATTTTGCTTTTATGAATCAATTGGGGTGATTGCTATGCTAAATAAAATGTAGAATTGCTATCACAAGGAAAACATGAATTATTAGCTTTAAACACAGACTGTCTATGCCTGCAGTTAGGTTTCCTATGGAATATTTCCTATTTTCTCATCCTGATTCCTGTCTTGGTTTTCTCAAGAGGTACCCTTAGAGGTTCCTTAACTCTGTTGTGGATGTAGCAGTGTAATCCAACAACATGGGGTATCCTGATGTGCGTGTATGCCTGCGTGTATGCTCAGTCACTTCAGTCGTGCCCGACTCTGTGACCCTATGGACTGTAGCCCACCAGGCTTCTCTGTCCATGGGATTCTCCAAGCAAGAGTACTGGAGTGGATTGCCATGCCTTCCTTCAGGGGATCTTCCTCACCCAGGGATCGTACCCACGCCTCCTGCATCTTCTGCATTGCAAGCAGATTCTTTATGGCTGAGCCACTGGGGAAGTGCTAGGTATCCTGATATGTGACATTATTACTCAAGGTCCTTTGACAGCTCCCTGGTGGATGCAGAGTGGGGTTCAAAGTCAACACAAGGGACTTTAAGACAATACCACTGCCACGCATACCTTCATTCTGCAGCTCCAATCCAGAAGGCATGATGATTTTTTTTTTTTTGGAAAATATACACAATCACTTTTGGAGGTTCTAGTAATAACTACACCAACAACCTCATCTCTTATAAATGAGTTACATTTTTTTCTTAGGGTATACAGAGGTCATTTCATAAATTGCACATTTCACACTGATTAATCTCAGTGGATTGCCTCTTGCTACAGCAAATATGATAATGTCCAACAATTGTAATGAATAATCATGGAACTTTATGCCATAAGAGGATGCTTTAAAAGCTAAATAATCATTTTTAAGAGGACACTAGAAGATTGAGGAGGGCAGAATGGAGATGGAAGAAAGAGGAGAAAACAGAAAAACAGCAATGAAGGAAGTGCTCAGGGGACTAAAACGTTGAAAAGCCAGAGTTTAGGCTTTCAGAACAAAGAAGGAGGCATTTGGCTTCAATAAGATGGGGATCTGATGGATTCTAGAGACCAGAGGTTTTATTAATTAATTTATTCAACAAACATTCATTGTATGCATCCTATATGGTAAGGCCGTGAGCATTTTAGATTGTTATCGTGTTTTTAAGATCTGGCAGCCTTATAGCCTACAGAAAAAGGACTGAAGCATAACAGACATTTAATGAATAAAAAGAGAAAGGAGAAAAAAAAGGAGGAAAAAGCAGAAATGGGGACTTTCCTGGTAGTCCAGTGGTTTAAGACTCTGGGCTTCCAGTGCAGGTGGTGTGGGTTGTATCCCTGGTCAGGGAACTAAGATCCCACATGCCACCTGGTATGGCCAAGTGGCCAAATGATATGGCCAAAAACTTAAAAAAAATTTTTTTTAATAAATAAAAAAAAAGCAGAAATGGAAGAAAGTAGCAACAGCAGTCAATGCAAACAAAACCCCCATTGCAAGCCCTGATTTTTCCCAGAAAAAATAGATACAATGTTCTGTAAACGCTTTCCAGTTTTCCTCAGCAAAGTCAGGCAGTCCTCAGTTCAGTTCAGTTCAGTCGCTCAGTCGTGTCCAACTCTTTGCGACCCCATGAATCCCAGCACGCTGGGCCTCCCTGTCCATCACCAACTCCCGGAGTCCACCCAAACCTATGTCTATTGAGTCGGTGATGGCATCCAACCATCTCATCCTCTGTCGTCCCATTCTCCTCCTGCCTTCAATCTTTCCCAGCATCAGGGTCTTTACAAATGAGTCAGCTCTTCGCATCAGGTGGCCAAAGTATTGGAGTTTCAGCTTCAACATTAGTCCTTCCAATGAACACCCAGGACTGATCTCCTTTAGGATGGACTGGTTGGATCTCCTTGCAGTCCAAGGGACTCTCAAGAGTCTTCTCCAACACCAGAGTTCAAAACCATCAATTCTTCGGCGCTCAGCTTTCTTCACAGTCCAACTCTCACATCCATGCATGACCACTGGAAAAATCATAGCCTTGACCAGATGGACCTTTGTTGGCAAAGTAATGTCTCTACTTTTTAATACGCGGTCTAGGTTGGTCATAACTTTTCTTCCAAGGAGTAAGCGTCTTTTAATTTCATGGCTGCAATCACCATCTGCAGAGATTTTGGAGCCCCAGAAAATAAAGTCTCTCACTGTTTCCACTGTTTCCCCATCTATTTCCCATGAAGTGATGGGACCGGATGCCATGATCTTCGTTTTCTGCATGTTGAGCTTCAAGCCAACTTTTTCACTCTCCTCTTTCACTTTCATCAAGAGGCTTTTTTAGTTTCTCTTCACTTTCTGCCATAAGGGTGGTGTCATCTGCTTATCTGAGGTGATTGATATTTCTCCCGGCAATCTTGATTCCAGCTTGTGCTTCTTCCAGCCCAGTGTTTCTCATGATGTACTCTGCATATAAGTTAAATAAGCAGGGTGACAATATGCAGCCTTGACGTACTCCTTTTCCTATTTGGAATCAGTCTGTTGTTCCATGTCCAGTTCTAACTGTTGCTTCCTGACCTGCATATAGGTTTTTCAAGAGGCAGGTCAGATAGTTTGGTATGCCCATCTCTTTCAGAATTTTCCACAGTTTATTGTGATCCACACAGTCAAAGGCTTTGGCATAGTCAATAGAGCAGAAATAGATGTTTTTCTGGAACTCTCTTGCTTTTTCCATGATCCAGCGGATGTTGGCAATTTGATCTCTGGTTCCTCTGCCTTTTCTAAAACCTAGGCAGTCCTAGGCACAAGCATATGACACAATTTTTGTAAGTCCTTCCCTCCAGCAGATACTGATTATGAAGAACAAGACTCAGATCCTATTCTCAAAGAACTTAGAATCTACTTGAAAATTTTGAACTAATATACATTAAATTATGGATCCCACTAAAATGATATTCAAGCAGGTCAAGGGAGGCCTGATGCATACTTTGGCTGCAAGATTCAAAGAAGGGAGCAAGTCTAGCTGGTGACAGAAGGGAAAGAAAGATTCATGGAAAGGATGGGTTCCAGGAGGTACCCTGGAGGTGGGGGGACCACTACATCAGACGGAGCAAAAATAAGCGTCACATATTTGGGGACCAAGCAGAATCTGTGACTCCTAACTGAAAGATAATTACTGGGGAGTGATGGAACATGAAGTCTGACTATAGCATCAGGTGGAATTTCCAAAGGCCCTGAAACTCATGTATGAGAAGACATCAGGGGTCCAAGGGTGTCTGTCATGCAGCAGTGCCGTGGGAAGTCACCGGGGCAGAGGTTTTCATGAACGATGGAACTGCGGCTCAGGTATGTGGACTTAGGGCCGCTGACAGGCCACCAGATTCTGAGGAACTGGACCAGTGTGGCAGCACAGAGGAGCTAGTAGATGAGCCATTTCAACAAAGAAGTAGATCAGACTTGGAGACCAGTCTGATTTAGGGCATGGATGGGAAGAGGGCGTGGAAGATGCAAATATTGTCCATTTGTGTGAAGGGGAGCAAGATTCACCTTGGGAGAAATGCCCAGGTATGTGAGTAAAAATGAATTGATGTTAAGCTGGGCACACTTCAGAACAAAAAGAAGAACACGCCCTCCCTCCCCAGCCCCCAGGGTTAGGCAAGGATGGTAATAGGTGATGCAAAGCACATCCAGCAGGAAATGGGCCAGGCTTCCCGGCAAGGTGCGAGGTGTGGTGGAACAGAATTGAACCAGGACGTTCTGGGCACTCAGGAGGTGTTCTCCGTCCTCTACCCTGAGAATTGTAGGTTGTACGTATGCTGCATAAGCATCACGTGTTCAGTCCTGCCTCCACTGACCTGCTCATTCCGTGTGTGCTCTGTATGTATACAAGGCTCCTCACTGGGCGCCACGGCAGAAACGGGTAAGATAGGGTTGGGGGATCTTCAGGAAGCTCTCAGTCTATTGGGAAGACACAGATAAACATGTGTGTGTGTGTGTGCTAAGTCGCTTCAGTCGTGTCTGACTCTTTGTGATCCCATGGACTGTAGCCCACCAGGCTCCTCTGTCCATGGGATTCTCCAGGCAAGAATACTGGAGTGGGTTGCCATGCCTTTGTCTAGGGGATCTTCCCAACTCAGGGAATGAACCTCCCTCTCTTATGTCCCCTGCATTGGCAAGTGGGTTCTTTACCACTAACGTCGCCTGGGAAGCTCACAGATAAACACAGAAGGGAGCAGTAAGCCTGAGGAAAGCATTTGAAGTAGCCATTACAGGGAACTCATGGATGCTGTGTTGAATTAGGATTAAAGAGGGTAAAATTTCAGAGTTCCTTCGAAGACTTCAGGATTTTTTTTTTTTTTTTTGCAGGAGCAGAGAGCGGCATGAGTCAGGATTAGAAGTTTGTGTCTCAGGAATTCACTGGTGTCCAGTGGTTAGGGCTCTGAGCTTTCACTCCCAAAGACATGGGTATGCTGTCAGCCCCTTGGTGTGTCCAAAATTTTTTTAAAAAAGAAAGAAACAAAAAAATTTGTGTCTCAAAGCTCAACATGTAAGAGGCAAGGGCTGTAGTCCTTCCAGAGACCTAGAGAAGTTAAGCAGTGTAGCTCCCGGGAGGCTAAGACACAGAGAACATGCTTTTTTCACATCAGAGGACCAAACTGAGCCAAAGAACACAGGCTCTTTTTTTTTTTAATCTTTACCGATTAGGATACTTTTAAATGCTATTTTCTGGGTGCATACAAAGTCGTGAAGTACGGATTTTCTTTTCATCAGTGTACGGCATCAGTAGGAAGTAAACTCAGATCTTCCCTCCAAAGTCACAGCTCTGGGCCAGGCAGCATTCTTCTGTGCCTTGTGCGTGGAGGAGAGACAGGCTGTGGTGGACACTTGGGCTCAAATCTGCCATTCAGATGTTCCTGATTTAGGTCCAGTGGGGCTGCCAGACACTCTAGTCGGGAGCCTGGAGCCCTGGCCTCTGGGGCCAGTTCTCAGTCTGTAACACTGCGACCTTTCATCCCTGAACATCTCAGACATTCCCACCCCCACCCCTGCCTGGTTCTGGGAGAGCCCTGATGCATTTGCACTAGGCTTAGGGTGTGTGTGTGCGTGTGTGTGTGTGTTAGTCATGTTGGACTCTTAGCAACCCCATGGACTGTAGTCTGCCAGGCTCCTCTGGGCATGGGATTCTCCAGGCAAGAGTACTGGAGTGGGTTGCCGTTCCCTTCTCAAGGGGATCTTTCTGATCCAGGGATTGAACCTGGGTCTACAGCTATGCAAAAAGGAAGTTTAGCTAAGTCAGTAACCCCCTAGGTTTGGACATCCAATAGTCTGGGTTCAAATTCAGCCTCACTATGAAGTCAGAGAAGGCAATGGCACCCCACTCCAGTACTCTTGCCTGGAAAATCCCATGGATGGAGGAGCCTGGTAGGCTGCAGTCCATGGGGTTGCGAAGAGTTGGACACGACTGAACAACTTCACTTTCACTTTTCACTTTCATGCATTGGAGAAGGAAATGGTAACCCACTCCAGTGTTCTTGCCTTGAGAATCCCATGCCCAGATCTATGGGGTCGCACAGAGTCGGACACGACTTAAGCGACTTAGCAACAGCAGCAGCATGAAGTCTGGACAAGTTATTTTCTAGGGCTCTGTTTTCTTATGCAGACCGGGCATAAGGAAAGCACTGGTCTCATAGCACGTTTGTGGATATTGAATGAAACGATCTATTTAAAATGCTTCCTGCTGTAGCTGTACCTGGTACGTGCTCAACGTGTGATCCTTGGTATCTGAATATGCCTGTACCCGGGTTCCAGGCCAATGCTAGGGGTAAACAAGGCTGCCTGTACCCTTCTTTGCTTCTCTCTCCTAGCAACCCAACTCAAACATCAGCTGCTGAAACTCTAAACCTCATTAACAGGCAGCTTCATCTCCGAGATACTTTCACCGTGTGGTATGGAGCCCATTTTGACCCCCTACTGTTTTGTTTTCCTGCTAATTTTCTGGTTAATCCAAGGACTTGAACAACAGTGTTACCCCTGCCCCCCCACCCCCACCCCCAACCACCATCCCCACGGGAAGATGGACAGCAGGCAACTGGGGAACTGGGGTCATGGCAGCCCAGAGGTAAATCCTGCCCAAGAAGCCCTGTAGGAGAGCCCACAAAAGAAAGAGACTCTTTGCCAAAGGAGATTTTATTTTGCAGTTTCCAAAAGGTAAGGGAATGCTTCCAACAAGTTTTTTTTTTTTTTTTTGCTTACAGACTCAGAATTTAAACACAGGACACTGAATGGGCAGAACCTTGGCCCACCCCTGAGTGCCTGGGGCGCGTTGCCAGCACCAAGAGTTCGAGTTTCTGCCCAGTAGGCTTGTAACCTGAACTTTCTATTTCTAAAATCCCAGTTCTTAGTAGCCAGCACACATTTTGAGCCACAAAATTCTGAGAATTATTGCACTTGTCAGCTGCTAAGTCACATGCCCTTCAGCCTGGTCCCTTTCATTGGTATAATCATACTTCTGTTAGAGACTATGAATTTCACTGTCACATAAAAATTGGCATCTCTTTTAATACCACCCAGGGCTTGCCATAATCAGCCAGAAATATACCGTTGGGCTTGTCATAATTCATCAATTTTCAGGATCCCTCAGGAACTCCAAATACAATGACTGATAGCAAATTAATGGATCTTCCCATTTAACTTCATTAAAGGACTGACCCCATGATGAAAATTTAGTTTAATTAGGATAATATCTCATATTTAAAGTGCCTCAAAGCCAGGAAGCCCACAGATCTTCTCTCTTAATTTTTAGAACAACACTATGTGTCACTTAGAGCAAAGCTATGTTTGTTCCCATTTCATGGATGAGAAGAAGTTGCCTCATGTTAACAAGTAAAATAACAATTACAGAGTTAGGAGCCATGGATGCGAGCCCAGACTCAGGATTTGCAGTTAAGATTGACTTTATTGGCTTCATGTATGTCTGTGAACTATTCAGCAGAACAAAAATACATACAGAATCTTTTTTTTTTTTAATCCATGTTTAATGAATAGGGAATCCTGTGTACATGGCCAGGCTGTAAATAGATGGCAGTAGTGGAATGCAGGCATGGACAAATATAGAATGAAGCTTGTGCTCAGCAATGCTGCCCCCCTCCCTCGCCCCCAGTCCCCAGGCTGGTATGTTAACTGGTCTGTTTGGAAGCTTTTTTTCTTCGTCTTCTTCTTTTTTTTTTTAAGGTTCAGTTGCATGATAGTACAAAGAGCCTTGTGTTACGATCTCAACACTGCTATTTATACCCTGTGACCCATTAAGCACTGATTCCTTGGTTGGGGTTCTCCCAACATCTTGAGAAGAAGAAAAAAAAAAAGAGGAAAAAAATAGCCTGACTGGAAAAAAAAAAATAGGAGTTCTCATTTAACAATTCTCGAGTCAAGAATTTGGAAACATGACCCCAGCCAAAGCTTTCAGAGGCCTGGTATCAAATGTTGTTATTTTTGGTGGCTGGAAAATCAGGCTGCTTGAGGAAAGGACAAGGTGCCCAGTGGCTGCGGCAGGAAGCAGAGCAGGGTTGGGGCGGGGGCGGGGAAGGCGGTGGGGGGGCAAGGCTGACCTCACAGGAGGAATCTGCAGGCAACTTGGCCAGAAGAGAACCTCACCGTCCTTTGGTCCACCTCCCCCCACATCAGAGGGAGGCGCAACGTCCACGTTTCCCTTTCCGGGTTTCCCAACGACAGCTCGGCACTCTTCCTCCCCGATACCCTGGGAACCAAACCTCAGTCGTGGCTAAACCCCACCTCAGCCCCGCCAGGAGACTTATTTTTCCTTAAATGCAGTATTTCCCGTGAAAGTGAAGGGCCTCCCCCTTTTGGGAAAGCTACCCGCTGGAGATATTTTTATGCTCTGTCTGCAGTGGGTGAAAGGGAATCCTGGCTTAAGATAGAGCCAGTAATGCCCTCCAACCCAGTAGGGCTGGGCCAACGTCAGAGCTGAGACACCACCCATGTTTGGAAATACAACTCACTCTGTCTGTTCTCCAGGTCTCTCTTCCAGCTCAGTCTGTCCCAGCACATGGATGCACACAGGCATGAGAACATGTGCAAGCATACATTCGGTCATATGTGCACACACACACATGCGTGTGCATGCACACAAGCACATGCAGGCACACAAGCGCACACGTGCACACATGTGACCACACATATACACATGCCAGCATGCATGCACATACAGACAAACATGTACAACCAGCCTAGGTGCCTGCTGGTTATCGCTGTGTCATGGACGTTCAGTTCAATTCAAAAATTATTCTGAGAGAGTGTTAGGGAACCATGTGTCATACTCCTCTGTGAAAACAGCTGAGAAAGACATCAGACAAACTTTCCTGAGCTTACACTGGAGTGAGGTGGAAAGGAGATCAAACCAGTCAATCCTAAAGGAAATCAGTCCTGAGTATTTATTGGAAGGACTGATGCTGAAGCTGAAATTCCAATACGTTGGCCACCTGATGCGAAGAACTGACTCATTGGAAAGACCCTGATGCTGGGAAAGATTGAAGGTGGGAGGAGAAGGGGATGACAGAGGATGAGATGGTTGGATGGCATCACCGACTTGATGGACATGAGTTTGAGCAAGCTCCAGGAGTTGGTGATGGATAAGGAAGCCTGGTGTGCTGCAGTCCATGGGGTTGCAGAGTCGGACGCAACTGAGAGACTCAACTAAACTGAGATGGAAAGTCTAAATCCTATTCTTAGCATTATTCACACGCCCTCAAAGCTACCTTCCATGAAAAGGTCTTTAAAATACTTAGACTTGATTCTTCTTTATAAGAAAATGAATGTTTAACTGCCTGTGTGTGTGCTAAGTCACTTCAGTCGTGTCCAACTCTTTGTGACCCCGTGGACCGTATCCTGCCAGGCCCTTCTGTCCATGGGATTTTCCAGGCAAGAATACTGGAGTGGGTTGCCATGCCCTCCTCCAGGGGATCTTCCCAACCCAGCGATTGAACTCTTCTGTCTCCTGCATTGGCAGATGGGTTCTTTACCACTAGTGCCACACAGGAAGCCCAGAGATTGATTGATACCTTATAAATTGTTTCTTCATATATTATAGGGAAAAAACTTAACTATTTTTAACACCCATCTAGAATAAATGTACTTGAACGCTTTCTGCACACGCCAAAACCAAATATAAAGCATATTAGATGCTCCACCCTCCATGTCTGTGGGTTCCTCATCCGAGGACTCAACCAGAAGCAGATGGTGAGCAATAACTGGTTGAACCTTCGCCTATGGAGGACTGGCTACGGGACTGGAACATTCGCAGAAGCCGGAATCTGCCTCAGATGCTGGAACCAGTCTCCCGGGGATAGCAAGGTATGGCTGTGACCTACAAAATAGGCTGCCGGTACTTGTGATTTCCGCCGAAGGGAAGAAGTAAATCTTCATCCAAGCCTCTCCCACCTGATGATGTCGAATGCTGAGAGACGGTTTCCAGCCAATGCAACAGAAAGTCAGAGGGCTCAAAGGTAGGAAAGATTACAGGCACCCTCTATAACACCTGTGTGATGAGATATCTCAGGGCTGTGCCTTGGAGATACTAGAGACTCAAGTGACACTATATACCTTAATCTCTAACTCCCAGGTTAGATACTCCTGCTACTTCTTGATGCCGGTAGGATGTGGAGCCACACTCAACAAGCATATAGCCTTGGTCAGAAATCCCAAATCCTTTTTATTCCTGAAGTGTCCTTTCTGAAACAGATATATTGCCTCAAATTTACTTTGGTAGAGAGAAGGCCAATCCAAGCAAAAACAAAACTTCCCTCTCAAAACACAGCAACAACGATCATAATAACCCACCTCCCTGCAATCTCCAAGAATCCTTCCTTACAGGGAGTGGTGGAGGTCCTGGATTTCCAGTTCCTGGAGCCCCCTGGCTTATTCCTGCACTCTTGAATGCCTTCCTCTGCTGAGTGGCTGTGTGAGATACTTGCAGATTCAGGAGACAAAACACAGGAAGCGATTTGGTTTTCTGAGCCTGTGTGTGTGTGTGTGTGTGTGTGTGTGCGTGTGCACTCAGTCATGTCCCACTCTGTGACTCCATGGACTATAGCCCACCAGGCTCGTCTGTCCCTGGGATTCTCCGGGCAAGAATACTGGAGTGGGTTGCCACTTTCTCCTCCAGGGGATTTTCCCAACCTAGGGATCCAAACTCTAGTCTCCTGGATTGGCAGGTGGATTCTTTACCACTAAGCCACCCGGGAAGCCCCTTTTCTGAGCCTGAGTAGAGGGTATATCCCATTCAGATGCTGCCTCCAGGAAGGCAGCCCTTCCAAACTTGTTTGCTTAGTCCTGGGATGTCCACTGTTACAGGGGACATTCCCACACCCCTCATCTCCTGACTGCTCCTTGGCAGAAGCCCACATCCACTTCCTCCCTTGTCCTCTCTCCTTCCCTTCTGCCCACTCCACAAAGCCTCCCAGAGGGGACTTTCCACTCCCACGGGCCATCACTGTCTCATGACAGACGCTCCTGCCAGTCATATATACTTCCAGTGGATACTGGTAAAATAAGCTAAAATAGTTTGTGAAAGCTAAATAACAACACTCAATCCTCAGTCCTTTATATATATATATACACACACATACATGTATGTATATATATATATTCTTTATCAGATTCTTTTCCCTTATCAGTTCAGTTCAGTCGCTCAGTCTCTTTGCGACCCCATGAATCGCAGCACGCCAGGCCTCCCTGTCCATCACCAACTCCCGGAGTTCACTCAGGCTCAGTCCATCGAGTCAGTGATGCCATCCAGCCATCTCATCCTCTGTCGTCCCCTTCTCCTCCTGCCCCCAACCCCTCCCAGCATCAGAGTCTTTTCCTTTATAGGTTACTGCAAAATATTGAGTAGAATTCTCTGTGCTATACAGTAGGTCCTTGTTGGTTCCCTATTTTATATATAGTAGTGCATATGTGTTAATCCCCAAATCCTGATTTATCCCTCTCCTACCTTTTTATCCCCTTTGATAACCATGAGTTTCTTTTTAGAATATGTCTTTGGGTCTGTTTCTATTTTTTAAATAAGCTCATTTTAACTTTTTTTTTTTAGTAGATTCCACATATAAGTGATATCATATGATATCTGCCTTTCTCTGGCTTACTTCACTTATTATGATAATCTCTATGTTCACCCATACTGCTGCAAATGGCATTATTTCATTCCTTGTTATGACTGAGTAATATTCCATTGTGTATATATGTACCACATCTGCTTTATCCACTCATCTGTTGATGGACATTTAGGTTGCTTCCATGTCTTGGCTATTGTACATAGTGCTGCTATGAACACTGGGATGCATATATCTTTTCAAATTATAGTTTTCTCTGGATATATGCCCAGAAGAAGAATTGCAGGAGCGTATAGGAATTATATTTTTAGCTTTTTCAGGAACCTCCATACTATTCTCCATAGTGAGTGTAACTCCTTAATCTTATTAAAACAACACTCCTAAGAAACAGGGCTTACCCTCCTAGAGGTTGCCTTCTCAACCTTCGGTGCCTGCGAATCACCCCGGGAACCTGCCAAAATCAACATTCTGAGTCAGTGGGTTTTCCTCGGGACCCGAGAGTCTGAGTTTCAAACAAGACTCTAGGCAGTCCAACGGCCACCCTTTCAGTGGGAAGGGGTAGACCTCGGGCTCCTTGAAGGCCCATTCCTGTCTGATGTGACTGTGTCCCCACTGTGTAGCAACACAGCTGGCACATGGTGGGTCTTCAGTTGGAAAAGAAGAAGAGGGGTGAGAAGAGAGGCAGGAGGTTAGGAGTTTCCCGCTGGGCAAGTCTTTCCTGTTTTTGACAACACTGGGTGAGTCTTTCGTGTCCTTGATATTAAACCAAGACAGACTCAGGTGAGGCAGATATGAGCAAAGGCTCATGAATCTTCCATTCTTTTCTTTTTAAAAAAATTAATATACTTTTAGTTGGAGGCTAATTACCTTACAATGTTGTGTTAGTTTCTGTTGCGCAATATGAATCAGCTATCAGATCAGATCAGTCGCTCAGTCGTGTCCGACTCTTTGCGACCCCATGAATCGCAGCACGCCAGGCCTCCCTGTCCATCACCAGCTCCCGGAGTTCACTCAGACTCACGTCCATCGAGTCAGTGATGCCATCCAGCCATCTCATCCTCTGTGGTCCCCTTCTCCTCCTGCCCCCAATCCCTCCCAGCATCAGAGTCTTTTCCAATGAGTCAACTCTTCACATCAGGTGGCCAAAGTATTGGAGTTTCAGCCTCACCATCAGTCCTTCCAAAGAAATCCCAGGTCTGATCTCCTTCAGAATGGACTGGTTGGATCTCCTTGCAGTCCAAGGGACTCTCAAGAGTCTTCTCCAACACCACAGTTCAAAAGCATCAATTCTTCGGTGCTCAGCCTTCTTCACAGTCCAACTCTCACATCCATACATGACCACAGGAAAAACCATAGCCTTGGTTAGACGGACCTTAGTTGGCAAAGTAATGTCTCTGCTTTTGAATATGCTATCTAGGTTGGTCATAACTTTCCTTCCAAGGAGTAAACGTCTTTTAATTTCATGGCTGCAGTCACCATCTGCAGTGATTTTGGAGCCCAGAAAAATAAAGTCTGACATCGTTTCCACTGTTTCCCCATCTATTTCCCATGAAGTGATGGGACCGGATGCCATGATCTTCGTTTTCTGAATGTTGAGCTTTAAGCCAACTTTTTCACTCTCCTCTTTCACCTTCATCAAGAGGCTTTTTAGTTTCTCTTCACTTTCTGCCATAAGGGTGGTGTCATCTGCATATCTGAGGTTATTGATATTTCTCCCGGCAATCTTGATTCCAGCTTGTGCTTTTTCCAGCCCAGCGTTTCTCGTGATGTACTCTGCATATAAGTTAAATAAACAGGGTGACAATATACAGCCTTGACATACTCCTTTTCCTATTTGGAACCAGTCTGTTGTTCCATGTCCAGTTCTAACTGTTGCTTCCTGACCTGCATACAAATTTCTCAAGAGGCAGATCAGGTGGTCTGGTATTCCCATCTCTTTCAGAATTTTCCACAGTTTATTGTGATCCACACAGTCAAAGGCTTTGGCATAGTCAATAAAGCAGAAATAGATGTTTTTCTGGAACTCTCTTGCTTTTTCCATGATCCAGCGGATGTTGGCAATTTGATCTCTGGTTCTTCTGCCTTTTCTAAAACCAGCTTGAACACCAGGAAGTTCACGGTTCACATATTGCTGAAGCCTGGCTTGGAGAATTTTGAGCATTACTTTACTAGCGTGTGAGATGAGTGCAATTGTGCGGTAGTTTGAGCATTCTTTGGCATTGCCTTTCTTTGGGATTGGAATGAAAACTGACCTTTTCCAGTCCTGTGGCCACTGCTGAGTTTTCCAAATTTGCTGGCATATTGAGTGCAGCACTTTCACAGCATCATCTTTCAGGATTTGGAATAGCTCAACTGGAATTCTATCACCTCCACTAGCTTTGTTCGTAATGATGCTTTCTAAGGCCCACTTGACTTCACATTCCAGGATGTCTATGTATACATATATCCCCTCCCTCCTCCCCGCCCCGCCACCACCATTCTATCCCTCTAGGTCTTCACAGAGCACTGAGCTGAGCTCCCCGTGCTATAAAGCAGCTTCCTGCTAGCTGTCTATTTCACACATGATCATGTGTATGTGTCAACTCTCCAATTAATCTCAGATCTCATCCCATCTTCTCCCGAGAGTTCCTATCTGGCTATTCACAGATGGTCTCAAGGTCCTCAGGGCTCCCCGCCAGTTTGCCACATTACCAAGAGAATGCCGGCGTCCCCTCAAAGGCTGGGGAGCTGGGATGTTATGATGCCATGAGGTGCGGTCAGTGCAGAGAGGAAGCGTTCTCATCATATGTGGCTTATATCTCGACTTTGCCGACCAAGTTGTGGGGCTCCATGACCCTGGGGAGCATTTGATGGACAGCATTTCCCTTAGAAAGGGATAGAACTTTTCTGTTTGCAGTTTGTATCAAAGCCTCAAAGTCCGTGATTTATTTCATCTCTTCTCCTCCTCATGACAAAGCCTAAAGTGCTTGATCTCTAAAATGCATCTTGCCAACAGCAAGCAGACTCACGGAGAGCCTCTGCAGCTGTGGCAGCTTTCATCTTAAAGAGGGTACAGTGCCAGGGAGACAGGCATGCCCTGCTGGTAACGAGGTGGTGGCCTTGTTCACCAACTCATTATTGTTTTTAGACAAAATGCATTCTAAGTCAGCATTTTAAAATATGAAATTAACCTAATCCTTCAATAAGTGGGAGGTTGGAGTTAGCAGATGTAAACATATACATAGAATGGATAAAAAACAAGGTCCTACTGTATAAGGGAACTATATTCAATATCCTATGATAAACCATAATGGAAAAGAATACTAAAGAAATGTATATATACATATATATTATATATTGTTATACTTATAATATTATAATTATATATATTATATATACATATAATTATATATGTATATAACTGAATCACTTTGCTGTACAGCAAAAATTAACACAACATTGTAATTCAACTATACTTCAATAAAAATAAAGTTAAAAATATAAAAATCAAACAAAACATAGAAAAAAAGAAAAAGAAAAAATCACTCTAATACGTTAATATTATGTATTATATCAATAACCTCAGATATGCAGATGACATCACCCTTATGGCAGAGTGAAGAAAAGCTAAAGAGTCTATTGATGAAAGTGAAAGAGGAGAGTGAAAGAATTGGCTTAAAGCTCAACATTCAGAAAACTAAGATCATGGCATCCAGTCCCATCACTCCATGGCAAATAGATGGGGAAACAGTGGAAACAGTGACAGATTTTATTTTTGGGGGGTCCAAAATCACTGCAGATGGTGACTGCAGCCATGAAATTAAAAGACGCTTACTCCTTGGAAGAAAAGTTATGACCAACCTAGACTGCGTATTAAAAAGCAGAGACATTACTTTGCCAACAAATGTCCATCTAGTCAAGGCCATGGTTTTTCCTGTGGTCATGTATGGGTGTGAGAGTTGGACTGTGAAGAAATCTGAGTGCCGAAGAATTGATGCTTTTGAACTGTGGTGTTGGAGAAGATTCTTGAGAGTCCCTTGGACTGCAAGGAGATCCAACCAGTCCATTCTAAAGGAGATCAGTTCTGGGTGTTCATTGGAAGCACTGATGGTGAGGCTGAAACTCCAATACTTTGGCCACCTGATGCGAAGAGCTGACTCATTTGAAAAGACTCTGATGCTGGGAAAGATTGAAGGCGGGAGGAGAAGGGGACAGCAGAGAATGAGATGGTTGGATGGAATTACCAACTCAATGGACATAAGTTTGGGTAAACTCCAGGAGTTGGTGATGGACAGGAGGGCCTGGAGTGCTGCAGTCCATGGGGTCGCAAAGAGTCAGACATGACTGAGCAACTGAACTGAACTGAACTGAGTACATTAATGTTATCTAATACTAATAATATCTAATACTCTAATAAATTAATATTCACTATGTTAAACATAACTATTATTAGCATTTAGTTGTGTTTTCTATTTTTTTTCCTGTGAATGTGTCTGTTTTCATAACTATGGTAATTTTTATATTATTCTGACACAAAGAAAGGCAATGCCAAAGAATGCTCAAACTACTGCACAATTGCACTCATCTCACACGCTAGTAAAGTAATGCTCAAAATTCTCCAAGCCAGGCTTCAGCAATATGTGAACTGTGAACTTCCAGATGTTCAAGCTGGTTTTAGAAAAGGCAGAAGAACCAGAGATCAAGTTGCCAACATCCGCTGGATCATGGGAAAAGCAAGAGAGTTCCAGAAAAACATCTATTTCTGCTCTATTGACTATGCCAAAGCCTTTGACTGTGTGGATCACAATAAACTGTGGAAAATTCTGAAAGAGATGGGAATACCAGACCACCTGATCTGCCTCTTGAGAAATTTGTATGCAGGTCAGGAAGCAACAGTTAGAACTGGACATGGAACAACAGACTGGTTCCAAATAGGAAAAGGAGTATGTCAAGGCTGTATATTGTCACCCTGTTTATTTAACTTATATGCAGAGTACCTCATGAGAAACGCTGGGCTGGAAGAAGCACAAGCTGGAATCAAGATTGCTGGGAGAAATATCAATAACCTCAGATATGCAGATGACATCACCCTTATGGCAGAAGGTGAAGAGGAACTAAAAAGCCTCTTGATGAAGGTGAAAGAGGAGAGTGAAAAAGTTGGCTTAAAGCTCAACATTCAGAAAACGAAGATCATGGCATCCGGTCCCATCACTTCATGGGAAATAGATGGAGAAACAGTGGAAACAGTGTCAGACTTTATTTTTTGGGGTTCCAAAATCACTGCAGATGGTGACTGCAGCCATGAAGTTAAAAGACGCTTACTCCTTGGAAGAAAAGTTATGACCAACCTAGACAGCATATTGAAAAGCAGAGACGTTACTTTGCCAACAAAGGTCTGTCTAGTCAAGGCTATGGTTTTTCCTGCGGTCATGTATGGATGTGAGAGTTGGACTGTGAAGAAAGCTGAGTGCCGAAGAATTGATGCTTTTGAACTGTGGTGTTGGAGAAGACTCTTGAGAGTCCCTTGGACTGCAAGGAGATCCAACCAGTCCATTCTGAAGGAGATCAGTCCTGGGATTTCTTTGGAAGGAATGATGCTAAAGCTGAAACTCCAGTACTTTGGCCACCTCATGCGAAGAATTGACTCATTGGAAAAGACTCTGATGCTGGGAGGGATTGGGGGCAGGAGGAGAAGGGGATGACAGAGGATGAGATGGCCGGATGGCATCACCGACTTGATGGACGTGAGTTTGGGTAAACTCCGGGAGTTGGTGATGGACAGGGAGGCCTGGCGTGCTGCGACTCATGGGGTCACAAAGAGTCAGACAGGACTGAGCAACTGAACTGAACTGAACTGAACACGTTAATGTTATCTAATACTAATAATATCTAATACTCTAATAAATTAATATTCACTGTGTTAAACATAACTATTATTAGCATTTAGTTGTGTTTTCTATTTTTTTTCCTGTGAATGTGTCCATTTTCATAACTATGGTAATTTTTATATTATTCTGACATATATGTAATTTTATATGGAACTTTTAAAATGTAACATTATATCTAAATATTTTCCATGTTATTGTAGCTTTCATCACCACCTGCATGACATTTCCTTGAATAGCTATAACTGATGATATATATACTCTTCATATGCTTATGCGCACTCGGTCGTGTCTGACTTTTTTCGACCCCATGCACTGTAACCCACTAGGCTTCTCTGTCCATGGAATTTTCCAGGCAAGAATACTGGAGTGTGTTGCCATTTCCTTCTCCAGAGGATTTTCCCAACTCAGGGATCAAATCTGTGTCTCTTGTCTCCTGCATTGTTAGGCAGATTCTTTACCAGTCAGTCAGTCGGTTATTAGTGCAATTAAATGTACTAGGCATTTCCGTTGTTTTGAAAGTTTTAGAAATATAATAGGACTGAAAACACATGAATAGTTTAGCAAATGTCTATTGGCACCTGGCATATATTGTATCTAGATTATCTAGTGAGCTTGAAATCCTTTATAGATGTATCGATCCAGGATTTTTAAAGAGGTATATAATGGGAGTGGAGGGGTGCGACCACAAAAAAATCATCCAACGAAGAGTCTCTAGGAAGCAAACAAGGAACAGGCTTGGCCTGTCAGCCTCTGCCGTGGAAGAGCTTCTGGGGGAAGCAACGGGGCTGGTCACAGAGGGAGTTGGAGCTCTGGAGGCCAGGATGGGAGACCACTCCCCTGGTCATGGTCCTTTGACCACCAGCGAGTGCCTTGCATCCCTGCCTCCTCATCTAAATCTGGGAATGCTGGGTTTTCCCTGGTGGGCTAGTGGTTAAAAATCTGCCTTGTGATGCAGGGGACTCAGGTTTGATACCTGGTCAAGAAACTAAAATCCCACACCTACTGAGCCCATGCGCCACACCTACTGAGCCCATGCGCCACAGCTACTGAGCCCGCGCACCACACCTACGGAGCCCATATGCCACAACTAGAGAGCCGTTGTGCCACAACTAAGACCAAAATAGCCAAATAAATAAATAAATATTAAAAAAAAAATAAATCTGAAATTATGCCTATCTTGGAAAACTATGGTGAGGGATGAATGAAATACACAAAAGCACTTAGTAGGGTGCTTGTCTCAGTGTGAGCATGCAATAAAATTTAGAAAAGACTATGGTATCAGCAATCTAAGAGGTTGGGGAGCTGCCCACTCCTATCACTTGCTAGGCCTGGGGCTCATTTGCCATGTGTCTAAGTATTTGAAGCTATGAATCAAGTTAACAGATTGTCAAAGAAAAGTTTTGTCCTTACATCTTAATAACCTTCACTCACAAAAAATAGAGAACTATATGGTATTTCTATGACTAAAAGTGAGTAAAGTATTTAAGAGAGGGGAGGGACTTCCCTAGTGGTTTAGTGGTTAAGAATCTACCTTTCAATACCCAAGACAAGAGTTCCATCCCTGGTTGGGAAACTAAAATCCCACATGCCTCAGAGCTACTAAGTCTGCACGCTTCAGTGAAGACCCAGCGAAGCCAAAATATTTTAAAAATAAAATAAAAGGGAACCTGATCATGTGTAAGGCTGTCTGGGATGTTATTTGGATGAGTATTAAGAATAAAAACATATAAATTCATAAACTATGATATATTTATTTAATAGCACTCATTTTCTTGCCTTTATTTCAGCACAATCATTAATTATATTTTCATAATCAAGATTTTCCAAAGTCTGTGTTTCATTAATAGCAGTAATCTAACAGATTAAAAATAAATGTAATTGTATTAAAATAGACAAAATCTGAATATATTTTAATCAATATGTAAATTAATGTTAATATAGGAAGATACCAATTTAATTATTTTAGATGTTTCCAGAAAAGTTATTTTTCTTCCAAAATATTCAAAATTACCCATTTTAACCAAAATGCAAACATATATTTTAATTAGTAAATATCAAAATTTAAAATTATTTAAATAATTCTGGAGATGTTTACAATTTTTAAAGATTTAATTACCTTTTATGCATTTTTGTATAAAAATAAAACTACATGCAACTCTAGAAAAATCCATTTTTATTTTATATGTCACATATGTTCTATCTAGAACTATGCTATTGTTGTTCAGCTTCTAGGTCATGTCCAACTTTTTGTGACCCCACGGACTGCAGCATGTCAGGCCTCCCTGTCCCTCACTGTCTCCTGGCATTTGCCCGAGTTCTAGAATTAGAACTATATTTATATACAAAAGTAAGGAAAATAGAAGTTATGTAATATTGCAAAATGTTGGCCAATATATATGCACAACTGTTACACACATTGTATGTACTTGTTTTAGCACCACCCAGAACCCTGAGTTGGAATGGGAAAGGAAACAAGAAAATGGACTCCTGGCACTATTGGGAAATAATTCTTCATTATGCAAGAATTTATTACATCCTTGCTCTACGAGAGGAAGAACTTAACAAGGTAATGAATTTGTCTTTTCTCTTATCTCAGCACTTCTGCCGCTCGAATCCTGTCTACACTCCTAATAATGGTCATTTTTGAAGTCAGCAGTGGTGCATACACATCTTTTGGGTACTCAGATTCAGGGCCTTTTATTTACCAGAGATATAAAACTGTAGATTTGAGCAGTGCTGGTCACCAGAGTGGATGTTTAGGATTACAGGTTGTTCTGCCTGCCCTGAGCACTGGACTTCAAGGGATTGGCTACCATGTGTATTTCAGTGTGTGTGTGTGTGTGTGTGTGTGTGTGTCTATATCTGAGGAGCCCTTGAAACTGTGGGGCTGGGTCAGAGCCTCTCTTGACCATCTATAAAGGCAAACCAGCAATAAAAATAAAAAATAAAAGCAATGTTACAGCCAAACATTTACTGGGATAAATTTTCTGCAGTATGCAAATCCTTCTTGCAAATACCATTATCCACATCACTTCCCTTGTTGCCGTTGAATCTATTCTAGAGAATCTCTCAATGCCTTACCCACCCTGGATGGCTTGACTTTCAAAGACTGGACTGTGTCTGTTTGGACATCAGCTTGTTAGAGAAAGCAGATGAGAGAAGGCCCCTTGTTTCCCACCATCAGGACCAATTCCAGAATTGGACAACCTGCCCTGAAACATAGCTGCCCATCTGGAGAGAAGGCCCCAGGACACAAAGAGGGTCCAAAGCTGATCCAAATGCCACTCAGAGTCACTGCTGTGTGCATTAAGAATCTCTTTGAATCTTATGCCTTTTTCCATTATCTCTGAAACTCAGTTGAGCTTTACTTCCTACCAGAAGCTTCCAGCCATTTGTTGGGGGAACATGACTTTAAGGAAATAAGACAGAAGTGTGTTTGAATGTGAAGCAGTTATTTTTGTAGCTCAGCTGTGATATGATAATATCACTGTTTGCAGAGCTGGGACTCTGGGCTCTCAGGCGGGTATAGTATATAGTATAGAAAGCTGAACTGGCCGGCAAAGGTGGGCAAAACCACAGAGCCAGGCCCTGAGCCCAACCCACCCCCAGGAAAAGGGGCCAGCTGTACACTTGTCTAGGAAAGAGCAAAAGCTAACATGCTCGGCTTTAAAATCTTTCTGTAAAATATTCACCTTTTTCTTTAGAAGTAGTTTATACACTTATCACCTGCTTACCTTTGATTTCTAATTAGCCTACACTAGAGTTTTAGAAGGCCCCTCTCTACCCTGGGTTTAGTCCATTGTTTAAATATAATATCATTTCAGGCACTTCCCTGGTTGTCCAGTGGTTAAGAATCTGCCTGCTAATATAGGAGACACGGGTTCGATCCCTGGTCTGGGAAGATTCCACACGCCGCAGGGCAGCAAAGCCCGTGCGCCACAACTGCTGAGCCCGTGCACTCTAGAGCCCATGCTCTGCAACAAGAGAAGCCACCACAATAAGAAGCCCTCGCACCACAGCTAGAGAGCAGCCCCTGCTTGCACAGCTAGAGAAAAGCCCATAAACCGTGTGCAGCCCCCAAAAACATCATTTCAAGATTTTAACTCTTCTTGTTAAATTAAAGCAGTGACCTTATTTTCCCTCCATTCTACCTTAGGTTTTAAATCATCCTTCTTCTGAGATGTGTTTAGGGTAGTGTTTATATTTATATTTATTTCAGGAATATTGGGGGTGGGTCAAGGAGAAGTGGAGGAGAATAAATCTATGGTCATGCTGGGAGACAGCAAATCACTTCCACAAATCTCTCCTGAGAGGCCATCAAGTGTCTCATACTGCTCTGGTGGCCCATAGTCTCCTGAGTTGGTTGTCATCTAGGAAGAAAGAGGAACCCAGTATATGAATGACTGTAAATCACGGGAGCCCCAGGTTAAGTTCTAAGAGAAGAACAGGATAAACTGTCTTCAGTTCTTCATATGGATCAGTTCTTCATATGGATCACTCTTTCTGAGTGTTTTAAAACAAAAGAAAGAATGGCTTCACCAAGGCCTGTAGAGGCTGGCTGCTTGGGACAGGATGAATGGGGCACTCTGATCTCAGCCTTGTTGGGTGGTTTGGATGAGACACATGGGCATCAGGGAACACGAGGGTTTTAAGTGGGGAGGGTCCACTGATTAAGATTCTCATTTAGCTTGATTTTGTTTTGAGTTTTGTTTTGGCAATGCCACGCAGCATGTGGGACCCTAGTTCCCCAACCAGCGATCAGACCCATGCCCCCTGCATTGGAAGCACAGAGTCTTAACCACTAGACCGCCAGGGAAGTCATGAGAGCTTCATTTAGGAAGTAAATCAGACAACAGAGTGTCCAGCAGACTAAAGTTGAAAAGGTAGGAGATAAAGAAGCCTGTCTGAATTATGATGGCATCTTGGCTTGGAAGGAGCAAGGATCTGAGCTTAGAGAAATAGTAGAACACTAGCCAAGGATTTCTGGGTCTACTTGTAGGTATCTGCACTGCCTTCAAGACCCAAGGATCCCTCTACTCCTGCCCACGTGTTTATTTTGCGTTCGATGCACATAAATTGCAAGCACATCTATCACCCAAAGGTGTGGACGTGATCAGCAGAACGAACTTGGGTCCCAGGTTGGGACATGCAACATCATCAAGGGTTAGAGAGGTCGCAGAAAGAGCACAGCTCTGATTTGGCTGGAGGCATAGGTGGGACTCATAAACAAAGGAATGAACACCAGAAAATTCTAGTGGACTGAAGAACAAGAGAAGAAAAGTCAATATGCACATGGCAGGGCCAAAGACTGGGCAACAGGACAACAGAAATACCAGACAGGTTTGAGAGCTCAGCTTGCATGAGACTGCTCTGGCACTTGGGGGCTGAGGCCCTGGGCAGAGATGTTTGGTCAGTTTGTTGCGTTTCCTGGGCACCCAAGTCTGAGGCTGCAGTGTGTGCGCATGCAGGACGATTACTGAAGAATGCTCTTGGGCAAAAAAGAAGGAAATAGCAACTCACTTCAGTATTCTTGCCTGGGAAATCCCATGGACAGAGGAGCCTAGCAGGCTACAGTCCTTGCGGTTGCAAAGAGCTGGACGTGACTTAGCGACTAAATACACACCGCACACTACTTGGGAACATCTTCTGTTGGGGAGTAAAGGAAGCAGAACTGGGGAAAGGAGTTGAACTGGGAAGCAGGTGCAGCAGAGCCTCATCCAACCCCATGGGAGCTCTGGAGCTGGGATGGCCCTTTGGACTTGGCCCCAGTGAGTCTAGACGCCTGGGTCTTCGTGTCCCACGTCAACACTCACTGGATGTGGGTGGGGGTGCTGGTTGTTCAGTGACTCCCATAAGGCAGGGCAGTTCCTTGGGAGTCGCAGCCAGCCCTTCCTTCAGCTAGGGGAATGAGGATGGGGTGCCATGGCATCTATTCCTGGGGATTAACCTTGTCTATTTGGAGACTCCTGGGGGAGACGCTGGCAGAGGGAATGCTATCGCTTAGAGCTGCGAGCTCATCAAAGCTGAGAGGTGGTGCAAAGCCAGCAGCTGAGGGGCCACCAGATGACAAGGTCACTGAACCCAAGAGAGACAGTGGTCCAGCCTGACTACTGTGAAGTAGTTGAAGGCAGTGGTAAGAGTGAGGGGTCTGGAGTCAGACAGCTTGGTCTTTCATCTGCCACTTACCAGCAGTTTGACCTTGGATACATTACTTCATCTCTTTGCCCCTCAGTGTGTTCGTCAAATAGGGACCAAAATAGTACTTACCTCATTGAGTTGTTGGGAGGCTAAATGAGATAATGCATGCAGAGCACTTGGTGCTGGCCCATAATAAGCAGGACTCTTTAGCGGGTGACTGCTTATGTCATTATTGATGTTAACAATTTCACCAAACTCAGAGAAAGGCCTTAGACAAATATTGCTTGCCAGAGTCCCAGTGCAAGAGGTCAAAGAGTGAAGAAAATCGGATCAAACATGTAAGTGAGAAGGATGCATTCGTGAAGGATGGAAAGTCTCAACAAATACCCAAGAGAGGGTATTGTCCCTTGCCTTTTTGTGAGGAGAGATTGGTGTTAGTGATTTTATTTATTTATTAATTAACTTTTTGGAATATAGTTACTTTACAATATTGTGTCCGTTTCTGCTGCCCAGCAAAGTGAATCAGCTATATGTATACATATATCCCCTCTTTTCTGGACTTCCTTCCCATGTAGGTCACCACAGAGCACTGAGTAGAGTTCCCTGTGCTACACGGTAGGTTCTCATTAGTCGGCTATTTTGTACATAGTATATATGTCAATCCCAATCTCCCAGTTCATACCATCCCCCCAATTCATCCCACCTCACCTTTCTCTCCTTGGCATCCATGCATTTGCTCTCGATGTCTGCATCTTTATTCCTGCCCTGCAAATAGGTTTATCTGTATCATTTTTCTGTATTTCACATATATGCCTTAATACGTGATATTTGTTTTTCTCTTTCTGACTTGCTTCACTCTGTATGACGGCCCCTTGTCTATATGTGTTCTCAACTATAAGATGTATGGCCAAGCCAAGAGTAAAATTAAACACATTTCTGGGGAGAAAGTTGATACCATCTTCATTTCACACTATTCCTTTAGTTACATTTAATTGCAAACCAAGGCTTCCCACTGTGTTCCCTTTACCTGGAATTTCAAGTCCTGGCTTTGCCACCTCCTGCCTGTGTAGCCTTGCAAAAGTCACACAACCTCTCTAACCTTCAGTTTCTTCATCTACGATATAAGATGAATAGTATCTGATTTTACTTGTTGTTGTGAGATTCAGGTGAGATATTATATTTGGTGTCGTTTGCAAACTGTAAAACACAGAATGCCCGTGTGCATGCTAAGTCGCTTCAATCGTGTCCAACTGTTTGTGACCCTATGGACTGTAGCCCGCCAGGCTCCTCTGTCCATGGGATTCTCCAGGCAAGAATATCAGTGGGTTGCCATGCCCTTCTCCAAGGAATCTTCCCAATCCAGGGATCAAACCCACGTCTCTTACATCTCCTGCATTGGCAGGTAGATTCCACTCGTGCCACTCGGGAAGCCCAAAACAAAATATTGTTGTCACTACTGGGGAATTTATTTGTTCTGCGGACAACCTTTTTTTGTTGTTGTTTTGGGGGTTTATTTGTGTGTGGATTTTTTTGTTTGTTTGTTTGTTTATGTTAGTTATAGGCAATAGAGGCTGGAGAGGACAGCCCCTGGTTGATGAATATGAAAGAGTGAGGAATCTCTGGTGAAAATAGTGATCTAAGTAATAGCTTTTGGGATTGGGGGCAGGAGGAGAAGGGGATGACAGAGGATGAGATGGCTGGATGGCATCACTGACTCGATGGACGTGAGTCTGAGTGAACTCCAGGAGTTGGTGATGGACAGGGAGGCCTGGCGTGCTGCGATTCATGGGGTCGCAAAGAATCGGACACGACTGAGCGACTGATCTGATCTGATCTGATCTGAGTGAGGATGATACTGTCTTCCACACCTCCATGTATTAAGAGCCTTTGTGTTTGTGCCAGTGTCCAGGGTCTTTCGATCTAGGAAGATATAAGATCTGCTGCATTCCTTCAAGGTCTTCATGACATCTGTTTGGTCATGTGTATTACATTCTTTTTCCATTGGTAACAAAGGATTTGCACACTCCTCCCACACTCCATCCTCCAGTCCCTAAATCATCTAGATAAAGCTCTCACGGGAACATGAAGATCCTGCCAGGCGGATGTCTTCCTGAATTACTGTCGTGTTGGGTGTGGCAGCAAACTTTGGCTGAACATCTCATTTCTGGGGTGGTGATACCCAAGTGTGACACACACCAACATATGTTTAACATCTTAATTCAAACAGAGTTGGGGAATAGGGTCTTCTGATAAACAGGAATTTGAACGTTTAATGAATTAATTTATCAGTCTAGTTTCTAGTATACAGCAAAATGATTCAGTTATACATATGCATTTTCTGTATCATTGTCTTTTCTAATGTCGTTTATTATAGGAGATTGAATGTAGTCCCAGTGCTATACACTAGGACCTTGTTGCTTATCTATTTTATATATAATAGTGCATATCTGCTAATCCCAAATTCCTAATTTAGCCCTTCCCCACGCCCTTTCCTTCTTGTTTTCTGTGTTTCTGAGTCTGTTTCTGTTTTGTAGAAAAGTGAATATTGTGTTTGTATCATAGTTAATATTCCACATGTAAGTGATATTGTATAGTATATGTCTTTCTTTTTCTGACATGTATCAGTTAGTGTGATAATCTCTAGATCCATCCATGTTGCTGCAAATGGCATTATTTAATGCTTCTTATGGCTGAGGACTATTCCATTGTATGTATGTACTAACGCAATGGCACCCCACTCCAGTACTCTTGCCTGGAAAATCCCATGGATGGAGGAGCCTGGTGGGCTTGTGGTGCATGAGGTCGCTAGGAGTCGGACATGACTGAGCGACTTCACTTTCACTTTTCACTTTCATGCACTGGAGAAGGAAATGGCAACCCACTCCAGTGTTCTTGCCTGGAGGATCCCAGGGACGGGGGAGCCTGGTGGGCTGCCGTCTCTGGGGTCGCACAGAGTCAGACACGATTGAGGTGACGTAGCAGCAGCAACTACATCTTCCTTATCCATTCATCTGTCAGTAGACACTTGTATGTTCCTTCCATGTCTTGGCTGTTGTGAGTAGTGCTGCTATGAAGACTGAGGTGTATGTATCTTTTCAACTTAGAGTTTTCTGGTCTAATTTTTAAAAATCTTTCCCTGCGCTATGGTCAGAAATTTTGAAGTTTTCTTTTGACATTAAATCTGAAATGTAACTAGAGTTCATTTCTATGCATTGTGTGGCTTAAGGATCGAATGTCTTTTATCTTCATATACCTACTTTTTTCCCTAAAGCAGAGGACATTTTCAAGATAATGGGAAATGTGAATGTTAAGAAAAAGGAAAAAAACAAGCAAACAGGACTGGATTCCAGGAGGTTAAGAAACAACTAGTCCTCAGAGTTTATTAAGATGAAGCCCTGCAGTCCAAGTGGTAATCATGGGCATTTACTCTGCTCCCCTGTCCCTTTGAAATGTATCCTTTTTGGTTTAATTCAGCCTCTATACTTGAGACAGGCTTGGGACCTGGGACCCTTTGCTGTCCTGCTGCAAAGCTCGCAACTAGACACACCTCTCCTGGAGCAACAAAATACAAAGAAACTATATAGGACTAAAAATAACTGCGGGGGCAAATTTTGGACCCAAAAGATACAAAGAGACTAAAAACCCAACTGCCACTTTTGAGAAGCCTGGAGCAAAAACAGGGTGTTGGGAGCAAAAGCAGGGTACTGCACATGCCCCCTGCACACACCACTACCTAAGGCGTAGGCAAACCACCTAAGCCTTCCCTCCTGCCTGGCCACTGGACACACCCCCAGCTTCACCCCATATAAGGAACAAGTGTGTCCCTCCTTGGGGAGTCAGCAAGCAAGGGATTCTGTTGCTTGTTCTCGCTCCCCTCTGCTGCAGCAGGGACCCCAATACAGCCTTGCCTGAATTTCTAGTCTAGCCTGCAGTCAATTTCTATTGATTGGGGAAGGCCAAGAACCCTGGTGGGTAACATACTGACCGACTGAGTCCCTGAGCTCAGTTGGGTCATGGTGATAAGGAAGAGCACTTACATAAAAGCTATACTATTAATTTGTTCACTTACCTTAAAAATACCTAAAAATACCTTAAAAATACCTATTGATATACAAAAATGAAGAAGTGATATTTCCCATCCTCAAGGAGCTCATCTGGATGAAAACGCAGTGCGATCTTCAGTATGGTTTCATGAATGGACGTGAATGCCTAACATTCATTAAACCATAACAGTTAACAAAGTACAGTCGTCCTTTGGTATCCATGAAAGAGTGGCTTCAGGACCTCTTGTGGGTACCCAAATCAAGGGGGCTCAAGTTCCATTGTGGGTCCACCTGTAAGGACAGATCTCACATCTGCAGATACAGAGAATCAGCTGTACTCTATACATACAGGTAGTAGTCCATGAGTATTTATGACTCCCTTTTATACATGTAATTGAGATTCACAGAGGCTCAGGCACTTGGAGAGAATACAGCTAGTTAGCCCAGGGCCTGAAGTAGAATCTAAAATTTTCTGTTAATCTGGTGTATTTCATCTATCCATCTCTTAACCTCAATTTTCTAATGCCACTTATTACACATCTGCCAATCTGCTGATGATCTGGATAGGTAGAGTGGATGATAGGAAGAGTATTGGGGAAGATCTGAGGCTACCTGCCTTCAGCCAGTTCCCAAGCTCTTTTCCAGCCAATTGCCTAACATCAAGCAAGTTACTTCACCTCTTTGCAATGCAGTTTCTGTATCTATAAAATGAGGGGTTTGGACTAAATGCTTTTTCAAGTGTGTCTTGATTCTAATATGATATCCTACTAACTTGATTTTCAAAGTATAGTCTCATTTAATAGTCTTATTCACTAAGAGGTAATTGACTTCACATGTGTGCAAGTTCTATTGGCACAAATTCCTCACTAAACCTCAACCTTTCCTGAGACCTAAGTGGTCCAAGAAAGGGGAATAATAAAACTAATTTTGCAGGACTGTTGTGATAATTAAATGGGCTACATGTGGACATCAGTGAGGAAATGTTGAAATTTTTTATTAAAGTATAGCTGATATAGAATGTTGTGTTAATTTCTGCTCTATAGCAAACTGGTTCAGTTTTACATATATACACACATATACATTCTTTTTCATTATGATTTATTGTAAGATATTGAATAACACAGTTCCCTGTGCTGTACAGTAGGACCTTGTTGTTTATCCATCCTGTATATAATAGTTTACATCTGTTAAGCCCAAACCCCAAATCCATCCCTCCCCCCACCCCCAATCCCCATGGCAACCGCAAGTCTGTCCTCTGTGTCTATTAAGTCTCCAGACATATGCCCAGGAGTTGTTACAAAGCAAAAGTGAGCATACATCTGCTGGAAACTTTTTCATTCTCATTTGTACAATCCAGGAATCTCAAAATACTTTGGGAGTGTTAGGTCATCGGCAGGCCTGTTTCACTTTGTTACTCACTCACAGTTCGTCTGCATTCGCTCTGAGTCTTTGCAGGGTGTCTCACCCATACCTGCAGTCCAACAGTGAGTGACTCAGCCTGTTGAATAACCCCCTTTCCCCCAGTATGACATGTCAACTTTATTTCATTGCTGTGGCATGTCTCTTGCCCTGTGGCTGATAAACAAGGCAACCCAGTCAGGAAACCAAAGCAAATTCCCTCCTTCTGAGTCAAGACTGGAGGTCTGCCAATCTAGACCTAGGGGACAAGCTCTTACACCTTGCTTATTGTCTAAAGACATTGTTCAAATAAATAAATAAATAAAGGCGTTGTTCTTCTCTTTCTCAAGCTCGCTCTACACCCCTTACCCCTAGCCATCCCCCCAAAAGAGGCCATAACCTGGGAGCTATTTTTACCTAAAAAATAAATCCAGGGGCAGGATCTTTCGTGTTGCATTTATCAAAAAAGAGGGGGTTTATGTTATTGACTAATTTAAAATCAAGTATTGGTTTCTGCAAGGGTTTGATGCATTTGATATTTGTAAAACTGGGTTACACTTTAGGATTCTCAGACTGCAGCACAGCTGGATTGTCTGTGCAGATATGGAAGTCTGTGGTCACGAAGACACCACAATACAATGAATGGGAAAGGCAGCGGTTTGACGTTTCTGGGCCCCATTTTCTTTATCTGGAAATAAGGATTAAAAATAACTCTTTTGTGAGAATTAAGTGAGAATATACATAAAGTGTTAGTTGTTCTGTTGTGTCCAACTCTTTACGATCCCATGAACTGTAGCCCGCCAGGCTCCTCTGTCCATGGAATTCTCCAGGCAAGAACACTGGAGTGGGTAGCCGTTCCCTTCTCCAGGGAATCTTCCCCACCCAGGGATCAAACCCAGGTCTCCTGCATTGCAGGCGGATTCTTTCATGTCTGAGCCACCAGGGAAGCCCAAGCATAAAGCGCATCCAAAAATATACCCTTGATCTAGATGAAGGTGATTCTGCCCACGGACTTTCTGTGTAGCCCTCACAACAATACTGGTTTCTGCCTTAATTGTCCCAAATGACAACACAGAGATTATTATGTTTACCATAAACTCATGTTCTCAAAAGCTTGAATTAGTAAAATATAAATTAGTACCACTATTCCAGAGGCAACTTCTATCAAATTCCAGAGCATTTCTATCAAAAATAAAAATTACAAACAACTTACTAGTCCCACAAAGTACATTGGGTAGGTAAATTATTATAAATCTATAAAGAGGAACACCATCTAGGCAGCCATTAAACATCACGTTGTAGAAAAACATTTATTCTTATGGGAACTATTCATTCTGTGTCACTCTGTGAAATATGAGAACAGTAAAAGAGGATACACTGTTTGATATTTTTTAATAAATAAGAAAGGCACATACACACATGGAAAAAATACTGGAAGGTACCCAGCAAAACATTAATCATAGTTGTCTTCGGTTGGAATCCAAGTGATTTTTGTTGTCTTCCTTTGTGATTTTTCTCTGTTCTACAAGTTGTCTTTTCTGATGATGCTTTATTTCTTTGATTAGAAAAAAATACGGCTATGAAACTAATCTGGTTTTCAAATGAGTGTTATAATTTAATCCATGATCTCCACCTTTAGAATGTTTTAAAATGACTTAGAAAAGAATTTATAAATGTGTGCACAGGAAGAAAACTGAGAAGAAACACATCGAAACATGAACAATATTATCTCTGTGTGATGGTTTATGAGTGATTTTGTTTTTCATCCTGCATTTTTCTGTATTCTCAAAATATCTACAGTCTGTATGTATTACTTTCAGAAGTAGGAAAAATGCTATTAAAATATCTGTTGAATCATTATTATTTATTAAAAGTAATGTTTTCTTGCTGCCTCCTGTGAGAGCAGTGTGGTTGATGTAAGCTTTTTTCGTAGCTGAATTTTCTTGCTGTAAATAAACTGGCTCAAAGGAAGCTAGTGATTCTCAGTTTCAGGATGTCTATTTGAACAAAATATTTTTTCTTTTAAAAATCTTTCATTCATAGTTCGGTGTGATTTTAATTTGTATATATCAAGTTATTCAAAGCTCAAGTTATAAGACACCAGAGGGAAGACGGCTGAATAGGAGGAAAGCCTGAAAATCTTACGGGCAACTCTGGCCTCACAGGATTGTCAGCCTGATTCCAGATCAAAGGGGGCTTGGATAAATGCATTAACTTTAGATTTCTTTTTCCCGAGCCTCAGATCCACTGGACGCTTGCCCATCTGGGCTGAGCCCTGTAGGCAGCTGCTTTCGGAGCAAGGGTGTCTTGAGGTCACATCTAAGCAGCTCTCCATGTCTGGTCAAACAACCAGAGTGTGTTTAAACATGAGTGATATTTTCAAGGTCAGTGCTGGGTTTCTAGCAAAAGAAAAAAAATAACTGATATTCAGGATAGAAAACAGGGGTTGGGGGGGAACAAATGAAATTCTAGGTCTGTTATTGAAGCTCTCTGTCCAGCAAATAATTTTAGGGATGTCTAGAAGTGGGTGAATTTGGGACCAGATTACAGTTTCTTCATCTGTGTTTTTCTCTTAAAGGATGAGTTATTTGTATGTTGGAAAACAGCTCTTATTGACAAAGGTGAACAATGTTGACTTCTTAGCATAAATACCATTGCAGAGGAGAAAATGAACAAGGAAGCAAACAGCAGTGCATTTCTTTCTGTTAGTGACATCCCAAGCAGGAGGAGAAGGGGGTGTCAGAGGATGTAATGGTTGGACACCATCACTGACTCAATGGACATGAGTTTGAACAAACTCAGGGAGATGGTGAAGGATAGGGAAGCCTGGCATGCTGCAGTCCATGGGGTCACAAAGAGTCTGGCATGACTGAGTGACTGAACAAAACCAAGTCATTCAGTGGCTCAACTAGAAATCTGGGAATTATCCTCTGGGAATTATTTTCTCTCTTGTACCCGCTTCTCCAATTCCAAACCCCCACCTATTGTTTCACCCAACCACCCCTTCTCCAGCTGCCACTGGCATCCTGGCCCTGTCCTGGTGGCCTTCTTGAGGCCCTTGGACCTGTGGGTAGACTCACCCAGGTCCCAGAGTGGTCATCACGGCATGCAAACCTAACTACTTCATTCCCTCTTAAAATTTGCTCCTTCTGGGTCAAAATCCAAGCTCTTCGACCTGGCATTTGGGGGCCTTCTCTCTTTAGCCACCTCTACCCCTCCCAGTTCAAACCTGGGCTTCCTGCCATTTCCCGACCCCCGCAGGGCAAGAGTCCTTCCTTCAAACCACAAACTCAAAGATGAAATTGAGGATTTTAGGACTTCCCTGGTCTCGTCCAGTGGTTAAGAATCTGCCTGCCAATGCAGGTCTGGGACAATCCCATATGCCACAGAGCAACTAAGCCCGTGCAGCGCAACTCCCCGTGCCTGTGTGCCTAGAGCCCATGTGCACAAGAGAAGCCTCCGCAACGAGAAAACCACACACTGCAACCAGAGAGTGGCCCCCGCTCACCGCAGCTAGAGAAAAGCCTGTGCACAGCAACTAAGACCCAGCGCAGCCAAAAATAAATACAGAAATAAGCCATTTTTTAAAACCGAGGATTTTTAAAATGCTGTCAGCAGAGCCTTAAACTCCAAGCACAGGGCCTGTGTGACTACAGTAAATCATCTACGAACCTTGAAGTTGTGAACTTTCAAAGATGCGAACAAGTGTTTGCACGTCCAATCGCATACGTTAGTTCACGTGTCTGACTTACATTGCCATGGGAGTGCAGCCTTTACAAGCGGTCATGCTTCTGTGTACTTCACTGTACAGTACTGTGTAGGGTAGACTGGTACAGTGTCTTCGTGTGAAAAGTACTATAAATCTATTACAATATTGTGCTATAGTACATATACAGTATACTATATACAGCCGATTATGTTAGCTGGGTACCTAGGCTAATGTTGTTGGACTTACGAACATACTGTACTTACAAACGTGTTCTCAGAAAAAAAAACTCCTTTGAGTGTCGGGGACTTACTATGTTCGGGTCACCTGCCCATGAGGCAAGCCCTGCCCCATGGGGTGTTTACACCACAGTTCCCTCGCTCCTGTGGCACTTAGCCTGGAACATCCTGCCCGTTCTCCACTTCCATCACCCTCTCCTCCTCCTCGTTCTTTAGGATTCACTTGGCTTGGGTACCACACCAAGAAATCCCTCCAGACTTTCTTCCTACAACCCAGGACTCCCAAGTCGTGGTGTGTCCTCATCCTCTGAGCTCATTTTAGTCAGTGATTCCCCAAAGATGGGCCTCAACCATCTATGTATGAGCTCCTAGGGTGGTTTTGACAATGAATCTGAACCACAGGGGCAAGGCTTGGGTACCTGCAAAGCTCATAAGCAGTTCAATGTACCCCATACTGAGGTTTGAGGATGAATGCTCCTGGTCTGGTCTCCTTTTCGGGGTCTCTGCTTCCTTAATATCTGGCACAGTGCCTGGCACCCCCATGTGTGCCCTGGCCTCCAGAGGAGCTCCAGAAGTGGGGGAAGTCCTGTTTTCTCTGGTTGGGGGCCCTCCTGGGAGTTGCCAGGCAGGTTGCAGGCCAAGGAGCGTGCAAGGCCCCCACCTGCCAGCATTTCCTCCCGGGTCTCCTTGTTCTTGAATCGAAAGGTGACATCCATCCAGAAACAAGCTAAAAACCCAGGACCCTGCCACTGGCTTGCATCTGGCCCAGAGCAAAAGGCAGCAGTGAACTTGACCATGGCTGAATTTACCCCAGATCTGGTACCGGCATGGGGTATATCGATCACAGAAGCCCAGGGACCTGCACCCAAGGCCTGACAGCCCCCTTCCCGCACTCCCAGCCCTGGGCTCGCAGAGCAGCACCCAGGATGCTATAAAGATGTGGGTGGTGGACCCACTCCAGCCGCAGGCCCCAAACACGGCATTTCTTTGCAGGGAGGGGAAGATGCTACCTTGGGTGGTAGGTGTACAGAAGAAGGGCTGTGCTGTGCTAAATCGCTTCAGTTGTGTCCGACTCTTTGGGACCATATGGACTGTAGCCTGCCAGGCTACTCTGTCCATGGGATTCTCCAGGCAAGAGTACTGGAGTGGGTTGTCATTTCTTTCTCCAGGGGATCTTCCCAACCCAGGGATCAAACTGCATTGGCAGGTGGGTTCTTTACCACTAGGGCTACCTGGGAAGCCCCAGAGGAAGGCAACCAGCCTGAAATCTTCTACTGCTGTTCACTCCTGTCTTCTCTGCAAGATGGAGGAGCTGCAGGTACAGCCCAGGGGGCACCTGTATCCTCCATGCTGGGCACACCTTTGGCTCAGCTGGCCACATTCCCAAGACCAGCCCAGGGCCCACCCAGATCAACAAGCCCCCCTCAACAAGCAGACCATCTCCACTCTCAGGGTCTCCCCATTACCCTCACTCATGGAGTCTGGGACACCCCAAGCCCTAGGCTCCCATGGTCCTATTTCAGGCGTATCTACTCCAAGCAGGAAGACTGCCTCACAAAAACTTGGCCCTCTCTCTCCTGTTTTGATTAGATACAGACTGTTTTTGCTTTGTTTAAAAAAATATTTTTGGTTTCTTTTATGGCTGTTGTTTTAAACAGTAGCTCTTTCTAATTAGGAGCATCATCAAATTTGGGTCCATTGCCAGCTAAACTAGGCAAAATTTCGAGGTCTTGAGGAGGCTGTTACAGAAAGGGGAGCCCTGCAGTGGCCACTGCAGAAAGAGGCAAGGTCCCCCGACGGACCACTTAGTAATTGTCTATGATCCAGTTATCCGGTGGCCTGCCTGTGGTTGCCTGAGTAAGCAGAGGTCTCGTGAATCACAAGGTAACTGGGGCCACTTCTCTGTCAAGTGCTTCAGCCACATACAATTTCTCACTATTCCTCTGAAATTTTCCTTTATCATCAACATCATCACCCAGTATCAACAGCTTAAATTCGCCAAATGATTCATATGTGTGAGGCACGGTGTGAATGTTGTCCTTACAGAGTCTCATTATGTCCCGTATCAACCCTGAATATTGCCATTATTGGCCTCATTTATGGATGGGATGATGGAGGCTCACAGGTGCAGGTCACCTGTTCAAGGTCATGCAGATATTAGGATTCAAATGTACATTGCACTGCGGCCATAGTGAACCTTTGCATATATAGTTCCCTCTTGGATCACTTCCTTTATATGGCCTCCCTGGTCAGCAGGAGGGATGCTCAGGATCATCTTTCCTTAGCCCTTCAGAGCAACCACCACGTGCATTCACATTTCTACCTGTTGTTTTTCAGTCGCTCAGTCGTGTCTGACTCTTTGCAACCCCACAGACTGCAGCACACCAGGCTTCCTTGTACTTCACCATCTTCCGGAGCTTGCTCAAACTCAAGTTCATTGAGTCGGTGATGCCATCCAACTATCTCATCCTCTGCCATCCCCTTCTCCTCCCGCCTTCAAGCTTTCCCAGCATCAGGGTCTTTGCCAGTGAGTCAGTTCTTTGAATCAGGTGGCCAAAGTATTGGGGCTTCAGCTTTAGCAATAGTCCTTCCAATGAATTTAGGGTTGATTTCTTGTCTACCTGTGGTATGATTAAAAAAACACATAGATATATTTGGCCTTTGTCCTCATTTCCTGGCACAGAGTTCTTAAAACCTTTGGAATTTCCTCGTGATAGGAGTGTTATTCATAACACTTTGACCACACCTGAGTTTATGCTGATGAGATGGCTCATGGGGGTTCCCAGGGAAACCAAACATGTAGTGAGAGGGTTGGAAATTTCAGCCCCACCCCACCTCAGCATCACCTCCATGGAGGTGAGAGGGGTTGGGGATTGAGTTCAGTCTCCAATGGCCAATGATTTCATCAATCATGCCTACTTAATGAAACCTCCACAAAAATCCCTAAAATCCAGGAGCTTCTGATCTGGAAACCACATTCACGTGCTGGGAGAGTGGTGCATCTCAACCCAACACAGAGGCTCCTGTGCTGGGGACCCTTCCAGACTTTGTCCAGTGTAAATACTTCTTCATTTGACTGTTCATTTCTCTCCTTTACAATAAACAGTAATCATAAGTCTTGACTTCAGTGAGTCCTTGTAGTATATTATAGAACCTGAAGGCAGGTCATGGGAACCACTGAATTTATAGCCAGTTACCCAGAAGAGCAAGTGGGCTGGGGACCCCATTTGCAGCTGTTGCCTGAAGTGGCAGCAGTCTCATGGCACTGAGCCCTTGACCTGGGGTGGAGGTGTGTGTGGGGGTCCTGCGCTAACTCCAGGCAGTTAGTATCAGAACTGGATTGAACTGTAGGACACCCTGTTGGTATCAGAGACTTGAAGAACTGGTTGATTGGTGTTGGACAAACCACAGAACCACTGTGTTGACCCATGAGCTTCTAGACCTGGGGAAGGCCTAGACAGCACAGAGCCTGGCATGTCACAGGTACTCACCACATTTCACCCCTTCATCTGCAACTTCAGGCTCTAAAACCTCCAGATGTAGCTCCCGAAACCTCTCTTTATCTTCAGTTAGTGAAACTGGTGTTCATTGGGTTGGGCTCAGTGAGCTTGGCCTTCAGATGAGAGGTGTTAGTTAAGTGTGAGGACTCAATGACTAAGGTCACATTGACGCTCAGTGACAGAGCAAGGACGGGCATATCAGCCCTCTTGAGTCAGACATCAACACTTGACCTCACTGTCTTTCAACTTCCCGAAGTTTGCTTCCTTATTCGCCGCCACAACAATTCTGTAGGACCAATGCAAAAATCAAGTCACCATGAAGCTTTAGTACACAATGAAAATGGTTTCCACTCTCTAAACTGGACTTTTCTCCATCAGGCAGGATAGCTGAAGGCAGCATCTCAGCTTTTCCCCACCCATCGAATAGGCCTTTCTGTCTGGAAGCCCCACTCCCTCTGAAGAGGAGAGAGCGGAGGGCAGTTGGGGAAGGAGATGACTCCAGAAAGGCTCCGCTGCTGTCAGCAGCTTCCAATGCAGATGATTCACGGGGCCGGCCCATTCTGCATCACGGAGGCCAACTGGGCATCTGTCATCGGCTTTCTCCTCTCTCTCGGAAACGGCTTCTTCAAAAGGGTCTGCGGCCGCCAGTGGCGAGGCCTGCTTGGAGCCGCTGGGGTGGTTGGAAGGTGGAGAGAGGCGGGGCGGGCCGGGGGGAGGAGGCCTGGAGAGCTGCCGCCCAGTGAGGCCGGTGACAGGAAGAATCCATCAATCTTAAGTGCAGCGCCAAATATGGCGCTGGGGCTCGAGAGGTAATAAACAACATGGTCACACTGCGGGCTCCCAAGGAGAGACATGACAGAGGAGAGCGAGGGGCCGGCCTGACGTCAGCGTGTGCGGTCCGGCTGAGCTGCCCGGCTCACCCCAGGGAGCAGGAATCCCATATTTGTCCTTGCGGAGGCCCCGTGGGCTTTGTTCTTGATGGATGCGCCCGAAGCCAGAAGGGGGAAACTAAGGCCGTGGATCATGTGGAAATGTGTTCTTGGCACTGCCCCTTGGGCCGGTAGGCTTTCCGAAAGTGTGGTGTGGATTGAGCCCCTCTGTCACAGTCTCTGCTTGCTTTTGGCAACTCCATCCACTCACAGCTGGGCTCTTAGTGAGGAGGGAGCAGATGTCATTGTTGGAAATAGCCAGAACTGTTCCGCATGAATGGTGTGAGCACATATTATACAAATTTGAATTTTATTTTATTTTTTACTGTAAACACCTGTTGCTGGGGCTTCCCAGGTGGCGCTAGTGGTAAAGAACCCCCCTTCCATTGTAGGTAGACGTAAGAGATGTGGATTCGATCCCTAGGTTGGGAAGATTCTCTGGAGGAGGAAATGGCAACGCACTCCAGTATTCTTGCCTGGAGAATCACATGGACAGAGGAGCCTGGTGGGCTACAGCCCATAGGGTCACAAAGAGTCGGACACGACTGAATCGACTTAGCAGTAGCAAGCAACAGGTGCTAAGTCGCTTCAGTCGTGTCCGACCCTGTGCGACCCCATAGACGGCAGCCCATCAGGCTCCCCCATCCCTGGGATTCTCCAGGCAAGAATACTGGAGTGGGGTGCCATTGCCTTCTCCGACTTGTTGCTTAGCTATTTTATTTTATCTTGTTATTTTTTGCCCTTGGGGATGTGGGATCTTAGTTTTCCAACCAGGGATCGAAACTGTGCCCTCTGCATTGAAAGAGCAATCTTAACTACTAGACTACCAGGGAAGTCCCAAATTTTGAGTTTTAGAGATTTTAGGACAGCTGTTTCTAGGGGGTTGGAGAACCCACAGACACCTAAGGCTGGTCCTGCTGACTAATTCCCCCACATAAAAATCTGAGAGCAGAGCACGGTGTTTCCCCTCCAGGGCCGGATGGTTGGTATGTCTCTAAGGGCTGTGGGGCCGGGGCCACTTCCAGTGGTGTCTTCAAGAATACCTGGCTCCTGCACTGGCTTCATGAAAAAGGGAGACCTCACCCTTTTGCTACGCCTGTGTGTGTTTGGCTTTTGTTTTTAATTTTTATTTTATATTGGAGTATAGCTGACTTACAAGGTTGCGTTAGTTTCCAGTGTACAGCAAAATGAGGCAGTTATATGTATATTTGGGTTTTCTTAACAATGAGATTTATCAGGGGCTTGTGTCTTATATGACTGCCTAGAGGAATAGCTGATGAGGGAGGTAAGATCACATCATGGTAAGAAGTACCCAGGATTTTGAGCCAGAAAGACCTGGTTTTGAATCCCAGCTGTGCCCATCAGCACCTGTGAATCCTTTGAGCATCCAACAAACACACCAAGTTTCCAGGTGTCCATAAAATGGAGTGATCACTCCCTCTTCACAGTTTTCACGAGAAATAGCCTTCCAGAAGGTAGTTCAGTTCAGTCGCTCAGTCGTGTCCGACTCTTTGCTACCCCATGAACCGCAGCACACCAGGCCTCCCTGTCCACCAACTCCAGGAGTTTACTCAAACTCATGTCCATTGACTCGGTGATGCCATCCAACCATCTCATCCTCTGTCGTCTCCTTCTCCTCCTGCCCTCAATCTTTCCCAGCATCAGGGTCTTTTCAAATTCTCAGTAAATTGTAGTTTCTATTGAAATGCATATGGGTTCTTGTAAATTACCTATAGATTGTTCATGGCTAGAAACTCTCCTTCTTCCTGTACATTTTTGTGGTTCAGAGCTCTTTCCAACAAGCTGTGGCTTTAAAAATGCAGATGCCTTCTGCAGAAGAGAAAAAGCTTTCAGAGGAAAGCCAAAGGGCAAACTGTTCTGATTAGCACAACTCTGTCTGCACTCTAATGCCTGCTCTTGCCTGTCACAGAATGCTGAGCAGGAGTCTGGATCAGAACTGTGCAGAAATGTGACTGCGATCCTGCCTGACCATGAGACTGGGGTGCACCACCGTCGTCCTCAGTCTTTCCGCCGGTCATCCTCAGTGAAAATGCACTGAAGGTTTCAGAAGCAGCAGCCTGAGGAGTGGGAGCCAGAGGTGGGGGATGGAGAAGATGCAGCTCCTGAGCTGCCCCGGAGGTGGCAAGCTTTCCATGCTGCTGATGGCAATGTGGCCAGCATACTGGATGCACTAAGGGACGGTTACCATATGCCTTTCGTGCCCTCATGTTGATTGGACCCATTCCTGTTGGCTCTCCAAGATCACTGTCTAAATGGAGAAAATTAGGAGATCCACCAGAGAAGGCAATGGCAACCCACTCCAGCACTCTTGCCTGGAAAATCCCATGGATGGAGGAGCCTGGTAGGCTGCAGTCCATGGGGTCGTGAAGAGTCAGACACGACTGAACGATTTCACTTTCACTTTTCACTTTCATGCATCGGAGAAGGAAATTGAACCCACTCCAGTGTTCTTGCCTTGAGAATCCCAGGGACGGGGGAGCCTGGTGGGCTGCCGTCTATGGGGTCACACAGGGTTGGACAGGACTGAAGCGACTTAGCAGCAGCAGCAGCAGGAGATCCACAGGCATTTGCTTCATATTGTCCAGGATGGAAAATTCTTATCCTTTGTCCCAGAAGAAAAATATCTCAGAGGCCATCAGATATTAAGTCTTAAACGTCATGGAGAGATAATGTCCCAGAGCCATATGAGCTCTGATGGACCAAAACAGGGAGGTAAATGAACTAAAAATGGGACATGAATGAGGACGTCTCAACAGACAGGCAAGCCATTATTAACACAAGAATAGGATTAAACCTAAAGCACGACTTACTAGTTTTAGCTGTGAGTCTGCAATTCATATTTCTCCCACAGTGAAGCTACATTAAGAATAGTAGATTAAATAAATAAAGAATAATGAAAGAGGGTGACGATTGTCATTTATCACCCATAAAGATCCATATTTCCACTCTGTGGCAACAAAATCAGG
The DNA here is from genome assembly GCF_027580195.1 of Bos mutus. Taxonomy (NCBI): domain Eukaryota; kingdom Metazoa; phylum Chordata; class Mammalia; order Artiodactyla; family Bovidae; genus Bos; species Bos mutus. The sequence continues at coordinate 38,317,098 of NC_091644.1, forward strand.
GATCTAAATATTAACAAGTAGAATACATTATAAACAGTTATATATTATTATTGCTGTAAAGTCATTACAGCAGAAATAAAAACTGTTTTTTATTTTAACTATTAATATTCATCAAATGTTAATGAAAATACCTAACAAATAATTATGAAAAACACATTGCTTAAGTAATAAAGATGAAAGAGATGATCATCGTGGTGAATATATAATCTGCAAAATAAAGAACATGCCATTAATAAGACTTAATTATGTCATTAAATATTTAATTTTACTTTCACTACTAAATTTTGTTTGCATTGCGCATATTTTAAATGTAAAAACTCCTTAATAAGATTTGTCATTTAGTGCAATGTCAAATGCCAGAGCACTGAAGTTTGACTTACTATCTTCATCAAATTGGTCAAACATCATTTTATTTATCATTAAATGAAATGAACGACCTTCTTTGAAATTTACTACATGTTATGCCTTATCCAAAAGGGGTTTAATAATTGATTCTAAGTTATACTAATGGTGGCAAAAAAAATCATTGCTTTCCTTTCACAGTTTTTTTTAAGTGAGTATCTCACAATGCCCCCCATTTCCCACTGTTTGTATAAGATAAGGTAGATCTGATTCTGCCTTAGCTTGCTATAGGATAGGTCTGATACCATTCATAATGAGATCATTCATTTCCTGAGAGTTGATCCCTTCACTTATAATTCCCGCCTCTAGATAAATCCTATTTCACAGGTTTAAGGTCACAGCAAGTTAGTTGGTTTCCGGGTATTGGTGAATATCACTCAAAACTCTTGGGCTCCAAATATCTTGTAGTATTGCTTATACATGGAATCTAAACAAAAAGGGTACACGTGAACTTATTTACAAAATAGAAGTAGAATCACAGGTGTAGAGAACAAACTTATGCTTACCATGGGGGGAGGATGGGGGAGGGATAAATTGGGAGACTGACATATACACACTGCTGCTGCTGCTGCTAAGTCACCTCAGTCGTGTCCGAGTCTGTGCGACCCCACAGACGGCAGCCCACCAGGCTCCCCCGTCCCTGGGACTCTCCAGGCAAGAACACTGGAGTGGGTTGCCATTTCCTTCTCCAATGCATGAAAGTGAAAAGTGAAAGTGAAGTCGCTCAGTCGTGTCCAACTCTTCGAGACCCCATGGACTGCAGCCTACCAGGCTCCTCCGTCCATGGGATTTTCCAGGCAAGAGTACTGGAGTGGGGTGCCATTACTACATATAAAATAGGTAACTTACAAGGGCCTACTGTTTAGCACAGGGAACTCTACTCAATACCCTGTAATAACCTATAGAGGAAGAGAATCTAAAGAGTGGATATAGATAAATGTAAAACTGACTCACTTTGCTATATACTTGAAACTAATGCAACACTGTAAATCAACTATATGCCAATAAAAAACTTTTTAATAAAAATAAACACATACATAAATAAAAGCATTAAAAAAAGAAAAAAAAAAGCAAAAAACTCTCAGCCTCACCTTCGCCCACAGTGAGAACCTCCTCCGTCTCAAGCGCCCTGAGCAAGGCTTGACTAGATCACTCAGTGGACACAGCCAGAGAGGTGCACACAGCACAGAGACTCGGGGACACGGTGTCCATGGCTCAGCAGAGCCAGGAGTGTGCGTCTGTTCCCATTCACATCGGTAGCTGGAAATCAGCTACGAACCGTCCATACCAAACACACAAATGAAACAAATCAGGGCTCTGCCTGCCACCCCCACCCCCGGCCCCAGAGAGCCCACTGTTAAACACTGAGCAGCACACCCCTGTGTATATACACAGGGATCAGGACATGACACCCCACTTCTCTCCCACTGCCCCTTCACTACCTGACCCATAGCCCAGCAGGAGGAGCAAAGATGCTCTGCGGTTGCCAGCGGGTCAGGGTACCAAGTGCCCGCCTGGGCTTCAAACATCTCTGTGCAGTAGGACAAATGTTGCTTTCTCCCCCTAGCGTCTGTATCTCCTGACCAGCTCCTACTCCCGGTCCCGCAGCTGAGGCAACAGGGTAGAGGCCCACACCCAGTTTTTCCTTTGCTGCCAGAAGATAAAGAGCTCTCTGTGGGGAGAGAGGAAGGCACCCTCTTGTGCACGTCTCCTGATGGAGTCACTGCCTAGAGAATCTCTCTACCTGGACTCCAGGGCTGAGAAGGAAGCTGGATGGGGGGGCAAGTGACCAACTGTCCCAGTTAGGACAGGATGAAAGCTTTCTGGGGTGGACGGACATTCAAAGCTAAAACCCAAGATGGTCCCAGGCAGCCCTGGATGGTGGGTCCCCATGGGGCATCTTCTAGCCTTATTCTCTTACCCCATCTCCCCGGGGGTCCAGAAAGGCAGATCCACTAGAAGACAGATATCTGTTTGGAAAGGCCTATTCCTTCTCTGACAGTGACTGGGAAGAATAGGAACAGAGAAGAAACCAGAAGTCCCCAGGAGAATCCACTGTTTCCGTCTTCGGACATAAATGAGGGGTCTGGAGCTCCATCTCTGATCCATTTAGGAGCTCAATTACCTAACCTCCGGAGCTTTGGGGAGGCCTGAGCCTCCAGCCCCTGGGAGAGGCCTATGGAAATATGGACACGGCCCCCTCCCTCCTGACTGCCAGGCCTGGCTCATCGTTATTCATGCCTATCAGGGCTCTCCACATTTCCCAGTCACCAGAAACTCACTCTTCTGGGTTTTCCTTTCCTACTTGGCTGGAAGTGCCTGACTTGCATACGGATGGGGCAGGAGGTGGGGCTGGGGGGCAGCCGGCTGGTGTTTCAGCTTGTGGATGCCAGACGAACAGGCCCATCCTTACCCCCTCGGCCACTCTGGTCTTAACTTCCTTCCCCAGGATGTCCTGACTTTTTTTTAGATGAGAGGTCAGGATAGATGGTCAATTTGCCACTTTCGCAGAAGAAACAATGACCAGAATAGTAATGGGGCGAATCTCCCTGCCTCCTGCTGTAACACGTGTCCTAGAATGGAGCCCCTTTTCTAGCCTCTGCAGGGAGGTAGGGAGTCAGACAGCCTGGGGATTGCTGGTTTAACAGTGGTGCCAGGGGTGCTGCTCACTTCCAAGGGGTTCTGCCCATGAAGAGAGGGCCCAGAATCTGTTTTTTGTCAGATTCTTTTCCATGATAGATTATTATAAGAAACTGTCATTCCCTGTGCTATGCAACATCTATTGTTTATTTTATACATAGTCATGAGTACCTGTCCGTCTCAAACTCCTAATTTATCCCCACCTTGCTTTCCCCTTTGGTAATCATAAGCTTTTTTTTCTATGGACCATCGAAAAAGCAAGAGAGTTCCAGAAAAACATCTATTTCTGCTTTATTGACTGTGTCAAAGCCTTTGACTGTGTGGATCACAATAAACTGTGGAAAATTCTGAAAGAGATAAGAATACCAGACCACCTGACCTGCCTCTTGAGAAATTTGTATGCAGGTCAGGAAGCAACAGTTAGAACTGGACATGGAACAACAGACTTGTTCCAAATAGGAAAAGGAATACGTCAAGGCTGCATATTGTCACCCTGCTTATACGCAGAGTACATCATGAGAAACGCTGGGCTGGAAGAAGCACAAGCTGGAATCAAGATTTCCGGGAGAAATATCAATAACCACAGATATGCAGATGACACCATCCTTATGGCAGAAAGTGAAGAAAAACTAAAGAGCCTCTTGGTGAAAGTGAAAGAGGAGAGTGAAAAAGTTGGCTTAAACCTCAATATTCAGAAAACTGAGATCATGGCATCCGGTCCCATCACTTCATGGCGGGGAAACAGTGGAAACTGGTCAGCCACTGGAAACACTGGAAACAGTGTCAGACTTTATTTTTTGGGCTCCAAAGTCACTGCAGATGGTGACTGCAGCCATGAAATTAAAAGACGCTTACTCCTTGGAAGGAAAGTTATGACCAACCTTGACAGCATATTAAAAAGCAATGACATTACTTTGTCAACAAAGGTCTGTCTAGTCAAAGCTATGGTTTTTCCAGTGGTCATGCACGGATGTGAGAGCTGGACTATAAATAAAGCTGAGTGCTGAAAAATTGATGCTTTTGAACTGTGGTGTTGGAGAAGACTCTTGAGAGTCCCTTGGACTGCAAGGAGATCCAACCAGTCCATCCTAAAGGAGATCAGTCCTGGGTTTTCATTGGAAGGACTGATGTTGAAGCTGAAACTCCAATACTTTGACTCATTTGAAAAGACTCTGATGCTGGGAAAGATTGAGGGCAGAAGGGACGACAGAGGATGAGATGGTTGGATGGCATCACTGACTCAATAGACACGAGTCTGGGTGAACTCCAGGAGTTGGTGATGGACAGGAAGGCCTGGCGTGCTGCGGTTCATAGGGTCGCAAAGAGTCGGACACAACTGAGCGACTGAACTGAACTGCATGAGCCTGTTTCCGTCTTGTAGATGAGTCCATGCGTATCATATTTTAGATTCCACATGTAAGTGGCCATGTGATGCTTGTCTTTCTCTGTCTGGTCTACTTCACTTAGCATGATAATCTCTAGGTCCATCCATGTTGCTGCAATGGGCATTATTTCATTCTTTTTTGTAGCTGAATAACATTCCATTGTGTACATGTAGCACATCTTTATCCATTCATCCGTCCATGTACATTTAGGTCGCTTCCATGTCTTGGCTATTGTGACAAAGGACACATTTAAATTACCTTTTCTAAATACCTCACTATGTTGTCCACGACCATCAAAAGAAGGGCTCTTCCTCATTCACTAAGTCTAAGTACTTTTCTGTGCTGGGAAAACACCCAGCTATTAGGTTGAATTGTATCAGTGAAAGAAGGCAGATCCTTGCCGTTAAAGTCCTGCTTCTACTCCAGTGTTTTCCCACCACATGAAGAAAGGCACGATTCTAGTTTCTTCATTCACACGGGCCTTGAGAAGATGAGATACTCAAGGACAGACCAATAGACCAGAGCTGGGCAAGGAACAGGAAGTGAGATACCCCCATGGATGTCTGTTCTATGCTAAACCTGCTGCTGGCTTTACTTTATTTAAGCCTAAAAGCAATTGTGTGACCTAGTGACTGTAGTCAGTAAGTCCCTTCCATACTGATCTTCAAGTTGCAAAATTTCACAGATTCGACCGTGTGTTCCATTCAGGTCGGATGGGTGTGAAACTGCAGCTTGCCCTGCACCTCCTACTGCTGACCGTCTTTCACCTGTGCCACCTCCCACCCTGCTCCCTCGTCCAGGCAGTTGCTCTCTTGCCTGTTCTCTCGATGCCAGTCCCTAGTCCCCGAATGCCAGGTCTTGTACTGTGCTACTGTGCTCTTCAAGATACTATCCTGTAACATTTAAAATGTTCTCTATATTTTTCGTTTGTTTGTTTTTTATGTATTATTTGTGAAGGGTATTAGAAATCTATTACAGTCCTATATAGCTGATTGTGTGCGTGCATTGGGTATCTAGGCTAACTTGGTTGGGCTTACGAACACACAGGACTTGCAAGCTTGCACTCGGAATGGAACTCATTCACGTGTAGGGGACTTACTGTACTAGCGTTCCCATTTCACAGCTGAGGCAAACTCAGAAAGGTGAAGAAACTGTCTCAGAAAGGGACACTCAGGAAGGAATCTAGAGACAGGTCTTGAACTGGGTTTGTCTGATTTCACGGGCACAGAGGCTGAGGATGTTAGATGGAAATTCTCCTTCATCTTAACACAGGAGGGCCACTATTCAACAACAGAAAGAAGTGTCTGAGATTGACTCTCTAGTCTCTGTGTGTGTGTGTGTGCAATTATTGCTCCCCCAGTAAGACAAGGCCAGTGGTTAGAATCAGTGCGAGTCAAACAGACCTATTTTACATTCTTCTTTGTGTTCTTTCTTTGTTTTCCTCCTATTTTTAATGGAAAATTCTAGAGCCTCTCTGTATAATACAGTAGCCATCAGCCCCTTGTATCTCAAGCCCCTTGAGACACCAGATTTCCAAGACTTAATATGAAAAAAGGAATACAAAATGTCTCATTAATAATTTCTAGATTGATTTTATTGAAATGATCATAGTTTGGATATACTCAGGATAAATAAATTGGATGAACATTTATGTCATCTGTTTCTTTTTGCTTTTTTCATGGGGCTAGTAGAAAATGTAACGTTACATTATGTGGCTTGTGTCTTATCTCTACTGGAGAGCACCAATCTTCAGCACTGCATTTGTAAGTCCTGATAAAAGACGGATGGCTTGTTAAAATTCTCCTTGGCCAGAGAAAATGCTTTACCCCATTAATACTCACACTGAAACAAAATGAGGCTGATTGGGGATGAACACAGCTTGGGCCCCTGCCTCCCTGGCCCTCTGGGATATGCTCAGAGTACTGGCTGGGGCAGCCCATGCCTTGTTCCCTGAATCCACAGCTCTCAACATTCTGGAATGTTTCTATCCTTTCTTCCCTGAGCAAAGTGCTTCGTCATTCCTCTTCGGGAGGAAGGTAGATGATGAAACCATGACCCAGAAAAATGATCTGATCTCACCAAGGTCATTACTGAAGGTCATGACCAAGCCAAAAAGAGCACGCGGTCCGCTTTGGAGTTTGCCTCCCTGAGCAGCCTGCAGAGGCTTTTCTGGTTGATGGTCTTAGTTGCAGGAAGGCAGGTTCAATACCCAGGTGGTGGGAACAGGGATTACAGAGTCTGTGAGCCCTGACCCCTCCCCTGCTCCTGGCATTCAGCAGCCTCCGGGCTCAATGACTATTTTTCTCCTCTCAGAGATGGAAAGTGCTGTAGTATTCCCCTTTGATGATTTAAAAGTGTTATGTGCCTTTTCCTCTTTCCTCTTTATATCCAGCTCTCTCCTTTCTCTGGGCTGCTTTTACACTCGTTTCCATAGTAACCACCTCTATTGTATCCCTGACTGTGAAGAGAAATCTTGCAGATGTTAGTAGGGATCCAACACCTTCCAGGAGATATTTTGACGCACTGTCTCCTTATCTTCCCGCACTAATTTTCTTGCCTTTCTTCTTCTGACAGCTGCCCCTTCCTCCAAGTACCTACAAGCCCTTGGGGATGGCTCTCCTCCTCCATGTGAGCCTGGGGTAAGCAGGGAGAAGGGTGATGCTGGAAGACAAGGCAGAAATCTCTGGGTCTTATTATAAATCTTAATTCTTCCCATGGCTTTGACACAACATGCCAAACCTAAACGCCCTTGGGGGTGGAATCAAAAGCGCCGAGGCCTGAGAACAGTGGGGTTAGGTGCTCCAGCGGCTGTTGGACAAGCATCCTTACTTAGAGGTTGGCAGAATACACAGAGGCTGTCTTGGCCATCTTGAATATAAACCTCACCCAGCCGTCTCTCCGGTTCCCACCACCTCCACCCCAGCCTCATGAAAATCTCATGACCGTCTCTGTGCACTTGAATGTCTTCATTCTGTGCATTTCCCTTGGGTCTCCAAGCCTTCTTTCCTTATTAGTTTGGAAAGGAGGGCAGACGTGCAAATACAACACACACACACACACATATGAATCAGGGCTTTGAAAACCCCCAACAACATCATCACCCACCTCCCTCCCAGAGCCAGGCTCAGCTGGCCATCAGGGAAGGGAAGGAGCGTGGGTCTCCATCACTGACCTCCCGAAATTGTTTGAAGATCCTTTGCCCACCATTCCTCCTTGGAACTGGACATTATTCTTTTGATTACACAAGCCTGACAGCCTGATCATAATAAACATGTAACTGAAGAGAACCTATTCCTTTCCAGCGGCATTATTTATTCACCTAAAGCAAAGGCTGTGCTATATTTAGCATCTGATGTCAGTGGGTTGTTTGATTTCTTGGAAATTGGCAGGAAGCCACCTCTCACATGATATATGAAATCACTGATAAATGCTTCTTTTCACCAAAAGAAAAACAGCTTAATAGATGCAGCCCTTTTCTGCTCCCCTCCCCTCCTCCCTCCGTCTCCTCCACCGTCCTCCCCCCTGCCTTTCCTTTCCTCGTCTGGGATTCGTCTTTCTGTGGCACAGCTCAGCAGAGCCTGTGAAGTGGAAATGAGTTGTTCAGTATCACAGGGCAAAATGAGGCTGTTGGGATGCTCAGGATGGTTTTTTTTCCTCTCCTAGATCCTGGAAGTCTGCCAGAGTGCCAGTGAATCAGACGCACACGCACAAAAAGGCAAATCTATACAGCCGTGGCTTTATGGGGCCCAGTATTTATGGCGGAGCACTAGCTCCGGGTTGCTGTTTTGCAGGCGAAGATGGGAAATAGATAGTGATTCAGGATTGCCATTAAGTGAGAAAACAGCCCCAGTACAGATTGTGTGTAATAAACCAAATGCAGGGAGAAGCTGGAAGAAGCTGTGGATTTGCCACATGAGATCAGCCTTGGGCCCCATCAAGTTCAAGCTCCTGATTTGTGTGGTGGTTAATACCTGGTGCTCGGAACAAATCTTTCTGCTTTCACTCTGTCTTCTCTGCCATACACTGGGTCTATGACATAAAGCTAGTGGAGGGGTTGGGCAGGGCTGTGCACGTGAAATTAAATTAATTCTCGCCCTCCTGCAGAGATCCATTTATATGGCCTGAAGTACAAGATTTAATTACCCTTATCTTAGCTCCTGTAAGAACCAACATCACTATTGTTCATGAATTCACCCAGCCCCTTTCCACAATCAGCTGTGAGGTTTAACTCAGGACTCCCAGCGGAAGCCGGGTGGATAGTCTAACTGGCCACGGGAAGTGAGGAAACAGCAGCTTCAGTGGAGATTTATTTACATTTCTTTGTCCTGAGCTCCATTCAGTGACACCCTATTGGAAAGTATTCTGAAGACAAGAGAAGGGCTTGTTTTCAGCCCTTCAGCATCTTGGTTCCCCTTCATTAAGTTCCCCTCTATAGTATGTTCTGTTAAGCAATCCTGGCTGGGTGATATCGACCATGGGCGTGTGAGGGACTTGGAGAGTTTCAAAAACTCCAGAGCGACACCAGTAGTGACTGGTCTTTCTCCCACCCCCACACATGTGCATGACGCTCATCTTCATCCTAGGTGAGAGAAAAGAACAAGGAAAGAGGAGGAAGTGAGAGCAGCGAAATCTGTGCTCTTTGTGTAGCTGCCTGAAGGTCTTACTAGGCAGAGGAATTGTTGAATGGAGGGACAATAGACAGATAAACAGATGGGCAGATGAACGAGGGACCTGCATCAATTCCTCCATCAGTAAGAAAGCCCACAAACACTGGCTATAGGTCGAAGTTGTTTTCCATTCAGTCCTCAAATTTAGCATTCACTGAGGGCTCCATCCTAGGAACCACAGTAAGTGACAGCCTTTGTTTTAATTGGGATTATTTTTTGATTCTCAAAATGAGGGGTGTGGGACCAGAGGACCTGTTAGCTCCTTTCCAGGCTCTGAAATGTTAAGGTTCTGTAATTGTGTGATTCTGTGATATTATGAGTCACCCAGGTGAATTAATACTTTTCTGAGAGGTAGCCAGCCTCGTCTCCCCCAAGGGGAGGTGAATGAGCTCTGTCTCAGACACAGATACTTCTGGGACACACCCTACCACAGTGACTGCCACTTCTCTGGGCCCTGAAGGAACCAATAAAAAGCCTTAGTCTGGGTGAACATCTGCTCACTGAGAACACTGCTCACTTGGGCTCTTCACAGGGTCACAGTATGTTTATAACAATGATGATGATTTCTGCTTTATGCAACGAATTTTTCTTTTGGTTCGAGCTGCTTGAGAAGCTGGCTATGGTTTCTATCAGCCCCAGATCTCACATAGAATAGTACCATGGCCTCCAGCAGAATGACACGCAATAGCTGCAATAACCCCCTCACCCAGCTCTGGAGACTGGGAAGGGTTTTCTTAGCACTGGGCTGCTGCCACGGTCTGTTTTATCATAGTACCTTAGATAGGGATCAGTAAAATAGATGCACATCAAGACTGAGAAAGTTTAAAGGTTTGATTATCCTACAGTCCTTGGGGACAGCACAAATCACCTTGCAGGGCCATATGGGGAAGCACCAGGATCAGTCAAGAGGCCGAGGGAGCTAGGGGGACCTGTAGGTAAGAGTCTTTATGTTTTTCCTGGGGAGGAATGGATGAGGTGGGACAGCCAAGTTTAGATTTGGCCAGCTATGTGTAAAAGTAGGAACCTGTGAAATTCATGTTCACAGTGATTGGGAAGTATATAGTTTAAAGCTGCCTGAGGAGTCCTAATATTGATGGGTGTATTAGTCAGTGTGCTCCAGAGAAAGAGAACCAGTAGAGGGTGTGTATGTGTGTGTGGACAGAGAGAGAAAGGAGGAGAGAGAGCAACTGATTTTTAAGGTATTGGTTCATGCAACTTTGGAGCCTGACAAGTCCAAATTCTGCACGCTAGGCCAGCAGGCTGGAGACCCAGGGAAGAGCCAATGCTGCAGTTCAGGTCTGCAGGCAGTCTGCTGGCAGCTTCATTTCTTCATTGGGGACCATCAGTCTTTTGTTCTATTTAGGCCTTTGACTGATTGGGAAAGGCCCGCCAACATTACAGAGGGCGATCTGCTTTACTCAAAGTCCATTGATTTAAACGTTCATCTCATCCATATACACCCTCCCTGAAACATCCAGAATAATGTCTGGCCGAATATCTGGAAACTGTGGTCCAGGCAAGCTGACACACAGAACTGGCTACCACAATGAGGTCACAGTTTGCTCAGGGGTACCTGATAGACCCTTGGGTGGCTATTAAAGCATCACTTTACAGAAATGTGAAGTATTTAAAGTTAATTCACGGTCACTGACTCCACAGAGACAGGACATCTGAGGTGTCCTCACCTCCCTAAACTTTCACCCAGGTAACTACACAAGCACCTTAGCTTACAAAACACGTTCATCCCATCCTCTCCCTGATTCTAACAACAGCTGACGAGGTCATCATTTCTTCTCCATATGAGAGACCAGAGAATGTGAGTGGAGAAGTGAGGTGACCTGACCCACCCAGGTCAGACAACTCACAAGTGAAGAAAGCCAGGCTGGGCTCCAGCTTCTGGTTCAAGGTGACAGGATCTGGCTTAGTCTAGTGTAGTCTAGCGACTACCATATGCCAGGCCCTACTCTGGATGCTTCCATGTATTGCTTAATATTCAGAACAGCTCAGTGAGAGAGCCATCACTATCGGCCCAGGCAGGGAGGCTGAGGCCCACTCACCACCTCACACGGGTGGCGGGCTGGGGTCTGAAGCCAGACTGCTGTTGATGATCCTCCTCATCCCCTCCTTCTCTCCCCCACCACTCAGAGCTGGCGGTACTCTGGCAGTACACTCAGCACACTGCTGCACTCGCCACCCCCAGTCTACCCCTGGAGATGATTAATAACGATCAATGATCTTGTCAGGCAGAGTAACTGAAACCTGTAAGTTAAGGTTGCACAAAGGTTGGAAAGGAAAATACCGAGAAACCCCTAAAGTGAAAAAAGATATCAGAATGATCACTTCACAAGCATCACTTTTCAAAACATCATATCCGGGATTGGTCCTGGGTGCCCCAGCACATCAAAAGGGGCCCCAAGGCCTGGTTTCTCCCTGCAGCTTTCATCCTGTCCCACAGTGGGGTCCCCTTAGCCTTGTTTCCGCATTACTTATTGGACCCTGGTCCCACCTTCCCCATGATTTGCCAAATGAGGGCAACACACCCCTTTGATAAATCTGTACTAGGTGCCAGACACTGTGGTGAGGACCAAGAGCTGAGGGGTGAGGAGGAACGTGGGTCTGCCCTCAAGGTCCTCAGAGCCCAGTGGAAGAGGCAGAGCTGCCCAGCAGGCAGCATCAACTCGGTGGCAGTGCCGTCGGCCCAGACACTGCCTCAGGCCAAGCACCCTGGACCCCCAGAAGGAGGTGACACCAGCTCTGCCCATCAGATGCTGGCAGCTGTCGGGAGGGGAGGGTTGGCCTGGAACTGAACGGACGAGTCCGCGGGTGGAAGAAGAAGGCAAGGACAGCCAGGTGGAGGGGACGGTGTGTGAAAAGGCCCAGAAGCCTGAGCGCTCAGCTCTGCTCAGCTGACGCGGAGAGCACGTGGGGCCACAGCCAGGAAGGCACAGGAGGAAGGCGGGAGAGAGTGTCCGCAGCCTGGTGGCCCGCCTAGAACGAGCGGGGGTTTGTTTCCCTCTGAACAGCCTGCCTGGGGACCTCCCTGGTGGTCCGGGGTTAAGAATCTGCCTTCCAGTGCAGGGGATGAGAGTTCAATCCTTGACTGGGGAACTGAGATCCATGTGCTGTAACCAGAGAAGCCTGAGCACCACAACCAAGACCCAGTGCAGCCGGAAAAAGAAGAAGAAGAAGAAATAGCCTGCTTGGCTCTCATGCAGTCCCACTGGTGCTTCTGAAGCTTCCTAAGCCAAGTGGGAAGGGTTCTGACACACTCCAGGGACTTACTGAGTCGTGGTTTGTGCTCAGCCCTGGGAAGGATCCTCAGGGCATGTGAGAAGGTTAGATACTGGCTCCTGACCCCAAGGCATATATAGGCCAGATGAAGAGCAAGAAACGAGAAACATTATGGACCATCAGCAGGAAGAATAATTAAACACCAGGCAGGGTGACCTCCATCGTGAGCGTGATGAGAGATGGTGAAGGAACAAGAGAGATGCTTCCACAGGAGGGTTTTAAATGAGGAAAAGCCCTCCTTTCCTGCTGCTAAGCTGGGTACAACCCTGTCCACTGACCTTTCCACAGGCCTCTGTCCTTTTCCTTAGAGGGTTCTCCAAACACAGCCTCACCAACTCTCATCAGCATGAGGACTTCTTTCCATCTGGGGCCTGTACCTGTCAGTTTACCCTTGTCTAAGCTGAATTTTATATCCTCAGCTAGACCTCATCGGGCCCTCACTGTGTTTAGATCTGGGTTTCAGATCTCCTCCTACTTTGCAGCTTCGCCTAAAACCACCCAGCTCCTCCACTTAATACAGCCCAGAGCATAAAGATATTCCAATATATGCTTGACTAGTGGAGATTTGCACGTGAGGCTTCAGTTACAAGCAACCCTATTTCCGCACGAGCTGATCGTCTATTATGGAGTCCTTTGAATGCACTTGTTTGTAGCTGGTAGAGAGTTCCTTGGCCTACTATTTCTGGGGTTGTTGCTCCAGAGCAAAGCAGTGCCTTTGTGTGTATCTATTACAAAGACACTGGGCTTCCCAGGCAGCACTAGTGGTAAAGAACCCACCTGCCAATGCAGGCGACTTAAGAGACTCAGGTTTGATCCCTGGGTTGGGAAGATCCCCTGGAGGAGGGCATGGCAACCCACTCCAGTATTCTTGCCTGGAGAATCCCATGGACAGAGGAGCCTGGTGGGCTACAGTCCATAGGGTCACAAAGAGTCAGACATGACCGAGGCGACTCAGCACACCCACACGCATTACAAAGACATTAACCACACACATGGCCCATCTTCTCCCTTACATGGCGGCGCAGCCAGGGGTGATTGGAAAACGACATTTTAAACCCCAAAGCAAATTACAGCAAGGAATCGGTGTGAAATTACTATCCTCTCCTCGGAGTTCCTTTTTAAAAGTCAGGCAGCGGAGCCCAGGATAAAAGTTGGCCTGTCAGACAAGCCCATTCAAGCTTGCAATTCCGCTGTCATTTGCCCGATGGGCTTGTGATAAAGAGCAAGGATAAAAAATCTGCCAAAAATAGTGCCACCGAGAAACCAACACCCAGGCCAACTCAGGAGCCAGCGCTGTGCCAGCTCTGCCCTCCCCAGGAAGACAGTGGCTCTGAGGATCTGTTCTGACAGAGATGTCGTGTGACCTCCAATTTCAGCACCAAGGAGAGGAAGGGCCGAAAAGAGCTCCAGCTGTGAATCCCTGAAGAAAGGGGAGGGGGAACAAAGTTTACATTGAAAATCTTGGCTTTCCAAACAGCATGTTGAGACAGCCCCACAGCAGACAGGTTTGCTGCAGGCCTGGAACTTGCCTGGGGTGGCCGCAGCCTGGAGATTCACCTAGAAAGATTGTAACACTGAGCTTCCTTCTCTTTGTACTTTTGCTGGGCCTTCGATCCCTGGAGTGGTACCCTAGGGGCCTGAGAGAAAGAGATACCCCTCTTAGTAGCCTCGAGCAATGGGAGCCCAGGCAAATGGACCAATGGGTGAACTTTGGAAAAGCCCACAGCCGCGTGGCAGCAGGCGCTCTGGATATCCCAGGCCGAACAGAACCTGCTCAGCCCAGGCTCTGTCACCAGATTTTGGTGGGGAGGTGGCAGGCTGATTTCAGGCTATTTGCCCCTGCTATGAGGGGGTAAGACAGAAGGACACCCACGCCTGCCAAATGACTAACGCTCATAGAGGTAAGAGGTCACACCCATGGACAGAATCAGATGTTACTGTTTCAGCTCATGTTTATTGTGCCTCTGGGAGTGAGGTGCCTCCTTGGAACTCCCCAAGTGCCCTGACAGGCAGGTCTCAGTCCCAGTTTACAGGTGGGTCCACTGCATCTCAGAAAAGCTCACTAACACGCCCCAGTTCATTCACACTGTTGTGAAATGGGTAAGCCAGGAGTCAGATGCCAGTCTTTGGGACCCAGGTCCAGTGGTTTCCATCAGAGGCATCCACCAAGCCTGCTTCAGAGGAGGCAGCTCCCACAGAAGTGGGGACCATTGTGGGGTCTGTCTTCACCTGCAGGGTGTAGCATCTCCAAACCCTTTGTCTGCATCTTCTTGTCTTCATGTCCTGTCACCCACTTGCCATATGGAACCACCGACCAGATTTTAAAGTAGCCACAAATATCTGGCAACATATAACCTGACTTGTGTTTGGTTGATAAAGACCCTCAAAGGAAATAAACACAGGAACTGCGAGGAGTCCAGGGTGGTAATCTTTTCCCAGAAAGGACCCCTCCAGGGGCCAGGGTGTCAGGGCAATGTATTGTCTAATAGGCCCCAAAGAACAACAATCATCATGGCGGTTATCATAGAAATCACCCTAGGTACTACTAGGCTTCACATCTGGAGGGTGGTCCTGATGGATGGCTCGTTAGAGAGTTCACGGGGGCCCAGCTGTACTCACTCCTGCTGTCTCTCTTTCGTGTCACTCACAAGTGCCTCCTGCAAACATAACATTCCCTGGGGAGCTTTCCCTGGGGACCCTGATCTCTGGCATCCTTAAACAGCTGTCACACTGTCCCAGTTGTTTTTCAAGAAGGAGGTCCCCAGGGCTTCATCGAGGCAGACTTGAACTCAACCCTGCAGTGTTGGTCTGTTCCCTTTCATGTCCCCCTGGGAGAGGGGTGCCACAACCTGGGTGCCCATGGGTAGATCCTGGCAGCCTCTCAGCTTCTGCAGCTCATCACCTGTTGTTCTCTACCCAGAATATGCGTTTGGACATGTCAAGATTTCAGCGGCTCCTACAAAGGCAAACTCCTCTGGAGGAACCTGAGATTTCTTCTGCACAGACCAGCCTCACACCCTGTGGGGCAGTCTGTCAGCAAAGCGTTTACACTGGGCACGGAAGTAACACATTAGATAGGGTAGGTGAGGGAAGCCTTCATTCAGCACTTGATCTTGAACTTTGTATTTGCCAAGGGCTTTTAAGTCATTTCCGTTAGCTGTTACTCTTGAACGTCCTTAGGAGGTGGATAGAAACTGGTGTCCTCCTTTTGAGAAAAAGGACATGAGGAGGGACGTGTCCCCAGGGACACATCCATGGAGTGAAAAGGGTCAGAGACCTTGCTGGGGAGGCGTTCCGCTCCACCTCCATCCACTCTCAGCCCCCTCTGCATACAGTAAGCCAACAGGGAGGATGTTTCTGGAGCCTGGCTTTCATCCAGGAATCGTCCTGCATGTTAGCCTGCTAGAAGCCACGTTGAGGTCTTTGTCACAGTCATGTGGCAGGTGAGGGGGAGCCTCAGAGGGGTATGTGCTGTGCAGTAAATCACAGAAGGATGAACAACTGCTGGGCGCACAGAAAGCTGGCGCTCACTCCCCAGCCACTCCTGAGCCAGCTTTGAAGCAAGATGTATTTTTAAACACAAGCCACGTACAGAAAATGTTCCCTTGCATGTCCCCATAGCCTACTAATGGGGCAACGGTTGGCAACCAACACCACCAGCCCGTGCTCAGGGCTGTGTTCTCAATTTTTCTTTCTATTCTTGTCCCCTGGCATACGATAGGGGTTGCTGTCCCGGGAGACTACAGGCGACTGACGAAAAAGGTTGCAGTCGACTCTTGCCTGCTCTCAATTTTAAGACTCTGATTTCGTTCAGACACTGGGCCTGTGAGTCTGTGTCTGTTTACCAAGTGGGAACTATTATTTTTTTTATTCTTCCAGCAGATTCCATGAAACTGCCCGATGTTTCCCAGAAGGCTGTTGTCCCCCTGCATCACCCTGGGCTGAGAAGGGACTACGTTAGAAAGCCAGCTACCCCTCTGGGGCTCGAGAAAGCAGCCTCTGTGATCCTGATAAATTTCACAGCAGGATCAAGGGCCTCATGTCCTTTTTTAGAAAATGAAAATAGCCATTTGGGGTCAACTTTGTGTCTTCCCATTACTCTGATTAGAATTCATTTCCTTGTGCTTGTACGTGCTAAGTCGCTTCAGTCGCGTCCGACTCTTTGTGACCCCACAGACTGTAGCATGCCAGGCTCCTCTGTCCATGGGATTGTCCAGGCAAGAACACTGGAATGGCTTGCCATTCCCTCCTCCAGGGGATCTTCCCGACTCAGGGATTGAACCCCCATCTCATGTCTTCTGCATTAGCAGGTGGGTTCTTTACCATTAGCGCCACCTAGGATCCTCTTTTATTTCCTTAGCAAGAGAAAAGAAAGTCACCTTACAAGTCCAAATTATAACTAGAATGATTCCTCTACTTAATTTATTTAGGCTATCCTCCTGAATTGTCCTGGTGTGTCCCTGAGTACTATTATTATCTGTTATTGCTGTTGTTGTTTTAAAGGAGCCATTTTAACCAGGGGCTGGAGGCAACCAGGGCTGTCCTCTGGGCCCCGGGTCCTAGCCCTCACCAAGGGAACCATTCCTGCACTGCTGTGTTGTTTCGAGTTATGCAATATAAACAGCTTCAAGGAGACAAGCTCCTCCAGTTTTGTTTTTAAACCCTGACTTCACTTGCCCTCTGCAGAGCTTGGCATTTGGGTGGTTTCCTCCTGCCTTCTCTGTTTTCCTTGCTAGAAAACAAAACACCCTTCCCTTGACCCTCCCCTAGGACCAGCCCTTTCCTCCCCAGACTCAGCAATGGAATGAGCCACTGCTGATGGAAGGAAATTCACCAGGAATTGGTGAAGAAGCTACTGAGGAAGTCTAACACACCCCTGCTTCGTCTCTGCTCAGTTTGGACACCTCTTTCCCCCCTGGTGCAGGCTCATCAGCTTGGATGCAGAGTGGGCGTCCAAACTGAGCAGAGACGAAGCAGTCCCAGGTGTTAGATTTTCTCTGTAACTTCTTTGCCCATTCCTGGTTCCCCCAAGTCAGGAGTGTCCCCAGAACATCTGAAGCATAATTCTGCTTAGCATATGGATTCACACCTGACTTTTCAGGAACACAGCTGATGTGTAAAACATGTGTGACTGGAGTTAGGAGAAAAGTTCAAAAGGTATTGCAAACATCAGCTCCACATTATTTTGCTATTTGCATCCCCTTAAAACAAATATTTGCAAAGCGTTTCATCGCTCATTAGACCAGACTCATGGTTTATCCTCCTAATGACTCCACGCAGTGGAGAAACCCTGCAGTCTTCTCGCTGAGTTTGGCTTGGCAAAACGGCATGCAAGGCACAGTTGGATTATAATACAATTTTAGTCACAGGTTTCCTAAAACAACCATCCTAGGCTGAGTCACTGATTCCTTTATTTACACAGTTGTCTTAATGTAGACACGGAGAAGGCAATGGCACCCCACTCCAGTACTCCTGCCTGGAAAATCCCCTGGACGGAGGAGCCTGGAAGGCTGCAGTCCATGGGGTCGCTGAGGGTCAGACACGACTGAGCGACTTCACTTTCACTTTCCACTTTCATGCATTGGAGAAGGAAATGGCAGACCACTCCAGTGTTCTTGCCTGGAGAATCCCAGGGACAGGGGAGTCTGGTGGGCTGCTGTCTATGGGGTCACACAGAGTCGGACACGACTGAAGTGACTTAGCAGCAGCAGCTTAATGCAGACAACCAATATTTTCAGAATAGTTATTAACTATCAAATTTCTTATGGTGGTGATCCTACTTCCATCCATAAAATTTTATTTTGCAATATTCCATCTTTCTCTCTAATCACCTCTAATGACTCAGGCTTGCCATCTATCTGGTGGGGGTCAGCACCTAACCCTAACCCTAACCCTTTTCATCCTTCCAGAAGTGTGAGGTTGGGTGGAAGGCATAGAGGTTTGGAAAATCGAGTGCCCAGGGCATGGAAGTTGTGAAGAGGGAGCGCAGTGGTAGGAATGGCCCGGGATAGAGCGAGAGGAGCCCAGTGCTTGGCCCTTCCCACTGGATTCCAGAAAAGGACAAGAAAGAAAGAAAGAAAAAGGAGAGAAAGGAGGGATGAAGGAAGGGAGGGAAGAAGGGAGGGAGGGATGGAGAGAGAAGGAAAGAAAAGAAAGAAGGAAAGACAAAGAAAAGGAGAAGAAAGGAAGACAAAAGAGAAAGAAAGAGAGATGGGAGAAAGAAGGAAGGAAAGAGAAAGAAAAGAAGAGAAATTATAGCTGTGGTTGGGGGGGAGGGGTATGAGGAGGGGGGATGTTGGATAGGCCTGGATATTTTTGCATCAAGAAATGCTTCCAGTTCTACCAATTGAAGCTCAGCCAGGGCCTCCGACAAAGCCACACAGCATCCTCTTGTCTCTTCAAGCCTTTCAGAATTTCTCTGCATTTTTCCAGCAGTAGGAGCAGCCGCTGCCAACCCTGGCCCAGCCTCTCATTTGCCAGCTCGCAACCCTACCCACTCGTCTCCTTCTGTTTCTCTCCTTCAAGGTCGAATCCCAGTGCACCTCAACTTTTCAGGGAGAGCCTCAGCCCTGAGTGTCCCGGGGGCGGGGGCGGGGGTGAGGGGGCGGGGCTGTGAGCAGCACGGGGAGGGAGGGGATCTGCTGGGGCCTTGACTTTCTCACCCATGTTTCAGATGTGCTGGGGTGTAATGGTAAACAGCGTCTCCCTTGCTGCCAGAACGGCCTCTCCACCCCAGTCCTGTTCCCGTCACCCTAGGGGTTCCAGTAATAGGGCGTAAAACAAACAAAGAAAAACAGTAATCTGGTGTTCCAATTGCATTTTTTGTTTTTAGAAAATGTTAATGATAGGTTATTTGATTACCCTAGGTTTGGCTCTGCCTGCTCGGCATTAAGCACATCTGGTATTTAGTAACAATATAAGTAGCAGGAGTTTTTTTGGCACTTGAAAATAAGCTCATCCAATGTTGCCATGCAGTTTGGAAACTCGTCAGAGAGGCCAGCCAAACTTGCGGAGATACAAGACTTTTTCTGTAGGCCGGGCGGCTGGCCAGGACAGCTAAAAAATGTGAATTGGCTAAGAACTGCTGCCACGCAAACACTTCTGGAAATTTCTGTGCTTGGGCCTGCCAAATCCATTATGCACAACATGAATTACAAGACTTTCTATCTCTCCAAGCAGTTGCTTTTTGAGCTTAATTCTCCTATGCACTTTATGAAACATACACACACAACCAAAATGAGAAAAACACCCTCCCCCAAATCCACTATCATTATAAAAAAAAAAATCTCTTTCCATTGGGGCTGCCAAGCTCACAACTTTTCCTGAATTAGGAGAAATAGCCTCAAACTTCGGGTTGAATTACATTAAATCTAACACGTGGGAGACAACTGGGCTTCCTGGAAATTCTAGAAAGGAAAGATGTCTCGCATCGTGGAGACAGCCTAATGTCTAGGTGGGAAACACAGAGTAACAGAAGAACTTGGAAGGAGAAAAACATATACACCCTTTTCTCAGCCTGTCCCGTCACCAGGGCTTGGACTTTAATTGGGATTTGAATCAGACCAGGGAGCAAACCTTTTAAGCAGAATGTATTTCTTCGGCATGGAGGCTGCGGCCCTGCCTGGAGATGTCTGGGTCCGCCTTGAGGTCTGGCAGGCCTATCAATCATCCGGGCAGGATTTGAAGCAGAGGGTGGGCCCCGGAGGACAAGCCACAGCTGGCCAGGGGGAAGGCAAGCAGGAGAGGTACAGCCAACACTTCTAGTCAGATCCTGGGTCTGCCCGGGCTTCCCTCCCTCCCAAGGCTTAAAAAGCTTTGCATCATTTCTTTTCTGCTTCCAAATTGAGACTTGCCTCTTGCTTGTGATTCAGAGGTACTAGATTACTCAGACTCTGCCCGGGATTGTTGTCAAGGGCCTGGAGCTCCACTCCTATTCTCCAGAAGCGCTGGGATGACATTTTTCATAGGACACACATAATAGCTACTATGAGATAATCATATTAGCCCATAATGAGACAGAGAGTACAGCTAAATCCTTCCGACTCCCACTGGGGCTGACGCTTTCTCCATACACAGCCCTTTTCGTGAGAACTGTAAGGTCGCTGCAGGTCTTTTTGTCTGTCTTAGACAATGGTGTCAATTTCACTAAGTCCCAACTCTATGGCCTTCAAAAAGCCCATGGTCCCCACGATGTCATTGACCCAGTGAATGAATAATTAGCTACTCTAGCGTGCCTCAGTTTCCCTCTCTGTGTGCTGTGGGTTCTCCCAGGGCAGGGGAAAAGTCATGTGATTGGACATCGGTCTCTGCCTCATATTTTTGTCACTCTGTGACCTCCTTTGAGCCGCAATCTCTTAAGTCTCAGCGTGGCATCCTCTTTTCTAAAATGGGGCCAGTACCAGCTTTCTCTTAGCGCCACAGTGAGGGACCAAGTGTGGTCATAATTACACAACTTCTTTGTAAACTGTAGCGCAGTATACAAATGTGAGTTGTTCATAGTATCTTTCAAGTCCTAATTGTAGAAATTTGATCACTTAAGTTACTGGGGAAGTGACATAGAGACTTGTAGTGGGGTGAGGGTGGAGGATGGGGTCCGAGCAGTCCATGCACATGAGCAATGGAACCCGGGTCTTTATCGGGCTGTCAGTGAGAAGAGATGCTCGCTTTCTGCAGCCGTTACAGGACGACCTCTCTCGGTATAACTCTTCGTTAAAGTGTGTCCCCTCCTTCCTCTCCCTCTCCCTCCTGTCCTCTCTCTTTTCTTTTTCTTTTTTTTTCAGGAATCAATTGGTAGCAATCACTCTTAATGTCCCATTGGACTAGATTGACCTGAGATTGAAGGTGAGGCTGCCAGTTGCTAATTAGATTTCCTTTCCCATCGTGAACTGTATCCCAGAACCATCGCTCACACGAAGCAGTTAAACAGGTTTGGGCATTTGAAAAAAAAAGAAAGAGCCAGGGCCCCAAGAAAGCAGTCTTGGCCTCATTTCTATTTGGCTCACATTGTCTGTCCTGTTCTTGCTTAAATTTGGATTACAGGACACATTTTTCTCAGTTTCCTTTTCTCATGTTCCTGGATCTTTGTTGTAGAATTGTAGGAAACACAGAGTCAGGGGAGTCAGCCAGAAAGGATCTCTTTCTTCCCGGGAAGGTCTGGGGCCCCATCTCAGACACCACGTGTGCGCGGCGCCTGTCTCCTCTTGGCCCCGGCCTCCTCTCCCCCGTGATGGTTGTTGTTTTCTTCTCGATGGCCATCATTCAGGGCTTTTAAATTCTGATTAGTTCAAGGGCTTTTTCCTTTCTCAGTCTGAAGACAGTCCCCCAGTCACCACCACCACCACACACACACACACACACACGCACACACACAGCTCCCCTGGAAACCAGGCCTGCCTGGTCCCTGTACGCTGGGGCTGCCCAGCAAAGATCCAGAGCTTGTGAATCAGTCTGAGTTCAGTCAAAGCGGAAGTGTGGACAGAAAGGAGCACAGAAGGCCACTGTTCAGCCGCTGCAGAGGGAGAGGATGGAGGCTGGGGCTGGGGGAGGGGGCGGGGAGGAAGGCACAGCCATGCCAGCCGCTCCACCCTGGGCAAGGACAGTGACACCATGCAGGCGCACGTCTCATTATAGCACCAAGATGGCTTTGCCCGCCCAGCACTCAAGAGGCCAGGTACCATCTCCCCGTTCTAACCAGTGGGCACCAGTGTTGGTACGGTCACCAGGATGAGCATGGAGTTTTCTGAAACCAGAGTCAAACTGTGAAGCATTCCCCTGACATTGTAACACCCAGCCAGTCACTCCTGTCGTTTACCTTTGAGGTTCACCTCTGTGAATCATAATCATAAATATTCATGGAGCATCCCTCCTCTCTTGGCCCGTCAATGTGAAGTAGCTTCATTCTCGTGGGAGCCCTATCACCACTCTGCAATGAGGTAGGCAACATAATTATCCCTCACTTTCAAATGAGGGGGCAGAAGCTTGGGTGGGTGAAGTGGCCTGGCCAAGCTCACAAGCTGTAGTCGGTTGTGGGGGTGCTGTGTGGGGCAGCCTGGAAAGTCACTGTGTTACCAGTGCCTGGGGCTTGGCGCTGTTCACGTCTCACCCCTGTCCTGTTTCATTAATACTGCTTTTGCCCTGGATGTCAGAATGGTCTCCCCACAGGGATACACGCAGAGATGCATATCCTTCGTTCCTCCTACACGTGAGGTCAGCTGAGCGCTGTGTCATGTCACCAGCCTCGTCTCCCAGTTGCATGGTGACTTCTCAGAGTGGGTCTGAGACACCTTCCACCTGGCCAGGCTTCGTCTCCCTCCCTCCCTCATTCCACTCACTAGGCATCATCACCACCATGAGAAAAGTCTGCTCTTCTCCTAATCAGGTTAACAGGAGAAAGGATCACTAAAATGTCACCTTTCGGGTCAGATCCATGGGTCAGTGTTGAATACATAAACCATTCCATCTGACTTGTTTTTTCATTTATTTTTTTCTTGAGGTAACAGTTGACCTACGGTGTTGTGTTAATTTCTGCTGTACAGCAAAGTGACTCAGTTATACACATGTATACAATTCTTTTTCATATTCTTTTCCAAATTATGGTTTATCACAGGATATTAACTACTGTTCCCTGTGCTACAAGCAGGACCTTGTTGCTTATTCATTCTATAGGTAAAAGTTTGCATCTGCTAATCCCAGACTCCAGTCTATCCCTCTCCCACCCCTCTCCCCCTTGGCAAGCACAAGTCAGCTCTCTATGCCATCTGACATTTTTAAAGTGAAGACTGTTTTCCAGAGCTGATGCCATTTTCAAGTATTCAATATTCGCTGGGTACCTACTGTGTGCTTACTATGTTCGTAATAGTCCAGACACTGTTTCAGGCACTGCCTTGAAGTGTCCACAATGCTTAGAATAGGATTAGATACCCCTTGAAATCCCAGCGTTTCAGAGAAATCTTTTCCTGTGACTTGGCACAGAATCCAACTTTTCCTCTCCAAGGTGATGGCTCTAACCCTGAGAGAAATTACAAATGCCTTCTTGGAATGGTTATCCGATGTTTCTAAATGTGATTGCTAATGGCATTAATCAGTCCTTCCTATAAGCAACTGGTTGAGCTACTGTGTGTATGAGAAAAGGACAGACAGAGGGAGACGATACAGCTGTCACTACTGTTTCTAAATGACAAGACTGATTTTATATTATCATGGTGTAATTATTGGCATTACATATCACCTCTACATCTTATTTACATCTTGTTGTTCAGCCACTCGGTTGTGTCTGATTCTTTTCGACCCTGTGGACTGCAGCACGCCAGGCTTCCCTGTCCTTCACTAGCTCTCAGAGTTTGCTCAAATTCATGTCCATTGAGTTGATGATACCATCCAATCATCTCATCTTCTGTTGCCCTCTTTTCCTCCTGCCCTCAATCTTTCACAGCATCAGGATCTTTTCCAATGAGTTGGCTCTTTTACTTATACCTTGGGTTTGTGAGACATTACAGAAAAACCCAAACTTTTTGACCTACCCAATAATACTCAAGAAGTTAATTTTTTTTTTTTTTTTTTACAAACCTTAGGTTTGACAGATACTGAATTCTGTTTCCCAGTAACTCCTTCCTAGATCATGAGTGTATTTGTTTTTTATTGCCCTGTAACAAATTACTACAAATCTAGCAGCTTAAAGACACACACATTTATGATCTCACAGCTGCCACAAGTGCGCTGTGTCCTCTGCCCAAGGTCTCAGGAGCCTGCCATCAGCCTGTCACCTGGAGCTGGGGTCTCAGCCAGGCTCAGGGTCCTCAGCCAAGTTCACAGTGGTGGTGGTTTAGTTGCTAAGTCGTGTCGATTCTTTGCAAGCCTATGGACTGTAACCCGGCAGGCTCCTCTGTCCATGGGTTTCCCAGGCAAGGATACTGGAGTGGGTTGCCATTTCCTTCTCCAGGGGATCCTCCTGACCCAGGGATCAAACTGCATCTCCTCCTTTGCAGGCGGATTCTTTACCACTGAGCCACCAGGGAAGCTCACCCAAGTTCACAGGGCAGAATTCATTCCATGAAGCTGTAACTCTCCTGGCAGTTTACATCTTCAAAGCCAGCCAGGGAGATAGAGAATATGCTGCTTAGAGTCTCTGACCTCTAGACCTTCTTTTAAACGGCTTGTCTGATTAGGTCAGACCCACCCACCATAATCTGTCTTTCGATTAACTTACAGTAACTGATTAGAGATCTTAATTACATCTGCAAAAATCCGTTCACCTTTGCCACATAACATAATGAAATCACAGCAATGATATCCTATCACCTTTGCCAGATCCTATTGGCTAGAAGCAAATTAAGGTCCTTCTCACTCTCAAGAGGGAGAGATTATACAAGAGCAAGGGGTCTTAGAGGTCATCTTCGAATCTGCCTCCAACAATAAGCTACTGGAGTATAGGAAGATTGTGATACGTTTTTTGATGTGGCGTTACATTTAGCAGAGTGATAGGCACACAGTAATTCATGGACACTGAAAACTTAGCGACTGACAATAAATTCATATAGTAAATATATTATATGAATACAATAAATTCATAGTCTTAAAACTGGGGTATGGTTGCTTTACAATGTTGTGTTAGTTTCTGCTGTACAATGAAATGAATCAGCTATATATATACATATATCCCCTCCCTCCTGGACCTCCCTTCCAACACCCCCATCATCCCACCTCTCTAGGTCATCAGAGAGCACCAGGCTGAGCTCTCTGTGCTACACAGAGCTTCCTACTAGCTGTCTATTTTACACATGGTGTATATTTGTTGTTATTCAGTTGCTAAGTCGTGTCCGACTCTGCAACACCATGGACTGTGCAGCACACCAGGCTTCCCTGCCCTTCACTATCTCCTGGAGTTTGCTGAAACTCATGTCCATTGATTTGGCGATGTCATCCAACCATCTCATCCTCTGTCATCCCCTTCTCCTCCTGTCCTCAGTCTTTCTCAGTATCAAGGTCTTTTCCTGTGAGTCAACTCTTCACTTGAGGTGGCCAGATTATTGGAGCTTCAGCTTCAGCGTCAGTCCTTCCAATGTATATTCGGGGTTGATTTCCTTTAGGATCGACAGGTTTGATCTCCTCGCTGTCCACGGGACTCTCAAAAGTCTTCTCCAGCACCACAGTTTGTCAGTCCTGATCCCCCAGTTTACCCACCCCCAACCCCTTCCCCATGTCTCCAAGTACCTACAACTGTGTCTCTATTCCTGCCCTGAAAATAGGCTCATATTCTTAAGACACGAAGTTTCTTCCAGAGCACACTCTGGAAAAGGTCCTTTTTTCTCTCCATAGGTCTTCATGGGTTGGGATGGAGGGAAGTGTGACTAGTTACCGATCCAAAGCGTCTGTAGTTGAAAGGAAGGAAAAATGAGCTGGGAAAGTGAGGCTTCATTCCAGCTCCTCCTCTGAAAGCTGTGAGTGCTTCCTCAGCCTGGAAAGTGGAGGAAATAGTACCCGCCTTCCCTGGCAGGGTTGCTGAACAGGCAAAATGACGCTGGGCAGAGAGGGCTTTGAAAAAACAAGCTGTGGGTACAAAGGTTTTATTGTCCTGACGCAGATTGCTATGGAACTGGTGATTAATAATACACTGTTATCTCAAAAGGTGGATGTGTGATCACATAACCAAGATGGTTTTTTTTTTTTCTTTGTTTTTAATGATAAGCAGGGAGGCACTCTCAAGAGACAGCCCAAGTGTCTCCCAGAAACTGGGGGATCCCCTCTCTGAGCACACGTTAGAACCCCTTCTGAACTTCCTTCAAAGTTTTACCCCAAAGCTGCTATATAACACAGGGAGCTCTGTGATGACCTAGAGGGATGGGATCAGGGGGCAGAGGGAGGCTGAAGAAGGAAGGGATAAATGTATGCATATAGCTGATTCCCTTTGATGTACAGCAGAAACTAACACAACATTGTAAATCAATTATACTCCAAGTAAAAAAAACAAATAAGAAAAAGTTTTACCTCAAAGTTGAGCTCTAAATCAATAACCTCTTCTGCCTGGATGGACCTAGAGATGATCATACTAAGTGAAGTAAGTCAGACAGAGAAAGACAAATATCATATGATGTCACTTATACTGCTGCTGCTGCTGCTAAGTCACTCAGTTGTGTCCGACTCTGTGCGACCCCAGAGATGGCAGCCCACCAGGCTCCCCCGTCCCTGGGATTCTCCAGGCAAGAACACTGGAGTGGGCTGCCATTTCCTTCTCCAATGCATGAAAGTGAAAAGTGAAAGGGAAGTTGCTCGGTCATGTCCGACTCTTAGCGACCCCATGGACTGCAGCCCACCAGACTTCTCCATCCATGGAATTTTTCCAGGGAAGAGTACTGGAGTGGGGTGCCATTGCCTTCTCCGGATGTCACTTATAAGTGGAATCTAAAAAATAAGATGCAGATGAACTTATCTATAAAACAGAAACAAAACTACAGACTTGGAAAACAAACTGATGGTTACCAAAGGGAGAGTAGGGGAGGAGGGATAAATTAGGAGCTTGGGATTAACATAGACACATTACTATGTATAAAATAGACAATCAACAAGAGCCTACTGAATAGCACAGGTAACTCTACTCAATATTTTATAATAATAATAATAATAACCTATATGGGGAAAGAATATGAAAAAGAATGGATATATGTATAACTGAATCACATTATTGGACACCTGAAACTAATAGAACATTGTAAATCAACTATACTCCAATATAAAATAAAAATTAAATTTAAAAACTCTCTTCCACAGCATCCGCAGCAGATTGCACGGTCCCCTGGTCCTCTGTGCATCTGGACCTGGCACACTAATGAAGGGAGATAGACACTGGGGAGTCGGAGGCCAGCCCGAGTGGTACAGCTGCACAGAACCAATGCACATACAGTCCTGTCTGGGAAGACAGCTTTGCAGAGCAAGGGCCTGCTGAGCAGGCTTCCCTCCTCCAAGGAAAGAGTCGGCTACTAATGTGTTAAGATTCGATTAATGCAGGAAATAAACATATAATAAATAATAACAGTGTAATAAGCATGGTTGTCATTGCAATGGTTCTGTCAGTTGAAAATATGAGATCTGGAGGATAGGTTTCTTAGGCTTATCTTGCTCTTATTTAAAAGAAACTGACATATGTAATTTATAAAACGGAAGGAAATTTTAAAAGAGTTGAATACTGACTCATTTTTCCCAGTTTAACCACTGCCTTGTTCTTTTGACTGAAAAAGGATGTTTATTTTTGTTTTTTAAGAACTGATATTTAGAGTCCAGGGCTTCCCAGGTGGCTCAGTGGTAAAGAATCCACGTGCCAATACAGAAGACATGGGCTCAAAATCTAGGTTGAGAAGATTCCCTGGAGGAGGAAGTGGCAATCCACTCCAGTATTCTTGCCTGGGAAATCCCATGGACAGAGGAGTCTGGTGGGCTACAGTCCATGGGGTTGCAAAGAGGTGGACATGACTGAGCACGCACGCATGTGCACACACACACACACACACACACATTTAGAGTATTTTTCATGTCTTCCATCCCTAAGTTCCCCCAAGTCAACATTGCTGCTGCTACTGCTGCTAAGTCACTTCAGTAGTGTCCGACTCTGTGCGACCCCAGAGACGGCAGCCCACCAGGCTCCCCCGTCCCTGGGATTCTCCAGGCAAGAAAACTGGAGTGGGTTGCCATTTCCTTCTCCAATGCAACCCAAGTGAAGTTGCTCAGTCGTGTCTGACCCTCAGCGACCCCATGGACTGCAGCCTACCAGGCTCCTCTGTCCATGGGATTTTCCAGGCGAGAGTACTGGAGTGGGAAGTCCACATTACAGACACACAAAGCCATGCCTGGGTCCTAAACTCTCTGGGAAGTGACATGACTTAACCTCCATCCAGGGCTGTGGTCAAGCCAAACAAAACAAGCATGGAAAAGCAAAGAAGCATTTTTAATGATCTGGAAGCCAGCTCAGTTTATGATTTGCACACCTCTGAGCATTCAGTTCATGGAACCGTCCTAACAGCTTTATCTCAGTGTGATGTTGCTGACTCCTCAGAAAGAAAGTGCGAGAACCCAGATTATTACTCCTTGTGTACTTGTAGCAAGTTAAACAGCATTCTAGGACACGAAGCAATTTGAGTAACTTTCCTCACTTCAGATATTTTTGTATCTGAGATGCTTAAAACAGAATTTCTACATGACACAGGGCCATATCTGAACATGGCAAAGTAAGAAACAGGAAGCTAAACTTCTTGAAATAACTGCCTGGTCTGGACTCTGGACTCTCTTAGAATTTTCAAATGAGGAGATCTTGTCGTCTTAAGCCATGTTGACAAACTGATACCGTATTTTTAGCGTGCCTTGAATGGAAAACATGAAAGATATGTGAACAATATATTTCCAAATATGTCACATATTTATAAAACATAGTAAATGCATGACAGATTGAGTAGGATATGTGGAAAAAATAACAGCTGTGGCACACCCAATTTCTTAGCAAATTCATACACAACAAATGACATTCATATCCCATGTTTTGTAAAAATCTATTTTTTAAGCATTTTAGAAAAGGATGTAGGGAATGAAAACAAAAGTTTGCAGGAGAAAAATCACAAGATGGATGTAAATTTAAATGACATGTCACGTAATGATCATGTATAAAACTAGCTTGGAGTAGGTTACCCACTTTCCTCAGCATGCCATCTTTTGATGGAAATGATATTCAATAAAGCATTAAAAGTGATCTGCATTTTAAGGTGGCCTAAAATGTGAGACATGAGGGAAAGCCTATGGAAAGTTTCAGGATATAAAACAATTTGTGGGTCAATGTTGTTAAGATTTCCTTGGATGGAGTAAAATTGGCATCAGAAGGCATAGTTGGTTGGCACCAAGGACAAGATTGGCTTCTGAATTAAGAAAAGTCTGACCAGACACATCCTGGTAAGTTCTAAAGCAGAGAATTAGCATGAGAAGCAGTAATTTTTAATATTTATTTATTTGGCTGCACCAGGTCTTAGTCACCACAAGCAGGATATTTCGTTGTAGCATGTGGGATCCGGTTCCCCGACCAGGGATTGAACCCTGGCCCCCTGCATTGAGAGCATGGAGTGTTAGCCCTTGACCACCGGTGAAGTCCCGAGAAGCAGTGTTTTTAAGGGAATAGTTTTAGCAGTTTTGAGTATAATCGTGACAAAGCAACCTCTAAGGGTAATAGTATGAATTCCTTCTATTGCTAATACAGATATTTGTGCTTTCAAATGAGTTTTCTCATTTTCAAATCCATAATCTTATTTGAGCTGTGTAGCAAGTCTGGGAGGCCTGCAAGAAAGGTTTTATCATCTGCATTTTTCCTCTCAAAGAAACCAAGAGTTTGTGACTTCAAGGTCATGGTTAGAAAGAGGAGAAGCTAGTCCTAACAATGAGGATGTTTATTCTTTTAGGATCATACCTGGGAGAGATGGGGTTAGATATTTTTTTCCTTCCTCTTCTCTTTACTTTTGTTTTTCCCAAATTTCCTACAATGAACAAATATGATTTTAGAATGGTAAAATGACATTAAATGTTACACTTTTAAATATTTATATTAAAATCCCTACTCTCATGCTTTCCAGTCCACTTTCTTTTCTTGCGTTCCTACTTAAGGACTTTCTGTGCCATCCATGGCTGACCCTCCCCACAGGCAGGAAGAATTCGATTCAAAATGCAGGTCTTGATTGCTAGGCTGAGCTGGTGTTAGTCAATGTAGAACAGACCAGCCTGTGAGTATGGAGAACTAAATTTGCATCCTATTTTCTACAATGCTGGGAAGTTCCCTCCTATCTGTGTGCCCTAGTTTCCTGTTCTGTATCCTTTCTGCCAGATAGGAAGTGTTTCAAGATTCCAAAGCAAACATCGCTTTATCAAAGAAAGGTGATGCTAAAATTACATTCTTATGTGAGACTGTTAAAATGTTGAAATTCTGCAGTTGAGTCTTCTGCTTAGCCTTGGCCTCACTGAAAGGAGATTTTGGGTAGCAGGAGGGGGGCCCGAGAGGGCAGAGTGGGCGGGCATGGGAAAGGATGGGGGGGAGGGGCAGTGTCAGTTGAGTTGAAATTGACCTCATCAGCAGGCATCCCAAGCTTCCTCTGGTCCTTCCCTTGTAAGCAGTGCTCTAAAGGAACATTCCTGACTAATGGACATGCCACAGAAACTCATACAAGGGGACCATCTGATCTTAGTGTCACTGATAATAATAGACCAGGCCACTTCATGACCTTGGGCAATCAACTTAGCCTCTCAATTTCCCACTTTCTTTACCTGTAAATAAATGATCTCCCTGGGAGCTAAAGGATAATTGAGATCAAATTCCTGAAGGATGTTTAACTCCTTAGAATTCATCAGTTTTCACACTGGAGGAGCTTTTGGACTTTTCTGAAAATCTAATGAAAGGTGGGAGACTTCCAGAAAAATACGTATATAGCCATAAACTTTTCATATAAATTCATGAGGCTTATTGACTCCCCAGAGCTTAAATTTCCTTTGGGTTGGAAAAAAAAAAAAAGCTTCACTATCTTAGAAGGAAAGTGTTTTAAATATGTCAAAGGTGAATCGTGTGTCATTGCTATCACGTCACTGCCATCCGAGTGGACTTGATTCCTGAGTCTAATGTTTTGTATCATCATCATTATATTCATCTCATTATTATTAAAAAACAACTCTATCCCCATTGGTGCTCATCCTTCCCTCTCACCCCACCCCCATTTTTATTATTATTTAGACTCTGAAAGTCTTGGAATGAGGGAAGCTTTTGCTGTTGGTCTTCTGTGTAAGATTTCACATCAGTTCCTTCCATCTAAGTATGACCTAGAAAATAAAGAAGAATGTGCATAATTGAACTGAGCTTTTAAAATGGGTTCTTCTTTATCACTCTTGGACAGTTAAAATTGCCGTGCCTGAGAAAGAGAAAATGCAAAAGTGGCCCCTTAGCCCATTATAGAGGACACTTGACATAAGCATTCAATCCAAGGCTGATTAAAATTTGCATAATTCATCTTATTATTTATTCTAAAATAATTGAAAAGCAGTGGTCTTGAAGATAGAATTTTTCAAAAGCAGTATTTTACGCAGAGGTTTTAAAAGGAATCAGCCCATTTATTCGATAATGAAAAAAATCATTATTTTCACATTCCCACCTAATGTCTTCTGTTTTCTTCCATCTTCATTTAGCTCAGCTGGGAATTAGGCATATTCCTTAGTTACGCTTTAAAAAAACTAATAGTATGAAATAATAGTATCTTTTGTCGGCAACTGGCCTTATTCTATGGAAAGACACCTGAATGCATTTTTAGGTGCTGCTTAGCTTTGTGTTGGTCTTTCCTTCCTTTGCCTCCCTCGTTTTTGACACACTGTATAGGTTTTCAGCACACCAGAATCTGGGGTTCTGTCTCACTCTCTGTATACATATTTTTTCCTTTACTATCTTCTATAAAAGGAGCTTGCTATTGATTGCAGCTGACTGAGCCGCTTGAGTTGATATCCAAGCAACGCTAACCCAGAGAGGGATTAGCATTACATCAGCCGCCCGGCGAGGGAGCCTGGCAGCCGGCCCGCCTGTAAAAACGGAACGCGTTTGCGTCACTGATCCCTTGGTAATGCTTCTTGGAGCCTTGTCAGCTGTCCCCTGAGGTTGTTTCCTTAATATGTCAACAGACATTCCTGAATCTTTCATGCCGAATGGTTCTTTTCCTTTTCCAAAAACACTTAGATGACCCAGCAGCTGGTGCCTCCTGTTGCTGGAATCTTTCAAAATGTAATTTTTTTTTTCATGAAATAGGTGTTTTTGTTCCGTTCCAATCATTCGAGGGGGATTTAGGAAGGTTTCGATTTCTGCTTCTCCACGTTAGAGAACCTATTTTTGAAGAAACAGGGCAGCCAGTTTAGGGCAGAGAGCTGTTTCTCTGCTTTTATCATCCCTGGGAAAAGCCTTTATTCCCTCACCAGCTTATCCAAACCCTCCAATTACCCTGTGACCTTGTGACCTTTCATAGAGCAAAATGGCTGGTTGAAAGACCCAGCTGAAATTTGCCTCCATTTGTGATTTGCTCTCTGATCTTGCTTTAAGAAAGTCAGCCAGACCTTGTGGGCAGTGACCTTGAGCAGCCCCTGCATGCTGAGAGCCACAGATAAGAAAGATGTGTCAACCACTGCCCACGTGATACCTATTTCCTCATTTTCCCCACGTCATTATTTGCTGATCTGGTAACTTGATCTCCACTTTCATCCTGGAATATTTTACTTTGAAGAATACCATAGCCAAGACCCTGGTGCTGGAAAAGATTGAAGGCAAGAGGAAAAGGGGGCAACAGAGGGTGAGATAGTTGGATGTCATTACCGACTCAATGAACATGAGTTTGAGCAAGCTCCAGGAGCTAATGAAGGACAGGGAAGCCTGGCACGTTGCAGTCCATGGGTTTGCGAAGAGTCAGACACAACTGAGCGACTGAACAACAACAACAAATAGCCAAGTGGATAAGAGAGCCTCCAGCTAACACCCCTGCCTTCTCTCTTTCTGAAAAGTGAGCAGAGCTCCTTGAAGTTCAAGGAGCTTCCCCTGCACAATAGCCCTCCAGATTGTTATGCAGTGGCTATAGCAGTTAATCACGGTCAATAGTTGGAACATCGTAAATTTGGAGAGAAGTCATTTGGTTGGTGGGGAGGGGCATTAAGTTCACTTAATCATGAGTGACGATGTTGGAGGATTTGGGGGAAAAGCCACTTCCGCTTGTGTGAGCATCAGTCTCCACCGTGGAGGGGCGCCTTTCATCACCAGCTCCCGGGGAGGTCGTAGGTCTGGTCCTCTGGAAATGCACTGAGAGCCCTGAGAGTTTTGTGGCTCTGAAATCTGCCTCTGAGCAGGGCTGTGGAGGATGCCACTTCCTCCTGCCAGTGGATGGAACAATCCCCCTTCTGTTCTATAATCCCTGTGCCCTTGGTGCACAGCCTCCTGGGAACTCGGCCATCATCCCACTGAAGAAGGTCCCCTGGTTCACAGGAAAAGAATGGAAATGAGGCTGCCCAAGAGGGGAGACATTTAGAATCACTGGGTCTTAGCATTGAAAGGAATTTTTAGAGACTGAGTGAAACCCAAGCTCCTCATTCATTTTGAGAATGAGAAATACGAAATCCAGAGAAGTTGAATGACTTTGCTGGTACAGCCAAGTTGGTGTCAGGGCTAAGAACTGGTCTCACTGCCCAGGTCTGTGTCTTTCTCAGCATGACTGCCTGCTCTCCTCGGGGTCAGTCCAGGGGTTAGACCATGGTCCTCTTTGCCAAGTGCAGTGCCCTGTCCAGTGGAATGTGAAGCCCAAGGACCATTGAGGCTATGGGCAGTGTGGATGTGAGCAGTAAGGATGAAATTCAACTCCGGGTGGGGTCGGGGCGGGGGTCATCTGCACCCACATCTCTCTCCTCCTTGCTTCACTGGGTACCCACAGAAGAGCTCTCTGGTCTGCACTCCACTTGGATCAGCAGGAGCCCATGGTCCCCAGACTGCACTTGTCCCCTGGTAGGACTGGAGAGGCAGCAAGGGAGCCCAGCAGTCACCACAGGGCCAGAGACAGAGAACCTGGGTGGTGCTGAGACCGCCTTGAACTAGACTCTCACTCTCTTTCCCTTGAGAGCCAAGCGGGAAAATAGCATAACTGTGTATAAGGCAGTGGAAAAAAGATGTGTTAACCCTCACCCAGAGCTTGTACATCCAGAATCAGTTTTCTCATCCTTTTCTTCCCTTTTGCCAAACTCCATACATCCCCCATGGGCTGAGATGTTGTGAAGCTGGCCAAGCCTGGTGGCTACGATTCAGAGCAAAGATTTTGAGGTCCAACCTCCTGAGTATCCACCTAGCCTCTGCCACTTGAGCGCTGTGTGATTTCGAGCAGGATTTTATTTTCTGGAAGCCTCAGTTTCCTCATCTGGAAAATGGACACCATGCCAGTTAGTTTAAGAAATACCCTAAGGCTTAAATAAGAGGAAGTTTGCAGTGGATTTGGCTAAGTGCCTGGCATGAAAGTGATGGGTACACCTCAACTGATGTTGCTGTTAGCACATAGAGAACTTCACCAGACAGAATTCATAAGAGAATTTACTTTATTGTTTTTTAAAGAGTTCTCTTCGATGTGGACCATTTGTAAAGTCTTTATTGAATTTGTTGCAATGTTGTTTCTGTTTTTATGTTTTGTTTTCTTGGCTAAGAGGCATGTGGGATCTCAGCTGCGTGACTAGGAATTGAACCTGCCCCCACTGCAATGGGAGGTGAAATCTTAACCACTGAATCACCAGGGAAGTCCCAGGAGACAATTTAGAAGGACAAATCTTTGCAGTTAGCAAGTGAGACTGCATCAGTCATCAACATCTGGTCTTGGTGAAAAGGAAGGGCAGCTGCAGACAAGGAGACCGACTGGTGGAAACAATACAGATAACCTGCACCTTGCTGCTGCTGCTGCTGCTAAGTCACTTCAGTCGTGTCCAACTCTGTGCGACCCCATAGACAGCAGCCCACCAGGCTCCTCTGTCCCTTGGATTCTCCAGGCAAGAACACTGGAGTGGGTTGCCATTTCCTTCTCCAATGCATGAAAGTGAAAAGTGAAAGTGAAGTCGCTCAGTCGTGTCCGACTCTTAGTGACCCCATGGACTGCAGCCTACCAGGCTCCTCCATCCATGGGACTTTCCAGGCAAGAGTACTGGAGTGGGATGCCATTGCCTTCTCCGGACCTACACCTTGATGGGGCTACATATCAACATTGATCCCTTATAGAGGGTGGAGCCAGCCTGTCCTAGCTGGGGAACCCCAAATTCTGCTTTCAGTGACCTACAGCCCTAGCTAGGGGCACCTAGGTCTACCAAGCAGTCCAACCATAGGGCATGACTGCAGGGAAAAGAGAGAAGCAGCACAAAAGAATGGGGGACTTCCCTGGTGATCCAATGGTTCGAATCCACCTTCC
Source organism: Bos mutus (assembly GCF_027580195.1). Taxonomy (NCBI): domain Eukaryota; kingdom Metazoa; phylum Chordata; class Mammalia; order Artiodactyla; family Bovidae; genus Bos; species Bos mutus. The sequence continues at coordinate 38,352,447 of NC_091644.1, forward strand.
AATGCAGGGGACGTGGAGTCCATCCATAGTCAGGGAACTAAGATTCCTTACGCCCGGAGGCAACTAAGCCCCGGAGCCACAACCACTGAGCCCATGCGCCACAACAAGAGGCGCTGCAACTAGAGAAAAGCCTGCATGCCGCAACTAAGACCCAGCACAGCCAAAAATAAAAATAAAAAAGGAGTGGTGGCATTCTCATGGCTGCGGTGCAGAGAGGGTTTGACTGATCTCTGAGAAGAGGACCTAGTGTTTTTCACTATCACTATATTCCGGATGCAAACATATTCTCGGGCAGGAGAATAGTCGCTAAAGGATTGGTCTACCAATTAAGAGTGAGAAACTCTTCAGAGTCACGCCTGGACTTCCTCGAACATTCCTCGTGCACACACTCACGGACACAGACGTGCATACAGGGTGCCTGACCGAGGGGCAGGGGGACCCAGCATTTGTGGGTCTATACTATGCTGGTCAGAGCTCCCTGGGGTCCTTAGTACCTGGAGAAGTGACAGAAGAGGCGAGGACTGGCCTCACTGCACCAAGGATCAGCTAAATGAACCTGGTACCCAGAGTTTTCCTTTCCCTGCAGAGGGACTGGGGCTGAGAGAGTGGAACACAGGAAAAACCGGAATGTCCCCATTTTCCTTCCCCAGTGTCTCTCTGGCGGTCATGACAACAGAAAGGGGGCTGACGGGAGTGGATCAATCTTTCTCTGGCTCTGGAATGAGTCATTTGGCAAATAGCTTCATGTGGAAGTTACAAAACCTCTAGGGTCACCTATGGAAACCCCAGTCTTCAGAAACCACAGCAAGGTTTCTGTTTTGTTTTGTTTTGGGTTTTTTTTGCTGTTGAGCCCACTTCCGCAGCGGCAGGGATACAGGCGAATCACAAACCGCACACCGACCGCGCACATGCATCCCACCTGCGGATGGATACACTGCCTTCGGCCTGCAGGACCCCGGATGTTCCCTTCCATCTGCCATTACAGGTTCTTTTGTGTGTTGCCTCTTGGGTCTCTGTTGTACTAATTTGTCCCGGCCACACCCAAGATGGGGGGTGGGTGCTGCTACGGTCCTCTGAAGGGCCTTTCCTGTGGGGTCAGGAGAAAGCTTTTACTATAGGCATGTTTTAAGGGGGAATTTTCTTGCTTTGTGTTCCCTACACAGATTTTAAGGGTTTCTTTACCCCTTGGGGATAAAAATCATTACAAGAAAAACCCACAAAACTTTTGACGCCTGTGGTATTTCTGCTCTTTTGGCTGTTGCTGCTGCTGCTGCTAAGTCGCTTCAGTCGTGTCCAACTCTGTGCGACCCCATAGACGGCAGCCCACCAGGCTCCCCTGTCCCTGGGATTCTCCAGGCAAGAACACTGGAGTGGGTTGCCATTTCCTTCTCCAATGCATGAAAGTGAAAAGTGAAGTCACTCGTCGTGTCCGACTCTTTGCGACCCTATGGACCTACCAGGCTCCTCCGTCCATGGGATTTTTCAGGCAAGAGTACTGGAGTGGGGTGCCATTGCCTTCTCCGCTTTTGGCTGTTAATCTATTGAAATTTTTTTTGAAACAAAATAGCTCACGATTTTTCAGTAGCCACCTTCTATCCCAGTGGCTGCCACGTATACAAATTCAGTCACTCAGGAAGTATTTTTGAGCATTGCCAGAGTTTGCTGAGTATATAGCTTTGAACAACACTGATACATTTCTTGGTTTCAGGAAGCTTAACATCACAGTAATAACTAAAAAACCTTCACAGATATGCTATGAAATGATACTAGAATTAAGGCCAGATGAAGACCCACTTAAACTTAATGACCTACCTTTATTAATATATATGTAACTGTTGTTCTCAAGTCATTGTTCGTGTACACAGGGGCTTACCTTGTGGCTTAGTTGGCAAAGAATCTGCCTGCAATACAAGAGACCAAGTTCCATACCTGGGTCGGGAAGATCCCCTGGAGAAGGAAATGGCAACCCACTTCATGTATTCTTGCCTGGGAAATCCCTTGGACAGAGGAGCTTGGCAGCATACAGCCCATGGGGTCGGAAAGAGTTGGACACGACTTAGGGACTAAAGGTACCTACCTACTAGTGTACATAGATATACAACAGGCATCCCCCAAACGTTGCAGGGAGAGGGAGCTGTGTCACTGAAAATTCTGGACTCTGTGAATTCTCCTACAGTGATGACAAAGGCTTAGGTGCAAGGTTGAAAAGGGACCACCCAACCTGTGGAAAAAAAAAAAGGGTTTTGCTGAAGCTTTATCTTGGAAAAGGACTTAGAAGTAAATACCATTTAAACAGTTCGTTTTTCTTTAGAGACATAGAAAACAGCTATTTAAATAGACTGCTGATTTTGTAAATCTGATTTTAATTGGCAGCTCATCCATGTATTCATTTATTGTATACCAAGGCACTGTGCTTTATGACAGAAACACGAAGTTTATAATAAGACATGGTCTCTGCCCTCCTGAAGCTTATAATCCTGTAAGAAAAGCAGACATGGAAGCAATCTAGTAGGTGCTATGTTGAGGTGAGAGTGGGGATGGAGTCCACCCTGCATGAGCAAGGCAGTGGGAGGGTCATCAAAAGAAGACATCTCAACAGTGTCTTCAGCACAGGTTTAAAGATGCCTCTTTTAAGAGCTGGTACCTTTTCTGCATCCTTGTCTTTTTTTGTTAGTTTCTTTGCTGCATGGCATGTGGTGTCTTAGTCTCCCAAACAGAGATTAAACCCACACCCTCTCCACTGAAAGCACAGAGTCTTAACCGCTCGACCACCAGGGGAGTCCCACACTGTCCTTTTCTCTGTGATGTTTGTCTATGGTAGCTGTAAGGAATTTGGCTGCATGATCCATACACCAATAAACAACTCTACCAGCCCTTAGATAGAGTAAGCTGCTTAGTATTCTATTTTGTGCAATCAGAGATTAAATTCCAAATTCACTGGCACCCGAAGATGAAACAGCTAATTATATACAGTAATTGCATTTAAAATCCATGCCTTTGAATGACTGATGAAATCTCTTTCAAATGCTCCTAAAACTCAGTATGCCCAGCAACCAACTGGGAAGAAGTGGCAGTAAGTTTTTAGTCTTGTAATGTGGGTATGGTGCCATGCTCTTTCACCCCTGTGCTTTCCTTGAATTCAGCCTGCGCATTTAAAGACTACTTTTGTCCAAGAGGAAGAAGTAAAATTGTCTTTGTTTGCAGATGAAATTATATATAGAAAACCCTAAAGACTCCAGCAAAAATTGTTAGAACCAATAAACAAATTCAGTAAAGTTGAAGGATATAAAATCAATATACAAAAATCAGTTCAGTTTCTCTACAGCAACAATCTTTCAGAGAAACTAAGAAAACAATTACTTTGACAATAGCATCAGAAAACATAAAATACCAAGGAAGTGAAAGAACTGTCTACTGAAAACTATTAAACATTGATGAAAGAAATTAAGGGAGAAACAAATAAATGAATTAGAAGAATTAATATTGTTTAAAATTTATTTAAACTTTATTTTTAAACCTAGGAATCTACAGATTCTGTGCAATCCCTATCAAAATACTGATGGCATTTTTCACAGAACTAGAACAAACAATCTGAAAATTTCTGTGGAACCACAAAAGATCCTGAATAGCCAAAGCAATCTTGAGAAAGAAGAACAAATCTGGAGGCACCATCCATCCTGATTTCAAACTACAGTTGACCTTGAACAACACACAAGGTGCCAGCCCTTTACACAACTGCAAAGCTGCATGTGGCTTTACAGTCAGCCTTCCTCTTCATCCAGAGTTCAGTAGCCTTGGAGTCTACCAACCAGGGATCAGATTGCATTCTACTGCAATTCATATCTATTGAAAAACATCTGTGTTTAAGTTGACTCATGTAATTCAGACTCCTGTTGTTCAAGGGCCACCAGTATATTACAAAACTATTATAATCAAAACAGCATGGTATTGGCATTAAGAACAGACACATAGATTAAAGAAACAGCATAGACAGCTCAGAAATAAACCTATGCTATGCTGTGCTGTGCTGAGTTGCTCAGTCATGTCTGACTCTTTGCGACCCCGTGGACTGTAGTCTGCCAGGCTCCCCTGTCCATGGACTTTTAAGAATACTGAAATGGGTAACCATTCCTTTCTCCAGGGGATCTTCCCAGCCCAGAGATCGAACCCATGTCTCCAGAATTGCAGGCAGATTCTGTACCATTTGAGCCACCATGAAAGCCCAGGGAAAAGATAACCTTTTCAAAAAATGGTGCTCTAAAAACTAGATTTCTTCATGCAAAAGAATGTCACTGAATTCCTATCTTACATCATACACAAAAATCACCTCAAAATGGATTAAACACTTAAGTATCAGATGCAAAACCATAAAACTTATAGAATAAATTTAATAGAAAAAGCTGTTAACCTTTGTCTTGGGTATGATTCTTTTTTTTTTTACACTGAAAGTAAAGGCAACAAAAGCAAAAATAAACAAGTGGGACTATATCCAACTAAAAAGCTCCTGCACAGCAAAGGAAACCACCAACAAAATGAAAAGTCATCTGTGGAATGGAAGAAAGTATTAGCAAACCATATATCCAATAAGAAAATATTTGCAAACCATATATCCAATAACCATATATCCAAAAAAAATAACATCAAAATTATACAAAGAACTCACACAACTCAATAGCAAGAAGCCAAATAACCCAATTTTTAAAATGGGAAAGGGATATGATTAGATGTTTTTCCAGAGAAGATAGTCTCATGGCCAGCAGGTGCATGAAAAGATGCTCAAATCACTAATCATCAAAAATCAAAACCACAGTGAGATATCACTTCACATTTGTTTTCTGTTATCAAAAAGACAGGTGATAACAAATGCTGGTGAGAACGTGGAGTAAAGGGAACCCTCATACACTGTTGGTGGAGACTGGACCAGCTGCTATCAAAAACAGTATGGAGATTTCTCAATAAATTAAAAATAGACTTACCATCTGACCCATCAATCCCACTTCTGGATATACATCCAAAGAAAGCAGAATCATTATTTCAAAGAGATATCTGTACACCCATTTGCATAATAGCCAATAACATTATTCAGAAGAGCCAAAGTATATAAACAACCTATGTGCTTGGATGAATGGATAAAGAAAATGTATACACACACACCATGGAATATTATTCAGCTTCAAAAAAGAAAATCTGCTTTTTGAAACAGCATGAATGGATCTTGAGGGCGTTATGCTAAGTGGAATAAGTCAGACAGAGAGAGACAAACGCTGCATAAGATCACTTATATACGGGATCTAAAGAGAGAGAAAAAAAACACTGATTACATAGAAACAGAGTAGAATGGTGATTGTCAGGACGGGGGAGGGAAATGGGGAGAGGTTAGTAACAGGGCACAACCTCTCAGGTATAAATGAGTAAGGGGACTTCCCTGGTGGCCCAGTAGTTAAGACTGTGTGCACCCACATCAGGGGGTGTGGATTCGATCCCCAGTCTGGAAACTAAGATCCCACATGCCACACAGCATGGTCACACAAAAAGAAAGAAATAGTGAGATAACCTGTATCTATAGTTAAGATAAGATGTAATAGGTAATCTATAGTAGGCATAGATTGTAGCAAGATGACATGAATTTATAATAATTGTGTAATTTCATGATAGCATGATAGCCAATTTTTGTTAATATTTTAAGTTTCTTATGTAATCGTGGTTTACACTTCAAACATCTATAATTTACAGCATTTTAAATCTTTCAAATAAATACTTAAGACTCTGGGGTATTCTTACTCATAACCTGAGTCACTGGTTATTAAAATGGATTCAGTCACGTATTAGAATGTATTTATAGACTCCATGCTTACTATAAACACCACAGGAGGGGAAGGGACACAGAATATACCCAGGGCCTGCACTCAGGCCAGAGCTTCTGCTGGGGAGCTCAACTCAGGAAGTGGTGGTGTGTTTGGAAGACATTCAGTTTAGTTTTCTCCAAACTTGATGGTTAGTTGAAGCTTTTGGAATTGTTTCAGTTGGATGGAAAACGGAGGAAGTTATGTCAGATGAATCATTTCCCTGTGTGTTGCTTTACAGAATCACTTCCCCTGAATAATTAATAAAAGATTGACAGGAAGAATGTCCCCGGAATAACTGGCAGGCAGTTTCAGCGGGGGAACTTTTATTTTTCTCAAACTGAGCACTTAGTTTTTGCCATTTGAGGGTTTTAGACAGACACGGAGGTAGCCATCCATAGAGCATCTTCAGAGCAGCTCCCAGTTAGAACAGGGCATGTGGATTCCTGGAGAAGCACTTTCGTCCTTTTACCCTGAAGACCCCTGGAAATCAGCCTTGGCTTTGGGAAGAGCCCTGCCCCATTCTCTAGGAGACTCTCCAGCATCGCCTTTTCCACACACTGGTTTTGGCATTTTGTGGCCATGACCAGCAACTTTACAATGAGATGAAGTTTTCAGTTTCTAAGCAAATAAGTCAGGCAGTGCAAATTCAAAGGGTATAAGGATTTTTTTTTTTTTTTTTTTTTTGCTGTTTTTACATAAGACGGTGCCAAAAGTTTTCAAGGACTATACAGGAATCCTAAGTCCCATTTGGTCAAAACACACTCGGAGCTCACACTATGTTGAATTGCCCAGAATCCTACAAACACACATGGGGACAAGAGAAATATTTGCTTTCTGGGTCAGAATGCTCCCCCTCTTTTTCTTTCCTGTACTTCTCATGTTTTTGCTTTTCCACTAATTTTATGCTTTCTTGCCACTATACTCCCATATCTGTATTACTTTAGCCAAAGAGCACTGGCTGATTCAGCAGCCATGCTGATATCCATTGCAACTTTATTAATAATCTTGATAATATTAATACAAAAAATATAGCTCTGGTACTAATTAGGTGGATGACCTCCCACAAGGCATTTAAATGCTTTGCACATCAGTTTCCAGATCAGGTTAGAATATTTTTAGTTGTTTCAATGTCTACACGCTACAGTTCTGAAGGACCTAGGTGGGCTTGGGGCAGGACCATTCACAGATTGATGAGAACATAACCAAGGGCTCCCTGGATGTCACTCCGGACACTCTGCCTCTCTGTGCCTCCTGCCTCTCCTCTCTCCCTGAAACTAATCTGTCTTTCAGCCTATGCGTAATGAGGAGAACAGTATGGGGGATGCTTTGGGGCACATGGGGTTTCTCAATTCCCCCCTGGGGCCACCAGGTGAGAGATACAGCTTTTCAGGTGCTCTGGACCATTCTTGGTGATTTAGACACATCCCTGCTTAGAGCAGATTGCTTCTCCTAATCTGAGACCTGCCCCCCAACCTTGCAATGTTCATCAACTTTTTTCAACATGGTTGAAAATTTTACTATTTTGAGTCCATAAAACCATAACAGAGTATTTCACCATTTACCTGGTTAATTTCACGTACAGTGGATTGTTCTGTCTCATCGCTGTCAGGATTTTTTTTTTGCCTCTGGGAAGTCATCTCCTGCCAGACCACTGTGGGCTAAGGCCCTGGGGAGATGCTTCATGTTCGCTCTTCTGAGGGGACAAACCTCCACCGGGCATACCTCCGGGGCAGGAGCCAAGATGACTACAGTAAGTCCCCTACACGTGAACCTTCTCTTTGTGAACTTTCAAAGATGCGAACATGTGTTTCCATGTCCAATCACGTAAGTTAGTTCACATGTCTGGTGTACATGCACTTGCATTGCCTATAAGTGGTTGTGCTTTTGGGTACTTTACAGTACTGCGTAGAGTACAGTAGGGTAGTATCCTTATTTCAAGCCCAGGGTGTCCGAATGCAGGCTTAAAAGCAGCGGTGATATGGCCGGTAGTGCTAAGGAGCACCAGCTATTGAACTATACCACTGTGCTTTTCAAGGTACTGGACTGTAAGATGAAAAACGTTCCCTTAACTTTTTGTGCTTTTCTTAATGTATTTTGTGTGAAAAGTATTATAACTCTATTACAGTACACTACTATATAGTCAATTGTGTTAGTTGGGTACCTAGGCTAACTACGAACAAACTGGACTTCAGAATGAGCTCTTGGAATGGAACCAGTCCATACGTAAGGGATTTAATGTATTTCACACAAGAGCCAAGGTGCCTTAGCTAAACCCTATCACCCCATCTATCACAACACGGTGCTAAAAGGGGACCCACCTCTCCAGGGACTGTGGGCACCCTTGAACTGATTATCTGTAGCAGGACGTGACTGCTAAGTATTATTATAGTAATAGAGAAAGAGCCTGCATTAGCATTTTTAAGCCCTGGGGACACTTGAAAATCAGATACTCTCAGAGCTGCTGGTAATGGCTGCCTGAGAGCTGGGGAACCAGCTTCTTCACCATCCCCAAGCCGCCAGCATTTAACTCATCACGATGCAGAGCAATTTGGGTGACATCAGTTGGGAAGGGGGCTGTGGAGCTGGAAGGGGTGGTAATTAAAAAAAAAATTCTTGTCTATTTGTTCATTTAATCAACAAATAACTGAATGTCAGTGTTTGCTCCTGGCAGGGGGGCGGCCCCCTGCAGCGCAGCAGGCAGCCTCTGGAAAGCGAGGGGCAATTCCGAGGGTGGGGGCTATTCCCAAGCTGACAGAAAGCAGCAGGATCCCTGGGGCAGATAGATGATACAAGTGCTCGGGATTCTCAGAGCCCTGGCACAGAGCCTGGCACCCTGTAGATGCCACAAAATATTTATGGAATAGATGGATAAATGAATAAAAAAAAAAAAAGAAGAAGGAAGGTCCAAATGGAGTGGAGAGATAAATCCAGTCAAGTCAGGGGTGGCAAAGCCCAGGAGAAATGACCACATGCCAGGGTGTGGAGCCTCAAAGGGAGAGCCCGATGGTGGCATGGGAGCACATGTTCACATCTTTGAAAGTTCACAACAAGCGGGTTCACATGTAGGGGACTTACTGTCGTCATCTCAGCTCCTATCCTGGGTTCTAGGGGACAGACGGACAGGGAGACAGAAGTGCAGCCAGGCCCTGGAAAATGAATGGAGCCGAGGAGCTCCTCTGAGCAGTGGTGTTGAACCCTCTGGGCACCGGCCTAGGAAACTTGTTCCCTCTCTGTCCACATATGGGCCACACCCTGCCGCCCCCAGCTTCTCTCCTGAGGTAGGTGCTTCCCAGCGTCGCCACCAGCAGTTTCTGACTCATCCTTTCATTTCTATCCTTGCTGTATGTTTTATAAACAAATTTTTATTTAATCCTTAAAGCCATGATTTGGTGGTTGACATTGGCCCAGGTTTTCAGATGAGCAGCTGAGGCTCAGAGAGGTTAAGTCACTTTCCTGAAGTCACACAGCCAGCACAGGTGGGAGCTAGGAGATGAACCCAGGTCTGTCTGGCTTCAAAGCCGGGATTTGTTTTCCCCACCAAGGCATTTCACAGACTTAAGAATCTCCCAGTTGCGAGGGCTTTGAAAGGTCAAGGTGAAGAACCTCTGAAAAAAATGCAAGAAATCCTTTTCTAACATTCTCCATAAGTTGCTCATGCTCTCACTTAGGGAAATAACAAACATAGACAAAAAGAAAGAAGATGGGAAGGAGGGAAGAAAGGATAAATGAAAACGAGGCAGAGAGAAGACAAAAGTTTAACTTCAATGAATGTATTCAGCGTTTAATTGACAGGAAAACCTAGCAAGAAGCTACTTTAATTTCAGCATACCTGAACACCTTGTATTTTAGGTTTAGTGTTCTTCTTCTTCCAGGTCTTAGGTATGGCATGCAGGGATGCAGCATGAGGGATCGAGTTCACTGACCGGGAATCGAACCCCAGGCCCCCTGCATTGGGAGCGAGAGCCTTAGCCACTGGACCACCAGAGAAGTCCCTAATGTTGTCTTATATGAAGTTACATTTGGAGATGGGCCCACCTGCCTTCTCCAGTTGAAGGTCTCCAAAGGCCTGGTCTGCCAGGCTGTGTCCTGGCCTCTGCCCTCAAAGACGTGCTCTTTTTTTCCCAGGCGAGATTTTGCTTCCTCTTGTTGTTCAGCCACTCAGTCGTGTCTGACACTTCATGATACCATGGACTGCAGCACACCAGGCTCTCCTGGCCTTCATCATCTCCCAGAGCTTGCTCAAACTCATGTCCATTGAGTCGGTGATGCCGTCCAACCATCTGTCATCCCCTTCTCCTCCTGCCTTCAATCTTTCTCAGCACCATAGTCTTTACTAATGAGTTGACTCTTCACATCAGGTGGCCAAAGGATTGGAGCTTCAGCTTCAGCACCAGTCCTTCTAATGAGTATTCAAGACTGATTTCCTTCAGGATTAACTGCTTTGATCTCCTTGAAGTCCAAAGGGCTCTCAAGAGTCTTTCCCAACACCACAGCTCAAATGCATCTATTTTTCCTCTTGTTAAAGGTCCTAATTTGCCATCCTCATAATGAAGCTTCTCCATCGCATGCCCCATTTGAACCATCCATATCAGTATCAGCCCAGGGGTGAGGCATCCATTTGGCCTGCCCAGGCTTCCTGAGCAAGACTAAACTAGGGAGATGGTAGAAAACATGCTTCAGGCACCCCCAACTGGCTTAGGGAAGGGCTGATGGATTCCCAGACCTCAGGAAGACAGAAATTCCAACAGACTGGAGTTGAAACGGGGCACACATACATGACTTTGGTTACTTCCTGAGGTTATTTGGGGTGAGACAACTCTCAGAACTAGAAGAGTAACAACTCTGTCTAAATATCCTGGTTTCTACAACTATCCATAGGCAAAAAAGAAAGAAAAATACTCTTGCTCTAAACTTTATATCTTACACAAAAAATTAACTCAAAAGTACCTGTGCTGTTTGGTCACTAAGACATATCTGACTCCTTGCATCTCCATGGACCACAGCCCAACAAGCTCCTCTGTCTTTTGGATTCTCCAGGCAAGAATACTGGAGTGGGTTGCCACTTCCTTCTCCAGGGGATTTTTCCAACCCAGGGGTCAGACTCAGGGATCAAACCCTGGTCTCCTGCTTGGCAGGCAGTTTCTTGACCACTGAGTCACCTGGGAAACCCAACTCAAAAACAGATGGACTTAAGTTTAAAGTGTAAAACTATAAAACATTTAGGAGAACTGTTAGCATGATCCATAAAAGAAAAAAAATAAAAGGAAAAAGTCATTATACTACTCTGTTTTTATGTATATTCACATTTTCCCCTAATAATTTTCATTGTTTGCTATATAGAAATATCGCTCTATTCATCATGAGCCTCTCTGGAGTTCCAGGTGGATGGAGGGAGGGGCAGCCTGCAGACAGCACCCTGCTACCCCCCAAAGAGCTGACAAGGATGGGACAGGTTCAGGGCCACTGCCCAGCAGTTCCTAACACTTGGAAGCATGCTAAACAACAGAGGGAATCTAAGAGACCAATAAGGCTGGCCTCCTGCCCTCAGGTTGCTTAGTGTCTAGACTTGGGTCCAATCAGAAGAGTTTAGGGCTAAAGTATGTGAAAATAACTGTAAGGTTGCATGCATGTGTGCAAAGTCACGTCAGTCATGTCCAACTCTTTGTGACCCCATGGACTGAAGCCCACCAGGCTCCTCTGTCCACGGGATTCTCTAGGCAAGAATACCAGAATGGTTTGCCTTTTCCTACTCTGGGAGATCTTCCCAACCCAAAAATCCAACCCATGTCTCAGGTCTCCTACATTGGCATTCAGGTTCTTTACCACCGGCACCACCTCAGGGATTATATTCAATACCCTGTGATAAACCATAATGGAAAATAATATGAAAAAGTATATATATAAATATATATATAGTAAACTGACTCACTGCAGATGGTGATTGCAGCCATGAAATTAAAAGACACTTACTCCTTTATGACCAACCTAGACAGCATATTATGGAGAAGGCAATGGCAACCCACTCCAGTACTCTTGTCTGGAAAATCCCATGGACGGAGGAGCCTGGTAGGCCGTAGTCCATAGGGTCACAAAGAGTTGGACACAACTGAGTGACTTCACTTTCACTTTTCACTTTCATGCATTGGAGAAGGAAATGGCAACCCACTCCAGTGTTCTTGCCTGGAGAATCCCAGGGATGGGGGAGCCTGGTGGGCTGCCGTCTATGGGGTCGCGCAGAGTCGGATACAACTGAAGCGACTTAGCAGCAGGAGCAGGAGCAGCATGTTAAAAAGCAGAGACATTCCTTTGTCAACAAAGGTCCATCTACTCAAGGCTATGGTTTTTTCAGTAGTCATGTATAGATGTGAGAGTTGGACTATAAAAAAGCTGAGCGCCGAAGAATTGATGCTTTTGAACTGTGGTGTTGGAGAAGACTCTTGAGAGTCCCTTGGACTGCAAGGACATCCAACCAGTCCATCCTAAAGGAGATCAGTCCTGGGTGTTCTTTGGAAGGACTGATATTGAAGCTGAAACTCCAATACTTTGACCACCTGATGCGAAGAGCTGACTCATTGGAAAGGACCCTGATGCTGGGAAAGATTGAAGGCAGGAGGAGAAGGGGATGACAGAGGATGAGATGGTTGGATGGCATTACCGACTCATGAGTTTGGGTAAACTCCGGGAATTGGTGATGGACAGGGATGCCTGGTGTGCTGCAGTTCATGGGGTCACAAAGAGTTGGACATGACTGAGCGACTGAACTGAACTGAAACTGAATCGCTTTGCTGTACAGCAGAAATTAGCACAACATTGCAACTCAACTACATTTTAATAAAATAAATTTTAAAACAACTTTTCTGGCATACATATGTATCTCATTTAATTGTCACAGCAATCCTGCAAGATTAGTCTTATTATTCCCCTTTCTTGGTCCACTTAGGTCTCAGAAAAGGATTAGGCTTAATGAGAAATGTGCCCCAAACCACCAACTTGTAAGTAAGTAACTGAACCTTGACTCAAGTTCAGAGTTGATTTCAAACTACAGTGTCTTCAACTGCTTTCCCATAGCACTCTCACCAAGATTAGTCTGCAAGGGTTGGCCTGACAAAGTACCCCACCCTGGAGGGCTTAGACGACAGGAATAGCTAGAAACTCAAAGTCTGAGGTCAAGATCAGGCAAGGCTTATGGAGAACTCTTGCCTGCCTCGTCTAGATTCTGGTGGGGCAATCTTCACCTTGTAGCTGCAATGTTTCATCGTTCTCTGTCATCACGTGGCCTTCAGTCACTGTGTCTGTCTTGGTGGCTGTTTCTTTTGCCCTTACGAGGACACCAGTCACACTGGATCAAGGGCACACCTACCACCTCATGACCTCATCTTACCTTGACCACATCTGCTCAGACCCTATCTCCAAAGAAGTTCACATTCACAGGGGGTTAGCACTGCACCGTATCTTTTGGTGGGGGACACAATGTAACCCAGAGAATGAAATCTAACTGATCCGGGAACCGAGGGCAGGAGATGCAGCGATGTACCCAAGCTACCAAGCCCTCTGGCGGGAAAAGGGCTCTTTCTTTTTTCACATTATGAATGGATTGGGTAAACCTATCCTGTAAACACAGGAGAAATCATATAGACAATAATGAAATTTGGGAGGGGTTGGCAAAAACCTGATATTGATTCTTTGACATGTTTGCTAAAATAGAGCATAAAGCAGTCAGTAGGGGCCAGGGGTGAGGGAGAAAAAAGGAGCCAGCAATCAAATCACTGCAAGTCATCTGGGTGACTGTTTATTTATTCCATTATTAAACACAGGCACATGTGCAGTCAGTACAGTGAAGGGTCACTCACCTGGTAAATTTCCACCGAGTGGCCGCCATTGTCAGTGTGAGCTTATATGGTCAGTTGACATCCTTGTCTCCTGTCTTCTGTCATATGTCTTTGGATAATCCTGAAAGATAACTTTGCTGTACAGTCTTTCAGAAACCAAGATTTGACCTGTTTTTTTTGGAACATTGGTCATCGATTTTTCAGATTAACCTCCTTTGGGAAGAACCAGGACGTTATCAAGGGAAAGGAAAAATATATAGGAAAAATGTAACTATACTAAACATAATATGATAATTCAGGTCACCTCTGGAAATTCCTGGGAAGTAGTCATGTCCAAATTATGCTTCACATTCTAACCAATGGGCCTTGGTTACATCTCCATCACCCTCAAGCTTTCCAACGTCTCTTTGCTGTGCTGGTCTGTGCTTAGTTGCTCAGTCCTGTCTCTTGGTCATGTCCGACTCTTTGCGACCCTACAGACTGCAGCCTGCCAGGCTCCTCTGTCCATGGGGCTTCTTCAGGCAAGAATACTGGAGTGCATTGCCATGCCCTCCTCCAGGGGATCTTCCCAACCTAGGGATCAAACCCAGGTCTCCCACATTGCAGGCGGATTCTTTATAGATTCTTTACAGAGCCACCAGAGAAGCCCAAGAATACTAGAGTGGTTAGCCTATTTCTTCTCCGAGGATCTCTCCAACTCAGGAATAGAACCAGGGGCTCCGGCTTTAGTCCCAAGAAAACAATAGGACAACCAGGAAATGGCAGAGTAAAGTCCATGAGAACATGGACTAAATCATCTGGGTGTAGGAGACCTATATTTGTAGAGGACAGAGTCTAGGGGCCCCCGAAAATAGAAGGTGTACTGCAGTAACATTCTGAACAGAGCATGAATCTTCAGGAAGTAGTTGTTTAAAACAAAATAACTTCCCAGTTCCCCAATTTTCTCTCTCTTTACAGCTCATCACCTCAGTCATCCTTCCTAACACCTTGACACAAATGCCTTTATCCTCTCAGTCATCCTTTCTATCAGCCCAGGGCTGTATGGTGCCCTCATGGACCCCAGACCCCCTCCCCAGCTTAATAAAGCATGTTCAAAGCTCCCACCTTCCACCCTGACGGATGACGACATAAGAGCTGAGGGCAGTCACTGTTGGGACATTAGCATGTCACACTTTCAGACGTGTGATGAAACAGTTATTAGTTTAGATAATTTTCACTTCATATTTTGAGAACAATGAGTATCATCTTGAGTCAGTTGAGCATGTTGGCATTTACCAAGTGTTGAATGGGCAAATCTATAGGGCATCAGCCTGCTCATTTGAGTTCTGATTCTTGGACTCCTTTCCCTCTCTCCCATGACCTTAGTTCTAGGTTTGCCTCAGGATCCAGCAAGACCACCTCCTCTTTCCACTGAACATTCCTCAAATTGTCACAGCCTCCAAAAGAAGTCCCTCTCCAGTCTTGCACTATGGGGTTTGTTCAGAGATGCTAGCAAGAGATACATACCCTAAAGATGGGATGGGAAGAGTCACATTGACCCTCCTTCACTTAATTAAGGTGCACTGTAATAAAACCAGTCCTTGGAAGTTCCTGTCCTCAGCTTACAAACATATATACCTGCAAGCCTGCTCGTATGGCTGCAAGAATTGAAGGAGCATTTTAAAACCCTGAAAGGGGACAAACCTGTGACAAGATGGGGTTTTCAGTATTTCCTATAAGCAAGCTTCACCTTGAATATTCAAAAGGTACTCCTTGACTCATGATGGGGTCACGCCCCTTTAAACCCATCAGGAATTGAAAATGCTCTAAGTAGAAACTATATTTACACACCTAACCTGCCAAACATCGTATCTTAGCCCAGCCCACCTCCAGGGTGCTCAGAAGACTTACATGAGCCTGCAGTTGAGCAAAATCATCTAACACGAAACCTATTTCATGATAAAGTGTTGAATAGCTCATGCAATTGGTTGAATACTGTACTGAGAGTGGAAAACAAAATACTTATCTGGGGACTCGATGGTTGTAAATGTATTAACTGTGAACACGCATGACAACGAGGCTGATCGGGAGCTGCTGCTCGTTGCCCAGCATCACCAGCAAGGATGGAGAGTCTCGACCCAAATCGCTAGCCTGGGGAGAGATCACAATTCAAAATCTGAACTTCTTTTTCTACTGAATGCCTATTGGTTTGTTGTTGTTGGTTTTTTTTTTCTGCACTGCTCAGCTTTCAGGATCTTAGTTCCCCGAGCACGTATTGAACCCGTGCTCCCTGCAGTAGAACTGTGGGGTCTTAACCACTGGACCGCCAAGGAAGTCCTGCATGTTGCTTTTGAACTGTCACGAAGT
Organism: Bos mutus; assembly: GCF_027580195.1. Taxonomy (NCBI): domain Eukaryota; kingdom Metazoa; phylum Chordata; class Mammalia; order Artiodactyla; family Bovidae; genus Bos; species Bos mutus. The sequence continues at coordinate 38,368,468 of NC_091644.1, forward strand.
TGGAAAATCACTAAGTTAAACCAGCATAAGTAGGGGACTGTTTCTTCCAGTCTTAGTCCTGGAACTGAATAGTTATTTAGACTTCCACCATTAAGGGAAAGGAGAAAAATAAGAACACCTCAGTCCAGTTTTCTGAAAGAGATCTAACTCATTACAGAGCACACATGTGTTCTCACAAGCGAACGTCTCTCTACATATAATTTATATTGACATAAATTATATACACAAATTTATAACACATATCATATATCTCATAATATACAATTAAAACATAATTATAATATATAAAAGTGTATGTCATATGTGTTTATATATATTTGATAATATATTTAATATTTTGGAGAATATTTAGAGAATACTTTCCTTTATTCCCCTTCCCCAGCCTCATGGATATTCAGGCCACCATTTCCAGCCAGCAAGGGAAGAGAACCATTTCTGTCTTCCATAGTCGTTTGAACTTGAATTCTTGCAAGGTCTTTGGATAGTCTTGGAACCTGGTTTCTTCAGAGTTCTCCTAATTCCCTCAATTAAACTGGATAATTTCAAGTTGGTTGTATGGAGGGTCTTTGTAGTTTAAACCAAAACAAGACGTTCCCTACTTGGCCACGTCACTTGAAGGACATCTTCTTGACCTTCCTTCCCTGGCCTGGGACAGGAGCAGGTGCAGGCCTCATGTACGGATAGCCCATCCCTGGGATATGCCAATATAGGCTGGCCCAGTGGCCTGCCTCACAAGGGTGTTTTGAGGAGTTACTAGTTAGTGGATGTAAAATGCTATATGAGTATAATGTACCCCAAGTAGTGAGATTATACTTGCACCCCAATGTTCACTGCAGAATTATTTACAATAACCAAGACATGGAAACATCCTAAATATCCATCAACAGAGGAAGGGATGAAGAAGATATGGTACAAATAAATAATGAAACATTATTCAGCCATAAAAAGGAATGAAATTGGGTCATTTGTAGCAACACAGAGACTGTCATACAAAGTGAAGAAGTCAGAAAAACAAATACTGCATATTAATATATATATGTGGACTCTGTAAAAATGATATAGATGATCTTATTTACAAGGCAGAAATAGAGACACAGACATAGAAAACAAACATATGGACACCAAGGGGCAAGAGGTCGGGTGGGATGAGTTAGGAGATTGGGATTGACATATATACACAGTTGACACTACGTGTAAGATAGATGGGCTTCCCTGGTGGCTCAGTGGTAAAGAATCCGCCTGTAATGCAGGAGACCTGGGTTTGATATCTGGGTGAGGAAGATCCCCTGGAGAGGGGAATGGCTACCCCTTCCAGTATTCTTGCCTGGAGAATCCCACGGACAGAGGAGCCTGGCAGGATATAGTCCATGCGGTCTCAAAGAGTTGAACACGACTGAGGGACTAAGCATGCATGCATAAAATAGATAACTAATGAGCATCTACGGTGTAGCACAGGGAACTCTCCTCAATCCTCTGTGATGACCTAAATGGGAAGGAAGTCCAAAAGACAGGGGGTATATGCATATGTATAGATAATTCTCTGTGCTATACAGCAGAAGCTACAACATCGTAAAGCAACGTTCAATAATTTTTTTTTAAGTACTATAGAAACCTAAATTGTTTCTGAAAATGCTAAACAATAAGACATTTCTCAAAAGAGCCTCAGTCCCTCCAGTATTTTCCAGGAATCCAACTCAAGCAGCTTTACACAGCCATTATCACTTAATTACCAATATAAATCTCACTAGCAACTTCCATAACTTTGTTTGCAAATGAATATGCACACCTCCTAAATCATTCCCTCCTTTTCTCTCTCTCCCCAGCTGGAGTGGAGAGAAACTGTAGCAGCTGTGATTTGCAGAGGCTCCTGGCCTGCAGTGTCACCCCAGGCCGCCCGTACCTGGAACATGGCACTGCTGAGGCTATGGAATTGTACCTGGTTCCCGCTCAGCCCCATAAATCCCCCCCTGGCATCGGCGGGGGCAGGCGCATGGCAGAAACCTGGCTCCATCTGCTTGAAAGGTTCACAAACCACAGTGAACTTTTTAGTGATCTCAGGCCAAGTTTCCGGTGTGTAATGAAAACTGAAACCCAGTGTTGGGTTTCCTTACCAAATTCACACAGGGCTGGTCATGACAAGGGACTAAGTGTGAGGCGGCAGGGCACAGCTAGGACACACAGCCATCAGTTCTATTTCTGGCTCAGCCACCGACTTGCTGTGTGGCCTGAGGCCAGCTCCCTACCCTCACGCCACCAGTTACCTGTCTCCAGTATAGAGGGGGAGCTCTTTACCGGAGCGTTATCTTTCTGGTTCAGAAAGGTGTTTTGAGATAGTAGCATTCCTCTGCATCCTTTTTAGTTCTAGCACACAGGCACTTGAGAATATTATGACCATCCCACTTGTGTGTATATATCCATTTTTTAAAAATCTTAAATAAAATTGAAACAAAATCTATTCCATTTATTTAGGCCCTCTGTCTGCATTCCGAAGTCTTGCTCTTATTTCTTTCCAAGCTTCAGATTCTGATTCCAGGCACATTTGTATTTACAACTTATGGAGAATGATGGGGAAGGGATTATTGAATGATTTAGAGGGTTTATCTAAATGACCTCCCAGACCTCTCCCAACTCAAAGGTTCTGTGAGTCTATGAAATGCCTTAATGAAGAACAAACCCAGGCTTTCAAGTCAAAACTACCTGTGTCTATTTTCTAGCTCTCACATTTACTGGCTGTGTGACTTCTGGCAGGCTGTGTGACTTCTGGAGAGCTACTTAACCTCTCTGAGCCTAGATTTCTCATCTGAAAACCTGGGCCAATGCCAAATACTAAGTTGTTGTCAGGAAGATGAAATAATAAAGTACTTTTCAGACATGGGACAGGGTGCCAGACAAAGAGTAGGTGCCAAGGTTTTGCTTGTCTTGATTCAAACAAATTTCTGATTGGGTCAAAAATGTAGGTCATATTTGAATATTGCCTTTGTCTTCCCTTCCAGGGCCCTACTTCAGAAAGAGAAAGAAAGAAGGAAATAAACACTGACTCGCTGAGGCCCTTCTGAAAGCATCACCCATGTATTGAAATATCCCTTCCAGTCAAAAACTAGGTTATTAATTATACATTGCTATTGGAACAGAAAATCAGAAGAGGCCTCACTGCTTATGACCCAGAACTTGACCATTGTTTGATTTTGATTATTTCCTGGTATCTGCGTAATGTATCCCAAATGTGAGATTTGCAGTGTTGAGAGTCCAACCAACTGTAGCCTGAATGACTGTCCGTAATATTTAGTAAATGCCCTGGAATTACTGTTCATTTCCACTCCAGGCAGCGCATTTCTAGGGGATTATTTCACTGCATGGGTGGCCCAGGTCCCTTGGCCTTCAGCCTCACAGCTCATTCCACAGCTCTGGGCAAGCAGTAACCACCCAAAAATGCGAGTCTTTCTTCCCGGCCCCAGTGGCGTGAGTAACATCATTAATTCTTCGGGGCTGAGGTCTGGGATGACGTCAAAATCTTCTACCCCACTGTGTTAGCTGACAGAATACCAGAGTAACGAAGTTTTGGCAGTTTGTTTTCACGCCAGCAACGTGCCTGCCCTCATAAACAATCTTGGGATATTTTTTTCCACTTCTTTTCCAGCAGGATTGTGGGTTTCAAAATGGAAGCAAAGTCCTCCCTGCGTCTAGCTCCAGTTCTGAGAACAAATGGGCAAGAAGGCTCTGAAATTCTACAGACAAGGGGAAATGCTGCTGACGTGTCCCCGAGAGGGACAGGACAGGAAGAGCACAGCTGTGCCGTGTGCTGTTTCACATGCTCCTTTGCCGATGAGCTTTCTAAAGTGTAAAAACGTTGCAGGGCGCTCCGTAAGAGGAGACACACAAACACATTTCCTCTGGGCCCCAGGCCAGCGCTGGGGCAGGCAGAGGCCGCGCAAGTGCACTGTGGATGCCGCGCGCCATCTGGTGGCCAGGAGCTGACATTGCGGGCACCATCCGGGCTTTTACACCATTGATCTGCAGTAATTTCACGGAAGGAGCATTTTTGTTGTTCAGTTGCTCAGTCGTGTCCGACTATTTGCGACCCTTTGGACTGTAGCACGCCAGGCTTCCCTGTCCTTCACCATCTCCCAGAGCTTCCTCAAATTCATGTCCATTGAGTCGGTGATACCATCCAACCATCTCGTACTCTGCTGTCCCCTTCTCCTTCTGCCTTCAATCTTTTCCACCATCAGGATCTTTTCTAAGGAGGTGGCTCTTCCCATCAGGTGGCCAAAGTATTGGAGCTTCAGCTTCAGCATCATTTCTTCCAATGAATACTCAGGGTTGGTTTCCTTTAGGATTGACTGATTTGATCTCCTTGTAGTTCGAGGGATTCTCAAGCGTCTTCCCTAGCACCACAATTAAAAAGCAACATTTCTTTGACACTCAGCCTTCTTCATAGACCAACTCTCACATCCATACCTGACTACTGGAAAAACCATAGCTTTGACTAACGGAGCCTTTGTTGGCAAAGTAATGTCTCTGCTTTTTAATATGCTGTCTAGGTTGGTCAGAGCTTTTCATCCAAGGAGCAAGCGTCTTTTAATTTCATGGCTGCAGTCACCATCTGCAGTGATTTTGGAGCCAAAGAAAATAAAGTCTCTCATTGTTTCCATTGTTCCCCCATCTACTTGCCATGAAGTGATGGGACTGGATGCCATGATCTTTGTTTTCTGAATGTTGAGTTTTAAACCAACTTTTTCACTCTCCTCTTTCACTTTCATCAAGAGGCTCTTTAGTTCTTCTTCACTTTCTGCCATAAGGGTGGTGTCATCTGCATATCTGAGGTTATTGCTATTTCTCCCGGCGATCTTGATTCCAGCTTGTGCTTCCTACAGCCCAGCATTTCTCATGATGTACTCTGCATAGAAGTTAAATAAGCAGGGTAACAGTATACAGCCTTGATGTACTCCTTTCCCAATTTTGAACCAGTCTATTGTTCCATGTCCAGTTCTAACTGTTGCTCCTTGACCTGCATACAGGTTTCTCGGGAGGCAGGTAAGGTGGTCTGGTATTCCCATTAAAGGAGTATATTGTGGGCTTTTAAATTCTGTTGGGAGTGATCATAGGGGATCCTGAAGGAAGACACCAAGGGCCAGGTGTCTAAATTCCGTTTGTTCTTCTACAACTGGATGTTTGATGTCTCAGATTCTCCTAGAAACAGAAATAATGATCCCTGGGAAGCACTCAGCTCTGGGCCATCCAGCATCTCATGTCCTCGGGTCTTCCTGTCTCTGTCATGATCACACAGACCTGGACACAAGAGTCTCCTTCTTTCCACTGCCTGGAGCATGCTTAGGTTCTCTTCTCCAGCCTTCAGAATCCAACATTTCCCAAGGCTTGCTTCACAGCATCTCTACATTCTCAGGATATCTGCTTCATTTTTTGTGCACACTAGTGTTTGCAAAGCCTGTTCCAAGAATACTGGTTTTATTATTCAGAACTGTATCTTCTCATAACCAGTGTAGGAGGGTTCCTTTTTCTCCACACCCTCTCCAGCATTTATTGTTTGTAGACTTTTTGATGCCGGCCATTCTGAAGAGTGTGAGGTGGTACCTCTTTGTAATTTTGATTTGTATTTCTCTATTAATTCAGATCAGTTCAATTCAGTCGCTCAGTTGTGTCCGACTCTGCGACCCCGTGAATCGCAGCACGCCAGGCCTCCCTGTCCATCACCATCTCCCAGAGTTCACTCAGACTCATGCCCATAAAGTCAGTGATGCTATCCAGCCATTTCATCCTCTGTCGTCCCCTTCTCCTCCTGCCCCCAATCCCTCCCAGCATCAGAGTCTTTTCCAATGAGTCAACTCTTGGCATGAGGTGGCCAAAGTACTGGAGTTTCAGCTTTAGCATCATTCCTTCCAAAGAACACCCAGGGCTGATCTCCTTTAGAATGGACCGGTTGGCTCTCCTTGCATAATTAGCAGTGTTGAACATCTTTTCATGTGCTTTATAGCCATCTGTATGTCTTTTTTAGAGAAATGTCTGTTTAGATCATTAAAAAACTAAACATCTGGCAATCCCACTCCTGGGCATATATCTGGAAAGAACCCTAATTTGAAAAGATACATGCACCCCAATATTCATTGCAGCACAATTTACAATAGCCAAGACATGGAAGCAATGTAAATGTCCATCAAGGGAGGAATGGATAAACATGTGGTACATATTAATATATACAATGGAATACTATGCACCCATTAAACAAGAATGAAATAATACCATTTGCAACAATGTGGGTGAACCTAGAGATTATCCTACCAAGTGAAGTCAGTCAGTCAGAGACAAATATCATACGGTATCACTTATATGTGAAACCTAAAAAAAAATAATACAAATGAACTTATTTACAAAACAAGAGAACTGTATCTTTAAAAAAAAAAAGGCATTCCAAGTTTGAGAAACTCTGGAATTAAAATAAGAATTATTGTAGGACATCTGAAGAACATTGACATATTGACATTGTAGGGAGTATTTAAGAAAGAACTGATTTTTTTAGTTTCTACACTTGACATCAAAAATTTCCCCCATCTCCACCTTCAACTGTATCTTGAAAATAATCCATTTGATACAGCAAATTTAGCAAGAAATTAGTCTAGCCTATTCCTTGACTCATGATTAGATAGCCTTATTTTAAAAGTGATTCATTTCTGGTAGTCTCTTGTGGCTATATAACAAAGCACCACAAACAGGGTGGCTGAAACTGCAGAAATTTATTTTCTTGAAATTTCTTTTGAAGCTTCTCTCCTTAACTTGTAGACGGCCATCTTCTCCCTGTATTTTCATGTGGTCTTCCCTCTGAATGTGTCTATGTCCTAATCTCCTTTCTTACAAGGATACCAGTCATATTGGACTAGGGCCCACCCTAATGACCTCGTTTTAATTACCTCTTTAAAGATTCTATCTCCAAATACAGTCCCATCCTGCGAGACTAGGGGTGGAGGTGGGGTTAGGATTTCAGTGTATGAATGTTAAGGGGGACACAGTTCAACTGATAAGACCATCTTATTTTTGTATCTGTTGGAGATAACTTGTGCTTCAGTGGAAAACAGCATTCTTTAGAGCAGGGTCGGCAAACTACAGTCAGTGGGCCAGATATAGCCTGCCACCTGGGTCTATAAATAAAGTTTTATTGATACAAAGCAATACTCATTCCTTCCTGGATTATCTATGGTTACTTTTTGTTTAACAGTAGAGTTGAGTAGTTATACCAAAGGCCACATGGCTTGCAAAACTGAAAATATTTACTACCTGACCCTTTATAGAACAAGTTTCCCAGGTGAGTATATACCTCAGGGTCATCTAATTCTGACTCTATAGGGACTCTGCATCTTTCATTGCCTTTGAGCTATTTTACAGCTTATTAGGTTGTAGAAAATGAAGAGCAATGTAAAATAATCCTTCCCTTAGACACAACGAGGGGCTTCCCAGGTGACGCTAGTGGTAAAGAACACGCCTGCCAATGGGGGTAGATGTAAAAGATGCCCGTTCGATCTCTTCCCTGGGTTGGGAAGATTCTCTGGAGGAGAAAATGGCAACCCACTCCAGTATTGTTGCCTGGAAAATCCTATGGACAGAGGAGCCTGGCAGGCTACAGTCCATAGGGTTGCAAAGAGTCGGATGTGGCTGAGCATGCACGCACACACATTAGACACAAGGAAGCCAGCTTTGCCTCCACTTGCTCATTCCTTTCAACCTTCCTCAGCCACAAATGTGCCTGCTCTTTAGATTCTCTTTTGAACTCGTTGTGACATCCTAACAGTTCCCTCACTGATCATGACTTCAATAAAATCTTTAACACATGTTGATTCTATATTGGGATAAGAGGCATCATTTTCCTGCTTTGAAAACTTTCCCTTAATGTATTGATGTCATTATTCTTGGGTGTGCTCATAACAATGGGATTATAAAGGACAATGTTTTTTTGTTCTTAAAAGATACACACTGAAGCATTTAGCGTGGAGTGTCATGCTTGTTGTTTACTCATGCTTACTTTTACACAGCTTGGCGTGTGTGTGTACAATGAATTTCACACATACTATATATATATATATAGAAAAAAAAAAAAAGAGAAAGTATATATAGTAAAATATAAACAACCAGTGAATCTAAGTGAAAGCCATATGATGTCTTTGAGTGGTGTACTACTCAGTCAACTTTTCCATAGATTTGACAATTTTCAAAATTTAAAAAAAAAATTGGAAGAGTAAAGTTGTGTCCTGCTCCCAGCTAAGTGTGTAGCTGGCCTGTGTCCTGTACTTATGGATGTCCTTTACTTCAGAGAGCAGCCAAGTACAGACACTTGTTAGCCATCTGACTCTTGGCAGTGGGTTCCACAAATAAGAATAAGTAAATGAAATATTGATGTTTCTATTGTCATAGGCCTCCATTTTTTTCAGACTTTTTTTGACACTCTGCAGAGCATGTGGGATCTTAATTCCCCAACCATGGATCGAACCCACAGTCCCTGCAGTGGAACTGCAGAACACTAACCACTGGGCCACCATGGAAGTCCTCCATTTGAAACAAAAAAAGTTAACGGCACCATGTGAGCAGGATAATGCAGAATTTTTTAAACTAGATTTCTCATACTCCCCAAGAGTATTTTTAAAGGAAATGGATCTTTTAGGATGAACCCAGAATCTGAGGACCACTTAGAGCATGTTCATGTACAAGCTTTCTGGGAGTGGGTGGGCATTGAGGTTCATATCTCTCAACTGCTGTACAATTACTGCCCTCCCTCCCCTCAGCTTGCCATCATGGTCGTAATATGGTTAAGGACTCCATGAATTGCAATTGTCTGCTGCTTGAGTTGGGACTGTAAGATTTGGAGCTTTTAACATCCTTCAAGGCATGATGGCAAGGTAACAAAGAAGGAAGAAAGCCAGCTGAATGCTCAAACGCTGTGTCATTTAGTGTGAAGGTTTGGGATTGAAATTTTCTGCCTGAAGGAAGCAGAAAAAAATGAGTTTTTACAGAAAGCTGCTGTTTCTAAATCTAAAAGGCGCACTAAAAATAGCTGAAGGGACTGAGCTGCCCAGAGGCTTCTTGAGTTGCCCAGTGGGAGTTCCTGCTTGGAGAATCTGTCCTTCAAAGATGCTGCTCCAAATAGCCCCGATAGCTGTGTGTGTGGGGCTCTCTCCAGGGCTGCCTTTCATCCGGCCACAAGGAAGCAGGGGCTGGAGTAGACAGAGATGCTTCTTAACTGAAGGAAGGAAGAAGACTTTCTCCCTCTGACAGAGGCTGATGGTTCTGAGAGAGAAGCACCATGTGGGCGGAGACCAGACCATTCTGAAATCAACCAGGAGCACATGAGCTTTGGCCATGACTAACTTCCCCGTTGGCTCAGACGGTAAAGAATCTGCTTGCGATGCAGAGGACCCAAGTTTGATCCCTGGGGTCAGGAAGATCCCCCAGAGGAAGAAATGGCACCCCACTCCAGTATTCTTGCCAGAAAAATCCATGGACAGAGGAGCCTGGTGGACTACAGTCCATGGGGTCACAAAGACTTAGCCACGACTGAGCGACTCACACACACACACACACACGCACGCACACACACTAACACAGACTCTAAAGGAAAATGTCTTTATCCATCCCCACTGATATCACTCTCGTTAAAGCCCTGATTTTATTTTCTTACCTGGGCCATCTGCCATAGCCTCTGATCAGGGCACTCTATCTCCAATTTAGGCCACTCCAATTCATTCTACTTATGAACTCCAAAACCATGTTTCTGTACCCCAAATCAGTTCAGATTTTTCTATTTTTAATTTAACTTGAAACAAATCAAACAACCAATAAGCCAAGCAAACAACAACAAAAAACCCCAAATTCTTCAATGATCACTACCTTTTCTTGAATTAACCTAATACCCTTACCCGGCCCTGTCTTTCTAACTACATCAGCCACCTCTTCTTTATCTACTTCACCAAATGCCTCCTCTCTCCACCAAAATCTGCAGAGAGAAAGAGGAGGCATTTTCCTGTCTACATTGGGCTGACAAGAACTGTGTGGGTCATATTCATTTTTCTAAGCCCCCATAGTTCGTCTAGTCAAGGCTATGGTTTTTCCTGTGGTCATGTATGGATGTGAGAGTTGGACTGTGAAGAAGGCTGAGCACCAAAGAATTGATGATTTTGAACTGTGGTATTGGAGAAGACTCTTGAGAGTCCCTTGGACTGCAAGGAGATCCAACCAGTGCATTCTGAAGGAAATCAGCCCTGGGATTTCTTTGGAAGGAATGATGCTAAAGCTGAAACTCCAGTACTTTGGCCATCTCATGTGAAGAGTAGACTCATTGGAAAAGACTCTGATGCTGGGAGGGATTGGGGGCAGGAGGAGAAGGGGACGACAGAGGATGAGATGGCTGGATGGCATCATCGACTCAATGGACGTGAGTCTGGGTGAACTCCGGGAGTTGGTGATGGACAGGGAGGCCTGGCGTGCTGCGATTCATGGGGTTGCAAAGAGTCGGACACGACTGAGTGACTGAACTGAACTGAAGCCCCCATAGTGTTTAGTGTAGAGCCATTCCTGTAAAAGGTATTCAAGAAATAGCCTTTGCAGTATATACTCAAAAGAATTGAAAGTAGGGATTCAAAAAATGCTACAAATGAACCTATTTACAAAACAGAAGTAGAGTCACAAATGTAGAAAATAAACTTATGGTTTCCAAAGGGGAAAGGGAAGTGGGGAAGGGGTAAACTGGAAGATTGGGATTGACATCCGCACTGCTATATATGAAATAGACAATCAACAAAGATGGACTGTATAACAAAGGAAACTCTACTTGACACTCTGTAACGACCTACCTATATGGCAATAGAATCTGAAAAGAGAAGATACATGTATAGGCATACCTGAATCACTTTACTGTACACCTGAAACTAACACAGCACTGTAGATCAACTATACCCCAATAAAAAATTAATTAAAAAAAAAGAAAACGGAGACTCAAAGAGACATTTGTACATCCATGTCCACAGCGGCATTATTCACAAGAGCCAATAGATGAATGGATACACAAAGTGTGTTAAATCCATACAAAGGAATATTACTGAGCCTTAAGAGGGAGGGAATTCTGACGCATGTTGCAGTATGGATGCAGTTGGAGGACACTGTGCGGTGAAATAAGCCAGTCAGAAAACAACAAGCACTGCGTGATTCCACTTATACCGGATCCTTAGGAAAGTCACGGTCATGGACACAGACGCACAGTGCCGGCTTGGGGTAGGTTGGGTCGGGGCGGGGTGGAAAGAGGGGGAGTTGTTTAGCAGGCACAGAGTTTCAGTTTTGCAAGACGATTGCACAGCAGTGTGAATGTACTTGATGCCACTGCACTGTCCACTTAAGAATGATGAAGAGGGCACATTTTATGTTATGTATGTTTTGTGTGCGTGCGTGCCAAGTTGCTTCAGTCGTGTCTGACTCTTTGTGACCCTTTGGGACCATAGCTCACCAGATTCCTCTGCCCGTGGGATTCTCCAGGCAAGGATACTAGAGTGGGTCACCATGCCCTCCTCCAGGGGATCTTCCCAACCCAGGGTTTGAACCCGAGTCCGTCTCCCGCGTTGGCAGGCGGGTTTTCTTTACCACTAGTGCCACTGGCGAAGCCCATGTGTATTTTACCCCAATTTTAAAAGAGAAAGAAATAGGCCTGGAACGCCTGAGTTAAGGAGTTTTTGGATGATTTCAGCTGTATTTTTGTAGTGCTGCTCTTTCAACATAATGGCTAGACTTTTAAAACATGCAAATCACAGCCTTCAACATTCCCTTCTCCCCTCAAAAAGCCCTGCAGTGATTTCCTATCAAAAATCAAGACTGAAACTCTTAATCTAGTCTATTGGCCTACCAGACCAGCCTTGTCTCTCCCCCACATTCTGCCATTCTTTTGTCTTTCACAGGCCTTATGTCTGCTCCCTCCCATCTCAGGGTTTCCCCCAGGGGAACTGGTCAATTCCCCTTATTCTTTAGATATCAGCGGACGTACCTGTTATGAGGAAGTCCAGACCAGACCGGGACCTCTGGTTGCAGGCTCTCAGCACGCTCTTGCTTCTCGTACATAGTGCTTGTCATAACAGTTATTAATTAAAAAAAAATTTTTAGATTGTAAGCTCCCAGAGGACAGGACTACTCACTGACCTCCACATAGTGCGGGTACTCAAGTATTTGCTGGGTGAACAAGTCCGTTTTCAAGTTGTCCTTATTAATGTGGACTCTTTCTGCCAGTCCCATCTGCAGGGGTGTGACAAGTGCTAAGACCCCAGAAAATGTAAATACATTTGCATACATCTAAGGTCCACTTTATTTTGGGGGGCTCCAAAATCACTGCAGATGGTGACTGCAGCCATGAAGAAAAGTTATGACCAATCTAGACAGCTTATTAAAAAGCAGAGACATTACTTTGCCAACAAAGGTCCATCTAGTCAAAGCTATGGTTTTTCCAGTAGTCATGTATGGATGTGAGAGTTGGATATAAAGAAAGTTGAGCACCAAAGAATTGATGCTTTTGAACTGTGCTGTTGGAGAAGACACTTGAGAGTCCCTTGGACAGCAAGGAGATCCATCCAGTCCATCCTAAAGGAAATCAGTCCTGAATATTCATTGGAAGCTGAAGCTGAAACTCCAATACTTTGGCCACCTGATGCGAAGAACTGAGTCATTTGAAAAGACCCTGATGCTGGGAAAGATTGAAGGTGGGAGGAGAAGGGGATGACAGAGGATGAGATGGCTGGATGACATTACTGACTCAATGGACATGAGTTTGAGTAAACTCCAGGAGTTGGTGATGGACAGGGAGGCCTGGCGTGCTGCAGTCCATGGGGTCGCAGAGTCGGACACGACTGAGCGACTGAACTGAACTGAACTGAAGGTTCACTAATGTAAGCAACACCAAGCTCTGCCATAGTCCCTAACCAATGGGAACCTGTATTCACAGAGAACTGTGATCATGTGTTAAAATCATGGCCCTGCCCATTCACTGGGACATTAAGTATCCATCATATCAGTTATAGATAGAAAAAGAAGTTGCCCAGGGACTTCCCTGGGGGTCCAGAGGTTAAGAATCTGCCTTGCAATGCAGACGACGTGGGTTTCATCCCTGGTTGGGGAACTAAAATCTCACATACCTCAGACCAACTAAGCCCACACATTGAAACTACTGAAACCCAGGTGTCACAGCTAGAAAGTCTGTGAATCAGCCATGAAGGAGCCCACGTACACAATGAAGACCTCGTGTGCTGTAACTGAGACCCCACGGGACCTGATCAATTAATTATTGAATTGTTAATTATTTACAAAGTTGCTCAAGTACTAGATTTAATGCTAGTTTACCAATACCTGGATTTTCAAATTGAATGCAAACAAGATCAAGGGTTATTTATCAAAGGTTATTTATCAAAGGTTATTTATCTCCTCTGCAGGCAACCTTTGCAGGTGGCTCTAGTGGTAAAGAACGTGCCTGCCAATGTAGGAGACATAAGATCAGGAAGATCCCCTGGAGGAGGCCATGGCAACCCACTCCAGTATTCACGCCTGGAGAATCCCATGGACAGAGGAGCCTGGTGGACTGCAGTCCATGGGGTCGCAAACAGTCTAACACGACTGAAGTGACTTAGCATGCATGCAGGTGGGGGGCACATTTGGCAAAACCTGACAGTTGTCATCCTCCCACTGTTTCTTTGTCCTTTTAAACATTTTGACTCATAACTCTCCTCTCTCCAACCCCTGTCCACCTGCCTACCAAAGTCCTCCTCTTGGATCTGACCTCCTGAAGTTAGATTCAGATTCTGCTCTCACCATCTGCTGCTGGGTATGGGGTGGAATGCTGTGTGTGTGTGTGTGTGTGTGTGTGTGTAGGAGAAAGCAAGGTCTTTTTCAAAGTCTGTTCATCTGTTCTCTGGGTAGAGGACCTTAAAGAACAATACACCCTGAAAAGATCAGCCTCCTCCTAGCATATCTCCTATATGTCCATAGGTTGAGTGGCTGTCTGCCTCCTCCCACCCCCCTTTTTTTATCTTAACTTGGGGAGCAAGATGTGTGTGCATGTTCAGTCACTCAGTCTTTGTGGACCCACATACTGTAGTCCGCCAGGCTTCTCTGTCCATGGAATTTTCCAGGCAAGAATACTGGAGTGGGTTGCCATTTCCTACTCCAGGGGATCTTCCCAATGCAGGGATCAAACCCATGTCTCTTGCATTTCCTGCATTGGCAGGTGGATTCTTTACCACTGCACCACTCGGGAAGCCTGGGCAGTGAGATAAATCTGCCTTGTTATGCTGATATTTGTAAACTATGCAGTTTAGGGAGCATATAGTGGATGAATACTAAATAAATTCATCTTGATTGATTGATTAGTTGATTGTGAAGAATTAAATAAAGAGCACCTATTTCCTACAGACTCAGAAACACTGAAATATTTATTAGCCAATGAGAAAACACTGAACTTAAATAAAAGTACCCATCATTAGAAAGATATGAGATTATCAACTTAAAATCACAACAATCTTTTAAGATGAACTTGAAACACTCAGCAAATACACCTTTTTCTTCTTAATTTATAAGCATTGCATTTAGTAAACAATGTTCTCAGACATACTTACATGTTTGGGAATTTGTATTGGTCATGATTCTCCAGAGAAACAGTCCCATAGGATATGAGAATATAGAGAGAAAGAGATTTATTTTAAGGCACTGGCTCACACAATTATGGAGTCTGACAAGTTCAAGTCTGCCGTGAGGGCTGGTGGTGGGACACCCAAGAGAGCCAACGCTGCAGATGAAGTCTGAAGGCTACCTGTTGCAGTGCTGCCTCTTACTTAGGGGTCTGAAGTTTTGTGGTTGCTGGTCTATTCAACCTGATTGGGTGTGGCCCACCCACATTAGAGAAGGCCATCTGCTTTACTCAAAAGTATGCGTGTGTGCATGTGTACATGTGTGCTATGTCGCTTCAGTCATGTCTGACTCTTTGCAACCCAATGGACTGGAACCTGCCAGGCGCCTCTGTCCATGGGATTCTCCAGGTATGAATACTGGAGTGGGGTGCCATGCCCTCCTCTAGAGGATCTTCCTGACTCAGGGATCAAACCCCCGTCTCCTTCATTAGCAGGTGGGTTCTTCACAACTAGCACCACCTGGGAAGCCCACTCAAATTTATACCAATGATTAGTCTCAACCATAGATACCTAATTTGACATATAAGGTTAATCATCGCACCTCATACGTACACATTCACAAAGAAAGAGAACCCAATAGAGAACACAATTAAGTGAGGAAAAAAGCGTAGCGCCACCCTGCCCGAGATCCAGAACCAAGCCTGAAAACCATGTTGCAGAGGTGAGGGGCACTGATGGCACCTGCTCTGTGCCGTATAAACCAGTCCTGTCTTAATGAAGCAGGAAAAACAACAACCATATGATACCGATGCACGCAACCTTGAAAACTGTCTCAAGACCTCACCTTTGGAGCCTTGTCACAGCCCCAGATGAGGAAACAGCAATATCTACTTACTGTTTTCTGGCTCTAAACCCAGGATAAACATTTAAATCTATGTGCCAAAGCCTCTGTTAGGTCTCCTACTCACCCAGCAGGGAAAGGAAATTCCCAGGATTCCAGGAAAAGCTCTTTGAGTCACTGTTATTATTGGTGAGAATTTGATTGGCCTAATAGGACCACGTCTGGCTGAAAGAAGCAGGTAAAGGGCTTTCTGTAGTGTTCAATCGCTTATCAGTGGGCTAGAAAAATAAAGACAGCCAGTAATGGATTTTACCTCCTTCTTTATTGCAGATGTAGCTGTTCAAGGCCCCTCCAGGGCTCTTCCACTGGCGACAATACCCTGGGCTTCAACCTCTCCTGCAGTGATGAGCTGCTCGATACAGAATCACAATTCATCATTTAACAGGAATCCTCGTGTGCCTGAATATATTGCCACTGCCTCCCTAAGTCAGACACAGCAGAGTGAGCTTCTGCCAGTGACAGAAAGCCTGAGAATTCTGATTCTGCCTCACAAATAGAGTGGATGAGCAGGCTTTGTCCTGCATTCCCTGCCTGCCAAACTCGGGGATCTGATGGGAACCATGATACCCAAGGCCTGTGGACTGAAGCATCCCCTGGGTAATTCTACCATCACTACATCAGGGAAGCACACTCACGCAGGACCACTTTGCAGAAAAATCAAAAACGGAAGGAAGGATGGGAGGAAGGGTGATTCTCAGATTGTTTTTAAAAGGTATGCTGGTGGAAAGTTTGATGGGTTTCAAGGCAGTTTCCTTGGGATCCCAGGTGAGATACAGATGTATTTTGCCCAGTATGGGCATGTCCTTCCTGGGGACCTCAGTCATATCCCATCATTTTCATAGTTAGGCTGGTAAATTTCCCAGCACCCCCTACCTCTCCTTCGGTGCATCTCCAAGTGCGTGAGGCCATCTCGAGTGGAGACGAGACAGTATCTATCTATAGCAGGGTGGTTTTCTGAGTGTTGAAAGGATGGCTTGTCCTGAAAGTTTTTATCCTTTCTCTCCCGTAATTCTTGTGAACATCTATAATGAGTGACTAGGTGCTAGAGCAAGGCCAGCATTTCTCAACCCTCTTGCGGAGCTTTTTTAAAAAAATTCACATGGGACTTCCCTGGTGGTCCAGTGATTAAGACTTTACGTTTCCACTGTAGAGGACACAGGTTCAAGCCCTGGTCTGGGAACTGATTCCACATGCCACGTGGCACAGTTAGAAAAAACTTTTTTTGGAGGCTTGCACCTTGCACTTGAAGTTTCTGGTTTCCCTGGTCTGGGATGAGGCCCAGACATTCTGTGTGAACACGCTGCTCCCAGGGATTCAAGATTCCCGATGATTCTACTGGGTCCTGAGATGAGAATCTCTGAGTTAGGCCAACACAAGTAACAATCCTTTTTTTTTTTTTCCTAGAAAGGCAGAGCTAACATGTACATATTTAACAGATGCTAGTAACAGTCCTTACAAACTTTAGCTTGACCAGCCCCTTGAGTATGAGTTGAGGAAAAGGAAAAAGGCCAGTGGATGCCCAGAGCCAATTGTGTAGCCTCCTCCTTCTTTGTTGGATCAACAAGGACCCGCAGGGCTTGGTCCAGCCAGTGTGCGTTTCAAGGCAGGAATGCTGGTGCTTATTTGTCAGAAAGAGGCTCGTCTATGAGGAAAGAATAAGATGCTCAAACGAACTGAGCTTATACTACTAAATAACACACAACTGGGTAGGAGTTCTTAGCAGGGAGGAATGTGTGGCTGCACTTACAGAAAAACCAACAAAAGAAGCTTGAGCAAATAGGGGCCGATTTTTCTCCTAGAAGAGTAAGTCCAGAAATGGATACTTGCTGGCGCGGGCTGAGCATCTCCGAGGAACCCAGGCCCCTTCTCAGTCTCCTTCCTTGCGCCTTTCATGCGGAGTTTGCCCTTTGCTCCTTGTTCTCTTGTGGCTTGGAGATGACAACTGGAGATGCAGAGAACACACTGCGTTCAGGCAGACAGGAGTAGAGGAGGGATGAGGCAGCGATGGTCTCTTTTATCAGAAAACAAAAGCTTTCCCAGATGGGGATGTTCCTGACGGTCCAGTGGCTAAGACTCTGCTCTCCCAATGCAGGGAGCCTGGGGTTCAACCCCTGGTTAGGGACCTAGATCCCACATGCCGCAACTAAGAGTTCACATGTAGAAACTAAAGGTCCCAAGTGTCACAGCTAAAATCTGGAGAGCATGCATGCTAAGTCACTTCAGTGGTATCCAACTCTTTACAACCCATGAATGTAGCCCGCCAGGCTCCTCTGTCCATGAGATTCTCCAGCCAAGAACACTGGAGTGGGTTGCCATGCCCTCCTACAGGGGATCTTCTCAATCCAGGGATTGAACCCACATCTCTTACATCTCCTGCATTGGCAGGTAGGCTCTTTACCACTAGCACCTGACCTGGCATAGCCAAATAAATAAATATTTTTAAAAATTAAAAAAAGAAGAAGAAAAGTGTCATCTCTTAAAAAACAAAAACAAAAAAAAACCATTCCCAGACTACACAAGCCACCTTCCACTTCAGTCTCATTGTCCAAGACTGGGACTCAGAGCTAGCCCTCGCCTCTAACTGTAAGGATGGTTGGGTCTTGTGAGCATGAGACCTTGCCCCAGGGGTTAACATATTGTCATCTCAAAGGAAACTGGAATTTTGTGAGCAAGGGAGGAGAAAGTATGAATATTGGGTTAATAACTGATGGTGTCTGACACTGAGCTCCACGGGGAATTTGAGTTTTCTAGATGTTGCCCTTCACACAAACCTATTACCGAGACTGTGTTGGCAATTTTCTCCTTGGAGATTCTCTGAAGGGTTTTCACGGGAGACATCACAAAGCAAGAATCAGGACTCTATCAAGCAGCTTGCTCCCATTCTTTGATCCTCAGAGGTTCACTGAAGACGCCAGCTGAAATCTCGCTCTGCGATTGCTATTTTCTTTCTTTCTGTAGCCGTCTTCCACTTTGCAGCTCTGACACTAAATGGAAAAGATGGCAAAAGCACACTGCGTTGACAATAGCACCATCTTCTGTCCAGAGAAATGTCAGCTTCTTGACAGATCAGAGTTTTGGGTCGTGCCCGTCATTCCAGAGCAGACACGCATGTAAGACACTGCACTTAAGAAGAAGTCTTTTGAGTGGGGTCTTGAGCCCTGTGCACCAATCTTTTTAAAGGTATTTATTTTATTGAAGTATAGTTCATTTACAATGTTGTACTGATTTCTGCTGGACAGCAAAGTGACTCAGCTATACACATGTACATTCTTTTTCATATTCTTCTCCATTATAATTTATCACAGAATATTGAATATAGCTCCCTGTGCTATACAGTAGGACCTTGTCGTTTATCCTGTCTGTAATAACAGTTCGCATCTGCTAACTTCAAACTCTCAAGCCATCCCTCCGCTACCCCTCCAGCCTTGGCCACCACACGTCTGTTCTCGATGTCTGTGAGTCTGTTTCTCTATCACAGATGCATCCATTTGCGTTCTATTTTAGATTCAGCATATAAGTGGTATCATATGCTATTTGGCTTTCTATTTCTGAATCACTTAGTATAATAATCTCTGGGTCCCATCCATGTTGCTGTAAATGGCATTATTTCATTCTTTTTATGGTTGAGTGGTATTCCATTGCATACATGGAATCATGGTAGATCATGGCATCCAGTCCTATCACTTCATGGCAAATAGATGGGGAAAATGTGGAAACAGTGTCACATTTCATTTTCTTGAGCTCCAAAATCAATGTAGGTGGTGACTGCAGCCCTGAAATTAAAAGATGCTTGCTCCTTGGAAAAATAGCTATGACAAACCTAGACAGTGTATTAAAAAGCAGAGACATCACTTTGCTGAAAAAGATCCATCTAGTCAAAGCTATGGTTTTTCCAGTAGTCATGTATGGATGTGAGAGCTGGACTATAAAGAAAGCTGAGCGCTGAAGAACTGATGCTTTTGAACTGCAGTGTTGGAGAAGGCTCTTGAGAATCCCTTGGACTGCAAGGAGATCCAACCAGTCCATCCTAAAGGAAACTAACCCTGAATATTCATTGGAAGGACTGATGCTGAAGCTGAAGCTCCAATACTTTGGCCACATGATGCAAAGAGCTGACTCACTGGAAAAGACCCTGATGCTGGGTCTCGCTCATATAGCCATGGATTCATGCACCACTCTCTCCAGCACCCCGTGGACCCCAAGCCTGCCCCATGCTCTTTCCTCGGGCAATACATGTGTGTGCTTCTGAGGGAGAAACTCCACCTGTGCTTTGCCTTGTGGACATGAGTGTCTGGCAGTGGTCTCTGAGGACCAATTCCTGGGATGTGCTCCATCCTCCACCTCTGGCTCTCACAGCTGACCGGCCATCTCTCCTACTGTATAGCACAGGGAACTTTACTCAATGCTTTACAATAACCTAAAAGGTAAAAGAATCTGAAAAAAAAAAAACAAAACAAAGACACATACAAGTATGTATCACTGAATCACTTTGCTGTACGCCTGAAATTAACATAACATTGTAAGTCAAGTATACTTCAGTTAAAAAAAAAAACAAACTAGTCATAAACCCTAATTCACTTATGAAGAAAACAGAAAACTCGAAAGGAGTTGGGGAAGCAAACTCTTCTAAATGCCTTTCACACACGACTTCCAATGCAACCCCACATCTTCATGGGAATGAACAGGGGTAACTGGCTGTTTCTCACACAGGTCTCCTCTGTCTATCAAAGCAGCATATTGTTGCATGTTGAACAAGGCAACAAGGACTTCAGCTCTCAAATGCTCATGTTTGAGTCATTATGTCCCAGAGAAGACGTTCAAGATGGTGGAGGAGTAAGATGGGGAGACCCCCTCCCCCACCACTCCCTGCAACAAATACATCAGAGGTTCATCAGCATGTGGAACGGTTTCTACAGAGCACCTTCGGAGCACTGACAGAAGACCTCAGACTTCCAAAAAGGCAAGCCAGTCTCACAGTGAGGTAGGGCAAAATGCTCTACACCTGAAACTAACTAGTTATAAACTAGTGTCCCTGGAAATTTTCCGACTGATCAATTTATAACTCTCTCACTGTAAAATACGGAATTTGTATTCACTCTGTTCCAAACGCTTTTTCAGTGGCTACCATGCTTCTGGTACTACATTTGGTGTGTAGGCTACACAATAAATTAAAACTGAAATCCTCATTTGAAAAGGAGATCATGAGCTATGCCAGAAGCACACAAATTCATTCATTCATTCCTACCACATTCCTAGACCTTGGGAGTGCAGATTATGTAGGTAGTGAATCTAATTGCAACTGCGGATTTTGCATTCTTGGTGTTTTAGAGGTAATGTAGCAGAGTGCACAGCTTTGAGTCAGTTCTGCTGCTTTTTCATCGTGTGACACTGGGTCAAGGTACTTACTCTCTTCCCTGCTCGGTTTCCTCACCTGTAAAATGAGAAAAATAATAGCACTTCATTTCTGAGTTGTTTTGAGAATTCAATACAGTATTATAGGTAAATATATTACCATATATTCTTTTTAAGTATGATAAGTAACTGTTAGCTATTGTTATTACCACAGTTGAAAGCTTGGGGAAGATAGAAGTACCATTAAGGCATTGTGAAGGGCTTCTTATAGATGCCCTATAGTTTGGGTCTTCCCTGAGGAGTAGGGGATAAACATTTCTTGGCATGATACAACCAGAGGTGCAGATGCTGGGACTAGTGTGATAAAAGATATAGCCCATGATATGATATGACATGATATGAATGAGTGCTCAGTTATGTCTGACTCTTTGAGACCCCATGGACTGTAGCCCACCAGGGATTTCCCAGGCAAGAATACTACAGTGGGTTGCCATTTCCTCCTCCAGGGGATCTTCCCCACCCAGAGATCAAACCTGAGTCTCCTGTGTGTCTCCTGCACTGCAGGCAGATTCTTTACTGCTCAGCTAGCAGAGAAGCCCATAGCCCCTCATAGCCACCCATAGCCCCTGATAAGCCCTCAAATTGCTCACGGGGGGAGGAGACAGAGAAGTAAACCTGTGGTTACAACAGTGTGACAAATGCTGCATAAGAGATATGCTAGGATGTTTGGGGAGTTTGGAAGAGGGGGACACCACCTCGGTGGAATGGGTGTTTGGAGTGGGAATGAGGTTTAAGGAATGACTTTCTGGGATTTCCCTGGCAGTCCAGTGGTTGGGATTCCATGTTCCAAATGCATGGGGCACAGGTTCGATCCCTGGTCAGGGAACTAAGGTCCTGTATGTCACATGACACACCCCAAAATAAAAAAAAAAAAAAAAAAAAGAAATGACTTTCTGGAGAAATGACAGTGTGAACTGTGTCTTAGTCAAATGGAGTAAGAGTCTTCCAGAAGAGGGAAAGCCTTTTGAAAGACAAAGTGAGAGCACATGGCATGTTCTGGGGACTTCAAAATCAAGGTGTACATGGGGCATGAGGACAGGAGGCTGGAGAAATAGGCAGGGCCACCTCAAGAGGCATCTGAGATGACATGCTAAGAAATTCAGCCATAATTCTGGGGGTCATGGGTAGCTGTGGCTTAATTTTAGGAAGGTCATCCTGGTAGCAATGTGGCATGTGCCCTTGGGTGGAGAGTGAATCAGGCAGAAAGTTATTGTTGTCATCTTAGTAAGAAATGAGGGGAGTCTAAAACTTCTTCTGTCAGCGCTCAGAAGGTGCTCTGCAGAAATCGTTCCACATGTCTTTAAAAACCTTTTCCTGGAAGCCTTCAGTGAGTTCAGGCCTCTTGAGCACTAGCTGCCTGGACTCCTTGCTTGGCATCTGCAATAAACTTCCCTGCCACCTGGTGTCAGTAGATTGGCTTAACTGCACATCCAGGCAAGTGGACCCAAATTTGGCTTGATAACATTTTGGCTCCCAGGTTTTTTGACTGGGGCAACTGAATGAGTTATGGCCACTCCCCTAAATAGGAAATGTACAGGAAGAAGTACATTGGTGGGGATCGTAACAATGGGGGAAGGGATGAAAGAATTAAGATAATAAGGTGACCTTCTTAAAAGTGGAGATTGAGAGTGATGTCTTGAGGGACATTCAGTTTCGTAGGCAGTAGGCAGATAGGTTTGGAGTTCGGGAGAGAGATTGGGTGCTGGACATCTAGAGTTTTTTCATCATTAACAATGTAAATCGTAGTAGAATCTGTAGTTTTAATGAAGCTATTCAGGGAAATTTTAAAGAGTGAGAAGAACAGGAATCTAGAGATGTAAGTCTGGAAATATCCATATGAGCAGATTAGGAATAGAAAGAGGAGTCCTTCCCAAAAGGATGGAGAAGAAACAGCTGGGGAAATAAGAAAAAGAAAAAACAGAACAAAGGTATATGGTGAAAACTAGAGGAAGACAGACAGGGTTTCAAGAGGAAACCCTTGAGTCCTTTGGCAGTTGCAGTCTTTAAAATTTTAGCCATTCAGATGGGTGTGAAGTACTATCTCTTTGAGGCTTGAATTTGCATGTCTGGGAGGAATAATGATTCTCCATACCTTCCCAGATGCTTACATTAGCCTATCTTTATTTGCTGAAAGTCTGCTCAAGACTTTTGTCCATTTTTGATAGATATATAAAGAATATATGTTGAAGGAAACTGATGTTTATTTATTCGGCCTTGCTGCAGGGCATGAAGGATCTTAGTTGCCAAGCCAGGGACGGAACTCATGTGCCCCCTGCAGTGGAAGCACAGAATTCTAACCACTGGACCACCAGGGAAGTCCCCAAACTGATGTTTTTTAAATGCTGAAGGCAACTGATATTTGCTGACACAATCTAAATTGTTGTCATTGTTGTTTAGTCATGTCCGACTCTTTTGCGACTCGGTGGACTACAGCCTGCCAGGCTCCTCTCTCCCTGGGATTTCCCAGGCAAGAATACTGGAGTGGGTTGCCATTTTCTTCTCCAGGGGATCTTCCCGAACTTGTCTCCTGCACTGGCAGGCATTTTCTTTACCCCTGAGACACCAGGGAAGCCTTACAATAAAAACCTTTATGCATGCGGTCAATGGAAAATCGAATGACTCTGAAACATGGAAAAAAATCTTGCATATATGATGTTGGATAACTATATATTTAAATTATATAAAACATAAAATATAAAAATCAAATAACTTTAAATTGCATAAAATACACTTAAACTTAAGTAACTTTAAATTACACTTTATCCATTATGTTTATTACACATAAAGCTCTTTAAAGGGGCAACTGTGACTTCTCCATGGACTAAGGGAGAGATCTTTGTGGTGTGGTTGGAAGGCAAAGAAAACTCACCTCACTGATTCAGTTTGCCTAGGATTGAGCCATAAACCAAACCAGTATGGTGCATGCTTAGGTGAGGTTTTTCTGTTTCTGTATTTAGCAGTAGACGCTGTCAGAAATACAGAACAGACAAAAGAACTATTTGGGGATTGCATGTGGAAGCACAAGCATTATGTGGGAAGAACTGCATGCTAGAGTCAGCTTGGGCATTTGACTGCCAGTACTGGTGTGGGCATCTCGTTTTCAGCTCTATCCCGAGCTCATTCCTACAGTACTTTGCACGGCTCCTGAATTATTCTTGTTTTCAGTATTTATTTTTTTATGCAGCTGTCGGGAGCCCACTGCAGACCCACTGTATCAATGTCTTTGTGGGTGGTGCCAGGCTGCTCCTTTTTAAAAACAATCTAGGTGATGGTGAGCGCACCTTCCAAATGTTCCTCTGGCCCATTCTCATGGCACTCTAAAATGATTTAGAGCCCCCGGACAGGCCAATCTCCAATTAAGAATCGATGGAGTTGGTGTAGATACTACATTAACGTTTCACGAGAGAGCCTCTTTTCCTTAAAAAGTTACCCAGGCCATTCTGGTAGGACCCGCCCAAAGCGCCGCGACTTGGACCAAGGCGAGGCTGCAAGCCTCCTACCTGCGGGCGGGTGCTCGGGACAGCCGCGCACGCGCACGCACTCGCGCACGCCGGCGCCTTCCTTTGGGCGCCCGGGCGCGGCGCGCGGGGCAAATGGAGTGGGTGCTGGCGGATGCGCTGCTCTCGCAGAGCCGGGACCCCCGGGTCCTGCTTGGGGCGCTGTGCCGCGGGGAGGCATCTGCGGAGCGCGTGGAGACCCTGTGTTTTCTTCTGCAGCGACTGGAGGATGAGGAAGCGCGCGGCGGCGGCGGCGGCGCGGGCGCGCTCCCGGAGGCGGCGCGCGAGGTCGCCGCCGGGTATCTGGTGCCGCTGCTGCGGGGCCTGCGCGGGTGCCCAGCGGGCGGCGCGGATGACCCCGGTCCCGCGGCCCGCCAGCGCCGGCGCGTCCTGAGGGCGGCAGGCGCTGCCCTGCGCTCGTGCGCCCGCCTGGCCGGGGGCCCGCAGCTGGCGGCCGCGCTGGCCGAGGAGGCGCTGTGTGACCTGCTCAACGCGGGGCCCGCGCCCGGCCTCGAAGGGGCCGCCGAGGCGGCCGTGGAGGTGTTGGCGGCCGTGGGGCCCTGCCTGCGGCCTCGCGAGGACGCGCCCCTGCTGGAGCGAGTGGCGCGGGCCGCTCTCGCGCTGGCGCTGGGTGGGGACAAGGCGGGGCCGTCCCCGGACGCTGCGGCGCTGGTTGCCGGGCGGCTGCTGCCGGCTCTGGGCCGGTGCGGCGGGGCGGCGCTGCGGGCTGTGTGGGGCGGGCTGGTTGCGCCCGGGGTGTCTGAGGGGCCGGGCCGCGTCGGGTCGCAGCTGCTGATTCTGAGCGCCCTCGCCGAGAAGCTACTGCCAGAGCCCGGCGCAGACAGCGTGCCTGCCTCGCGCGAGGCGGGCCTGGACGCCCGGCGCTGCTGGCGCTTCTGGAGCACGGTGCAGGCCGGGCTGGCCTGGTCTGAGGACGCCCTGACGCGCAAGCGGGCGCGCTACCTGCTGCAGCGGGCTGTGGAGGTGTCGGCGGAACTGGGGACCGACTGCGCGTGCGCCCCCGGCGAAGGAACCGGTACTTGCCTCTGCTCCCTGGCCCATCCCTACTTGACTTTCTGCGAGGCCGGCCTTTCTGTTTCCGGTGCTGTCTCCGCGATTCGTACAGAATTTGGTTATTCTCGTGGTCCCCATAGAACCTGAAAAACCTTGGGAACCTCATCTCCAGGGTGTTCTCTGAACTGTAGCAAATCACTGCAGCACTGTTAGAAGAGTCCCCATTTAGGATAAGTTCTCTGACCCAGAGCGGGTGGAATACTGCATTCGTGGAATAATTTAGGAACTAGTCCAGCAGGATATTAACAGACCAAAATTGCACTATATCGTGGGCTCGTTCAAATAGAAAAGAAGGGATAGCACCCATCAAATTGAAAGGAAAAGTATTTGCATGTACTGGCCTTCGAATTGAGCCTTGAGTATTAGAATTTTGTCATGGGAAACCCATCACAATCCTTCGGTAGTTCTCTTAGGAGGATTTATTAATATTAGTTAAGTATATGGGCCTTAAGTCGACCTTTGGCGGAAGGTATTTTTGCAGTTGATTTAATAGAATGAGGTATTAGTTAGTTAATTTTACATTTTGAGCCTGTGCGTCCTACCAGTTTTTTACAGGATAAAAGTGGACAAAATAGCAAGGCCTCCCTTTAGTTTGGTTTGTTACTATTGATCAGTTTGTTCACTGAAATGTGTGAAAATACACTTAAGTCATTTAAATTTATTTTGATCTATCGAAGTCCAAAATGAATTGATTGAGTCAAAACTGCCTCAATGGATGGAAAATTTCTATCCTTTCAACTGTGGCTGCCTACTTATTTATTTATACTAGTAAAAGAGTTTTGTTCCGCTGAAGATGTGAGTAGATTATATTTTTATACACGTTTAAAACATCAGATAGTAGATATTTTAATAGCCCGCAAGTTGATGATCATCCAGTGAGAGCTGTCGCTGGAAAACATTTTTATTTTATTTTAAAATTTATTTTAAAGCATCAATCATTCTGCAGTTTTAAAGATAAGCAATAGTCTTATGTTTGCCTCCCATCTATATTTCCTTTATTTCAAAGAGCAGCCACTTTTACCTCTTTCAGCTGATTATTTTGGTGTCTATCCCTATATCTTGACATAATCTAGTAATATCATAAAACCCATTATCTTACTTGCAATTTTGATTAAATGTGAGTTCAACAAAATTATGACTATGCAAGTACTGTTCACCAGTGATCTATGTAGTAATCTATGATTTATTTTTTCCTTCCTGCAAGTTTTCCCTGTATTTGTCATTTATGTTTGGTTGCCTCCATACTTACCACTAATTCAGCCCCAGATTCTTAGTCGTTTAAATCTTTCCTGTACTAGTGAGATCATCAGTCATTATAAATTTTCCTGAAGAAGTCTCTAGAAGAGACTTTTAGAAAAGAGACTCTAGAAGAGACTTTAGAAAAGTCCCATTACAAGCTCAGCCTTGTGAACACCACTGACATTCTTAGATCTGCCTTCACTTTTACATGGGGACTCCCTTCACCTGATCCTGTGTTGAAGCTCTTTTCCTAGAGTTCTTACCTTCAAGACCTTGAGTATCTGATAATTTAATCAAAGGGTCCTTTATGTCTTTTCTGTGAATTCCACCTGACACTTTTTTAGTTTCTGTCTCCTGGAAATCCCCATCTGTTTGTGCCTGTTCACCTTTTCCATGAGATCCTTTAACATACTAATCACAGGTATATGTAGGTTCTATTTTTGGACCATCTTTGAGTCTGGTTTTGTTTTCTGTTTTATCTCTTGGCAATGAGATTACTTTTTTTCAGTAGCAACTGAATTATTTATGCCTTAGAGATAGGTACTCTGTTAGATTGTTGGGGTTGAGTCACTGGCTGAGCTGGCTTTGGATTTTGTTATTGCTGTAGTTGGTGGATTGTTGTCTCCTTATGTTTAGAAACATAAAATTTTCTGTTTAGGAACTAAATCTAGAAACTGATTTTCTTTTTTAAACCATATCAGGCCCAAGTCTGTTTTGGTGGTCTGAGAAGAAAAAAGATGAGCTTCTAAAGTTTTGGGAAAACTATATTTTAATTATGGAAACTCTTGAAGGAAATCAGGTAAGTGTTTTCATATTTTATCAAATCATGTACAGGTGCAGTTTCTTTTTTCCCCCCAAACATTCTGTAGAACCAATACAGAAAGGTCAGCTTGGATATAGCATAATGGAATGCAAGTGTACCTTGTTTTCCAGCATGAGTGAGTGAAGTCGCTCAGTTGTGTCTGACTCTCTACAACCCTATGAGCTATAGCCTGCCAAGCTCCTCTGTCCGTGGGATTTTTTAGGCAAGAATACTGGAGTGCGTTGCCATTTCCTTCTCCAGGGGATCTTCCAGACCCAGGGGTCGAACTCAGATCTTCTATATTACAGGCAGACTCTTTACCATCTGAGCTACCAGGGAATCCTATTTTCTTTTCCAGCATAGATTAAGGTTAAATGTAAACTCAGGAAGGAGGAGAGTGAAAGAGCTGGGTTAAAACTAAATATTTAAAAGAAAAAACTAAGATCATGGCATCTGGCCCCATTACTTCATGGCAAATAGAAAGGAAAAGGTGGAAGCAGTGACAGATTTCCTCTTCTAAATGCTCTAAAATCACTACGGATGGTGACTGCAGCCATGAAATCAGAAGATAGTTGCTTCTCGGCGGGAAAACTATGACAAACCTAGACAGTGTGTTGAAAGGCAGAGAGATCACTCTGCCAATGAATGTCTCTATCGGCAAGGCTATGGTCTTCCCAGTGATCACGTACGGTTGTAAGAGCTGGACCATAAAGAAGGCAGAGAGTCAAAGAATTGATGCCTTCAAACCGTGGCGTTGGAGAAGACTCCTGAGTCCCTTGGACAGCAAGGAGATCAAACCAGTCAATCTAAAGGGAAATCAACCCTGAATACTCATTCAAAGGACTGACACTGAAACTGAAGCTCCAACTTTTTGCTCACCTGATGTGAATAGCTGACTCTCATGTAAAGTCCCTGATGCCTGGAAAGATTGAAGGCAGGAGAAAAAGGCGTCAAGAGGGTTAGATGGCTGGATGACATCACCGATGCAATGGACATGAACTTGGGCAAACTTGGAAGGATGGGGAGGGACAGGGAGGCCTGGCGTGCTGCAGTCCATGGGGTCGCAAAGAAGTGGACACAACTGGGGACTGAACAACAACACAATGTAAACTCAGGAAATTAAAGAATACTTCGGTTGACTTAATTTATCATTCAAAAGATTTGGTCTTATTTGATCTTCCCTTGACATTTACTTCTAAAGTGTTTGTTAGGTTTTAGTTTCTCTATGTTATAAATAATCTCCAAAGAAATACACAGTGAGGAAAATGTTACTTAAAGTCTGAGGTCAGTTGTTATTAAGTAATAGTGACCATTTGATTTTGTAGGCTTGCTTTCTTTTCTTCCTTTCAGTTCTTACATCTTTGCATTCTTTGGTTCTGAGAATAGAAACCTGAAAAATCATTTTCAGTTGACTTTGAATTAATCTTAGTAGGAACATGGAATTTTTAAGTTAGGAGGACTCTCTTTAGAGATTAACATTTCGATTTACATTCATTAGAATCATCTGGTGCCTTATTAAAGTATCAGTTGCTGGATCTGGTCTGCAGAGTTTCTGATTCATTAGGTCTGTGGTGTGGCCTGAGAATTGAAATATTTTACATATTCCCAGGAGACACATATGCTGCTGTTCTAGGGACCACACTTGGAGACCTGTTTGTTATAGGAGTTCCCAGTATGTAAGCTGCAGATTGCTGTGGGACCAGCCATCATGGAGTGACTGTAAGGTGTCAGTCCAGATGCACTGACTGTTGACTAAAATAAAGAAGTACTCATATGTGCTAAATGTATGTAGGTGTGGGGATGCGGACTAAACGAAAAACATTTCCAAATTTATATAAACTATGATTTTCCTTAATCAGTGCATCCGTAACACCCTCACTGTTTAGAAACTCTAAGTTAGTTGCCTTTAGTTTCTAGGATATGTACATTAGACGCTGGTATCCAAGAGTCTAAGAAAAAAGAGCATTGAACGCTGAGCTGGCTCTACGTCTAAATGTGTGGCCTTGAACAACTTGAGTGACTAGAGAAAGCATTTCAGTATTTTTTCATCTTTGTAATACTGGTATTATCAGCCCTGCCTGCTTCCCAGGACAGTTAAGGATTACATGACATAATTTATGATACTCTATAAATGTAATGTTACTGTAATTATGTTCTAGGTTATATTTATTAGCTTTGCCATACTCAGTCTTGAATTTGTATGATTTAAAAACTGGAAAAATCAGGCACCTTCTGCACATTTTTTTACATGGGTGTGGTGGGGTCAGGGAGGGTGGAGGTTGTGGGGGGAGGAACAGAAGAGTGACTTACATAAATATATAATAATACTTTGGTTTTTAAAGGTGAATTTTCATTTCCTATGGCTTTTTGCTTTTGTTTTCAGATACATGTTATAAAGCCAGTTTTACCAAAGCTAAACAGTCTGTTTGAATATGCAGTGTCAGAGGAAAATGGTAATGGCTGCTTTTATTTTGATTTTTTATGATGCATCATTTACCCCCTTATTTTATAACTAATTATTGTTCTTTGTGGAGAATGTTATATGAATATGTAAATTCGCTGCTACCGGGAGACAGCTGCTAATATTCCAGATACATACCTTGTGGATGTTTTTTTCTGACTCAGCAGTATATCCAAGTGCACTTACCTATGTCTTTAAATAGTCTTTGAGAATTTAATTTTAAATGGCTGCAGAGTTTTCTATAATTTAGAGGCATGGTAATTTTATAAACTTATGATTATGGAAAATTTCAAACATTTACAGAAGGAGAAGAGTTTGTGTGATGAACCCTATCACCTAGCTTCTGCAGTGATCAGTTCCTGTCTTACATTGCATGTGGCCTCACTTGCTCACTCTTCATCAAATGATTTTGAAGCATATTCCTAGACAGCATATCATTTCATCTGTAATTATCTCAGTATATATCCTTAAAAGATAAGGACTCTTTGGTAATGTTTTATGTATGGTGTATTATTCATTTTTTAATAAGCGTTGTTTGGTATTATATATTCTAACTGCTTTCCAGCTTTGTTCTCTTAATATATCTGTTTCATTGTTAAAGTTGCTTTCTTAGTATTTCAGCCATTGTTCTGTAGGTTAGACTTCTGGGGAAGGGAAAATTCTAAGATACTATTTTAAATATAGTTTTTAAGTCCTTAATCAGTACTATATTATGAGGGCTTTTTAGGAGAAATAAAATGAAGATGGAGCTTCCTAAAATTATCTTACGAAATTAAGTTTAGATAAATGAGACAGCTAAATGCAGGCTAACTGTTTTGTATTCATATGAATGATGAAATGCTGCATTATCGTGTTTACACATGAGAGTTAACCTAGGTAAATGGGTTTCAGTGCCTGCTTTAGATAATTACAACTTTAATAGTGTGACCCCTTAGGAATTGAGCTTTATTCAGCTGATTGCTATGGTTGTTTTCTGATACACTAGAATTTTTCACAGACCATAAGAATCTATAGTCCCACCTGGGGCTAGAATTTAATTAAATCCTGTTGTGACTTCACTTATGCATTTACTGTTAAAATGATTCTCTTATTACCACATTTTGCCCACAGCTCTCGGCAAAACAAATCAAATAGCAGTGACAGATTTTGAAAAATTACCACTGCCAAAGAATTGAACAAGCATCTTGATGTAAATAACACACACAAAGGGACTGATGTATTTATAGAATGCCATGAGTTTAAAATGCTGAATTTTTTTCCTAAAAATATTAAGGATATTTGAAAAGAGTTAGAGTATCTCTAAGGTACATACTTATTTCATTTTTTGTTTATCACTCATTCATGTATTTACTTAATAGATGCATACTTAGTGTCCAGTACGTACTGAGCACTGGGGTGAAGTGGTGAGACAGAAGAACTATTTTTCACTTGATTTTTGGTCCGTTTTCCAGGAAAAAATGGTTTTGATTATAAAGTTCTAGAGAGACAACAAAAAAATGACAGCAATGAAATACTAGTAAGGCCATACCTTGGTGAGGCAAGCCAGCCAAGGCCTGCCTTAGGACTGACTCAGAGTGGAGCAGACAGCTCTGGGTGCAGAAGCCCTGAGATGGGAGTGGCTCCAGCGGGTAGAGCACCCGACTAGTGAGGCACAGCTTAGTGGTGCTGGAGGGGTGGCCTGAGGCTGGAGTAGTTGTCAGGGGCAGTTTCATGCCTGGTTTGGATTTTATTCTGAGTTTTGAGAAGCCACTCAAGGGTTTTAAACAGAGGAGGGACAGTTTCAGATGAAAAATGGATTGAAGTAAGGTGAGAGAATTGGTTGAAATCACCCCAAACCTAAAGTTCCAACCTGTGTGTGTGGAATCATATTTAATTTTGTACACTGTAGTCACCCTGACATTTGCTTGCAGTCTTTCTAAATGAAACTGAAAATGGAAAATCGAATACTGAAGTGATTTTGGTTATTCAGTAGTTAAACACCTTTGAACGTGATTGTGGTAATGAAGTTAATGTATTTGTGTGTGTGTTTATTTATGAATATATAGTCTATGTGGAGCCATGTAATGTGAGAATCAAAGTCAACTTTGGGTGTTTATTTTCACAGGATGCTGGCTCTTTCACCCATCCTGGCATCTGTGCATTTATAAAAGAATGTTTGAAAGTGAAAATAAAATCCTGACTAAAGAAGGCGTTACCCATTTTTTGGAACTGTATGAAACAAGGATTCTTCCATTTTCACCAGAAATTTCTGAGGTAATGGCACCCTCTCCCTCCCTTGTTCCCTCTGTCAGAAGATAAGAGGAGAAGGCATTTGTTGTATCTTATGTTATCTTCAAAAGTACATACTGGGGCTTGAAAATCGCAAATAACACTTCAGAGATTTGCTGAAAACAAACCCTATATCTCTAAACTAGGCTCTCATACTTGGGCTTTGTCGACAGGCTGCTGCATCATTACCGTGATGAAAAGTAGTCCTTGGTTATCTGTATTCTGAACAAAAGTCAGCAGTGTGAACCCTGGACTAGAAGTATGTTAGTGATACTCTCTCCATGGTTCTGAAGCACTGAATTATTGCTCTTTGTCTAGTGGTGCTACTCCTCCGGTTCTGAGTCAGTGAATTACTGTCTGCTGTACTGAGCAGGGGTTGCTGTTTGAGCTATGTTATTAGAATGTGTACTTTTCCTCTTGTCAGAAATCACACAGAGTGATGACCCTGTGGGAATTACAGCTGTGATTTTAAGTCCTGTTATGATGACATGAGTTGGATGATCATAGACTTAGGAATAGTAATTTACCTGTCATTTAGAGGTAACCTAAATGTCCCTAATTATCCACGTACATGTACGGTGTTTTAGTATGCATCCTTTTTCTACATTCTCCTAGCCTTCTTGCGCTTCCTGAAAGCATGCTTTTGTCTTCTAATGTTTTCGAAGATATGGTTTTCCCCATTTATCATCCAGGTACAGGGGCTTAAGTTTTCTCTTGGGTATCTTTCTGTTTTTCACTAGTCACTACCTTTATTTTCTACCATGTGTCCCTTCTTTGGATTCCTTTCTTCTTTCTCAGCACAGCATGTGCTCTCTTAGTATTCCATACATTTTTATCAGGTTGGAAAGTTTGGTTTGATACCTGGGATTAAGGTATCCTCCAAGGCTATCATAAATCAGCCTGCAGCATAAGAGATTGCTTATAACAGCTCTTCAGTAGCCCTGAGTAGGATGTACAGTTAGGGCAAGTTGACTTTTCAAAATTACAGTTACAGCGTAACGTCAGATTTTTTTTTTTTTTTTTTTAGTTTATCATTGGACCATTAATGGATGCACTTTCAGAGAGCTCTCTATACAGCAGGTAAACATGCATTTTATTTAGCAGCAATGCAGTAATATGTATTTGATTATAAATTTAACTTGATTATGAAATATGACCAGATTGTTAAAAATGCATTTGGTGGATAAATATATGTTGCCTCGTAGACATTCAGCTTTTTCTTACCATGTTGTCCCTTCTGGGTTTGTGATTCTTCTTGTCCTTCTAGTAGTTGTATCTGGGGTTTCTCTTTTTCTTTTCTTTCCTACTCTGAACCCATCCTTTCTTGGGTTTTGGGGAAGGACACTTCACATAGGCACTTTCTTTCCCTTACTCCTGACTTCTGCCCTCTTGGAATTTATGGTGGTTTTGGCTAACCAACACTTGACACTTTTTTTTCCTTTAACTTTCAGTTTTGACTTATAGAAAAGTTGTGAGAATAATACGGAGAATTCTGACTTACCTTTTATCCACATTCCCTAAATGATAGTGTTTTACCACATTTGTTTAATGGGCATCTTTATGTATGTATATGTGTCTTTGCATCTCTGTTTATCTGTTTCTTAGCTCTGTCTGTTGAGCAGACTCACCCATCTATATTTCAGCATCTGTCCTTCCATCCATATTAAAAACCATCCGTTCACACCAGTATACCCATTTCTAGTCCACTACCACAGGGTTCGTTCTAACATTTCCCTTTCCATGTCAGATGGTGGAGGCCATTCTCTACTACATGTTGCTCATTTAATACCTTTACGCTTCATCAAGCTTGATACTGAGAAGAGTGTCAGCATTGTGCCTTTCCTCATTTTTTGAGCTTTATCTGTACTCTTGAATTGTATCTTCAGAAATTTCCCTTGCTTTTGAAATTATGTTGTATTAATATTTCTAATTCTGATAACTAAGTTTATACTTGCTAGTCTTTTGTTTGATGTATCTCTAATAGAGCAAGCCACCCTGGTGGCTGGCTCAGTGGTAAAGGATCCACCTGCAGTGCAGGAGACCCAGGTTCAATCCCTGGGTCGGGAAGATCTCCTGGAGAAGGAAATGGCAACCCACTCCAGTATTCTTGCCTGGGAAAAACCATGGACAGAGACACCTGGAGGGCTTCAGTCCATGGGGTCACAAAAGAGTTGGACACGACTCAGTAACTAACACTTGCACTTTTGCTCTTCTGATAGAAAGTACTCTGACAGTCAGCTTCTTTAAAGATTTTAAATCAACCTGTGCTAAGTTACATTAATATTCAGTCCTATTTACTATCAAAAAAGCATATCAATGCTTGATTTGTCAATTATTTTTATTTTTCAAATAACTCATTACTACTGAATAGCTTTCTGAAGCAGACAGCTGGAGAGCAGTAAAACCAACTTGGTGGTTTCTGAGAGTTGACAAACACATTTATTATGAAATGCCTTCAGTTTGCTCCCACACTAGTGTGTTCAGTTAACAGATAATGTTCCTGGCAGAAGCAAAAGAAACAAAAATAAAAGTGTCTTTAGTAGATGTTAGCAATCAAATGCTTCTGCAAAAGTGGTTTATTACTAACATATGTCTTTTACTTAATACTTAAAGGTATTAAATCATTGGAGTATGTGTTAGAAATAATAAAATATAATTTTAAACTACCATTTCTAGACTTTTCTTAAAATGATACTGTTTGGCAAGGTTGATGCATATGTGTCAGATAAAGTGTCATAAAAGGAGATCTATGCCTGCTTAGTATAACCCATTACTAACTCACATCAGTTTTTCAGTAATATCCTGATGTTTTTGTAATCGGAGGGATTCTTAAGATTTTACTGAAAAATAAAATGCAGGTTCAGAAGAAGATGGTTTTATTGTTGAAAGACATTTGAGCCATATTGCACTTAGTTTCAGTATGCTTAACTGTCAGTAGATTTTATATATTTGTTTTTTAACCCCCTTTGTCTATAGGTCCCCAGGCCAGCTGATAGGAAGTGTTTCTCCATTGGGACTGAAATTACAGAAGTTTTTAGTCACTTATATTTCTTTTCTTCCAGAAGAAATAAAGAGTATGTATCAGTAAAGAATTTCTTTTTAACTTATTAGCTTAAATTGAAAAAATTTTTTAGAATGTTGATTATAAGCACCATCCTTCTAGGAGAGTCCTGCTGTTGGCTGATGTTAAGTCGCTTCAGTCGTGTCCGACTCTGTGCGACCCCACAGACGGCAGCCCACCAGGCTCCTCTGCCCCTGGGATTCTCCAGGCAAGAACACTGGAGTGGGTTGCCATTTCCTTCTGCAGTGCATGAAAGTGAAAAGTGAAAGTAAAGTCGCTCAGTTGTGCCCGACTCTTAGCGACCCCTTGGACTGCAGCCCACCAGGCTCCTCCATCCATGGGATTTTCCAGGCAAGAGTACTGGAGTGGGGTGCCATTGCCTTCTCTGAGGAGAGTCCTAGGATTATTATAATCAGTATTGTCAAACTAGTTCCTTTTTTTCAGGACAATGCAAATTTTGTCAGAATTATGCAAGTGTCCTTTGAAATTGAGTACACACTCTCACCTTTGTATATAGCACGGTACCAGTATTGGGATCTGTGGCATGGAAGCGATTATGGAATATGTACTGCAGTTTGCCATTCTTTCTAAGTATCTCTATTCAATTTCAAAAATTAGCAAAATAAGTCAAAGAAAAAAGGAACCTGGGCTTAGGAAAAAGTTATAAACAGAATATCCATTGTGTCAAAATTGTTGCTTTATACATACTGACTTAGAAAGATTAAAAAGAAGAAAACTTTTTATAAGACCTTGTATCTTAGAAATGTCCCACTTCTTCGGATTGAGGATGTGTTTCTTTCTGATGAGCTCCGTTGGTAAGCAAAGCATGGAACCCATGTTGCTTTGTTTGCTGAGTAGCAGGATTTCCCCTACTAAGCCTTTTCTTCATTCTAGGCTTTGTGATGTAGAAAGTGACCCTGGTTATGAAATATATATATTTTTTCCTTTTGTATTAATATTTAATCTGCATATAGGATGAACAGTGACCAATAGTAATATGTATTCAAAAGTCAGGAAAGAAAGGGAAAAGATGGCCGTTTGTATATCGCAACCTTAGATTTATAGAAATTTGATTGTTTTGGTTACTTTTAAAAAAATTAGAGTGGAGAAGGTAACTGCCAGAACCATTGTTTAGTTTGCTAGCATTTGGAAGTTTATAGCCTGGGGATTAATTTTCTGACCACATGGGCATGTCCTGTGTGTATATCACAGTGTGAATGAGATGTTGGTGGTCAGCACCCCGCAGAGTCTGAGAGCCTGGTGTTTGTGGTTGTACCAGACGCATGACAGACCCTTGTTTATGTGGTGAGTGAGTGAGAAATAGAAGCTTGACAGTTGCCATCTTCCTTGTGTCGTGAGAGAGGCGTTAGGCAAAAGATGGGAACTTAAATAGTCCAGCAAGAATGAGGGCAAGTAAACTGTCTACTTATAGGTTTTACTTTGTAATTTTTTTATGTCAGTGATTTCCAGTGAATATATTCAGCATATCTGGTTTTGGGCTAGGCATTTTGGGAAATACAAAATACATGTCATATCCTTTTGGGATTGTCCAAGGATTTCTTAAAAGTGATTTCTTAAAAGATTTCTACAATGATGATCTGAAGAAACAGGCATTTTCATTGACTATGTGACTTAAAGACCCTTAAGACATCACATATTAGCAGAGAAAGTGGGATAGAGCACCATCCTTGTGTATCTCAAAATAGAGTAATTGTAGTATAGATAAGAAATAACCTGTGAGAAAGAGCTAATATTACTGTTTGCAGATTCCAGAGGCCAGATACCAATGGTATTTTTCTTTAACATCTCCAACAAAAGAATGGTTTCCAACA
Organism: Bos mutus; assembly: GCF_027580195.1. NCBI lineage: Eukaryota > Metazoa > Chordata > Mammalia > Artiodactyla > Bovidae > Bos > Bos mutus. The sequence goes on from NC_091644.1 coordinate 38,405,666, forward strand.
GTAAAAAATTTATCTTTTACCTTAACTTAAAATATACACACACACACACGCACACATATATATATATAAAACTGCTTGTTATCAGAGTATGTACAATATACTAGAATACTCATCTTACTAAAAGGGAATGAATTTGAAATAACATTGATTTTTTTTTTATCAGCTTTATTGAGATATAATTCACACACCATAAAATTTACCCTTTTAAATTGTTCAGTGGTTTTTAGTATATTCACAAATTTGTACAACCATCACCACTAATTTCAGAATATTTTCATTATCCCCAAAAGAAACTCCATGCCCATAAGTAATCATCTCATTTTCCGTCTCCCCCAGCTTCTGTCAGACACGAGTTTATTTTCTGTCTCTATAGATTTGCTTATTCTAAACATTTCATATAAAAAGAATCATATAATATATGGTCTTTTATTTTATGTCTGGTTTCTTTTTTTTTTTTTTTCTTTTTTTTTACTTTTTTTCTCCTCCCTCCCAACCTCCCCATACCATCCCCCTGGGCCTTCCCAGCGCACCAGCCCCAAGCATCCAGCATCGTGCACTGAACCTGGACTGGCATCTCGTTTCATACATGACATTTCACATGTTTCAATGACATTCTCCCAAATCTTCCCACCCTCTCCCACAGAGTCCATAAGACTGTTCTATACATCAGTGTCTCTTTTGCTGTCTCGTATACAGGGTTATCGTTACCATCTTTCTAAATTCCATATACCGTTAGTATACTGTATTTATGTTTTTCCTTCTGGCTTACTTCACTCTGTATAATAGTCTCCAGTTTCATCCACCTCATTAGAACTGATTCAAATATATTCTTTTTAATGGCTGAGTAATACTCCATTGTGTATATTTATCCATTCATCTGCTGATGGACATCTAGGTTGCTTCCATGTCCTGGCTATTATAAACAGTGCTGCGATGAACATTGGGGTACACGTGTCTCTTTCCCTTCTGGTTTCCTCATGCCCAGCAGTGGGATTGCTGGATCATAAGGCAGTTCTGTTTCCAGTTTTTAAGGAATCTCACACTGTTCTCCATAGTGGCTGTACTAGTTTGCATTCCCACCAACAGTGTAAGAGGGTTCCCTTTTCTCCACACCCTCTCCAGCATTTATTATTTGTAGACTTTTGGATGGAGCCATTCTGACTGGTGTGAAATGGTACCTCATAGTGGTTTTGATTTGCATTTCTCTGATAAAGAGTGATGTTGAACATCTTTTCAAGTGTTTGTTAGCCATCTGTATGTCTTCTTTGGAGAAATGTCTATTTAGATCTTTGGCCCATTTTTTGATTGGGTCATTTATTTTTCTGGAGTTGAGCTGTAGGAGTTGCTTGTATATTTTTGAGATTAGTTGTTTGTCGGTTGCTTCATTTGCTATTATTTTCTCCCATTCTGAAGGCTGTCTTTTCACCTTGCTAATAGTTTCCTTTGATGTGCAGAAGCTTTTAAGTTTAATTAGGTGCCATTTGTTTATTTTTGCTTTTATTTCCAATATTCTGGGAGGTGGGTTGTCTGGTTTCTTTTTGCTTGAAAGTGAAAGTGAAGTCGCTCAGTCGTGTCCGACTCTTTGGGACCCCATGGACTGTAGCCTACTAGGCTCCTCCCTCCATGAGATTCTCCAGGCAACAGTACTGGAGTGGGTTGCCATTTCCTTCTCCAGGGGATCTTCCCAACCCAGGGATCAAACCTGGCTCTCCCGCATTCCAGGCAGACGCTTTAACCTCTTATAACATGTATCATTCCTTTTTGTAGCTGAATAATAATACAATAATAATATTATAGATACTTCACATTCTGTTTATCCATTCATCAGTAGATATTTGGATTGTTTCTACTTTTAACTACTAATATGAATTACTCCTGTGACTATTCATATACAAGTTTTTATACGAATATAATCTGTCACTTCTCTTAATTATATACCTAGGGGTGGAATTATTGGGTAATATGGTAACTCTGTTTTTAATTTTTAGAGGAGCTACTATTACATTCTCACCAGGAATGTCTGAGACTTCAGTGCCTCCACATCCTGTTAACACTTGTTATCACCTGTCCTTTGGATTAGAGCCATCCTAATGGGTGTGACGTTGCATCTCATTATGGTTTTATTTGCATTTCCCTATGTAGTGTCTGATGATTTGAGCATCTTCTCATGTGCCTGTTAGCAACAATGATGTCTTAAAACTTTTTCTTTCAGGTAGTTTCCTGTTAAAATTTATTCAGAAGATGACGAGCAGACATTGGTGTGCTGTTCCCATTTTGTTTCTATCCAAGGCTTTGGCAAACATCCCAAGATGTAAAGCCTTGGGTATGGAAGGACTTCTTGCCCTCAGGTAATTTTCTCTTGTGTATCTTCATGTGTGGTTATTTGTCATAACTTTCCTTAGTAAATTAAGTGTTCTCTGCTGCTTTAATCCATGGTGAGTGGTTTTAGTTAATATTGGCATCCTGATTTTCACTCTTAATTTTATAGAAGCAAAAAGCAAATTAAAAAATCTATTCATGAGGATTTCCCTGATGGTCCAGTGGTTAAGACTCCACACTTACACTGCAAGGGGGCACAGGTTCAGTCCCTAGGTGGAGAACTAAGATCCCACATGCTGTTGAACTTAACTTTGTTTTGTGAATTACTAATTTAAATGTTAATAAATGCCATAATATATACTGTTGGATTTTGATCACTTTAAAAATAAGGCCAGTGTTTTTATTAAATGTCAGTATTGATTACCAATTATTTCCAAAATGTGCTTTGAAAGTGTCTTGTTAGTTTTTAAAGATTCTTTTTCATATTAAAATTGTACTCTACTAGAGGCCTTACTTATTTAATAGCTTTGCAGCTCTCCTGACAGTGACTTTCTGCGTTAGAAAGTGTAGATATTATAAATCAAGTTGTCAGTAGCTACAGATGATCACAGTATTCTCTGAGCCCATGGGAGTGCGTGTGTTTTCTCCACTATCAGGGACGTTCTGCAGTGCACCATGATCACACATCAGATCCTGCTGAGAGGGGCAGCACAGTGCTATCTCCTCCAGACCGCCATGAATCTGGTAGACGTGGTAAGCTGATCTTTCTTGCTCACCTTAACTTCAGTTTGAGAGTCTTTCTCAGTGAGTGGGAGTTCGTTAAAGAGTTTACACAGCAGGCCTGTGATGCTGTCATTAGAAAGCCCTGTTCATAAGATTGGTCCTTGGCTGGCATCTGGAACCTGGATTTCAGGAGGGCTCCCACCATCCCGGTACCATGCCTGCAGGGCTCATGAAAACAGTGTGATCTTCACTGAAAACTGCTTTCCTTCTGGGGCTCTGAAGTTGTAGGTGCCGTGCGCAGGGCGTCTGTGTGACCAGCGCCCCAGTGAAAATGCTGGGCACTGGTTCTCTAAGGAGCCCTTCTGGTAGGCATTTTACCTGTTGGTAGGGAAGCTTGCAACCATACTGGGAGACTATTCTTGGAATCTTTCACCTGGTTTCCTCTGTATTTTTTCTGCACATCTTCCAGGAACTTGACATTCAAAGAACATCCTTATTCTTTTTTTCACAGAGCTCCAGTAACACACTATTATTGAGAACAGGGGTCAGCAGATTTTTTTGTGAAGGGCTGGATTGATATATTTTAGGTTTTTTGAGTCATACAATTTCTATTCAGTTCAGTTCAGTTCAGTCACTCAGTTGTGTCCGATTCTTTGCGACCCCATGAACCACAGCATGCCAGGCCTCCCAGTCCATCACCAACTTCTGGAGTCCACCCAAACCCATGTCCATCGAGTCAGTGATGCCATCCAACCATCTCATCCTCTGTCGTCCCCTTCTCCTCCTGCCCCCAATCTTTCACAGCATCAGGGTCTTTACAAATGAGTAAGCTTTTCACATCAGGTGGCCAAAGTATTGGAGTTTCAGCCTCAACATCAGTCCTTCCAGTGAACACCCAGGACTGATCTCCTTTAGGATGGACTGGTTGGATCTCTCGCAATCCAAGGGACTCTCAAGAGTCTTCTCCAACACCACAGTTCAAAAGCATCAATTCTTAGGTGCTCAGCTTTCTTTATAGTCCAACTCTCACATCCATACATGACCACTGGAAAAACCATGGCCTTGACTAGATGGACCTTTGTTGGCAAAGTAATGTCTCTGCTTTTGAATATGCTGTCTAGGTTGGTCATAACTCTCTTTCCAAGGAGTAAGCATCTTTTAATTTCATGGCTGCAGTCGCCATCTGCAGTGATTTTGGAGCCCAGAAAAATAAAGTCTGACACTGTTTCCACTGTTTTCCCATCTATCTGCCATGAAGTGATGAGGCCAGATGCCATGATCTTAGTTTTCTGAATGTTGAGCTTTAAGCCAACTTTTTCACTCTTCTCCTTCACTTTCATCAAGAGGCTCTTTAGTTCTTCTTCACTTACTGCCATAAGGGTGGTGTCATCTGCATATCTGAGGTTATTGATATTTCTCCCGACAATCTTGATTCCAGCTTGTGCTTCCTCCAGCCCAGCATTTCTCATGATGTACTCTGCATATAAGTTAAATAAGCAGGGTGACAATATACAGGTTTGACGTACTCCTTTTCCTATTTGGAAGCAGTCTGTTGTTCCATGTCCAGTTCTAACTGTTGCTTCCTGACCTGCATACAGGTTTCTCAAGAGGCAGGTCAAGTGGTCTGGTATTCCCATCTCTTTCAGAATTTTCCACAGTTTATTGTGATCCACACAGTCAAAGGCTTTGGTGTAGTCAATAAAGCAGAAATAGATGTTTTTCTGGAACTGTCTTGCATTTTTGATGATCCAATAGATATTGGCAGTTTGATCTCTATTACAGCTACTCAAAAGCAACCATAGACCATTTACAAATAAGGGGGCATGGCTATGTTCTAGTAAAACTTTACTCACAAAACAGGCTGTGAGTGACTTTGCCAACCCCAGATTTAGAGCTGCTGCTGCTGCTGCTAAGTTGCTTCAGTCGTGTCCAACTCTGTGCAACCCCATAGACGGCAGCCCACCAGACTCCCCCATCCCTGGGATTCTCCAGGCAAGAATACTGGAGTGGGTTGCCATTTCCTTCTCCAATGCAAAAAAGTGAAAAGTCAAAGTGAAGTCGCTCAGTTGTATCTGACTCTTAGCGACCCCATGGACTGCAGCCTACCAGGCTCCTCCATCCATGGGATTTTCCAGGCAAGAGTACTGGAGTGGGGTGCCATTGCCTTCTCCTAGACTTAGAGCAGGGTGTCTTAATTGGAGATGTGTGACCTTAAGGGAATAAAAAGATTTGGGTGGTTTTCTGAAGGTTGAGGGTAGTTTTTGTGGGTTTGAAAAACAAAGATTCACTTTTGATGTAAATAATAAGTAATTCTTATAGGATGTTTCTGGTTTTTGCTTTTAGATTATACCACTTTATCTCAGAGATAGTAATCTCGATTTTAAGGAAAATAGATTTATAAAGTAATCTTTCATTTTATATAACGGTTAGCTGTTTATAATCAAACTCTTCATTTTGAAAGTTGAATATTTCCTTTTTAAAAATATAGCTCTTGATTTAACTAATAGTATTCTACTTTAAATAATATGCTAGATTGGTTTTACAGTGATGTTCATTCAGTTAAACATTTTTCAGTGAGTAATTTTTTAAAACTGCCCTGCCCGCAGGAGAAAGTGTCACTCTCTGACATCTCAACTTTTCTCATGTCAGTGAGACAAGAGGAGTCATTAGGACGAGGAACTTCACTGTGGATGGAGGTGAGACTGAAAATAATGATAAGGTCTTTGAAGACTTTGTGAAAAATGGTTTCTGGTTGAATTCACTACTGGCCTTTCTTGTTATCTGTCAACAGAGGTTTTTAAAAAAAGTTAATTTGCTTTGAGTGGACCTACCCAATAATGCTGTTAGAATTCCTGTGGAGAAGTGGGAGACAGAAAGTGAAATAGAGATGGAGCTATTCTAGAGAAGATAGTGTTACTGGGCAGATCTCGATTCCAGATACGAGTACTGAAAGTCCTGATGGGAGTACTGATGACGTTAGACTCGAGAACAGTGACACAAATATCTACTCGGGTTCCCGACCCTGACATTTCGGTGATCTGTAATTCTCCTGACTTCTTGCATCTCGCGTGTCATGAAACCCTAAGTGTGTTGCAGTGGATGGAGAAAAGTCGTGGCGATTATGAGTAAAGTTGGTATAAACATTTGCATACCGATTTTTGTGTGACCGTGACTTCTTAACTCATTTGCGTTGGTTTCAAGGAACACGGTTTCTAGATTGTGTAAGAAGCATATGTTTCGTTTTTTTAAGAAACTGCCTTCCATATCCATGATTCCTCCATGTCAGGACCCATACAACCATGGATCATGAAATGCCGTAGTATTTACTATTGAAAAAAATCCACGTGTAAGTGGACCTGCAGTGTAAACCCATGTTGTTCATGGGTCAACTATATTTTAAAATGCACATATGATAGAAAATAAACTTGCAAGGAGGGTAGGAGCTTTCCTTATAACTTATATTTCAAATTCTACATTCTCTCAAAAATAAATCCTTGTTTTAGTATATGAAGACGAAGTGCATTTTAAGGTTGTAATTTGTTTTACATAATGTGTTGTTATTCATAGAGATGTTCTTTACAGCACCTTATCAAAATGTACATTTTATATTAGATGCTTTAAAAATTCTTCCCTGTTAATGAAGTTTATAAGTTCTTTGAGGAGTTTAGAAAACAGTCACACACGTATGTGAATATACTCACATACATACATACATACGAACATTTTTTCTGTATGAACTGTGTGTGAAGCTCAATCATGACAATAAACATTCTGTTCCTTTGTTGTGTTCAGTTATCTAAATTCAGTTTATTGTGGAAGAAAGAAAATTAATTAGGGAAATTAGAAGCCCTTTGTTCAGTTAGACTTTCAAAATAAGTGATAACTGTTTTCTTTTTCAGCTTTGTGATTGGTTGCGTATTAACGAAAGCTATTTCAAGCAATCCTCAAGTTGTAGCTCCACTGGACTTCACGAGACTTCTTCTTTAAATGCTTATGTCAGGAACCTAGTGCAAGAGTATATTAGGTCATCTGCCTGGGAAGGTAAGTCTGAGATCATTTTTATGGACTGATGTAACCAAAACATTTTCTAAGAACTTTCTACTGGTTTTTCAAATTGAAAATATATGCCAAATATATGCTGATTTATGAATGTCAAATTTGTATTTCAGCCAAGTAATGTGAATAAACTTTATGTAAAAATACTGTTTCCTAACTTGCACTTTATCTGTTCTAGAACTTGAGATTTTAAACCATCTTAAATGTTTTGAGAAACTAGTAAGTTGTCTGAGAAGGAATTGAACACAAATACATTTATTAATTTATTCTACAGTTACTGAATCTTTGTCAGCTAGATTTTGCAGATGTGTGTTTGGAGCCTCTGTAGTGGAAATATTTGTAGATAAATCTGTTTATCTTTTGTTTGTTTTCTAAGCGTTACATTTAGTGTCAGCTGATTATGAAAAGTAGTTTTAGAGAAAAATTGTATTTGAAAGAATGGTTTTGTTAGTTTCTTTTTTTACCAGATACTTAGCAGAACATCAAAGGCACTGAGTGAGGGAAGAACTATGAGTAGATTCATTAATTAGGATTCTTTCTACATTTCTAACGCTTCCTCATCATTAAAGTCATTAGTGATAATTTGGGTAAATTGTGTCTTTGAATTTAACATGTCTTCAATTTGCTGGCTTTGTCTCAGACCAAGTCATTTTTATCTCCTGACTTCTCTAATCTGATTATGGAATAGGTCTTAAATGATCAGATAATTATCCTTCCAAAATACATGAGTTTATCTGTTTGTCCTTTTTGGAACATTTTGCTTTTGTGTTTTATTGTCTCTCTTGTCTAGTAAATTTACTGTTTCTTGGAAGGTTCTGTTGTTAGGCCTATGCTGCTGCTAAGTCGCTTCAGTCGTGTCCGACTCTGTGCGACCCCACAGATGGCAGCCCACCAGGCTCCCCAGTCCCTGGGATTCTCCAGGCAAGAACACTGGAGTGGGTTGCCATTTCCTTCTCCAATGCATGAAAGTGAAAAGTGAAAGTGAAGTTGCTCAGTCGTGTCCGACTCTTAGTGACCCCATGGACTGCAGCCTACCAGGCTCCTCCGTCCATGGGATTTTCCAGGCAAGAGTACTGGAGTGGGGTGCCATTGCCTTCTCCGTGTTAGGCCTATAAAAGTAAATAAATTTTAGTCCCTATTGGAGGGAGCATAGATTAAACTCCCTGAAATATCTATATAACTTGTCTTAAAACTCAGTCTATAACAGTATCAGGTCTGATTAAGTCATTCAAAATTGGATAAAATAAGATTTTTAGAGTTTCTTCCTTAACATTTCTGGGACTTAAACTGTTTAATGTAAGTTTTTAAAAAACTGATCTCAAGTGCAAAGGAGGCGTGTGTGTGTATGTGTAATATTTTGTTTGACTCTTAATGCCCTTGGCTAAGTGCCTTTATAAAATTTTAGTTTGATGGACAATTACTGGGCAGTTTTCAGAAGAAGGCAATAAATTCCAAAGCAAACATGATTTAGCTTGAATTTTTGAGCATAAAATACATATAACACTCAGATTGTTTTTATAAAAAAAAATCAGCTCAAACATTTTTTAATCAAATTCTACACCTAAAGTAGTTTTTTCTTTGGGTTTCATATGATTGGTACAGACAGATTTTACACTGATTATTCAGCAACTGTATGTCAAGTGTTTTCGAAGTGCCAGACACTGGAGTTACAGAGATAAAAGATATGTCCTCTACCCTCAGAGAACATAGGCCAACAAGGGGATTGATAAGTAAACAGCTAATTTTAACACGATGCCTTGAAAGCCATAAGCACTAGGATGGGGCCCCAGGGTCGGGGCTCCTGATCAGAACTTGTAGACCTTTGGGGGATCAGGAGAGGTCGCTGGATGAGGTGAACAGAAATTAAGGTGGAAAGGGAGGAGTATCCTGCAAGGCTTGGATGCACTTACATCCAGGGAGCTTGAAAGTAGATAGACCTCCACCAGTGTCTGTCTGTAGTATGGAGCCCAGGTTGGAATGGTTAAGAGGTGGTTAAGAGAGGATGGATATATATTCGGTAGCTGTATATGTACCACATCATATATATGATGTGTACAAAAAATGCAGCAACAACCAAAACCACACAAAACCAGCATCATCAACAAGCAAAAATGTGGGAGCACTTTCAGAGCAGAGTTTCTGAATCAGAGAAAGTGAGACAGTTTGCAAACAGCAGTAACAGTGGGTCAGAGCTTGGAATTGTTGAAATTAACCAAAGAGTGAAATATATTGAAGAAATTTATACTTACACAGTTCATCAGAAAGGGTGCCTACTTAAAATGTAACCAAGATACCTGAGGAAAAATCCCGAAGTAGTATATACTACAGCTGAACAACAATTTTAGAAACAGCTTTATTGACATATAACTGACATACATTAAATTGCACATATTTAAACTTTATACAGTGTGATGGGTTTGACCTCTGTGTATTGCGTATGAACCATTAGCATAGCAAGATAATGAACCTGGCAGTCACTCCCCAGTGTCTTCGTGCCTCTTTGCCACCTGTGGCTCCTGCTCCTGCCTGTTCCTCTGCATCCGCAGACCACCTTGACACGCTTTCTGACACTAGTTTGCATTTTCTAGAATTACAGTCAGTTTTTAGAATTCGTAGTAGCAAAATTTGACTGATAATTCAGGGTTAACTTGGCATTAAGATGACTAAAGATAGCCAGTGACCTTTCGTTTCTTTAAAACCATTCTTGCCTATACTTTTCCAGCCTCAGTGAGAGAAGGGGGAGAAGGTGTAAAGAATTCTTTGCCAGTGGTTCTCAGAGCATGATTTCCAGACCAGCAATATCAACATCACCTGGAAACTGTTTAGAACTGCGGATTCTCAAACTCTATCCCACACCTGCTGAAACAACTCTGGGTGTGGGGTTTACCCTCTGTATTTTAAGAGGCCCTCAGGGGGAATTCTAAACCACATGCTGAGGTTTGACACCCATTGTTCTGTAGCCTAGTAGAGGACGCAGGAAGCAGCCCTACAGCAAAAATCTCTGCTAGAGTGTCCTCCACTGGAGTAGTCAGGCACTCTGTTGTTACTGACCTAGTCCTGTGACTCTCCTTAAAATCAGGAATCTTTAAAAATCCATTAAACTTCTGATTTATAACCTTCCCTTTCACTTATCCAAAGTGAAAAGTTGTTTAGGACTTCAAAAAGTGCCACTGTGATTGGAAACATTCTCAAATAGCACCCCTGCCCCACTCCCATCTCCTAGAAGGGCCTCAAAAGGTATCTCATTATATGATTGCTAGAAAATGTAAGGAACTGAATAGCGTATTGGTATTTCAGTTTAGTCTTTGTTAACGATGAGTTTTTATATGTAAATGTGGGATATAAAGCACTTAACGTGAGTAAAAAGGGTTTATCATTCTTATGATAGAATGATAGAGAGCAGGTTTCAAAAATTCACTCTTATAAAAAGCACATAAATTTAACGTACTAAATTATTTTGGAAAGCACCAACATTTAGATTATCTAAAAATACACATTTCTTCAGTTCAGTTCAGTTCAGTTGCTCAGTCGTGTCCGTCTCTTTGAGACCCCATGAACTGCAGCACGCCAGGCCTCCCTGTCTACTGCCAACTCCCGGAGTCCACCCAAACCCATGTCCATCAAGTCAGTGATGCCATCCAACCATCTCATCCTCTGTCATCCCCTTCTCCTGCCCTCAGTCTTTCACAGCATCAGGGTCTTTACAAATGAGTCAGCTCTTCGCATCAGGTGGCCAAAGTATTGGAGTTTCAGCCTCAACATCAGTCCTTCCCATAAACACCCAGGACTGATCTCCTTTAGGATGGACTGGTTGGATCTCCTCGCAGTCCAAGGGACTCACAAGAGTCTTCTCCAACACCACAGTTCAAAAGCATCAATTCTTAGGTGCTCAGCTTTCTTTATAGTCCAACTCTCACATCTATACGTGACCACTGGAAAAACCATAGCCTTGACTAGATGGACCTTTGTTGGCAAAGTAATGTCTCTGCTTTTTAATATGCTGTCTGGGTTGGTCATAACTCTCTTTCCAAGAAGTAAGCGTCTTTTAATTTCATGGCTGCAATCGCCATCTGCAGTGATTTTGGAGCCCAGAAAAATAAAGTCTCTCACTGTTTTCGTTGTTTCCCCATCTATTTGCCATGAAGTGATGGGACCAGATGCCATGATCTTCGTTTTCTGAATGTTGAACTTTAAGCCAACTTTTTCACTCTCATCTTTCACTTTCATCAAGAGGCTCTTTAGTTCCTCTTCACTTTCTGCCATAAGAGTGGTTTCATCTGCATATCTGAGGTTATTGATATTTCTCCTGGCAATCTTGATTCCAGCTTGTGCTTCTTCCAGCCCAGCATTTCTCATGATGTACTCTGCATATAAGTTAAAAAAATAATTAGGGTGACAATATACAGCCTTGACGTACTCCTTTTCCTATTTGGAAGCAGTCGGTTGTTCCATGCCCAGTTCTAACTGTTGCTTCCTGACCTGCATACAGGTTTCTCAAGAGGCAGGTCAGGTGGTGTGGTATGCCCATCTCTTTGAAGAATTTTCCACAGTTTATTGTGATCCACACAGTCTAAGGCTTTGGCCACTAAATGGTATTTATAACATTTTAAAGAATAATATACAATAAAGTTTATTCTTTTGTTATGTTTTTAAACTAAGTTATCCTCCATGCAAGTGTGTTTTTAGTATTATCTTCTGTACTAGTCTAACACATTTGTATCAAAATAAATTACTCCCAATATATATTAGAATATTTGAAAATATGTTTTAAGTATTTGAACCTCTGGTCTGGAAAACTAGATTAACTAAATCTTTCTTGGAAGTTGAGGCAAAGAGTATCATCTTATGATAGAATGAAAAGGAGCTCTAGCTATGTTTTACTTTACTTTACCTGGCTTTCAGGAATAGGAAAATACTGATTTTTATCATTTAACCACGTTCTTCCAAAAGTTGTTCTAGAAACTTTGCATATATTACTTAATTTTTAAAATAAACCCAAGAAAAGTCACAGGTTTATGTAGTTTAATTTTGTAGACGATGACCTAAGCTTTCTGAGAGGACAGTCGGCGGTCCCAGGCTCCCATAGCTAACAAGCAGTGCACCTGAGGTTCAGACAGGAGTCTGAGATGTCAAAGCCTTTGTATCTGTATCCACCCCATCCCCTTTCCAGTTCCATTTTAGGGAACTCTCACCTCTCATCCGAGATGCCAGAATTGCCTCTTAACCGGTTACCTTGCATCTAGCTTCCTCTACAATCTCTTTTCCACATTATACCTAGAAAAATCTGTTTAATATAGAAACTTTGATCTTACAGAAGTCTCCTCCCTGTCTTTGTATCCATTCACTTAGACCTCTAGTGGCTTCCTTTTGCTTTTGGGGTGAAGACAGAAACCCCTTACAAGCCTATAAAGTCCCTGGTCTCTCCTGCCTGTTCCTGTAAGGTCATCCTTGGTGCTCCCTCCCACTTTATACCCCAGTCCTTTACCTGGAATATGGCATGCTCTCTGCTGCTTCAGAGCCTGGACATGCTCTTCCTTCTGCCCAGAAGGGTCGTGTCTCCCTTCCCCTACCTCATTCTTTCCTAGCTTTTGTACCCAGCCCAGTTGTCCTTGCTTCAGGGTGACTGTCTTACTCTCTAGTTGCACGATTTAGAACACTTACTGCTACTGTCATTCTACATTTGTCTGTATGTTCTTTGATGAATGCTCTTCTCTTCTGCAGTGTGAATTCCACGAGTATAGGAGCCATTGGGTCTGAGGCCAGTGCATGGCATGCACTCGGCATGCAGAGATGTCTTTGTGTTCACATTTAAGTGTATAAAAATGAACCATGCTGTGGGGTGTTCTACTATATTTCTTCTCAGCTGTATTTCTCTCATGTAATACTGATAAAACATATTCATTTAACTGTTTTATTTTGAAACATCATCCTTGAAGGATTTTGTTAATGCTTTGCCAACCTTAATTATTGTTATTTAAGGAGGAGAAAACAGCTGTATGCCTGATTGGTTTGAAGCTAAGCTTGTTGCTCTGATGGTGTTGCTGGCCATAGATGTAGAAAGAATGAAGAGTCAATATAGGTAAGTGTTTCTAAACTTAAAAAAAAAGGTGTTTTTTTTTTTTTAAAAAAAGGCTAATCCTGTTTATAGTCCATATTCAGACTTTTCAGTGATTGGTATGGAATTGATCACAGCTTATTAAAGGAGGAAATTAGAATATGGCATCATACTTAAAGAAATGTTTAAAATTAACAATAAATGAATAATGCCAGAGTTTTGAACTTGAGAAGTGAAAAACACAACTGTGTATGCACAAATCACTGGTTCTGTATAAGAATATTAGAAGGATGGGTTGTAAGGTCCTAGCGTAAGATTAAGTAAAGACAGTTACTGGATTTTACCCCTTTATAAAATACGTAAATTAAAAAAAATAAAGTAATAATGATAACAGTCCCATTTATATTTTGAGAAATATGAGCAGATTGTCACCAGATTATAATTATTGCAAAAAGCAGCTTCCTTAGGTAGTCTCTTTGCATATACTATATATCTCTTTTCTAGACTGAGTTTCAGTACTAAAGTTGGTTATAACAGATTTTCACAAATCTTTAGTTCTTTATATTTTTTTGTTAACACGTCTCATTTCCTTGACTAGTATATATTTGTTTTGTTTTTTTCTGAAATATGGAAGCGAGGTCTCAGCATTTTAATTTGCTGATAAGTTGGATCTAGGATTTTGTTCATACTTCTGCCCAAAACCAAGGACATGTATTGTTCTTGTGCTTTCTTCTCCCGTGAATTGCTGCACTCACTGGGAAAGCATGAGTGGAAAGCCCCGTCCTAACAGGTCGTCCTTAAGAGTAATTCCGTCCAGTGGAATCTTTAGCTAACCAAAACTGTAGGTGGAAGACAGTTTCTTCATGCTTTTGAAATGCTTGATTTGGGCATGTCTTTTAATGTCTAGTGAAAAGCGGAGGACACAGAATGTATTAAGGATATTCTTAGATCCTCTCCTGGATGCCCTTGTGAAGTTTGGTACAAATGCCTACATGCCCTTGCTGAAAACTGACCGATGCCTGCAGTTGCTGTTGAAGTTACTGCACACTTGCTTGTTGAAAGGTTCCGGTACCCAAGATGGTGAGGATCAATAGCTTCTGTTGGTGTTTTGCCACGTATATCATTGGTACTCAGGGTATATCGTTGGTACTCAGAATGAGAAGAAATACCTGACCTTTTTCTTTAGCCTCATACATTCAGCAAATATTTGCTGCGTGGTGCTGGGCAGGCAGCATCGAAGGAGCAGACTGCCCGTCCGGAGCTGACATGTTAGCATTTGCATTCATTGTGCACTGTTGATTCCATATTGATGGAATATGATTTCATTTGCTTTTACTTGTTTTGTTTTGTTTGTTTCTATAGGTTCTTATTGATTTCTAGACTATTGAAAATGATCACTATTTCATATATGTTCTAAGCCTAGATCTGTTTCTTATTGACACTGTGTAACAGGTTACAGAAAATAAACTAAAGCGTGAGAATAGCAATAATTTTATAATTATTTGTGCACAGAGGAGCGTGGAGGGCTACAGCCCGTGGGGTCGCAGAGAGTCAGAGACGACTGAGCGACTGAGCACGCAGGCACACATGTGTCCTTAAGCACCTCTGTGTAGAAAATACTTCATCCAGGAAGTACATTGTTGGTAGATGGAAGCACTGAGCACTTCCTTCCTTCCTTAAACTAAGATTTATGTAAAACAGTATTTCAAAACCCATGGACATTAGATATTAGAATTATCAGTGGGTAAGCCTTGGTTCCCAATATTTCTGATCAATTTCATTTGGAATTTTAGAAATTTTCCATTTGGGAAAGAATACTCTAGAGAAGCTTTGGTATCAGGTTAAACTGGAGGATAATATTGAAAGGTTAGATTTTCATATAGACTTGTGAAATATTATAAAAGCTACTGTCTGAGTTCTGATACTTGTGATAATGATAGCAGAGCCAAATGCTGTGCACATAGCAGTAACTTTTTATAAGATCTTACTCCTTTAAGGGCATAAACTTGTGTTCGTTTGACACATCTCGACTGTTGAAAGCACTTGACTCAGTACCCTCAAGCGCAAGACTGGGTCACGGGTGCCTTTTGGAAAATTATTGGGATATTTGATACACGCAAGAATATGAGATAGTTGTATATAAATTATGATGCAAAATAATTATATATCTGTGAATGCACCACCATTGCATCTGTTGCTGAGAACGAATTTGCCCATAACTTCTCAGTCTCTGCCTTTTCCCTCCTCGTTTTGGTTTTTATCTGTGTCACTTCCATATACTTAAAAAGTGATTTTACCACATAAATCAGTTTTCTCACAGTATATTATCTCATTTTCTTGCTTTTAAGCCTTATAGAAATGGTACTCTACTGTAAGAAGTCTTCTGTAACTTTTTCCACTTAGTGCTCTTCTAAGATTAATCCATGTCCTTTCATATAAATACTTCCTCATTTTCCCAGTGGTGTTACCTTCTGCTGTGTGATGACACCACAGTTAAGTGTTCTCTTATTGCTGGACGCTGGATTGCATTTAGTTTACTGCTTTTGTGTACAATACTGATTTGAACACTTGTCTACATGTCTCTTACAGCTTGTGTGTGTCTCTCTAGTGTATGTACCCCCAGGACCAAAATGAGTGGTTCTTAGGGTATGTGTGTATTCAGCTTTTAAGATAGTACAAAATTGTTTTTCCGAGTAGTTGTGTACATATTTTGTGTTCTCCCTTGCAGAATATAAGTTCCCATCGTTCCTCGTGCATCTCTTTTATTATACTGTGAGTAAGAGCCAAGGAAATCCACATTTAGTTTTGGTAGTAGTTGACTTCCAGATAACTGGCAAAACATGTTAGTTTAGTTAACTTTATTTGTAATTGAAGTCTAGTTGATTCACAATGTGTATTCATTTCTACTGTACAGCAAAGTCAGTTTATACACACACACACACACACACACACACACACACTTGCTTTTTTAAAATACTCTTTTTCATTATGGTGGTGGCTCAGACGGTAAAGCGTCTGCCTACAATGCGGGAGACCCGGGTTCAGTCCCTGGGTCATGAAGATCCCCTGGAGAAGGAAATGGCTACCCAGGCCAGTATTCTTGCCTGGGGAATCCCATGGACGGAGGAGCCTGGTGGGCTACAGTCCAAGGGATTGCAGAGTCAGACACGACTGAGCAACTTCACTTTCACTGAATGTAGTTCTTTGTGCTATACAGTAGGACCTTATTTATCTGTCCTATGTGTAATATCCTACATCTGCTCATTTAGACCTATTTAATTAAAATAGATCTAGCAAATAATCTAGCAACTAACTGCAAGTCCTAGGATAAATGAACACATAATGGTGAAGTCAGAAATAACGAGGTGAAGTCAGCCCTCCATATTTATGGGTTAAACCAACTATAGACTGAAAATATTCAGGGCAAAAAATTCTAGAAAGTTCCAAAAAGCAAAACTTGAATTTCCCATGCTTCAGCACATTCTGCAGCAGACCTTGGCTAAGCCTGGATCTGCTGTGAAATGTGTAACGTTAAAACACACTCCTGGGAAATGCAGACACATTTTCACCTACTTACGAGCCATAGCGGCTTATGTGGGAAAACCCATTTTACTTAAAACTCCCCCAAAAGATGTCTTAAAATGTTCAAAATAAACTAAAACCTAATTAATAACCTTGGTGAAATGGTCTCTGCTGTCTGTCAGCTTAAAGCTCTAAATAAATGATGTTCTGATGATTACTTTTTTTTTATTCACAGTAACTGTACAATGTTTATTTTTATATTTGAGGAAACATACTATTAGTCAGATTGTAACTCTCCCCTTGTTACATTGGATTCAGTTCAGTTGCTCAGTCGTGTCTGACTCTTTGCGACCCCATGAATCGCAGCACTCTAGGCCTCCCTGTCCATCACCAACTCCCGGAGTTGACTCAGACTCATGTCCATCGAGTCAGTGATGCCATCCAGCCATCTCATCCTCTGTCGTCCCCTTCTCCTCCTGCCTCCAATCCCTCCCAGCATCAGAATCTTTTCCAATGAGTCAACTCTTCGCATCAGGTGGCCAAAGTACTGGAGTTTCAGCTTCAGCATCATTCCCTCCAAAGAAATCCTAGGGCTGATCTCCTTCAGAATGGACTGGTTGGATCTCCTTGCAGTCCAAGGGACTCTCAAGAGTCTTCTCCAACACCACAGTTCAAAAGCATCAATTCTTCGGCACTCAGCCTTCTTCGAAGTCCAACTCTCAACATCCATACATGACCACAGGAAAAACCATAGCCTTGACTAGACGGACCTTTGTTGGCAAAGTAATGTCTCTGCTTTTGAATATGCTATCTAGGTTGGTCATAACTTTGCTTCCAAGGAGTAAGCGTCTTTTAATTTCATGGCTGCAGTCACCATCTGCAGTGATTTTGGAGCCCAAAAAAATAAAGTCTGACACTGTTTCCACTGTTTCCCCATCTATTTCCCATGAAGTGATGGGACCGGATGCCATGATCTTTGTTTTCTGAATGTTGAGCTTTAAGCCAACTTTTTCACTCTCCACTTTTACTTTCAGGGCCAAGTAACTGACCTCAGCACACTTCTGTCCTAACTACAGGCTGAATTTGTCGCAATAGTGGATATGATCCTCTTTGCTGAGTGTTACTTTTTTCCTGAGTTGCTTTTGTTTTCAGGCTTTGATCTTTTGTGTCTCTTTGAACTTTTCTTCCTAAATTAGGTTTTAATTAGTTTTTAAATTGTGGTAAAATATATGTAACAAAAGGTACACTTTAAACCTTTTTAAGTGTATGCGCAGTGTTGTGCAACTATCACCAGAGCACACCTCCAGGACTTTTTCATCTTCCCAGCCAAATCTCTGTACCTGCTAGATAATTACTCCCCATCCCAATCTTCCCTTCCCAGCCCCTGGCAACACCAGGAATTTCTGTCTCTGGGAATTTGACTGTTCTAAGTGGAATCATACAACACTTATCCTTTTATGTCAGGCTCATTTCACTTAACATTAGTATGTTCAAAAGGTTCATCCATGGTGTAGCCTGATTCAGAATGTCATTCGTTTTTAAGGATGAATAGTACTCTGTTGTGTGTGTGTGCCATGCTTTGTTTATCCATTCATCTGTTGGTGGACGTTTAGATTGTTTCCATTTTTTGACTATTCAAATAATGCTGCTTGAACATTAATGTACAAGTGTCTGTTCAAGTCCTTGCTTTCAGTTCTTTGGGGTACATACCCAGAAGTGGAATTGCTGGGTCATAGGGTAATTCTCAGTTGTGTCTGACTCTTTGCGACCCCATGGATTGCAGCACTCCAGGCTTCCCTGTCCATCACCAACTCTTGGAACTTGCCCAAACTCATGTCCATCAAGTCGGTGATGCCGTCCAACCATCTCATCCTCTATTGTCCTGTTCTCCTGCCTTCAGTCTTTCCCAGCATCAGGGTCTTTTCCAGTGAGTCAGTTCTTCGCATCAGGTGACCAAAGTATTGGAACTTCAGCTTCAGCTTCAGTCCTTCCAGTGAACACCCAGGACTGATTTCCTTTAGCATTGACTAGTTTGATCTCCTTGCAATACAAGGGACTCTCAAGAGTCTTCTTCAACACCACAGTTCAAAAGCAACAATTCTTTGGCACTCAGCTTTCTTTATGGTAGAACACTCACATCCATACAAATCTACTGGAAAAACCATAGCTTTGACTAGACGGACCTTTGTTGGCAAAGTAATGCCTCTGCTTTTTAATATGCTGTCTAGGTTTGTCATAGCTTTTCTTCCAGGGAGCAAGAGTCTTTTAATTTCATGGCTGCAGTTACCATCTGTAGTGACTTTGGAGCCTGAGAAAATAAAGTCTCTCACTGTTTCCGTTGTTTCCCACCTATTTGCCGTGAAGTGATGGGACCGGATGCCATGATCTTAGTTTTTTGAATGTTGAGTTTTAAACCAGCTTTTTCACTCTTAACTCTTCACTTTCAACAAGGGGCTCTTCAGTTCCTCTACAATCATGGTAATTCTGTGTTTAATTTTTTTTTTGACTGTGGTGTGAGGCCTGTGGGATCTTAGTCCCCGGCCAGGGATTGAACCTGGGCCCCAGCAGTGAAAGCGCCAAGTCCTAACCACTGGACAGCCAAGGAATTCCCTTTGTGTTTAAGTTTTTGAGGAACCACATGTTTTTCATAGTGGCTGTACCATTTAGAATTCCAGTTGGTGGTGCACAAGGCTCTAATTCCTCCACATCCTTGATAACACTTGTTATCTTTTATTTTTCTTATTTTTGATAGTGGCTGTCCTCATGAGTATGAAGTATCATGATTTTGACTGAGCTAGCTTTTTGATCAATTTAGGTACTGCTTTTGGCATTCAGGTTGTGACTGTCAGTTACAGGAAACAAAACCCTAAACATCATTCTGAACCTCTGCACAGTTTGTATATTGTGATGCAGTGTTAAATTTGAGGATGTGGCAGTGACTGGGGGTCTAAGTGAGAGGTTCTTGAGTCCTGTGGTAACTGACAGGAAACACGATGGTAACAGCAATGCGAACACTGGAAACATGAATAGCACCAACTTCTTCATGTCACTTTGTTCTCTCTTTTTCAAGCCCTAAACCTTCCCTTGTAATCTCAAATTAACTTTCTTTCAGTCTAATGGGTTTGAATGAATCTGTGAAAAGTAGATGTTTTTTTATGCTATAAGTTTGAGATATGAGTTGAGAAATAAAAGGCAGAGATTATAGAGGAGAGGAGTTTTCTGTTCTTACTATATTCATCGGTCATTTTCTGGGTTCATAAAAAACGTTAATTCCGGACTGTTTGCTGGTGGCTGCTTAAACTGGCAAGTGACTCATCCATGAGACACTTCAGAGGCCATAATAGGGCTGTCTTTATAATAGGTAACATGAATGTTTAAAATTAATACTGTGATTTTTAATGCGGTGTGTAATCTTTTTAAAAATTTATCTGTGAGTGATAGATGCAGCATTTTGCTAAATACCTATTTAAATCTTTTGCCTAGTTTTAAATCGAGTTGTTTTCATAATCTTGTATATAATAAGGAGAGTTTGTTATATATTCTATTAATAGATACAAGTCTTTTGTTGAATATGTGATTTAAAAATATTTTCCCCAAATCTGGAGTTTCTGTTTTTCACTCTCTTAACAGGATCTTTTGTAGAACAGAAGTTTTTCTTTTGATGAAGTGCAGTTTATTTATTACATAATTCTATTTCTTTCTTTTTGGCTGTGCTCGGTCTTCATTGCTGCATGGGCTTTTCCTCTAGTTGCAGCAGGTAGGGGCTGCTCTCCAGTTGCAGTGCCCGGACTTCTGTGGGGCACAAGCTCTCGAGCACAGGCTCAGTGGTCGTGGTCCAGGCTTAGCGTGTGGGATCTTTCCAGGTCAGGGATCAGTCCCTGTCTCCTCCATCGGGAGGCAGCTTCTTTACCACTGAGCCACCAGGGAAGCCCCTGCTTTATGGTTTTTTAATTCTTAGATCTAGGATGTAAGCAGAGGTAATCTGTTAAGGTGGGAGGTGAGGTTGAGGTTTGGTTTTTGCCTATGAGTTTCCAGTTGCTCCAGACCATTTGTTGATGAGATTTCCTTTTTTTTGTTGAATTGTCAAAAATTAGTTGGCTGTGGTGGAAACAACCCAAAATAGATGGATGCGTGAATAGATAAGCGATATATGACTGTAAAAAGGAACACAGAAGTACTGACACATGGATGAATCTTGGAAATATTAAGTGAAAGGAGCCAGTTGCAAAATGCCATGTAATATGTGATTCCATTTACATGAAGCATCCAGAACAGGCAAATCTAGAGAGACAGACAGTATATCAGTGACTTAGGGCAGGCAGAGGAGGCGGGTTATGGGGTGGTGGCTCAAGGGGATGGGCTTTTCTGTCTGTGGTGATGAAAATGTTCTAAAATTGACTGGTGATGGTTGTACATATTTCTTGACTGTACTGAACACCACTGAAGTACACATTCTTAATGGGTGAATTGTAAAATATGCCATTTATAGCTCAATAAAATTGTTTAAAAACAATTGGCCATGTTTCTGTGGATCTATTTCTGGCTTGTTTTATTGATCTTTATTTTTGTCCCTTTACCAATACTGTACTATTTTGGTTACTGTAGATTTACAATAAGTCTTTAAATAGGTAGTGTGGTTCTTTCACATTTATTCTTTTTTGTCAAAAGTATTTTGAGCTCTTCTAGTGCCTTTGCCTTTCAATATAAACTTTGTAATCAGCTTGTCTGTATTTACAAAAAAAAAAAAACCCTACTGGAATTGATTGGAACTGAATTGAATATAAAGATCAGGGTTTTTTTGAGAATTGCTTTCTTTATTGAGGCTTATAATTCATGAATATGGTTTATCTCCCAGTTTATTTAGGCTGCCTTTTATTTCTTTCATCAGAGTGTTTTTTTAAGTCTTCAGCATCTATATCCTGTGCAGGTTTTGTTAGGTTTATGTAACATATCTTTGGGGGAAAGATTATTGTAAATGATATATTTTTTAATTTTTTGGTTTTGAATTGGGCTTTGCTAGTATACGGAGAAGGCAATGGCACCCCACTCCAGTACTCTTGCCTGAAAAATCCCATGGATGGAGGACCCTGGTAGGCTGCAGTCCATGGGGTCACTAAGAGTCGGACACGACTGAGCAATTTCACTTTAAGTTTTCATGCATTGGAGAAGGAAATGGCAGCCCACTCCAGTGTTCTTGCCTGGAGAATCCCAGGGACTGGGGAGCCTGGTGGGCTGCCGTCTATGGGGTCGCACAGAGTCGGACACAACTGAAGCGACTTAGCAGTAGCAGCAGTTGCTAGTATACAGAAATGTGATTAATTTTTGTGTGTTGACCTGTATCCTGCAACCTTGCTGAAGTGTACTTATTAGTTGAAGTTTTTTTTTTTTTTTTTTTAAGATCCTTGGGATTTTTTTGTAGACAGTGATGTCATTTGTGAATGAGGACAGTTACATTTGTAGGGTTTTTCATGGTTTATCCTTTAAATTTCTTTAGAATCTGGGGTCTGAAGTGATTCATTTGTAACTCCTGACTGGTGGTGGTGATCCCCTCTCTCTTTTTAAGACTGGCTAGTATTGACCTTTTCAGAGAAGCAGCTTTTGGTTTCATTGATTTTTCTCTGTTGATTTTTCTCTCTTCAATTTCATTGATTTCTGTTCTTTGCATCTTTCTGCCTGCTTTTGGTTTATTTTGCCTTTTGCTGAAGTTAAGGCAGAAGTTTAGATTATGATTTTAGATCTTCTTTTTTAAAATGACATCAAATGCTATGGATTTTCTTCAGTTTTGTATTATCTGCATCCCACAAATTTTGGTATGTTGTATCTTTAGTTCAGAATTTTTTTTTTAAGACTTTCTCTTTTACCCATGAATTTAGAAATGTATTTGGAGATTTTCCTGTTATCTTTCTGTTATTGCTTTCTGTTTTAATTCTGTTCTAGTCAAGAGAGCACACTTAGTACAATTTCAGCTTTTAAGAATTGTTATTTTGCTAGGGTATAGTTTATTTTGGACTATGTTCCATGTACACTTGGAAAGAATGTGTATTCCGCTATTATTGGATGTGGTATTCTATAGATGTCAATTATATCCAGGAGTTTCTTGTTTTTCAGTTTTATATTCTTGGAATTTAGGAGTGTTGAACTCCAACTATAATTTTGGATTTGTCTCCTTCTCCTTTTACTACTGCCAGCTTTGCTTTATGTATTTTGAAGGTCTGTTGTTAGGTAGGTTGTGCTTTTTCTTGGGAGTTGACTCTTTTATCATTACGTAATGTCCTTTTTATCCCTGATTATTTTCTTCACTCTGAAGCCTACTTTGTCTGATAGTAGTATAACTGCTTGTACTTTCTTTTAATTAGAATTTGCATAGTACTTTTTTTTTCTGGCTTTGTACTTTTAGCCTATTTAATGAACATTATATTTAAAGTGAATTTCTTATGGACAGCATATAGTTGGAGCTTGATATTTTGTCTCTTCTGACAGTCTGTGTCTTTTATTTGGTCTAAACTATTTGCTGCTGCTGCTGCTAAGTCGCTTCAGTCGTGTCTGACTCTGTGCGACCCCATAGACGACAGCCTACCAGGCTCCCCCGTCCCTGGGATTCTCCAGGCAAGAACACTGGAGTGTTGCCATTTCCTTCTCCAATGCATGAAAGGGAAAAGTGAAAGTGAAGTCCCTCGGTCGTGTCTGACTCTTAGCGACCCCATGGACTGCAGCCTTCCAGGCTCCTCCATCCATGGGATTTTCCAGGCAAAAGTATTGGAGTGGGGTGCCAGTGCCTTCTCCAAAACTATTTGCATTTAATGTAATTATTTACATATTTAGTTTTAGAGCTGTCATTTTTTGTATTCTGTTTATTTTCCTGTTTTTCATTTCTTTCTTCCCTCTTCTGGCTTCTTTTGAGTATGAACATTTGTTTTGTCTTCCATTTTCATTATCTTTTGTGTTTTTTCCTAAATGTCCAAAGTTTTTTGTGTGATTGCCTTGGGGATTATGATTTGCATACATTTTTACAGTCAGCTTAGAATTAACATTTTACCAACTTGAAATTCATGTAGAAATGTTATTACTTTATAGGTCCCTTAATCTCTTCTCCTTCATTTATTATAGTTGTCTTACACCTACATTTGTTAAAATCAGTACCAGACAATGTTGTATTTTTTGCTCTTAACCATCAAACACGTTTTAAAGACTCAAGGGAAGAGTCTCTTGTATTTACCTATTTACAATTTTTGCTGTTTCATCCTCGACATTCCATGTTTTCCTGTGGTACTGTATACCTTTTGTTTGAAAAATGTCTTTTAATATTTCTTTGGAAGCAAGTTTGTCGGCAATGAATTCTCTTAATTTCCCTCCATCTGAAAATGTTTTTATTTTGTCTTCTGGAGAATATTTTTGCTGAATATGAAATTCTGGTTTGCTAGGTCTTTTCTTCAGCAATTTAAAAACATTCCATTTGTTTCTGACCTCCACGGTTTCTCATTAGAACTCTGTAATCATTCACACCCTTTTCTCCCCAGGTAGTAAGATGTTTCTCTGTGCACTCAGTACTGTGTCTTTGTTTTCAGTTTTGGGGAGCTTGGCTGTACCATGTCAGATTGCTTTTTTTTTTTTTTTTTTTAAACCTGGCCATGCTGCACATGCCGTGCAGGATTTTAGTTCCCTGACCAGGAACTGAACCTGTGTCCCCTGCAGCAGAAGTGTGGCGTCCTAATCACTGGACCACCAGGGCATCCCCCAATTTGCATATTTTACTGATCTGTTTTCAAGTTCACTGATAATTTTCCCTTACATTTCTTTTCTGTTATTGATCCCATCCAGTGAGTTTTAAAATTTTCAGTTATTGTACTTTGAATTGTAAAATTTCTATTTGGTTTGTGTATAAGTCTTCTATTTCTTTGGTGAGACTTTCTGTTTTTCCATTCATTTCAAGAATAAGTGTTGAGTGTTGAGGCATGTTTTAATAGCTGCTCTAAAGTCTTTGTCAGATTATTCTAACATGACTGTCATCTTGGTGTCGTCATTTGTAGATTCTTTTCCCATATGAGCTAGGAATTTCCTCATACTTTATCCACCCAGTCATTTTGGATTGTATCCTAGATCTTTTGAATATTGTGTTATGAGACTCTGGATCTTATCTAGCTCTGTGGACAGTGTTGATACGTTTGTGTGGCGGTCAGCCAGACTGGCTTGGTTCAGGCTTCAGTTTCTGTTGCTCCAGCTTCTGTGGGTGCTGATTCACGGTCAGTTTTGCTTTCAAGCCTTTTGCAGTGCTGTCTTGACCTGTGCCCTGAGTGCTGCATCCAGCGGCCAGGCTGGCACCTGTGTGGTTGTCTGTTCAGTGCTGAATGTGGTTGACCTTCTGAGTAGCATCATATCCAGGGCCAGCAGTTCAGGGGTGAGCCTAGCCACCCTCCATACACCACTTGCTGGGGCTATTTTCCTGATCACGTCCGTCTTTGGAATCTCCTAACTACTCACTGTCTAGTTCTCTGAGTTTCTCCTTTTTAATTTCCTGACCAGAAAGTGGGGGCTCAGTCTGCTGCCCGCCTTCGTGACTGCTCCTCCATCAGAGGGTCCAGTCTACAGCGGGACCAAAGCAAACTCACCACTGTTCAGGGTTATTACTTGCTAAATCCATCTGCTGCTTTTGACTTTTGAGAATCTTCACGTGACTGTTTTAGATATCCTGTCCAGGCTTTGTAGCTGAATTCAGTGAGAGAGGGCAGTGTACCTTTGCTGCATCTTATCCAGAACTGAAGCTCTTCAATGGTTTTTAAGATTAATTGTAGATATCCCGACTGTTATGTTATCAGAATTCATTTTTTGGTGAGTCACACATATACCTAACAGAGTTGAACTTTTGCTAGAATATATGAGATGCATTGTACCAAATAACTTATTTCTGTAATTTTAATTGCATGCTTTTTTTCCTCCATACAGATGAGGTATTTACTCTTCTTCAGAACTTTATCATGTCTACTACAGAGAGCATTTCTGAATTTATTCTCAGACGACTTACTATGAATGAACTAAGTACTGTAAGTATTTACTTGAGTAACTTCAGTCTTTTCTTCAGTATTTTGAGTGATTACTGACTGGCAGGCACTGTTATTAAGTTGAAAGGAAAAATTAATGTGATATTTTCTTGAAAAGTGGCCTTGAGGGGCAGAAAAAATTGAAGCTTTAGAGTCTCCTAGTTCCAGTTCAATCAGTGTAACTGATCCTAGGAAAATCATATAGCTTTTCTGAGCCTCAGTTTCCTCATCTGCAAAGTGGAGATAAGATATCTGCTTCCTAGAATTTAGAGAGTACCAAATGGTATAACATATTTGAAGTACTTAGCATAGTACTTTGGCCCCAGGATCCAGAGATTCTGACTTGGCAGGTTTGGGATGGGACTGGGTGTCAGTACACATAATATATTTTTATGTCTGTATGTGATCTTCAAATGAAGTTAGAGTTGGGAATAACTAGCCTGAGGATGGCAACCCACTCCAGTGTTCTTGCCTGGAGAATCCTAGGGACGGGGAAGCCTGGTGGGCTGCTGTCTATGGGGTCGCACAGAGTCGGACACGACTGAAGCGACTTAGCAACAGCAGCAGCAGCAGCAGCCTGAGGTGAAGAGGATACTCCATGAAGATAGGTATCCTCTCTGTCTGTGCTCACTGCATAATTGTTCTTTCTAGGACATCTGAAAAAAAAAATTATAAAGTTTTCTCCTTTTCTTCGGGAATATTTTGAAAATATTAATTTTATAGAAATGGCTATAATTCTTAATTTGGGAGGGTTTGACATTCTCTAGGGCAGATGTTGGAGAAGGCAATGGCACCCCACTCCAGTACTCTTGCCTGGAAAATCCCATGGATGGAGGAGCCTGGTAGGCTGCAGTCCATGGGGTCAATAAGAGTCGGACACGACAGAGCGACTTCACTTTCACTTTTCACTTTCATGCATTGGAGAAGGAAATAGCAACCCACTCCAGTGTTCTTGCCTGGAGAATCTCAGGGACGGGGGAGCCTGGTGGGCTGCCGTCTATGGGGTCTCGAAGAGTCGGACGACTGAAGCGACTTAGCAGCAGCAGCAGGGCAGATGTTGAAACAGTTACAATCATTACATTGTCAATAGAGTGAGAAAGCATACCTATTTTAACAGCTTTTATTAGAACATCCAATTAAGGACATTTGTTTGATAGCTGATAAGCAGGTGTGAAAATACAAAAAGGCAAGTTTTATACAAAAATACCTGAGATATTTTGATAAGGCAAGGAACAAACTCCTCTGGAGGGGAGTGTGTTTATGTTTAGCATTTTTCTTATTCAACCATTGTTAACAGTAGTTTTGCTACACCTAAATTTCCAAGAAGACATTTAATGAAGTAACTTTTCATATTTCGTTCCCCTATCACTTTATTGTTATCAGTATTACCTTTCCATTTTATTATTAGAAGTTTTCAGACGTACACAAAAGTATAGTGAACCTCCTTGTCCCCAAGGGGGGACAGAAATAATATTTTTGTTTGTTTGGAGTCTGAAGCTAAAAATAGTTTTAAAAAGGGGAAAGTTATTGTGATTTTGTCTTTCAGATTTTAAAAAGTGAACTCATTTCCAAAATAACTTTAAATTATTATGTAAATCCATTCTGTAATACATTTGGAATTAGAATTCCCAATTAAGTGCATTTGTTTGATAACTTATTATAGTTTAATAAAAGTCTCTTCCCCACTTTCCTTCCCCTCAGCAGCGTGATAGTCAATATTTAACAACAGGCTCTCCCGCAAATGTCCGTTCTCTGATGTGTAGCCGTAAAAGTCCGTTTTTCAGGCGTGTTTGGGCCCCTTCTTTGCTCACTTCCTCCTGTCTAGGTGGCCTCATCTGCATCCCCACGTTCAGTTGCGCCAGGCACCTCACACCCGTGTCCACCTCTGCCTGTCCTTCTGGCTGAATGCCGTTCAGCCAGCTGCTGTTTGATACCTGGAGCTGGACTTTTCACACATACAGTGTTTGAAATGGAACCTCTTATCATTCCTGTAGGAGGTTATCCACCCTCCCCACGCCCCTAGGTTCGCTTCTCAGTGGACGTGTGTGATCCAACAGGCTTCTTTAAGCCTAAGACTTGGGAACCCTCCCTGGTACCTTTATCCATCACTCTCCCCCGCTGTGTTCAGTCTGTCACCACGCCCTGGCGTTGTCACTTCTCTCTGCACTGTATCCTGGCACTTGGCAAAGTGCCTGGCATCTAGTGGTTGCTCAGTAAACACTGATAAACTGAAGGAATCCTGTGCTTCCTGTGTGCCACGGGAGCCCGAGGGTAGAGTACTTGGCACTGTAATAGTGATCAAGGCCACCACTCAGGGCCCATCTCTTCAGCATGCTTTCTCTCACTTAATTCTTCCAAACCAAAACCTTGTGATGGAGAGATACACCCTCCCCAGTTTACAAATAAGGAATCTGAGGCCCAAGGAGATTAGGTCTCTTGTCATAGGTCACAGAGCTAGACTGAAACCAGTCTGCCTATGTGTAGGAGTTGAGAAGACCTGCATTTAATTCTGTTGCCCTGCTTACTAGCTTTGAGATGCTGGGTAGGTTGTTTGACCTCTCTGAACTTAGTCGTCGTCTTAGGCAAGTGGGACAGTGACCATTCCTTGTAAGAATGGAGTGTTACAAGTGCTGAAAGCAAAGGAAATGGCGGTTGCTATCGTTGTTGTTGTGATTATTTATGCTGTGTTAGCATGGAGCGCGGAGCTGTGCATCCCAGGCTGTGTGTGTGTGCTGGGCTTCCCAGCTGGCACTAGTGGTAAAGAACCTGCCTGCCAGTGCAGGAGACTTAAAAGATGTGGGTTCGATCCCTGGCTTGGGAAGATCCCCTGGAGTGGGAAATGGCAACCCACTCTAGTATCCTTGCCTAGAGAATCCTGTGGACCGAGGAGCCTGGTGGGCTACAGTCCATGGGGTCACAAAAAAGTCAAACACGACTGAGCAACTTAGCACACACACAGCCTGGGAGGCTTAGTTCCTGCCATCCATGCTAAGTCTCTTCAGTCATGCCCAGCTCTGCGACTGTATGGGCTGTAGCCCGCCAGACTCCTCTGTCCATGGGATTCTCCAGACAAGAGTACTGGAGTGGGTGGCCAGCGTGCTTTCCAGGACGCTCATAATCAAGGTGGGGAGCCAGCTGCGTGCTGAGTGAGTCGTGATGTGTGCTGTAACTGTGCTGAACGCAGAGTCACTGTCTAAGCACAGAGGAGGGTGTGCTCAGCTCTGCCTGGGGAGTTGATGGAAGGCTTCTTGGAAGAGGTGATTTCTCCCCTCTTCAGTGCCATCTTTCAGTACTTTTAGATAAACTTAATTTATTTCCTGTCTGAACTCTCCTGGTTTTGTGAAAATCGTGGACCCTGCTTATTAAGTGTTTTATTGTGTGTCTTAGGTTTCAGATCTGGATCGCTGCCATTTGTACCTGATGGTGTTAACTGAGCTTATAAATCTCCACTTGAATGTTGGGTGGAAAAGAGGCAACCCTATTTGGAAAGTTATTTCTCCTTTGAAAAATGCATCCATTCGGCATCTTCAGGAGATGGACCGTGGACAGGTAATCCTCTTTGCTTCAAGGCTTATAGTTATGTTGAATAAGGCATGCATGGAATACATACTTGACTATTAACAATATTTTGATACACAAAAAGCATCTGCCAAAATTTAATTTTGAAAATAATACCCTTTGTTCATAATATTTGATGAAGATTAAGACTCCTATCATAATATATAACATTATATTATAATAATAGAACAACTCCTGTCATAATAGGTATATAGCAAAGATATGGTATTCAGTTCAGTTCAGTCACTCAGTCGTGTCTGACTCTTTGCAACCCCATGAACCGCAGCACGCCAGGCCTCCCTGACCATCACCAACTCCCAGAGTCCACCCAAACCCATGTCCATTGAGTTGGTGATGCCATCCAACCATCTCATCCTCTGTTGTCCCCTTCTCCTCCTGCCCTCAATCTTTCCCAGCATCAGGGTCTTTTCCAATGAGTCAGCTCTTTGCATCAGGTGGCCAAAGTATTATTGGAGTTTCAACTTCAACATCAGTCCTTCCAATGAACACCCAGGTCTGATCTCCTTTAGGATGGGCTGGTTGGAACTCCTCGCAGTCCAAGGGACAATCAAGAGTCTTTTCCAACACCACAGTTCAAAAGCATCAATTCTTCTGCACTCAGCTTTCTTTATAGTCCAACTCTCACATCCATACTTGACTACTGGAAAACCATAGCCTTGACTAGACATACCTTTGTTGGCAAAGTAACGTCTCTGCTTTTTAATATGCTGTCTAGGTTGGTCATAACTTTCCTTCCAAGGAGTAAGCGTCTTTTAATTTCATGGCTGCAGTCACCATCTATAGTGATTTTGGAGCCCAGAAAAATAAAGTCTCTCACTGTTTCCATTGTTTCCCCATCTATTTGCCATGAAGTGACTTCAGTCAAGTCTTAAAATCATTTGAGTGGATTTTCACTAGGTCTTTTTCCCAGGTACCCGTCAGGGACACTTTAAGGTGTCCACATGCAGCAGTGTGGTGTCGGAGCCTCCATACCTAGCCTTCTCCCTCATTTTCTAGCCTAGTCGTGCATAGCCTCTCCCTCCTTCCCACAGGACACCTGTGCTGCATTCCTGCTAGGCCAGCACAGGGCCTCCCAGACCACAGGCACGCGCCGCATCCTGCCTCATCTGGGCCTCCCCATGTGGGTCCTTCCGCTGAGAATGCCGTCCCTTCAGCATACACTTGCCAGTAGCTGGTCCATCCTTAATGTCCCAGCTCAAATAACACTTTCTCTTAAAGGCCTCGGATTGGTGTCTCATGCTTTCCTTCATTTATCTATTGCTTTTTATGCCTTCATTTTTGTACTTATTTCCATTTTACTTGTTTTTGGAATAATTTATGTGTATATGTCTTCTCCATTAGATTTTAGTACCTAGAGGCACTTCTTAACATGATACATAATAAGATGTAGTGGTTATGAGCAGAGGCTTTAGAATTAGACTTCCTGGTTATGAATCCTGGCTTTATCCTTACCAGCTGTGTGACCTTGGGGAACTTACTTAACCTCTCTGTGCTTCATTTACTGCACCTGCAAAATGAGGGTTATAGGGTTGCTGTGAACATTAAAGCTAGCTCATTGGTGGTACACCTTTAGAACAGTACCTGGCACGTGGAAAGTCATCGATAAATGTTAGCTCTTGGCAATTAACACATGGTAAGGGTGTTTTAAAGTTGAGCTGAATCATAATCCAGTCTGGGCTGCTAATTAAAATAGCCCCTTAATTCCTTTAATAATCTAATTTTTGAAGTAGTTTTCAAGAAGTGTCCTAGAAGAAAATTATAAGGAGGGCTGATTAATCCTTCAGTATCCTATCCACTGCATATTAGTGTAATGAAGGGACATTGTGAGTTCTGAATGTGGACCAGAACCGTGAACCAGACCTCAGTGATTTTTAAAGATTGGCTTGCTTTCTTTAGTGATTCACTGAATTACATGAAGGTTAATAGAGCCCATATTATGCAACTCAAAAGTAACCCTGAATTTTATTTCCTGTATTGGCGGTGTTGCTGAGTAAAATTGATCTGTAGAGATACTCAGTTTACTTTGGGGGTGGCAGGGGCAGGTGTGGGATGGAATAAGTACTAGAGGGTTCCTTTCTGTAGAGGTGTTAGTGGTGGACAGTACTGGGGAGAACAGCTTTGATCTCTCAAAGAACCTGTCCAGGTTTTTGCCTGCACTTCTAGTTAGAGATTGATTTTCTCTCTGTACGTACAAAGCCAGGCTATCTTGGTCTCCTTCCTTTGAGCTCCTACATGTAGAGTTCCAAGCGCTTTATGTGAAATAACCCATTTATTTAATTTTCACAATAATTCTGTGAACTAGATTCTGTTACTGTCGCCACAGTACAGCAGAGTCAACCAAGGTGTGGTGTGTGTCCACAGTCAGCTGGTGGTAAGTGCACAGTCAGGGTTCAGACCTAGGCTGTGCGGTTCATGAATCCATCTCTTGTCAATAACTGCTGTGCTGCGTCACCTTGCCAAAAGCAGAATACAGCTGACTGAGGGAATTGTGTATGTATGTGCAAGGAGCCTGGTTTTTTCCTTTTTAAATAAATGGATGTCTCTCTCTCTCTTTTTTTTTTTTTTTTGGCGGCACCATGTGGCATGCGGGTTCTTAGTTCCCTGACCAGGGATCAAACCTGTGCCCCCTACAGTGGGAGTGCAGAATCTTAACTGCTGTACAGCCAGGGAAGTCCCCCCACCTTTTGTTTTTAATTCTAGTTCAGCCAAACAGTTGAAATAAGACTCACTCATAGGAAAGTTGTATCCGAATTGTCTTTTAGTGTGAATTACTGAATTGTCGTTGTTGTTCAGTCACTAAGGTGTGTCTGACTCTTTGTGATGCCATGAACTGCAGCACACCAGGCTTCCCTATCCTTCACTATCTCCCTGACTTTGCTCAAACTCATGTCCATTGAGTCAGTGATGCCATCCAACCATCTCATCCTCTGTCTCCCCCTTCTCCTCTTGCCTTCATTCTTTCTCAGCATCAGGGTCTTTTCCGGTGAGTCGGCTGTTCGCATCAGGGGGCCAAAGTATTAGAGCTTGAGCGTCAGCCTCGGTCCTTTCAGTGAATATTCAGGGTTGATTTCCTTTAGACTGGTTTGATCTTGCTGTCCAAGGGACTGTCAAGAGTCTTCTCCAGCACTACAGTTCAAAAGCATCAGTTCTTTGGCGCTCAACCTTCTTTATGATCCAACCCTCACATCCGTACATGACTACTGGAAAAATTCATAGCTTTGACTGTGTGGACCTTTGTCAGCAGAGTGGTGTCTCTGCTTTTTAATATGCTGTCTAGGTTTGTCATAGCTTTCCTTCCAAAGAGCAAGCGTCTTCATTTTGTGGCCGCAGTCACTGTCCGCAATGATTTTGGAGCCCAAGAAAATAAAATCTGTCATTGTTTCCACTTTTTTCCCATCTATTTGCCATGAAGTGATGTCACTGGATGTCATGATTTTCATTTTTTGAAAGTTGGGTTTTAAAGCCAAATTTTTCACCCTCTTTCACCTTTTTCTAGAAGCTCTTTAGTTCCTCTTCACTTTCTGCCTTTAAAGTGATATCATCTGCATATCTGAGGTTGTTGATATTTCTCCCTGCAATCTTGATTCCAGCTTGTGAATCATCCAGCCTGGCATTTTGAATGATGTACTCTGCATTATAAGTTAAATAAACAGAATGACAATATACAGCCTTGAGGTACTCCTTTTCCAATTTTGACCCAGTCTGTTGTTCCATGTCTGGTTCTAATTGTTGCTTCTTGTCCTGCATACAGGTTTCTTGGGGGACAGGAAAGGTGGTCTGGTATTCCCATCTCTTGAAGAATTTTCCACAGTTTGTTGTGATCCACACAGTCAAAGGCTTTAGCATAGTCAATGAAGCAGTAGATGTTTTTCTGGAATTCCCTTGTTTTTTCTATAATCCAGCAGATGTTGGTCATTTGATCTCTTGATTCCTCTGCCTTTTCTAAATCCAGCTTGTATATCTGGAAGTTCTCGGTTCACACACTGCTGAATTTTTATTCCCACTTTGTTTGTTCACCACCAGTTTGTACAGAAATGGTACAACCAAGTGACGTATGTTGGATTTCCTTTGCTTTCCTCTGATATTCAGCAGCAGGCACCAAGCAGAAAAGATGGGCATGAGATTCCGGCAGACTGGAATTCACGTCCGTACTGGTTACAAAAGGTTGTCCCATTTCCTCCCCAGGAGCCCACACTGGGTAGACAGATTCAGAGAGCCGTTAGCATGGCTGCCTTGGCCATGGTGTGTGAGGTCAGCCAGAAGCCAGAGCTACAGCTGGACTCTCTGGATGCGGGTCCCCCAGAAACGTTCATCTCATCACTCCAGCTCAATCAAACTCTGCAGAAGCCCCACACAGAGGAGGAGAGCAGGTACGTTCACCACTTGGACAGCAGCATGTACACTAAAGGCTTCTTTTTGCTAATGTTTAAAAATCCACTTTTGTCTCGGTCATTGAGGTAATTAGTGGTCGCTCACCCTTACTTAAAGAATTATTTAAGCTTTGAGAACAGGCTTCATTCAGATGATAATATATTATCGCATTATTTATCTCTATTACTGGAAACCCATTAATTTTTACGCATTTCCTTTTCAGTGAATCATTTAAAGTGAGTGAAAACACCTGCTTTCAGAGTAGTTAGGAAATTGAGTTTTCTGCGGTTTCCTTGTTCTTTGGTAGACAGAATGATTTAATAATGGCTGTTTAATTTCTCCCCTTGCCCACTCCAGTACTCTTGCCTGGAAAATCCCATGGATGGAGGAGCCTGGAGGGCTGCAGTCCATGGGGTCACTAAGAGTCGGACACGACTGAGCGACTTCACTTTCGCTTTTCACTTTCATGCATTGGAGAAGGAAATGGCACCCCACTCCAGTGTTCTTGCCTGGAGAATCCCAGGGACGGGGGAGCCTGGTGGGCTGCCGTCTATGGGGTTGCATAGAGTCGGACACGACTGAAGCGACTTAGCAGCAGCAGTAGCAGCAGCTTGTAAGGATAGTGTACTACTACATGCAAAAGAAATTGAGACAGACCTAAGGAAGGATGGGGTTTGTGACTTGACTTTTTGTCTCAGTTTTTTTGAAGAGTCGTCATCTTCCCAAGGATGGGGGAAAATAGCGGCACAATATATTCATGATCAGTGGGTCTGCCTCTCTTTCTTGTTGAGAAAATGTCACACCCTTATACCAGCCTCAGAGGGTGAAATTCTGGAACCCACTCTACCTGCTGTTCCAATGGCAGTAAGGACTTTGCAGTCTGCACTGGAAGCCCTCACAGTTCTTCCTTCTGAGCAGGTCTTACCTGTGTTCCATTGTATGAAAATTTTGGTTCCCAAGGTAAGATATAGTGAGACATAAATTGAAGCATAACCATTGGAACAGACATCAGTTTCTGAAATTGTGATAAATCATGTGTTTCTTTCTTTTTATTTTCCCCTACCAGCTTCTGACCACCTCTGAATCACTCTGCATAGAATCTTTTGACATGGCATGGAAAATCATAGCTTCTTTAAGCAACACTCAGCTGATATTCTGGTCTAATTTTAAAGCTTTTGTTCAGTTTGTTTTTGATCCCAAAGTTCTTACCATCGCTGCGAAAATCAAGGGCCAGGCATATTTCAAAATAAAAGAGGTAACTTTTTAAAAATTGACATGAAAACGCCCATAGGATTTAGCATCTTAACCATTTTCAGGTGTACTGTTTTTCAGTTGTGTTAACTTTATTTACATAGCCGTGACAGATCCTGAGAATGTTCTCAGCTTGTGGAACTGGATCTCTGTCCCGTTAAACATCTCCCCCTTCCATCCCTCCCCCCACGCCCCTGGCAAGCCACCATTCTACTTTCGGTTTCCATGAATCTAATCACTTTAGAGAAAAGAGGGAACTTTTTGTTTTCATTTTAATTTGTGTAGCCTGTAGCACATGAGGAAGAGGAGAGGTATATTTGTAACTCCATATTAGTTTGTTATTTTTTCATTCAGTCAGTAAATATTTTGAATCTCTTTTAGTGTCATAAGTAACAACAAGAAAATCTGTTAGATGTAAAGGAGTAGGTGCAAAATGGTAGCCCGTGCACCATATCTGCCTTCCAAATAATTTGGTTCATCTAATCAAGTTAAAAAATTTTAAATAGTTGCCAGCTCTTAAGAATTGGGAAATTTGCACAAAAAATCTCTATTCCTTCTTCTCTTGGAAAATTGCATGATTGGCCAGCCCTGGTCATGTCTTCATGAGAGCAGCGGCTGGGTGTTGCCTAGCCGCTTGACTTGACTCATCCAGGTGGGCACACCCTTTCTGCTGCTTCACCCCAACCACGGCTTGATTTCTTCTGGACCCTGAGGGCAAATTCAGGTGCCATTTGTCAGTGCATCTGTGCCATTGCTTTTCTTGCACAAAGAAATATTTTTTTGAATATAACCTTATTGAAAGGTCTTTCTGGTTTCTGGAGCCATCTGTGTTTACAATCACTGATGCACAGGAGGGGACACGAGGCAATGGGACTGCATCGTGCCCGGGATGCACATACACTCCTGATCCAGAGGGGCCGATGGGAAATAAGTCTGTATATTGCCCTGCCGTCACTGTGCCGCCTCTGTCCTTTGCTGCCGCACGGTGCACACTCAGAGATGGTGGCTTCTTTTGCTTTGGGGACAGGGAAGCCTTGGCAAGTGTAAGGAAAACGGAACATGTCAAGGGTGAGGAGTGTCTTCTGCCTTTCATTCCATTCACTTTGGACACTTGTTCCTCCAGGAAAGTTCTGGGTGAAACCAGTGTCAGTAACACTTACTTTCAGTATTAAGAAATGAAAAATTAGCATTCTGTGATTGGTTTTCATCTTTCAAACGATAAAGTTTTTAATTTTTTAGACTATTTATGATTATGTTGCAACTATCATTTGAAGCCATTCAAGTAACAAGTTTTGGCAACACAGATTAAAAAAAAAAACTTGATTGATCAAATGATAAAGTAACTATTGTATTTCATTCCAGGTTATGTACAGGATAATTGAAATGTCTGCTATAAAAACTGGAGTCTTCAATATACTGATAAGTTATTGCTGCAGATCTTGGGTAGTTTCTGCTTCAAATGTGTCTTTATCAATTGCTAAAAATTACAGTGAACTTGTCCTTGAGGCATGTATATTTGGAACCGTGTTTCGGCGTGATCAAAGGTAAAAGGTGCCATTATTGCAGCCTCTCATAATTTTTTATATTAAGTATCTATTTGGGTAGAATTGTGCCTTTATATTAGCGGAGAAGGCAGTGGCACCCCACTCCAGTACCCTTGCCTGGAAAGTCTCATGGATGGATAAGCCTGGTGGGCTGCAGTCCATGGGGTCGCTAAGAGTCGGACACGACTGAGCGACTTCACTTTCACTTCTCACTTTCATGCATTGGAGAAGAAAATGGCAACCCACTCCAGTGTTCTTGCCTGGAGAATCCCAGGGACGAGGGAGCCTGGCAGGCTGCCGTCTATGAGGTCGCACAGAGTCAGACACGACTGAAGCGACTTAGCAGCAGCAGCAGTGCCTTTATATTAAGATTTTCAATTAGAAAAATATTACTTAACTTTTTATTTGGGACTTTAATTTTTTTCCTCTAAAACTTGTTCTTTGTTGCATGTTTTTTATGGAAAGACTTATTCAGGATGTACAGACGTTCATAGAAAATCTTGGACATGAGTGCGCAGCAAATGTTGTTATTGAAAAGTAAGTGTGGTGGGTCTTCCCATCTTGCTATAATTGGAATATTCAAAATGTAACATATGAGAGATATTCTGTGTAAGATATTGCATGAGCCTTCACAATTGTTAGAAATTATATTCCCTTACTAATATATTTTCTTCAGATCTGTCACTGTTTACTGAAATTTGATAAACTTAAAAATTAGTGCAGAAGTCCAGCATAAATAAGAAAATAACTATGGGAAGCATACAATCCCTATTCCCTTCTTTCTCTGGGTGGAAGATTGATCATCAGAGCACAAGTTTATTCTTTTTTGGTTAAAAATCACTATTTAACAGTCCCTATGCTCACGCAAAAATAAAACTAGTTGAAATAGACTCTAAACTTTTGATGTCTGGGATAAACCAATGATCTAACACTGAAATCATTGAGGTTTTTAAAAAGTTTTTATTTTCTCATGTAATTTTCAAAACTGTGTGTGTGTAGGTGTTTATAAATAGTATTGTCATGAGTTTAGAGTTTAGGACAATAAATGATAATTGTGTCTAGTTACCAAACGTGTTAATTATTCTGAGAGTCATACCTGTGTTTTAAACCGTCTGCCACTCTTCATTAAATATATACATTTGTCATTGCTCATTGTCTTAATTAATTTTTTGTTTTCTTGGCTGCCTTAGTATAACAATAAGTAAAATTTTTCAGTTGATGGTTCCAAAATATTTTTATTTCTACTAGACAGGCATAGTTAATTTAAAATAACACTTGTTCACATTATAACAGTTTTAATGGACTTGGAAATGCTCACTAAGAATTTCAGTGAGTTTATCTTTCCACATTTGGATACTGAAAATGCTGGGCTGCTCAGCACACAGTGCTTCCTGAGTTTGCCGTTCACTTAGAGACGTGCATTCACAGCACACAGTGAGAACAGCATGATGCTGATGTGCATTCTGGCCTCTGGGCAGGAGGTGTCTGTGGTCCTCCAGGAGCCGTGTCATAAGCTGCGATCTCTTTTGTCCACAGACAAGATATTATTGACCCAGTATCAGTGTGTGCATTGTTTTACCAGAAGTCTGGGTAAATTTGGGTTCTTTCAGACTTTTTGTACAGGCACTCCTGTTAATGCATTTTGTTTATCTTCCACTGTCTATCCTAAATTTACATTTATCCTAAATGTTTATCCTAAATTGTCATTAAATATGAAGCTACTTAAAGTTTTGATATTTCAAAACTAACATCTTACATGTTTTTTTTTTTAAATTTTGAAGATGTATTAACATCATCTATCATTTTATATATTTTAGTACCAAAAGAGAAGACCATTATGTGAGAATTTGTGCTGTCAAATTCCTGTGTTTATTAGATGGCTCAAATATGTCTCATAAGTTGTTTATGGAAGATCTTGCAATCAAGCTATTGGATAAAGTAAATATGCTTTGTTTTACCTTTAAGTATCTTAACTTACTTAAAGCACTGACAGTGACATAGCAAAAGTAAATGTAGAATTTGACTGGGTTTAGGCAAAACGGACCGTTAAAGCAGGAGAGGGCTCTGATGGTGCAGAAGGGCTCGCTGCTGCGC
Source organism: Bos mutus (assembly GCF_027580195.1). Taxonomy (NCBI): domain Eukaryota; kingdom Metazoa; phylum Chordata; class Mammalia; order Artiodactyla; family Bovidae; genus Bos; species Bos mutus. The sequence goes on from NC_091644.1 coordinate 38,444,215, forward strand.
TTCTCCCGTGTCCGGTGTTGCCCTCACCTGTTCATTTACTCCTGTCTTAGTGCTGTTTGCGTCACAGTGCAGGTCCCATTTTTCCAGACTTACGTAGTCAAAGGGCCTGGAGGACCCCACGGACAGAAGAGCCTGGCGGGCTACAGTCCACGGGGTCGCAAAGAGTCAGACACGACTAAGCAACTAACACTTTCGCTTTCAGTGTGTGGCTAACATCTCAGGCTCTTCTCGCCCACGTGACCCCCGACCTCCCCTAACTGGGCACGAGGAGAGAGAAGGACATTTCAAAGTACTTTTCAGATTAAGCACAGGTGTATGGTTCCTTTTCTAATTTTAAAAGAAGTTTAAAAAAACAAAAGTGGGTAAATACATTGTTTTGAAAGGAAACTTTAAAAAATATCATAAGAAAAAATAAAAAGTGTCATAAGAAAGTGTCTTTTTTATCCTTCTACCTTTCAAATAATAGGCTCCTATGCCCAGTTTATACCTTTTAAACTTGAAGTTGTCATTGATTTTGTTTTCATTACAGATTCAGTGGATAGTTTAACATTGATCCCTCCCTCCCTCCCTCCCTCCCAGGATGAACTGGTGTCCAAATCAAGAACTCGATACTATGTCAACTCTCAACAACACAGAGTGAAAAACCGAATTTGGCAGATTCTGCTTGTACTTTTCCCCAAATTTGATCAGGTATAACGTTAAGTATATTTGTACCTCTAAGCATAATGTTTTCATATGGAACCTGTTATATGCTTCTTTAAAACTGAGAAAGTAAGCTGCTTAAAATAGGTATTTCAGTTCTTAAAGTTATTCAGAAGTTTTTAAATAGAATATTAAGACAGTTAGGTGTCCTGGAAGTGAATTGGGAACTGATTTAAATGGTCCCACTCAATATATTCTTCATTAGTATTTTATTATAATATTTTAACATGTATTTATGCCACAATAAAACTTTAAGCTGTGTGTTTTTTTTAATAGTGACTGTTTCTTAATTAAAATTAATAGCCATTCACAATGGTTAGGACTTCAGATTTTCACTACTGTGGCCTGGATTTAATCCCTGTTCAGGAAACTGAGATCCCACAACCCACGCAGCATGGCCAAAAAAAATATTAATAGCCATTTCCAAGTTGATAAGACACTAGATTTGAATTGTTCCCATCACAAAAAAAAGAAATTATTATGTGACATGATAGAGGCATTAGCTAATGGTCTGCTAATGACCATTAGCAGATGGTCATACTGTGGTAAATAAATGCATTGCATCAACATTCTGTAAACCTTCCCCTTGTTATATGTTAATTATAGCTCAAATTTTAAAATTAATAATGATAACAGTTTAATTTGTCAACTTTATTTTTCTCAGAATTTCTTGAATAAGATTATTGACAAGATTTTCCAGGCTGGCTTCATCAATAATCAGGCATCCATAAAATATTTTATAGAATGGATTATTATACTGATTCTTCATAAATTCCCTCAATTTCTTCCGAAGTTCTGGAACTGCTTTTCTTATGTAAGTAGAGGAATTGTTTTCATGTTTTTTAAATGAAAAAAGATTTGGCCTGTGTTGGGAGATTGTTTCACTTTATAGATTTTTTCCGTTGCCCTGCCCCTAATATACTGACATCCTAAATTGTGTTCGCAGGATTTGAATTAATTTAGGAGACAGAAAGCTCTGGCATTTATCTTGAGTAGAGCATAATTTTTATTTGAGAGTTTTTCTATTCCAATGAAACAAAGATGGAAAAGGCTTCTGTTATTAAAACATGTGGGAAATAGGTGCCTTCTATATTTTTATTTACCGAGCAGTGTCTTTGTTTGATCTTAGAGATAAGAACGATGAGTCTGCCTTCTATACACAGTCTCTCCTTAACCAAATGATTTCTCATCCCCTGTTGGTAATGATGCTGAGCTGCTCATTCCTCTCCTGTAACCACCTATCGACTGTTTTTCCTGGTTATGCCAGGCTGGGTGACTCTGCATGTGGTGTCTGTTGGGCTGGGGACTGCAAACGGCTTCTTCCCCCATGTGTTTTCACTTCGGCCGCAGTCGTGGGGCCAGCCGAGGTGCCAGGCACCGCTCTCTCAGCATGTCTCCGGCTGGGAGGCCAGACCTCTCTCTGGTGCACAAGGTTCCAAGAAAATGAGCATTTCTGGAGGATGCGTCTCGGTGTTCTCACGCTCCCCCAGCCTCTGATCACATCCTGCTTTCTGATGGCTCATCAGCCCAGAGCAGATGCATGACCAAGCCCCCAGCCTGGGGAGGGTCTGGGTTAGGGCATGAGTGTGGGGAAGCTTGTTTCACTGGGGACCCCTAGGAGACTGAGTAGCCCTCTCATCACCTGAGTACCTTTCCTCCTCATCACCAGGCTGTTTTACCATGCTCCAGCCTGAAATGGTCTTCTTTTTCATCTCTGCCTGCATAGCAAAGTTTTCCAGATTGAAGTTCACATGTGCTTTGTGTCTTTTCTTAAAGGAAGCCATCTCCCTGAGTACTTTGGATCTCCTTAGTGTGGGTTTTTGAAGCACAGAAATAGTTCTTGTTATAATGGGAATTTTAATTTATTGTTTGATTGGATTTTATCTTTCTTCCCCATAAGACTCTAATCTCCATGAAGGCAAGAATCTTACCTATTTTCCTTTTCCCCTCTTTCTGCAACAGTTATTGGTCCATGGAAGACATTCAGTAACTACTTGTTACATAAAGGGATTATTAATCATCAAATGTTCCTCTTGGAGCAGTTTCTGAACTGTAGTGTCTATAGTCTGCAGTCTACCTGGCGTTCATCAGTTTTTCTTAAAAATAATGTGTAATTCCAAATCACTTACCGAGAAGGTTTCCAAATTCCGGGTTAACACTTTTACAAGCAGTTTTTCCTTGTGACTTTTTAAAGCGCCTGCACAGTCCCGTGTTTCACCTTTGCTGCCCCCCCTCCGCTTGGGGACCTTTGCCTCCCGTTTGCCTGTGTCTTTGTTTGTCGTCTTCATTTACACTTGTTCCCTTTCCTTCCTGCTTCCCATGCCACACCCCACCCTTCCGACTCTGCAGAGCTCACCCTCACCTCCGCCCTTGCTTAACCCTTGGTGGAGTGTCTAGTGCCCTTGTGTCTGCTGAGGGTTGCGCTGTGGGCATTTGGCTTTAGGTCATTCCTGTCCTTTATTTGCTTGTGCTCGTCTGTTCCCCCTCTAAGCTGTGGCTGCATCAGAGAGGAGCTGGCCTCTCATCACCAACCCCATGGCATCCATCCTGGTGCCTTGAGGGACGTGGGTTCACTGCAGCTGTGAATGACGGTTTGGTGTATCTGATATATTTTCAGGGTGAAGAAAACCTTAAAACAAGCATTTGTACATTTTTATCAGTTTTGTCACACTTGGACGTCATTACTGAAACCATCCTGGAAAAGGTGAGTATCGATTGTCTATAAGAAGAGCTCAGGCTTGACCATCAGAATAGAATTTATATATCTGTATGAACTTTTTGCATGTGGCGTATTCCTTGCGTGTTTTGCAGCTTCTCTGCTTCCACCCTCCCACTAACGACAGACGCGCTTTGACACAGAGGCATACTAAGGTGTCGCCCGCAGGCACACGCACACTGAGCTCTGCCTCAGCACGTGTTAATGGGCAGCTTGTAATGATAGGGTTCTTAATTTTATATAGGCATTTGTGTAACATTATTTAAATAAGACTTCCCTCATTACATGTAACTGTTCTTTAGCCAGTGGAGTTACTTAACACATGCTTGTACAGAGAAACTTATGGTCAGAGTATTTACAAGCCATCGTGTTCTGGAAGGTTTATATGAAATGCTGTCATCACTCAAAGTGTGAAGGCCAGCTCTTCCATCTTTCTCAGGTTTAGAGCATCTTCCCTAGATGAGTAGCGATCCCAGCTGATTCCGGCTCATCCCTGTGGCAACTGTGAAAAATTCAGGGAAGCCTGCCAGGAAGATTGAAAGCTGGCTTACAGCTCAACATTCAGAAAACTAAGATCATGACATCCGGTCCCACCACTTCATGGCAAATAGATGGGGAAACAATGCAAACAGTGAGAGACTTTATTGTTTGGGCTCTAAAATCACTGTAGATGGTGACTGCCGCCATGAAATTAAAGACTCTTGCTCCTTGGAAGAAAAGCTATGACCAACCTAGACAGCACGTTAAAAAGCAGAGACATTACTTTGCCCACAAAGGTTTGTCTAGTGAAAGTTACGGTTTTTCCAGTGGTCATGTATGGATGTGACAGTTGAACTATAAAGAAAGCTGAGTGCCAAAGAATTGATGCTTTTGAACTGTGGTGTGTTGGAGAAGACTCTTGAGAGTCTCTTGGACTGCAAGGAGATCCAACCAGTCCATCCTAAAGGAAATCAGTCCTGAATATTCACTGAAGGACTGATGCTGAAGCTGAAAATGCAATACTTTGGCCACTTGATGCGAAGAACTGACTCATTGAAAAACACCCTGATGCTTGAAAGATTGAAGGTGGGAGGAGAAGGGGATGACAGAGGATGAGATGGTTGGATGGTATCACTGACTCAATGGACATGAGTTTAAGTAAGCTCCAGGAGTTGGTGATGAACAGGGAAGCCTGGCGTGCTGCAGTCCATGGGGTCCAAAGAGTCGGACATGACTGAGCAACTGAACTAACTAACTAAGATTTAGAGCAGGATTCTGTATTATTGAATCTGCAGAGAATGCACTGCAGTGTTGTAAACTCTGGGGGAAAATACAGTTGACCCTCAGTCTACACAGGAATTAGGGGCACTGACCCTCTGCCCAGTGGCAGATCAGCACACAGCTTTACAGTCACCATAATACAGGGTTACTCACCTGTATCTGCAGATTCAACCAACTGCTGATCAGGTAGCACTGTAGTAAGCATTTAGTGAAAAAATCCATGTGTAAGTGGACCTGCATAGTTCAGACCCCTTGTTGTTCAACAGTCAACTGTCTGAAATAAATATTGTGTAGGTTTGAAAGTGAGGTAAAAATATTCTGGGAATACGTTTCCTAGACTTTTTTCAAAGTCTTGGTCTTTAACACAGTCACAGTCAAATTTGTGGTTAACCTTTTTTCATCAATCTTAAGCCAGACCTGTCTCCCCAACACATTTTAACCTGAAAAACCATCATAATATCTTAAAATCAATGGTGTGTTACAGTGTCTGGCAGCCAGATGGCAGTCATGTGAAAATTTATGCTAACACCTGGTAAGAGTAAGGAACGCTAGCATCAGATACTGTCCTGTGTTATCTTTCTGCTTTAAATATGTGCAGGGAAGAGATTTGCTTACAGTCTGTTGAGGGAAATAAGATAGACAAAAAACTGCACTGTTGCCGGGCTGTTAGCCTGGTGCAGCCAGGAGCATTTTCCGGTGAGCCATTTAGTAGGAACATTAAGGTAGCTCCTGATACTTTATCAGATGTTTGACTCCATCTGGCTTCCACATTATTTCACATCACTTCCTTTGCCATTCAGTATCTATTGAACTGTGTGGTTTTACAGATTAGGGACTATTATTGGGTAAAATCTCTGGGCTGTGAAGATGGAAAAATCTGTGAATTCACTAAAAAAGACTATAGCAAAGTTTAAGTTACCTTACTATTCTTCTCCCCACTTCTTAATTTTCCTGCCACCAATCAATGTTATGTGGGTCCAAAGTCACCATTAGGGAAAACGGTGGTTCAGACCAAAGACCAGGGGAAACAGCACTTTGATGGGATAGCTTGCCTTAGAAGTAGTTTCAGGTTCACCTGAAGTAGAGCTCTTGAAGAATATGTCTAACTTTTTCAGCCCATGGTGAGGTAATAAGTGAGGGAGACTGTTTAAATATGGGTTATATTACAGTTAGCATGAAAGTGCTTTGTTCAGGTTGACCTTGGTACTGGAGTGTGGGGGAAATGTGTGGCAGCATCATAAATAAGAACTGAGGAGCTGGGAGGATCCTTTCCTTCTTGAGGAAAGGGCCAGGCCAGTGTACCTCTAACCTGTCTGAGAATGACGATGCAAAGCCCGTGAAAGATAATTACTGTGTAGCATTTTCACCGTCTGTAACCTTGTTTTTGGTCCTACAGTAGAGGGTCAAATGGTCCTGGTTTATACATGAAGAATGATTCTTTCTTTTCAGAAACTAATTCTGAAGCAAGCCCTTACTATCGTGCTGCAGTGGTGCTTCAATCACAATTTTAGCATTCGACTGTATGCGTTAGTCGCTCTTAAGAAAATCTGGAGCCTATGTAAGGGGTTACACATTGAAGAACTTGCAGCTTTAACTTCTGTTATTGAATCCAGTCTGAGTCAAGTGGAAAACATGCACGGAGCAGGGTAAGCAGGCCTTGTCCTTTCCCCTGGCCAGCAGACCATGTGGAGAGGTGTCGGGGGTGCCCAGCCAAGGAGTCAGGCGTCCCTGGTCCAGAAGAGCATGGGGAGAGGCGTCGGGGGTGCCCAGCCAAGGAGTCGGGGGTCTCTGGTCCAGCAGAGCATGGGGAGAGGCGTCGGGGGTGCCCAGCCAAGGAGTTGGGGGTGCCTGGTCCAGCAGAGCATGGGGAGAGGCGTCGGGGTGCCCGGCCACAGCAGCTTCTCTTAAGCATATAACCGGCTGAGGTGTGCAGAGCCCGGGTCAGGGAGCATTTAAGCCGCTCACTGTTTGATGTGCAGTTTAATTACAGTTCTAAGTGCCATCAGCTCCATCATTGACTTTTTTTGGCCTTTTTTAACTCTTGGTCTTTATCTTGAGCTGTTTCTCTTCAGTGCAGCTGAATGTTAGCATCCTCTACCGTCAAAGAACCACTGAGAAGCTGCATGATCTGACTTCAAAGCCATGTGCTCGTCACCCCTCCAGTGTCCCCGCTAAAGCTGGGAGCTTGTCCTTTTTCTTTTCTAAGAGAACTCCTTGGTGCCCCAAACAAAATCCTACTCACATGCTTGATATCAAAGAGATAAAACACTGCTGTGGTGGATGGAGTTGGGAGGGGTGCACAGCGCAGAGCAGAACCCAGGGGATGGGAGCTTGGACATGTACTGGGGTGTTGTCCCTTGAAGAGGCTTTGGAAAGCCAAGGGGCAAAGCCAGCAGCTGTGTAAGGAGGGGGCTGATCTCCCATCTCACATCTCCTGTTTGTTACCCCACTGGTGTTGAGGCCTGGTCGTCAGTGACAGGAGGGACTGGAACTCAGGGGTGAAGAAGGCACATTGGTGGGAGCGGAGAAGGCGTCTTGAAATTCCTGCTTTAGCTTGGGGTTTGTTGATCATGAATTTAACCCAAAACCTTCTGGTGGCCATGTTTTATCATTTTTTTCCTACCTCTTTTGCCTTTTCAGCCTTGTCAGAGTTTTGGTTTTTTGTTGTATTGTGTGTGTGCTTGTTAAAGTTAAGAAAGTAAACCCTTGTATTACTTCTGTTTGCCTTAACACTGCTACTGTTTGGCTGTGTGCCATGAATCTTCAGAGTAGAAAAAGTGACCTATGTAATGATTTTTTCTCCTGGAACAAAAATTTAAAAGCCTCTATGGCCAGAGGGGGATGTAAGACTCCCAGCCTAGATTTCTTACACAGTTCCCTTTAAGGATTCTTTTTCCCCCGGCATGTGAGGTGTACCTGTGATAGCTATCATGCGATTTTCTAATCCACTGACCACCATCTCTTTGAGGAAGCAGAGACCTGGTTTTCATTCTTGTTGAATCGTTGTTGTAGGACTGGGAGAGAGGTGTTTAATTTCTTTGTCTGTTTTTCAGTTTTTATTTCAAAATATCGCATTTAGGATCAGCTGTTAAAAGACTTCAGTCTTGAAGATAGAGGTGTACAAATCTTGGGGCGAAATTCACAGATTTTCTACACATTCTAAATTCCAAAGTGCCTGCTTAAAAGACCTAACTGGTTTTCACTCTTACCAGAGGTGATTCACTAGTTCTGTTCCTCAGACGTGTTTTTAACCCTTAGGAGCGCGAAGAAGAACTGGCAACGCATCCAGGAGCATTTCTTTTTCACAGCATTCCACCCGCTGAAGGATTACTGTCTGGAGGTGAGCAGAGAAGAGCGTGTGTGAATTTTCTCCCTTGTATGATGAGGTTAACCGTCCCTGCAGCCGTCCTTACATAATAACCGTCCCTGCAGCACCGCCTTCACGTCGTAAAGCTCTCAGTGTACTTTGTCACCGTGTGCAGATGGCTTGCTCGCGCTCCGCTCTTGAGCAGTGAAAATTGGCTAGTCATTTTCACTTTCTGTTTCTCAGGCAGTGTCTGGCTTGTAAACACTGGAAGGGGGAATATTTAACTCTGAACAGAAATCTGTTCTGACATTAAAAGGAAATGAGTGAAAACATTTGTGCAGGTGAGATTTGTTGTATGAAGCCCATTGTTATGAAAGATCAAAAAGATCTACTCTTTTAAGTGCGTATTTTAGGTTCTGGATGATTGAAATTGTATAGCAAATGATCTATCACCTCACTGATCATAATAGATAATGTGCTTACGTAATTTTAAGAACCATAAACTTATTTATTACAGTTAGCATGTGAAATTAACAATATAGAGATTATTAAAATGTATGTAAATGATTACTACTTTCTTCCTTTTTCAACTGTAATTATCATGTTTTGCCTTTGATTTTTAACTGTGTGACCTAAATTTAAATACACACACACACACACACACACACAACCTGGGACCTTTCCTCTAAGGAACTTGGAAGTATCAGTAACTTAAGCTACTGTGCATAAGAGTTGTTGTTGCTGTTGGGTTATTTTTGTGTGTGGATTACTAATAAGCTGGCCTTTTAAAAAAGAAATATAGAGATTTGTTTATTGTGAGATATTCATCATAGAACATTATTGTGTGGTTTCTGTTGCTTAATTGCAAAAATTATTTAGGAGTTTTCAAATATTTTAACATGCTCTGTTCTGTCCTTTAGCACCCAGAATGCTTTGTTTGACATCTTTCTGAAGGACTCTTAATAACTCTGTAGTGCTAAGTCAGCCTTTTCTATTCACTTCTCCAGCAGGAGTAAGTCCCTTGCTTCCCCTCTTCCTTCATCCTGACTTTGACTGCCTCACCCTCATATATTTAATATATTTTATTGTCCATTAATTATATGAATCATAACCGTGTACGTGTAAATAAAATAGTGGCTCATGAGAACTCTTGTCTGTTTATGCATTTGGAGCTATACTTAGTAGCTGCTTAATAAACAGCTGCATCCAAGCCAGTTAAAGTTTGCATGAATATTGTTAACAAAGAAACCGTATTCACTCTAAAAGCTTTTATGAAGACTTGCACAATGTTATAAGTTTGTTATTTCATTTTTAAATTGCCTATTGTGCTTCTGCTTCTTATGCGCCTTGTCACCTTTGAGGATTTCTGGATCTCACTTTTCTTGTGGTAGGTAAGAAAGGGGAAGGAGGATTGTTATGTAATGAATGAATAACTGCTGTTTACAAATCACTTCCATGTGCTGTTTTAACCTGATTTTACCCTCATTTTATCAATGAGGAAGTTGAAGCTAAGAAAGGCTAATGGCCTATCTGACATCACACAGCTAAGATACAGCTGATGCAAATCCGGAGTCCAAATCTGTATAATGACAGTGAGGGTAAAGATCTGGCATCACAGGACCTTGAATTTGTTTGCTTATGGAGGTATTTGTTTGTCGATAAACAGTATGTATCCAAATACCTTCCAACACTAATGCCGGTTAGTTCTCACACTCTTTTTTCTTGTGTTAACGGCATGGTATGTAGTACATACAGTAAGAAATACTGGAGCGGAAGATCTGCCTGCTCTCAAGGATTTCTAAATCAATCCCTTAATTTCTTAGAGAAGATAATAAATTTAGATAAGACAATTGCTATAAGATTTAAATGAAAGTATGTAATCTGACCAGACATGATAGTTTGGGAGGATACATCAGTAATAATAAGTTGTACTTTAAACATTTTATCATGTATTTCTTTATTATTTTTAAGGGGCAAAAATTTTAGATTTTACAATTCTCCTTTCAGACGATATTTTACACCCTTCCACGCCTCTCCGGCCTTACTGAGGATGAATGGATTGCCATTGGTAAATTTACCAGGTTCACTGACATTCCTCTAGGTGCGGGGTTTCAGTGGTACCTTTCTACAACTCATCTGTGTGAACTAAAGCCAGGTGACTGGTCCCAGCAGGACGCAGGTAAGCATTTTTGTTATCTTTTCCCCCTGTTGCCTGATTGCCTGATTTGTGTTACTCAGAAATGATAGTTGGTCACTTTTTCATTGATGTGCTGACCTCAGCTCCCCCTGTGAGAGAAAAGACAGAGAGTGTGGTGTCACTCTGACTAGTACTTCTGTTCTAGTTTTAGAAGTACAGTATTATTCATTCATTTACTTTTTAGAAGTAGGCTTTTAAAATTATTTATTATTATTATTTTTGGCTTCACTGGGTCTTCGTTGCGGCACTCAGGCTTTCTCTCTAGTTGTGACTCACGGAGCTTAGGTGTCCAGAGGCATGTGGTATCTTAGTTCCCCAACCTGGGATCAGACCCATGTCCTCTGCATTGGAGGGTGGATTCTTAACTGCTGGACCCCCAGGGAAGTCCCCTGACTAGTACTTTAATCTAGCCAATGTCAGTTGGTTTTGCTCTTCAAAGCCAAAGAGAGCCTTATCTGCTTTACTATGTAAAGCTAAAGTCTTCTCTCTTCTTTGCCTTCTACTATATATTTCTGAAAAAAGAGATTTTTTTTTTTTTTAAGGGCCAAATTAAGCAGTCTCTTTTCTCGTCCCTTTTGGGAATGAAGCCGAGCTCTGCATCCCATTCTCTGGCTGGACATCACTTACTCTTACATCTTCGCCTAGGCTCCAGCCCTCAGCCACGCCCCACTTCTCTGCAGCTTTCTCTAGGACCTGCCTTTCCCTGTTCACCTCCTGCTCCTTCTTCCCCTCAGTCAGGCTTGCCCTTCCAAAACCTAGGATCAAGTCCTCCACCCATTTTTAAAACCACAATGAACCTTAAGAGATGTGTAGTAATGATCTGTGTTCTCAGAATTTCTGTCACTCACATTGTCCTCTTCACTTCCCCTAACCCAGGACCATCCCTGCAGCTTCTTTCAGAAAAGCAGAAATTGTCTTCATCTACTTCTGTACCATACCTGACTTTATGTAGCATTTATTTGCTTGTTTCCTGCTATCCTGATTTTCCTCCTCAGTCTGACTTTTCTTCCGCTCCTTGAGCTCTCCCACTTGTCCCTTAAATTTATACTTGTCTGAAATTTGAGTGTTTTTAAGCATCTCTTGGATAACATGTTAAAAGTGCAGATTCTTGAGTCCTGCCCTTAGATTTTAACTCTGGAGGACAGTTCTGGGAATGTGCATTGTTTAATCAAATACTGTGGATGTTCATGAATGCATTTTAATACTATCACCTTAAATTTATTTACTCAGTCTACAAAGATTTACTGATTGCCTGCTACAGGCTGAAAGTTAAGACAAAGGCCATGCCCTCAGGGCACTAATTCCTGCTTGAGCACTGCTGCTACTGCTAAGTCGCTTCAGTCGTGTCCAACTCTGTGCAACCTCATAGACAGCAGCCCACCAGGCTCCCCTGTCCCTGGGATTCTCCAGGCAAGAACACTGGAGTGGGTTGCCATTTCCTTCTCCAGTGCATGAAAGGGAAAAGTGAAAGTGAAGTCGCTCAGTCCTGTCCGACTCTGAGCGACCCCATGGACTTCAGCCTACCGGGCTCCTCCATCCATGGGATTTTCCAGGCAAGAGTACTGGAGTGGGGTGCCATCGCACACAAATGGATAAGATGCCATAGCAAAAAAGTACTGTGGAGACAATAAAGCAGAGTAAAGAAATGGTGTGACAGAGGATTAAAAAGACCTTTTTCAGGCTTCCCTCATAGCTCAGTCAGTAACGAATCTACCTGCAAGGCAGGAGACCCGGGTTCTATTCCTGGGTCTGGAAGATCCCCTGGAGAAGGAAATGGCAATCCACTCCAACATTCTTGACTGGAAAATCCCATGGACAGGGGAGCCTGGGGGGCTACAGTCCATGGGGTTGCAAGAGTCCCACACAACTTAGTGACTAAACCACCACCAAGGAGCTGAAGTTGAGCAGAGGCAGACAGGAAGTGGGAACAACTGAGGCAAAGCCTGGAGGAAGAGCTTCCCTAAAATAGAGATCAGCACATGTGAAGATCTGTGGGCAAAAGACTGGCGACAAGAGCCATTTCCGTGTGGAAGGGAGAGCCTGCTGGGAAGGAGAGAAGGGAGCAACAGCACCTCCTGACGTCTGATTCGAGTTCCACTGTGGAGAGGGATGAGGAGTTACTGAATGGGGAAAGCCTGCAGAGGTCTTTCTGTTTGTTTGTTTTGGGTAAAGAGAGATATTGCAACATGATTTCTATGTTGTTGTTCAGTTGCTAAGTCATATCCCACCCTTGGCAACCCCCAGGCTTCCCTGTCCGTCACTGTCTCCCGGAGTTTGCTCAAACTCATGTCCATTTAGTCGGTGATGCCATCCAACCATCTCATCCTCTGTCGTCCCCTTCTGCCTTCAATCTTTCCCAGCATCAGGGTCTTTTCCAATGAGTCACATCAGGTGGCCAAAGTATTGGAGCTTCAGCATCAGTCCTTTCAGTGAATATTCAGAGTTGATTTTCTTTAGGACTGACTGGTTTGATCTCCTTGCAGTCCACGGGAGTCTTCTCCAGCACCACAATTCGAAAGCATCAGTTCTTTAGCGCTCAACCTTCTTTATGGTCCAGCTCACATATCCGTACATGACTGCTGGAAAAAAACCATAGCTTTGACTGTGTGGACCTCTGTTGGCAAAGTGATGTCTCTGCTTTTTAGTATGCTGTCTAGGTTTATCATAGCTTTTCTTCCAAGGAGCAAGCGTCTTTTAATTTCATGGCTGCCGTCACCATCTGCAGTGGTTTTGGAGCCTGAGAAAATAAAATCTGTCACTGTTTCCATTTTTTCCCCATCTATTTGCTATGAAGTGATGGGACCAAATGCCATATTCTTAGTTTTTGAATGTTGAGTTTTAAGCCAGCTTTTTCACTCTCTTTCACCTTCATCAAGAGGGTTTTTAGTTCCTCTTCTCTTTCTATGCTGAAACTTAAATGCTAGGATCCCCTGGGTGCCTTCATTTTTTCTTCCCATTGTGTTTGCTCTCCTTGCACATTTTTTACTTTTTTTACAGCTGGAAACCACCACCTGTGTAACTGCACCTTTCAGATCTTTGTCTCTCCCAGCCTCTTTCCTAAGCCTGCTGGATGCTTACACCAGCTCTTCTATAAGGTCTTTAAACTCAGTATCCAAACCCACATTAGCTTTCCACCCAGAGGCTCCTCCTCAGTGTTCCCTTTCTGTCAGTGGGGTTGCTTGCTCTCACAGAAGTCATTCTTTTCCTGTTGTCCCTTGCCATGTCTATCCGTTATAAGAGCTTGGCAACTCTGCCTTTCCTCTTCAGCCCCTCTCGCATTGTTTATTTGAGACTTTTTGTCTTTGCTGGGCTAGTGCAAAAGACTCTCAATGGTTTTCCATCCCCAGCTTCTCCTCCTCCACATCACTTTTGAGGATTTTTCTAAAACACAAAACCAGTACTGTTAACCTCTTCTTAAAACCCTGTACTGCCTCCTGTCTATATGATAAATTCTTTATCATTATACACAACGTCCTTAGGACCGGGTGTGAGTCATGTGCCTCCATCAGTTGACTGCTGTGAGAGCGCAGTCAAACTGAAAGCGCCGCCCAAGCCCTGTCCTGCTGCAGCCTGCATGTGCGCATTCCGTGTCCGCAGCCTGCACTGCCCTTCCCATGCTCTGCTCCGCAGACTAACTCTCCCTCCCTTGAGCCCTCCTGGGTCTGGCTCTTTGCCCTCCCCCAGCGTTAGTAACGCCTCCCTATGTGAGCACGCCATCAGTATAGGACTGCATCACCATCCTGTTCAGGTCTCTTCTGTCCCCAGGAACCTCAGTGCCCCCGTCTGCTCAGTCAGGTTCAGAGTGGGACAGGGTTGAGGAAGAGCCTGGAAGGAGGATCTCAGTCCTGAACACACAGTTAGACAGGTCAGTGTGTTCTGTGTGCTCAGCGAGTTGGTGAAGAGATAATTATTTCAAAGAATAGTCCTTATTTTAGAAAAGGGCTCCCAAGTACTTGTAAAATAAGATAAAAGCTGTTTATGTTGTTTTCTGGAATATAGTATTCCTACAGAAAATTCTAATCTAATAACACTGTTTGCAAAATACAGCATTATTTTCTGTATATCTAAGAAAAAATGCTACCAAACTATGAGGTGAGCCTTATGGATTCTAAGATGCTTCCAAATTTTGGGTATGCTAACATGGAAAAAATGTGCATCTTTTATTTTCACAAATTGTTGTATTTTGCTTAGTAGAGTTGAATTTGAATATTTGCAACTATTACTGAAAATGGCAATTGTATCTGAATCCAGCTAAAGTTCTTTAGTTAGAAATCTCATTTTAAACTGTTCATTTAAGCTCTTAAAAAGTATATATAAGACTTTCCTGGAGGTCTAGTGGTTAAGAATCCTCCTGCCAATGCAGGGGACACGGGTTTGATCCCTGATCCAGGAAGCTCTCATGAGCCCCGGTGCCTGCACCACGGCTCCTGAGCCTGCGCTCTAGAGCCTGAGAGCCGCAGTTACTGAAGCCCGTGCGGTTTGGAGCCCGTGCACCGCAGCGGAAAGTAGCCCCTGCTCAGCACAACCAGAGAAAGCCTGTGTGTAGCAACCAAAGTACCCAGCACAGCCAAAAGCAAATAAAATAAATCTTATCTCTATATACACACACATGTATATATATGCATGTAAATAAACAGAGGTTTATATTTTCTTTTTCCTTCCCAGGTTCCAACTCAGGTGAAGCAGATAACCAGTCAGAGTGGACTGATGTTCAGAAGAAGATTATCCCGTGGAAGAACCATGTTCCAGACTTTGACCTGGAGCTGGTATTTCAGGATCGTGCTGCCAAACTTGGAAAGTCAATCAGCAGACTGATTGTAGTGGCCTCACTCATTGATAAGCCAACCAATTTAGGAGGTAAAATGGCAGTTTTCCAGGGGGCTTGCTTACGGTCTTTTGATCCTGAAAATCTATACTCAACCCAGTGCCATCTGGGGCCTCCTGTCCACATTCCACCTTCTCCGGGAGCTTCAGAGGAACGCCCGGGTCCTGGTGGGCTTGGCCCTGGACTGGCGGCAGCATCCCTGCTTGTCCCGTGCAGGGCTGTGCCGGACCTGTGAGGTGTTCGGGGCCGCGGCGCTGGTCATGGGCAGCCTTCAGTGTGTCAGAGACAAGCAGTTTCAGCACCTCAGTGTTTCAGCAGAACAGTGGCTTCCTTTAGTGGAGGTGGGTGGAAAGTGCGTGATTATTAAAATTTTCATTCACCAGACTCTTTCTAGTACTGTCTTCACCTGTCCATCCTTTTGCAGTAGTCCAGCCTGTCATATTTTAAAAATAATACTAAAAAGTAAAATATAGCCCACTCTGTTCTCCCATTCTTTTTTTTCTCTCTCACACTATTATATTTTTAGAAATCATCAATAATGTAGACTTTGTAGTAAAATGTGTCCTGTTGTAACTCACTCTGGTTTTATAAATGTATGTGATGTTGGGAGCATTCTTTTTTATAGTGTATAATTCTGTCTTTTTCCTGTTAACAAATTTCAGTTTCATCAGTTTTTTTTTTTTTTTTTTTTTTACTGCTTTTACTCCCAGCAGGGCTGTAAATGAACGATTTAATATTCTGCTCTTTTTAAACTAAGGTAAAACCACCTCAGCTGATTGATTATCTACAACAGAAAAAGGCAGAAGGTTACACCATCGTGGGTGTGGAACAGACTGCCAAAAGTTTAGACCTAACCCGGTACTGCTTCCCTGAGAAGTCTTTACTCTTGTTGGGGTAAGAACTTTGTCTTGAGTCTCTGTCTTGAAAATGTTTCATAAGATTTACAATTTTACCTGGGCTCCTGGTCCTACACCCACACCCGACTTCTGACTTCAAGGTTTATGAAAAGCGCCACCCCCCACCCCCACCCCCCAGGTTTTCCTTTTACTTTACCTGTTGGGGATGGTCCGGTGGACATAGAATCAACCCATAAACCTTGTTACACTCTTATTTTTCTGGTACCATAGACTTTTGTTTCATTTTGTTAACCTGTCTCTTCCAGTAATATCCAGGATGTCTAAGAAAAAAAATTGTTTTTTACAAGAAAACTAACCTTTCTCTTCCATTTCTCTTCATCAGCAACGAACGTGAAGGGATTCCAGCGAATCTGATCCAGCAGCTGGACGTGTGCGTGGAGATTCCTCAGCAGGGCATCATCCGCTCCCTCAACGTCCATGTGAGTGGGGCGCTGCTGATCTGGGAGTACACCAGGCAGCAGCTGCTGAAGCAGGGGGTCTCCACAGCCTGACGCCCGCGCCTCACCTGAGACGGGTTGTTGTCGGTACTGCTGACATGTTTTAAAACTACCCGGACTCATGAGATAGATTCTGAAATCGACTGGGATACTTTGTCTTTTTTATTCACAGTTTAATGCCAAAACTTTGTCATGTGCCTTAACTATATTACTATATATGTTGTCCCCTTTAATAAACCTTTTTAGCTAAGTTGTATTGCTTCTTTAATAAAATATTTTAATTGTGGAAATAAAACAATGAGTTTTAGAAAGATCTTTTCTTTCCTAGAAACTAGTACTGTCAGAAATGTGGATTATGGTGGGAGAAGGCAGGATTAAGGCAGCTGCAGTTATCTATGAATACTGTTTCCTTGCCAGGAGGAAGCACAGGGGCTGGGGCTGTGGGGTGGGAAGAAAGTTTTCCCCATGAGGAAGTCACTGGCCTCCTGCTGCTGCTTTGTATCCATTTCTCAGGGAGGAAACATGCTTGGCAAGGTGTCAACTAGTGTTCCTGTAAAGTTCGTAATTTACTTTTAAAGCCATGAAATAGGCCATCAGTTCAGTTCAGCCGCTCAGTCGTGTGCGACTCTTGGTGACCCCATGGACTGCAGCACGCCAGGCTCCCTGTCTATCACCAACTCCGGAGTTTACTCAAACTCATGTCCATTGACTCAGTGATGCCATCCAACCATCTCATCCTCTATTGTTCCCTTCTCCCGCCTTCAGTCTTTCCCAGCATCAGGGTCTTTTCTTGTGAGTCAGTTCTTCGCATCAGGTGGCCAAAGTATTAGTTTCAGTTTCAGCATCAGTCCTTCCAATGAATATTCAGGACTGATTTCCTTTGAATGGACTGGTTGGATCTCCTTGCAGTCCAAGGGACCTCAAGAGTCTTCAACACCACAGTTCAAAAGTATCAATTCTTCGGCACTCAACTTTCTTTATAGTCCAATTCTCACGTCCATACATGACTACTGGAAAAACCATAGCTTTGACTAGAAGGACCTTTGTTGGAAAGTAATGTCTCTGCTTTTTAATATGCTTGGTTTAATAAGGTTGGTCATAACTTTTCTTCCAAGGAGCAAGCATCTTTTAATTTCATGGCTGCAGTCACCATCTGCAGTGATTTTGGAGCCCCCCAAAATAAAGTCTCTCACTGTTTCCACTGTTTCCCCATCTGTTTGCCATAATCATTCAGATAAAGTTTTTAGGAAATTTTCCTCTGTCACCTTTGCTCAGGGTTCAAATAATGATTAGATAGTAGTCTGTGTTCTCAGTGTTGTCTACAAGGACCCAGAGGAGGTGACTTACTCTTGCTCATTGTTACCAAAAGTAAGACTGGAACCCTCAAGGGTTGATTTTCTGTTTCTGTTCTTCTGAGGATTTTGTTATTAGGATTACTTTATTATTTAATGGTAACTATCACCTTCCAGCAGTGAACATAATCATTGTCTGGGTCGGTTTAAATAATATTTAGATTTCAGAATCTGTTACCTGTATATATGCTTTTCTTCTGCAGCTTTATTAAAACAATTTTTGTTTTGCATTAGAGTTGCAAAGATAGTACACATGCACTTCACCCAGATACCTCTAATAGGATCTTACATAACCATAGACATTCATCAAAACTAAGAAGTTAACATTGATAATGGTGCTGTTCACTAAGCAAACGATTCTGATCCATGTCCAGGTTCCCCGTTTCGCACTGATCCTTTTTCTGTCCCAGGAGCACTGGCCTTGGCACCCTGGATGCTGTATTGGTTCTACGCCATAGTCTCCTCCAATGTCTGACCAAGTTACGTGGGTCAGTTCCTTTCTTAGCCATTCCTTTCAGTGAGTTTATGTCATATATTTGTAATAGTTAGACTGGTTTATCAGTCTTCATCCCAAACTAGAATTCTCCCAAAGTCCTATTGGATTTTAGTGTGCACAAAGTCACTCATATAACTTGTGGGTTCTGACAAGTGCACACTTCGATGCCATACAAAGCAGCTTCCACACCTAAAACTTCCTTTGTGACCCCTTCAGAGGCAGCCTCCTTCTCCACCAGCCGTGAATACCAGTTCTGTTTCCCTGCGTCTTCGTCAGCACTTGGTACCATCAATGTTTTTAAGCCGTTCTAATAGGTATGTAGTGATAAACTGTTATGGCTTTAATTTGCATTACTCTACAAATAATAGGGAGTGTCTTCATAATATGTTATTTATAACACTGAATAGATTCGTGAAAACACACAATTTGCCCATTTTTTAAACTTGGGTGATTTTTTTAAAATAAGCGTTCAATATTCTAGATACAAATTCTCTATGATATATTTATGACTTGCAAATATTCTCTCCCAGTTTGTAATTTATCTTTTCATTCTCTTAATAGTGTCTTTCACAGAGCAGAAATTTTTAATATTGATAAAGTCCAACTTAGCTTTATTTCCTCTTATGGATTGTGCTTTTGAGGTCATCATCTAAAAATTCACTTCCAAACCCCAAATCATGTAGACTTTCTCTATACTTTCTTCTGTTAGTTTTATATTTGACATTTAAGTCTGTGCTCTATTTTGAGGTTTTTGTGTATCTATTTAACAAAGTGCAGTTTGTTCCGGCGTTCATTTTACTGTGTGTGGACACCCCCCTTCCCCCTTGTCCAAGCTCAGTTGACTGTGTCTGTGTGGCTGTACTTCTGGACTCTCTTCTGTTCTGTAACCATGTGTCTATCCTGCCAATACCATATTGTCCTTAATTACTGGAGCTTTACAGCAGCATTAAAATCATTTAATATGAACCTTCCAATTTTGTTCTTTTCAGAATTATTTTGCCTTTCCATACAAATTTTAGAATCAGCTTGTCAGTATATACCAAAAATCCTGAGATTTTTATTGGGGTTAATTTGAACCCATAGAATAAACTGGGGAGAATTTAACAGTTCCTTAACAACACTGAATCTTCTAATTCATGAACACAGTACCTCTCCAATTAAGTTGTTCTCTGATTTCAATGTTTTTTAGTTCTGAGGATATAGGTCCTACACATACTGTTAGATTATATCTAAGTATTCCTTTGTTTTTTTAGTGCTATTGTAAATGGTGTATTTTAAGTTTTAGATTCCAGTTTTTCATGGTGGTATACACAAATACGATTTTCTTTTGTATATTGACCTTGTTTCCTGCCACCTTTCTAAGATTCACTCACTAATTCTAGGTGCTTTTTTTGTAGGTTCTTTGGTATATTCTATAGAGATAATCATATTGTCCATGAATAGAGCCAGTTTTATTTCTTCTTTCTTTCCCATTTGTATGCTTTTTTTTGTCTTAACTGAAGTAGCTGGGAATCCAATACAGTGTTGAATAGGACAAGTGGGGACATTTTTACCTTGTTGCTGATTTTAGGGAAAAAGCATTCATTGTCTTGTTGTTTAGTAACCAAGTCATGTCTAACTCTGCAACCCCATGGACTGCAGCCCACCGGGCTCCTCTGTCCATGAGATTTCCCAGGCAACAATACTGGAGTGGGTAGCCGTTTCCCTCAGGGGATCTTCCCAACTCAGGGATCAAATCCGCATCTCTGCACTGGCAGCAGGATTCTTTACCCCCGAGCCACCTGGGAAGCCATTCATTGTCTTATCGTTAACTATATTAGCTGTAAGGCTCTTTTGTAGATGGTCTTGATTATATTACCTGTATATCTGAAGTTGAACCTTCAATTCCTCATTTTTTGGTGGCTGTATTAAAATGCTAACTCCCAGGACAATGGAAATCTATCTACTTTTTTCAGTATATATCTCTAAAATGGTATTTGGCTACTCCCCACCCTCCAACAGCACAAAGGCACACGTTTTTATAATTATGTTTTATTTTTTCTTAAAATATATATTTACTAAATTAAGCATATTTCATATCATTTTATTTCAATTCTTCATACTTTGAATAATGCAATCTTGTTACTTGATCATTTAAATTAAGAACCAGATATATGAAACAGGCTTTGGTGTCTGCCATCATTCAAACTACTATTGTCCCAGAGTCAAAGCATTTTTGAATGTCCAGAAAAAGTAATTTCAACCTTTCTGAAGTGTTCAGAACAGCCTAGGACTTTGCAGTCATTTTCGAAGGCTGGAAATCTCCTGCTTCAAATTTTTCTTTGAATTTTAAGTAGTCTCTTCTTTTATCAAAATATTTTATCTGTTGAGAAAAAAGGGTTTGAAATAAGGGTAAGCTATACAGATTAAACACAAGGAACAGACTTAAATGTAATTAATTATTCAATATAAATTATGTAAGTAGCCTAAGTAATTTATATTCTAGAGTCTCTATAAAGGGAGTGTAGACCAGTGAGTTCTAACCCTTCTTGGGTTATGAACCCTGCTGAGAATTTGAGTGTGCTGTGCACCTTTCTCAAGAAGCGTATCTGTGCTTAGACATGTAAAATGTGCCACGAGGGTCCACAGAACGCTCAGGTCATAACACTTCATGATTTAAGGCACTGTACAAGTTTTTCCTATCAACTATGAGTTCAATAAGCTTTATAATTCACCAGCCATGGTATTTCTATTTATTTTTGGCCGCACTACATGGCATATGGGATCTTAGTTCCCCAACCAGGAATTGAACTCAAACCCCCTGCAGTGGAAGCACAGAGTCTTAACCACTGGCCCACCAGGGAATACCTAACCAGTCATGATATTTTTATTAAGTTTATCTTATCCAGAAACATACATTTAAGGAGACACACATAATTAAAAATTATATGTATGAACTATGAATAAGGAAACTGATGGTAAAGCTTTAATAACTTAAAGATTTCATTTTATTATTTCTGTTTACATCCTCCTCTTGCCACAGGTAGTCTGGAGTATCGTAAAGCCCCATATCCTGAAACAGTAAAATCAAAGAAGTAGAAAACCAAGGCCAGACACAAAATCTTCATAGTCTTTATCTGAGCTGTTCTGCAGACAAGGCAAAGGCAGGATACGACACACATTTTCACTATCAGAATAGAAAAACTTTTCTTAGGATTTAATTGTTGAATATTTCAGTGGAGCCCAAGTAAGTAAAAATGAGCTTAGACTGAGAATGTAAAAATCTGCCCTGCCCTGTCTCGAGCTGGGATAAAAGATGTTAACATTCCTCCAGAGGATGTACTACAGGCAAAGACTGTCCTAAGAAACCCCTTTGAGTGACGCCTGCTTTCTTATTCACCAAAAAACTGTTTTCCAAAATCAAACTATCAGAAATTTGTTCTTTGAAGTTACTTTGGTAAAAATAAAACACCCCCACTTTTACCTGAGAGATCTGGCTGGCACTTTGACACAAAGAAGTAGTCCTGATCGCCAGCTCAGGTGCAGGACTGCAAGTAAGGGACTTGTGAGCATATGACATTCAGCATTTATCTTTGTAGGAAATAGGACCCTGGGTCCACTTCTCAGTCCGGAGTTGACGGCCTGCTTATACACAGAGCCCATCAAAGCATCACTTCATTTCAATTTCACCTAAACCCTATCCTTCCCCAAGCCCTCTGATAACTCCTTTCCACTTGGTGAGTGGCCCACAGCAACTCCAATGCATGGGCTCCCTGGTCACAGCATGCTAATAAATCTCACTGTCAGACTACATACCTCTAGTGGCCTTAGGCTGACTGAGCTGGGACGGATGTCATATGTAAAGGATATCAGATGAAGAAGTAGACAATGTCCTTAACATTTCTGTGGCAGATCAATAGATCTTTGCATTTCTCCTGTTACATTTTCAAATGGAATTAAGGGATAATTCCACTTAATGGTCCTACTTAGATTTCACTCCCAACTTGTCCAGAACTTACTTCTCTACAGACATGTTTTTCCTCCTCTGTCCCCTATTTCAGTGACTGCATCACTATCCACCCAAATGCTCCGATCTCTTTCCCCGTCTTGGTCGCTACAATACAGGCCGGCATCATTTCTCACTTGGATTGCTGTAATAGCTCTATAACTGGTTTCTCCACCTTCAATCCACCTGTCACGCCACTGCCAAGTATCTTTTGGAAATCTCAATTTGATCACGTCACTGCTTGTTTAAAGATCTTTCAAGGTATCCTTATTGCCTTTAAGGGCAACATCCAAACTCCTTGTTTGTAAGACAAACGAGGTCATTCAAGACTAAATCTCTGCCCCCTGGCTATCCTCTGGGTGTACCACCATCCCCTGAAATGCTAGCCACCCAGAGCTACCCCATTTCCCCAGTGTGCTGATTCTCATGCATCTTGCTTCCATGCCTTTCATATGTCATACTCTGCTTGAAAATCTTTTCTCTCTAGTCTTTACCACCTGCTTCAGTTAACAGTGGAAGGCCCTCAACGTGTGCACACTTACGAGGCTAATGTCCAAAAAGGCTGACAAATCAACAGGCATTCCTTGAAAAGCACTGTACATACAACGCCAGTGTCCTCTAAGCCATTAAATGAGATGCAGTATAGTAGCATGAATGCCAAAATACTGGAATTTCTGAGACATTTCAAAGCTTGACAGGGAAAAGACAATGTCCAAAGTTGACGTTGTTGTTCAGTCACTAGGTCATGTCCAACTCTGCAACCCCATGGACTGTAGCACACCAGGTTTCCCTGTCCTTCACTATCTCCCAGAGTTTGCTCAAACTCATGTGCACTGAGTTGGTGGTGCCATCCACATTGATAGATACCGCTGTCCAGTTGCTCTGTTCATGGAAGCCTGCGTTGGATGATGCTAGAATGACAGACCTGATCCCTGCTCCTTCCTCGGTTAAAGAACCAATAGGAGACTTTAAGTGGGACCATAATACAAGGCAAACTGATGGAAGGGCTAAGCAAGGGGGTGAGCATGCTTGCTCAGTCGCTAAGTTGTGTCTGACTCTTTGTAACCCCACGGACTGTAGCCCACCAGACTCCTCTGTCCATGGGATTTCTCAGGTAAGAATACTGGAGTGGTTTGCCATTTCCTTCTCCAGGGGATTGTCCCAGGCTAGGGATCGAACCCACGTCTCCTGCTTGGCAGGCAAATTCTTTACCACTGAGCCACCAGGGAAGCTCAAAGCAAGGAGGGAGGGAAAAGTAATTTGGTTTTGTGATGACATATTAGTTTTATGGCCTACATATTATGTAACAAATTTGTTTTTTTAGTGTTTTATGATAGAAGCATTCACTGTAAATCTCTATTTGGTTCTACTTTTATCTTTACTATTCATCTGTGACTTCAGCTAAGTGAAAGAATATAAATTCTGGAATTGGAGAGACCTCTGTTCTAATCCTCTCCCCACCACTTTACTGGTTAGCTGATCTTGAACAAATTATTTCACCTCTCTGAGCCTTAGTTCCTATTATATAAAAGAGATACAATGGCACCTCACAAGACTGAATGAAAATTAAAGCAAATGCAAACACAACATCTTGCATAAAATACACCCAGAGGACACCCCATCACCTCCCTCCCTGTCACCCTCTCCACCTTCTCATACACATCTCTGGAGATATCTTTCATTTTTATTCTATGGCAATTGGGTAAGACTTCAACAAGTCTTGAGTAGAAAGAAAAGGTGAAAAGGGAGCAAAAACCTGAGGGCACAGGCTAGAAAACAGCTCAGTTATGGACTGAGTCTGCAGAAGACAAAGGTTTTCCGTGGGTGCGTGTCCCTGTCAAACGCAGCAGAAGTTACTTTGACTACTTTGCCCACACCCCTTTTTTCTTGGAGGCATCTATAACTTTTCAGGTTGTTGTCATTTTCTCTAACAACACTCATGTCATAACTCAGATGGTTTCAGTATCCATGTGGTTGATCCTTTCAACACCCTGGCCTCTCAGCTCCTTGACCTCTTTCTTCAATGATCTTTTCCTCCAACCTACCTCACTGCCAGGATCAAAGCCTAGCCCTTGTCCTTACCAACAAATATAGCCACGCCATAACCCCAATTCTGAACATTTCTGTTCTCCGAATGCCCACTCTTCACTTTCTAAGACCCTGATGCCAACAATCCATTGATCACACTACCTTTTCATTGACCATCATCCCCCTCATACCCTCACTTGTCTCCTTACCCTGAACCCAAAGCTTCTCAGTGGCTTCCCCTGTCATTCAGAGGAAAAGCCACTGTCCCCGGCTTCTCAGTGCTGAATATCCTAACTTCTATTCTCTCCTTGCTGTTCCTTAAGCACACTGGATCCGACCCTATTGCAGGGGTGTTGTGTTACCCTGCTTCACTCCTGAGACCAGTCCTTCAACAATTCCCACTGTGGAGCCTGACACTCATTTCTGGGACTGTATTGATGTTAGTATCTTTGCCTGAGATGGGGAGCAGGTGAGGAGGGGCCTGTTGGATACAAGATGAGGAAGAATTCATTCGTGTATATGCAGAGGTCAAGGTTGGTCCTTGAGAACATCCAAATAGAGAGCTCTGGAGTTAAAGAGGATGTAGATTTGGGCCTCAACACCTAAGTGGTACTTCAAGCCGTGGCTGCAGGT
The DNA here is from genome assembly GCF_027580195.1 of Bos mutus. Classification (NCBI taxonomy): domain Eukaryota; kingdom Metazoa; phylum Chordata; class Mammalia; order Artiodactyla; family Bovidae; genus Bos; species Bos mutus. The sequence continues at coordinate 38,469,070 of NC_091644.1, forward strand.
AAGACTGGCTTGGGAAAGTTAAGCAGCATAGAAGGGAACTCTACAGGGTATGATTTAACAGACACACGAAAGCCTGCCAAAAAGCTATGGCTGCTGGAGACAAGGAAAACTAGGGGAGTGAATTATGAAGGAAGAACGCCACCAAGGAGGTGAAGTGAAAGTCGCTTAGTTGTCTGCGACTCTTTGCGACCCCATGGACTATACAGTCCATGGAATTCTTCAGACCAGAATACTGGAGTGAGTAACCTTTCTCTTCTCCAGGGGATCTTCCCAACCCAGGGATCGAACCCAGGCCTCCAGCATTGCAGGTGGATTCTTTACCAGCTGAGCCACAAGGGAAGCCCACCAAGGAGGTAATGCTTTTGTATTTAAATAAACTTGCATTATGACTAAGTTTCCAGAACATGAGATTTGCACAGTCTAATCCACGGGTTCTTTTCTTGCATGACAGGGACAAAAAGAAGGATGTGGATCAGAGAAGAGCATGAGGTCTGGACTCAAGACTACTCAGCTTGAATGCAGGCTCTGCACTTACACATGACCTGGGCCCTCAGAAGTAAAATGGGGTAACAGAGCTACTGTGAGGAATAAATTATATAGATGATGCACCCGAAGTGCCTAGAGCCTGTACTAATAAATGTTAGCTGTGACTAGAATGCGGGAACCTGGACAGAGGGTGGGCCTGCATGCCATGGCACTCGGCCTATGTATGAGTGGAGGAGACATCAATAAAGAAGCACTGGCTGATGGTAAAAACCCTTTATGATGCTGAGAACAGAAGTTGTCCTGAAATCAGGGAGATGGGAAGGTCCATTAGCCATTAGGATGGAGAAAAAGCAGTGTCTTTTGGTGGGGAGAAAGAGGAAAAAAAAAAAAAGACTGAAGTGCAACTTTTCAAAGGGGCTAAGACAGTGATTCCAGCTGTGGTTATCCACCAGAATCACCGGTTGAGCCAGAGCCCTTTTAAAAGAAGCTTCCAGAAGTTTGCAGATCTGAGATGAGGTCTGAGACATAGCTGTCTTTTTTTTTATATTTCCACATGATTCTGACATGTAAACCTGGAGTGGAAAATCCTGGCTAGGCTGTCAAAAGACATGTCTCAGGGTGAAGAGGTTCTCCTGGGAAAATGTGGGGTAGGGAAGGGTGGACATGGAACCTGCCAACACTCAACTCAAAGGGCTTCATCACTCTCATCCTACATCCCTGTTTCTAAGTGACCACAGAGCCAGTGAGCAGAGAGTGAGAAGAAGGGCCTGTTGCATAGGCAGGAACAGTATCCAGGCCTTGAAGGAATTGGATGTTGGCCCAAACTCCCCCATTTTCCACCTACTTTGTAAACTAGGAGTTAAGTCTCTGTGCATCTATCTAATGGGAAAACCAGAGATGTATAATATTTGCCTAAGTCATTATCTACCCAACCACCAAGCTCCTGATTTATCACTTTTCAGTTTATATGGCAAGTTAGACATCTGATTGTTGTAGTAATCCCATGGGACAGGTTACACTGTGCTGCTTTTACACACACAGAGTTCATCTAAAGCAATTATCTCTTCAATGCCATCATCCCTACCCTCCATCACAGCCTTCTTGTGGTCTTCAAGCCTCAGCTTCTTCATCTAAACATTTGAGGTGTGAAAAGGTGAAGGTCGTAAATCCACTTCATCTCTAAAATGATCTGTTCTCAAACTGCTTGGTAAAGTTTGGAGGAGCATGATGGTAAGAAATCAAATCAAAGTTCAAACCTCACAGCAGCCAGCTGGACCAGACTTAGAACTATGGTTCTGCCACTTACTGACCAATACAGAGCAAGCAAGTTATTGCAATGCTCTGGGCTTCTGCTGTCTGATCCAGAAACTGACAGCAACAACATGCAACTCAAAGGGTGTTAGTGAAGAGCATCAAGCACTTACTGAGCCTGGTGATGGGAGGTGCCTTTTCCACCCCTTCCCATTTGAAGGACAGGCCCTACAGAGCATGAGCATGTGTCAGCGAGGCGTCTGGAGGGGCTGGTGGCAGAATCCCCCATGCGATCATTTTGTTTCTTCTACTCCCTGAGCTCCTTTGTGTTTCAGGTATATGATCACATGATTTTGAGCAGCCAACAGGGAAAGCTTTATTTCTGACAGGAGCTCTAGGAAGATGAACCTGCCAACTCTTGCCCAAGATTAAATACTATCCTTTCAGAAGATCCTGGAAAGGGATTTCCCTGGTGATCCAGTGACTAAGACTCTGTGCTCCCAACACAGGGGACCTGGGTTTGATCCCTGGTCAGGGAACTAGAGGGCTTCCCTGTGACTCAGAGGTACAGAATCTTCCTGCAATGCAGGAGATGCAGAAATGTAGGTTTGATCCCTGAGTGGGGAAGATCTCCTGGAGGAGGAAAATTCCATGGATAGAAGAGCCTGAAGGGCTACAATCCGTGGGCTTGTAAAGAAGAAAGTGAAAGTGAAGTTATGTTGGACTCTTTGCAACCCCATGGACTATAGCCTGCCAGGCTCCTCTGTCCATGGGATTCTCCAGGCAAGAATACTGGAGTGGGCTGCCATTTCCTTCTAACAACAACATGGAACTAGATCCCACATGCCACAAATAAAGATCCCACATGCCACAACTAAGACCCAGGACAGCCAAATAAATCTTTTTTTTTAAAAAAAAAAAAGATCCTGCAAAAATCTACCAATTTAGGGGGTTGGAATTTTTTGGTTATTTATCACAGTAGTCTTGAGTCCAGACCCCAGTTTGTTTTTCAAGGAACTTTAAAGAGTCTGGTGACATTTTCCAAAGGTCTGCGCGATATGTACATAAAACAAGCCTGTATTACCGGACAAGGTTTTCTCTGCGGCTCACAGAAACTGTTGACTTGACACACCTCAGAGGGTCCTTCATTTCATAGTTCACCACTCACTATAAGCTCTATGTATTTTGACAGTGAACAGCAACATGTGCAAGTGTAACTTACCCACTGTTGGGGACAACTTGATTCAAATGAGCTTCTTAACTTCTTGCACTTAGAAGCGTCCTCTGTGTTCTCATCTAAACACTTCCAGTACTCATCGCGGGCTCCCCAGCAAGCCTGCCTTTCTTTCATAGTTGGGGCTGCCATTCCTAGCGGACTCAAGCTGTCAACCAAAATATGTGATATTAACAAGGGACTTATAATACCAGAGAAGGCAAGCCAAAGAAAAAGATACTGTCGTTCCCTGCGACCCCCTCTTTTTAAAGCTTTGCCTCCGGATTTTAATGATGCGACCACAACTAATCAGTTCTACAGGAACGTTATCATAAAAGCACGCGCAGGGGAAACTTATCTCTTACTCCATGTAATTGCTCCGCTGCTGAGGTAGCAGCTTGGCCTCAGAAAGCCGCTGTTAGATTGCTGGCTCCCACATGGTCTGTCGCTTAAGCCAGTGCGTGTATTCTCTCGAGACTATTTCCCCATCGGTAAAACGAGGGTAGCACTGCCCATTTTAAAGGGTTGCTGTTCGAACCAAAGTGCTGTACAAATAAATGCAGGAGGGCAAAATCACCAGGCAGGACAAGGAGCGCTACTTCGTCTGACAGAAGAGAAGCCCGAGGCTCGCGGAGAGTCAGCTACCTCCCGGGTCCATAGCCTCTCGGGCGCGCCCCACCCGGCCCCGCCAGCAAGCCCACCTCTCCGCCCGCCCAGAACAAGGTTCCCTTCGGCGCCGACGGGAGGAAAGAATCACGCGGTCCAACAACACGGGAAGAAGGGCGTGGGGCCGAGTTGGCGCCGCACTGTCGCCTCGCCCGCTTGGGCAAGTCACGTAGACCCCAGCACCTCAAGGAAACAATTCACTTAGCGAATTCGCTGGCCTTGGAATGACCCTTACAGGTTACCGTTCTGTTCCAGGAGGACGGGACTTCCGGTTCCCTTCTCTTATGTGTCGGAGTGACTTCCGTGCCTGCCCCAGCTAGGGCACCGGGTCCTAGCGGTCGTGGAGGTGAAAAGTGGGTGGGATCTGGTCACTCCTCAGAGTGGCCTTGGCTTTATTAATATCTCAGTGTCTGTCACCGTACAGTTTTTCGTAATTTTAACGAACTGTGCTCCTTTCGTGAATCTAAATTTGTATACACATTGCGCCAAGCGCCGGCCGGAAGATTTCATGTGCAAGCCCTGCCGGAAACGGCGACTTTGTGTGGAAGTTGGCACCTGAGGTGAGAAAGAGACGAAACCTCAAAGAGCTGTGAGGGCTTAACTCCTCGCTTCTTAGATTAAAAGAAAAAAAGAAATGGCCCCCAGAAAGAGGCGGTGACGCCCCAGGACACATGGCAAATAAGTGACTAAGCTGAGAATCCAGGGTACCAAACTCCCGGTTTCCAGATTCAGGTTTGATCCGGTTACATCTCTTAACATCATCCATCACCTTTTCCTTGTTTGAACTCTTGCGGCTTTCTTCTATAGATGATTTTTAACAAGCCTTCCCCAGTGACTATTAAGCAAAAGAAAATCAGAAACGATATAGAAAATCTGAATAAAATGATGTGTGAATTTGACCTAGTGAATACTCTCAGAAAAACAACCAAAGTCAGAGCATAGGTTTTTTGGAAAGCGAACATACTACCAACATCAACCACATACCTAGCTGTAAAGTGACTCGCAACAAATTTTAAAGGTCAATCGGCATGTGTTTTTTTAAGCACATGTTCTAGTTAAGCTAGAAATCAATAAAGAATTATAAAAATAAGCCCATATAACCCATAGCCAATCATAATGCTAATAATGAGAAAATACTTTGAGCCAAACAATAAAATACAATAGGAACACCTGTAAAATAAAGCTAATGAAGTACTTAAAGGAAAATTTACAATCTTAAGTAAGTATACTAGAAAAGAGGCTGAAAGATCTTCAGCTAAACATCCCCTTTCCAGAAGTTAGAAAAAGGAGAGCAAAGTTAAGGAAAGTAGGAGGGAAATAATGCTAAAAGCAGAAATCTTACCAATTCCATGATCAATAGTATCATAGTGCTAGCTTGAAATTGCCTCTGATGGGAATCTTCACACTGTGGAAATCAAACAAGATAGTGTTTTGTTCTGTTCAATAGTGTTTTGTTTTGTTTTAGTGCACTAGCACATCACTTCATACACTAGATTTTTAAAATCCAAAGTTGATTTTTTTGGGGGGAAAAGACTAATAACATTGACAAAAATTTAATGGGATTTGGCAATAAAAGGAGAGATATTAACAAATTATACCAGTAATGAAACTGTATTTTAGAAATCAAAAGAGAACATCTTATAAACAACTTAATGCAAATATAATTTAGATGATTGTGCAAATCTCAAGAAAAACAACTAGCTCACTCAAGAGAAGGAAATATGAATAGTCCCAAACCAGTATATAATTTGAATCAGTAGTAAAGAACTCACACACAAATTCCAGGTTCATGTTTCCACCAGTTAATTCCTCCAAACTTTGAAAAATTCCATTTTTTATTATATAAGGCTACCATAACTTTTGTACTAATTACAGAATCTCCAAACTTTGAAAACCCAACTCTTTGGAACTCATTTGGTGAAAAAAAAAAAAAAAATGTGACTTAGTGACATGATAATCACTTATATATCACTTAGCTGATGATATGTTTTGCTGTGGAAATATTGGTATTTTTGATCATAGGTACTGTCCCATTTCTTCTCATATAGTGTACACTGCATGTTCTGTGGTACCTTTCCAACATCCAGAAAAGTCTGTATTCCAGAACACATCTGACTCCAAGTATTTCAGGTAAATTAGGACCTATATGGGAGAATGATTTTAAGACTTTAGGTTTGAGAATAACTTTTTTTTAGCCATAAAGGAAAAGATCGATACATTCAACTACATTAAAATTAAGGACATTTGTTTACAAAATACCACCATAAAGTGAGTGGAAAAGCCACAATATGGGAGAAGTTTGCAAAGCATATAATGAGGAATTAGTACCCAAAATATATAGACACCTATGAATCAATAAGAAACAGATGACCTAATACTAAAAATAGGCAAACAGCTTAAGTAGGCACAGCACCTATGAAGAAATATAAATGACAATAGAAAATATGCACATCCATATTAGTAGCCACAGACATGAACATGAAAATCACAATGCCATATTAGTATGCACCCACCAGACGAAAGAATAATTAAGTCTGACAGTAATAAACTTTCAAGCAGGATAAAGCAAAGAGAATTCTCGAACACTAATTAATGGTAGTGTAAATTGATACAATCACTTTGGAAAACTGTGACTTTATCTAGTAAAGTTGAAGATACACATTCATTATGACAGCAATTCTGTTCAGAATCTCATATATGTGCATCTTTGTAATAGCTAAAAACAACAAACAATCCAAACATATCAATAATAGGATGGATAAATTGTGATGTGGTCATACAGTGAAATATAATACACCAATGAAAATTGACAACCATTATAGCCATCTATAATAACATGATGAATCTCAGTGCTGAGTAAAGGAGGCAAATATGGCAAAAACCAATACAATATTGTAAAGTTAAAAAATAAAATATATAAAAAAAAGACTAAATACGTTTCCACTTACATCAGATTCAAAAATGCAAAACTCAGCTCTACTGTTAAGGATACATACATTAAATAATAAAACTGCTAAGAGATACAGGATGTGACCAAGGAGGGCTTCCGAGGCACTGACAATGTTCTGTTTCTAAAACTGGATGTTGTTTTATACTTATTCTTTGAACTGTACAATATATCTTATACACTCTTCTGTGAGTAAGAATGAATATATGTCATATATAACTTTTAAGTAGAGTAGTTATTTGGCCAGATAAAGGTCATCTTTAGTACATTTGAGTCACAGAAAGGTAAAAATAATGGTAATTCAGAATATTTATAGTGTGATTACTAAGTTTTTAATGACTTTACCATCTTATGTGCTCTTCTAGGTCAAAAGTCAATAGTCTCTAGTGCTAACTGCCACGTGGGCTGCTAAGCAATTCCTGCTGGTAGGCCTGGGGCACAGTGCCTGTGCATGTGCTCAGTCGTGCCTGACCCTTTGCAACCCCATTGACTGCAGCCCACCAGGCTCCTCTGTCCATGGAGTCTTCCAGGCAAGAATACTGGAGTAGATTGCCATTTCCTCCTCCAGATCTTCCCAACCTGGGGATTGAAGTTGGGTCTCCTGTGTCTCCTGCATGGGCAGGCAGATTCTTTACCAGTTGCAACACATTGGGAAGTCCATGCCTGGTGCACAGACAAGGAGAATATTACCAAAGAGATTCAATGAATTGCAATAATGCCCTTTCCCCCACCCCTGCTTATTCTCAAGAAGCTCTGTGGTCTAGCCAAGAGCAAAAACAACTAGAAGAGAGAAATTTTGAGGTGTTGATATGGTAAATAATAAAAACAATAATGCAGGGTAAGAATTGCAGAGGCCAGATTCACTTAAAAAATCTTGAAGACTGTGGGCAAGTAAAAGAATAAGGGTGCCATAAAATGATTTCACATGTGCTGTTTTGACCCAAAGGAAGTGTAATCTCCCGCCTATGTTTGGATAAGAGAGGAGGCGAAGAGAAGTCAGGGTGAAGAGGTAGAAGGCATGTCGTATTGCCATCGAGAGAAGCTTCGTGTGGGCGTTCTCCAGTCTGAACTAAGTAGCTCCCCAAACCAGTGGTGGGCAGGGCCAGACAGATCCAGTAGCACTGAAAATGTATGTGTTGTTTTTCTGTTGCTGCCCACTGACTTTTATTTATAATCTGTACTGTTTTACAAAGCAGTCATCATAGACTCCTACTCAGGGACACAAACAAGAAAGATTTCTTTGACTTCAGTGTTGCTGCAGAGATCCTTTGGAATTCTTTTAGATCTCTGTGCTGAATCCTTGTCTTCTTCCTCCTATGAACTATAGGTATGCTTAACTGTAGGTAGGGGCTTCCCTGGTGGCTCAGAGGTTAAAGCATCTGCCTGGAATGCAGGAGACCGGGTTCAATCCCTGGGTTGGGAAGATTCCCTGGAGAAGGAAATGGCAACCCACTCCAGTACTCTTGCCTGGAGAATCCCACGGAGAGAGGAGCCTGGTAGGCTACAGTCCATGGGGTCACAAAAGGTCAGACACGACTGAGCAACTTCGCGACATGATGATGCTCCAAGATGTTGCCTTTTTTTTCTTTTTCTTTTCTTTGCATTCTGTTTTCCATGGTGAGCTGATCATAGCTCTAGTTTTTTTTTTTTTTCCAGAAAGACTTGCAAGTCTGTGTTTTAGTCCTAAAAGAACCTCTGTGCCAGTTCTCTCTTTCCAAGTCTCTAAGGTTCATCTCCATCTGTTTGCTCTTCCATCACTCCAGTAAGGTTAAAATTGGAACACATAGTATTCTTTCTCCAGAACAGCTTCTGCCTATAAGCTGTTCTTTTCATCAGTTCTGTAAGTCCTTTGGCTTCTAGTTGGAAACTGTTGACTCTTCTTTCACGCTCCTTGTTCTGTACTTACATAGCCAGATTACTTCACAGGTTTTAAGCACCTGCACAGTGCCAGGCACCGTGATTGGCCTTGGGGATAGAAAGATAAATAAGGATAGATCTTGGCCCTTGCGAAGCTCATTCTTGGGGAGGACATAACCCATACTGCCCTCTAATAAAGAGTATTAAGGGCTATGGTAAAGGCATGCACCAACTACAGTGGGAGCCTGGAATAGGAATTAAATCAAGAAAGGAAACACAGGCATTGTCAGAAGTTCAGTGGATAAGAGTGTGACTAGGCTTGAGTTCTACCCACTCCCCCTGCCAGTAATGTCAAGCTATGGACCTTGGACAGGTTACTGAACTTATATACACATGGGTTTCCTCAACTGAACATGTGGATGATTAGAATATCTACTTAGGTTTCTTGTGAAAGTTAAATGGACTGTTCTAAACAAAGCACTTAGAATAGCACATGCAAAGATTTCATTCATTCATTCACTCACTCAACAAGTGTTTACTGAGGACTTACTGTGTGCTGGGCACTGTTTTAGGGGCTTGGGAGACATCAGAGAACAATATAGATGAAAATTCCTGTTCTGTGGAATGTGAAATCTAACAGAGAGACAATAAGCAGTAAACATAAAATTCTGAATATAGTGTGTGATAAGTGCTCTAGGAAATATTAGTTATTAGTATTACTGTATTTTAGAGGTCACTTGATCTTGAACTTAGAAACCTTATGTTCCATTAAATTTAAGATGCGTTAATTATAATTTGCCCCATTGTTTTATGTACCCCTAAGAAAAGAAAATGAAAGTTGCTCAGTGTCTGACTCTTTGCGACCCCATGGACTGTCAGGGCTCCTGACCCCCTGCCAGGCTCCTCTCTGTCCGTGGAATTTTCCAGGAAGAATACTGAAGTGGGTAGCCTATCCCTTCTCTGGGGTATCTTGCCAACCCAGGAATCAAAACGGGGTCTCCTGCATTGTAGGCAGATTCTTTACCAGCTGAGCTACCAGCAAAGCCCATCTATTAGGGAGCCCACTTAAGAAACGAAAAAGCACCGTCAATTAAACTATAGCACAATGCTTTTTCATTACCTAAGATTCTTATCTTAAACTTCCTAAAACCTATTAAAACATAGAAGGATGAATTTTAAAAAAATCATATCACAGCAATACAGAAGAAGGAAAAGCAGGTATTCCTGAAACTTCTTTACATTTTAACTTCCAGTCCTCAGAATCTCTTTCTGATTCAGTCAGTTTGGGCACTTTAAGCAAACCGTCTTACCTTATCTTCTCCCCTCCCCTCCTCCTGTCTTTCCAGATCCACTGAAGAGCTGAAAACAATCCGGCCAACTTTGTAATTAGGTACAAGGAGCCTATTCTTCACTCCTATTTTAGGGATGTTGCTTAAATACATCAGTGACCTTCCACTACCTGGCTGCTTTTAACATTTTGATTCTTAGAGGTCAAGAGTGCCCCCTTCTGACCTCCTAGATTTTCTAGGCCACGGACCCTCAACTCTGCAAATACGGATGCTAATGCTTTTTATTGCTAATGCTGACAGGATGTGGTCCACTGGAGAAGGCAATGGCAAACCACTTCAGTATTCTTGACTTGAGAACCCCGTGAACAGTTTGAAAAGGCAAAATGAGAGGATACTGAAAGAGAAACCCCTCAGGTCAGTAGGTGCCCAATATGCTACTGCAGATCAGTGGAGAAATAACTCCAGAAAGAATGAAGGGATGGAGCCAAAGCAAAAACAATGCCCAGTTGTGCATGTGACTGGTGATAGAAGCAAGGTCTGATGCTGTAAAGAGCAATATTGCATAGGAACCTGGAGTGTCAGATCCATGAATCAAGGGAAATTGGAAGTAGTCAAACAAGAGATGGCAAGAATGAACGTCAACATTCTAGGAATCATTGAACTCAAATGGACTGGAATGAGTGAATTTAACTCAGATGACCATTATATCTACTACTGTGGGCAGGAATCCCTTAGGAGAAATGGAGTAGCCATCATGGTCAACAAAAGAGTCTGAAATGCAGTACTTGGATGCAATCTCAAAAACGACAGAATGATCTCTGTTTCCAAGGCAAACCATTCAATATCATAGTAATCCAAGTCTATGCCCGAACCAGTAACGCTGAAGAAGCTGAAGTTGAACAGTTCTATGAAGACCTACAAGACCTTTTAGAACTAACACCCAAAAAAGATGTCATTTCATTATAGGGGACTGGACTGCAAGAGTAGGAAGTCAAGAAACACCTGGAGTAACAGGCAAATTTGGCCTTGGAATACAGAATGAAGCAGGGCAAAGACTAATAGAGTTTTGCCAAGAAAATGCACTGGTCATAGCAAACATCCTCTTCCAACAATACAAGAGAAGACTCTACACATGGACATCACCAGATGGTCAACACCGAAATCAGATTGATTATATTCTTTGCAGCCAAAGATAGAGAAGCTCTATACAGTCAACAAAAACAAGACTAGGAGCTGACTGTGGCTCAGATCATGAACTCCTTATTGCCAAATTCAGACTTAAATCGAAGAAAGTAGGGAAAACCACTAGACCATTCAGGTATGACCTGAATCAAATCCCTTATGATTATACAGTGGAAGTGAGAAATAGATTTAAGGGACTAGATCTGATAGATAGAGTGCCTGATGAACTATGGAATGAGGTTGGTGACATTGTACAGGAGACAGGGATCAAGACCATCCCCATGGAAAAGAAACGCAAAAAAGCAAAATGGCTGTCTGGAGAGGACTTACAAATAGCTGTGGAAAGAAGAGAAGCAAAAAGCAAAGGAGAAAAGGAAAGGTATAAGCATCTGAATGCAGAGTTCCAAGGAATAGCAAGAAGAGATAAGAAAGCCTTCTTCAGCGATCAATGCAAAGAAATAGAGGAAAACAACAGAATGGGAAAGACTAGAGATCTCTTCAAGAAAATTAGAGATACCAAGGGAACATTTCATGTAAAGATGGGCTCGATAAAGGACAGAGATGGTATGGACCTAACAGAAGCAGAAGATATTAAGAAGAGGTGGCAAGAAGACACAGAAGAACTGTACAAAAAAGATCTTCACAACCAAGATAATCACGATGGTGTGATCACTGACCTAGAGCCAGACATCCTGGAATGTGAAGTCAAGTGGGCCTTAGAAAGCATCACTACGAACAAAGCTAGTGGAGGTGATAGAATTCCAGTTGAGCTATTCCAAATCCTGAAAGATGATGCTGTGAAAGTGCTGCACTCAATATGCCAGCAAATTTGGAAAACTCAGCAGTGGCCACAGGACTGGAAAAGATCGGTTTTCATTCCAATCCCAAAGAAAGGCAATGCCAAAAATGCTCAAACTACCACACAATTGCACTCATCTCACATGCTAGTAAAGTAATACTCAAAATTCTCCAAGCCAGGCTTCAGCAATATGTGAACCATGAACTTCCTGATGTGCAAGCTGGTTTTAGAAAAGGCAGAGGAATCAGAAATCAAATTTCCAACATCCGCTGGATCATCGAAAAGCAAGAGAGTTCCAGAAAAACATCTATTTCTGCTTTATTGACTATGCCAAAGCCTTTGACTGTGTGGATCACAATAAACTGTGGAAAATTCTGAAAGAGATGGGAATACCAGACCACCTGACCTGCCTCTTGAGAAACCTATATGCAGGTCAGGAAGCAACAGTTAGAACTGGACATGGAACAGCAGACTGGTTCCAAATAGGGAAAGCAGTATGTCAAGGCTGTATATTGTCACCCTGCTTATTTAACTTATATGCAGAGTACATCATGAGAAACGCTGGGCTGGAAGAAGCACAAGCTGGAATCAAGATTGCCGGGAGAAAAATCAATAACCTCAGATATGCAGATGACACCACCCTTATGGCAGAGGGTGAAGAGGAACTAAAAAGCGTCTTGATGAAAGTGAAAGTGGAGAGTGAAAAAGTTGGCTTAAAGCTCAACATTCAGAAAATGAAGATCATGGCATCCGGTCCCATCACTTCATGGGAAATAGATGGGGAAACAGTGGAAATAGTGTCAGACTTTATTTTTTTGGGCTCCAAAATCACTGCAGATGGTGATTGCAGCCATGAAATTAAAAGACGCTTACTCCTTAGAAGGAAAGTTATGACCAACCTAGATAGCATATTCAAAAGCAGAGACATTACTTTGCCAACAAAGGTTCGTCTAGTCAAGGCTATGGTTTTTCCAGTGGTCACGTATAGATGTGAGAATTGGACTGTGAAGAAAGCTGAGTGCCAAAGAATTGGTGGTTTTGAACTGTGGTGTTGGAGAAGACTCTTGAGAGTCCCTTGGACTGCCAGGAGATCCAACCAGTCCATTCTGAAGGAGATCAGCCCTGGGATTTCTTTGGAAGGAATGATGCTGAAGCTGAAACTCCAGTACTTTGGCTACCTCATGTGAAGAGTTGACTCACTGAAAAAGACTCTGATGCTAGGAGGGATTGGGGGCAGGAGGAGAAGGGGACAACAGAGGATGAGATGGCTGGATGTCATCACTGACATGATGGACGTGAGTCTGAGTGAACTCTGGGAGTTGATGATGGACAGGGAGGCCTGGCGTGCTGCGATTCATGGGGACACAACTGAACTGAACTGAACTGAACTGAACTGAATGCTTTTTCTGTATATGCACACACAGGTAGTGACAACTGTTATGACTGGGGTCTGGCATCTGTAGGATGCATTTGATTGTCCAAGGTATGGAAATGCAGGAACAAAAATGGAGTCAGTGTAATACTACATTACTAACTACTCAGGCACTGGGCTAAACATTTTACACTTATGATCTCAATCCTTTTATCCACTGAAGTCGGCCCTCTGTTACACCCATTTTATAGAACTAAATTATCCAATAGAAATGTAAGGCAAGCCAAATATATAATTTAAAACTTTTTAGTAGCCATAAGAAAAAAGTAAATTTGAAACAGGTGAAATTAATTATAATAATACAGTTCCTTTAACTTAGTATATTTAAAATATTGTCACTTCATCGTGTAATCAACCTAAAATATGAATAAGATATTCTGCTTTTCCTTTTTCATACTAAGTCTTCTAAATCCAGTGTGTATTTTGGGGGGAGATTTAAAAAATTATTTTTTTATTTTTTGGTCTCACCATGCAGCGTATGTGATCTTAGTTCCCCAACCAAGGATTGAACTTGTGCCCCCTGCAGTGGAAGCTCGGAATCCTAATCACCGGACCACCAGGGAAGTCCCCACTGTGTATTTTAACTTAAAACACATCTTAATCTGGACTAATCACATTTCAAATGCTCAGTTGCCACGTGTAGATAGCAGCTACTGTATTAGACAATATAGTTATGGATGACAGATGGTTCGAATTGTTTAAGACATACATTAAATGTTAGTCCCTTAGTCATGTCAAACTCTTTGCAATTCCGTGGACTATAGCCTGCAGGCTCCTCTGTCTATGGAATTCTCCAGGCAAGAATTCTGGCATGGTTAACCATTCCCTTCTCCAGGGAATCTTCTGGACCCAAGTGCCCTGCAACCTAGGCAGATTCTTTACCATCTGAGCCAACAGGGAAACCCGTTAAATATGTGGCAGAGTGGATACTCCAACTCAGATATAGAAATAGCTATGAGACTAACTCTTGACATGTTAGTAAAAGTATGTTTTTGCATCTATGGAAACTTTCCTAAAAAGATAACTGGTGTGATCCTTAACGCAGATTTGGGCCTAAAAGGAGCCTGCCAGGACCCCTTCATAGAGTAGAGGTGCCCTGCCAACACTGGGCAGCCTACCTCTGGACTTTTGCATAAGAGAGATATTTCAACTTTTGTCTTGTTGAAGGTATGACTTCAGGTCTTTGTTACATGCAGCTGAAGAAATAAAAAGGATTTGATAGACTCTTCCTGAAAGACAAACAAGAATAAGATGGAATATAAGAGGAAGAAAATTAGTGGATCAGTCCATTAAATCTAGTATCATACTAAAAGTTTAAGAAAGAAAGAAAAAAGGGGAGGAAATTTCCCAGAACCAAAGGACACAAAACTAGCTTGAAATGGCTCACCGTGTGCCCAGCAAAAGTTGAGTGGAAGAGACTCAAATTTGAGGCATGTTATTGGGAAAGTTCAGAACACCAGAGAAGCCCCTGGAACTTCTAGAAAAATAATGACAATTTACAAATTATTGGCAATCAGAACAGCTTTGTATTTCTCAAGAGTGGCATCAGAAGCCAGATGGCAACAAATCCAATGTCCTCACAGTTCTGAGGGAAAATTATTTGCAGCTTAGAATTTGAGATCCAGTTTAAAAAAAACTTTCAATCAAATATGAAGGCAGGATAGAGACATTTTTAGATTTTTTAAAAACCTCTTATATATTCTGTAAAGAAGCTATGGAAAACACCTTTCCCCAGAACAAGAAATTAAATGGAAGACATGACATAGCATCCAGGAAGGAGGATCTCTGGCAGAAAGAGAAATCTCACAATGATATCTTTGCAGAGAGCATCAAATCAGTTCAGTTCAGTTCAGTCTCTCAGTCGTGTCTAACTCTCTGTGACCCCATGAATCGCAGGACGCCAGGCCTCCCTGTCCATCACCAACTCCCGGAGTTCACTCAAACTCATGTCCATCGAGTCGGTGATGCCATCCAGCCATTTCATCCTCTGTCGTCCCCTTCTCCTCCTGCCCCCAATCCCTCTCAGCATCAGAGTCTTTTCCAATGAGTCGGCTCATCGCATGAGGTGGCCAAAGTACTGGAGTTTCAGCTTTAGCATCATTCCTTCCAAAGAACACCCAGGGCTGATCTCCTTTAGAATGGACTGGTTGGATCTCCTTGCAGTCCAAGGGACTCTCAAGAGTCTTCTCCAGCACCACAGTTCAAAAGCATCAATTCTTCTGCACTCAGCTTTCTTCACAGTCCAACTCTCACATCCATACATGACCACTGGAAAAGCCATAGCCTTGACTAGATGGACCTTTGTTGGCAAAGTAATGTCTCTGCTTTTGAATATGCTATCTAGGTTGGTCATAACTTCCCTTCCAAGGAGTGAAAGTGAAGTCGCTCAGTTGTGTCTGACTCTTTGCGACCCCGTGGACTGTAGCCCCCCAGGCTCCTCCATCCATGGGATTCTCCAGGCAAGAATACTGGAATGGGTTGCCATTTCCTTCTCCAGAGGATCTTCCCAACCCAGGGATTGAACCCAGGTCTCCTGTATTGCAGGCAGATGCTTTAACCTCTGGGCCATCAGGGAAGCCCTTTCCAAGGAGTAAGCGTCTTTTAATTTCATGGCTGCAATCACCATCTGCAGTGATTTTGGAGCCCCCAAAAATAAAGTCTGACACTGTTTCCACTGTTTCCCCATCTATTTCCCATGAAGTGATGGGACCAGATGCCATGATCTTTGTTTTCTGATGTTGAGCTTTAAGCCAACTTTTTCACTCTCCTCTTTCACTTTCATCAAGAGGCTTTTTAGTTCCTCTTCACTTTCTGCCCATAAGGGTGGTGTCATCTGCATATCTGAGGTTATTGATATTTCTCCCGGCAATCTTGATTCCAGCCTGTGCTTCTTCCAGTCCAGCGTTTCTCATGATGTACTCTGCATATAAGTTAAATAAGCAAATAAGCAAATAAGCAGGGTGACAATATACAGCCTTGACATATTCCTTTTCCTATTTGGAACCAGTCTGTTGTTCCATGTCCAGTTCTAACTGTTACTTCCTGACCTGCATATAGGTTTCTCAAGAGTCAGAGCAACCAATGGGTTCATACCAAAAGGAAGGCAGGTATTTTCAGGAAATAAAAACAACTGTTAATATGCATATGGCAGAAACATCAGTACATTTGAGAAAAAAAGATAGTTTGAAATTCAGACTCTCCAAAAGGCTAGTAGTAAGCCTGAGTAAAAAGGGAGGAGAAAATAGTAAAGAAATATGTAAGTAGTACATTACATGGTTGAGCAATGAACAAGGTTGGTATAACCACGAAAATGTAAATACCAACTATTAATTTAACCAATAATCAAAATAAAGTCAGGGGGATGGGGGGAATACAAGCAAGGTGGGGAGAGGAAATAGAGAGCTAATAGAATAAAGGCTTAGTGTGAAGTAGCCAAGTGGCTTCACTTCAAATCACAGCTGCTTTTTTTTAAATTTTTTTTTTATTGAAGGATAATTCCTTTACAGAATTTTCTTGTTTTCTGTCAAACCTCAACATGAATCAGCCATAGGTATATATATCCCCTCCCTTTTGAACCTCCCTCCCATCTCCCTCCCCATCCCACTCCTCTAGGTTGATACAGAGCCCCTGTTTGAGTTTCCTGAGTCATATAGCAAATTCCACTTGGCTCTCTATTTAACATATGGTAATGTAAGTTTCCATGTTACTCTCTCCATACATCTCACCCTCTCCCCATGTCCATAAGTCTGTTCTCTATCTCTGTTTCTCCATTGCTGCCCTGTAAATAAATTCTTCAGAACCATTTTTCTAGATTCCGTATATGTGCATTAGAATACAATATTTATCTTTCTCTTTCTGACTCACTTCATTCTGTATAATAGGTTCTAGGTTTTCATCCACCTCATCAGAAATAACTCAAATGTGTTCCTTTTTATGGCCACAGCTTACTTCTTACTGGTTGTGTGATGTTAGGTAAATTATTCGATTTCTTATCTCTGGGTTTCCTCATCTGTAAAATAAGGAAATAATACCACTTACCTCAGTTACTGGTTTTTGTTTTGTTTCCTGGCCATGCTTGTTGACTTGCAGGATCTTAGTTCCCCAACCAAAGACTGAATTCAGGCCCTCAACTATGAAAGTGCAAAGTCCCAACCACTGAACTTCCAGGTACTTCGACCTCAGTTATTTATTGTAAGGATAAAGTGAGTGTGTGTTTGTGCGTCCATATACAGTTTAAGCATATAAAGTGTACTGGTAAAAATATTCTACACAAAGTAAATACTCAGTGAGGGTTTATTATATTATTGTAGTAACACTAATGTGGTGGGAAGTGCTAAGTCACTTCAGCCGTGTCCAACTTAAGTCTATACTCTCTCTCTAATCTATATTCTCTAAACTTGACTTAGAGTTTAAAATGCCAGTGGTGGTGGTGGTGGTGTAGTCACTAAGTCATGTCCAACTCTCGCGACCCTATGGACTAGCCCGCCAGGCTCCTCTGTCCATGGGATTTCCCAGGCAGGAATATTGGAGTGGGTTGTCATTTCCTTCTCCAATATGCCAGTGTATGCATGCTACTTAAAATATGAAGATAAAAATAGAAGAGACATGGGGGTGGGGGCAGGGCAGCAAAAGAAGGTAGACTCTTAGATCTCTTTGATTTAACAAAAAGCTTCATGCCCAGACTAATACGATAAAAGTAAAACTTATTTCCAAACAAGGTGCCCTTAGTCCTCAAAGCACTCTGCCTATTGGAAGGTCGCTGAGTGAGCCTTTACTGAGCAATTCCTGCTATCCTCGGGTAATGACGTTCAATCTACTTTCCAGCTCACTTCTCTCCCCTTAAGCCAAGTCATCTTTGCTCACTATAAAGCCTGTCACTTAAAGCCCAGTGAGTTTAGATAGCAAACTGAAGGCCAAATGAACAAGGTTAGTATAACCACGGTAATGTAAATACCAACTATTCATTTAACTAATAATCAAATAAACAAAATAAACAAATAAAATTAAGTTGGGGGATGAAGGGAATACAAGCTGGAGTGGGGTGAGGAAATAGAGAACTAATAGAAGGAAGGCTTAGTATGAAGTAGCCAAGTGGCCTCACTTCAAATCACAGCTTACTTCTTACTGGTTGTGTGATGTTAGGTAAATTATTCTATTTCTTGTCTCTGAGTTTCCTCATCTGTAAAATAAGGAAATAATACCACTTTCTTCAGTTACTCCTTGATACTCCTACCAAGTCAAATGGCCCTACTCCAGAGTCTCAAAACAAGCCCTACCCCATTTTTTGTAATAGAGCTTAGAGGTTCAAACTCTGAATCTGTCATTTACTAGCTTCATAATTTTTGGCAATTCACTCACCTCTCTATGCCTGTTTGCTGGGAATTGGAGCTAGGAAATCTTTAGTTGATGCTCTATGCCCTTGTCAGTTAGCTTTTAAGGAATAGTCATCAATACCATGTTAGACAAGCTTTCAGTTAACATCCCCTGAACAGGGAGCAGAGCACTCTGAGGACTCTTCTGTAAGGACAGAAAGCGTATTCTGAAACTGACCTGTCCTTCATTATACTCGTAGTCTCGTGTACTTAAAAGAAAGACCATAGGATAACAGCCTGGCTGTGGCCCAGTTGCTAACCTCGTTGGTAAGACACTGGGAAGAAGAGTTTTGTACCTTCACTCATCACATCTGAGGCAAACATATAACAAAATTAGGAAATAAATCTTTTCTTTTCTACAATAAATGTCAAAACACATATGGGGATTAAAGCTCCCTTGTAGTGTCTAGAGGAAAGGAAACAGTATTAGCTATTACAATAACTTGCATATCTAAAACTTGTTTTTCTGAAAAAACAACTGCTGCTATTAACAAACATGGACATAAAAGACCATCACCACCAAGAACAGTTCAGGTAGGAATAACTATTTAGTCTTAGATGATGCTCTTTCATCCTATTACAATTCAAAGTGTTTCTTTGATACAGACCAATGGGTTTCCATGGAAACCTGCTTTATTACTAGGCAACTAAGGGTTCATACTGGCACTGTTAGATTATTTTAAAATTTTCAGGAAATTCAGGCCTACTTAGATAAAAATTATGCTTCTTGGCTAAGTCAAAACTATTTCATTATTCCTCTGTGCCTTAAAACTTTCCAGTTAACCTCAGTAAACACAAACAACAGTGAAGTTTCTAATTGGTCCTGTGAATTCTACAACTCTTTATATTAGACAGATATTAAAGGAGTACAGTGAACCAAAGGTTTTATGAAGGATCTGTTTGACAAAATCCATATTTTCTTTAGAGATTGATTAAAGAACAGTCAGTTCAAGGTTGAGATTCAAGTGTCTGGGGAAGAAAGACTGCAGTTTAAAAGAATGCACAGTAAGTTTCAATAGCTTAATCTTAGAGGGCTAGTGAATGGTAAATCATGTGTATTGAAATAAGCAATCAATAATATCTGCTATTACTGTCAAGAACTGAATTGGATGCCATTATACATGAGTATTAACATGGTTGGATAAGCCTAGACCAAAGAATCTGAGTACTCAACCTGGTGGGAGGTTACTTTTAGAGTTATGACTATGGTTATGGCTTTTATGTATTTTGTAGTTGATTTAAAGAAGCATAATCAAGGATGCTTGTCAAACCTATGTGGGGTCTGGGGATGGAGGACTAGTCATAGCTTTAATGAAAGACTCAAGGATAGCAACAGGCTAGGATGATGGGCTGCAATAAACAAGACAGAATCACACTATTCCCCTGCTTAATCGGTTCTAGTGGTTTCCTATTCCTGACCAACAAATGCCCTAAAACCCCAGAATGGTGCTGAAGACCCTCACATTAGGACAGCTTGTTTTCTGACTTTATCTTCTACTACTCCCCTACCTCTCTTTATCTGAGCTATTTGCTCAGATCTTGCCCTTGACATTCTGCCTTTCTTCCTGCTTTTTCATTCATCCAAAGTGCCTTGTCATCCACTTATTTCTGAAAATCCTATTCATTCTGTTAGACCCAACCCAACTCAAAAAGATATTTCTTTATTGAAGTAGTTCCCAATCCCTCCAGATCTAAACAGCAAGAAGTCAGCCTGAGAGTCAACTGTCTCACGCTGCCTTATATTAGGGGTCTTGGTCAGTCCTCTTTTTAACTTCTAAGTTTCTTAAAGATAGGAGCTGGTTCAGGGACTTCCCTGGACATCCAGTAGTTAAGATTTTGTGCTCCCAGTGCAGGGGACACAGGTTTGATCCCCGGTGGGGGAACCATGATCCTGCATGCTGCATGGCACAGCCTAAACAATACATTTTTTAAAAAAAATTTAAAGATAAGAGCTGGTTCAATTATGCAGATTACATTTTTAAAGTATTTGTAGAACAAATAAATGATAAATGCAAAATCCTATTTGTGTTCAAAACAAAATGATTTCAGGAGAATAGGATGGAATGAACGTCTGATTAAATCTTAGGGACCTACTTGACCATAAGTAAAATAAATACTGTGAGTACTAAAAGCTAATGTAAAATAGGTTACATTGTCCAGATGAGAGAACAAATTTTGTGTTGCCAGATGTGAAACAATGATCATTCTATATGAGCTCTGATTGTTGAATGCTTAAAGAATTGCTACAGAGTGTGACTATAGTGGGAAAGGCTTCACCTGCAGGGTGTAAATTATCATTTACCTTGCCAATAACAGCATATCCCTCAGTTTGGGACCTGATTAGATTTCTCCACATCCTCAGACCTACAGAGACTAATGAGCTTGAATCCTGTGTCTCTGGCCATGATTCAAAGGGGAACACACTGGCCAAAAAGGAATGGATTCATCTTATGGTGGGAAGTAAAAATGTTGGCAGCTCTCAGGAACAGTCCGAGAACCATGAATCAGGATGGGGACAGAAGGATGACCACTACATGTTAAGCTGAAAATGTGTGGGTCAAGTCAAGAGCCATGAGCGAAGTGACCACTGGAGGGAGAGGAGCGGGAACCAGAAGCCTGCAGAGTGCCGCAGTCCAGAAGGTTCAGAGGGTCTATGGGTCCCTAAGGAAAGACGTCTATGTCTGGGCAGTTTGTGTTTCTGTAATCATTTCTGTTTTGTTCAGAAACCATGCAGGCAATAGAAGGACTGAAACATTTAAGTGTTGAGAGAAAACCCCCACCAATCTAGAATGTTGTATCCCACAAAATTATCCTTCAAAAATGGAGATATAAAGAGACAAAAATGAAGGGAATTTGTTGCCAGTTGAACCTGACTTGCAAGCAGTAAGTAAAGAAATTCTTTAGAGAGAAGAAAAAGAAAATAGGTCAGAGACTTAGACTACATAAAGTAAGGAAGAGCTTTGGAAAAGGAATAAGGGAAAGTAAAATAAAACTTTTATTTTTCTTATTTCTAATTGATCTAATGGATACATTTATTAAAATAATAACAAGGCATGCGATTATGTATGCTTATGTATCTTTTTATGTGTATGTATCTATATATGTTTATGTACGTGTGTGTGTGCTCAGTAGCTCAGTTGTGTCCAACTCTTTGCAACCCCATGGACTGTAGCCCTCCAGGCTCCTCTGGAATTTTCCAGGCAAGAATACTGGAGTAGGTTGCCATTTCCTACTCCAGGGGATCTTCCTGACCCAATGATGGAACCCACGTCTCTTGCATCTCCTGCATTGGCAGGTGGATTCTTTACCACTGCACCACCTGGGAAGCCCATGTTTATGCATAATTTTATATATAAATAAAATTAGGATTATCTTATTATAATGTACTCACACTACATGTGACATGGTACAGTGTTATCTGAAAGTGGTTGGGTTAGTTTTAAGTGTATATTACAGAGTCTAGGGCAACCACTAACAAAAGTTAAAAAAAAAAAAAGTATAACTGATATACTAGGAAAGAAGAGAAAGTGGAATCATATAAAATGCTCAGTATTAAAACAAATATATAGAATCTACTGACAATTGGCTTTCCTGATAGTTCAGTTGGTAATCCGCATGCAATGGAGGAGACCCCAGTTGGATTCCTGGGTCTGGAAGATCCAATGGAGAAGGGATAGGCTACCTACTCCAGCATTCTTGGGATTCCCTTGTGGCTCAGCTGGTAAAGAAACCACCTCCTATGTGCGAGACCTGGGTTTGATCCCTGGGTTGGGAAGATCCCCTGGAGAAGGGAAAGCCCTACCTACTCCAGAATTCTGGCCTGGAGAGTCCCATGGGGTCACAAAGAGTCAGACAGGACTGAGTGACTTTCACTTTCATTTCATGAGCTCAGGGGATTACTCTTTGCAGATTCTGACTTTGAATTTCAAAAAGGCCTTTCTGGAGATGATGTGCTTTGCCTCAGAAGAGTTTTTCAGTAACCAAGGTAGTGAGTGAGACATATTGTAATACCTGTAGACATGTTCCCAAAACAGATCTGAATAATCTTTCCTGCTTTCTCACTGTAGGGGGTGCTCAGATGCCCGGTGTAGACCAGACAGAAACTGTAAAACAATGTGATTGCTGCTACTTCTTGTTGCTGCTGTAAAGCTGGAACTGTATCAAATATTGAATTTAATTAATAGACCCTCAAAAGTAATCCTTGGCAAAGTTGGTAAAGAATCTGCCTGCAGTTCAGGAGACCTGGGTTCAATCCCTGGGTCAGGAAGCTGCCCTGGAGAAAGAAATGGCAATCCAGTCTAATATTCTTGCCTGGAAAATCCCACGGACAGAGGACCCTGACGGGCTACAGTCCATAGGGTCATAAGAATCAGACACGACAGAAGCGACTGAGCACACAGCATCAAAAGTAATGCATTACATCAAAACACCATAAATGATGAAGAATCACTTTGGTTTTCAGTTTTATTAGTAAATGTTTAGAACAGTTTCCAGATCCATACATGAGAGTCACAGACGAGTACAGATCAAAGAGTAAATGTGAGCTTTCATATACACAGAATTTTTTAGAATCAATTTCTTCATCAAAAGTGAAGTATTAAATAACTTGATAAAAGCCTAAAAGAGTCTCAAGATTCCCTATGGTTGAGTTGTTTGGAAATATGTACTGCTTCCTGCAAACATCTATTATTAATTAATTCTAATGTTAGTAAAATCATCCGTGTAGTATACACTTCCGAGTTCCCATAAAAGTTAAAAGAGTTTCTATTTTTAGTTGAATTTTCTGCTTGTTGACTTTCCATCAGAAGTCCTCACGGAACTCTCTCTGCCAGACTTTGGCCAGGGAGCTGCCTTCCTTATTGATTCTTTGCTTGCTCGATTGATCTAGTCACATTTCTGTGTTGAAAGCGGCCACTCTCAAGTCCATTAGCTACTTTTATGAGCACAGCGCCCATGTAGCAGCCCCAGATGGGATTCTAGGGCCAGTCTGCCTTTGCGGCTCTGACAGCTTGTGATGGCCCCCAGCTCCACTCTTGGTAAGTTTTAGCAGATGTCTGCTGTCTGCTCCTGCCTAGAGTTCCACCGTGGTGCTTGGTGAAGAAGGCACATCTCCCTACTGGTGTTTTTTGCATAAGCTCCTTCTGGTCCCAGTTTATGTATCATCAGGTAAAGGTGGATTAATACTCATGATTATGCCCTACCTCTCTAACATTATCTTCTACCATAAATATTGCTCTTCCCTCTGCTTTTAGTAGTCTTCTTCCACTTTATTTACCTTGAAAATGCCCACTTAAGGGGTATCTTCTCTCTGAAGTCTCCCTGGGCTTTTTGTTTTCTGGGCGATTAGTCAGTTTTAGTCCCACCCCACCTATTCCCTGGATATATGACCTATATATTACCTACCAGATTCTATTTTCTGTCTCCATCCATAGCTCAATGTTTTTTTTTTTTTTTAAAGTGGTAAAATAAATACAACAAAATTTACAACTTTATCCAAGCAAATCAGTGTCATTAATTACATTCGAGTTGTTCTGTAACCATCACCACCAGAAACACCACCAGTGTTTCTGCAACCATCACCACCAGTATTTCTAAAACTTTTCACTCCAAACAAAAACTCTGTACCGATTAAGCAATAACTCCTCAATTTCCTTCTCTCCCTCCTGGGCCCTAATAATCTCTAATCTACTTTTGGGACTAGAACTGACTAATGTCCCTACTTTTGGCCCTAATAATCGCCAGTCTACTTCTAAGTTTATGACAGCAAATCTTTGGGATACCTAATATTCCAGTTTCCTTATAAAAGTGGAATAATACAGTATTGTCCTTTTGTGACCAGCTTATTTCACTTAGCACAATATTTCCCAGATTTATTCATTATGTAGCATGCATCAGAACTTCATACCTTTTCAGTGGCTGAATAATATTTCATAAAACAGTTTATGTCTGCATATTATTTTGTTCATCCATTTTCATATTTTGATAAACACTTGGATTGCTTCTACCTTTTGACTATTGTGAATAATGCTGTAGTGAACATTGGTATGCAAGTATCTGTTCAAATTCCTGTTTTCAGTTATTTTGAATCTATACCTAGAAGTGGAATTGCTGGGTCATCTGGTAATTCTTGGGCTTCCCTGGTGGCTCAGATGATAAAGAATCTGCCTGCAATCCAAGAGACCTAGGTTCAATCCCTGGGTTGGGAAGATCCTCTGGAGAAGGAAATGGCAACCCACTCCAGTATTCTTGACTGAGAATTCCATGGACAGAAGAACCTGGCAGGCTACAGTCCATGTGATCACAAAGAGTCAGACATGACTGAGCAATTAATATATACACACACATGGTAATACTATGTTTAGATTGTTGGGAAACTGGGAAACTTTTCCACAGCAGTTGTACCATTTTATCTTTCTACCAGCAGTGTATAAGAGTTTCAGTTTCCCCACATACTCATCAACACTTTGTTTTGTATTTGCTGCTGCTGTTGCTGCTGCTAAGTTGCATCAGTCGTGTCTGACTCTGTGCAACCCCATAGATGGCAGCCCACTAGGCTCCTCTGTCCCTGGAATTCTCCAGGCAAGAACACTGGAGTGGGTTGCCATTTCCTTCTCCAATGCATGAAAGTGAAAAGTGAAAGTGAAGTCGCTCAGTCGTGCCCGACTCTTAGCGACCCCATGGACTGCAGCCTACCAGGCTCCTCCATCCATGGAATTTTCCAGGCAAGAGTACTGGAGTGGGGTGCCATTGCCTTCTCCGTTTTGTATTTAAGTATTTAATATATATATATATATATATATATATATATATACACACACACACACATATATATACATATATACACTTATATATTGGAGAAGGAAATGGCAACCCCCTCCAGTGTTCTTGCCTGGAGAATCCCGAGGATGGAAGAGCCTGGTGGGCTGCCGTCTATGGGGTCACACAGTCGGACACGACTGAAGCGACTTAGCAGCAGTATACTTATATATATATATATGTATAATTATTATAGTCATCCTAGTAGGTATGAAGTGGTGCCTTGCTTTTGACTTGCTTTTCCCTAATGTTTAGTGATGCTGAGTATCTTCTCATGTGCTTACTGACCGTTTGTATATCTTCATTGGAGAAATGTTTGTTCAAGTCCCCTTTGCTTCTTTTAATTAGTTATTTTTATCTTTTTAATATTGAGTGTTAGGAGTTCTTTATGTATTCTGATTATGAGATCCTTGTCAGCAATGTGAGTCTTAAATATTTTCTCCCGTTTGGGGACTTCCCTGGTGGTCCAGTGGTTAAGACTGTGCATCCACCACAAAGGGTGCAGGTTTGAACCCTGCTTGGGGGACTAGATCTCTCACGTTGTGCAGTGTGGTCAAGAAAAATATGTTTTTCTCCCATTCTCTAGGTTGTAGTTTTTACTTTCTTGATAGTGTACTTTGGTGCACAAAATTTTTGATTTTGATGAAGTTCGACTTACTGTATTTTCTTTTGTGTCTCATGCTTTTGCTATCATTGTCAAATTCAAGTCATGAAGATTTACTCTCATCTTTTAAAACTTTTAAGATTTTTTTGCTTGTATATTGAGGCATCTGATCCATTCTGAGCTAATTTTTGTGTATGGCATAAGATAGGGTTTGAACTTCATTTTTTGCATGTTGTCCCAGGACTATTTGATAAAGAGACTGATCTTTGCCAATTGAATGTGCTTGGCATTCTTGTCAAAAATTAATTGATCATAAATATTTGGGTTTATTTCTGGATCTCATTGCCATTCCATTGGTCTATATGTCAATCCTCATGCCAGTACCACACTGTTTTAATTATAGCTTTGAAGTAAGTTTTAAAATCAGGAAGTGTGAGTCTTCTGATTTTGTTTTTCAAGATTGTTTTGGCTATTTGGGTCTTTTGAAATTCCATAAGAATTTGAAGATTAGTTTTTTCAAATCTGAAAAAAATAAAGGCTATTGCAGTTTTGATAGGAACTGGCTTGAATCCATATATCACTTTGGATAGTACTGATATCTTAAACAGTGTTAAATCTTGCAATCCATGAACATATGATATTCCTCCATTTACTTAGGTCTCTAACTTTTTTTGAGCAATGTTTATAGTTTTAAACGTACAAGTCTTTCACATCCTTGGTTAAATTTACTTCTAGGTATTTTATTTATTTATTGGTGCCATTGGTAGATGGGCTTGCTTTCTAGATTTCTCTCATGGGTTTTTTATTGCAGAAATCAGAACACAGTTGATTTCTGTGTGTTGATCTTGTACCCTGCAACTTTGTTGAATTCATTTGTTAGCTCTAGTACCTTTTCTGTGAATTCTTTAGAATTTTCTGTATATAGGACCATGTCATCTGAAAATAGAGATAGTTTTAGTTTTTCCTTTCCAATTTAGACATCTTTTCTTTTTTCTTGTCCAGTTGCTTTGGCTTGAAATTCCACTACAATGTTGAACAGCAGTGGCAAAGCCAGTGATCCTTGTCTTATTCCTGATCTTAGGAAGCAAGTTTTCAGTCTTTCACCATTAGGCATGATGTTAACCATGAGTTTTTCATAAATAATGTTCATTGTATTGAGGAAGTTTCTTTCTATCCCTAGTTTTCTTAGTGTTTTTTTTTTTTTTTTTAAATCATGAAAGGATGTTAGATTTTGTGAAATTCTTTCTCTGCATCGATTGGGATGATCACGTGCATTTTTCTCCTTTGTTCTATTAATGTGATATATCACATTGATTATTTCTCTTATGTTGAATTATCCTTGTATTCCAAAGGTTAATTTCACTTGTTCATAGCATATAATCCTTTTAATGTATTGTTGGACTTGGTTCACTAGTATTTTGTGAGGATTTTTGAATGAATATCACAGGGGATATTGATCTATTCTTGTGATACCTTTATCTGACTTTGGTACCAGAATAATTCTGGCCTAATAGAAAAAGTTAAGGTGTATTCTTATTTTGTCTATTTATAGGAAGAGCTTGGTAAAGACTGGTATTTGTCAAATGTTTGGTAGACTACAGCTCTGAAGCCATTCTTGTCCTGGACTTTTCTTTGCTGAGAGGTTTTTTTTATTACTTAATTCAACCTCTGTTGAGATTTTCTATTCCTTTTTGAGTTGATGAAGGTAATTGTGTGTTTATAAGAATGTGTCTTTTCTCCTAAGCATTCTAAGGTTTTTGCTCTTATATTTAGGTTTCTAACCTGCTTATTTAACTTATATGCAGAATACATCATGAGAAATGCTAGGCTGGATGAACCACAAGCTGGAATCAAGATTGCCAGGAGAAATATCAATAACCTCAGATATGCAGATGACACCATCCTTATGGCAGAAAGTGAAGAAGAACTAAAGAGCCTTTTGATGAAAGTGAAAGAGGAGAGTGAAAAAGTTGGCTTAAAGCTCAACATTCAGAAAACTAAGATCATGGCATCTGGTCCCATCACTTCATGGCAAATAGATGGGGAAACAGTGGAGACAGTGGCTGACTTTATTTTGGGGGGCTCCAAAATCACTGCAGATGGTGATTGCAGCCATAAAACATGAAATTAAAAGACAATTACTCCTTGGAAGGAGAGTTATGACCAACCTAGACAGCATATTAAAAAGCAGAGATATTACTTTGTCAGCAAAGGTCCATCTAGTCAAGGCTATGGTTTTTCCAGTGGTCATGTAGGGATGTGAGAGTTGGACTATAAAGAAAGCTGAGTGCAGAAGAATTGATGCTTTTGAACTGTGGTATTGGAGAAGACTCTTGAGAGTCCCTTGGACTGCAAGGGGATCCAACCAGTCCATCCTAAAGGAGATCAGTTCTGGGTGTTCATTGGAAGGACTGATGCTGAAGCTGAAATTCCAATACTTTGGCCACCTGATGCGAAGAGCTGACTCATTTGAAAAGACCCTGATGCTGGGAGGGATTGGGGGCAGGAGGAGAAGGGGACGACAGAGGATGAGATGGCTGGATGGCATCACTGACATGATGGACATGAATTTGAGTAAACTCTGGGAGTTGGTGATGGACAGGGAGGCCTGGCGTGCTGCGATTCATGGGTCGCAAAGAGTCGGACATGACTGAGTGACTGAACTGAACTGAACTGAAGCTCACTAGTAATGTTCCACCCTGTCATTTCTGATTTTAGTTGAGTTTCCTCTCTCTTTTTTGTCTTTGTCAGTCTAGCTAAAGATCTGTTAACACTATTGATCTTAAAAAACACAACACCAATTATTAGTTTTGTTGATTCTATCGCTTTTATATTCTCTATTTTATTTATTGATTCCCTGGTGGCTCAGTGGTAAAGAATCCACCTGCCAATGCAAGAGATGCAGGTTGATCCCTGGGTCAGGAATATCCCCTGGAGAAGGAAATGGCAACCTATTCCAGTCTTCTTGCCTGGGAAATTCCATGGATAGAGGAGCTTGGTGGGCTGAAGTTCAGGGACTTGCAAGAGAGTCAGACACAACTTAGTGACTAAACAATAAATAACAATTTTACTTATTTTCACTGTAATAGTTATTATTCCTTCCTTCCATTAGCTTTGGGTTTAGTTTCCCTTCTTTATATTTTTCCCTGCTGACTAAAGTGAGGTTATTGACTTAAGATCTTTTTCTTTTTTTAATGAATGAATGTGCAGCTATAAATTTCCCTCTGAGCATTGCCTTTGCAGCATCCCAAAAGTTCTGGTATGGTATTTTTTGTTTTTATTTGTTTCTAAGTGTTTGCTAATTTCCTTTGTGATCTCTTTTTTCATGCATTGGTTGCTTGGGCATGTGCTGTTTAATTCCCACAAATTTGTGAGTTTTTAAGTTTCTTTCTGTTATTGATTTCTCGTTTCATTCCACTGTGGTCAGAAAGGATAGTTTGTATGATTTCAATCTTTTAAATTTATGGAGACTTTTTTGTGGCCTAGTATATGGTCTGTCCAATGGACCATGTGCGTTGGGGAAGAACATGTATTCTACTATTGCTAGGTGGAGTGACTGTATTTGGAGACAAGACAAAAAAAAACCTATCATTGACTTTAATTAGAAAGCCATATCAGAAGGAAACTTATGTAGAAAATGTTTAGTCTACAGGGCTTTCATGCTTATTGAAGTCTTTGAAAGTCTCAGGAGACTTTTCTTCCAAAAGGGCCATAGACAGAATCACTCAGCAGAGAAGTCTGTCCTAAGAGCCTTTCTCTCTGAGCAGTCTCCCCACAGGCAAGTCCTGGGGGACAAGGCAATCTGCTTGGCCCCTCCCAGCCATATGGTCTTGTGAAAGTCCCTTGATAATTACTTAATAAAGCCATAGAACATTCTGCAGGTTGTAAGTCACTTTCACAAACATATCCTTGACGACGCTGGGGACCAGGTTTCACTGCAGTCTATGTATTATGATGGATTCTAACAGTTGGCACTTAAGAAGCAGATGCCTGCTCACTGTCCCTGACCTCAGAATGCTGTCACTCATCACCTACTTGGAAGTCCCGGTCAGATTTTCTGTAAGTGACCTCTTGGCATCTGAAATCCTAGCAGCGTTTGTCCTGCATGGGAAAAAATGGCAGACCGTGGGTTATCCTCTAAGGTTTTATAGAAACACCAAGCAAAATACAGCAGAAAAAAGCCTAGAATTCACTAGAATTTCATTTCACTCAATACTCATTAGCAAGAGACAATAAAGGATCTGAGAGAATAGGTAGCTGAGACTGCTGAACAGTAACTTAGCATTTTTCACTCTGCTAAAAAAAGACAGGAAATTAAATGTTAGAAAATATAAGAAAATCCAGGCCAAAGTACTGTGTTAATGCTTTTGATGCAATAATACCAGGTCTGGGGGCAGCTAAATGTCCAAATGTGCTCTGGACTTTAAATCAGTGCTAATGGTAAGATTGTATTTAAAAAAATTAAGCTTTAGAGAAAGACGCCAGATCCACCCTAAATGGTGATTGCATGCAATAAAAGATTGAAGAAAGTCATCAGGCTGTAGGTAGACAAGTATGTGCTCAGTCACGTCCGCCTCTTTGTGATCCCATGGACTGTAAGCCACCAGGCTCCTCTGTTCCTGGGATTTTCCAGGCAAGAATACTGGAGTGGGTTGCCATTTCCTTCTCCAGGGAATCTTCCCAACCTGGGGATCAAATCCACATCTCTTGTGTCTCCTGCATTGGCAGGCAGGTTCTTTACCTCTGTACTATCAGGGAAGCCCAGGTGAATAAGTACATGTCTAATCTAAATGGTATCATTTTAAACATTAGTGATTATTATGTAGTGATTAGTTCACATGAATATTTTACATAAACAAAATAAAAAAATAGAAATAGCCTAATTGGTTGGAAAGATGTGCTCATCAAAAGCCCACAGTAAATGTGGCAAATGCTTGCGCACACACTCACACATGAGGTTCTTGAGGAAATCCAACATCTCAAGCAGTCCCATTCAGCAGGGCTATCTACACGGTATAGATATTTTGCAAAATCCTTGATAAGTGCCAGGCTGTCAGCATCCCCACAAGGCTGCCCGCTCTGCACACTCGATTACAAAGGCAGGTACATCATACATGGAGTTTTCTCACTAACGGGATGAAATCAGCTAACAGAGTGAGGAGTGAATGCAAGTACATCTGCTTGGTGTAACTGAGTTTGCAGTCCCCATAAATGAAGGTACCACGAAAGAGTGGTCAGGGGCATAAAAAACATCAAACTCTAATCCCTGAAAATGTATCATGTGTATGTTGAAAAAGACCACCACAGTGATATAACAACAGCATTTCTTTATTTATACCTAAATTTTCCCCTCATAGGCACTGCTGTATGTGCACACAAGCACGGCCTTTGACTCTTGTCTGTCCCTAGCCTCTGAGATTCCCCACGTCATTAGCATAGCGTAGATTCCTAAAAAATATTAGGGGGCCAGCGGGTCTCTTGTGGAGTTACTATTAATAGATGGGGTATAAACACCGGGAACTCCTGAAATTTCCATCAGGAGATTTTTTTTTAAGTTCTTCTAATTTTTTTCTTATTTCAGAGTCCCTTCTTCTGGGTGCCTGTCATTCTCAGAGAGGAAGTGCCTGGAAGCTCCCTCCAGCCCTTTTTCGTGAGATTGCTGGGCCTGTGGCTCCCTCTGGGCTCCCTGTCATGTGTCAGAGGCCACACTCGTACTGCCACTGCTGCCGGAGTACACATGCACTCCTTGCTGGCTTGTGGCTCCATGGGTATTCCTCATTTTTTACAGAAAACCTATGAGAAAAAAAATTCACATTTTTTTTGGTTGTTGAGAGTTAAAATTTACAATACATCATAATACATTGCATTCATAAGATTTCATTTGTTATGATTCTAGTAACACACTTTTTGATAATTTAGAGATTTACCTTAGCTGAAGTTTAGCACCATTCTAACTCGAGAAAATGACTTTCTCAAGATTTTGACGATGCTAAAATATATAAGAAATATGTAAGACAAATACTATTCTTTAAAAATTGTTTTTAATGTATTTTAAGCGCTGTGAAAAACTTTAAAACCCTCTTTGTTTATATATTGTGGGTGTATTTCTTATGAATCATTCTCATCCATTCTTTAAAGCAGTTTGATCAAGGAGTCCTGCTTGGCCATAATGAGCCCAGATTCAAGAAATGTGAGTACCAGAAAGTCAAAACAAACAAACAACCCCCAAATAAAAGTCCAATTTTTCTTTGAGTATTCTACTTTTCTCCCACATATTATTCAGAGTTCTTGAACTCAAGCAACAGAATTGTATCTTGCTGTCTTAAACAGAATAGGATTTTTTGGAAGGCTCTTTGGGACTGTATGTATCCAAAGGACCTGTTTGGAAAAAGGAGGAATGGGAGAGACCTGGGGACTGACCGGTCAGCAAACCTTTCTCGGGCTGTTCCTCGGGGTCTGGCCAAGCCCTGGGAGACTGCAGCCCACTGGCCAAGTTCAGTTCTCTCCCTCTCCCTCTCCACTGGATGCTGGCATCTGAGATGGAGACTCTGCTCCCTTCAGCTCCTGCAACAATAGCAAAAGGCTGCTTCCAACAAGGATCAGAGGCTGGGCAGCCAAAACCAAGCCAACCACCCCACGAATGTCCTTTATACTTGTAAGATTTTGGCAAAGACATTTTAAATCATTTTGTGAGGCAACCATTTCATAAACCACTCGACTGAGATATAATTCACATATCATAAAATTTACCTGTTTGATGTATACAATTTACGAAATGTTGGCATATTTGTAAGACTGTACAACTACAACCACATTCTAGTTTTAGAATAAATCATTTATATTCAAAACTGAAGATAAAGAACTCCATGCCATGTATCATTGGCTAGGTCTGGAAACACCCTTGTTCTATGGAGGTAGGTCTCTAACCACAACTTCCTGTCTCTGCATTCTCTTTATCCGTGACAGCCCAGGTAAGGAGAAGCTCCGGATCTGCACTGCAGCTGGATTCCTGTGTCCACATCCTGAGAGGGAAGGGCTGGAGTGGCGGAGCCCCATATCCTCTTTGTGCCTTCCATCTTCGTTTTACTTTTATATTCCTCCAAGGAGCAAAGGTAGAAGAATTCCTTAGTTCTTTCCAGACCGTCCTCCAGAGGGCAGACAATCCCCCCAGTGAGAGCAAAAATGGAGGCTGTTTCCCAAAGCCACCCCACGGTTCCATCAGGAAGAACCCCTTCCCAAGAGTTTCTGTTCATGGATCCTTCCTTGGTTTGTCGCAGCTCATCCCAGTTCTTGAAATCTGCGTAGTAGGGGTGGAGAGGGTGGAACGAGTTGTAGTTTGTATTCTTTCTAGAAAAAAAAAAAATCTCTCAAATCCTCCAACCCCCACCCCAACTCATGTTTATAATGTTCTGGAAGAAACATTAACCTCTCCTGAAAGGTTTAACCTTTTAATTTCACATATATTAATCTTCATAGTCTTTTTTTTACTGGAGTAAATGATACATAATATAAAATGTACCATTTGGACCATTTCTAAGTTCAGTGGCATTAAGTGCATTCACATTGTGGAACAACCATTATCTATCACCTTCAACCTCCAGAACTTTTGAATAATCTTACAGAGCTGAAATTCTGTACCCATTGAACAATGACTCCTCACTCCTGGTCCCTAAGAACCACCACTCTCCTTTCTGTCTCTCTGAGTCTGACTATGCTAGGTACCTCATATTAGTGAAATCAGTTAATATTTGTCCTATGTGACTGGCTTTTTTCATTAGTATAATGTCTTCAAGGTTCATCCAACTTGTAACCTGTATCAGAATTTCATTCCCTTTTGAAGGCTGAATAATACTCCACTACATGTATTTACCATATGTAGCCATTCATCCATTGATGCACACCTGGGCTGCTCCTACCCCTTAGCGACTGTGAATAATGCAGCTCTGATGATAGGCTTACAAATATCTCTTTCAGGCCCTACTCTCACATCTTTTGGGTCTTCATAGTCTTTTATGCCCATGGAAGAATAAGGTAAATCTGTCATGTGTATGGTTTCCCAGGTTTTCACATTATGGCTTACACAGGAAATGTTTGGCTGTGTAACTGGAGGGGTTGGGAGCCCAGGAAGTCATGGAGGTGACTCCTAGGGGCTCACAGCACACAAGGGAGACATGGGCAGGCAGCCCTGTCCTAGACAGCGACACGCTCCAGGTTCTGACCCCATGTACCAGTGAGAGAGTCAGTTCCTAGGCAGGTTGATAGGGAGTCTAGGGGTCCCCAAGGAGAGAGGGGTCTGGAATTCTCAAGGAGGAAGAAAGGACAAACTTTTTTTATTTTTCCACATTCCTTAGGATTATATAACAATAATGTATCCTGCCTAAGGACAGTCTTTGGATTCAACCTTCCGTTATCTTAAAATGTAAATTATGGGAGTAGACCTGGTCTTTACAAGGATGTATCTTGCCTGAGGTCAGGGTTATCTTAAAATGTAAATTATAGGAGTAGGTCTGATGAGGTCTTTACAACCTCCAGACATTCTTTGGATTATATAACTTCATTGTTAACATTAGCAAGCGGGTACTCTTTCTGCCCCCTTCTGATGCCTATGTCAGAAGCTTTCTCTATCTCCTTTATACTTTAATAAAACTTAATTACACAAAAGCTCTGAGCGATCAAGCCTCGTCTCTGGCCCCGGATTGAATTCTTCTCCTCCAGGGGCCAAGAATCCTGGTGTCTTCGCATGATTCAACAACAACCTTTCACCAGCGGTCCCCAACTTTTTTTGGCACCAGGGACTGATTTCTTGGAAGACAATTTTTCCATGGACTGGGGAAGGAGGATGGTTTCAGAATGATTCAAGCATTACATTTATTGTGCACTTTATTTCAATTATTATTATATCAGCTCCACTTCAGATCATCAGGCATTAGAATCTCGAGGTCGGGACCCCGGTGTAGATGCTGTATGTGTGGGTGGCGGGACAAGGTATTCCAAAGAGGCTGTCATCTCCTCTCCATTTATACCAACCAGAGTTTTTGGCCTCATTAATCAATAGAAATTGACTAGAGGCCAGACAAGAAATTCAGACAAGGCTTTTACCAGGGCCCCTGATGCAGCCAAGGGAAGCAGGGACAAACAACAGGTTCTCTTGCTTATTGGCTCCCTGAGGTTGGGCAAGCTTGTTCCTTACACAGGGTGAAGGAAGGAGTATGTCCAGGGGTTGGGCCAGAGGAGTAGCTTCGATGGTTTGCCCACCCCTTAGACCAACCTGGATAGCATATTCAAAAGCAGAGACATTACTTTGCCAACAAAGGTCCGTCTAGTAAAGGCTATGGTTTTTCCTGTGGTCATGTATGGATGTGAGAGTTGGACTGTGAAGAAGGCTGAGCGCCGAAGAATGGATGCTTTTAAACTGTGGTGTTGGAGAAGACTCTTGAGAGTCCCTTGGACTGCAAGGAGATCCAACCAGTCCATTCGGAAGGAGATCAGCCCTGGGATTTCTTTGGAAGGAATGATGCTAAAGCTGCAACTCCAGTACTTTGGCCACCTGATGCGAAGAGTTGACTCATTGGAAAAGACCCTGATGCTGGGAGGGATTGGGGGCAGGAGGAGAAGGGGACGACAGAGGATGAGATGGCTGGATGGCATCACCGACTCGATGGACATGAGTTTGAGTGAATTCCGGGAGTTGGTGATGGACAGGGAGGCCTGGCGTGCTGCGATTCATGGGGTCACAAAGAGTCGGACACGACTGAAGGACTGATCTGATCTAGGCAGAGCTTGAACTGCACCTTGGACTGCAACCAGTCAATCCTAAAGGAAATCAGTCCTGAATATTCACTGGAAGGACTGATGCTGAAGCTGAAACTCAAATACTTTGGCTACCTGATGCAAAGAACTGACTCCTTGGAAAATACCCTGATGCTGGGAAAGATTGAAGGCAGGAGGAGAAGGAGACGACAGAAGATGAGATAGTTGGATGGCATCACCGACTAAATGGACATGAGTCTGAGCAAGCTCCGGGAGTTGGTGATGGACAGGGAGGCCTGGCGTGCTACAGTCCACGGGGTCACAAAGAGACAGACACGACTGAGCGACTGAATGGAATTGAACTAGGAGGTGCTGTGTGAGGGGTCATGTGCAGTACCCTGCTTTTCCTCCTGACATGATACTTTTGCTTCAGGCTCTTCAAAAATGGCAATTGGGATTTTTTGGTTTATTGTGTATCCTCTGTCATAATTTGCCCTAACTGTGCATGTGCACAGTTATTTTTAGTCCCATACAGGTTTTTTTTGTTGTTGTTGCTGGAGGAGAGGTTTGTCCAGGTGCAGGCACTTCAGCAAAAGGTCTCAAGTCCAAGCCTGCCTCATGGTTCACATGCCCTAGAGAACATGGCCTTCTGTGGCCAGAGGATGAGAGATGCAAGACCTCAGAGCCCCTGGCTGCAGCGGCCTGGAACAGTGATACACATGTTACATTAAATTCCTTCTAGAATCAGGCAGAAGTCAGGTGTGGGAGCAAAGCTGAAAAGACCAGGTCAATTTAGGGACTGAGGCTGCCACTCTGGGGCGCAAGTGCAAGGAAGCCGAGGGACTAGGTTGCACAGGACAGGGAGGCAGAAGCCATACCAGAGATGCAGAGAGGGGGAGGCAGGCACCCCTGGAGAGGGGCGGGTCCGGGAGGAGGATAGGAGGAAACTCTGCCTCGAGACACTTCCTTCCAGGGCTGGACCTTTGCCCTGCATTTCACTTTTGTGAAAGCAAAGTGTGTTAATTATTCAGTTGTGTCTGACTCTTTGTGATCCCATGGACTCCAGCCCATCAGGCTCCTCTGTTCACAGAATTCTCCAGGCAAGAATAATGGAGTGGGCTGCTATGCCCTACTCCAGGGGATCTTCCCAACTCAGGGATGGGACCCAGGTCTTCTGCATTGCAGGCAGTTTTTTTTTTTTTTTTTTTACCGTCTGAGCCACCAGGGAAGTTGTGAAAGCAACTCTTATCTGCATTAAGAACTTTCTTCCCTTGAAGTGGCAGGCTGGCTTTCTGTGCTTTGAGGGTGCAGGAGGATGGGGCTTGCTGGGAGAAGAATATCAGGTGAGGAAGCCAGAAAGTCGGATCTACCTAGTGGGAAAGGAACAAAGATGCCGCCAAGACAGCACAAAATGCTTCTTTTTTAAATAGTTTATTCATCTGTTTGGCCAAACAGGTAATGGAAACTGAGAATAATAATTTGCTAAAAAGTTTAGGTCATGAGTACTCCTTTCCCCTAGGAAACAAAAGACTCCATGGTTACAGAGTGCACCATTGGGTTATGACAACATTTCAAAATAAGGTTTCCATTTCGATATGTAACAATGTAAACTTCAAAAATAGTAAACTCTAACCCCCTCATCCCTCTTTACAGATCTATCACAGATAGAATTTTCTGGCAGACCTATAATGTGGAAGTAAACAGCCTGGTGCTTAAAAGTTTCATAAAAAGGTTTGCAGATTCAGTAAATAATTTTTCGGTCTTAGTCAGGAAGTAAAAGCAACCAGCGATTCATCTTCTGCGGACTCTGCCTCATATACACACCGAGACCTGTGTTCTGTGACACTGGTCATCAGCTTTGCCATTTTTGTACGTACAGACATATATATATATAGTATTTTGTTTGTTTCTAAAGATTTCTACATCTAAATGATAAGACGGCGCCAGTGACTTATAATGTCACCTCGCTTCACATAGGTAAAGACAAAAATTCTGTAGAAGGCACTGTAATTTCTCTTGCACGATCTTACACAGACATGTGAGGGCAAGCCAGCTGGGGCTAAGACTTAACTTCCCCTTTCTGTTACCCAGCTTGGCCTGTCCTCCTCTAATCATCACCCCCAGGTTAGCCACAGTCGACGGTTTTCCAAGTCCATTTTCCTTTTCTGCTCCAGCTCTTCATGTCCCATCTACCCACCCATCCAGAAATCCATTTATCTCAATTAATTCAGAGTGATCTTTTGGTTCATTGAAATCCCTTAAAATTAAGAGTGCAGCTCTGGTATAAAACAAAATATGACCTACCATCGCTGAGAAATAATCACAGTGTGCAATGTAATTTTCAGTTGCAAAGATTTGAAACATCTGCCCTGCCATGTCGAGAACACCTGTCATCCCAAGCAATCTAGGCAAGGATCATTTTAAGCTGCTTTACATTCATGTAAAAAGAGCGGAGAGGTTCTTCTTTTCTCTCCCGTATTGAATCAGTACCCTTAAGTGAAAGATCTGATGTGAAAAAAGTGCAAGCAAGTTGGACATGCCAATAAATACCATATAACTTACCGCAGATTACCAAAACTGTACAGGTATGTACACCTCACTGAGGTTCCCCCTGTCAGGAAGAGATTCCGAACCCCCCTCGTGAGCGGTTGCCGCAGAGTCCTAGGGCAGATGGTCAGCGGGCGAAGGAGGGCCGGGCCCTTCTGCTCTTGCTCTGAAGCCCCAAGCCCAGGTCCGCTCCACCCTCAGCCGCTTCCTCCTTCTTCCTCACTTTGAGGCGAGTGAGCAGCTTAATCAACCAGACGTCCCACTCCTCAGGCAGGAGGAGGAGGAGGAAGCCCAGGCCGATGATGATGATGGCAATTACCCGGACGCCGTTGAAAACGATCTTACTGGTGTAATGATCAACCACTGCAGGAGACAGAGAACGGAGGTTACCCAGGGGCCGACAGGCCTGGGCAATCAGGAGGTGGGGGACCCCGCCAGGCCAGGGCCTGGGGCAGCCCTTTCTGTGGGGTGGACACTGTGCTGCCTTGACCAGGTAGGCAGAGCTGCCTCTAGCAAACCCCCCTTTAGAAACGCTGGCTGGTGGGAGCGGCCGAACTGACTTGACCTGGCACCTTAGTTTGGACATCGATTTGTCTGAGAGACAAAACAAAACACGAGGGGCACTTAGAGACGTGTGTGTGTGTATACATGTGTGTGTGTGCTCAGTTGCTCAGTGCGTCTGACTCTTTGCAACCCCCTGGACTGTAACTGTCCAGGCTCCTCTATCCATGGAATCCTCCAGGCAAGAATGCTGGAATGGATTGCCACTTCCTACTCCAGGGGATCTTCCTGACCCAGGGATCGAACCTGTGTTTCTTCCATCTCCTGCATTGGCAGGCAGGTTGTTTTTTTTTTTTTTTTTTGACCACTAGTGCCATCTGGGAAGCCCTGTATATATACTAGTTGGCCAAAAAGTTCATTTGGGTTTCTCATATGCTCTCCTGGAAAAACCCCAGTGAATTTTCAGCCAATCCAGTATATACCAAAATTGATTGTGGCCACCTCTGGGATGCCAGGACAATTACAATGTTATTCTCTTCTTTCTATTATTGGTGCTTTTCACATTTTAAAAAGATTATTTTTATATTTTTGGCTGCACCCCACAGCATGTGGGATCCCAGCTCCCCAACCAGGGATCAAATCCGTGCCCCCTGCATTGGAAATGCAGAGTCTTAACCACTGGACTATCGGGGAAGTCCCATATTTTTATGTTCTAAAGACCAAACTCAACCTGGTTCTTTGAAAGTAATAGATACAAACTTTTACTCCACTCCAGGGTATTATTAACATGAGGCTCTAATGCCACCTATGTCATCACTGATTATGAACATTTATTAAAGGCCCAAGAAGCTCATTTCTGACCGATGAGATGAGGGAACAAAATGAGAACAGGATTCACATCAGTTCATACAAATCTGGATCATCATTCTCTTCATAACTAAAGATCAAAAGCGTTCCAAAGTTGGTTTTCTTTTCCTTTTTTTGCTTTCTTTTTCTCTTTTCTCAACTAAATCAAACAAAGCAAATTTGGAGGCAGGCCTCCACATAAAATGGTTGTCTGAGGAGGCCTTACAAATAGCTGAGAAAAGAAGAGAAGTGAGAGGCAAAGGAGGAAAGGAAAGATATACCCATCTGAATGTAGAGTTCCAAAGAATAGCAAGGAGAGATAAGAAAGCCTTCCTTAGCATATTTCCAATGCAATTTTTGCATATTTTCCAATGCAAAGAAATAGATGAAAACAATAGAATGGGAAACACTAGAGATCTCGTCAAGAAAATTAGAGATACCAAGGGAACATTTCACGCAAAGATGGGCACAATAAAAGACAGAAATGGTAAGGACCTAACAGAAGCAGAAGATATTATGAAGAAATGGCAAGAATACACAGAAGAACTGTACAAAAAAGACTTTAATGACCCAGATAACCACGATGGTGTGATCATTCACCTAGAGCCGGATATCCTGGAATGCAAAATCAAGTGGGCCTTAGGAAGCATCAGTATGAACAAAGCTAGTGGAGGTGATGGAATTCCAGGTGAACTGTTTCTAATCCTAAAAGATGATGCTGTGAAAATGCTGCACTCAATATGCCAGCAAATTAGGAAAACTCAGCAGTGGGTACAGGACTGGAAAAATTCAGTTTTCATTCCAATCCCAAAGAAAGGCAATGCCAGAGAATGCTCAAACTACTGCACAATTGCACTCATCTCACATGCTAGCAAAGTAATGCTCAAAATTCTCCAAACTAAGCTTCAACAGTATGTGAACTGAGAACTTCCAGATGTTCAAGCTGGATTTAGAAAAGGCAGAACAAGAGATCAAATTGCCAACATCCACTGGATCATAGAAAAAGCAAGAGTTCCAGAAAAACATCTGCTTTATTGACTATGCTGAAGCCTTTGACTGTGTGGATCACTGTTGTGGAAAATTCTTAAAGAGAAGGGAATACCAGACTAGCTTACCTGCCTCCTGAGAAATCTATATGCAGGTCAAGAAGCAACAGTTAGAACCAGACATGGAACAACAGACTGGTTGCAAATTGGGAAAGGAGTACATCAAGGCTGTATACTGTCACCTTGCTTATTTAACTTACATGCTGAGTACATCATGCAAAATGTTGGGCTGGATGAAGCACAAGCTTTAATCAATATTTCTGGGAGAAATATCAATAATCTCAGACATGCAGGTGATACCACCCTTATGGCAGAAAGCAAAGAGCCTCTTAATGAAAGTGAAAGAGGAGAGTGAAAAAAGCTGGTTTAAAACTCAACATTCAAAAAACTAAGATCATGGCATCTGGTCCAATCACTTCATGGCAAATAGGTGTGGAAACAATGGAAACAGAGAGTTTATTTCCTTGGGCTCTGAAATCACTGCAGATGGTGATTGCAGCCATGAAATTAAAAGACACTTGCTCCATGGAGCAACCTAGGACCTCTGACCGACCTAGACAGCATATTAAAAAGTAGAGACATTACTTTGCCAAGGTCCATTTAGTCAAAGCTGTCATTTTTCCAGTAGTCATGAATGGATGTGAGACCATAAAGAAAGCTGAGCATAAAGAAGAATTGATGCTTTTGAACTGTGGTGTTGGAGAAGGCTCTTGAGAGTCCCTTGGACTGCAAGGAGATCCAACCAGTCCATCCTAAAGGAAATCAGTCCTGAATATTCATTGGAAGGACTGATGCTGAAGCTGAAACTCCAATACTTTGGCCACCTGATGCAAAGAACTGACTCCTTGGAAAACACCCTGATGCTGGGAAAGATTGAAGGCAGGAGGAGAAGGGGATGACAGAGGATGAGATGGTTGGATGGCATTGCCGACTCAATGGCCATGAGTTTGAATAAACTCTGGGAGTTGGTGATGGACAGGGAGGCCTGGCGTGCTGCAGTCCATGAGGTCACAAAGAGTCGGACACAGCTGAGCGACTGAACTGAACTGAACTCCACACAAGGGAGAATCAGATTGTTTTTTTTGAAAAACTCAGTTTGTGAAAGAGTTTCTTGTGACTTGTATGTGCAGCTTTTGAAGCCTGCCGTGCTGGCCCTCCCTCTGCATCCCCTACCCTGCCGTGTCTGCCCCAAGAGGGGCTGCTCTGTCATCCCACTTCCTGTTCCTCCAGTCCTCCTGCCCCATCCCCTTCTTCCTGCACTTCTCGCCTCCATCTAGAGGCTGGGCATAGAGGTAAAAGGCAAACCTGAGAAAAACATTTTGTTAGCAGTTCTTTTGTGGAATTAAAGCACCTCTTTTATCTTCCTCTAATTTGGAAACATTAATTTTTAATACCGGCAGAACAGCCTGTTAATTTACAAATGAAAGAAAGTGAAAGTGTTAGTTGCTCAGTCGTGTCTGACTCCTTAGAACCCCATGGACTGTAGCCCACTAGGCTCCTCTGTCTATAGAGTTCTCCAGGCAAGACTACTGGAGTGAGTTGCCATTTCCTCCTCCAGAGGATCTTCCTGACCCAGGGATCAAACCCAGGTCTCCTGCATGGCAGGTGGATTCTTTACAGTGAGCCATCAGAGCCAGTCAGCCAGTCCCACGAGCTATGCTAGAGAGACTGTCAGAAAGCCCAGCAAGGGCTCTGCTCTGACAGGTTGGAGAACCACAGACTCCTCTGCTCCTCCTCCCCTGGAGAACTGACTGTTATTGCTTCCTCTGATACACTGCTGACCCTTACATTGCAGAGGATTCTGATTAACCTCTCACACACTGGCTGCATGATACAGTTCTTATTCTTGAAATAAGAATGCTCTGTGACTCTAAAGACACACTAAGATGCAATGGGGGTATGTTGATGAGTCATTTTTCTGAAGCCTGTGGTGTGTGGACACAAACAAGCTGGACCACTTTTCTACCAGCTCTCCAGCTGCTTAGGGGCTTCCTGCCTTTGGAAGTTCTGCCTCATAAATCATTTC
Source organism: Bos mutus (assembly GCF_027580195.1). Taxonomy (NCBI): domain Eukaryota; kingdom Metazoa; phylum Chordata; class Mammalia; order Artiodactyla; family Bovidae; genus Bos; species Bos mutus. The sequence goes on from NC_091644.1 coordinate 38,511,700, forward strand.
ATGTGGTCCTCCTATGAACCAAGGTGATGACTCAGGGACAACCTTCATTTTTAGGGGATAAGTAAGGGCCCAGAGAGGTTATGAGAGGGGAGTGGTCACCCTCCCTCTGGGCAGGTGCTGGGCCCAAGGAGTCTGGGACCAGGGTAAGACATGTATAGACCGTATGGAATGCAACGCAAGGAAGACCTCTGGAAGTTGACTGTGGTTTTACCTATGCTTCCAGGCTTATTATCACCAGACTGAACAGGATATGGGGTTGCCATTCCCTGGGAGCCTAGTCCTCTAATGGCCCAGAAGTGGGCAGGTCGGGAGATGGCTTTGGCAGGAGCTGTGCCAAGGTCAAGGGGGTGAGTGCTCTGGGAAGTGACTCACAAACAGATTCTACAGGGAGGTCGGGTATGACTTAGGGAGATTCTGGGAGGAAAACCCAAAGTTCATAGCAGCATGAGCCAGGAAAAGGAAGGAGGTGAGGGGGAGGTGATGGCGCGCTTTAGAAGAACCGACTGAGTGTGCTTGTGAGTCCCCAGTGACAAACAGAGCCGGGTCCTGAGCGGCTGGATGAAGGGCTCTCTTCTGGGACTCCGGGAGCAAGGTCTACACTTCTATAGTTGTGGACGTGTCTCTATTTCATGCCTGCCATACCCTGAGCTAACATTCTCTTCTAGAAAGCTCCTTATGAAAACTAAAAAACTTTTTTTTCTGCTACCTGTTTGTCTCTACTGATTAATAATATTAATGATATTCATCTCTGATCTCCACACTGGCTCAAACAAAGATGATTTTAGACTTTCTGTACCTTGGTGTTATATGTGAAAATCAATCCACTCTGAAGAAAATACTGCATGTGTCACAAACGTCAACATTTTACCCAAGTGGTTTCTTTCTATACAGGAGGTTAAACCTGTACACTGTACCAGGCAAGCAAGAATATATGTGAGTATGTGTGTGCACGTGTGTGCTTGTGTGTGTTTATAAACAGATACAGAGAGCCATAGAAGTTTACCTGCATTCACAGGTACGCTGAGGACGATTCCAAGAGACATCAGAGTGGGATATGTAACAGCAATTCCAAAATTTAATACAATATTGAATGCTGAAATAAAGAATAAAAAGATAGGTGTTATGCATGACCAGCCCTGACCTTCTGTCCTTTCTGGCCTATCAACCTCAGCTTCTCTGGGAAGGCTGGGGTCTAGGTGTTTCGCTCTTTATTCTGACTTGGGTTCCTGCAAGGGCTCCAGGACTGGGGATTAGGGCCAAACATCCTGATTACTTAGGCCTCTTCTCTTCCTTGAGCTCTGAAGAAGAAGAAAGAAATTTTAAAAAGCTAACCAGTGAGAAGGCACTAGAAAAGAGGATGAGACTATCCTACTTATCTGACTAACTTTGCTTTTTTCTGTTGCTGGCAGTGATTCTGGGATGACTATGGTCAGGAGCTTTGGGATGCACATTTTAGATAGAAATGGGTGAGGCTCCTCCTTGGATGCTTCCCTGCCTAGGACCAGCCTTATAGCAATTACTGGTGGTGAGGATGATGATGATAATGAAGTAATGGGGATGGTGACACAAATAGTGGTAATATTTACTGAACATCATCAGGCAGTGTTCTAAGAGCTCTGTGTGGATTATTAACCAACTCTAAGCTTGTACTGCTTGCTGCACGACAGGCCAATAATTGAAAGGTCAGTTGCTGGAGCAAGGAATAACAACTTTATTCATAAAGCTGGCAAACTGAGAAGATTGTGAGTTCACGTCCCAAAGAACCATCCAGTCTGGGTTAGAATTCAGGCTCCTTTTGTACTAAAAGGGGAGACAGTAGAGTCGAACACTTCCTGGTTCCCATCAGTCTCCAGAGAGGATGTGTTAATTTCTTCCTCTCTACAGTCATTCACAAGTAGGTCTAGTCAGGTTATTTCCTGTGAGCTAAACAAAGGTATTTTAGCTTAATGCACATTACTTGGGGAGCATTATGTATAATTTAAGCTTGTAGGCATCATCCTTTTAGTGATAAACTTGTAATAGAATACAGAAGTTTCTTCCCTATTATATTATTAATCTACCAATTTCTAACCAGCCCTATATTCAATGGAAGGACTGATGCTGAAGCCAATACTTTGGCCACCGGATGTGGAGAACCAACTCATTGGAAAAGACCCTGATTCTGGGAAGGATGGAGGGCAGAAAAAAGAGGGGGGTGACAGAGGATGAGATGGTTGGATGGCATCACTGGCTCAATGGATATGAGTTTGAACAAACTCGGGGAGACAGTGAAGGACAGGGAAGCCTGGCATGCTGCAGTCCATGGGGTTGCAAAGAGTTGGAAATGACTTGGCGACTGAACAAGAACAAGCAGCCCTATAAGTAATGTACTGTTATTACCCTTAGCTCCTGGTTCTCTGCTCAGAGCAGCCATGACCATGGTTACTACCACAGCGACCCTAGTCCTGGAATTAGAACTAGTGTCATCATTACAAAGGCTTTCCTTTTTGCGACACAATGACCTAGAAAACCGTGAAGAACTTGAGGATAATAATAGACTTGCTTTTCTCCTTCAGGGCATGGGTTTCTGGATCCCACTGTCAGTCCCTGCTTTCTGGGGATTCTGGCAGGGTAGTCGCCACTTACTCAATAAGAGGACTGAAAATCCACAAAGGTTTCCCCATGGAATGTCATCAAAAGAGCTCCAGTATTCCACTTTGGTAAAGTAGAGGATGACAGGAATACAGGTGATGAACAGGATGTTAAACACACCCAGAATGGAGAGAAATAAGGCGGCTTCTCCAAACTTAGCACTGCCGAGGAGGAGCTTGAACAGGACCTGCCGGAGAGAGCAGAGGAGGGGGGGTGACAGTCTGACTTGGGCTCCAACGTGCCAGGGAGAAGCGAGTGCCCTTGGTAAGCTGGGGCTGGACCACGGGGCCAACGGCCACGTGACGGTAAATTCCACCTCACGTGGCCTTCAGTGAAGGGCAGCAGGGTTCCTCCATGCTCAGTAATGTGGCGATGGAGAGTTACTCCTCGGATACACAGAGAGCATTTTCAGGAATCATGGGTTTTCACACCACGCTTGATTCCTCCGTGCTGTATCCATGACACCACATCGCAGCCTCACGGCATTGAAGATGAGAAAGCCACATAAATTAGAAGTCACTCCAATTAGAAGTATCTGCCATGATTGCATGGGCTTCCAAGTGGTGCTAGTGGTAAAGAACCCGCCTGCCATGCAGGAGACCTAAGAGACCCGGGTTTGATCCCTGGGCTGGGAAGATCCCCAGGAGGAGGGCATGGCAACCCACTCCAGTATTCATGCCTGGAGAATCCCATGGACAGAGGAGCCTGGAGGGCTATGGTCCACAGGGTTGCAAAGAGTCAGACTTGATTGACGCGACTTATTACGCACGCAAGCCACGATTACACATTCCTTTCGGGAACCCCTAACATTCATCCCTGAACAGTTTGAAAACCACTGCCCCACCCCAAAAAGGGATCTGGCTACAAAGACATTTCCTATAAACCAAATGGAGAGGTTTTACAACACTCACAGCTTACCTCTGCTCCAGTCCACCACCCACATTCCAGACATGGCATGGGGTTTTAGTGGAACACTCCCGATGGATTTCTTGCCCCTGTTTGTACACATCTCAGATGCATGAAAAGCCAGGAAAGGGACAAAGGTGGCTGGAGAAGGCGGGAAGCTGAGCTCCCAGGGAAAGCAGGGCCCCGTCCAGCCTCCGTGTTAACTACATTGTTCACAGTTACAGAACTGATGGTCCAGTTTCAGCCTCTGCTTTGTTCCTCCTTCTTCCTCTTCCAGTCATTTCACATCTCTTTGGGATATCTCTGGACATTTCTGGGCAGGAAGCATGCAAAGGGAAATGAAGTCAAGTCCTTTTACCCTTCTGCCCACCAGCCTGTCTGGATAAAGATCAGCCAGTGGAGGAGTTGGAAATGTAAGTCTAAATCAGAATATTTGTATTCGTGGTGGACGGAGTATCTATCCACTCTGCTTCCCATTAGCATGCAGCTCATTGAAGAGAGCAGAGTATTTAAGTATTTTCTGTATTTGGACAGTGGCTCTGGAGTCACGAATGGGGCTAGACTATCGCATCCTCTGGGTGAGATGTATTCCTCATGGGCTGTGTTTCTCTCTCTGAGGGCAAAGGGCAGGGAGCTGATGAAGATAAGAGGGTACAGTTGGGATTTCCCTGGTGGTCCAGTGGTTAAGACTCCGAGCTCCCAATGCAGGGTTGGGGGTACAAGTTTGATCCCTAGTCAGGGAACTAAGATATCACAAGCCTCAGGCCAAAGCCAAAAAAAAAAAAAAAAAAGAAAAGGTATAGTTATTTCATTTTACAAACACATAAATGTGTTCCTCCCCATGCTGGAAAAGTTCCTTTTCTTAGAACTTTCTACAGTCATTTATTTTCTCTGTCTGACTATCTGGATCCACAAAAGGCCATTAAGTCTCAAAGCTACCATGTAATTTTTCATTGAATCCACCAGGTCAGTTTTCCAACATGGAGACCAGAAAATATTTGCATTCTTGACTAGGGATCTGAAGAGAAGGGGAAGCAAAGTGGGAGAGCCGTTGAGAAATGTGATGGAGCAGAGAGGGTGAGAGATAAGTGTGGGGGGAATCACTGTCTTCTCGAGACGTGCAGTTCGCACACACACACCTCCAATGGTTCCCAGCATTTTGTCAAAAATATTTTATAATTCCATATGATAGTAATTGTGCTTTTATTTATTTAGTCTAAAGCAATACTTGAAATGCACATGGATTCATGTTGAATCCTGGTGGCCTCAAAAACCATGTGATAAAAGATTTCAAAGCTGCAGGAGATATTTCAATTTTCATGTCTAATCTTATGGGAAATTATCTGACCAAACACAGAAGCAGGCAGTTAGGGCCCCCGATCCTTCTCTGTGTGTGGGTGCTAAGTCTCAGACCTGTCAGACTCTTTGTGACCCCATGGAATGTAGCCCACCAGGCTCCTCTGTCCATGGGATAAGGCAAGAATACTGGAGTGGGTTGCTACACCCTCCTCCAGGGGATCTTCCCTACCCAGAGATCAAACCCACATCTCTCATATCTCCTGCATCGGCAGGCTGGTTCTTTATTACTAGCATCACCTGGGAAGCCCAATCCTCCCTTGTTGGGCCAAATAAGGAAGTCACTCATTGAATTCAGTTGATCCACCTATCCTTCCACCCTTTTTTCCCAAATGTTGCCAATGTATGGCCATCGATGGAAACGTCTGGAAAGCCAGAGCCAAGAGCTGCTGCACATCTCCACATTGTCAGGCTCGCTGTGCTCAGTGCTCCTCTTCAAGCACCAGCTCCAACCAAGTTTCCCTCAAAGCACCGAGCCAGCCAGGCCAGGAAAGCCCAGAGGGCCCGCTCCCTGCGCCTACCTTGTAGAGGGCGGACATGGATGCCGAGCCCACCACCAGGGCTATGCCAATGACGGAGTGGCTGTGGAAGCCATCCGCGTAGGTCATCATCACGATCCCAGCGATGGCGAGGATGGCAGCCACGATCTGGATGGAAGGAAGACAGGGCAGTCAGAGCAGTGGCGGGGAATCGGAGGGGCCCCTACGTGCCAACAGGGGTAGAAATGTCTGCAAGGGTGCCGTGGAGGGCGGCAGGGCTCCCTTTTAGTCCTTCGGAGACCATGCAAAGGCTGCTTTCCTGTCTGAATATTTGTCCCTGCTTGGAAGGGGGCACTCGGCAAAGCCTGGGGTGAACCAAGGACCGGAAACGGTTGACTGCAAGGAGCAGAGCCGCGACTCGGCATCATGTCGGGGGAGGGCCGGCCATGTGATTCCTGGGGCCGCCAGAGGCAGGTGGTCACAGTCGCAACGACAGGTTCTTCCGTCATGACTATGGCCTGTTCACGACCCCCTCTTAGCTCCTTCCCAACTTTCTGGAGGTGCCTCTCAGGATCCCGCTTTTATGTATTTCACATCTCAACACAGAGTGACCACGACCACGGATCGTAGCCCTCTTTTACACACAAGCAGTAGAACCTTCTGGAAGGGCATATGTCACTGGCCCATCAGGGCTACATACAGTGTCTTAACCCTGGCCCTGCAGTTCCTTTCCTCAGCTACTGGAGGGCCCACCACTCCAGCCCCCCGGCTCCCACCCCTGCCCCCGCCCCCAGCCCTGTTCTCCTCCAAACTCCTCAGGTGGAATAAGGACTCCAGGGATCTTTACACGTTCCTGTCGTGCAAAATCAAGTCGTCAGAGTGCACAGGAGAGAAACTTACTTGGGATAACATTTCCTAAAGGAGAAATGCTTTAGCAGTGAGTAAGTACCCGTTATAACCAGAGGTGGTCCTGGAGCTACATAAAGGTCGCTGGCTGGCAAGTTGGGGGTGGGTGGAGGCGGCTGCTGGAGGCAGAACAAACGTGGGGGGTGCAAGTTCTGACAACTGGATTTACTGGAGTTTTCTTTCTCTTACAAACTGTTCAAATGACCTCTGCTCTCTGCAAAAATATCGGGTGGCTAACATTTACTGAGTGATCAGGGAATAAGTTGTTTTCTGTACTTTCTCATTTAATCCTCAGACTAGGTAGATATTACTATTTATTTCATTTTATAGACATGGGCACTTAATCTCAGTAACTTGCTGAAAGTCATAGAGCTGGGATACACACTTCAGGTTTAACTGCAAAGTCAGTGTTTCTATATATAAATAGAAGGTAGGATTCACCTCTGAAGCCATTGCCATTTCTACTCTGCTATCTGAAGTGAGGTTTCCTGCAGGGTTGAACCGTGTTGTATTTAGGTTGGTGAAAAGCACTGTGTCAGGGCTCAGCAGTTTGAGCTGTAGTGCATTCCCCAGGCAGTGTAAAGACACACGCGCCCTCACACAGGGGCCCTCACACACCTGCCCTCACACAGGGGCCCCCGAGAGAGCAGGTGGTCATCCTTTCTTGGAGAAGTGCCAGCCCTGCTCTGTTCACCAGCTCTTTCTGGTTTAGTGCTTCCCTTTTTATCACTCATCATCATGTAATGCGTGTGTTTTGTATTCAAATGCTACGTGCACTGTGTATGGCTCTTCACTAAGACAGAAGACGAGGTACAAGAACAGTAAGGGACCACCCCCCCAGGAGAACAGGGATAAGTGAAAAAGCAGGCAAGGCAAGGGGTGTGGCTCTGCTTCAGAGGACCCACACAGTGCAAAAATGCAGCACGGGACAGTTGGACCTGGCTGGGCAGCTGGGTAAACAGAGAACCAACTAGAAAACGAAGGAAATGGGGGGGAGGGGACGGGGAAGAACACAGCTCCGCTCCAGGTGACGTGGCACATCTCCAAAGGCACCTGAGTCTTTCCAAACATAAAGATTAAATTTAAGGAAGTGAAGGGGAACCAGGGTTATTCTTCCCCGAAGATTTAGAGGGCAGATTTCGGACCTCCTCATTCTCCTTTCTCTATTGATCAAATCATAAAGAGATAAAAGCTTCCATCTGAGCTGTGCTATGCAGAAGAGCTGAGGGGAGGGGCAAGAAATAGAGAGTGTGGGTGGCCACGGGCTTCCCGGTCAATATTTGCCAAGTCCAGGCCAGCGAGTTCATTCTGGCAGATGGCACGGGGACAGTGCTCACCCCCTAGCTGCTCACATCCAGAGCCTCTCCTCTTGGAGGTCCTCTCCATGAGTCATAGGTTTAAGCAACTCGATTCCAGGGCATACTGTCTGGGCATTGGCAGCTCCCTGGGACTCCCGACCCTGAACCTGGGCCCTGACCTCCATGCAGAGGGGAAGCTGGTGGTTTTCCTTGCGTCTGATATCCCAGAAAGCAGAGCAGAGTTGAAACATACACTACGGATCTCAGAGAAAGACCTGAGCATCCTTCCCCAAGCCTGAAATTCCTTTGACGATGCCAGATCTCTTTAAAAAAATAAGCGCGGAGTTCACACTTTATACTCTAAAATATCCGGCTTTTGGTTTACACGTGGAACTGTTTCCCAGCCTATTTCCTGTTGTAGGAGGAACTCTCCAGTAAGGCTGGTCCTGTGTGTTCTGTGGTTTCACACAGTCCTCATCTTCTAGATCCCAGCCTCCCTGGGGGAGAATGCTGAGTCTCAGGATGGAATAAAGTGGATATCCCTACTTCCCCTCACCCCTGCTTTCTCACCCTTTCCTGTTGCATCCCCAGTGTATCACACTGAACAAAGACTTGGGGATCCAGACATATGGCTGGCAGTGGCCTGAGACCAAGAGGAGGGGAGCCGCCATCTCTACTCTGGGAAAAATGAGCTGGAGAAGAGGAAGAAGCATGGACGGGGGAGACCCTGAGGCCAGCATGTCACCATTTAACCTCCTGATGATGGTATTGCCTGTGTGGTTATAGCCTGCCCCACCCCCAGGGCTCTGGATTGAGGGCTCCAGCAGCACCCTGATGCACCTGTACCCCCACAGCCACACTGCTCCCCATCAGATGTCAGGCCGAGAGGAACGGGGCACCATGGAAGGGATGAGGCAGGGGCAGCCCTTGGTGGAGTCTGCATGCCTCTCAGACCAGCACTGCTTCCCACTCCTGCTAGAAATGTGATGGGCTGCATGCCCTCTGCCAAACAGAGCTTCGCTTGTGATGGGTTTTAGATTTCTACAGTTTGGAGACGTTTAAAAAAGGGAAGGGACGGGATAATTTTTACGGATATTTCCCTCAGCCTTTCCCTCCCAAGTCCTGCACCGCCCTCACCGATGCCAAGAGAGCCTGGAGGAATTAGCAGACCCTCTAGTTCACCCTGCTTGTTTCAGAGGCTGGAAAGGCATCTGGACCCTGAGCCCCCCACCCCATGCTCCCCCACGCTCTGTGTGCCCTGTGCCCTTCCCCAGCTGTGCTCGGGTGGCGGAGGACAACCTCCCAAACAGAAGGTGGAGTCGAGGTCAGCGCTAGGAGTTACTGTTCAGGGGTGGCACTGAACCAAAGGCTGCAAGTGGGCAAATTCTGGAAAACATCAGCTGGGGTCAGACTGAGGTGGGACCTGCTCTTGGAAAAGGTCCAGGCTCCCCAGGACCATGCTGCTGGGGTTTGAGGCCCCTCGGATGATCCCTTAGCTGCCCTCCTTGCTGCTTCTCCAGTCTTCCTGGCTTGCACTCTAGCTGGAGTGAGTGGTTCAGAACAGCTAAGAATGCCATCTGCCCTCCCCTCCGAGATGTGGACTGCGGGTGGCATGGCCTTTATCCAGCCGCTGACCACAGCTGGGTGGGCTCTGGCTTAGGAGGGGCCGTCTCTCCTATCCCCAGCATTCTACTTGCTCTCATTCTCCCGCTGCTTTTGCTGCACCCAACTGCCTTCCTAAGTGTCTGTCAACCTCTGACACTATCACCCAAAGAAGTGGGCTGCTCCATCAAACCCCTCTATCTGAGAAGGAATAAGAAGAATAACAACAGTGAGAGAAGATAACATTTATGGGGTTTCATGTGTCAGGCATGCATCACTTTATTTTATTCTTACAACTATTCTATAAGATGAGTCCTAACGTTCTGCTTGGAGAAGGCAATGGCACCCCACTCCAGTACTCCTGCCTGGAAAATCCTATGGACAGAGGAGCCTGGTGGGCTGCAGTCCATGGGGTGGTGAAGAGTCGGACACGACTGAGCGACTTCACTTTCACTTTTCACTTTCATGCATTGGGGAAGGAAATGGCAACCCACTCCAGTGTTCTTGCCTGGAGAATCCCAGGGACGGGGGAGCCTGGTGGGCTGCCATCTATGGGGTCGCACAGAGTTGGACACGACTGAAGCGACTTAGCAGCAGCAACGTTCTGTTTTATTTTTTGGCCTCACCCCATGCATGTGGGTTCCTAGTACCCTGACCAGGGATTGTACCCCCTGCATTGGAAGGGTGGAGTCTTAACCACCAGACTGCCAAGGAAGTTGCCAACAACTGTATTTTAAAATGAGGTCATTACGGCTCAGAGACGTTAAGTAACTAGCTTAACATTCAACAGCTTATGAGAGTGGACCCAAACCCTTGTCCCTCAGCTCTAGGATTCAGCACCTCCTTGTTGTGTTATGACCCCTGAGCCTGGAAAGCCAGGACACATGTGAAAAGCATATCCAAGCGCAGAGTCAAGGGGTGACATGGGGGCCAGGTTGGGCTCCTCTCAAACACTAGCCTCTGATGCCACGTGTGGCCACAACCTCCCCAGCATTTGAAGATAAACATTTGCTCTTCCTGGTCTGTCTGCCTGACACAGACCTGCTGCTGGTTTTCCAGGAACCACAAACTCTTGTGATTTGAGTCACTGCCTTAATAATGCAGGCCCTCTATGTCGCCTGCTCCACAAACATCTGTTCTCTATGTCTGGGCGACTCTCAGGCCAGTGTGCTCAGCCATCAGGATGGAAATGAGTGTCAGTTCCCTTCAGTCCCTGGCGATGACCCAGCAGGTGGTGGTCAGCCAACCTAGCAGTCCGAGAGAAGTCTCAGAGAAGCGTGCGTGTTAGGCCTCATCCTGGGCTCAAATCTCCATCTGTTTCCCCAGGGTGACCTCTGTCATTCTGCCCAGCTGCTGGCATCTTACATATTTTTTTTTCAAGCTCTCTGAACTCCTGACAATAAGAAGAGGGTGCCCCACCTTGACTTGGAGTGGGACGATCTTAGAGGACACGTCACTTACCTCTAGGAGGGATGACAATTATCAGAGAGACCTAGGACTGCGTGGTGCTTTACAGGTTGGTAAATTCCATCCCCAGCACCGGCTCCTGGATCTTTATTTCAGTGCTGGCCTCGTGCCGAAGGCCTCGATATGAAAATCTGCTCGGTCTGCAGTGGTCAGTGCAGACCAAGCAAGTGGCCAGGATGGCAGGACCAAATCACAGCTCAGGGATGTGAGGGGGATCTTGCATAGCAATGAGGTAAAGATCTGGGTGTGTCACTCTGCTTTCTGTGAGTCAGTATTTTCACACCTCCTTCTCTCAACCTCAAAAACGTTTTCTTCCCCACGATGCACAGTGAACCTTGCAGCATCTTTCCCCAGTAGTGTTCCCGTCTGGAATCTGCTTTGGACTTTTAGAGTCACACCCCGAGAGTGCTCTGCCATGCATTTTCTTGGCTCTTGGCCTCAAAAGAAAGCCACCATGGGCCCCAGCACATCTGAGCCTTCAGTATCCAGTCGGGCAGGCTGTTGGACAGATTGCTGCTGGCTGTACCTCTTGTGGAGATGTATTCTGTGGTTTATTTGCTCAAAGCTTTTCTGGGTGGCAGCTCAGTGAGCTGAGTTCTTATTCCAAAATTAACACGAAGCCTCAAAACAAATTTTCCCCCTACTGCAAGCTAAAAATACAACTCAGCAGTTGACTCACGTCCCCACTGCTGTTTGAGTAACTAGGTGGGCGTGAAGCCACCATGAAGGTGATGTCATTGTTCCCAGGACAGTGAGCCAAGGACACAAGTAGAGAGCCTGGAATCTGCCCCTTTGCGGGGTGCCAGCGGGGTTCCCTCTAATGGGACTGCTGTCCAAAAGGACTCTTAGCTTCCTGGCCTTCCTACATGTTCTGAGGGTGCAAGGAGGGGTAAGTGATGCATTCTGACTACCAGAGATCTAGCCTGGTCAAATCATTTCTGTCTCTGTTTGTGACGAAGTGATAGTGGGGCAGTGGTAGCTTCTGGCCACCAGAGGGCGACAAGCAGAAGGCAACAGGATTCTGTCACAGGGTCTGCTCAGTTCCTTAGTCGTGTCTGACTCTGCAGCCCCATGGACTGTAGCCTGCCAGGCTCCTCTATCCATGGAATTGTCCGGACAAGAATACTGGAGTGGGTTGCCATTTTCCAAGGCTAAATGTCACCTATTCCTTTCATCCTGGGTGGACTCCTCTATCTGTAGGCTCATGTTTGATAGCACATTTATCATATTTCACATAATTGTTCTAAAATATGACTAGATAAATTTCACTCTATTTTAAGGGAATTTACTCAGTCTCAGAGGTGACAATGAGAGGTAATTCAAGGGGTATCATTTCATTCTCCCTTCCTCTGGGGTTGAAGCAAGTGAAACTATCCCTCCAAAATTTGAACTGTGCTTAAGTGGGTCTTAAGTGTGTTTAGAATTTGAACTGGGCTTCCCTGGTGGCTCAGTTGGTAAAGAATCCACCTGCAATGCAGGAGACCTGGGTTCGATCCCTGGGTTGGGAAGATCCCCTGGAGGAAGGCATGGCAACCCATTCCAGTATCCTTGCCTGGAGAATCCCCATGGACAGAGGAGCCTGGGGGGCTACAGTCCATGGGGTCGCAAAGAGTCGGACACGACTAAGCGACTTTCACTTTCTAAGTGTGTCTGGCCCACTTGGGCATTGAAGGCACCGTCCAGATAAACGGCCCACCAAGAGGGCGTGTCCACGTGGATGAGGACATTTAGTTTTAGATATCAGTGTTATGGCAGTGTTAGCTGAGGGCTCTGGGCTGCAGGGACTGTGAGAAGCAGGCTGAATACATCACCCCTTCCCTAAGGGGGACCCCAACCGGCACGCAGTTTAGGGAATGCTTGTTGAAATGCTTGAAATGAAAGGTGCTTTAATGAACGCTTGTCTAAAATGGTTCGCAAGCAAGAAGGTTTGCAAGGCACCCCAAGAGCCTGGCCCTTGGCTGGGCTCCTTTTCTGCTGCAAATCAGAAGGAGAGTGGTTAGCAGCTTAGGCTGAACGGTCCAGCACATGGAGTTAAGCAAGCCGATGGGCAGGTTTTGGCTGGCATGACTGAGTGAGGGAGGAAGACAGAGAATAAGGAACTTACCCTCACTCCCATGAACCTGTCCCTGAGAACGATCCATGAGAGCAAGAACACAAAAGCTTTGTTGCAGCAGAACAATACGGAGACATCCGTAGTGTTTATTTTCTTTATTGCATGTAAGTACAGGTAGTTTGTGAGTGTCCAAAGAACACCAAAGGGTGCTGCCTTGGTAAAAAACACCTTCAAAGTCAAGCCATTGTCTCCAAAAAATCGACAGCATTCCCTAAAACAAGGAAAGAGAGGCAGTGTTATTATATTCTTGGGTTGAGACAGATCATTTTTATTCCCCTCTACCCAGTTTTTTTGTTTGTTTGTTTTTAGCAGATGCAGGAAGGGGTGGAGTCCTTTTATTTATTATTATATTTTAGCAACGTCTTTCTACCAAAGCCCTTCAATCTAGTCCACTGAAGAAAGCACTGCACGAGGCTCCCAGCACAAGGACTGGCCACTGTGGATGATTCCTTTGGCCCATGTTGGGTATGGAATGGTTGGTTTCGGAGAAGGTCATGGTGGAACCATTTGATCTGAAGAAGCCCCAGTTCCACGGTGACCACCTAAGGGATCCTGCTCCTTGGTTAGTAAAAGAAGGAAGTCTCTAGACCAGGAAGTCTCTAGGCCTTACTTCTCAGGGGCCTGGACACTCAAAGAGAACTCCCAAAACATATTTTTAAAAAAATTTGCCTCCAAATGAAGTTGTCTCTGGGATCAGGGAGTGGCATTCATTTCTTGGGCACATCTAATACATTTTGTCTATTTTATCAACAGTGTTAACTGTACATTTTCTCCATGAGGGCCTTTTTAGTTGGTCATTTCACGTGTGGAAGGTCCTCTCCCCACGTCATCTGAGAGGTGATCACAAGAAGGATGAGCAGATCCAAGAGCTCAGTGGCTTAAGAGAGAAGGAGATGAGGAAACACCTGCAGACAAATGGTTTCCAACATCACCTTTCCAGAATCTAGGGGAAGGATCACTGGTATTTGGAAAACTGCTTGAGAAAAAGAAAGCCAACCTTGCTCAGGCAGAAGTGGATGGAGGGGAGGAGGTGGGGGGCAGAGGGTGTGAACAGAGGACTAAGTGGCTGGCTCTGCAGACAGCTGCCCACTGCCCTGCCCAGGAGCAGAAAGCATCATTCTGCTGGGCTGGATGAGCCAGGCCAAGGAGAGGGATGTGAGAGGACATGCTCCCATAGCCATCACAGCCCAAGCTCACAGCAGGGCCCAGTGTGGCCCAGATACCAGCAAGTGAGGAGGGGAGAAAAGATGGAACTAGAACAAGTCAAATACACTAAGGTGGAGAACAGCCACAGCCCAGGCCACCTATTAATAACATGAAAATGCCACAATCAAGGAGAAAAATGAAAACAAAAGTCAAAGGGGATTGGATGCAATTGTAAATTTAATTTGATTGTTCTTTCCATTAATCTAAAATGCAACTTGCCTTTGTTCATGGCATCCATAGAAGAAACAGAAAGCTCATCACTGTTTGCTGAACTCTGTGCTGCTTCAGCTAAACCAGCAACAGGCAAATCAGTCAAATCACTAAATTTACCAAGAAACCATTTCAACTGCATTGACTCCATTTTGGCTTTCTATGAACGGAACTTTCATCTAATTGACATGATATTTCTGTTTGCCCTTTAATTTTCATACAATAGTTCAGTTGCACTTTCCATGCACTTTTCTCCAGCCCCTATTTGCAAAAGTCTTCCTTCTTCCCAGAGAAGAGCAAGGAAAGATAAGAAGGCCTTCTTCAATGAACAATGCAAGGAAATAGAAGAAAACAACAGAATGGGAAAGACTAGAGATCTAATCAAGAAAATTAGAGATACCAAAGGAATATTCCATGCAAGAATGGGCACAATAAAGAGCAGAAATGGTAAGGACCTAACAGAGGCAGAAGAGGTTAAGAAGAGATGGCAAGAATACACAGAACTATACAAAAAAGATCTTAATAACCCAGAGAACTATGATGGTGTGGTCACTCACCTAGAGCCAGCCAGACATTCTGGAGTTCAAAGTCAACTGGGCCTTAGGAAACATCACTACAGACAAAGCTAGTGGAGGTGATGGTAACTCCAGCTGAGCTATTTCAAATCCTAAAAGATGGTGCATTAAAGTGCTGCACTCAATATGCCAGCAAATTTGGAAAACTCAGCAGCGACCACAGGACTGGAAAAGTCAGTTTTCATTCCAGTTCCAAAGAAATGTTCAAATTACCGGACAATTGTGCTCATTTCACACGCTAGTAAGGTTATGCTCAAAATCCTTCAGCTAGCCTTCAGTAGAATATGAAAAGAGAACTCCCAGATGTACAAGCTGGGTTTAGAAAAGGCAGAGAAACCATAGATCAAATTGCCAACATCCAATGGATTACAGAGAAAGCAAGGGAATTCCAGGAAAACATATACTTCTGCTTCATTCATTATGCTAAAGCCTTTGACTGTGTGGATCATAATAAATTGTGGAAAATTTTTAAAGAAATAGGAATACCAGACTACCTTACCTGTCTCTTGAGAAACCTGTATGCAGGTCAAGAAGCAACAGTTAGAACCAGACATGGAACAACAGACTGGTTTCAAATTGGGAAAGGAGTACGTCAAGGCTGTATCAGTTCAGTTCAGTTCAGTTCAGTCACTCAGTTGTGTCCGACTCTTTGCGACCCCATGGACTGCAGCACGCCAGGCCTCCCTGTACATCACCAACTCCTGGAGTTCACTCAAACTCATATCCATTGAGTTGGTGATGCCATCCAGCAATCTGATTCTCTATCGTCCCCTTCTCCTCCTGCCCCCAATCCCTCTCAGCATCAGTCTTTTCCAATGAGTCAGCTCTTCGAATCAGGTGGCCAAAGTATTGGAGTTTCAGCTTTAGCATCAGTCCTTCCAATGAACATCCAGGACTGATTTCCTTTAGGATGGATTGGTTGGATCTCCTTGCAGTCCAAGGGACTCTCAAGAGTCTTCTCCAACACCACAGTTCAAAAGCATCAATTCTTCAGTGCTCAGCTTTCTTCACAGTCCAACTCTCACATCCATACATGACTACTGGAAAAACCATAGCCTTGACTAGATGGACCTTTGTTGGCAAAGTAATGTCTCTGCTTTTGAATATGCTATCTAGGTTGGTCATAACTTTCCTTCCAAGGAGTAAGCATCTTTTAATTTCATGGCTGCAGTCACCATATGCAGTGATTTTGGAGCCCCAGAAAAATAAAGTCTGACACTGTTTCCCCTGTTTCCCCATCTATTTCCCATGAAGTGATGGGACCAGATGCCATGATCTTTGTTTTCTGAATGTTGAGCTTTAAGCCAACTTTTTCACTCTCCTCTTTCACTTTCATCAAGAGGCTTTTTAGTTTCTTTTCACTTTCTGCCATAAGGGTGGTGTCATCTGCATATCTGAGGTTATTGGGATATTTCTCCCATATTGTCACCCTGTTTATTTAACTTATATGCAGAGTACATTATGCAAAATGCTGGACTGGATAAAGCACAAGTTGGAATCAAGATTGCTGGGAGAAATATCAAACACTTCAGATATGCAGATGATACCACCCTTATGGCAGAAAGTGAACAGGAACTAAAGAGCCTCTTGATGAGGGTGAAAGAAGAGAGTTAAAAAACTGGCTTAAAACTCAACATTCAAAAAACTAAGATCATGGCATCCAGTCCCATCACTTCATGAAAAATAAAAGGGGAAAAAGTGGAATCAGTGACAGATTTTATTTTCTTGGGCTCCAAAATCACTGCAGACGGTGACTGCAGCCATGAAATTAAGAGACCTTTGTTTCTTGAAAGGAAAGCTATGACAAAAAGCAAAGATATCACTTTGCTGACAAAGATCTATATAATCAAAACTATGGCTTTTCCAGTAGTCTTGTACCAATGTGAGTGTTGGACCATGAAGGAGGCTGAGCACCAAAGAATTGATGCTTTTGAACTGAGGTGCTGGAGAAGACTCTTGAGGGTCCCTTGCACTGCAAGGAGATAAACCAGTCAATTCTAAAGGAAATCAACTCTGAAGATTCATTGGAAGGATTGATGCTGAAGCTGAAGCACCAGTACTTTGGCCACCTGATGCAAAGAGTTGAGTCATTAAAAAATACTGATGCTGAGAAAGACTGAAGGCAAAAGGAGAAGAGGGCGGCAGAGGATGAGATGGGTTAGATAGCATCACCAACTCAATGGACATGAATGTGAGCAAACTCCAGGAGATAGTGAAGGACAGGGAAGCCTGGTATGAGGCAGGCATGGGATTGTAAAGAGTTGGACATGACTGAGCGATTGAACAACCACTTCCTTTTATCAGGGATGGTGACCAGGGGCAGCTTCCTTCATGTTTGTGATCATGAAGGCTCACAAAAAAGTGATGTCAGTCCCTTGAGTATGATCAGTAGGAAAGACAAGTATTTTTTAATGTCATTAATATCAGTGGGCTTCCCAGGTGGCACAGTGGTAAAGAATATGCCTCCTACAACAGGAGATGCAAGAGTTGCTGGTTCGATCCCTGGGTCAGGAAGATCCCCTGGAATAGGAAATGGCCAGCCATTCCAATATTCTTGCCTGGGAAATTCTATGGACAGAGGAGCCTGGCGAGATACAGTCCATGGGGTTGCAAAGAGTTGGACGTGACTGAGCACATACACCTTGGAATTAAACTTAGAGGTTAGCCTTCCAAAGGGAACGTAACACAAGGAGGATTTCCAAGTTTCCCCTATTATAAAAAATGAGTCATGTTGTGGCAGGGGGCCATACAAAGTCAACTCAGATATCTCCTCTCTGAGAATTGATGTTTGACTCATCCGAAGTGCAATGGCTGTTGAAGTGGCAGATGGGGAACAAGTATGGCTGGGTAATGAACGTGAACAGTGCAGGCTGCTGATCGGAAGTAAGGAGGAGAGAATGCCCAGATGGTGCATTGGTAAAGAATCTGCCTGCCAGTGTTGGAGGTGCAAGAGATGCTGGTTCGATCCCTGGGTTGGGAAGATTCCCTGGAGTAGGAAACAGCAACCCACTCCAGTATTCTTGCCAGGAAAATCCCAAGGACAGAGAAGACTTCTGGGCTACAGTCAATGGAGTTGCAAAGGTCAGACATGACTAAGCACACACTCAGAGTGGGACTACATCCCAGAGATGGAAAAGGCATGATTTCTAGGCCCAGCAGAGCTCTGTTGGCCCTTTGAGGATTCATGGTCAGGGGATTACAGATCAGGTGGGTAGATTTTGGTTCAAATGAGACTAAGTTGATTGGCCCCTGAGTCAGTAAACCTGAGTTGTTTTCAGATCAAAGACTATGTACTAAGCCATGTCAGCTGGCTTGGGTATATGACCCACATACACCCTTGATAGGAAAGGAACCCAAGATAGATGATGAGCACAAATCCATTTCTGCCAAAGACCTCTTCTTGGTACACCAAGAATAGAGGATAGTAGACACTCTCTTGACTGCTTCCACTTGGCTGACACAACAGTCTAACACCATTCATTCCTGGCAGGACAAAGCTGAAGCTGGCAACTTACTCCTTAGCATACCCAAGCCCTTCAGGTCCTACCAGCCTAAATCATGTTGGCCAAGATTTCAATGTGTTTGCTTCCAATCCTGCTTGTGTCCACTGTTCTTGGTTGTTCAAGTGCATAATTCAATTAAATATTTTCTAAATCAATGAAGTGTGACTGAGAAAAGTATGACTGTGCTTTTCTACGAAATTTATGTTGAGAGCTTCAAGGAACACTTAATAAAAGGAATTTGCTAAAATATCACTGCTGAATTAGGTGTAGATGAAACAATATTCAGAAAACTAAGATCATGGCCTCTGGTCCCATCACTTAATGGGAAATAGATGGGGAAACAGTGGCTGACTTTATTTTTTGGGGCTCCAAAATCACTGCAGATGGTGACTGCAGCCATGAAATTAAAAGACGCTTACTCCTTGGAAGGAAAGTTATGACCAACCTAGATAGCATATTCAAAAGCAGAGACATTACTTTGCCAACAAAGGTCCGTCTAGTCAAGGCTATGGTTTTACCAGCAGTCACGTATGGATGTGAGAGTTGGACTATAAAGAAAGCTGAGTGCAGAAGAATTGATGCTTTCAAACTGTGGTGTTGGAGAAGACTCTTGAGAGTCCCTTGGACTGCAAGGAGATCCAACCAGTCCACCCTAAAGGAAATAAGTCCTGGGTGTTCATTGGAAGGATTGATGCTAAAGCTGAAACTCCAATACTTTGGCCACCTGATGCAAAGAGCTGACTCATTTGAAAAGACCCTGATGTTGGGAAAGATGGAAGGCTGGAGGAGAAGGGGATGACAGAGGATGAGATGGTTGGATGGCATCACTGACTCAATGGACATGAGTTTGAGTAAACTCTGGGAGTTGGTGATGGACAGGGAGGCCTGGTGTGCTGCAGTCCATGGGGTCGCAAAGAGTCAGACACGTCTGAGCGGCTGAACTGAGCTGAAACACTGTGAAAGACAGGGAAAGCTATAAAAATCTGTAAGTTCTACACTTATGTAATTTTAAAAATACCTATGTTCTTGGTGCTCTTTAAAGAACTCTCACTGGGATAGGTTGGTTTGGTGGGATAAGGATGGCTTATCATTTAAGTCAAATCAATAAGCATCTGCTTATCACTTGTTATAGTCACAATTCTAGACAAGGCACTGTAGCTGATACAAAACAAGTAAATAGTCCCTCTTTTTGAAAGATTATGGTAAAATTGGGGAGATAAGACTGATTCCTCAAAAGGAAGTAATGCAAGTTTAAATAAAATTACCTATTAAGTAGTGTGGAATATAATAGTGCTATAGAATTCCTATCTAGTGGCAAGAGTTGGACTGATTGGAGAAGGTCTCCTAAAAGATAAAGTTGTGAGTTGAACCTCGAAGGATAGTTGGCATTCCAGGTGGTTCAGTGATCATGAATCTGCCTACCAAGCAGGAGATTAAGTTTGATCCCTGGACTGGGAAGATCCCCTGGATAAGGATTTCCCAATTCTAAGGAATCCAAAAAAAGGATTTTCTTTCCTGGGAAATCCCATGCATAGAAAAGCCTGGAAGGCTATAGTTCAGGGGGCCACAAAGAGTTGGACATGACTTAGAAACTAAATAACAACAACAACAAAATTGAAGGATAGTTAGGATTCATACAGTTTGGGTTAGGGAGGAGGTAACGTCCTTAGAGAGAGAAGAGAAGAAATTGTATCCGTGACACAATAATAAATGGTTATAAAAATGGCAGTACTTTTTCAAATTAAATATAGAGTAGCCACATTTAAAAAATTAACAGAAGGGGGAGGAGCCAAGATGGTGGAGGAGTAGGACGGGGAGAACACTTTCTCCCCCACAAATTCATCAAAAGAGCATTTAAAAGCCGAGTAAATTCCACAAAACAATTTCTGAATGCTGGCAGAGGACATCAGGCACCCAGAAAAGAAACCCAAGTCTTCGAAAGGAGGTAGGAAAAAATATAAAAGACAAAAAAAGAGACAAAAGAGGGAGGGACAGAGTTCCGTCCCGGGAAGGGAGTCTTAAAAAGAGAGAAGTTTCCAAACATCAGGAAACCTTCTCACTGCCGAATGTGTGCCGAGCTTTGGAAGCACAGAGGGCAACATAACAGGGAGAAAAAATAAATAAACAATTAAAACCTGCACATTGCGAGCCCTGTGGTAACTCACCCAGTGGAGAAGCAGCACAGATGCCTGCACACGCCATTAGCAAGAGGGGGCTGGGCAGGGAGGTGCGGTGTGGGCTGCATTGCTTAGAGTAAGGACCTGGCCTGAATACCCTGAGTGCTATCTGAGCGAAATAATTTGGGCTAGCAAACCAGACTGTGGGATATCTATCATCACGCGAAAAGCCAGCCCTAACCTAAGACACCGCCAGGCCCGCGCATGGAACAAAGGACTGAACAGAGATAGCCAGCTACAGACCATCCCCCTCCCGTGACAGGCAGCCAGAGCCGGAAGGGGGCATTCGCAGCCCCAGAGAGACATTATCTATAAAACTGTAAGCAGGCTTCTTTGCTAACTAAAACTTCTTGGGGGTCTGGACGGTCAACATCTCCCTGAGAAGGTGCGCTGGTTGTACACCTAGATAACTGAGTGGCGGGGAGGCGATAAGTCGCAGCAATCGCGCTCGCCAAACACCTCATCACCGGAGCTGTTCGGACCTGGGAAGGGCACAAAACGCAGGCCCAACCGAGTCTGCGCCTCTGAGGACTACCCGAGTGCCTGAACCTGAGCGGCTTGGACCTGGGAGGTGCAGGCAGCCCAGAGCCAGCCTCGGATGGTTCCCAGCGGAACAACCTAGAGCCCGAGCAGTGTGGGCAGGGAGGCTACATGCGCCGTGAGCGGGGGCAGACCCAGTGTGGCTGAGGCACTGCGAGCACACGCCAGTGTTACTTGTTTGCAGCATCCCTCCCTCCCTTCCCCACAGCGCGACTGAACAAGTGAGCCTAAAAAGAAAAAAAAAAAAGTGTCCTCCACCTTCCCCTTTGTGTCAGGGCAGAAACCAGACACTGAAGAGTCCAGCAAACAGAAGAAGCTATAACAGAGGGAACCGCCTTGAAAGCTACAGGCAATAGATCAAAACCCTGTGGTTACTACCGACTACATAGGAAGGGGCTTATAGATCTTCAGAAATAAAAGTCGGACCAAGAAACTAGCCAAAAATGAGCTGAACCCACAATACTCACAAAAAACCAGAGAAAGTCCTCGTTATATTTTTACTATTTTTACGATCATTCTTTCTTTCTTTTTTTTTTTAAATTTTTTAAAAAAATTTAAGTCCTCTATTATTCCTTTAATTTTCACTTTTATAACCTATTACTGCAAAAAAAAAAAAGACCCTATTTTTTTTTCTTCAGCAAACTTCATATATATATTTTTATAATTTTTTGACCTTGTTTTTTTTTTTTTTTTTTTTCTTTACCATTGTATTTTTGAAATTCCAAGCTCTACTCTAGATTTTTAATTTTAGCTTTTTGGTATTTGTTATCAATTCTGTACCTATAGTTTTTTTATAATTTCTGTGACTTTTTTTTTTCTCTGTTTCTTTCTCTCCTTCTTTTATATAACATTGTATATCTGAAATTCCAAACTCTACTCTAGATTTTTAATTTATGCTTTTTGGTATTTGATATCAATTTTGTACCTGTATTTTCTTTATAATTTTTGTGACATTGTTTGTTTTTCTTTGTTTGTTTTTTTTCTTCTCTCTTTCTTTTTCTTCTTCTTTTTTTTAACATTGTATTTTTGAAATTCCAAACTCTATTCTAGATTTTTAACTTTTGCTTTTTGGTATTAGTTATCAATTTTGTACCTATTTTTTCTTTATAATTTTCGTGACCTTGTTTGTTTTTGTTTGTTCGTTTTTTCTCTCTTTCTTTTCCTTCTTCTTTTCTTTAACATCGTATTTTTAAAATTCCAAACTCTACTCTAGATTTTTAATTTTTGCTTTTATGTATTTGTTACCAATTTTGTACCTTTAAGAACCCAATCTTCAGTACCCATTTTTCACTAGGGAACGAGATTACTGGCTTAACTGCTCTCTCTCCCTTTGGACTCTCCTTTTTCTCCACCAGGTCACCTGTGTCTCCTCCCTAACCCCTCTCTACTCTACCCAACTCTGTGAATTTCTGTATGTTTCAGACGGTGGAGAACACTTAGGGAACTGATTACTGGCTGGATCTGTCTCCCT
Source organism: Bos mutus (assembly GCF_027580195.1). NCBI lineage: Eukaryota > Metazoa > Chordata > Mammalia > Artiodactyla > Bovidae > Bos > Bos mutus. The sequence goes on from NC_091644.1 coordinate 38,534,140, forward strand.
CCTTTTCACTCTCCCCTTTTATCCTTCTGGCCACCTCTGTCTCCTTTCTCCGTCTTCTCTTCTCTGTATAACTCCGTGAACATCTCTGAGCGGTCCAGTTGTGGAGTGCACATAAGGAAGTGATTATTGGCTAGTCCACTCTCTCCTCTACTGATTCCACCTCATCTCATTCGGGTCACCTCTAACTCCCTCCTCCCTCTTCTCTTCTCCATGTAATGCTGTGAACCTCTCTGGGTGACCCTCACGGTAGAGAAACTTTTGATCTTTAACGTAGATGTTTTATCAATGGTGCTGTATAGAAGGAGAAGTTTTGAAACTACTGTAAAAATAAGACCAATAACTGGAAGCAGGAGGCTTAAATCCAAACCCTGACTCCAGGGAATTCCTGACTCCAAGGAACATTAATTGACGGGAGCTCATCAAACGCCTCCATACCGACACTGAAAGCAAGCATCACACAAGGGCCAACAAGTTCCAGGGCAAGACATACCAAGCAAATTCTCCAGCAACAAAGGAGCACAGCCCTGAGCTTCAAGATACAGGCTGCCCAAAGTCACCCCAAAACCATAGACATCACATAACTCATTACTGGACACTTCATTGCACTCCAGAGAGAAGAAATACAGCTCCACCCACCAGAACACTGACACAAGCTTCCCTAACCAAGAAACCTTGACAAGCCACCTGTACAAACCCACACACAGCGAGGAAATGCCACAATAAAGAGAACTCCACAAACTGCCAGAATACAGAAAGGACACCCCAAAATCAGCAATTTAAACAAGATGAAGAGACAGAGGAATACCCAGCAGATAAAGGAACAGGATAAATGCCCACCAAACCAAACAAAAGAGGAAGAGATAGGGAATCTACCTGATAAAGAATTCCAAATAATGATAGTGAAATTGATCCAAAATCTTGAAATCAAAATGGAATCACAGATAAATAGCCTGGAGACAAGGATTGAGAAGATGCAAGAAAGGTTTAACAAGGACCTAGAAGAAATAAAAAAGAGTCAATATATAATGAATAATGCAATAAATGAAATTAAAAACACTCTGGAGGCAACAAATAGCAGAATAACAGAGGCAGAAGATAGGATTAGTGAATTAGAAGATAGAATGGCAGAAATAAATGAATCAGAGAGGATAAAAGAAAAACGAATTAAAAGAAATGAGGACAATCTCAGAGACCTCCAGGACAATATTAAACGCTACAATATTCGAATCATAGGGGTTCCAGCAGAAGAAGACAAAAAGAAAGACCATGAGAAAATACTTGAGGAGATAATAGTTGAAAACTTCCCTAAAATGAGGAAGGAAATAATCACCCATGTCCAAGAAACCCAGAGAGTCCCAAACAGGATAAACCCAAGGCGAAACACCCCAAGACACATATTAATCAAATTAACAAAGATCAAACACAAAGAACAAATATTAAAAGCAGCAAGGGAAAAACAACAAATAACACACAAGGGAATTCCCATAAGGATAACAGCTGATCTTTCAATAGAAACTCTTCAAGCCAGGAGGGAATGGCAAGACATACTTAAAATGAAGAAAGAAAATAACCTACAGCCCAGATTATTGTACCCAGCAAGGATTTCATTCAAGTATGAAGGAAAAATCAAAAGCTTTTCAGACAAGCAAAAGCTGAGAGAATTCTGCACCACCAAACCAGCTCTCCAACAAATACTAAAGGATATTCTCTAGACAGGAAACACAAAAATGGTGTATAAATTCGAACCCAAAACAATAAAGTAAATGGCAACGGGATCATACTTATCAGTAATTACCTTAAACGTAAATGGGTTGAATGCCCCAACCAAAGGACAAAGACTGGCTGAATGGATACAAAAACAAGACCCTACATATGTTGTCTACAAGAGACCCACCTCAAAACAGGGGACACATACAGACTGAAAGTGAAGGGCTGGAAAAAGATTTTCCATGCAAATAGGGACCAAAAGAAAGCAGGAGTAGCAATACTCATATCAGATAAAATAGACTTTAAAACAAAGGCTGTGAAAAGAGACAAAGATGGTCACTACATAATGATCAAAGGATCAATCCAAGAAGAAGATATAACAATTATAAATATATATGCACCCAACACAGGAGCACCGCAGTATGTAAGACAAATGCTAACAAGTATGAAAGGAGAAATTAACAATAACACAATAATAGCGGGAGACTTTAATACCCCACTCACACCTATGGATAGATCAACTAAACAGAAAATTAACAAGGAAACACAAACTTTAAACGATACAATAGACCAGTTAGACCTAATTGATATCTATAGGACATTTCATCCCAAAACAATGAATTTCACCTTTTTCTCAGGCACACATGGAACCTTTTCCAGGATAGATCACATCCTGGGCCATAAATCTAGCCTTGGTAAATTCAAAAAAATAGAAATCATTCCAAGCATCTTTTCTGACTACAATGCAGTAAGATTAGATCTCAATTACAGGAGAAAAACTATTAAAAATACCAACATATGGAGGCTGAACAACACGCTGCTGAATAACCAACAAATCACAGAAGAAATCAAAAAAGAAATCAAAATTTGCATAGAAATGAATGAAAATGAAAACACAACAACCCAAAACCTGTGGGACACGGTAAAAGCAGTCCTAAGGGGAAAGTTCATAGCAATACAGGCACACCTCAAGAAACAAGAAAAAAGTCAAATAAATAACCTAACTCTACACCTAAAGCAACTAGAAAAGGAAGAAATGAAGAACCCCAGGGTTAGTAGAAGGAAAGAAATCTTAAAAATTAGGGCAGAAATGAATGCAAAAGAAACAAAAGAGACCATAGCAAAAATCAACAAAGCCAAAAGCTGGTTCTTTGAAAGGATAAATAAAATTGACAAACCATTAGCCAGACTCATCAAGAAACAAAGGGAGAAAAATCAAATCAATAAAATTAGAAATGAAACTGGAGAGATCACAACAGACAACACAGAAATACAAAGGATCATAAGAGACTACAACGTGGAAGAAATGGACAAATTCTTAGAAAAGTACAACTTTCCAAAACTGGACCAGGAAGAAATAGAAAATCTTAACAGACCCATCACAAGCACGGAAATTGAAACTATAATCAAAAATCTTCCAGCAAACAAAAGCCCAGGTCCAGACGGCTTCACAGCTGAATTCTACCAAAAATTTAGAGAAGAGCTAACACCTATCCTGCTCAAACTCTTCCAGAAAATTGCAGAGGAAGGTAAACTTCCAAACTCATTCTATGAGGCCACCATCACCCTAATACCAAAACCTGACAAAGACCCCACAAAAAAAGAAAACTACAGGCCAATATCACTGATGAACATAGATGCAAAAATCCTTAACAAAATTCTAGCTATCAGAATGCAACAACACATTAAAAAGATCATACACCATGACCAAGTGGGCTTTATCCCAGGGATGCAAGGATTCTTCAATATCCACAAATCAATCAATGTAATACACCACATTAACAAATTGAAAAATAAAAACCATATGATTATCTCAATAGATGCAGAGAAAGCCTTTGACAAAATTCAACATCCATTTATGATAAGAACTCTCCAGAAAGCAGGAATAGAAGGAACATACCTCAACATAATAAAAGCTATATATGACAAACCCACAGCAAATATTATCCTCAATGGTGAAAAATTGAAGGCATTCCCTCTAAAGTCAGGAACAAGACTAGGGTGCCCACTTTCACCATTACTGTTCAACATAGTTTTGGAAGTTTTGGCCACAGCAATCAGAGCAGAAAAAGAAATAAAAGGAATCCAAATTGGAAAAGAAGAAGTAAAACTCTCACTATTTGCAGATGACATGATCCTCTACATAGAAAACCCTAAAGACTCCACCAGAAAATTACTAGAACTAATCAATGATTATAGTAGAGTTGCAGGATATAAAATCAACACACAGAAATCCCTTGCATTCCTATACACTAATAATGAGAAAACAGAAAGAGAAATTAAGGAAACAATTCCATTCACCATTGCAACGGAAAGAATAAAATACTTAGGAATATATCTACCTAGAGAAACTAAAGACCTATACATAGAAAACTATAAAACACTGGTGAAAGAAATCAAAGAGGACACTAATAGATGGAGAAATATGCCATGTTCATGGATTGGAAGAATCAATATAGTGAAAATGAGTACACTACCCAAAGCAATTTATAGATTCAATGCAATCCCTATCAAGCTACCAATAGTATTCTTCACAGACCTAGAACAAATAATTTCACAATTTGTATGGAAATACAAAAAACCTCGAATACCCAAAGCTATCTTGAGAAAGAAGAATGGAACTGGAGGAATCAACCTACCTGACTTCAGGCTCTACTACAAAGCCACAGTTATCAAGACAGTATGGTACTGGCACAAAGACAGAAATATAGATCAATGGAACAAAACAGAAAGCCCAGAGATAAATCCATGCACATACGGACACCTTATCTTTGACAAAGAAGGCAAGAATATACAATGGATTAAAGACAATCTCTTTAACAAGTGGTGCTGGGAAATCTGGTCAACCACTTGTAAAAGAATGAAACTAGAACACTTTCTAACACCATACACAAAAATAAACTCAAAATGGATTAAAGATCTAAACGTAGGACCAGAAACTATAAAACTCCTGGAGGAGAACATAGGCAAAACACTCTCTGACATACATCACAGCAGGATCCTCTATGACCCACCTCCCAGAATATTGGAAATAAAAGCAAAAATAAACAAATGGGACCTAATTAAACTTAAAAGCTTCTGCACATCAAAGGAAACTATTAGCAAGGTGAAAAGGCAGCCTTCAGAATGGGAGAAAATAATAGCAAATGAAGCAACTGACAAACAACTAATCTCAAAAATATACAAGCAACTCCTACAGCTCAACTCCAGAAAAATAAATGACCCAATCAAAAAATGGGCCAAAGAACTAAATAGACATTTCTCCAAAGAAGACATACAGATGACTAACAAACACATGAAAAGATGCTCAACATCACTCATTATCAGAGAAATGCAAATCAAAACCACTATGAGGTACCATTTCACACCAGTCAGAATGGCTGCGATCCAAAAGTCTACAAATAATAAATGCTGGAGAGGGTGTGGAGAAAAGGGAACCCTCTTACACTGTTGGTGGGAATGCAAACTAGTACAGCCACTATGGAGAACAGTGTGGAGATTCCTTAAAAACTGGAAATAGAACTGCCTTATGATCCAGCAATCCCACTGCTGGGTATACACACTGAGGAAACCAGAAAGGAAAGAGACACATGTATCCCAATGTTCATCACAGCACTATTTATAATAGCCAGGACATGGAAGCAACCTAGATGTCCATCAGCAGATGAATGGATAAGAAAGCTGTGGTACATATACACAATGGAGTATTACTCAGCCATTAAAAAGAATACATTTGAATCAGTTCTAATGAGGTGGATGACACTGGAGCCTATTGTACAGAGTGAAGTAAGCCAGAAAGAAAAACACCAATACAGTATACTAACATGTATATATGGAATTTAGAAAGATGGTAACAATAACCCTGTGTACGAGACAGCAAAAGAGACACTGATGTATAGAACAGTCTTATGGACTCTGTTGCAGAGGGAGAGGGTGGGAAGATTTGGGAGAATGGCATTGAAACATGTATAATATCATGCATGAAACGAATTGCCAGTCCAGGTTCAATGCACGATACTGGATGCTTGGGGCTAGTGCACTGGGACGACCCAGAGGGATGGTATGGGGAGGGAGGAGGGAGGAGGGTTCAGGATGGGGAACACATGTATACCTGTGGCAGATTCATTTTGATATTTGGCAAAACTAATACAATTTGTAAAGTTTAAAAATAAAATAAAATTTAAAAAAAAGAAAAAAAACTGGATTAAAAAAAATTAACAGAAGAGTTAGAATATAAAGTTGATTAATCTCAAGGAGTGGGAGAGAGTGAGAGAGAAAAACAAAGAAAAAAAAAAGATAAAATGAGAAGGTCAAGCTAGAAGGTCTAATATTGAACTGAAAAGAACATTAGAAAGAGAAAATGGAAAAATGAAATGGAGGAAATTACAAAATAAATAATTCAAGAAAGTTTTTTTGAACTATAGGATGTGAGTCTTTATAATGAAAAGGCTGATCAAGTACCAAGCAAAATGAATGAAAAACCATGACAAGGCATATACTTGTGGCGAAAAAGGGATAAAGATAAGACTTAAGGCTCCCTAGAGAAATAAAACTGGCCAAAGGATGCGCTCAATTGCTCAGTCTGACTCTCAGTCAGTCTGACTCAGTGTCTGACTCTTTGAGACCCCATGGACTGTAACCCACCAGGCTCCTCTGTCCATGGAATTTTCTAGGCAAGAATACTGGAGTGGGTTGCCATTTCCTTCTCCAGGGGATCTTCCAGACCCAGGGATAGAACCAAAGTCTCTTGTGCCTCCTGCACTGGGAGGTAGATTCTCTACCACTGTGCCTCCTGGGAAGCCCATATACCTGAAACTAATACAGCATTCCAGAATACTGGAGTGGGTAGCTGTTCCCTTCTCCAGGAGATCTTCCCAACCCAGGGATTGAACCCAGGTCTCCCACATTGAAGATGAATTCTTTACCAGCTGAGCCACAAGGGAAGCCCAAGAATACTGGAGTGGGTAGCCTATCCCTTATCTAGGGGAACTTCCCAGCCCAGGAATTGAACTGGGGTCTCATGCATTAAAGGAGGATTCTTTACCAACTGAGATATCAGGGAAGCCCTGGGGCTAAAGGATAGGAAATCATAATAGCATCAGACAGCCAGGCAATAATGGCCTTAACAATTTTTCAAGGAAAATATTTTTCAAGTCAGAATTCTAAAATCAGCCAACCATCCATCCATCAAATGTGAGAATGAAATAGACATACCCTCAGTTAGGCAGTGCTCAAAACACGGTCTTGCAAGCTACAGAAGGATGGGTTACATTAAAACCAGGGTGTAAACCAAACAAGAGGAAGACAGGGAAGCAGGGAACAGGCTCCAACACAGGCAGGACTGAACACTGGTCCTGGGATGGCAGACCAGGGAGTCACAGAGGCCCTGGGAGGGGAGGCTCCTCATTAAATCAGCACAGGGAACATGCTGACAGATTTTCGAGGTGGTGGAACGTTTTAAAAAAAATAGCAAGCATTAATGGAAATCAAGGTAAAGGCAATAAAAACAGGCAAATACTGCTGGCAGGAGAAACCGGAGTTCCTGGTAAAAGGAGACAGTCAATGAGTTAAATTTGCCCATTTATAATTAGCCAAAAACTGGGATAGCATTATGAGAGAACAGACTCAGGTGAAGAGGGGATGGGGTCTAACAGAAATCAATGCATCTAACTGTCATAAATATCCATAAGAACTGGGAGTGACTGAGAGTGAGCAGGTGTGGAGCAGGAGTTGCTATTTTTATGATAATTCTTTTACAGTTATTTTGCTTTTCCAAGATATGTACATGTATCAGTATTAAGTTGCTAAAAACTAAAAACTGTTTGAAAACACATGAGAGGTTGCTGTGGCTGAAGCTGCCATGATGAGTGTCCTGAGACAGCTCTGAGGGGTGCAGTTTGAAAACCATAGATAGAGAGAAAACCTACTCTGTTCTTTGACTGAACTCAGAAAATTAAGAGCTCCCAAAGAGTGCTGAACGAGGATGGGTACTCCTCTACCATCAGGGACGAGATCCTCATGGATGACGTAAAGCCTGGTTGAAGGCAGGGCACGTGTATCACCTTCGAGAAGGAAGAGGACCTGAATCCCAACATCATCTCAGCTGACATCACCTTATCATAAAGGAGAAAATGCACCCTTGCTTCCACAGGGAGAACGACAACCTCTTCTTTGTGATCTCCATCTCCTTGAGTAAGGCTCTGACCCACTACTCTGTGGAGGTGAAGACCCTAGATGACTGTCTGCTCAACATCCCCGCCAGTAACACTGTCCACCCCAAGGGCTACAAGAAGGTGCCAGGTAAGGGGATGTTGCCAGAGAACCCCATGAAGAAGGGGGATGTCTTCATTTTCTGCGCCAGCCAGTTCCCTACCTGTCTCACACCCCAGCAGAAAGAGATGCTGTGCCAGGCACTGCTGACCTGACTCTGGTGGACTGGGCCTGGAGCAGGGGAGGTGAAGGCTAGCTGGGCCTGACCAGCTCAGCCTCAGGTGTGCAGTGGAGCCAGCCCACGGCACAGACATGACATGAGGGTGGGATAGTATCCTCATGGAACTTTTAAACTGACACAATGAAGTTTTTGTTGTTGTTCAGTCACTAAGTCATGTTTGACTCTGCGACCCCATGGAGTGCAGCACGCCAGGCCTCTCTGTCCCTTTATATTTAAGGAAATAAAGTGTTTCTTTTTTCCTTTTAAAAAAAAAGATGCTGTAACTCAGACAGATTAAGTGATGCTCCCAAGTTCAAGTTCGACTGAACTGCAGCCTGGGCTCACTCCTCAGTGAACACTCCCAATGGCCCCCTTTCTCTTCTGGATCCTTTCCATCACCATTAAACATGTCTAAGCCTCACCATCTGATGCTGGGAGGGATTGGGGGCAGGAGGAGAAGGGGACGACGGAGGATGAGATGGCTGGATGGCATCACCGACTCGATGGTCATGAGTTTGAGTGAACTCCGGGAGTTGGTGATGGACAGGGAGGCCTGGCATGCTGTGATTCATGGGGTCGCAAAGAGTTGGACACAACTGAGCGACTGGACTGAACTGAACTGAACTGAAGCCTCACCAAGCTTAATATTAACAAAATGCTCCCCCACCTAAAGCAAGAGCAAGCATCTCATCAACCCCTTTCCCTCTCTCCAGCCCTCTTTCAGAGCCAAGCTTTTAGAAGAGTCATGGCACTCATGTCCCCCATGACCACCTCTCTCACCCTCAGCTCACCCTAATTCAGTGTTTGCTCCCACCACTCACCCAAACCCCTAGATCGGTTACCAGAGACCTTCTGTTGCTGAATCAAATAGGCACTTTCAGGTCTTCATCTTACTCTTGGAAACCATCACTGACTGTTCCTCCCTGAAACACCCTTCTTGGCTTCCAACTCAGCACACTCCTCTGGGCTTCCTCCCACCTCTCCACACCCTCCCAAGGCTTCCTTGGTACCTTCCAGGGTTCTCTTCTAGTCCACTCTCTTATTACCCTGCAGACAATGACTGAAGCAATCTCATCTACAATCAAGGTTTCAAAGGCCAGCCAGTCACTGTCTAGTGAAGAAACTTCTCCAATCTGGTACCATCCGCATCCTGGACACCAGACGCTGAATGTTCAGCCTTTCCTAATGAATGCTCCATCTTTCCCCTAAATGCTCAATCACCATAGTCAGTTCAGTTCAGTCTCTTAGTCGTGTCCGACTCTTTGTGACCCCATGGACTGCAGCACGCCAGGCCTCTCTGTCCATCACAAACTCCCGGAGCTTCCTCAAACTCATGTCCATTGCATCGGTGATCCCATCCAACCATCTCATCCTCTGTTATCCCCTTCTTCTCCTGCCTTCAATCTTTCCCAACATCAGGGTCTTTTCACATGAGTCGGTTCTTTGCATCAGGCAGCCCAAGTACTGGAGTTTCAGCTTCAGCATCAGTCCTTCCAATGAATATTCAGGACTGATTTCCTTTAGGATTGACTGGTTAGATCTTCTTGAAGTCCAAGGGACTCTCAAGAGTCTTCTCTAACACCACAGTTCAAAAGCATCAATTCTTCAGCACTCTGTTTTCTTTATAGTCCAACTCTCACATCCATATATGACTACTGGAAAAACCATAGCTTTGACTAGACAGACTTTTGTTGGTAAAGTAATGTCTCTTTTTTAATATGCTGTCTAGGTTGGTCAGAGCTTTTCTCCCAAGGAGCAAGTATCTTTTAATTTCATGGCTGCAGTCACCATCTGCAGTGATTTTGGAGCCCCCCAAAATAAAGTCTGTCACTATTTCCATTGCTTCCCCATCTATTTGCCATGAAGTGATGGGACCGGATGCCATGATCTTAGTTTTCTGAATGTTGAGTTTAAAGCCAACTTTCTCACTCTCCTCTTTCACTTTCATTATGAGTCTCTTTAGTTCTTCTTTGCTTTCTGCCATAAGGGTGGTGTTATCTGCATATCAGAGGTTATTGAGATTTCTCCCAGCAATCTTGATTCCAGCTTGTGCTTCATCCAGTCCAGCATTTTGCGTAATGTACTCTGCATATAAGTTAAATAAGCAGGGTGACAATATACAGCCTTGATGTACTCCTTTCCTGGTTTCGAACCCATCTGTTGTTTCATGTTCAATTCTAACTGTTGCTTCTTGACCTGCATACAGGTTTCTTAGGAGGCAGGTCAGGTGGTCTGGTATTCCCATCTCTTTAAAAATTTTCCACAGTTTATTATGATCCACACAGTCAAAAGCTTTGGTGTAGTCAATAAAGCAAAAGTAGATGTTTTTCTGGTTGGCAATTTGATCTCTTGTTCCTCTGCCTTTTCTAAATCCAGCTTGAACATCTGGAAATTCTCAGTTCACATACTGTTAAAGCCTAGCTTGGAAAATTTTGAGGATTACTTTGCTAGCTTGTGAGATGACTGCAATTGTACGGTAGTTTGAATATTCTTTGGCATTGCCTTTCTCTGGGATTGAAATGAAAACTGAACTTTTCCAGTCCTGTGGCCACTGTTGAGTTTTCCAAATTTGCTGGCATATTGAGTGCAACACTTTCACAGCATCATCTTTCAGGATCTGAAATAGCTCAACTGGAATTCCATCACCTCCACTAGCTTTGTTCATACTGATGCTTCCTAAGGCCCACTTGACTTCCCATTCCAGGATGTCTGGCTCTAGGTCAGTGATCACACCATCGTGGTTATCTAGGTCATGAAGATCTTTTTTGTACAGTTCTTCTGTGTATTCTTGCCCCCACTTCTTAATATTTTCTGCTTCTGTCAGGTCCATACCATTTCTGTCCTTTATTGTGCTCATCTTTGCATGAAATGTTCCCTTGGTATCTCTTAACTTTCTTGAAGAGATCGCTAGACTTTCCCATTTTATTGTCTTCATCTATTTATTCACAATGATTGCTGAGGAAGGCTTTGTTATCTCTCCTTGCTATTCTTTGGAACTCTGCATTCAAATGGGCATATCTTTTGTTTTCTCCTGTGCCTTTCACTTCTCTTCTTTTCTCAGCTATTTGTAAGGCCTCAGACAACCATTTTGCCTTTTTGCATTTCCTTTTTTGAGGGATGGTCTTGATTACTGCCTCCTGTACAATGTCATGACCCTCTGTCCATAGTTCTTCAGGCACTCTTATCAGTTCTAACCCCTTGAATCTGATTGTCACTTCCACTGTATAATCACCATAAGGTATCACAATTGCTAGACACTTGGGAATGGCTCTTAACATCTCCTTTTCCCTTTCACATCTAATTCATCACCAAGGTTTATTTCTCCTAAGTTTCTTATTGTTGTGACCACACTTGCCTCTGTTCCTTCTCAACTGGACCACGGCTGCTGGGAGCTTGTCTTCACAGTTGCCTCTGCTCCAATTCAACCCATTGCACACTCCATGCTACAATCAGAGATCCTTCTTTTCCCTCACTTTTATTTAGGATGAGGGCCCAGCTCCCCACAGGCTTACCAGGTCTGTCCTGAACTGGCCTCTGCCCATCCCATAGCTTTACCCATCACTTTGCCTTCTCTACTCAGAATTTAAGCCACTTTGAACTCATTTCGGTCACTTGGCTTCAATGCTCTTTATTCTGCTCTGAGTCTCATTGGATTCTCTATTCCCTCGAAATACTCTTCCTCCTTCGTTAGGTGGTTTCTTTCCAACCACTGGGTATCAGCTCATACACCCTCTTCAATGAAGTGCCTGATGTATGTTTCCAATGACCTGGAAGCCTCATCATAGGTGTAGAAGTGAAGTCGCTCAGTCATGTCCAACTCTTTGTGACCCCATGGACTGTAGCCTACCATGTTCCTCCATCCAAGGGATTTTCCAGGCAAGAGTACTGGAGTGGATTGCCATTTCCTTCTCCAGAGGACCTTCCCAACCCAGGAATTGAACCTGGGTCTCCTGCATTGTAGGCAGATGCTTTACCATCTGAGCCACAAGGGAAGTCCTACATCATAGGTGTAGGGTCCTTTATTGTAACTGCTTATTTAATCACCTGACTTCTTCACTAGAATGTAAGATCCATGTGGTCATTATATTTCTGCTTCATTTTATATCCCTAGAACTTAGCCCATAATATGTGTAAATAAATTTTTTTAACTGAATGAATGTGCTTATTCCTTTCTGGAGGACCACTGATTTTCAAGCATTGATGCACACACCATCAGTCTTAGAAATCTCAGGGAGCTTTTAAAAATACAAACTGCTTGGATTCATCTGTAAACATGTCCAATCGTACTGTTCCTCGAGGGGCCTAGGATTCAGTAGAGATGGTGCAGTTTACATGAGGGTGACATTCCTGACAGCATGCCATAATGCAAAATGTATATTTCTTGATGTATTTTCCCACAGTAGCACCATGTTTCTGTTTGCAACTCATGTTAACACTGCCACCTGGCATTTATAGTTCCCTTGTTCCCTCCTAGTTGAAACTGTGATTCTTGTTTAACTTTAAAAATCTCAAGGGAGTCACATTATTTGAAATTTTATGCATAAATGAAACATTAGTCATACCTGTATTTTGTTACTGCAAATTTGCATTAAAATGAGACTGTGCTGTATTTTTAAAAATTTCCAAATGATTATCAGGTGCAGCTAAGTTTGGATCCCAAGTTTCATGCTGTCTCTCTCTCTCTCCCTCCTCTGTTTGCTTTATTTCTTTAAAAAAAAGTTAAAAACCATGGTAAAATCCAGTTAACAAAAGGTACCATCTTAACCATTTCCCCTCTTTTTTCCCCATATGCTGACTCATTGAATTTTGATCACATCTATGGCATCACTGACTCGATGGACGTGAGTCTCAGTGAACTCCGGGAGTTGGTGATGGACAGGGAGGCCTGGCGTGCTGCGATTCATGGGGTCGCAAGGAGTTGGACACGACTGAGCGACTGAACTGAACTGAACTGACTGATGCACTAGATTCTTTAAAAAAGTATTTATTTGGCTGTGGCAGGTCCTAGTTGCTGCATGTGGGATCGAGTTCCCTGAACAGGGACTGACCCCGAGTCCCCTGCATTGGGAGTGCGAAGCCTTAGCCACAGACCATCAGGGAAGTTCCCATCTTAACTATGTTTAATTATTTAGTTCAGCGGCTATTTAGTTCAGTGGAGTTAAAAACATTCACATTGTTAGCTAACCAATCTCTAGAACCCTTTTTATCTTACAAAACTGAAACTTTGTACTCTACATGACCACTACTCATTCCTGTCTCCTACAGCTGCTGGCAACTGCCATTCCACTTCCTGTCCCTATGAACTGTCTATTGTATTAATAGGTACCTCAAATAAGGGGGATCATACAGTATTTGTCCTTTTGTAACTGGCTTATTTCACTTAGCATAATGCCCTCAAGGTTCATCCATGTTGTGGCATGTGTCAACATTTCCTTCCATTTAAGGCTGAATAATATTCCTTTGTGTAAAAAAAATATTCCTTTGTGTGTATATATCACATGCTGTTTATCCATTCATCTATTGATGGACACTTCGGTTGCTTCCACCTCTTGGCTATTGTGAATAATGCTGCTATGGACATCGATATACATATACCTCTTTGAGACCTTCACTTCAATCCTTTTTTACATATACCCAAAAGTGGTATATAACCCAGAAGTTAGACCATAAAGAAATCTGCCAAGGAATTGATGCTTTTGAACTGTGGTGCTGGAGAAGACTCTTGAGAGTCCCCTGGACAGCAAGGAGGTCAAACCAGTCAATCCTAAAGGAAATCCACCTTGAATACTCATTGGAAGGACTGATGCTGAAGTTCAGGCTCAAGTTCCAATATTTTGCCCACATGATGTGAAGAGCCAACTTGTTGGAAAGACCCTGATGCTGGGAAAGATTGAAGGCAAAAGGAGAAGGGGGAGGCAGAGGATGAGATGGTTGTATAACGTCATTAACTCAATGGACATGAATTTGAGCAAACTCCACGACATAGTGAAAGACATGGAAGCCTGGTGTGCTGCGGTCCATGGGGTCACAAAAAGTCAGACACAACCTAGCAACTGAACAAAAACAACTCAGAAGTAGAATTACTGGATACTATAATTCTACTTTTTTTTTTTTTTTTGAGGAATTATCACACTGTTTTGCCTAGAGGTCATATCATTTTACATTCCACCAGAAGTGCACAAGGGTTCCATTTTTTTCACATCCTTGTCAACACTAGTTGGATATACGGTGATACCTCATTGTGCTTTTGATTTGCATTTCCATCATAATTAGTGATGTTGCGCATCTGTTCATAAGCTTGTTTGCTATTCTTTGGAGAATGTCTATTCAAGCCCTTTACCCATTTTTTCATTGTTTATTTTTGTTGTTTAGTTGTAGGGGTTCATACATTCTGGATATTAACCCCTTATCAGACAAATGATTTGCAATTTTTTTCCGTTACATAGATTGCCTTTTCATTCTGTTGATTGTGTCCTTTGATGCAAAAGAATGTTAAATTTCGACGGCGTCCAATTTTCACTTTTGTTGCCTGTGTTTTCAGTGTTATACCCAAGAAATCATTCCCAAATATAATGCCAAAAAAAGCCCTCGCGCTTTCTTCAAAGAGTTTTATAGTGCTACCTCTTGAAATTTGGTTCATTTTGCATTAATTTTTGTACAGGGTATAAAGTTAGGATCTAACTTCTTTCTTTGGCATGTCAATATTCAGCTTTCCTTAGCAGTATTTGTAGAAAAGATTGTCCTTTTCCCATTGGATGGTCTTAGCACCTGTGCAAACATCATTGACCATATATGTGAGGGTTTATTTCTGGGTTCCCTATTCTATTCCGTTGGTGTGTATGTCTGTCTTCATGCCAGTACCACATTTCAAGCCAATTTTAATGACTATGCTTTATAAGTTTTGTAATCAGGAGGTGTGAGACCTCCAACCTTGTTCTCATTTTTCAAGATTGTTTTGGCTATTTTGTATCCCTTGAGATTCTGTATAAATTTTAGGGTAGATTTTATTATTTCTGAGAAGACATGCTGTTGGGATTTTGATAGGGATTGCATTAAATTTGTAGATAGCTGTAGGCTGCAGTCCATGGGGTCGCTAAGAGTCGACACGACTGAGCGACTTCACTTTCACTTTTCACTTTCATGCAACGGAGAAGGAAATGGCAACCCACTCCAGTGTTCTTGCTTGGAGAATCCCAGGGATGGGGGAGCCTGATGGGCTGCCGTCTATGGGGTCGCACAGAGTCGGACACGACTGAATCGACTTAGCAGCAGCAGCAGTTGGGCATCAGTGATATCTTATCAATATTAAGTCTTCCATCCGTGAACCCTGGATGTCTTTCCATTTGTTTGTGTCTTCTTTAATTTTTTTATGGTATATTTTGTAGTTTCCTACAGGTAAGTCTTTCACCTCCTTAGTTATGTTTACTCCTAAATACTTAATTCTTTTTGACAATATTGTAAATAAAATGTTACTTTTTTTTTAGAAAACCCTTTTAAAATATATAACATATATTTAAGTGCACAAAAGGTAAAACATACAGTTTAATTTTTATAAAATAAAACACACATGTTACACCATCTCTACCAAGATACAGAATATATACCCACACCCCAGAAGCTTCCCCTGAGCCCTCTCCTAGTCATTATCTACCCCCTTAAATATTATATAATCAGTATGGAGAGTTCTATCTCCATATTTATTTTTTTCATCTTAATAAAGTTGGAACCATACATTATGTACTCTTTAGTGTCTGGTCTTTTTCACTCAGTATTATGTCTGAGAGATCGTATCCATATTGTTGTAAGTACCAATAATTCACTTGCTATGTGGCATCTAACTTTATGAATGTACCACTATTTATTCATCCTATAGTTGACAGACATTGAGTGGTGTGGATTATGAGCAGTGTTGCTAGGAACATTTACATATATTTGGTGCACATTTGTATGCATTTATGTTGGATATATATTACAGAGGGGAAATGAAGTGTCTGAGGATATCTATATACTTATATATAGATACACTCCTCCCAGAAGGCACTAGAGGTAAAGAACCCACTTGTCAATGAAGGAGACATAGGAGGTGTGGTTCGATCCCTTGGTCAGGAAGATCCCTTGGAGGAGGGCATGGCAACCCACTTCAGTGTTCTTGCCTGGAGAATCCCATGGACGAAGAAGCCAGGCAGGCTACAGTCCACAGGGTTGCAAAGAGTTGGACAAGACTGAAGCGACTTAACATACATACGCATAGATACACACACATACGAATAATGGTTTTCAAAATTAGTTGTGCCAGTTTATACTTCCACGGATCTTTTAATCAAGACTTTAATTTATTTACATTTAGTGTAATTAATGCTCCATTTAGTTTTAATTGTCATTTTACTGTTTTCCATTAAAAACATGCTGCTGCTGCTATTGGCTCAAATCTCTGTACCAGGTTCTTTCTTATCAGGGTCATTGGAATAATTCCACCAGACAATGTTTTTGATCCCAACCATCCCTGTTCACCTCCGCCCTCCTTGTGGTTCAGCTGGTAAAGAATTCGACTGCAATTTTAGAGTTGGACATGCCTGAGTGACTTTCAGTTCACTTCACTTCATCCCTGTCCACAGTCTGTACTTAAATAAGCTTCCATTCATGTTAGTATATATTGATGGTGATAAAATATGGTATCCAATTTCAGGGAAACACACATATGCACATAGTAGATAAAAAATATATAGATTTGGGCAGGTCAATAGATTGGAGGAGGAAATGGCAACCCATTCCAGTACTCTTGCCTGGAAAATCCCACGGACAGAGGAGCCTGGTAGGCTACAGTCCATGGCATCACTAAGAGTTGGCATGACTGAGCTGCTTCACTTTCACTTTTCACTTTCATGCACTGGAGAAGGAAATGGCAACCCACTCCAGTGTTCTTGCCTGACGAGTGCCAGGGACAGAGAAGCCTGGTGGGCTGCCGTCTATGGGGTCACACAGAGTCGGACACAACTGAAATGACTCAGCAGCGGCAGCAGGTCAATAGATTAAAAAAGAGAGATTGACTAATGTATGAAATAAAAATTATAATTAAATGAAATGATTAATTTGGGCTTCCTTTCTGCTGCAAATACAAACTATACTTACTGAAAATAAAAATCATGATTGGCAAAATTAGAACTGTAACCACAGCTATACCCTTTCATCTCCTTCCTTTCATAGGTCTTAAGGCCTGTTAATATAAAATGTCATTTAATGGGACCTCCCTGGTGATTCAGTGGTTAAGACTCTTCGCTTCCACCACAGTGGGGCATGGGTTCGATCCCTGGTCAGGGAACTAAAATACCACATGCCACACAGCATGGCAAAAAAAAAAAAGAGAGAGAGAGAGACAATGTCATTTAAGTACATTTGGATACACAAAAGAAAGTTAAATGTGTGGGTTCTGGCTCAGAAGACAGTAAAAGGAATAAGAAAATCGGAAAATAAGTTCTGAAAAATCAAACTGGTAAATCAATAGTGCAGTAATAGGGGGTTTGGGGAAGGCAGAGGCACAGAGATACACGATAAATTTCCAACAGACTGAGATAATCCAGGTCATCCCCTGAGAAATGTGTTTACATGGGTGTGACTACTGTGTCACACCAGCCCATATCGGGCTTTTTAACTAATGACATCTCCTAAGAATGTTTCCTTGATGTTACATGGTTTTCTACTTACTGAATTATTTTTTGTTTCATCTACGTAGCTCTGGGTCACTGGTATTCTGCATGGATACCTGCATGGATATTTTGCTATATTCTGCATAGATTTAAGGCTGATAAATTATATTGTGAGAGCTTCAGCTATCCCCCCATTGAAGTGAAGTGAAGTCGCTCACTCGTGTCTGACTCTTTGCGACCCCATGGACTGCAGCCCACCAGGCTCTTCCATCCATGGAATTTTCCAGGCAAGAGTACTGGAGTGGGTTGCCATTTCCTTCTCCAGGGGATCTTCCTGACCCAGGGATCAAACCCGGGTCTCCCGCACTGCAGGCAGACGCTTTACCATCTGAGCCACCAGGGAAGCGAGTATCCCCCCCATTATTAGACACTATATTACATCCATTTCCCCCTATTATAATAAAAAGGTGACAAATACCTTCCTTATTACAGTTTTCTATATATTTTAGAAAAATTTCCTGAAAAATTCATAATAGAATGTGAGCAAGTTTAATGATGACCCAAGGGTTAGCTTAAAATTCTCTACCAACGCCCATGATTAGTGCATATCTGTATCATAAAGAAAACAGGTCCCATGGAGAGAATTAGGTTACAACCTCTGGGGTGGGGTGAGTTGTATTTGGATGCTCATTTCACACCCAAGGGGTGGTTCTTTAGACTTCAGCACATATTGAAGGACTTTACTGAAAGATCAGTGGCAGAATAGCGAAGATGCACAGCTTATTCATAGAGCCCTGTGCCACTCGGCATCTTGATTCAAACTATCAATGAGCAGATAAAAACTGGTTGTAAAAGATATTCACTCCAGCATTAGAGGGGAGTTGGACTTCATAAACTTGAATGCTTTTCAACTTTAAAATTCTGAGATTAGAAAATAAAACCTTTCAGGGAGTTCTCTGGTGGTTCAGTGCTTAAGACTCTGCCTTACAGTGCAAAGAATATGGTTCAGCCCCTGGTTGGGAAACTAAGATCCCATGTGTGTGTGTGTTAGTCCCTCAGTCATGTGCGACTCTTTGCAACTCCATGGACAGTAGCCCACTGTCGAGTTTTCCAAATTTGCTGGCATATTGAGTGCAGCACTTTCACAGCTTCATCTTTTAGGATTTGAAATAGCTCAACTGGAATTCCATCACTTCCACTAGCTTTGTTCGTAGTGATGCTTCCTAAGGCCCACTTGACTTTGCATTCCATGGTGTTTGGTTCTAGGTGAGTGATCACACCATTGTGGTTATCTGGGTCATGAAGATCTTTTTTGTATAGTTCTTCTGTGTATTTTTGCCACCTCTTCTTAGTATCTTCTGCTTCTGTCAGGTCTATATCATTTCTGTCCTTTATTGTGCTCATCTTTGCATGGAATGTTCCCTTGGTATCTCTAATTTTCAAATCCTAAAAGATGATGCTGTGAAAGTGCTGCGCTCAATATGCCAGCAAATTTGGAAAACTCAGCAGTGGCCACAGGACTGGAAAAGGTCAGTTTTCATTCCATTCCCAAAGAAAGGCAATGCCAAAGAATCCTCAAACTACCATACAGTTGCAGTCATTTCACAAGCTAGCAAAGTAATGCTCAAAATTCTCCAAGCCAGGCTTCAAAAGTACGTGAACTGTGAAATTCCGGACATTCAAGCTGGATTTAGAAAGGGAGAGGAACCAGAGATGAAGTTGCCAACATTCTCTGGATCATCGAAAAAGCAAGATAATTCCAGAAAAACATCTACTTCTGTTTTATTAACTATGCCAAAGCCTTTGACTGTATGGATCACAACAAACTGTGGAAAATTCTTAAATAGATGGGAATACCAGACCACCTGACCTGCCTCTTGAGAAACCTGTATGCAGGTCAGGAAGCAACAGTTAGAACTGGACATGGAACAACAGACTGCTTCCAAATAGGGAAAGGAGTACATCAAGGCTGTATATTGTCACCCTGCTTATTTAACTTATATGCAGAGTACATTATATGAAATGCCGGGCTGGATGAAGCACAAGCTGGAATCAAGATTGCCGGGAGAAATATCAATGACCTCAGATATGCAGATGACACCACCCTTATGGCAGAAAGTGAAGAAGAACTAAAGGGCCTCGTGATGAAAGTGAAAGAGGAGAGTGAAAAAGTTGGCTTAAAGCTCAACATTCAGAAAACTAAGATCATGGCATCTGGTCCCATCACTTAATGGCAAATAGGTGGGGAAACAGTGGAAATAGTGACAAACTTTATTTTTTTGGGCTCCAAAATCACTGCAGATGATGACTGCAGCCATGAAATTAAAAGACACTTGCTCCTTGGAAGAAAAGTTATGAATAAGCTAGACAACATATTAAAAAGCAGAGACACTACTTTGTCAACAAAGGTCCATCTAGTCAGAGCTATGGTTTTTCCAGTAGTCATATATGGATGTGAGAGTTGAACTATAAAGAAAGCTGAGTGTCAAAGAATTGATGCTTTTGAACTGTGGTGTTGGAGGAGCTTCAATACTTTGGCCACCTGATGTGAAGAACTGATTCATTGGAAAAGACCCTGATGCTGGGAAAGATTGAAGGCAGGAGGAGAAGGGAATGACAGAGGATGAAATGGTTGGATGGCATCACCGACTCACTGAACATGAGTTTGAGTAAATTCAGGGAGTTGGTGATGGACAGGGAGGCCTGGCATGCTGCAGTCCATGGGGTCGCAAAGAGTCGGACATGACTGAGCGACTGAACTGAATTGAACTGGACTGTAGCCCGCCAGGCTCCTCTGTCCATGGGATTCTCCAGGCAAGAGTACTGGAGTGGGTTGCCATTCCCGTCTCCAGGGGATCTTCCTGACCCAGGGATGGAACCTGTGTGTCCTATATCGCAGGCAGACTCTTTACTGTCTCATCCCTCATGCCACAGTGTAACTAAGCTGGCTTGTCATAACAAAGATCCTGATGCTGTAACTAAGACACAACACGGCTGGGTCTTAGTTATTATTTAAGTAAGTAAGTAAGTAAATGAATATTTAAAAAAGAAAGAAAATAAAACCTTTCTACCAGGCAAAAGTCAGAGTAGCATCCACTACAAGTCTTGAACTACTGGGTAAATGTTTATTTCCCAGCCCTGAACCCCAACTTTTTTTTGTGTTTGCCTTCACTTAGAGCTTTAAGCTGACAGAGGCAGTAAAGACCATTTAACCAAACTTATGAATTAGGCTTCAGTTTATTTTGAACATTTTAAGACATCTTTGGGGAAGTTTTAAGTAAAATGGATTTTACTATGAGCCACTATGGCTCATAAGTAGGTTAAAGTATGTTTGGATTTCCCAGGAGCGTGTTTTAATGTTACAGATTCCACAGCAGATCCAGGTTTAGCCAAGTATCCTTAGAGTCAATTTATAAAGATTTGCTTAAACAATTTAAAAGATTAACTTTTATAGCACAACAAAAATACTGAAGTATTAATGAAAAATACTGAAGTAGTTTTTCTGAGCAACTAGTACAGTGCTCTGTTAGCTGTAAGTCCAGAAACTGAGTCTGTCTATAATTGCATGCATCTGTATCTATGTGTGTATCATCTATCTATCTACCAATCTGTCATCCATCTTGCTATTGATCTGTTCCTAAAACACATGCCTGAGGCAGTTAGAGGCAGAAAAAGATAGGTCTTCCATGATGTTAGTGGTGAGGATTCTTGGAAAGGATCTGAGAGAAACGAAGGGCATTCATTGTGTACAAAGAATTCTGAGAGATCTTCCCCTAGGAATGAACAAGCCTTAACCACGTCTTGGAGAGGGAACATTTAAGAAGCACAGATTGCATACGTGTCCCACTAACTAGGAATTTCACAGCCTCCTCCACAGGGATCTGTTCACTGTTTAGGGTTCAGGGGGTTTCGCGTGCAAAATCCAAGAGCATGAGTGTCTGTAAAGTGCTAGGAGACTGCCTGCCCCTGTCCACAGGGCTCCTGGCCAAACTGCCGGTCACTGTGAAGCAGTTCTGTGTCCCATCCAAAGGTGAAGACAGGAGCAGTAAAGACAGGGTGGTATTCAAAAATACAACAACTTATTTCTTTGCCAGGTCTCCCCAAATAACAGACATCTCCCAGGGGAGCCATCATCCCTGCCCTCCCAGGCAAGGGGTGGGGGTAGACCCTCACCCACATTACATGTGCATTTCATGAAAAGCATTAAGTCCTTCTGGTATCACATTGAGGATATGAATGAAGAAGTACATGAATAGTTCAGGCCACAAGGTTGGTTTCTACCAGCTACCACCAGCATCAAAATTGGGTTCTAATACACTGAATGATGGGCTCCCCTGATGGCTCAGATGGTAAAGAATCTTCCTGGAATGCAGGAGACTTGGGTTCAATTTCTGGGTGGGCAAGATCCCACAGCTTCCACTTATATGTGGAGACTAAAGTACCAGCTGAAGTCCTCTGGCCACTTAGGAAGGACAGGCCCCCAGAATTGGTGTGCATTTCCTCCCAGTCTGAAACAGCCTCTCAATATCAGAAACTACTCTGCTTGTTGTAGGAGTGCATTCAAATATCTGTGCCCAGAAGAAAGCTGCTCTGGGAACTTTGGCTTGTGGTCCACTTAACCCAGTGAGATTGGACACGTGGTTTCCTGTAGCAGGAAGACATCACCGGACCATCTGTTGTAGCATAGGATGCCTCTCCTGAGCTGGTAGGAGACAAGCTGGAGTTGGGCTCTAAAGAGAGCTGTTAGCCCTGAGATAGGACCAGTTTCAGGAAGAGTCAGCGTACTGCATTAATGAAACACATCCCGCTGTGAAGCTGAGGGACACAGCACCCAGCACTTGATAAACGGGTCTCAGAAAATAACAGCTGCTGAGCGTTTAAAAATTTTTAAAGATTTATTTATTTATTTTTGGCTGCACTGGGTCTTCAAGGCTGTGCGCGGGCTTTCTCTAGTTGCCGTGAGCGGGGGCTACTCCCTAGCGGTGGTGCAGTGGCTTGCCTTGCTGCAGAGCACAGGCTCCAGGGCGCTCAGGCTTCAGTAGCTGCAGCTCACAGGCTCTAGAGCACAAGCTCAGTAGTTGTGGCTCATGAGCTTAGTTGCTCCGAGGCGTGTGAGATCTGCCAGGACCAGGGATCGAACCCTGGTCTATCTATCTATCTACGTGTCCCCAGCATCGGCAGGTGGATTCTCAACCACTGGACCACCAGGGAAGCCCTGAGCTTTTGTATCTATTTTTCTGCCTTCCAGTAAAGATTCATTTTGAGTCTCACTAAGCTGTCAAGACTTAAACCAGAAATATATTTTTATAACACCTGACTCAACAACACTTTTATCACAGTGGAGAAGCCATGGCAGATCTGTGGACATTTCCTTGGTCATCAAAAAGAAGGTGAGGCTTAAACTTCATGAGGATGGGGTGGTATGGATCTGATGGTGCCTGCTGGACTCCTGAACTGGGCCCCACAGTTGTAATCGATGCCTGCATTCATCTGCTGGCTGGACTGGCTTTCTTCCCAGTGGGTGGCTATTTGTCTGGGGCTTGGAGTGGGCCCATTTAGTTCATCACAAGGAAGAAGTTTATAAAAATTGTTCAACAAGAAAAAAGCCTTGTTCAACAAGGGAACCTGTGTACTCACTTCTGTTGTTCCACACCACCTTTCTGGGACCTAGGATTCTATCCATGTGGAGAGACGACTGGCAGATACTCCCCAAATCTAATGGAATTTCCTGAAGACCTTGGGTGAGCATCTCTCCCACTGGCCTGTCTGTCTCCCATCTTGGCAATGGAAAGTCCAAGGCTTGAGACTGGGGGCGGGACCAATGACTGGGGTGCTCTCTGCTTCTGTCACAATGAAAGGCAATGGCATTTGGTCAGTGGCTAGAATGGCAGTCTTCAATGTCCAAGCTTTGAAGGAATGAATGCAATGTACGGTGAGCTACTGCATACAGCTGTTTCACAGATCTGTCCACAGAGATGCAATGGTGGTATGATGGGATCATGATATTATGCTATGGAATTCCAAAAGACCTTTAGCTTGACTTCAGTCCCTTTGTTGCTCCTGTTGTATCTTCTGATGTCCTGGATCTTTCTCAGAGGAGTATAAGCAATATCTTGTCCTGATGGTCTGTTTTTGAAAGATGGCTGCAGGAAGTCATACCTAGGACCTGGCCAGGACAGCAGAGCTCACAGAGGCAGGGTCCTGCCTTGTTAGGAATCAGGAATTTCTCTGTACTGCACTGAGCCTGGTTCTCATGGGCTTCAGAAATTCAGAGACATCATGCCACTGCTATCCCCTTTACAGAGCTGCCAGGCACCTCCTCACCCGGGGCTTCCTCTTCCATCTCCAGCTCCGCCCAGCACCCTGTAAATCTGCTCCCACAAAATTCTGTGTCAGCTCCCTCACATCTCCCCAAGGTTTTAAAATTCTGTTTGCAAAGATCCCCTGGAGAAGGAAATGGCAACTCGCTCCAGTATTCTTACCTGGAGAATCCCATGGACAGAGGAGCCTGGCAGGCTACAGTCCACGGGATTGCAAGAGTCGGACATGACTTAGCAACTAAACCACCACCACCTCTTCCAACTGACTGCTGCTTTCTTCCTAGATGAAGGAACCTGGCTTCCCTGGTGGCTCAGCTGGTAAAGAATCCGCCGGCAATGTGGGAGACCTGGGTTCGATCCCTGGGTTGGGAAGATCCCCTGGAGAAGGGAAAGGCTACCCACTCCAGTATTCTGGCCTGGAGAATTCCATGAACTAAGTCCATGGGGTTGCAAAGAGTTGGACACAACTGAGCGACTTTCACTTTCACTAGTAACGTTTGTATCTGTCAGGGCCTAGGACAGTGCCCGACTCAAAGTATACTGGTGAATAAATGACCACAATTCAGTTCTTGATATTTAAGCATATTTGGCAACATTAGCACATTTATGCTGCTAGAAAGTTTAGTAAATGGATATTGTAAAACTGGACTGTCCATGTTGGTAAGGACTTTGGAAATCTGACTTTCTTTTGTAAAGGTAGGCAACCTCAGGCACAGAGGTGATGAGCTCTGTCCAGGGTTGCAAAGCTGGTTTGCAGCAGGGCTCAGTTGAACTAGGGGCTCCCAATTCACTCCCCCATTCTCCACATTTATTTTGGTGAAACCTTCGTGGTGGCTGATGTACCGGGTAAATGGGCTTATCTTTACCACCCACTCAGCTGGCCCGGACAGAGTGAGAAAACCAAGCCCAGCCTGTTGCAGTGGTTCCCTCGCCACTTCCTGCTCAGTGACTGTGGAAGGGGCCTGTGTGGAGTGCTGACCGTAAGAAATCTGCTTCTCTGCCTTTTGTAGAAACGAGTATGTGGATTAAGGGTATATTCCCTGCAACTAATTATGCAGATGTGTAGGCAATGCTCTTTGCTAATTTCAGGAGCTGTGCCCAAACTATTTAAAAGCAAGAGTGTGCTTTGTCTTCAGAAAGAAAAATTCAGGGAAGTTATCCTTAAGGCTCTACCTCTGACTTATCAATGGGTTTTTTTGCTTTTAAAAAATAGCTTCCTTCAAACTGAAGAGTTTAAAGATTTTTATAATTCAGTGGCAGGTGAACAGTCTGTGTCTTCCTGATCTCGAACTGGGAGTTAAAACAAAGACGCGACAAGCTCAATGGGGGCTGAAAAATCAGGGTTGTTACTAAGGAGAACAATTTTACAAAGGATGAGATTCTGTTGTATCTCAAGGACAGAAGGGTTTTGGACAAGGTCAATTTCATAACATGCCATTTTGGATGGGATTGATTTATATTAACTGTAAAGCTTTTCAAGGCTGGTACCAGGAGACTGGTGTGTGGATATGTGTCCGCTGATTTTCGCAGGCAGTTTTCCGCTCTCTCTCTCCCTTACACACACAGCTAGAACTGCCTCTGTCCAAATGAACAGCATGGACTTTTTCAGAGTTGGATGGATTTCCATGGCACAAATCAACAGCTCCTTTTAGAAATAGATTGGACCCGAGGAATTGTTGAAATACGTACGACTTGGTCCTGACTATTGACTGTAGACATGCACTGTACACCTTGAAGAAGACTGGTGATTCTTTGAGATTCACGGATTCAAAAATGGCCGAGAGACAATACGGATGGACCTAGAGAGCGTCATACTGAGCGAAGTAAGTCAGACAGAGAAGGACAAACATCGTATGACATCCCCTACATGTGGAATCTAAGAAGAAATGATACAGATGAATTTACTTACAAAACAGAGACTCAAAGACTTAGAAAATGAACTTATGGTTGTCTGGGGATGGGGGTTAGTTAGGGAGTATGGGATTAACATGTATACAATGCTGTATCTAAAATGGATAACCAACAAGGACCTACCGTATAGCACATAGAACTCTCAAAGCTGCGTGGCAGCCTGGATGGAGGGGGTTTGGGGTAGAATGCATATTATATATATATGTGTGTGGCTGAGTCCCTTTGCTGTTCATCTGAAACTACCACAGCATTGTTTGCTAATTGGTTATCTCCCAATACAAAATAAAAAGTTCAAAAAAAAAAAAAAGGAATAGTAACAAAAAAATGGCTGAGCGAGAGCTGCCTTTACTTTGGGGTGTTTCTCTGGCTTAGTGAGAACTTCAGGGTTCACCTGAATTCCTGCTCCCATTTCATCCCATCCTAGACTTTGGCCTGCACCCCAGGAAGAGTTGTTCTCAGGGGTCCTGTTTACTTCAGGAGCTTCCTGATGGGCCTTCCTATTTCCCATATTCTTTCTGTTCACCCAGAATCTACAAACATCCAGAACATCCAACTGGTTGTGAGAGAGGCTGTCTATGTTTTCTAGGAAAGTGGAGGCTTCCAAAGGAAAGTGACCCCCATCTGCCTGGGGGCAGCAGAGGTATCTGGAAGCAAGATCTCACTTAAGTGCCCTTTTAGGGAATCTGATAATGAATGTAAGAGTCTTTAGTCTAACAGTGAATTAGCTGCATGTCTCCAGGCTTCAGTTTTTTCATGTATGAAATGCAGGATCAGTTCAAGATCCATTGACAGTCAATCATCTATGAATATGTGATTCATGTACTGTTGCATTCCGTCCTTGCTCAGTTATGTCCAACTCTTTTCGACCCCCTAGACTGTAGCTCACCAGGTTCCTCTGTCCATGGAATTCTCCAGTTACGAATACTGGAGTGGGTTGCCATTTCCTTCTCCAGGGGATCTTCCAGACCCAGGGATCCAACCCACATCTCTTGAGTCTCCTGCACCAGCAAGTGGATTCTTCACCAGTGTGCCTGTGTGCAGTGCTAATTCATATTCTAATGGCTTAGAGTCTAAGTAACGGCCTGGAGCAGAGGCTGGACCGAGGGCTCTGGTCTGTGCAGCAGCAGGAGGAGAGGCTGAGCCTGCTCTGCAGCTTCCCCTCTGTTCACAGGGGCCACCCAGCCAGCCACAGCCCCTCACTCTGAGCGTGTGAAGACAACAGGTCCTGCTGTACAGCACAGAGAACTATACTCGATATCCTGGGATAAACCGTAATGGAAAAGAATATAGAAAAAAAGAATGTACATATAGTCATAACTAAAATAATTTTGCTGTACAGCAGAAATTAGCACAACATTGAAAAGCAACTGTACTTCAATTTAGGAAAAAAGACACCAGCCCAGTGTGGGCCTGGGCTCCACACTGCAAGCTTGCAGGGCCCTTTCCCATCCAAGGCAGGGATTTGGGAGTGTCAGGATTCTAGGTCTGTTCTAGCCTCCCAGAATTCTCCATCAAGCATCACAATTATTTTAATCATTTCTTGGTAACATTTCAGAAAGCAGATGACTTAGGCAGCCAGAATCTTCCCCATGTTCTGTTGAAAGCCCAGAACGGTGACCCCACTGGCCTGTGGAGCTCCACAGGTGAGAAGCCAAATGGATTTTCAGCTGTCCTCAGCCAAACCCGGAAAGATCAATTGCTTCAACTGTTACTCTGCCCGTCGCGGGTCTAAATGTGCCAAGGGGTCAAAACTCAGCACAAAAGGCCGTTGACAGGCATCAGAACCACACTTGCAGGAAGTCGAATTAAATCAAGGCCTTACGAATCTCTGCCTGCTTCATCCCGAAACATACAAGCCCAAGCCATCAGACGTGCAGCCAAGCCCAGACGCATGTATCCTGAGCTATGGTTTCCCTGGAGCCAGGACAGTCGAGCATCTCCCTCATGCTCCCCTGTGATTCTCATCCCACCTCAGAGCTCAGTGCTTCTTTTCTGTCCTCCATACATCAAGGACCTTCACCAGCTCCTGATGGTTTTGCCTTTTGCCTTTACATGTATTTGGAAAGCACCAGGTACCAACTATAGTTTTTTTTGCCTTCTGAATGCAAGAATATCTTGATTGGGATGAACACAAATGATGGTGGTTTCTCTAACTACAAAAGTCCCTTTAAGTGGCCAGCTCTGTGCTAACCCTCTCTGTTTTTTTGGGAAAACTGCTCCTCTTCCTGGTGGACCCTTAGCCAAGGTGCAAGCTCTAGCCAAGGTCCTCGTGGGGTGGTCCACGGACCAGGAGCATCAGCATCGGCTGGGAGACTGTAAGGACGTAGAATCTCAGACTTCACTCCAGAGCGTCTCCTTGAGATCAGAATCTGCAGAGAACAAGTTCTCCTGGTGATCTGTGTGCAATTCTGCTTTTGAGAAGTGACCTCCGGCCATCTGGATTGAACTGCAGGTGCCTTTCTGGTCCCGGTGATTAGTGTGTGTGTGGGCAGGCGGCAGGGGATGGGGGTGGGGAAGGGAAGGCGGAGGATCAGGCACGCGACTCAAGCTGGGCTCTCGGCCCTTGCCCACAACATCTATAGTAATCCCGTGCCTTTTTCGAATCTCTGGTGAAGGGTCTATTCTTTAGAACATGTGAAGTTCAAGACTATATCTTGATATTTCTCCCATCAACTTGGTCTGCATATTGACTGGAAGATCTGATGACAAAGGCCCCCTAGGGCTTCCCTGGTGGCTCCAACGGTAAAGAATCTGCCTGCAATGCGGGAGACCTGGGTTTGATCCCTGGGTTGGGAAGATCCCCTGGAGGAGGGCATGGCAACCCACTCCAGAGGAACCTACTGGGCTGCAGTCCACAGGGTCACAAAGAATCAGACATGACTGAGCAACTAAGCACAGCACAGGACCCCAGAGAGGGCAGTCCTCTCCCATGGAAGCTTAATACAATATCATTCACTGGACACCAGTTAATTAGCCTTTCAAGGTTCTGGGCACCACGTCTGACTTACAGAATTGTGCTCATCATATATACACTTTCTCCTTCCCCATTTTCCCTCTGAGCTGCACTGTGATGCTTATAATTCTCTGGCCAAACAACTGGGGAAGCCAGAGGCTTCTGGTGATCTTCAGAGGGAGCAATCACATCTGAAAAGGGCAGCACCACAGTTACGGTCAACGAAACCAAGGCCTTTGGTTCATAGAGCCTTGATCAGAAGGCAGCATGGGTTGGTGTATAAAACAATAACTTTTGAAGCCAGAGAGATAAAAATGAAACACTGCTTCACTACTTATACTGGTGGGGTCATAAATAACTTGTGGAATCTTTGTGATCCTTAATTTCTTCATCAGGAAAATGGGCAACCTTGGAGGACTAAAGTAGTAGCTAAATGAGAGAAAATAGTTCAGTAATCACCAAAGCAGCTGCCACGGTAGAAATACCTTATATTACCCTCGTCACCCTTCCCATTCTTTCCTTTTGAAAGGACAGACTTTGGAAGCAACCTAAATGTTCACCAATAGAGGAATAGATATAAAAGATGTGGTACATATACACAATGGAATATTACTCAGCCACAAAAAGGGATGAAACTGGGTCATCTGTGGAGACATGGATGGACCCAGTGGCTCTCATACAGAGTGAAGTAAGTCAGAAAGAGAAAAAACAAATACCATATATTAACGTATATATGTGGAATCTAGAAAAATGGTATGGATATCTAGAAAAATGGTATAGATAACCCTATATGCAAAGGAGAAATAGAGACACAGACATACAGAAAAAATGTATGGTTACCAAGGTGGGAAAGGAGTGGGGTTGGAGGGACTGGGAGATTGGGATTGACACATATACACTATTGATACTATGCATAAAATAGACAACTAACGGGAGCATACCGTATGGCACAGGGAACTCTACTTAACGCACTGTGGTGACCTAAATGGGAAGGAAGTCCAAAAGGGAGGGGACATATGTATATGTATGGCCGACTCACTTTTCTATGCAGTAAAAGCCAACCCAACATTGTGACGCAACTATACCACTATTAAAAACGAATTAATACAAAATAAATAAAAGGACAGACTTCAATTTAAAGAAGATACTTTGAGGCTTGAGTCTAATCTCTCATGCTGTCAACAGAATAAACTAAAAACGACCTTAGCATTTTGTACCAAATCACAGTAGACACAAGGACTATTCTGACTGCATTTCAGAAACTTTATTAATAGCTGCTACACTGCAAGAATCAAAAGTGTTTTTTTTTTTAAGAACTAAATGTATAATGATTTATATTTTGAACATTTAATTAAAGTTCTACCAAATTCTAGATTGCATTCAGTGATCTCAGTGTCCTAAGGCTGTGAGGTTTAGTGCTTTGTTTTCATGGGGGCGGTGCCCTGGTTTGGAGGTGGGGAGTTGACACTGTGGTGCAGACACTGCCCTTGACCATCTGGGTAACAAAGGCTTGCCCAACACCATCCTCAACATTGAGGCCACTGTCTTTCAACCCAAAGTCAACACAAATGAAGGAAATGGAATTTAAGCTTGGAGTCAAAGTAAATGATCCCATTCAGAGTTTGAAGTCTCATATCCTTGGGCAAAAGTTTTCATGACATTGCAATGGCCCTTCAATGATGCTGGGAACCAAGTAAAAAATGCAGTTAAAAACACAAGCTCAAGAGCCTGAGTCCAAGCACTGGATAGGATGGTTACCTGGGCCAGTTACACAGACTCCCTGCTGATGTGCCTCAGCTTCATCATCTGTGAAATGGAAACAGCAGTAATATCCACCTCACACGGCTGTTAAATGAACTGCTTTGTATAAGGTACTTATGATTAGTGCCTGTACAAAGTAATCCCTCAATGAACCTTACCTCTTATTACTATTATTATTTATATATTTGGCTGTGCTGGGTCTTAGTTGGCTTCTTGAAGCATGCAGACTCTACCTGGGGCATGTGGGATCTCGTTCCCTGACCGGGGATGGAATCTTGGCCCCCTGCATTGGGAGCGGTGGGTCTTAGCCACTGGACCACCAGGGAAGTCTCACTCTTGTCTTTCTCGAAGTACGGCCGCGTACAACATTACTAGTATAATCCGATCACTGCAGACAAGGACAAAACTGTCAGTTCCTAAATTCAAATTATTGCAGTTCATTATATAACCTGGATTAAACAAAATTTTTTGATGGCTTCATCATGCAAATAACTCATTTTACAGTTATAGTCAACTGCAGTCCTTTTCACATATGTGTGGTTGTGGAGCTGCGCCTCCCCTCCGTCCAGCTTGCTCCTTGTTTTGTGGATTTATGTGGACACTTTACACATACTCTTCTCACATTTCTTATTGTATCTGGCCCGGCTTTCTAGCCAGCCAGATCTTTCTGGGTCCTGGCTTCACCATGTGCTGTGCTGTGCTTAGTCACTTGGACACGTCCGACTCTTTGCGACCCCATGGGACTGTGTCCATGGGGATTCTCCAGGTAAGAATATGGGAGTGGGGTGCCATGCCCTCCTCCAGGGGATCTTCCCAATCCAGGTATCAAACCCAGGTCTCCCGCATTGCAGGCAGATTGTTTACCATCTGAGCCACCATGGGAGCCCCCAAGACATCATTAATCCTCCTAGAGTTTGAGTCATTTACAATTTTAACAAATGTAACTTTCATGATTTTACCAAAATCACTGATAAAAATATCCACCAGACTAGGCCCACGTTCCAGAGTTTGTCTGTTTCAATGGTGGCCCACATTATGGAATCCATTCACCCTCACCATTATTAGGATTTCTCTAAGGGACAACTAGTCCAATCTAGTTTTCTCGTGGCCCCTAGTACTATTTTGTTTTCCCCAGTGCTTTGTCTTTATTTTTTAAAAGTTTATTTTTGGCTGTGCTGAGTCTTTGTTGCTGGGCCTGAGCTTTCTCTAATTGCAGCCAGCGGGGACTACCCTTTTTTGTGGTGCATGGGGCTCTCGTGCAGCGGCTTTTCTTGTTGCAGAGCATGGACTCTAGGCGTGTGGGCTCAGTAGCTGTGGCACATGGGCTGTTTGACCCGTGGCATACGAAATCTTCCCAGACCGGGACTGAGCCCATGCTCCCTGCACTGGCAGGCAGATTCTTAACCACTGGATCACCAGGAAGTCCTCCCCAGTGTTTTCAATGAAGCTTCAAGTAGACCTAAAGTCCTGGCTGCTAATTAGCCATGGATTGTGAAATTGTTTATTACTTGTGAGAAAATGACAGTAATTAGCAGAAAATACCTGTCCTTTGTGTTTTAAGAATATTTGCTGGATAAAGCCTAAGAAAGTGATATCGTTTGTTCAAAAGAGTTCCTGCAAAATCCAGGTTTGCCTTGTAATCATGTGCCCTTGGGCTCGGGCCAGGCTGATGGGAGAGGGCTGTGGAGTCAGTCCTCTGACAGGAGGAGCCCTGGGAAGGCTCTATTCTAGACCATGGAGAGGGGCAGGGGTGAGCGAACCACCAGCTCCAATCGTACCTGAATCACGAATTAAAGGCCCAGTAGAACTTGTCAGGCTTATGGACCAGATGAGCATCTGAGGCTGCAGTCCTGGTTAATATCAGGGACTATGCATTGGGGCTTCCAAGATGGCATTTGTGGTAAAGAACCTGCCTGCCACTGCAGGGAATGTAAGAGATGCAGGTTCGATCCCTGGGTTACGAAGATCCCCTGGAGGAGGGCTTGACAACCCACTCCACTATTCTTGCCTGGAGAATCCCATGGACAGAGGAGCCTGGTGGGCTACAGTCCATGGGGTCACAAAGAGTCAGACACGACCGAAGCGAAAATATGCACACACGTTCATCAGTGTGGTGGGTCCTTTGATCTTTTTTTTTCCCCCCTCCAGAACTGAGCATAGCAGAGACTGCCTGGTGAAGGATTTAGGGCTGCTACTTTCCTTTAGAGAGTGGCTGTGTGCATCCTGGCACCACAATATCAAAAGGCGTTGGGCGGGCCCTTTGTAGTGCCTGGCAGCTCGATCCACAGGGCTGTGAGGCTGGGATCCTCCTGTCCACCCTGCACCAGAGCAAACAGATGCTCCAGAAAAAGGGCAAAGAGCCTGGCTCAGCTGCAGCGGGCGGTCCCAGCCTGCTCCTTGCTCCTCGGGCAGGGCGGCCGCTCTGACAGTAATTTGACATGATGCATAATAGATGAGGAAGTGGTTGGCTGGGCCTTCACAATGTGCTATAATCCTGAGACAAAATACACAGAGATTTTCACACAAGCTGGAGATGACTGATTCCCAGGAGCTGATAACGTAGGGTGTCTCCTTCCAAGCAAAATGTCGAACCATTTCAAAGGTCCCCTTGGAGGCATGGGATATGTGACCACTTATCATGGACCTGTTTCCAGTTCAACAGAAAAACTGAGCTTCCCGCTTTGTTTATATATACGGATTCTTTGATACAAGTCTAAAGATCCTATTTTAAGCTATTGTTATGATTAAACTACCAGCTATTTTTTGGGCCAGAAGCATAAAAAAGTCTGTTTTAACATCTCATTGAATCTCTGTTTTTCCAGAGATTGATGCAGATTGACTCTATATCCTTCCTCTTCTTTGCGAACTGGGGACGGAGAGGAAACAGAAGCCTTAGACCACGTGTATTAGCCTTTGAGGGCTTCTGTAACACAGCACCGCTGGCTGGGTGGCTGAGACAACAGATGTTTATGTCCTCAGAGTTCCGGGAACTGGAAGTCCAAGATCAAGGTAGTGGCAGGGCTGGTTCCTTCTGAGGCCTCTCTCCTCCGCTGGCTGTCTCCTCCCTGTGTCCTCATGGGGCTTCTATGTATATCTGTGTCCTAATCTCCTTTTCCACCGGTCAGATTGGATTAGACCATCCTAATGATTTCATTTGAACTTAATCTTAGAACTTTTTCAAGGGCTTCCCTGGTGGCTGAGACTGTAAAGAACCTGCCTGCAATGCAGGAGACCCAGGTTCAATCCCTGGGTGGGAAGATCCCCTAGAGAACACAATGGCAACCCACTCTAGTACTCGTGCCTGGAGAATCCCATAGACAGAGGAGTCTGGCCGACTACAGTCCATGGAGTCACAAAAGAGTTGGACATGACTGAGTGACTAACACACACACACACACCTCTTTCAAAGCCATGTCTCAAAAAAAAAAAAAAAAAAGTCACATTCTGAAGTTCTGGAGGTTTAGGATTTCATCATATGTACTTTAGGGATACACAACTCAGCCGATTAAACTCAAGTAAGGACACAAGTTGCCTGGAAAAGCACTTTGCTGTCCCCACGCTGACTGCTGCCTTCAGGAGGACATTTGGCACTGACCACGGTTGCTGATGCTGAAGCCACAGGCAATCATTTGGAGGTCCCAGGACCCAGCTAGAGCAGACAGGATGAGGATGCTGTCAGTGAGGCAGCATCTGTGTTTTCTTGGCCACACCACGTGGCACGCAGGATCTTACTTCCCCGCCCAGGGATTGAACTTGTGCCCTCTGCAGTGGAAGTGCAGAGTCCCAGACACTGGACTGACGGGCAAATTCCAGCAAGGCCGCATCTGGAGGCACTTTGGGTTCAGATCCTGCCTGTGATACCTGACAAGTTATTGAACCTCTCTGAGGCTCATCCTTAAAGAGAATATGGCCATAATACTTACCTCCTAGGAAGACTATGCAGTAGAAATGTCATACAGTAGGTATGTGTGCTCGGCACCCTGCTGGCAACTGGGAAGTTGTTTGAGAAACGGGGCTGTTGATAATAACAAGCAAAGTCAAACAACTGTCCTGGCCTAGGGAGAGTTCGCCAGGCTATCTAGGGTCCAGTCACCCTGCTTCCTGTCTGTCTAATTCAGTACTACCCAGCTATTTTCCTGTTCCACTCCCTCCCGTCTCAGAAAGCACGGGGGCTCAGTGAATACTTTGCTGTGACTTCCTGGCCTCGGGGCATCCCGTTATTCCTCTCTCCACTGGCCTCCAATAAACAGACTGGCAAAGCGAGTTTCAGTTCATTTAAGGATGAAATCTCAGTAGAAGGGTTAAAACACAGCCATCAGCTTATTCTAATTATAGCCCCTCCGTACTGCAAACATGCTCAGACATCTGAAAGTAGGTGGTGAATAGGAACAAGGAGATAAAGTGTGGGCTGTCTAGGAGGGAGTCCATTTGGTGCCCACAGCGATGTAGTGGGCATCCTCATCTGGGGTGAAGCCTTGAGCTGAAAATGAAGCAGGAACCATCTCCACTAAGAGTACCTGGGAAGGAACTTCGCTGGTGGTCCAGTGGCTAAGACGCCGCACTCCCAATGCAGGGGCCCAGGTCTGATCCCTGGTCAGGGAAATAGATCCCACATGCTGCAACCAAAGATTCTGTGTGCTGCAACCAAGACCTGGCGCAGCCAAGTAAATAAATAAATGTGTTTTTTAAATAGTACATGGGAAAATGAAGATTCTTT
The DNA here is from genome assembly GCF_027580195.1 of Bos mutus. Lineage (NCBI taxonomy): Eukaryota > Metazoa > Chordata > Mammalia > Artiodactyla > Bovidae > Bos > Bos mutus. The sequence goes on from NC_091644.1 coordinate 38,569,583, forward strand.
GCCGTTGAGATGCTAAGATGTTCTATTAAGGAAAGTGGTCCCTAGCGGATAAAGGTGGGGCTCTTCCTGCCCCTGGTGATCAGAGCTGGGTGAGGAGCAGACCTCTCCAGCCACAAGAACCACCAGGCCAGTTAATGGGCCCGTTGCTGGACACCGTTAATGGCCCTGTTGCCGGACACCGTTAATGAAGCAAGGATGCCCTGGTAATGGTGCCTGACATGCCAGCAAAAATCCAGGAAAGTCTTAACTCACGTGCTGCAAGATACACATGCATTGCTTACTTACATAATGGAGCAAAGCCAACTTCTGGTAACACAACTGTAAGTGGAACTAATTCCCAAATTAGAATTTTTAGTCTGTCTTTCTCAATCAGGAGAACGTCTTTGGCCATAACTTTTTTTTTCCTATTCTAGACCTAGCCTGTAGGGGAAGCTGACCCCCAGGCCCACTCCATGAGTAGCCTGGCTTTTCCCCCCATCTCTTGCCCACCAGCACTTCTGTGTCGGGCTCCTGGCCATTTCTGACCCTATGCTTTGCTCCCCATCCTGCCCTGCCAGTGGTCTCTGGGCGCCCCACAACCCACTGCTGGGACCTGCTGGCCCCGCCTGCCCACCTGGCTCTCAGGCCCCCAGTCTAACAGGGACTTGAAAGCTGGAAGCCCCCTACTCCTCTCCTCTCTGTCTTCCCATTTCTTTTTTGAAAACCACAAGAGTCAGGACTTTGCTGGTGGTCCAGTGGTTAAGAATCTGCTTTCCAATGCGAGGGATGTGAGTTCGATTCCTGGAGCAGGGAACTAAGATCCCACATGCCATGAGTCATCTAAGTCCGTGAACCACAACTAGAGAGAAGCCTGTGAGCTGCAACTAGAGAAGCCGGCGTGCTACAACAAAGATCTCGCGTGCTACAATTAAGACCCAATGCAACCAAATAAATAAATAAATATTTTTAAAAACCACATGAGTTTGAGCAAGTCTGCATAAAGTTATCTTGGGAGAAAGACATCTAAACAACAACATTCTAGCTTTGGTTCCCTCTCTCCTAAATGATGTAGCATCCACCTTTTAGAGTTGATAACTCCTTTCTCAGCCATTCCTGTTCTCAGGCTTCACTGTCTCTGCCTTCCAGAAACCCACTTTAGAAGCAGAAATCTTGTTCGTCCTAATTCCTAGCCAGGGTCTACCACTGTCTGTTTTAGGAGGCCATGATCACTTGATGAAAAGAATAAGAGGAATCTACAATGAAGGGGCTTCGGGAGGATGAGAGGAGACCCTCTGTTGTTTCCTCTTTAGAAAAGTGAGATCAGCATTTATAAGGCTTCAGGCAAGAATGCAAACCCAGGCCAAAGATGGTAATTTAGAAGGGTATCAAAGGGTCCTAAGTGGAGGCACTTCCTACTTGCTGCTGCTGCTGCTGCTAAGTCACTTCAGTCGTGTCCGACTCTGTGTGACCCCATAGACGGCAGCCCATCAGGCTCTCCCGTCCCTGGGATTCTCCAGGCAAGAACACTGGAGTGGGTTGCCATTTCTTTCTCCAATCTACTCACGCAGGACTGACGTAAATTCAGCTGAGAGGTCCTGTGTGTCTGGGTGTAAGGGATCTGCCCTTTGCCTAAAGATCCTGGTTAAAGCACAAAGTCCTTGCCTCCACGTTCAGTGTCTCACCCAACCTTCTCTTCTCTCTACAAAATCACAAGAAGACAGAACGAAGCTGCCGGGTGAGCCACCTGTGCTCTAAATGTCCCTAGTCAGACAACAACATCTGAAACTGTGCTTCAGAAAGCCTCCAAACCAGACGGGAAGGAGTCTGTCTCTGCTTTGCTGACGTTTCTGCCCCCTGGCCCCACCACGACCCTCATCCACAGGGACAAGACAGTCCTCCTACAGAGACCGAGATCCTGGAATAGAGGGCTTTCTTCTTCTGTTTTCTGCTACACTACCCAGCCCTGACTGCAGTATGGAGACCCACGGGTGGCTATTAAAAATGCCTTTGAAACCCCCATGTATTTAAGTGCACCAGCTTCCAACCAAACATATTTGTTACATGGTGCATGTCATGCAACACAAGTCAACTTCACTGAAAATCTCTTCCAAAAGTCCCTAGTTTTATGCCCAAGCTCCTCCTTTGACCAGATCTTAGGCAGGATCTATTCTTCCTGCTGGGTCATCTTTACCGCCATCTCCTCTGTATCACATAAGAGGCATCTTCTTTAATTTCTCGATCGTTGAGGAAGCAAGTGACTTTCTTTTTGGGTCCTCAGTCCTGGGAATACAGGTCTAAATTACTCTCCTATATCTTTGTTTTTTTTTTTTTTTTTAAAGAAAGTATTGAAGTATAGTTGATTTTCATTGTACTAATTTCTGCTGTACAGCAAGGTGACTCAGTTATACATACATATATTCTTTTGCATTTATCACAGGATAGTGAATATAGTATATGCAGATGATACCTCTCTGATGGCAGAAAGTCATGTACAGATGTGAGAGTTGGACCATAAGGAAGTCTGAGCACCGAAGAATTGATGCTTTTGAATTGTGGTGCTGGAGAAGACTCTTAGTCTCTTGGACTGCATGGAGATCAAACCAGCCAATCCTAAAGGAAATCAACCCTGAATATTCATTGGAAGGACTGATGCTGAAGCTCCTATACTTTGGCCATCTGGTGTGAAGAGCTGACTCTGATACTGGGAAAGATTGAGGGCAAAAGGAGAAAAAGGTGGCAGAGGATGAGATGGTTAGACAGCATCACTGACTCAATGAACATGAATTTGAGCAAACTCTGGGAAATAGTGGGGGCCAGGGGAGCCTGGCATGCTGTAGTCCATGGGGTTGCAGAGTATCAGACACGACTTAGCAACTAAACACATACACAACCCACTGAATATAGTTCCGTGCTATATAGTAGGACCTTGTTTATTCCTATAGCTTTCTGGCCTTGGTTTAGTGCTATGTGTTGTTCTTCAGTTGCTAAGTGGTGCTGGACTCTTTGTGACCCAGTGGACTGCAGCAAGCCAGTTCCCCTGTCCTTCACTATCTCCCAGAGTTTGCTCAAATTGATGTCTGTAGATTTGCCCATCAAGATCCCAGGATCTCTTTTGCTGGAGGCACCAACAATCCTGAGTTACTCCTCTGTTTCTGCACATCTCCCCTGCCCCGGACTCTTCTCTGCTGGCATCTGCTCCCATCTCGGAGAATTCCACCTGGATAGGTCCCCATCTGTGGCTGCTCTCAGATCTTTTCAGCCATAAGTATCACTGCTCTTAAGGGACATCTGGCGTGACCTGTCTCTCATCTTACCCTCTTTCACCTCCAGCAGCACTTGCTGGAGTTCCAGAAGCTCTGGGAGCCAAGGGGAAGGCCGAGCCATTGCTGCACAGCTCCAGGACTGAGATACTCCGTCTTTATTGTGTCTTAGTATAGCAACAACATAGTGGTAACATTCATAACTCTTGTTTATGGGAGCCACGGTCTACGAAGTGGTGGAGCAGGATTTGAACTCAAGAAATTAGGCTCCAGGATTAGCAGACACAAGTTACTAAATGAAATAAATAACAAGGTCCTGCTACTGCTAAGTCACTTTAGTCATGTCTGACTCTGTGCGATCCCATAGACGGCAGCCCAGTAGGCTCCCCCGTCCCTGGGATTCTCCAGGCAAGAACACTGGAATAGGTTGCCATTTCCTTCTCCAATGCAGGAAAGTGAAAAGTGAAAGTGAAGTTGCTCAGTCACGTCCGACTCTTAGCGACCCCCTGGACTGCAGCCTACCAGGCTCCTCCGTCCATGGGATTTTCCAGGCTAGAGTACTGGAGTGGGGCGCCATTGTGTATACAATAGGGAACTATATTCAATACCTTGTGATAAACCATAATGGAGAAAATATGACAGGCAATATATAAACACACACACATGCATATATATATACATTGTGTGCATGCAGTCATGTCCGACTCTTTGTGACCCCATGGACTGTAGCCCGCCAGAATCCTCTGTTCATGGAATTTTCCAGGCAAGAATACTGGAGTGGGTAGCCATTTGCTTCTCCAGGGGATCTTCCTGACCCAGGGATTGAACCCACGTCTCTTGTATTTTCTGCACTGGCAGGAAGGTTCTTTACCAGTTGAACCACTGGGGAAGCCATATATGTTTAAATATATTAAAATGAATATATATAAATACATTTATATAAATGAATATATATTTAAATATACTCATATATATAAATGAATATATAAATATATATATAAATGAATCACCTTGCTGTAAACCTGAAATGAACACATTATAAACCACCATACTTCAATAAAAATGAAAAATAATAAAAAAAAGAAATCAGACTCCACTGTCTTCACTATATTCACAGTCATCAAAAGTCAGTCCAGCCTTCCTGAAGACTTCTAATTTTGCCCTCTAAAGCAACTTTAAAAATAGTAAAAGTGTAACCACCCTTGTCCATGACAGCATCTCAACATATTTGTAAACGCTGAAGAGATACCCTTCTTCCAGCGTTTTCAAGTTAAGCATTTTAAATTCTTCCTAAAGCTAGACTGTACAATACAGCTAAACCACAAGTTTTTTCTTTAATATAAATTAATACAATGAAAGAAAACTAACATCCAGTATATGGGTCAAATTAGCTGTATTCCAAGCATGCGGTAGTTAGTAAATGGCTTCTGAGTGGGGGACTTGCTGGACGGGGCAGTCAGGGCATATCCTCCATGGCAGGGAGTTCTCCTGACAGTGCTGCTTGGGGACCTTCAAAGTGCATATTATAGATGCATCACCGTCCCTCTTCGTGCAAAATTTCAAGGGGCAGTGAATAGACCCCAGGCCACACAGAGATCCTGTCCCTCTAGTGCAGAATTCCCATCACTCTTCTAGACGCACCAGCATCTCTCCACATCTACTGTGATCCATCCCTGTGACTCACAGCAGAGGCCACAAGGACCGTGATGAACAGAGTCAACATACCCTTCAAGATCTGGGACTTTTGTTGGGAATCATATTTTGTTGCTGCTTTTTTTTAAAGTTTTTTTTTTTGGCTGCACTGGGTCTCAGTTGCTGCATGCGGGATCTTTGATTCTCCTTGTGTCAAGCAGAATCTTCAGTGGCGGTATGTGAACTCTTCTCTATTTGTGGTTTGTGGAAGCCAGTTCTCAGACTCTGCGTCTTAACAAGCTCCCAAGTGATGTGCTGCCGGTGGACCACTTGGCATATTTTGAGACCCTCCCACTTCCTTAAAAGGACAAGCTCCCCCAAAGTGTTCCCTTGAAAAGCATGAGGTTCCTAAAGACTTTCCAGAAACGTGCCTGCCTGAAGCAGCTTTTCTCTTGCAAATGAGAGCAGGATTGTCATCACTTTGCCAGTTTCCTCTTTTTGCCCGGGTCACCCCAGGAGCTTAGTGGCTTTGTCAGCACCTCCAGATTCCCCTGGGGAGGGATTCCTGGAACATGGGGAGGGGGGAGCTGTAGCAGCTGCTGGGGCAGGGCAATGACAGAGAACTCTCTGCCACTTAACACCTGTCTGGGGAATGCAGCTGGCTGAGAGGCCTCCATTTACCCCGGGATGATGGGCTGGGTCCACCGCGGGGAGCAGCACAGGGCACCCACGGTGAGGGGCTCTCCAGCTGGGGAAGCTGGTGGCCGTAGGGGTGAAGGGAACCGAAGCAGGGGAGAGCAGACTGGCTGGTGGCTGGAGGAGCGTGGAGTAGGAGTGGGAATGAACCAGCCATTCCCACAGGAGCAGAGGAGTGTGCAGTGAAAGAACCCTGGTGGGAGTGTGGAGGCTGGTGGCTCCCAGGAACGCTGAAATGACTTGGATTTTATTTCCCCAACATTAAAACAGGGAATGGGATTGGAGATAGGGTCTCTAAAGTAACATGCTATGAAAGGCTGACAAGGTCACACAGAGCTCCGCACCCCCTCCTCTCCCCACAGCCTCATGTCGGTACCCACCCCACCCCAACCAAAGCTCTAATAAAATGTGAGCTCCATACACAACTGATGTGTGTGCATGCTAAGTCACTTCGATTGTGTTCAACTCTCTGCGATCCTATGGACTGTAGCCCACCAGGCTCCTCTGTTCATGGGATTCTCCAGGCAAGAACACTGCAGTGGGTTGCCATGCCCTCCTTCCAGGGGATCTTCCCGACGCAGGGATCAAACCTGTGTCTCTGCAGGGATCAAACCAATGTCTTCTACATCTTCTTCATTGGCTTTTTACCACTATCGCCACCTGGGAAGCCCATACACTATTGATAGTATGTATAAAATAGGCAGTTGATGAGAACATCTGTGTAGCACAGAGAACTCTACTTAATGCACCGTGGTGACCTGAATAGGAAGGAAATCCAAAAGGGAGGGGATATATGTATACATGTGGCTGATTCATTTTGCTGTACAGAAGAAGCTAACACAACATTGTAAAGTATACTGCAATAAAAACTAAATAATAAAAAAGAAAGATCCATAAGACATTATCATTAAGTGAAAAAAGCAAGCCATCAAGTCATATGTATACCTTGATAGTATACAAATATGTATACATTGTATATTCATTTATTCATTTAACAATAGCAAAATTAGCATCTACTACATGGCAGGAAGAAGTGTAAGAAGAGGTGGCAAGAATACACAGAACTGTACAAAAAAGATCTTCACGACCAAGATAATCACGAGGGTGTGATCACTCACCTAGAGCCAGACATCCTGGAATGTGAAGTCAAGTGGGCCTTACAAAGCATCACTATGAACAAAGCTAGTGGAGGTGATGGAATTCCAGTGGAGCTATTTCAAATCCTAAAAGATGATGCTGTGAAAGTGCTGCACTCAATATACCAGCAAATTTGGAAAACTCAGCAGTGGCCACAGGACTGGAAAAGGTCACTTTTCATTCCAATCCCAAAGAAAGGCAATGCCAAAGAATGCTCAAATTACCACACAATTGCACTCATCTCACACACTAGTAAAGTAATGCTCAAAATTCTCCAAACCAGGCTTCAGCAATACGTGAACCGTGAACTTCCAGATGTTCAAGGTGGTTTTAGAAAAGGCAGAGGAACCAGAGACCAAATTGCCAACATCTGCTGGATCATGGAAAAAGCAAGAGAGTTCCAGAAAAACATCTATTTCTGCTTTATTGACTATGCCAAAGCCTTTGACTGTGTGGATCACAATAAACTGTGGAAAATTCTTCAAGAGATGGGAATACCAGGCCACCTGACCTGCCTCTTGAGAAACCTATATGCAGGTCAGGAAGTAACAGTTAGAACTGGATATGGAACAACAGACTGGTTCCAAATAGGAAGAGGAGTACATCAAGGCTGTATATTGTCACCCTGCTCATTTAACTTATATGCAGAGTACATCATGAGAAACACTGGGCTGGAAGAAGCACAAGCTGGAATCAAGACTGCCGGGAGAAAAATCAATAACCTCAGATATGCAGATGGCACCACCCTTATGGCAGAAAGTGAAGAGGAACTAAAAAGCCTCTTGATGAAAGTAGACAGTGAAAAAGTTGGCTTAAAGCTCAACATTCAGAAAACGAAGATCATGGCATCTGGTCCCATCACTTCATGGGAAATAGATGGGGAAACGGTGGAAACAGTGTCAGACTTTATTTGTTTGGGCTCCAAAATCACTGCAGATGGTGACTGCGCCATGAAATTAAAAGATGCTTACTCCTTGGAAGAAAAGTTATGACCAACCTAGATAGCATATTGAAAAGCAGAGACATTACTTTGCCAACAAAGGTTCGTCTAGTCAAGGCTATGGTTTTTCCAGTGGTCATGTATGGATGTGAGAGTTGGACTGTGAAGAAGGCTGAGCGCCGAAGAATGGATGCTTTTGAACTGTGGTGTTGGAGAAGACTCTTGAGAGTCCCCTGGACTACAAGGAGATCCAACCAGTCCATTCTGAAGGAGATCAGCCCTGGGATTTCTTTGGAAGGAATGATGCAAAGCTGAAACTCCAGTACTTTGGCCACCTGATGCGAAGAGTTGACTCCTTGGAAAAGACTCTGATGCTGGGAGGGATTGGGGGCAGGAGGAGAAGGGGACGACAGAGGATGAGATGGCTGGATGGCATCATGGACTCGATGGACATGAGTTTGAGTGAACTCCGGGAGTCGGTGATGGACAGGGAGGCCTGGCATGCTGCGATTCATGGGGTCGCAGAGTCGGACAAGACTGAGCAACTGAACTGAACTGACATGGCAGGAATTACTCTAGTCAGTGGAGATTAAGTGGTGACCAGATAGACAAAGGCCCTCCTAAAGCTGACACTCAAGTGGGCAGGCAAACAATGAACAAACAAACCAATTAATAATCAAAATGAAAGAAAAAACCCGAGTTCCTTCCCAGCCGTCGAGGCAACGTTATCTCCCTCACTTCCATCCCTGGCTCCCCATCACATTGCACTGCTTTGGTCTTACTCACTTTTAAGCTTCTCATCACACCAGAATCTTTTAAAATAATTTTCTTTAGAGGACCCGCATCATTTGAAACTGCATTAATGTATACACTATATGTGCACACACATATCTTTATATATGACATACATGCTTGCACTTATTTGAGCACATACATATGTACATGTGTGTGCACCTCTATATGAACGTGCGTGCATGTATGTGTTCCCTGCCTGCTGCCTTCCCAAGAACGCACGCCCCATGAGAACAGGCTCTGGGTCTTGCTGGCTAAGCGATCACTAACGGTTGGGACAGGTCTTGGTACAACTTAAATCCTCAATAATGTTTGCTGAAGAAACGAGTAAGTTATGTGTCAATAATGTCTTAATAAAACTGGGGGCAGGGAGAACAAGGAAGTGGTTGAATAAATCAACGATCACAAGATAAAGCAGAAAAGAAACAAGGCAGGTGTTAAGAATCTCCTCCCACTTTGCAGATGCGGCAGCTGGATAAAAGGAGGACTGAGTGATTTGCTCAAGATTACAGAAAAGCCACTAAAGATCAGGGGGAAAGAAAAGCCCCAAGCCAGGGACTTCCCTGGCGGTCCAGTGGCTAAGACTGCACGCTTCCAATGCAGGGGGCCAGGGTTCCACCTCTGGTCAGAGAACTAGATACCCCACATCACAACTAAGTTAATCCCATGTGCTGCAAGTAAGATCTGGTGCAGCCAGATAAATACATATTTAGTAAAAAAAAAAGAAAGAAAAGAAAATCCCCAACCCAGGCTCTTCTGTCTCTTCCTCCCTCTGCAGCCGTGGTGGGTGGCGTTTGGATCAAATTTTGGATCCAGGGGTGGTATAAGGCCACTATGTGGGATACATTACTGTACTGAACAGGGCTTTTTTAATAACAAGGGATCACTTTCAAGTTTAGGCTTAGTTACCTCCTCTTTCCTGAGAAGATATCGCCCCCAACATGCACAAGCACTGTGGTTATGCCCCCTTATATGAACCCTCCCAGCCACGGCATCCGTCAGTTGGACTGAGGTTCCTCTTGTTGGACTGTGTATGACAATGGATTTTGTAAAGGCCTTCCACCCTCCTCCCAGTGATGTCAGAGACGGAGGCACAGTCCCTATCAGAATGCCTCTGGCCTTTCTCCTTTCCCTCCTAAGCAACTGAGAAATGGCTATTTTAAGTCCCTGGTGGAAAGACGCCCCGAAGCTGCCCTGGCTGTTCCACATGGGCCCCTTTGTACTCCCCACCTGCCTTCACCGTGGTTGTTGGTGGTAAACGGCCAGGTGTCGGCCTTTGTGGGCACCAAGTATTATTTATAACAAGGCCTGAGCTGGAGTCCACTAACATCCAAGTCAAGATTTGTCCTCATTTTTCATTTTTAATTCAAGCGTAATTCCTACCCACTATTCTGCATGATCCTTTTTTTGTTTCCTCCAGGCCTGCAGATCATTATAAAATAGAAACAGAGCCACAGAAAGTGACCTGTCTCAAGAAAGATTCTACCAGGAGGAGAGTTGGCACTGATGTGGCCTAGGGTTCTTTCCACGTGGTCTTGCACACATGCCCACTGTGTTTCTAGTGATCTCCCATCTCAGGCGAGGGTTAGGGTTCTCCAACTCAGGCCCTGGGCTAGGACCTTATGGTGTATTTCGGTCAACAGGAAGGGGCCCTGCCTTCATGGAGGTGCCCACTGAGTTGTTCAGAGAGCACATACTGTAGGCTGTGACGTCAGAGTCTGCGTGTAATGTCCCTCAGGCAAGGTGGACACGGATCCACAGAGATGCTGGGGGGCTCCTGGCACCACCCCCAGGACCCCACCACCCACTGTCTCCTCTGCCCTGAGGCCCTGCTCTGAGCACGCAGATTCTGGGGGTCATGTCTCAGGGTAGATGAAAAAAGACAGGCTTGGAGGGCTTAGCGCCAGTCCAAGGCCAGGTCGTGCCAGAGAACCTTGAATACACGCTGTGTTTCAGTGTTTCTAAAATAGAAGAGACTTAGACCGTCTCTTCTATGTGGATTGCCACCAATTTCTGATGTATAAAAATATTCCACTCATTGGCTGTGAAGGAGTAAAAAAATGCTAAGTCAGTGACCGTGACCTCTCCCAGTAGCCACCTCCCCCAGCGCTGCCTCAGGGAGGCAATTCCCATGGAAGCTTGGGTTCTGAGCCGAGGCCTCCAAGGAGATTCTGACTCTTCATTTCATAGATGTGTGTCTTGGGCAGGTGAGTGATGAAACCCGCCAGCGCCTCAGCCTCACGTGGAAAATGAGGACAATCCCGTCACTACTCCCCTACTAGGGGCTCCAACTAGGTTTATAATATTTAGTAGGGGCACAGTGCTGAGAAGAGTATGTGGCACATACTGAATGTAGCAAATGCTGAATCAGTGTTACTTATCACCATCATCTTTTTTGTGTATATATTTCTATCTCCGGGGCTTCCCTGGTGGCTCAGCAGTAAAGAATGTGCCTGGCAATGTAGGAGACACAGGAGATTTGGGTTTGATCCCTGGGTCAGGAAGATCCCCTGGAGAAGGAAATGGCAACCCACTCCACTATTCTTGCCAGGGAAAACCCATGGACAGAGGAGCCTGGCGGGATATAGTCCATGGGGTTGCACTGAGCACACACACATATACAAATGTATATGCTGTGCTGTGCTGTGCTTACTCAGTTGTGCTCAACTCTTAGGGACCCCGTGGACTGTAGCCCGCCAGGCTCCTCTGTCCATGGGGATTCTCCAGGCAAGAATACTGGAGTGAGTTGCCATGCTCCAGGGGATCTTCTCAATCCAGGGATCAAATCCAGGTCTCCCACATTGCAGACAGATTCTTTACCATCTGAGCCATCAGATCAGATCAGATCAGATCAGTCGCTCAGTCATGTCTGACTCTTTGTGACCCCATGAATCGCAGCACGCCAGGCCTCCCTGTCCATCACCAACTCCCAGAGTCCACTGAGACTCACATCCTTCGAGTCAGTGATGCCATCCAGCCATCTCATCCTCTGTCGTCCCCTTCTCCTCTTGCCCCCAATCCCTCCTAGCATCAGAGTCTTTTCCAATGAGTCAACTCTTCGCATGAGGTGGCCAAAGTACTGGAGTTGCAGCTTTAGCATCATTCCTTCCAAAGAAATCCCAGGGCTGATCTCCTTCAATGTATACACACATATTCAGATATATATGTACCACATATATCAGTCCATCTAACTGTCTATCTATCCTTCCATCTATCTACCACCTACATATATCTATATATGTATCCATGTACCTAGGTATGTATACATGTATATACATTTAATGTTCATAGGCATTTTAAACACCCCTCTGTCTCCACAATATTGAAAAAAGCATGCGAGTCCCCTTAACTAGGGATGACATAAAATGAGAAGTGCAGGGAAATGCAATTGGAATCTTACTGAAATAAGGAGATGTGAAATGCAGAATTCTCGGTCTTCCATCTGCAGCACTGAAGGTGAATGTCTGTGAGGACAGGATAGATGATGACTTGAGGCAAAGCCACTGGCCAGGGAGTTCCTCCTCCTCTGAGAACACTGATTGCACCATCACACCTGCCTCTGCTGGGGTGGCACTTCACGGCTGGTTAGGAGATGTGCAGAGCAGGGCAGCACTGGCAGTCAGCAGGGGGCACCGAGGTCTCACGCCTCCACTGGGCGTGTTCACACCCAAGTCCCCTCTCCTGAAATCACTGCCTAGCTCCTTCACTTGGCAGCTGATTATGTGCTGTCTCTTGTGAAGTTTCTTGGGTTCTTTTTTAACATGTCATGTGTAGTTGTTCCAAAAGAAACATAATTTCCCCAGAAATACCAGATCACGTCTTTTTTTGTATCTATTCCCATTTTCCTGATTCCTCCACCCATGTCTCTACGTGTCATAGCTCATATTGAGCCTTTATTAAGATTTTTGCCTCTCATAACAGGACCAAAATTCCAACAAGATTCTTTTAATTAGAAAAAATATTCTCCTGAAAACAGTCAGAATTTTACTGCCTGGAATTCTTGCCTGGAAAACCCCATGGACAGAGGAACCTGGTGGGCTGCAGCCCTGGGGTTGCAAAGAGTTGGACACAACTGAGCATGCGCATACAAAACAGACTCACACACACAGAGAACAGACTTGGGGTTGCCAAGGAGGAGAGGGGAAGAGAAGGGATGGACTGGGAGCTTGGGGTTAGTAGATGCAAACTCTTACATTTAGCATGGATAAACAACAAGGCCCAACTTTACAGCACAGGGAACTATATTCACTATCCTGTAATAAACCATGACTAAGTGTTGAGCTAGTTCATAAGTTGCTTATTTCATCTCTACAGCAAGTCCCCTACATACCAGTGAGGTTCATTCCAAGAGCACATTTGTAAGTCCAGCTTGTTCGTAAGGACAACAAAGTTAGCCTAGGTACTCAACTAGCACAATCGGCTATATAGTCATTACCGAATTAGGTTTATAATACTTTTCACACAAATAATACATAAAAAGCAAAAACAAACAAACAAAAGAAAACGTTTTAAATCTTACAGTACAGTACCTTGGAGAGTACAGTAGTACCAGCTACATCATTGCTGCTTTTAAGCTTGCTTTCAGACACCCAGGGCTAGAAACAAAGATGCTTACTCCTGTACTCTGGACAGTGCTGTACAGTAAAATACACAAAAGCACAACCATTGGTAGAGGAAGCACGCGTGTGACAAAGTACGACAGACGTGTGAACTAACTTGCGTGCCTGGATATCTGAACATACATTTGCATCTTTGAAAATTTGCAACTTGAAGGTTTGTATGTAGGGAAATTACTAAATATATATACACACACACACACACACACACACACACACACTTGCTGCTGCCACTAAGTCACGTCAGTCGTGTCTGACTCTGTCGACCCTGTAGATGGCAGCCCAACAGGCTCCTCTGTCCCTGGGATTCTCCAGGCAAAAATACTGGAGTGGGTTACCATTTCCTTCTCCAATGCATGAAAGTGAAAAGTGAAAGTGAAGTTGCTCAGTCGTGTCCGACCCTCAGCGACCCCATGGACTGTAGCCTACCAGGCTCCTCGGTCCATGGGATTTTCCAGGCAAGAGTACTGGAGTGGGGTGCCATTGCCTTCTCCAATATATATACTTAAATGTATACAAATGAATTTTTAACCAAAATACTATGTCCTAGAGAATGGCCTATTTGGTACACCAATGTTACTAAGTGGTATGTGATGAGAAAGAAAGGTTCAAAAACTGTCCTACTGGTCAGTCTACACTTTTCCTCGACTTGGAAACCCCCCAGAGCTGTCTCCTGGCACCCCTGGGCTAGGGGGAACTTGCCAGGCTGCTATTTATTTTCCCCATATTTCCAGCTACTCCAGATTTCATTTTATCAGTTTGCCATCCTTCACCAAGGTCCCACAGGTTCTTTCAAGTATCCCCCAGACACATTCCTACCTGATTCCAGACCCTCACATTTTGATATGCAACCACCTATGCAAAGGGTAGAAAAAATGTGTAAAGATATATCGGAAGTCAGATGTTTGGCTTTGGGAGTGAGTCAAATAAAAATCAGTGCATTGAGCTCACTCTTGGGCATATACCTGGGAAAGATGAAAACTCTAGTTTGAAAAGAAACATGCACCCAATATTCACAGCAGCACAACTCACAATAGCCAAGACATGGAAGCAACCTAAAAGTCCATTGACAGATGAATGGATGAGGAAGATGGGGCACATGTCTGCAATGGAATATTACTCAGCCATAAAAAGAGCAAAAAAGCCATTTGCAGCAACATTATCAGGCTTAGTGAAATATCAGAGAAAGACAAATATATGATATCACTTACATGTGGAATCTAAAAAATGATGCAAATGAACATATTTATGAACAGAAATAGATTCACGGACATAGAAGATAAACTTGCAGTTCCCAAAGGGGAAAGAGTGGGAGGGATAAATTAGGAATTTGGGATTAATGGATACACATTACTAAATATAAGACAGATAAACAACAACAGATACAGCAAAGGGAACTATATTCAATATCTTGTAATAACCTACAATGGAAAAAAACTTGAAAAAGAACACTATATATATGTGTGTGTGTATGTGTATACACACTCTCTCTCTCTAGATATAATAAATATATATACTTATATGTAAAACCAAACCACTTTCTACACACCTGAAACATCGTAAATTAACTATAAAAGTGAAAGGGAAAGAGTCGCTCAGTCGTGTCTGAGTCTGCGACCCCATGGACTGCAGTCCGCCAGGCTCCTCTGTCCATGGGATTCTCCAGGCACCAATACTGGAGTGGGTGGCCATGCCCCTTCTCCAGGGGATCTTTCCTACCCAGGGAATGAACCCGTGTCTCCTGCACTGCAGGCGGATTCTTTACCATCTGGTAAAAGTATACCACCAGGGTATACTTCAGCTTAAAAATTAATGCATTGAAGGAGGGACTTTTACCTACAGATAAAAAGACAGGTCAGCTAGAGTGAGCCAGTATCAGTGGGGCTCCAGAGCACAGGAGGTATCAGATGGTAACATTATGTTCACATGATTACATAATAGATGGAGGGGACAGAGAAGACACTGAAGGAAGAGCAGCGTCTGGTAAATGCTGACTCCACAGTCACTTCACACCATGGGGTCTAGCCTCAGACCCTTCCTGTTAATGAATTCCAGGGGCTGCCACCATCCTATTGGAAAGGAGCAGGATCTTACGGGCCTGCCCATTCCCTCATGTCCTCTGCCTGCCTTTTGTCTGTGGGAAAACTTAGCCAAAGATAAGTTTAATCAGAGAAGTGAGAAAATGCAGAAACAAAGGAAAACGGTCAAGTAGGAGGGAAAGTCGCTCAGTCGTGTCCGGCTCTTTGCGACCCCATAGACTATACAGTCCATGGAATTCTCCAGGTCAGAATACTGGAGTGGGTAGCCGTTCCCTTCTCCAGGGGATCTTCCCAACCCAGGGATCGAACCCAGGTCTCCTGCATTGCAGGTGGATTCTTTACCAGCTGAGTCACCAGGGAAGCTTGAAAATAGTCAAAGAGACCAAACAATAATACTTTAGCCATTAAGCATAGTCAAGGTCCTCTAGTTCCTTCTCAAGGGCAATAGAAAATATTCTGAACCATGTTCTGTGAACTGTTTTGCAGATGCTGAAATCCCCATCAGGTGAAGAAGTTAACTACACGATGACCAGACTGTAGACATGACATAAACTACAGTTCTGAGAACTGGCCTCAAAAAAAAAAAAAAAAAAAAGGAAACAAATCAACCCTGGAACTGAAGATTAACTGTACTTCAAACAATCAAGATGATGCTGGTCAGGTCACTGATGACCCATTCCAAGATGACTGTCAAGAGCTGAATACGCTGTTCCTATCTGTAGCCCACTGATTGTTGGAGGGGGAAGCCAGCCTTTGGACTGGAGTCTGTCCTCTCCCCATCCATGGCTGCCAGCATCCAAAATAAAGCAAATTTTCTGGCTTTTTGAGCAGCAAGCAGCCAGACCCTACTTTTCGTTACACTCTGAAGACTTCAAAATCCATCTGACACTTCTCATACCATGCTGATCCCTGAGACTCACTAGGGGTGTCTTTACTGTCCAAACCAGTAGAATGAGAGGCAGCCACTAGGCAAGAAAAACGACAGACAGGGGCAGGCAATCAGGTCCCACCAAGACAGCACATGGAACCAGGCAATGTTTCATTGGGAAAGCAAATGTACAAAACAGTGGTCACCATGACAACGGAGGTGGGGGAGGATAGGAAAACAGGAGGGATTTAAGAAAGATTTGACACTGCTTTTACACATCTTCAGAAAAAGCAATAAAGCTCTGATGCAGTTGCAGGACACATACTCTCAGGGGGTGGAAGAGATCTTAAGAGCACCAAGTCCGACTTTACATCCATCTCCTGACTTCCTTCACAGTCCATCTGATGGTGATTGGATTGGCCAATGCTTGCACCCCATGCTCAGCCCACCTTCCTGCTGTCTCAGGACAGATTCAAATGCAAGGGAGGACCACCAATAAAGAGGCCACAGGTGGAACAGTGCTCCAGCAGCTAGGTATGCTAAAGTGAAAGTGTTAGTTACTCTGAAAGTGTTAGTTGCTCAGCTGTGTCTGGCTCCTTCCGACCCCATGGACTGTAGCCCGCCAGGCTCTCTGTCCATAGAACTCTCTGGGCAAGAACACTGGAGTGGGTTGTCATTCCCTTCTCCAGGCGATCTGCCCTACCCAGGGATGGAACCTGGGTCTCCTGCACTGTAGGCAGATCCTTCACAGTCTGGGCCACCAAGGAAGCCAAGGTGTGGAAAGGAAATGTTAAAGATGTCCTTGATGTGCAACTTCTTAACCTTCCTGATCCTGCGGTCCACGGCTGACATGAGTTATTCTGCTTCTAGAACCCTTATGTCCTATTTCCTATCTTAAAAAAAAAAAAGTTTCATTGATAGAGAGCCACTGCTCTTTTTTTTAAATTTTACCTATTTTTGGCTGTGCTGGGTCTTTGATGCAACACACAGGCTTCCTATGGTGGCTCCTCTTTTTGCAGAGTGCAGGCTCTAGGGCACACAGGCTCAGTGGCTGTGGCACATGGGCTTAGTTGCCCTGTGGCATGTGGGATTTTAGTCCCCAGCCCAAGGATCGAACCCATGTCCCCTGCATTGGCAGGTGGATCCTGAACCACTGTTTGACCAGGGAAGTCCCCACTGCTCTTTTGTCATCCTACTTTTCATACTCTGTCAAGTTTACACAGTTTCAGAATATTCCAATACGATGACCAGCCCGTGATCTTTAAATACAATGGGTTTCACCCTCTCTTTGCTTGTGGTCCAAACATGTTTATTAAGGAGAGCTCAATCCCCAAATTAATTGAAGGTCAAGGCATTATCATTATTCACTGGGATGATGACACCAGATCAATTCATTGGTGATATTTTAGTCTTTCTTTGCAAGCAAAGTCTATTAATGCTATGATGGAGCTTGAGACTCAAATCTCTGCTGAATGAGATTTTTGATTTAGTCAGATTTTATTTGAAGGAATACAGTTTAAATTTTATAGCATTTTTATGGGTCTCAAAGGACCTCACACACACCTGTAGAATAAAAAAAGAGAAGGAAGTATGATTTCTATGTTGCAAAAGAAAGAAGCTCTGATTCAGAGAAGGTAATTATTATTTACTAATAATTCCAGGAATGAATCTATTCATCAAGACCAGACTCTAGATGTTTTCAGTTTCTGTACTGATTGTCTTCACAAGATTTCCACAACAAGTATTTCAAGAACTTTAAAAAAAAAAATATCTGTGAAGAATAAAGGATAACTCATCAACTGTTGGTGGTCTCTGAAAGTGTTAGTCGCTCAGCTGTGTCAGACTCTTTGTGACCACATGGACTGCAGCCCACCAGTCTCCTCTGTCCATGGAATTCTCCAGACAAGAATACTGGAGTGGGCTGTCATTCCCTTCTCCAGGGGATCTTCCCTACCCAGGGATGGAACCTGGCCTCCTGTGTTGCAGGCAGATCCTTCACCTATTCATTCCTGTCTGAGCCACCATGTTGGTGGTCTGTAAATAGAAGTTGCCTTCTCAGCCCTGTGTCTGTCCAGGACTTCTGCCCAACAGGAGAGATAAGCTCAGATCAAAAATCTACCCCAGTGGACTTCACTGGTGGTCCCGTGGTTGAGAGTCTGCCTGTCAATGCAGGAGACAAGGCCTGGTCCGGGAAGATCCCATGTGCCACGGAGCACCTAAGCTCATGTGCCACAACTCCCGAGCCCAAGCTCAAAGAACCCGTGCTCTGCAACAAGAGAAGCCTGCATGCCCCAGCTAGAGAAGGCTTGTGTACCATCACAAAGACCCAGCACAGGCATGCAAAAAAAAAAAAAGAATATCTTTTGGTGGTGAGTACCAGAGTCACTCAATGGATTAAATCAACTCATATTTCTCCACATCTTTAAATTTACAGCTGCTGCTGCTGCTGCTAGTCGCTTCAGTCGTGTCCGACTCTGTGCGACCCCATAGATGGCAGCCCACCAGGCTCCCCTGTCCCTGGGATTCTCCAGGCAAGAACACTGGAGTGGGTTGCCATTTCCTTCTCCAATGCATGAAAGTGAGACGTGAAAGTGAAGTCGCTTGGTTGTGTCTGACTCTTAGTGACCCCAGGAACTACAGCCCACCAGGCTCCTCTGTCCATGGGATTTTCCAGGCAAGAGTACTGGAGTGGGGTGCCATTGCCTTCTCCGGCTAGTCTCCTACTATTTTAGGAAGTTTATGATTTGAACTTTATTAAATTTTAAATTTTGCAATAAAATTCCAATGGTATAAAGAAACCAAAGAGTACACAGGCTATTGCTTTCAAATAAACTGTCCTGCCATCTGAGCCTTGTTGCTGGACTGCCAAGGAAGCCTCCTCCTGAGGGTGGTTTTCTGACTCTGTGGCAGAAGCACAAGGCCTGTGAGATGGTTTCTTGCATCAGTATGAGTTGAGGGGTGCCCCAAAGTCTGCACAACCAAGAGGAACTGAAACATGTCCATACATAAAAATAAAGGTATTCATTGGGAGGTCTTACACACTAATTGCGCTTCCCTGGTGGCTCAGGCATGAAGAATCTGCCTGCAGTACAGGAGGCACAGGAGATGTGGGTTCTATCCCTGGGTGGGGAAGATCCCCTGAAGGAGGGCATGGCAACCCACTCCAGCATTCTTGCCTGGAGAATCCCATGGACAGAGGAGCCTGGTGGGCTACAGTTCATGGGGTCGCAAAGAGTCGGACACGACTGAAGTGACTGAGCACGCAAGCACATTAATTGGGATTTAAAATACCAAAACAACACTTGTTACTGAATTTGTCCTAGAGCATAAGTGAAAATGGGCATAGGGTTTTACACTTCAGGAAGTGAAGGTTAGGAACGCTATGCTCTGCCGCTTACCAGATTGTGCCAGGAATGCCAAAGGCAGCATGGCAGCCCTGGAGAGATGCATGGGGGTTGGGACAAATAAGGCTGGAGGGACTCAAAGCAGAGTGGTCTGCAGCAATACGGATGGGCCTAGAGACTGTCATTCTGAGTGAAGAAAGTCAAATAAAGAAGGGGAGATACAAAACAGGAACAGACTCCCAGACTTAGAGAATGAGCTTACAGTTGCCAGCAGGGAAGGATGATGGGAAGAGCTAGTTAGGGAGTTTGGGATCGACTTGTACACACTGCTATATTTAAAATGTAAAACCAACAAGGACCTACTGTGTAGCATAGGGAACTCTGCTCAATGTCATGTGGCAGCCTGGATGGGAGTTTGGGGGAGAATGGATACATGCGTATGTATGGCCAAGTCCTTTTGCTGTCTACCTGAAACAATGACAACATTGTTAATCGGCTACACTCCAATATAAAATAACAAGTTAAAAAAAGACAGAATTCTGTGTAGTCAGCCTGGGCCAGCCCTGCACTTGACTACGGGGTCACTGAAGAAAGTGCCACCCGGTGGATCTGGTGGATATATTCTGTTCCATTCTGGTTTCCTCCCACTTTGTAGGATCCTCTCCAAATGTTGCCTCTCAGAGATCACGACTTCGAGGATCTCCTCTAAGAGAGCGCTAACTAGTTATAGGCAGGGTAGGAGAATTGGACTACTCCTGTTCACAGTTTTATACGAGGGAACAGTTCTGTCAAATGTGTGGGTGCTAAGTCGCTTCAGTCGTGTCTGACTCTGCAACACTATGGATTGTAGCCTGCCAGGCTCCTCTGTCCATGGGGTTCTCCAGGCAAGACTGGAGTGGGTTGCCATGTCCTCCTCCAGGCGATCTTCCTGACCCAGGGATTGAACCTGTGTCTCTTATGTCTCCTGCACTGACAAGCAGGTTCTTTACTAACTAGTGTCACCTGGGAAGCCCCTTCTGGTATATAGCTCTATCCATTTTTTTTTTTTTTTTTTACAGCTGGATTCTAGTTCTTTAAAGCATAATTTAACATTAGAGGTGAAGAAGCAAACATTTACACCATATATCAAGCAAAACAAAAGGATGCTCAACAATCAGCCTAAGGTCTAGAACATTTCCAGGTAAAGCGGGGTTGATTTCAACCCTCTGTCGGGAGCACAGCTAGAGGTTTCTTCTATGTCTTACCATTGGAAGGAACTAGAATAGGAGATGTAGTGCATCACAGGAGCATGGGTGCTGGCTGAAGACAACTCAGACAGAGAGCTCCTGCCTGGAAGTGACTGCTCTAACCTGGTGCAAACCTTATGAGAGGGAACTAGCAGGAGGCCGTGAACCAGAGATTGAAGAAAAGTGAAAAGACACTTGGCCAGAAAGGCCTGGGGAGAAGAGCCGTCAGTGGGGACAAGGTACCGCCAGCCCAGCAGGAACCTCCAGATACAACGTGGACCTTATGTGATGAGGATGTGTTCTATGAGGCTAGTGTTCAGGTTGCTGAAGAGGATTCCTTCTCTGACTCTTACATAGAATGCATAATAGGAAGTGAGTTTTCTGAACCTATCACAGACGAAGACTCACTTCTTAAGTCCTTTGTGTGAAAGAAGGACTGGAACAAGAGCTTTCTCAACATGTTCTTATGGCAAGCTCATTTCTTGAATGTTCCTTGGAATACATGAGGAAAAAAAAAAAAAAGGCAAAACAAGAACTTCCTCAACAGATTGTTGGACAGAATCCACTTCTTGAGTTTTCTGAGTACAAAACAGGCAAGAAGCTTCCTCCTGGAGGAATACCCAGCACTGACTTTCCAGATCCTAAACAGCTCACAGAACGTACTAGAATGAAGCCAAGCACAAATAAAGAATACAATGCTCCAGAAAAATAATTGTCTTCACAATTGATACATAAGAGAGTTCAAGAATAGAGAATTCCTGAGAAAGCATCTCCGAGTTCACAGTCCCTGAGATCATGGATGTGCAGAATGTGGGAAAGCCTTCAAGGAGAGCGCAAAACTAAAAAGCCATTTTCTGGTTCATACTGAAGTGAAGCCATTTACATGTACTCTTGAACTGTGTGGGAAAATGTTTCTCCTTGTCCAATTTGTATATACATGTACTGGGGAGAAACTTTGTGTGTGTCTGTTTGAAGGCTGTTGCAAGTTTATTCAATCAAATAACGTGAAAGTTCACCTCTTAACTCATGCAAAAGCTAAAGTGAGTCAGTGAAAGAAGATGGAAAATAATCCTCCAACGGATAACATCCGTGCTTAGTTGCTCAGTCGTGTTCAACTCTTTGCAACTCCCATGGACTGTAGCCCGCCAGACTCCTCTGTCCATGGGATTCTCCAGGCAAGAGCACTGGAGTGCATTGCCAGGCCCTCCTGCAGGGGATCTTCCAGACTCAGGGATCGAACCCGTGTCTCCTGCACTGCAGGTGGATCCTTTACCATCTGAGGTACCAGGGAAACCCTTGAACAGGATAAGCATGTTAACAAAAGAGTGACTGGAGGCAAACATGCCTCATATGCCTCACTGATTAGTGTTTCAGGAAATAATTTTTAAATCAATATGGCCACCTTATATATATATTTAAATGTTACTAAGATGCTCCTGTAGTCTATGATAATATTTTAGAACTCTGTGTGTAAAATTACAGTGTGCTTCTAATAGTAAGGTCAGTAATGAACTTGCTTCAAAAGCAGAATCTCTAGTTATTATGAATTGTATTTTTGGATATGGGCATTAATGTCTCATACTATAAAAATGAAATTAACTTTGCTTTTTAAGTTGTAGTTTCCAATTGCTTATCTTTTTCCTTTTAGGAATATATATCTTAATACATGTGATAATTCCAGGTGGCACAGTGGCAAAGAATCCGCCTATCAATGTAGGAGACTCAGGTTCAAACCCCAGGTTGGGAAGATCCCTTGGAGTAAGAAATGGCAACCCACTCCAGTATTCTTGCTTGGGAAATCTCACAGACAGAGGAGCCTGGTGGGCTATAGTCATGGGCTTGCAAAGGGTCAGCCATGATAGAGCATACATACATAATCCTAGAGAATGCAAATTTTGCACTGAATTGTCAATAAATGAATGAGTAGCTGAATGTTAAGTTAAATATGACATTAATCATTTTACTTTTTATAATTGTATCAAACCATACTGAAATCATATAGTAGATGTAAATGGTTATTTGATGGTATCAATCCATTTGAATCCATTTTAGATATTTTAAAATAAAAGCAAATATTCCCACCCAAAAGAACTAAGACAATATGTCCTTCTTTTTCTTCCTTTCCCCTAATAAAGTACTGCTATCCTGGGCTTATCTTTCCTATATATTTCTTTATAATATATACACTACATATATATACCACTAATCGATACGTAGTTTAACTTTGTATGCTTTAAACTTTGCATCAATGGAATTACACTATCTTCTTCTGTGACTTGCTTTTTTTCTTTTTTTCCTAACACTATGTTCCAGAAAATCATCCTTAGAGATGCCTACTGCTGAGTTTCATTCATTGTCACTGCTCTATGGCATTCTATTGTGTGTGTATAACACAAATTATTTCCATGTTGCTACAGGGGTATTTGGGCTTGCCTGGTGGCTCAGGAGGTAAAGAATCTGCCTGCAATGCAGGAGACCTGGGTTCAATCCCTGGATCAGGAAGATCCCTGGAGAAGGAAATGGCTCTCCACTCCAGTATTCTTTCCTGGGAAATCTCATGGACAGAGAGAATCCTGCTGGGCTACAATTTATGGGGTTGCGAGGAGCTGGACACAACTGAGTGAATAACACACATACACACACGGGTATTTGGGTTGTTTTCTGGTATTCTTTTATTACAGACTTTGCAGTTGCTATGAACTGTTTTTAAAAGGGATAGTACCAACTTAGCTTTCTACCAATGAGTACAAGCTCTAGATATTGCACATGGCACTGCCTGACTTGTTAATTTTTGCCAGCCTGATGGGCACAGAAGGCATCTCTCATAGGTCTTCACGTAAAGTTCCTAGATCACTAAAGGAAGTTGAACATTTCATTGGCCAACAGGTTTTCTCTTCCATGGCACCCAGGTTAAACCCTTTGTTAATTTTTCTATTATATTTTTTAATAATAAGCAAGATATTTAAACATCTTAAAATTTGATTAAAAACTGCTGCTGCTGCTAAGTCACTTCAGTCGTGTCTGACTCTGTGTGACCCCATGGACGGCAGCCTACCAGGCTTCTCCATCCATGGGATTTTCCAGGCAAGAGTATTGGAGAAATCTAGGTACCCAGAAATAGAAAAAAATCCACTTTAACATTAATACAGAATCTTAAAGGATGCCAAATAGCCAAAACTATCTTGAAAAAGAAGAGGAAAATTGATTCTTGATGTCAGAATATAGTACAAAGCTACAATAATCAAAACAGTATGGTACTGGCATAAAGACAAACAAAACAATGAAATAGAACAGACAGCCCAGAAATAAATCCTCACATATATAATCCAGCAATTTTCAACAAGGTTGCCAAGACCATTCAGTGGGGAAAATGACAGTTTCTTCAACAACCAATGATGGTAAACAACATGCAAAAGAATGAATATGGATCCTTACCTTGCACTGTACCCAAAAATGAATGCAAAATGGATAAAAGACTTAAACATAAGACCTAAAACTATACCACTCTTAGAAGAAAACATAAGAGTAAAAAAAGCCTCATGACGTTGGATTTGGCAACGATTTCTTGGATGTGACACCAAAAGTGTTAACAAAAGCAAATGTAGATAAATTGGATTACATCAAAATTTAAAACGTCTTAGGTCAAAGGACACCATCAAAAGCATGAAAAGGCCACCTACAGAATGGGAAAAAATATTTGCAAATCATTTATTTGATGATAGTGGGTTAATGTCCAGAATGCATTAACAAAACTCCTACAGCTCAATAGCAACAACAAAAAGACCAAATAACCTGATTAGAAAACAAGCAAAGGACTGGAATGGATGTTTCTCCAAAGGTGAAATAAGATGGCCAACAAGCATACGAAAAGATGTTTAAAATCAATAATCATTAGAGCAATGAAAACCAAAACTGTAATGAGATATCACCTTACATCCATTACAAGGGCTAAAATGAAAAAAAAAATTTTTTTTAAATAGAGAAAATAATAAACATTGATGAGGATGTGAAGAAACTGGAGCCCTTGTGCATTTTTGTGGAATATAAATCGGTGTGGCTGCTGCAATTCAAAACAGTGTGACAAAAAATTTAAAGTAGAGTTATCATATGATTCAGCAATTCCACCTCTGGGTATATAAGAAAGAACTGAAACAGAGACTCCAAGAGGTATTTGTACAGCCATGTTCAGAACAGCATTATTCACAACAGCCAAGACATGGAAGCAATCCAAGTGTCCATTAATGGATTAATAGATAAACAAAATGTGGTATCAACACAAAATGGAATATTATTCAACTTTAAAAAGGAAGGAGATTCTGACATAGGATACAATATGATGAATCTTGAGGACTATTATGCATAGAGCTAGGTGGCATAATGTTAGTGACACAGGAGGCATAATTCTAAGAGAAATGTCAGTCACCAAAAGACAAATACTATATGAGGTCTCTAGAATAATCAAATACATAGAAACAGAGAGTCGAGCAGTAACTCCCAGGGGCCTGAGGGAGGGGAAGAGGGATACTGTTACTTAATGCAGACAGAGTTTCAGTTTGGGAAGATGAAATAGTTTTGGAGATGGATGGTGGTGATGGTTGTACAACAGAGTCAAGTACTTAATACCACTGAATTATACAGTCTTAAATGGTTAAGATGGTAGACCTGATGTCATGGATATTTTACTACAATTAAAAAAAAGCAACACAATGCTGCAAACCAACTATCCCTGAGTGCTCAGTTGCTTCAGTCGTATCCGAATCTTTGCTGCCCCATGGACCACTGCTCCCCAGGCGCCTCTGTCCACGGGATTCCCCAGGCAAGAATACTGGAGCAGGTTGCCATGCTCTCCTCCAGGGGATCTTCCCCACTTCTCCATCCAGGGATCAAACCTGAGTTTCTTGTATATCCTGCACTGGCAGGCAGGTTCTTTACCACTAGCACCACCTGGGAAGCCTGCAAATCAACTATATCCCAATAAAAATGTAAAAAGAGAGAAACAACATAGACAGGAACTACATCAGGCTTCTTGTCAGAAACTATGCAAACCAGAAGATAACGGAGAGACTTTTTTTTTTTTTTGGTACTTTTCTGGAAATAAACCAGTGAGGGAGTGATCTCCTCTGAGGACATGGAATTTCCATGTTTCTTCCCCTCTC
Source organism: Bos mutus (assembly GCF_027580195.1). NCBI lineage: Eukaryota > Metazoa > Chordata > Mammalia > Artiodactyla > Bovidae > Bos > Bos mutus. The sequence goes on from NC_091644.1 coordinate 38,595,268, forward strand.
TGCTTTGCCTAGCTGTACTGTAAAGGGGAGCAAGGGACTGGCATTTGTTGCATGGTTCACTCCTTGCGATTTGTTGCATGGTTTACTCCTTGCAAAGTGCTTTAGAAACTTTGACCTTGAGATCTTACCCTCTGAAGTCAGTACTTCCTGAAGTACCTGAAGTCAGTACTTTCTGAAACTTGGCTTCCTCAAGTTACCAATGAAAAGAATATGACTTGGAGAGATTAAATAAACTGCCAAATTAGGACAGCTCATACATAGTGGAGCTTGAGCCTCAAACAAAGCTCTGTCTAACATTGACAGACCTCATGTTGGTTTGTTTTCCTTTTTGGCCATCTGGTGCAGCATGCAGGATCTTAGTTCCCTGACCAGGGATAGAACCTGTGGCCCCCGTGGGTAGAGCTATAGAGTCTTAACCACTGGACCACCAGGGAAGTCCCTGGAGAGACATCTTTAAGATACTGAAAGGAAAAAATTCTATATCCAGTAAAAACATCTTTCAAACTTGAAGGCAAAATAAACAGTCCCCATGCCTGATCCCCCACCACACAAATCAAATGCCTATTCTCTGCAAGGTACTATTCTAGGTTCTGGGTGATGACAGTGAACAAAGCCAACATACATCCTAAAAGAGAGAGGACACAAGCAAACACTCATGTAAATAAAGAATGGACTAGATGCTCTTAAGTACTGTGGAGTAAAGAGAGCAGAGACAGAGAGAGTGAGTGCTGAGCTCTAGGATTAGGAAAAGCCTCACTGGAAGAGGGACATCTGAGTGGAGACCTGACTGAGCTCTGCAGGTACAGGCAGAGAGACCTCTAGAAAGAAGAGAAACCAAGAGCAGAGGCGCAGAATGGGGAGTCAAAGGCAGAGGGCGGGGCTTGGAGGCCCTGGACAGTTCAGAGGTCAGGGAGGAGGAGGGAGAAGAGCCAGGGAGGACTGGGGGTGACACAGAGAGTGTGGGGTCCCAGGAGTCAGGGGAAGAAAGTGTTTCCAGAAGGGAGGTGTGACCATGTGAGGGGAAGACCGGAACTGAGAATGACTCTGGACTTGGCACGTCTGCTCTGATCAAGGCATCTCGGTGATTGTGGGGTTAAGAGAGAAAGGGAGACAACCAGTAAAGACTGCTCTGCAGATGAACTTTTCTCTATTCAGAGATTAATGAGGTGGCCCTGGGGCAAGGGGATTTCGCAAATTCTTGGAGCTACTATATTATGGTTAGCTGATGGGAACGTTACACCAAGAGGTCAACAGTGATGAGCAGGAGGGAGTGAAGGCAGCTGCTGGAGTGCAGTCCTTGAGGAGACAGAGCTGGGCTCCCTGGGGTGGGGGAGAGCTCAGAGAGGATCATAGCTGGTGGCCTTCAGGATATTAACTCTTTGTCAGTAATTTGCATGGCTAATATTTTCTCCCAATGTATGGTGCCTTTTTCTAAAAGATATTCTTAATTTTTTTTTTGGCACAACATGTAGCATATGGTGAGGTCTTAGTTCCCCAACCAGGGATCGAACCTGTGCCGCCTGCACTGGAAGAAGGATTCTTAACCAGTGGAATACCAGGGAAGTCCCAAGATACTCTTAATTTTAATGTCGTCAACCTAACCAATCCTCACTTCATCGCTGAGCCCCTGAGCCCCCTAGGGCTGTCAGGATGGAAGCTCCCAATCTGAGGGTGGGGCACAGGTCCCCAGGGTTACTGTTGGGTCCAAGGCTCACTTCAAGCTCTGGATTCTTGCCCCTTCCCAGAGTGAGAGAGCCCAGAGCAGAGGATTAAGCAGGATGTGCTAAGTTGCAACAGTCATGTCCGACTCTTTGTGACCCTATGGACTGTAGCCCGCCAGGTCCCTCTGTCCATGGGATTTTCCAGGCAAGAATACTGGAGTGGGTCACCATTTTCTCTTCTAGGGAATTTTCCTGACCCAGGGAGTGAATCCATGTCTCCTGCATTGGTGGTGGATTCTTTACTAGTGCACCATCTGGGAAGCAGGAAAAATTTTACTTAAGGTTTCACAAAGGAGGCAGAAGAGAGAACTTATTTTGCATTGGAAACCATTCTTTCTAAGAGTTAAAATTCTCACTAGAAACGTCTGCTTCCCTTTAAAATTCTTCCAGTTCTCTTGGACATCCTTCTTTTAAAAATTTCCCTTTTAAACATCCCTAGCCCTCACTCTCATCAGAACGGAATCTTCCCCAACTCCCACCACTAACTCCCAGGTTTTTCCTCTGCCTTTGCAAGTCTCTTTCTCAAGAGCATCTCTGGTCCCCACAGCAGCCGGTGCAGCCAGGTTACCAGGGTCAAGCATTTGAGTTACTGTACATAGCAACTCTTTCCTTTCATCAGCAATCTTGTGTGTATGTGTTTGATCCCATTAGCAAGGTAATCAAATGCAGAGCCCCGTGACCACAGGCACACCTGCTCCAAATACTAACCGTAACCCAGATCTCCAACAACCTAGACACGTAAGCAGCCTGCTCTTGTTCCAAGGCCAAACCCATTGTTTGCCTAACAAAAACTCATCTCTCTCTGGCTAACTGAATGTTAGAACACAAACAGTCCTGTTTCCCTAAGGCAGATGGAGTTCCAGGAACCACCATCTGGGGCCTGTGTCAGGAGGGAAGCGAGAAGGAGAAGGTAGGGACCAGAGCCCTGGGTCTTGGTATCTGCCCTGAGGCCACAAGCAGAACCTCATTCTGGAACCAGCCTTGTGTCATCTGGAAGCTGCTGCAGGTCAGTTTACCCAGAGGAAACATGCTGATGGGATGGGCAGGAAAGAGGCTTCATTTGGTACACTAGGGTCCTGATTCTGCCAAAATCAGATGCCGAGGACACCCTGAGGACCCTGGAAGGAAGTGGAGCTGTTTCCTTCTCCTGAAGAAAGACCCATACCCGAAAGCCCAACCCCACACCAGCCACTGGGCTAGGGCTTTTGCATGCTGTGTGTTAAGTCGCTTTAGTCGTGCCTGACTCTTTGCGACCCCATGGACTGTAGTCCCCCAGGCTCCTCTGTTCATGGGATTCTCCAGGCAAGAATGCTGGAGTGGATTGCCATGCCCTCCTCCAGGGGATCTTCCCGACCCAGGGATTGAACCCACATCTCTTATGTCTCCTGCACTGGCAGGCGGGTTCTTTACCACTACTGCCACCTGGGAAGCCCAAGATGTACTTTTTTTTTTTTTTTTTTTACCACTTTATTTTGAACTAATTTTAGATTTAGAGAAAAGTTGCAAAGATAGTACAAAGAGTTTCCTCATAGGCCTTACCAGGCTTTGCCAAACGTTAACAATGTTTAACCTTTTATACAATCACCATACATGCACTCTTTGTTAAGGCATGAATTCTCAAATTATTTCGTAGAGTCAGAGCAAACAACACTGTTACAAGTCTTATCAGCCCCATCTCACAGGTGAGAAAACTAAGGCTCAGAAGAATAAACACTTTACCCAGATACAAAGCCAGTGCCACAGCAGGTCTGTCCCTGTCCATCAGAGGGTGACTTGCAAGTTGGGGCTATGTCCTAGTCATCATTTTGCCCTACATCCAGCACTCAGCACAGAACTTGGCACGTAAGGAGAGCTAAGTAAACATCTGAGGCTGAGCCTGTGTAAATATCTGACCACCAAGAGCCTCCTCTACTTATGCAGGTAATAGTCCTGGGGAAGACTTAGAGGACGGAGAAATGTCAATCTCGTAAGGACATAAGGCATAGGATTTCTTGCCTACAAACCCAGATCTGAGTCTTTGACCTGCTGGTGACAGGACACTACAGAAGTCCTTTAATTTTTTCTGTTTCCTTATCCATGTATCTCCTTAGGGGAGGTGCAAGAATGTCTCCAAACACACTGGTATTTGATTTTTAACTTCTTCCCTCTAATGGACACAGTCTTGTGTATATATTCTTGGGGGTACAACTGAGGGAGGCGAGCACAGAGCAGTCCAGTCCAGTGTCTCATTCCTGCTCCTCAATACTTAACAATCCTGGTGGGCAGGAAGTGAGGAAGAGAGTAGGGACCAAGGTCTGCCAGCTCTTCCCATAAGTCATGCGCTGCTGCTGCTGCTGCTAAGTCGCTTCAGTCGTGTCCGACTCTGTGCGACCCCATAGACGGGAGCCCACCAGGCTCCCCCGTCCCTGGGATTCTCCAGGCAAGAACACTGGAGAGGGTTGCCATTTCTTTCTCCAGTGCAGAAAAGTTAAAAGTGAAAGTGAAGTCACTCAGTCATGTCCGACTCTTAGCGACCCCATGGACTGTGGCCCACCAGGGTCCTCCATCCGTGGGATTTTCCAGGCAAGAGTACTGGAGTGGGGTGCCATTGCCTTCTCCACACAAGTCATGTGGTCACCTTCAAAAGGACTCATCTCATCTAATTCTCATATTAGCCTTACTATGTTAACTAATTACTTTGATTATTGTTGAAACAGAATTGATTTAATGTTATGTTAATTTCTTCTGTGTGTGTGTATATATATATATATATATACACACATTCTTTTTTATATTCTTTTCCATTATGGTTTATCCCAGGATACTGAATACAGTCCCCTATGCTATAGAATAGGACCCTGCTGTCTACCTATTCTCTATCTAACAGCTATATCTGCTAACCCCAACCTCCCATCCCATCCCTCGCTCCAACCTGCCTACCCCTTGGCAATCTGTTCTCTATGTTCGTGATTCTGTTTCCGTTTGGTTCATTTGTGTCCTATTTTGCATGCTAAGTTGCTTCAGTTGTGTCTGACTCTGTGCTGACTGTAGCCTGCCAGACTCCTTTATCCATGGGATTCTTTAGGCAAGAATACTGGAGTGGGTTGCCATGCCCTCCTCCAGGGGATCTTCCCAAGCCAGGGATCGAACCCATGTATCTTATGTCTCCTGCATGAGCAGGCGGCTTCTTTACTACCAGCACCACCTGGGAAGCCTGTCCTGTTTTAGGTTCTACATGTAAGTAATATTATATGGTATCTGTCTTTCTTTTTCTGACTTACTTCACTTACAATGATAGTCTCCAGTTCCACCCATGTGGCTGCAAATTTGTCTATGTTGATTATGTGTTTTCATATTTACAAAGGAAAACTTCACTCTTTCAGCCTAAATTGGTGGACTTGTTTTTTCCTTCAAGTGAGAATATATGAAAGAAGAACAGAGGGGGCAGATTTCCACTTTTTTTGGATTATTCTTTAGAAGTTTTATTGGCATATAGTTCTTTACAATGCTGTGTTAGTTTCTACCGTACAGCAAAGTGAATTAGCTGTATGTATACATATATCTCCTCTTTTATGCATTTCCTCCTCATTCAGGTCACCACAGAGCTCCATTCAGTTCTTTTTTTCAACCACCTGGACATTTATTTTTTTTTTAACTTTACAATATTGTATTGGTTTTGCCATATATCAACATGAATCCACCACAGGTATACATGTGTTCCCCATCCTGAACCGTCCTTCCTCCTCCCTCCCCATACCATCCCTCTGGGTCGTCCCAGTGCACCAGCCCCAAGCATCCAGTATCGTGCATCGAACCTGGACTGGCGACTCGTTTCATATATGATATTATACATGTTTCAGTGCGATTCTCCCAAATCATCCCACCCTCTCCCTCTCCCACAGAGTCCAAAAGACCGTTCTATACATCAGTGTCTCTTCTGCTGTCTCATATACAGGGTTATTGTTACCATCTTTCTAAATTCCATATATATGCATTAGTATACTGTATTGGTGTTTTTCTTTCTGTCCAAAAGTCTACAAGCAATAAATGCTGGAGAGGGTGTGGAGAAAAGGGAACCCTCTTACACTGTTGGTGGGAATGCAAACTAGTACAGCCACTATGGAGAACAGTGTGGAGATTCCTTAAAAAACTGGAAATAGAACTGCCTTATGACCCAGCAATCCCACTGCTGGGCATACACACCAAGGAAACCAGAATTGAAACAGACACGTGTACCCCAGTGTTCATCGCAGCACTGTTTATAATAGCCAGGACGTGGAAGCAACCTAGATGTCCATCAGCAGATGAATGGATAAGAAAGCTGTGGTACATATACACAATGTATATTACTCAGCCATTAAAAAGAATACATTTGAATCAGTTCTGATGAGGTGGATGAAACTGGAGCCTATTATACAGAGTGAAGTAAGCCAGAAAGATTTCCACTTTTAAGTCTACTTGGCAGCCTTTCACAATTTGTGGAATCACCTGGGGCAGAATCATGTTTGTGATAAGTTCAACAGTTCTGGTCTGTCCCCAGTAGATGAAAAGAGAATATGTAGACACAAAGCCTTGGAATCAACATTTTAACCAGCTCTCTGGGTGATTCTTCAACGCAGTAAACTCTGAGAACTGATGAGGCACTGAAACCAGTACTGAAGAACCTGATATACAGAAGACAGATTATTCAATTATCACACCAACTAACTGCAAGAAATGAGTGCTTCAAAAAGATGCACAAATCTGTTCATTTTCTTCATAGAGGAGAAATGGGACATAAGGACACCGAGTCCCCATCCTTCTCCCATTATCCATTTCCTTGCAAACTTTTTCTTTAGGAGTAACTCAAAATACTTCCTGGTGGCTCAGGAGTAAAGAATCTGCCTGCAATACAGGAGCCGCAGGAGATGTGGGTCCGATCCCTGGGTTGGGAAAATCCCCTGGAGTAGGGAATGGCAAGCTACTCCAATATCCTTGCCAGGACAATCCCATAGATAGAGGAGCCTGGTGGGCTACAGTCCATAGGGTTGCAAAGAGTCGGACATGACTGAGCTACTGAGCACACAAAATACCACAGGTTAGTCTCTATCAAAATTCACTCTCAACTCAAGAAGCCTGAATTGATGTGCTTTCGCTGTATCAAAGCTGTGATCTCACTGGGGAAGGGCATCAACATCAAAACAAAGCTTTCAGTGAATGCAACAGTCTGACTAATAGAGATACAACCACCAGAGAATGAAAATAGCAAACACTGCCTAGACAAGGGTGTCAGCATCAGTCTGGAGATGGCTTCTTGATGCTGAAGCAGCCTTGCCCTGGAGAAGCCCTAGCATCCCCTGCCTGCATCTGTATAAAGCATCCTGCAACTGTATGCAGCAGCATCAGGTCAGTTATGTACGCAGCTTGGATTGAATAAAAACCCTTTTTCATTCGCTCTTATTATTGCTGGTTTCAATTAGCTAATAGGAGGAAGGAAGCAGTTAGCTTGCTACTAAAAGTGATATGCTTTATTCTTTTTTTTAAAGTTTATTTTGGCTGCGTTGGGTCTTCATCACAGCATGAGGGCTCAGGAGTTGTGGTGAGCATGTGCGATTTTAGTTCCTCGACCAGGGATCGAACCCACGTGCCCTGCATTAGGAGCAAGGACTCCCATACACTGGACTACCAGTAAAGGCCCATGACATGCTTTTGTTTAGGGTTTGTGCAGTATATTGGAGGAAGAAGTAGGACGTAAGTGATGAAGTCTTTTAAAATGAAGGTTGAATACAACAGTAGGAACTAGAATTTCCATGGGGTGAACTCTTCATGTCCTACAACAAAATGCTAGAATTCCCTTTTTTTTTTTTTTTTTTTTTAGGTTGGGGGTCTGAAGGCAGCTATCAGGCTCTGCTGAAGTCTCAGTTTATCCAGGATAAATATGTGAAATGGCTTTCAGTCCCCTCCTCGCCTCAGTAATCCCATACACCTTCCTCTGGGCATGATGATTTATCAAAATTTACCTAGGAAACATTACCCCATATGGTCTTATCAGTGCAGAGTGCAGGGAGACTCTTAGCTCCACCAGTCAGGATGGTGTCGTGTAATTAACCCAGACAAGAATGACTTTAGCTTCTTAAGCAGCTGTCTGATGCTGTCGGCTTGCCTTGATCAGGACATGAATGAACTAAGACTAAAACGTGTCTTTGTAAGCACAGGTGCAACAATAAGCCACAGGTACAATCTAAACCCAACATTTGAAACCACTTTCTTAAATAGGTGATGTCTTAAGGGTACTGTGTGTTGAATCTCTCCTTGCTGATTTAGGCTGATGGGCTGATTGTTTTCATCTTGTCAATATCAGGTTGTTTTTGGTGTTTTGTTTTAGTTGCAGAATGCGAGATCTTTCAGTTCAGTTCAGTAGCTCAGTCGTGTCTGATTCTTAGCGACCACATGGACTGCAGCACTCTGGGCTTCCTTGTCCATCACCAACTCCCAGAGCTTGCTCAAACTCACGTCTATTGAGTCGGTGATGCCATCCAACCATCTCATCCTCTGTCATCCCCTTCTCCTCCTGCCTTCAATCTTTCCCAGCATCAGGGTCTTTTCAAATGAGTCTCGTTCTTCACATCATGTGGCCAAAGAATTGGAGCTTCAGCTTCAGTATCAGTCCTTCTAATGAATATTCAAGACTGATTTCCTTTAGGATGGACTGGTTGGATCTCCTTGAGGTCCAAGGGACTCCCAAGAGTCTTCTCCAATACCGCAGTTCAAAAGTGTCAATTCTTTGGCACTCAATTTTCTTTATGGTTCAACTCTCACATCCACACATGACTACTGAAAAAACCATAGCTTTGAATAGATGGACCTTTGTTGGTAAAGTAACGTCTCTGCTTTTTAATATGCTGTCTTGGTTTGTCATAACTTTTCTTCCAAGAAACAAGTGTCTTTTAATTTCATGGCTGCAGTCACCATCTGCAGTGGTTTTGGAGCCCAAGAAAATAAAGTCTGTCACTGTTTCCATTGTTTCCCCATCTATTTGTCATGAGATGATAGGACCGGATGCCATGATCTTAGTTTTTTGAATGTTGAGTTTTAAGCCAGCTTTTTCACTCTCCTCTTTCACTTTCATTAAGAGGCTCTTTAGTTCCTCTTCACTTTCTGCCATAAGGGTGGTGTCATCTGCATATCTGAGGTTAGTTTGAGGTATGTGGGTTTTAGTTCTCTGACAAAGGATCGAAACTCTGGTTCCCTGTGTTGGAAGTGTGAAATCTTAACCAGTGGACCAGGGAAGTCCTGTCAATATCTTTTTGAGTCCCACCAGCAGGACCATCCACTCTTTAACCCATTAGTTCAGTTTGGTTTCATTTACATTATGTGATTTTAAAAAATGCATCCTATTTTTCCAAGGCATTCTCACACCTTTATTATTACAGTCTGCAGTTACAAAGTTGTATATGAAAGCAAAAAAATCATCCTAACATGAAATTATTACCTAGTCAACCAACTCTTATTGTGATGTAAAATATATTCCCTACTCAAATATCTTTCCCCATTCAACACTAGTATCTATGTCCATCCTTTGTTTGAACATCCTTGTCCATCTTCATTTGCTGAGTGCAAATACAGGGCAATTTGTTGCAAAGTGTGTGGCAAATCTTGCCCCGCCCCAAACAAAACCAAAACAAACCAGTAATTCACGGCACTGATGTTGCAGAGCAGATCAAGTCATATACAAAACCACTCAGCAATGGAGGTCAGCAGATTTAGGAGAGCTAGCGGCTAAAGAAGAGACATTTAACAAGGATGAGGACTTCAGAGAAGATTTAAAGAAGAACGGTCTAAATATTAAAGTATTTAAAGGAGACTTGAAAAAAAAAACAGATAAAGCTCTTGTAAAAATAATTCTCTTTAGAATCATGCAGTAAAAGTCAACACAGTTAAGGATGGCATTTTGAATTTTCCTAAAATTTTGGCATAAAAATACATCTGGGACTTACCTTTTACTTTAAGTAAAAATCAATGTTTTCCAGTTAATTTTACTTTAATAAATTTCTTTGGTTATTTAGGTTAAACAGAATACACACATGATGTATGTTCATGAGATGAGTTTAACACTCTGGGCATTCAGTTATCATCACTGGAAAACTAATGTTCTAGGCCATGGTCTGTAAGAAGTCATGATTTCATTTGGGGTAACGGGCTTTGGTTTCTACCTGTGGGGTCCTTCTTTTTTACTGGCTGACCAGTGGTTGATATCTCTTCTATTGCTGTAAAATAGTCACGTGGTGGTAATAACAGTCACAGACAAGCCTGCATTGAAGATAAGAAGAGGAGCCCCCGACAGAAGCAGTCATTAGAACCTGGTTTCTGACTGCCATTCAACATTGACCCAAAAACCTGAAGCCAAGCGTAAAGCAAACGTGAGCATCCTTATATACACAGATGTCAACAGGATAAATTTCTCGAAGTAGAAATAGGTGGATTAATGGGCATTTAAAACTTTAATAGACATTGTCAAATTGACCCCCGAACTATTGTATCAATCGATCCTCCCACCACAGCATGTGAGAATGCCAAACTCTTGCCTGTCTTCCCTTACACGGAGTACCATTAAACTGCTCCATCTTTGCAGTATGAGTCATAGCTGTTCTCAGCACACTGGCAGAGAGAAGTAGGGCTAGTATCTGTGAAAACTTTAAAAATAAGTGTCATGTTCATTCAACACTCGTGATTTTGATATTCATGATTTTACTGGTATTTTATGGAATGCATAAGAGTAGAGGATGGGAACTGAGGTCAGAAAGGTGGAAGATGGGTCAAAATGGGATGGGAAGTGGTTTTAGCTGACACTGGCTGAGAGCACCCGCTACTGACAGCTGAGCGGCATCCACTGTAAGCCTGTACCATAACCTCATTGCTGCTGCTGCTGCTAAGTCGCTTCAGTCGTGTCCGACTCTGTGCGACCCCACAGACGGCAGCCCACCAGGCTCCGCGGTCCCGGGGATTCTCCAGGCAAGAACACTGGAGTGGGTTGCCATTTCCTTCTCCACATAAACTCATTAGCCAGCCTCTAACTGATGAATATTTTAGACTGTCTCTAATCTTTAGTTAATTACAAACAATGCTGCAATGCTACTTTCTTTATACTTCATGATCCAGGCTTTCTTGTATATCTTGTAACATAAATTACTAGAGGTGAAGTCCTAGGTCAAAGTGGATATGCATTTGTGATTGTGGTAGGTACTACTACAAAAATTAAACCTATGTAAGGTTTATTAATTTACACCTCACTGGCAAAGGAGTAAAGTACCTGTTTCTTACAGTTTTACCAACACAGCATATTATCAAATAGGTAAAAAACATGTACCAGTTTTAATTATTTGCGTTTCTCTCATAATTTTTCATTCATTCATAAGCTATTTTAATTTCCTGAACTACGAACTACTTGTTACATCTTTTGTACATTTTCCTATTGAGTTGTTGGTCATTTTCATATTGCTTTATAAAAGCTATTTATTAGAGAACTTAACTCTTTGTCTATTAAATGAATTGCAACCACTTCCCCCAACTTTTTAGTTTGTTTTTCTCACTTTGTTTATGGTGATTATTATTTTTTTTGCCAAGCAGCAGTCTTTAAACTTTTTTTCTAATGTAGTTTTATTTATAATTTGTTCATCTTTTCTTTGATGATTTCTAGACTTTGAATCAAAGTGAGAAGAATAATAAAAGTTATAAAGATTTACTGTTGTTCTTGTTTAATTGCTAAATTGTCTCCAACTCTTTGCGACCCCATGGTCTGTAGCCAGCCAGGCTCCTCTGTCTATAGGATTTCCCAAGCAAGGATACTGAAGTGGGTAGCCATTTCCTTCTTCATCTAATCTTCCTGACCCAGGGATTGAACCCAGGTCTCCTGCATCGCAGGCAGATTCTTTACCACTGAGCCATCTGGAAAGCCAATAAAAGGATTACCTCATATTTTATCTAGCAGTCATAATATTTTAAGTTTTACAATTAAATTCCATTTGGAGTTTAGGCTTACAGTAGTCAAATTTATTTTTTTCCTGGATGGCTTCCCAATTGTCCCAACGTCACTTATTAAGTAGTTCATCTTTCCTTCACTGACACGAAACAGCACATTTATCATATACTAACACTCTTTATGTAGTCAGGTCTACTTGTGATGCTCTGACGTTTGCGCAGTCCTCTAATCACGTGACAGCATCACCCTGCTTTAATTCCTCCAAAACGTGGCCTCCTATCAGCTTTTCACCTCTAGAACAGCGAGTTCCCCTTAGTGGGATGTTTTTCAGGACTTTCTTGTCCATTTTCTAAAACAAACCTTTTGGTACTTTAATTTGGATACCATTACACTCAGAAATTAATGTAGGGAGGATTGACATTTTTATGTTGTTGAGTCTCCAGAGTTTTGAAGTCTTCTTCATAGAGGTACTATAAAAGTTGTTATGTTTATTACTAGGGATTTCAGCTTGTTTTGGTGGAGCTTGTAAATGGGCTCCTTTCTTCCATATAGCTTCCATCTGGTGGTTATTCCCATTATTAGCCCACAGTGCCAAAGGGTCAAACCCAAAGGAGCTTTCATTTTAAGGTCTCTCCACGTCTATAAATATGTGTTTCCCTTTCACGAACTTTAGGATGACATGGTCACTTTCTCTTTTTAAGATTTTATTTTATATATATATATATTTTAATATTACACTGTTTTAAAATTGTTTATTTTTTGGCCATCCCACACAGAATGTGGGATGTTAGTTCCCTGACCGGAGATGGAACTCGAGCCCCCTGCAGTGGAAGTGCAGAGTCTTAACCACTGGAACCCCAGGGAAGTCCCACTTTCTCTTGTGTCCCTGAAATTGTCACTTGCCAAATTGCTTTTCCTTATTGGTCAGATAACACCAGTCCTAGTTATTTCCTTTACCTCTTGAGCAATGAAATATTTCTAAAGAAGGTCAAAGATTTATCAGAGGACCAAAGTCTAGCTTAACGAGGCATCCAAAGATGGTCAAGAATATCCCACTGCTCTTGTATTTCCGCTGGAGTTGGCTGGCATTGTCACCTCTAAAAAGCTGGATTCATCTCTGGCCTCCCTCTGCTGGGGACCATGGCCCAGCTGCTCTGCTCTCTGCCTCTGCTTCCTTCTGTCTCAGCCAAATGCTCTCCTCTTTTCTACCAACCGCCACATACTGCATCTCTTTTTTGTTAAGAATTCAATCTATTTCTTTTTCTTCTATTTGGAATAATAATTTTAAAAATTATGTTCAAAAGCATACCTCCCAGAATATTAGTACATGTGTTACATTCAGTAGAAAAAGGGCTGTGGTGGGAGACAGCCCATATTACATGTCACCTGTAAAGTTCCAGTGTGTGTTAACACTTCAAGACCAAGAATTACTGGCCTTAAACACCATGCATTTCACCAATGGATCTGCCCACAGAAGCCTAATGAACACTCTGCACCGCTCACATTCGGGGAACACATTCTGGGGGACACAGACCCAAGACAATAAGCACCCAGATCTGCCCGAGTTCCTCTGTGGGGACACCTATGATATCCATTATCTTCCTGGGCGGAAGTGTCAACATCACCTATGGACTGGGATGTGGGATAATGGAGCACTGATTCTTTTTTTTTTTTTCTAGCCTCCCAAACTGTGAGAAATACATTTCTATTGTGTAGGCCACCTGGTCTGGGGTGTTTTTGTATGGCAGTCCCGGTAAGCTAATGCAGGTTTCTTCCATAAGGTCTTGTTTTTCAGCTGAAGTTCGTTGTGATTGTTCTCCCTCTCAGCTCAGTTTTTTATACCATTCATTTAAAAATTAATCCTGAAAAGTTAAAGTTATTTTATTTAACTCATCATGATTTATGTTTTCTCTCCAATTCTTCATTCAGTCATTAATCAAGCCTTTGCTGAACACTTCTCTGTCTTGTTCTAAAGCATGTAGATCGCCATGTACTCTGGCTCAGCCACAAGTCCATCACAAAATCAAATAAAGCCTAGGTCATTGTCAGGCTTGGAAAATACAACGGCCTTCTTTTTTTCAAGTCATCATTTTTCTGATTATCATGGTAATTAGAATTATTAATGAATTTGGAAAATAGAAAAATATAAAATAAGTCACTCATAAATTTCACTACTTGGAGAAAACTATTGTTAGGATTGAAGAATTTTCTTCAAATTTTAAAAATAGAAAAAAATACTTTCTTGTGCTGTGAAATAGCTTTGTAAAGCAATTTCTGTAATAATAATCTTAATAATAATAATGTATGGAGAGCACTGATTCTTGAATCTTTTTTCCTATCTAGCATTCCCCTGAGTGATCTTTTTTTTTTAATTAGGAGAAAGTATTTCTATGCTAAATACCCTCAAGCCAAAAACTAACTAGCCAACCAATCAACTGCCCAATTGCCCAATCAATTAGCCAGCCAATCAACTAACTATCAAACAACGAAGTTTAAAACCATTGTTATGAGACTTCCTAGGTGGTCTAGTGGTTAGGACTCTATGATTCCGCTGCAGGGGGCTCGGGTTCGATTCCTGGTCAAGGAACCAAGATCCTGCATGCCTCATAGTGTGGCCAGAAAAAAAAGATGTGCTAAAGCTTAAATGGAAATAAATATTACTATTGAAAAAGAACTGTTATATTTCTTTCCCCCTTCCCCTGCCCCATCCTTCTTTCTTCTTTTCCCAGCACTCAACACCTACTACACCCATGCCCCTAACTGCTTACTGCCTGCGCTTCATCCCATCTGGTTCCACACCTTGGTTTCCAGCCCCGTGAACTCCCAAGTCTTGGACTCAGCCGTGGTTTTCCCTCTTTCGAGACTACCGCATCCTGCCGTGTCTGTCGTCTCCCCTGCGCCCCCCTGGCCCCTGGGACAGCACGTGGTCTGGCCTTATCCCTCACCTGTACCACCTGACTTGAACACACCTGGCAGCCAAGAGAGACTCCCAGCTCTCAGTCCACAGAGCCACAAGGACACTCTGCTCTGCCATCCCAGAGGCTTCTGGGAGTAATTTCCTATTCATGCTTTAATCCAGCACAAGGCTGTTTTGATCTTCCGTGCGGTTTTTTGTTAATGCCAGGTCCAGTGCATCAAAGGACGTGACTTGAGTTATAAATTCCTGTGCTGTCAGGGACCTGTAATACTGCAATCCTTACATCATTTGCATAAAAATAATTCACATCTTTAGAAAGGGAAAAATCAGTACAGAAAAAGACATCAAGGTGATACCCAGATCGTAAACACACAATGTGTTTGTTCTTGTAACTGAGCAGTTTTGGAGTAGTTTGGCACTCTCTGAATCAGTTATTATCACATTTGTTAGCCCTCTCTACCCAGGTTGATATTGTTTTCTGCTTTACTGATAAAGGCTTTGATTCTCAAAGAAGGAAGATGGCAGAGGCAGTGGCAGATGTCTGGGGTGAAGCTGGAGCAGAATCTGACCTGGAGACCCCACAGATGCCCAGATGGGTTGGACGGCTGGTCAGGTCATGTCCACCGGCATCAGGAGGGCATTGGGGCTCTGATGTCTCTCCAAGTCAGGGGAAAGAAGTGCCTTGAGGCTCCGCTGCTTCCCTGATGGAATCCTCCTCCAGAACCAGGTTCTCCGCCTCCCCCGCAAGGCTCCTGCCTGCCTTTGGTAGCCCAGACACAGCTCTTTCTGACAGAGGGGTGTCCACCAGCCTCCTCCATGCACACACTGGCTTCAGATGTTGTGTATTCTTCAAAGGTGGTGGCAACAAAACCTCCCATTCTAGGCACTCCTCCTCCAGGGACCTCACCATCCTCCAGTTGAGAGGTGGGGTCTATGTTCCCTTTGAAACTGCATGGGGATTCCCCTGGTGGTCCAGCGCTTAAGAATCCACCTGCCAATGCAGGGGACGTGAGTTCGCTCTCTGGTTCGGGAAGATCCCACATGCCGCAGAGCAACTAAGCCCCTGCACCACAAGTACTGAGCCCATGTACCCTAGAGCTTGTGCTCGGCAACAAGAGAAGCCACTGCAAGGAGAAGCATAGAGGGTAGCCCCTACTCGCCGCAACTAGAAAAAGCCCACACGCAGCAACAAAACCTCGTGCAACCAAAAACATAAGCAATAAAAAGAAATTGGGTGGGCTTGTGACAGAAGAAAAAGGCAGTGAAAACATCCCAGGTGGCTTCCGAGACCAGGTCCTAAAAGGAACGAGGCCCCGTTCCCCTGGGACACTGCGCATTGGGGCTCCTAGCCATCGTGGCAGCAGTCTGACTCCCCTGGGCCACCATGCTGTAAGGAAGCCCAGGCTGCCCGCAGAGGCCAGGCAGGTGTAGGTGCGCAGGTCGACAGCCGCAGTGGAGGTAACAGGTGACAGCCAGCCTCAACCACCACACACCGGGAGACCCCCAGAGGACTGCAGCCCCAGCTGCCGAGTTACCCACCCAGCAGATCTTCCCAGCGGACGCTTCTGACATCACAGAGCGGGGAAAACCCACACCTGGTGCTCAGTTGGAATTCCTCACCCACAGACCATAACAGAAGGCATGCTTCTCCTTCAAACACCAGGAAGTTTGGGGTAGCTTGTTAAACAGCGATGGTAGCTGAATCAGATAAAAAATCTCAACTCTCACAGCAGGTTAGAATGTCTGCCGGACATTTAAGACCCTGAATGCACAAATCTTCTGAACGCCTCCATTCTGGGGTGTGAGGAGAAGGTAGTTTTCAAAGAATGTGAAATCCTAACCAAAATGCCACACTGAACTTTCATGAGGATGGGTTTTTTATCCGGCTTTAATCAGACAAAGGGCATCCCCTGAACTGAAGTGTGCTAATTTCAGACCTAATTTCCAAAACATATCTGATAATCAAGCCCTCCTTTTTCTGAAACTGTTTCATCATTAAAGAGCTCTTTCAGAATGGGGTCAGTTAGTTGTTCTGGCTGGAGGGGGCATGGCTTGTTGTAAGGACAGAGGATCTCTCCCATCTCTCTCAGAGCCGCCCTCCCCGCCCCTGTGGGCAAGTGCCTTCTGAGAGCTGGTCTCAGCATCAGTGCACATGCCAATTACAAGCTGACACTGTCCACTGGTAACCCCTTCCTCCTCCTGCCCTCTCTCCTACCAGCATGCAGTGTGTGCTCTGTGCCAGGGGCTGAGTTAGGTGCTGGGGATCTGCAGGTGACACCCCCTTCTTGTGTTTAAAGGCTGCCATTTTCTGTCCAGAGAGGCTTTTACCATTTTTATTATACAGTAAATTCCCTACGGACAAACCTTCAAGTTGCACACTTTCAAAGACAGGAACATGTGTTCCCAAGTCCAATCAGATAAGTGAGTTCACGTGTCTGGCATACATTGTCACATGCATGCATCCTCTATACGTGGTTGTGCTTTTGTGTGCTTTACTGCACATAGAGAGTAAAGTAGTACAGTATCTTTATTTCAAGTCCAAGATGTGTGGAAGCAAGCCTAAAAGCAGCAGTGACGTAGCTGGCAGTACTAAGAAGTGCCAGCTACTGTATTGCACTATGTACTTTTCAAGGTACTGTACCATAAGATTAAAACTGTTTACTTTTTGTGTTTGCTTTCTATGTACTATTTGTGTGAAAAGTATTATATACCTATTATAGTATAATGGCAGAAAGTGAAGAGGAACTCAAAAGCCTCTTGATGAAAGTGAAAGAAGAGAGTGAAAAAGTTGGCTTAAAGCTCAACATTCAGAAACCAAAGATCATGGCATCTGGCCCCATCACTTCATGGCAAATAGATGGGGAAACAGTGGAAACAGTGTCAGACTTTATTTTTTGGGGCTCCAAATCACTGAAGATGGTGACTGCAGCCATGAAATTAAAAGACGCTTACTCCTTGGAAGGAAAGTTATGACCAACCTAGATAGCATATTCAAAAGCAGAGACATTACTTTGCCAACAAAGGTCCATCTAGTCAAGGCTATGGTTTTTCCAGTGGTCATGCATGGATGTGAGAGTTGGACTGTGAAGACGGGTGAGTGCCGAAGAATTGATGCTTTTGAACTGTGGTGTTGGCGAAGACTCTTGAGAGTCCCTTGGACTTCAAGGAGATCCAACCAGTCCATTCTAAAGGAGATCAGTCCTGGGTGTTCATTGCAAGGACTGATGCTAAAACTGAAACTCCAATAACTTTGGCCACCTTATGTGAAGAACTGACTCATTGGAAAAGACTCTGATGCTGGGAGGGATTGGGGGCAGGAGGAGAAGGGGACGACAGAGGATGAGATGGCTGGATGGCATCACTGACTCGATGGACATGAGTTTGGGTGAACTCCAGGAGTTGGTGATGGACAGGGAGGCCTGGAGGGCTGCAATTCATGGGGTCACAAAGAGTCGGACATGACTGAGTGAATGAACTGAACTGAACTGAACTGTACAGTCGATTGTGTTAGTTGGGTGCCTAGGCTAACATTGTGGGAATTACAAACAAATTGGACTTGTGAATGCGTTCTCAGAATGGAAATTCTTCATATGTAGGGGACTTGGTGTATTCAGAATAAAAATACAACTCCATGAAGCTTTTGGGTAGTGAGGATGCTGAAATGCATGTGGTGGATGACACAGGTTTTCAGACAGACTTCAGCTCCATCTGGGGTAGAAACATGGGGACTGTACTAATGAGCATATCAGCGGCTGTGTCAGCCCCACTGATTCAGTGGCTGAGCACAAGACAAGTTCAGTTCTGATGCATGGTGTTGGAAGACAGGTGGAATTTTACCACTTGGTGATTTTCCTATTTGCCTTGCCAAAAATGTATGTACACCATGCTGTTTCTGCCCTTGGCATTTCAAAAAGGACCACAGGATACTGGTGCTGTTCCATCCAGGCTAAACAAGATGCAGGCTGATTTTGATCACTGCCATTGGCGGCGTGGAGATCCCTCGTGGTTTTGCATGATCCACTTTCACCAAGTGGTGGATTTGCAAGTAGTGGTGAGGATGAAAAGTAGTGGGTTCAAGAACGAACTCAGGAAGAAAAAAGAAGACAGTGAGTAGAGTCAGCTCTTCTTAGGTAGTCTTTTGTTTTGTTTTAACCTCAGTTACTGAAAAACTTGTCACATTTGGGAACCAGAGTCTCTTCCATCTTTGAGAATGGGAATCCTGTGCAGGCAGTCAGTGGGGCAGGGAAGAAGAAGGTGGGAAATGTTTGCTCGCCCTTGAGTTACCTTTGTTGACCACTTTGGGGGAAGTCCTTTGGCCCAATGTAGATGCAGAGGGAGGCTGGGAGATATAGTTCCTAGCCAGACACTTCTCCTGGCAACAATACCACAATGTAGTAGGAAGAGCAGGGACCTCATGATAGATGTCACCATCTCTGCTGCAGGATGATCCCAAAGTTCTTCAGGGTGCCAGTGACTATGAATTGCCAGGGACTTGGTTCCCCTGGAGAGCTGGGGGCTTGGCCAGGAAGCTTACAAGGCTCCGTCCCTCCTCTCCAAGGAAGATCTACAAAGCCTCACAAGTCCCTCAAAAGGATCCTGTAAAACACATGTATGCACACGCCCCTCAGTCTGCCTTGTCAGTTCCATCTGCTCTCTATTCCATCTCCTTCTCCAGGTGAAGGAGAAAACACCTTCACCAAGAAACAAGGGTTCTCTCCAAGCTGGGCTTAAACACACCAACTTTCACCTAACTTTCATAAAATCAAACCCTTGAAAGATAACCAACAAAACAGTGACAAGACCCAATCCTCCTCCCTCAACACTAATCCATAACAAAATACTTACAAGCTGGTCTCCATCCTCTGGATGGAGCATCTAAAGTTCATCACTGAAAAAATTCACTTGCATTTCCACACCCCTCCCTCGACCTAGAGAAATGCACAACAAAATATTCCATAGAATGGTCCTCATGAGATATTCCTGCAATGAGGGAGCTTTGGTTTCCAGTGCTTTTAATTTCATTTATGCTATAAATTAATTACGTATGTATGGTGAAGAGTAACTCATTCAATGTAAGTGTCATAAAGTCAGGCACTTAGAAAAGAAAAGCATGAAAGGGTCCTGATGTGCTCTGAAATGTTACAGTAAGTACATAAATCATTTTGTTTTCTAAAACAGTTGAGGAGGTAAATGTAATGACTATAATTCTATTTTAAAAGGTCCAGGAAGCACGAGAATAGAATTTGTACAAACATCCAAAAAAGGCAGTTAGATTTGTCATCTTTTGTGACAAACTCAACTAAATGGTATGAAGTGTGGCCACTAAAGCAATGTGTACTTTCAATGACAAAGACCTTGGCAGGGCCAGGTTCAAGGGCTCTGAGGTACAGGAGACCCACCAACCGCTGGAGTCTCTCTTGGAACAAAGGGGTCCACACTGGGAAGTGCACCTGAAGTTTCTCAGGGACCCTCAGCTGGGGACTCACCCCCCTCCCCTCCCAGCCCTGCCATGCAGCCAAGCACCACAGGCCCAGACAGACCCGGGTGGTGAGTGGAGGGGAACATTGGCCCACGGGGGCCTGATCTGCTCTGGTTCATACTTGAAGTAGACAAAACGTGTTTGGGGCCTTTCCCTGGTGCTGAGCGCTGAAGAACTAATGCTTTTGAACTGTGGCATTGGAGAAGACTCTTGAGAGTTCCTTGGACTGCAAGGAGATCCAACCAGTCCATTCTGAAGGAGATCAGCCCTGGGATTTCTTTGGAAGGAAGGATGCTAAAGCTGAAACTCCAGTACTTTGGCCACCTCATGCGAAGAGTTGACTCATTGGAAAAGACTCTGATGCTGGGAGGGATTGGGGGCAGGAGGAGGAGGGGATGGCAGAGGATGAGATGGCTGGATGGCATCACTGACTCGATGGACGTGAGTCTGGGTGAACTCCGGGAGTTGGTGATGGACAGGGAGGCCTGGCGTGCTGGAGTCCACGGGGTCGCAAAGAGCTGGACACGACTGAGCAACTGAACTGAACAGAACTGGTGGTCCAGTGGTTAGGACTCTGCATTTTCACTGCCAAAGGCCCAGGTTCAATCCCTGGTCAGGGAACTAAGATTCCCACAAGCCTCCTGGCATGGCCAAAAATAAGTGTTTTAGTGAAGTGGGGAGGCTGACTCTCTGAAATGCTCAGCATAGACCCTGGCTATATAAGAGAATATGGTTTGATTTTGCTTTAAAAATTAGGCATACAAAAACAAAACAAAACAAAAATTAAAATATAAAAATTAGGCATAATACAAAGAGGAAGGGGTTGAGGGAGGGATGGAGTGGGAGACTTAGGTTAGCAAATGTAAGCTATTATATTTAAGATGCATAAACAACACGGTCCTACTGTACAGCACAGGGGACTGTATTCAATATCCTGTGATAAACAATAATGGAAACGAATATAAAAATAACGGAAATAAAGTTTAGAACCACAAAAAAATCAGGCACAACAATTTCCAGTGATTGCTTTTCCCATAAGTTCCCAATTCCCTAACTGAGGAGTGAATGTCATATCATGAAATAATATAGGAGATAATGAATGTGCAATGAAAAGTTCTTTGCTCTGGGACTCAGTTAGAAGTGAAATAGCTCAGAGGAGTATGGTACGTGCAGTAAGGCTGTTAGGGTAGAGAATGGAAATTAACAACCACCACCCCGGCAATAATTGTTCTAGTAGTGGGAGGAGCTGTGACCACTGTTAAGTCAGTGCCAATCAACGGTCAAGTTCAAACAAGTACCCTGATCCTACAGCCAGCCTGTGGAAATAGGCATTATTGGCCCATTGTTAAATATCAGGTCACTGAACAGAAATGAAACTTTGGAGTCATGCAGAATTTTTTTAGTCATATGATTTTCATATTACTATTCTCAAAATTTTTTATTGGAGTACAGTGCTTTATAATATTTGGTAGTTTCTTCTGTACAACAATGTGAGTCAGTTATAAGTACACATATAACCCCCCTTTTTAAAGATTTCCTTCCCATTTAAGTCACCACAGACCACTGGGTAGTGGTGATTCATCATGCGGATTTGTAAACAGTGGATTTGGGAACCTGAACAAGTTAGACTTCAATGCCTGGGATTCCTTCCCTCTGCCATGTTCCTCTCTGCATGCTTCGTGCCTGGTGCAAGCATCGCACTAGTAGGTGTGCAAATACTATGTGGGGAAGGAAGTGAGGTGAGGGATATGGAAACCATTACAATGTCTGTGCCCATGGTCAGGGGTGGTCATTCCAATTCAGCTCTGCGTTGTATGCAATCAAGGCTAGGGTGCTGCCCGTGGAAGAAAAATGATGCAACAGGGTTGTGCTTTAGCAATCTGCACAGTACCAGCATTTCCACCCCCTTTTCTGTTTTAGCTTCCAAAAGCCAAAAATAACATCAAGAGTTTGACAGGACACTGCCACCTAGACATACGAATCACCTTGCATTTTTGTCTCAGCCTCAGATCTCTCTAGATGACATGACCATGGCATGGACCACATGAGTTCTCTGCCCTTTTCCTGGAAAACTTGTCTCAAAGCTCGCTTCTGCCAAGAAATGTCTCTTTCCCAACAGGCCAAAATAATAACAAGACATGAAGCTGTCCTCTCTGCCGTGGGCTCCCCACTGGCTACACAACTTATCTGAATCCTCAGGAGGAGAAAGACTCAGTCAGTGTGAGGTCGGAATGTTCTCCATCACCATCACCATCACCACCGTCATCATTAGCATTATTACCATCACCATCATTATCATCCTCATTATCACCATCCTCATCGCCATCATTATTATCACCATCACCTTCATCTCATCACCGTCATCACCACTACCATGACCATCACCATCACCATCATATTATGATCTGCAGAGAGCAGGAGGTGGGATTTGTGTGAGTTTGGAATTTCACATTTGGAGTCAACCAAAGATGGGTCAGAAACCTCTGGACCAGGTGAGGTTTGAGGTTTTATAGACACTAGCATATTTAATTGTGTTCAGTTCAAACACCAGATCTCTGCAGAAACTAGGAGAGCCTGGAATAAGGGAAACGTCAATTGAAACCCTCAGGGGTAGGTATTACGGTTTCCATTTTATAGCTAAGGAGCGAGGCTTAGAGCTTTTGGTTTACTGAATCATTGCAATATAGCCAAATAAAGGCAAAGCTGGGTTTCAAACATCAGCTGACTAACGGCAAGCCACCTTCTTATCATTTTATCCCAGTACTCCAAGACAGGCTGGTAGCGTCCTCTCCGCCTTCCCCCCGCATAATCTATCCTGTCTGGTGCTGCCTCCACATTCCTTCCTATGAGGAAAGAGTATCGATCATTTCTGTCCTGCTAGCATTTCTGGAGAGGTCTGGGATTGAAGCGAACAAAGGTCTCACGCCCCTCCTCTGAGCATCCGTGGCCGCTCTGATTAGTATGGATGATTTGGGTTAAAGAATCGTCAAAGTTCCTTTTTCATCTTCGAGATCTCCATGCAGGCATCTTTTTTCCTAAATGTGGTAAGATGTTAAAATTCTAACGCGCCTGTGAGCCGGCTTTAGTCTTGATTCTTTGATTAGGAAGCACATTGAAAGTAAGAAATGGCTTGACATGAGCTGGTGGGATGGCAGGGGTCTGTGCCTCCTGGTGGCTTCTAGCAGTGTCCCCTCTTCCTACAACCCCACACGCCCGCACATACCTCTCTGCACCTTCCCTCATGCAATGCACAGGAAATTTTTCCCCATCACCTGACCTGTACAATGTTAGCAGTAGTGTTAGTCGCTCAGCCGTGTCCGACTCTTTGCGATCCCACAGACTGTACCCTGCCAGGTTCCTCTGTCTATGGGATTCTCCAGGCAAGAACACTGGAGTGGATTGCCATTCCCTTCTTCAGAGGATATTTCCGACCCAAGGATCAAACCCGGATCGCCTGCACTACAGGCAGATTCTTTACTGCTTGAGCTACAGGGAAGACATACAATGTTAACTGCCCCTCAAGACCCACTGCCTGGAAGATCTCCCTCTGGGACCCGGGGATTCCCTGTTCTCCACCTTTTATGCCTTTAATACCGATCTTGCAAATGTTCACAAGGAAGGACCCTGCTGCTTTGTGCTAACATTGTTACTAAATCTCTTATTGATAAACCCAGCCTGTGGTATCTTGACCCTCAAAGAGCCATAATCACCCAATTATGGCAATTATTTAAGTGGCCAGCATTCTTCAAGTCCACAAATATGAGTACTGGAGTCAACCTTTGGAAAAATTTCAATGAAACTGCCTGAGAAAAACCACACAGCTGCAGCTGAATTAGACACGCTCTGAAATTACAAGGGTAAAGAGCATAACCTCCCGAAAAACAACTGCACTGAAGAGATAAACTCTTGATATCTGTTCAGGGATGAACAGAGACCTCCGGCAACTGGGGGTTGAACAGGGACTGAAGTGCACGAGAACAGAGGAGATCAGAAGCTAATGCAGTGTTTCCTATTTGCCTTAGAGGAAGCTGAAAAGCCACTCTTGGATGGTCTGGAGTCAACTTTGCTTGTGTCTGGCTGTCACTCAACTTCTCTGTGATGAGGCTGGTAGTTGTTGAACCGAGATGTGCAAGTGACACCCGAGGGGAAACAAAGTGAGCTAAACTACAAATACCATGATGACAGGACAGAGCAGCAGGGATCTGGCAGCGGGGACGTGACATAAATGCATGAGGTCAGTGTCACAACCTGCGGGGCACAGGGATGATGCTCTGTGTTTCATTTCTCCAAGGACACATCCCTGAATGTTTCTGATGCTGTCTTAAAACATGCAGAGACTATCTAAGCCTTTATCAGCTGCCCCCATCTCATTCCTGCCTCTGCTGACAGCGGGACCATTATGACATCTTAGATTCAGAGCATTGACTATGGACTGTCCTGTGCCTATACTATAGGTTCTGATGCTCACCTGACTATGTGTGTGTGTCTGTAGGGGGAAGGAGCTTTGCCCCAGCAGCAAACCTGACCAACGTCTCCTGGTATGATGATTATTTTTTTAAATGTTTAATTTTGACTGAAGTATGTGCATGCATGCTGAGCTGCTTCAGTCGTGTCCAACGCTTTGCAATCCTGTGGACTGCAGCCTGCCAGGCTCCTCTGTCCATGGAGTACTCCAGGCAAGAATACTAGAGCGGTTTGCCATGCTCTCCTCCAGGGGCTTTTTGCGACCCAGGAATCAAATGCATGTCTGCTGCAATGCTGGCAGATTCTTTACTACTGAGCCACCAGGGAAGCCCCAACTGAAGTATAGTTGAGTTACAACATCGTGTTAGTTTTAGGTGTACAGCACAGTTATTGAGTTACACACACACACACACACACATATATTTCTTTTTCAGATTCTTTTCCCATATAGCTTATTACCAAATACTAAGTAGAGTTCCCTGTGCTATACAGTAGGTCCTTGTTGGTCATCTATTTTATATATAGTAGTGTATATTTGTTAATGCCAACCTCCTGATTTATTCCTACCCTTTCCCCCTTGAAGATATTTATGCATGAGTAAGTGAGTGAGTCTGAGTGAAGTCGCTCAGTCGTGTCTGACTCTTTGCGACCCCATGGACTATAGCCTATCAGGCTCTTCCGTCCATGGGATTTTCCAGGCAAGAGTGCTGGAGTGGATTGCCATTTCCTTCTCCAGGGGATCTTCCTGACCCAGGAATCAAACCCGCGTCTCCTGCATTGCAGGCAGACGCTTTACTGTCTGAGCCACCATAATTACTATTATTTGCCACCAAGCAGAAGACACAGGCTAAATGAAAAACCACAGCTACCAAATATTGTGCCCATTTTCTCTAAACCAGTCACAAAAAACAAACAACCATCATGACATCAATTGCAAGGGCTCTGGAGGTAGCGTGTTGCTTTTTGGGTGGATAATTCTTAGAAATAAGATGGGAAACTTATTCTTAGAAATAAGATGGGAAATAAGACTGCTTCAAGTTAGGAGGAAGACGGATGGCAAAAGGATGACTGTTGTTACTTCTGTTTAGTTGCTTAGTGTCTGACTCTTGCGACCCAATGTACTGGAGCCCGCCATGCTCTCTGTCCATGGGATTTCCCAGGGAAGAATACTGGAGTGGGTTGCTGAGATCTCCTCCAGGGGATCTTCCCCACCCAGGGATCAAACCCATGTCTCCTGCATTGCAGGTGTAGTCTTTACTGCTGAGCCACCAGGAAAGACCCCAAAAGATGACTGCTTGCAGGATATCCTGCCCTCTCCTCCATCCCTGGCCCAGGAGCTGGTGATCACATGGGACTGTTGGACCCCATAGAGCCTAATCTGGTCAGACTCCCTTGCCACTGGACTCCAACATCCTGGGATGCAAAGATGGCTTCATCTTTGGGGCTTTAGACATCTGAGGGGCAGCAAAATGCTCAGAACCTCCCCTCCCCAGAACCACCCTACACAGCATGGTCAGAATTAATAGTCACAAGTGTACATTACTGTAGGAATGAACAAAGAATGAATGAATCAGTGAGTAACTGGGGCTAACCCAGGCATTTGGGTCTGGATGGGGCAAGGAGATGCTGGTGTAACAAGTGCCTCCAGAAAGATACACAGGTTCCCAGCCTGATGTCAATGCCTCTGCATCCAGCACACCTGCTCCAGCCCTGCCCCATCTTTCTCCAGAGCACTCAGCACCATCTGACCTACTCTATTTTGTCTGTTTCCCAACCAAAAGGTAAGCTCCACAAAGGCGGGCTTTTCATTTGCTTGGGTCACGGCTATTTCCATAGCAGCCAGAACAGTGCCTGACATACAGCAGTCCCTTGGCGGATTTTGTGGCACGAGTGAAGGGCTGTCTCTGTCTTCCTAGAATGGAGGGGCCCCTGTGGCCCTGTTTCCAGAGTGCCCTCACCCCCTGGAGAAGAAATGTTGGTGGCAGCAATGGGTCATGGCATGTTCAGGGCTCAGGGAAGAAAAAGCGAGCAAGGAGGCCCATCAGCTCCCATCAGGTGGGAGGCCCGACTGTGCCAGGAGGGCTGGGCATGCTGGGGCATCGCTAATTAGGGCGACCTTGGCCATGCCTTCATGTTCACCACGGGCCTGAAAAACATACCAGTGTTTCCCGGAAAGAAAATACCCCTCCAATTTCCAGAATGCCCGAGTTAGACAAGAAAATAATCACTGAAATGCTTTTCACCAACGTTAAGAGTTTGCTTTCAGCTGAAGGAAAAGCTGACAATTCACAGCAAGAGACCCGGCCTTCTAGGTCTGCATTACAAACAAAGAAACAAAAACCATAATTCTGAGTCATTCTGCCTCTGATATGAGATGGGCACATGTTCTGTGCCCAGTTATATAATAAGCACCCCGACTCTTACTTTTGAAAGCAGCTCTGATTATATCAGCCCTGGACTCAAAAACTTCCAGAGGCTCCCACTGCCTGGGGAATAAAGCCCCAGTCCCCTGACCCAGCGCCTAAAGGTCTCCCCATGGATAGTGGGACGGTAAGTCCATTAACTGTCTGCTTAGTCCTGTAGTCAACTGAAGCCTGTCCTCACACTCAAGCCCGCAGCCCAGACAGTCTGCCCTGCCTTCTCTTTACATCCCATTCTGTTTTTCATACCAAGTGGGTGTCTCTCCCACTTGGATGTGAGCTCCTAAGTTCAGGAACAACATCTGTGTCACCCACACATGCCCGGATGCCTTGTGGATGAAAAATGTCACCTGCCATATCAGTAAACAAAGGATATTTCAACTGTCAAGCTGTCACATTAGAGACATCCCGACAGTGAGCACTGAGGGGACTCAGGATGGAAACAAACAGGATACCTGTCACCAAGCCCTCAGCCACCCTCAACCCTGCACCCCGAAGGGATTCAGGATGGAAAGCACAGGATACTGGCCCCAGGTAGCTAAGCTGTATCAAAGGAATGATTTCAAAGAGCCCAGACTCTTGCCACACATAGGAAAGGGCTAAATTCCTTAACTCTGAGATATATGGTTTTCTTTAATTAACAGTAATCTTTTAATGGGGCTTTCCAGTGGTAAAGAATCTGTCTGCTAATGCAAGAGATGCAGGTTTAATCCCTGGGTTAGGAAGAACCCTTGGAGTAGGAAATGGCAACCCATTCCAGTATTCTTGCCTGGGAAATCCCATGGTCAGAAGAGCCTGGTGGGCCACAGTCAATAGGGCTGCAAAGAGTAGGACATGACTGAGCAACTAAGCATGAAGGCAATCTTTGGATGTTCTGACTATCTGGTTTTTGTTGCAAAAACTCCTATATATTCTGGCTCCTCTCATACATCTTCAGAGTAATTCTTTAGCACTGAGAGGCTCGATAAAGGACAGATTGTATGGACCTAACAGAAGCAGAAGATATTAAGAAGAGGTGGCAAGAATACACAGAAGAACTGTACACAAAAGATCTTCATGACCCAGATAATCACGATGGTGCGATCACTGACCTAGAGCCAGACATCCTGGAATGTGAAGTCAAGTGGGCCTTAGAAAACATCATTACAAACAAAGTTAGTGGAGGTGATGGAATTCCAGGTGAGCTATTTCAAATCCTGAAGGATGATGCTGTGAAAGTGCTGCACTCAATATACCAGCAAATTTGGAAAACTCAGCAGTGGCCACAGGACTGGAAAAAGTCAGTTTTCATTACAATCCCAAAGAAAGGCAATGCCAAACAATGCTCAAATTACCACACAATTGCACTCATTTCACACACTAGTAAAGTAATGCTCAAAATTCTCCAAGCTAGGCTTCAGCAATATGTGAACCGTGAACTTCCTGATGTTCAAGCTGGATTTAGAAAAGGCAGAGGAACCAGAGACCAAACTGCCAACGTCCGCTGGATCATGGAAAAAGCAAGAGAGTTCCAGAAAAACATCTATTTCTGCTTTACTGACTATGCCAAAGCCTTTGACTGTGTGGATCACAATAAACTGTGGACAATTCTGAAAGAGATGGGAATACCAGACCACCTGACCTGCCTCTTGAGAAATCTGTATGCAGGTCAGGAAGCAACAGTTAGAACTGGACATGGAACAACAGACTGGTTCCAAATAGGAAAAGGAGTACGTCAAGGCTGTATATTGTCACCCTGCTTATTTAACTTATATGCAGAGTACATCATGAGAAATGCTGGGCTGGAAGAAGCACAGGCTGGAATTAAGATTGCCGAGAGAAATATCAATAACCTCAGATATGCAGATGACACCACCCTTATGGCAGAAAGTGAAGAGGAACTAAAGAGCCTCTTGATGAAAGTGAAAGAGAAGAGTGAAAAAGTTGGCTTAAAACTCAACATGCAGAAAACGAAGATCATGGCATCTGGTCCCATCACTTCATGAGAAATAAATGGGGAAACAGTGGAAACAGTGTCAGACTTTATTTTTTTGGGCTCCAAAATCACTGCAGATGGTGACTGCAGCCATGAAATTAAAAGACGCTTACTCCCTAGAAGGAAAGTTATGACCAAGCTAGACAGCATATTGAAAAGCAGAGACATTACTTTGCCAACAAAGGTCCATCTAGTTAAGGCTATGTTTTTTCCAGTGGTCATGTATGGATGTGAGAGTTGGACTGTGAAGAAGGTGTTGGAGAAGACTCTTGAGAGTCCCTTGGACTGCAAAGAGATCCAACCAGTCCATTCTGAAGGAGATCAGCCTTGGGATTTCTTTGGAAGGAATGATGCTAAAGCTGAAACTCCAGTACTTTGGCTACCTCATGCGAAGAGTTGACTCATTGGAAAATACTCTGATGCTGGGAGGGATTGGGGGCAGGAGGAGAAGGGGACGACAGAGGATGAGATGGCTGGATGGCATCACTGACTCGATGGACGTGAGTCTGAGTGAACTCTGGGAGTTGGTGATGGATAGGGAGGCCTGGCGTGCTGCGATTCATGGGGTCGCAAAGAGTCGGACACGACTGAGTGACTGAACTGAACTGAACTGAACTGAGAGGCTGTATCCCAGGCTTAAGTTCTTAGGATGTCTGCTGAATAAAATATAATTCTCAATTCTTATGCTGTGTATTTTTTTCAGTCAAATCCTTGACACACAGACACTGGGCTTGTGCTTGTTCAATGGGCCTGGCCTCCACTTGCCCTCAGTCCTATCCTTGACAGAGGTATAGTGGTACAGTAAGCCCCTACATATGAACACGTTCTGTTATGACAGTGCGTTTCTAAGTCCAGTTGGTTCATAATTCCAACAAAGTTAGCCTAGGCTAACCTAGGCTAACCTAGGTACCCAACTAATACAATCAGCTATGCAGTACTGTACGGTAACAGGTTTATAAGACTCCTCACAGAAGTAATAAATAAACCTCTTTATACCAGGGCTTCCCTGGAGGTTCAGCTGGTAAAGAATCCACCTGCAATACAGGAGACCTGGGTTTGATCCCTGGGTTGAGAAGATCCCCTGGAGAAGGGATAGGCTATACACGCCAGGATTCTTGGGCTTTCCTTGTGGCTCAGCTGGTAAAGAATCAGCCTGCAATGCAGGAGACCTGGGTTCAATCCCTGGGTTGGGAAGATCTCCTGGAGAAGGGAACAGCTACCCACTCCAGTATTCTGTCCTGGAGAATCCCATGGACTGTATAGTCCATGGCCTTGCAAAGAGTTGGATATGACTGACCAAACTTTACTTTCATACAAATAATACAAAAAAACAAACACAGAAAATAAAGAAAACATTTTAAATCTTACAGTACAGTACCTTGAAAAATACAGTAGTATTTTTAATACTTTATTAAAAGTATTAAAGATTTATTAATCTTTAATAAGATTTAAGGAGACTTACTGTATTGCTAAAGATCCAATCTGATGATTTTTCTGCCATTCCCACCCCCTCCCAACATTCACACCATACTCTAAACCTCTCTGCATGCGCTGGAGTCACAGAGTCTGCTCCCACTGCCCTCCCGTCCTCCTGACCTCCCCACTCACCTCCCACACAGGATCAGAGCTTCTCAGGCACCAGGCTCTCCGCCCATACGCACCCAGGATTCAGCACCTACAGGTCCAACTGCTCCTCTTCTAAGAGACTGCTCCTTGGTCATTTCCTCCAAGAAACCCCTCATCTGCCCCAGGACCCAAGTACTTGGGCCTCTCCCCTGGGGCCCCTGCGCATACCCTCATCCTGTTTGTCTATCTGACTCTTCCAGGGATATGAGCTCCTTGAGGACAGGGACCATGGATAATTGTGTCCCTGGGAAGATGTGCAATTACCATTTCCAGAAGGCACAGGCCTCCAGATTGGGATGCCTTGCTCATTAGACTTTGAACATTACAGCTGCGAGACCCCTTGTGGATACCGCGTAAGTCTGTCCAGCCAGGAGCACACACCTGGCCCCTGGGGACCGAAGACAGAGAGGAGGCGCCAAAACTGCGTTCTCCCCTTTCCTGGCTCAGAATGTCTGTGGGCGTTTCTGAAGCAGAATCAACGGGCTAGCTTCCAGAAGGCTGAAACTACGTAAGGCAGAAGGAAACATCGGTCACCACAGCATCGTTCACTTTTCTGGCAGCCCCATGTTAGCAGAAGGTTCTAGCGCTGGCTCATGAAAAGAGGTCACCACTGGGAGAAATTCCTGAAAGACCTTCTAATAAGGCTGTGAGTGCCCCAGATCTGCTCTGGCTGATTCCTGCTTGCCGTGGCGGTCTCTGGGATCAGAGACACCGTCCACCTGTCTCAGGGTCAGAGAAGCTAGAAGGCTGCATGTCATCATCATGCCTGCCCGTGACAGTCTTTCCAAGGTCACGAACCTGACATAGTTTCCCCTCCGTGCCTTCCTCTGCACCAGGCTTCACACGGACTCCTGGGAGCTGAACCCCCTCTCAGGTCCCGCCTGCAATTTCCACAGCACTCACATGCATCCCTCTGGTCAGAACCCTCCCTGAGTACTGAGCACTCCTCAGGGCATCTCTGTGGCTGGCTGTCAGTGAGAAACAGGGAAGGTGATGGTGGGGATGTTGATGATCTGGGGAAAGAAGGAAGTTTTTAGCCGGTTACTGGGGAGACCACAGGCTTGAGGCTGAAAATTCAGGACAGCTGGGTTGGGGAGGTTTTCACACCCACACTCCAATTCTTGACAACAATGCCTGGTATCAGGAAGGCCTGATCACTCTAGAATGCATTGTGCAGCCAGCAGACCTGCAAGCTGATTTCTTTTTATTATTTTGGTTGC
Source organism: Bos mutus (assembly GCF_027580195.1). Classification (NCBI taxonomy): domain Eukaryota; kingdom Metazoa; phylum Chordata; class Mammalia; order Artiodactyla; family Bovidae; genus Bos; species Bos mutus. The sequence goes on from NC_091644.1 coordinate 38,627,027, forward strand.
ATTGTGAGGCATGTGGGATCTTAGTTCCCCACCCAGGGATCAAACCCACACCCACTGCATTGGAAGCAGAGAGTCTTAACCAATGCACCACTAGGGAAGTCCCTGCAAGTTGATTTCTGCGAGGTATAATACCTGCATGACTCTGCAGGGGCGGGCAGTCCTGGTACAAGGCAGGGGTACAAGGCAGCCCGTGCTTACTTTATCAGCTGCCTTGTACCCCAGAGAGGATATCACAACACAGTGACAGTTCCTGGCATTTTTATGGCATTTCACAGCCTTGAGGGCAGGTGTCTAATTTGATCACACAACAATCTTTTGTGCTAAATGGTGCATGTGTCATCACCCTCTGTTTACAAATGAGCATCTGAGGCTCCTGGATCTTAAAAGACTTGCCCAAGGAGCCTCCCCTTCCTCACAAGTGGCAGCAGATCAGGACTCAAACATCCTTGGGGCCCAAAGAGAGTCACCTGCCGATTGATATGGTATGGTGAGTCCTGCTTCCTACATTTCAGCAGATCAGCAGCATTTTAAAACCCGTGTAACTGAGATTCAAGAACTCCAGGGCCTTGACAGTCCAAGGGCATCCTGTGGGCCAGCAGCACCAGCAACTCCTGGAAGCTCATTAAGAAAGCAGAACCTCACGTCCACCCAGACCTACGGAATCATCATCGGCCCATCAACAAGATCCCAGAGACTCAGAATTTGAGCAGCTCAGAGTTTGAGGCAATATGTGATTTCCTCCCTGTGCTTTGGCTGACTTTTCTAGCCTCATGTTGGGGAACTAGCCTCAGTGGGGAGGTTGCGAAGGAAAGAAACTTCTACCTGATTGTTTCCTGAAAACCACTAGAAAAGTTGGCTTATCTGGCCAGCTTCACCTTTTTCCTTCTCTCCCCAGCTTCCTGCTGAACTTTCACCCAGAGATACACGTGCTCAATTGACTCTAGATTTTCCATTCATTTCAATGAAAGTACAAACACGGAAGATGCGATTTCAGTTTGCCTTCATTTCTGGGAACCCTAGTATCTGTTTAAAGAACTCCCAATGTGACAGGGGATTAAGATGTACAAATTACTGATACCAAAGAGGACCCAATGGGGCTCCTGGCACAAAAGCTTTTCTGTATTCCCTGAGAAATGGAGTATTCCCTGTGTAGCAGTAAACAAGGATGGCACAGCCATCAGTGACTCCAGCCCTCCGGGGCTCTCGGGAAGGAGAGGAACACCTGCACCATCTGGCAGCCACCAGGCTGCAGCCCCTCCCTGTGGTGAGCACTGAGGAACTCACGCGTGAAGAAACACAGGATAGGGCCCCAGGGTAGCTGAGATGCATATGAAAGGAATGACTTCAGTGAGCCCAGACGCTTGCATCTTTTCCATAGTAGAAAAGTGCTAAATTCCTTAACTTGGGATATCTGGTTTTCTTAAATTCACAAAAATACTTTTGACGTTCAGACTACTTGCCCTTAGTTGCAAACTTCTATATAACCTGACACTGCCCACGCCCACCTTGCCGCCTCCATCCCACTCCCCCTACCATCCCCTGCCCCGGTTCCCAGGAGCAGGTCTCTCAGGTTACTTGAGATGCTGTCTCCCAGCCCTGAAGTCCTAAAAATCCTCACTGAATAAAACGTAACTCTCAACTTTTAGATTATCACTATTTTTTAAGTCAACACCCCCAGCTTTTGATTCCAGGAAACAGGCTTCATTCAGCCTCCATGACCTTCCCTGAGTTCCAATGAGCAGGTTCAAACAGATGCTAATCAGGGAAGGGAGGGGATTCGGGGATGAGAAAGGAACAGGCAAGAAACAACAGTGTGGCCTTGGGGCAGGGTCCTGGTTCCCCTCCAGGGATGCACAGAAAAGTGTGATTGAGCCATTCTGCAGATACCGAAACCCCCACCAGGTGGGAGAAGGTAACTGCGGGCTGCCCACAAGCATGTAGACCCCGGACCCGTTGGAACAACAGAAGGTTGATGAAGCTGACTCCCACTTTCCTCACCACCAACCCATCAGAAGAATATCCGTGAGCTGCTCACATCCTCTCTGAACCATTAAGATGAAACTCCTCACCCTGCCCCCCAGGTCAGGACACACAGTTCTGAGGGCATTCGCCTGCTGTGGTCCTCTTTGCCAGGCAAAGCAATAAAGCTATTTTTTTCTACTTCACCCAAAACTCTGCCTCGGAGATTTAATTTGGTGTTGGGGTATGGAGGCCTGATTTGGCCTCACTATTAGGTATAAAACAAACTACATGGATATACAGTACAATGTGGGGAAACAGCCAATATTTTATAATAACTATAAATGGCGTATAGCCTCTAAAAGCTGTGAATTACTAGATTGCACACCTAAAACTTATATAATACTGTACATCAACTAAATGTCAATAATTTAAAAAAAAGCCAATAAAAAAAGACCTCCCAGTTTGAGATGTGACATAGTCATGAGTTTCTAGGTAGTCTGTGATGCTAACATTTTCCTCTCCCTTTTCTGAGAAAGAATATTCTTTCACTTCTCCAGTGGTATGCCTAGATTAACTGACATGCCCAATCATTGACTGGTAAAATCAGCAGCTCTGTTTAGACACAAGCAGAACACAATTTATAACCGGAAAGATTTTTTTTTAGTGGTGAGCTCAGCTTTAGTACAGAAATTGGTCAAGGTTTTACCTGGCTTCTCTAATCAAGTTATGGTTTTGCCCCCTCCCCTCCACTGTTCTTCAGCTGACGTAATAATCACTATGATTCTCTTCTGATTTTTCCCAGATATTTTTAACAGGCAGAACATAAGCTGAAATCAAGGTATGACGTCTTTCTATGTTTAATCTGCTTCAGTGATCTTTCGTTTTTTTTCCCCATAGACCTTTTAACCAACTGAGCCTGGTTCCTTCTGTGTTGTTTTCAGCACAATTAATTAATGGTGCTGGGCCTGCACTAAATGGCCAGCGATGCCAGTCTTGTCCCAAGGAGAGCATTATGTTAAAGACACATGCTTAGGGCAGTAGCTGGTGTTGCCTCTCAGGGATGCCCTCTTTGAGTCCACATGTTTGAACAAAGCAGAGAAAAACCATTTCATCTTCCCTCCAGTAATTCTCCATGAAGAAAGGGCATATACACCCACTTTGCGAGAGGCAGTAGCATACTATCCTACTCTGTTTAAAGAAAGGCAAACTCCTAATTACAAACTGAATACACTCAGGGCTACTTTACTATTAATGCATTATTTACTGAATGTTTGCTTTTCTCTGTGACTAAAAGCAGGCCATTATTTCTCTCTTGACTTTGGGACAATCTGGGGCTCTGTTAAAGTTTCTAAACCAATCTGTTTCAGTCTGCTTTTAGCTGCTGTTCAGAAGAGGTACATTAAGTGCCTCTCGAGAGATATCTGGCTGGGCCATGAAGCCACTGATTTAAGTCAACACTGACAATGCCCCAGGCCTGGGCTCCGGTTCTGGGTTCCAGGCTGTCACATGCCTCTCTCCAGAACTCGCTCCCAGTCCTTTCCACTAAGGGGTGCTGGTCATTGAAAGCTCACCAGTGCTCCTTCCTCTAGAATGAGTGCTCTGACTTACCACTTGGCCTTTTAAAGGAGCCAGTCCAAATTATCTCTGAACACTCAAAACCTTTGGCGCCTGACACCTCCAAGTTGAATTTGACATTGACAAAATGGTAGAATCTCAGAAAAAAATTCTGATCAGCGTGTAACCTTCGTTCCTAAAACCTCTTTACTCCCTGGACTCAACGATGTTTTCTGGCTACCTTGCAACTTCTAAAGGCAACTTTTCAACCAGGGCTGAAGTTTGAACCAGATGATAAATGGGACACGGTGACTGTACAGGGGGTTTGGTAGGGTGGAAGTAAGGGGGTGGGGTGGAAAGAAGGCAGTGGTGAAGGAGTGAACAACCCTCAACTTCCAAATTTTTATCCATTTCTGAGGCTGATGAAAGAGAAATTCCCCGGGCCCACCTGGTCACCTTGACCAGTATTCTTTCCTTTTTTTTTTTTTTCCTGAGTAGATGTGATTTGGGCCAATAGTAAGGTCCTTGACATAGTCACAGAGGACCTCAGCTTTGGGTGACCATGAGATCTAGGGATGGGCATAGATGATAACCCAGGGCCAACACTAAGCATCTGACTCTGGAGGAGGTTGGGGCACCCTGCTGTACATGGTGGCAGAGGGCTGGCATCTGGACTTCTGACCTCTTTCAAAGGGAGGTCATTTCAATGAGAAAATACGCATGCATAAATACAGTCAACAAAGTTCAGACCATGCTTTGACTTTGATGGCAACACTGCCAGATATTCAGACACCTGCCTCCAACCACATAATCAAAAGAGGAAATGGCTTGTGCCTAGGGGAAATGAGTAATCAAGTCTTTGCCATGAGCACCCGCAGGGTTGAGAAGGTAAGTTACAGGGAGTAGCCATGTCACCTGGCTCCATGGACCTATCCTCAGCCCAGTCTGAGGAGGATAACAGAGCCATACAGTTTTCCCGTTTCTACCCTTTCTGGGGACTTACCACAGCCCATCTCTGGAAGCTGCTGCCTTCTCCAGCCTACTAGAAAGGAATTCCTGGGGTGAAAGGCTAGAGGCGGAGGAAGGGTGTTCACCACTTCTGAAGGGAATGAATTCTGATCCTGGAACCTCACTAAGACAACGAGAGACACGGTGACTTCCTACTGTGTCTGCTGGCCCATCTCATCACCCACCCAGCAGCATCAGCGTTCCGGAGAGCAGCCCCATGCTGAGCCTGCATCCCAGCGGAGGTGCCTACCTGTATCTCTGCTTCACTGACTGCTTCTCCGCTGACTTGCAGATGTGCCCCGCATAGTACAAGGGGAAGAATAAAAAGTTCCAGTTGGTGGCAAACCACGTCAGGGTGAAGGGAGCATCGAACTTCCTGAAGGTCAGCTTGGCGAGCTGCGTGGCGCCCGCCCAGGAGGCGCACACGCACAGCACCACCGCCACACCCCAGAAGATCTTCTTGAGCTGCGCGCGGGAGCATCTCCAGCAGTGGCGGCTCGGTCTCCCACCGGCCTCGGTCCCCGCCGGCGCCTGGGCCTCCGCCGGGCCCGGGGAGTCCCGGGGGCGCTCCTCCCCTGGCGGCAGAGAAGGGAGAAGTTAACTGGGGCCTCCACACCTTCACGCGGCCTCCACAGCTTCACGTGGCCAGGCTGAAGGGGGTGGGGGTGGGAGGGATGCCAAGAGGGTAACCGACTCCCCCACTGCGATTGTTATTGCCACCCTGGGGAGGAGAGTTGGGGGGGATGGGGGGAATGGGGGCCTGGGGACAGCTTCCTGAAACAAAACTTGAAGACATCGTCTCTGGTTTTCTTATCCTCTAGAATTGTTGTTGATTGCCAAGTCGTGTCCTACTCTTCCTCTAGAATCCTCTAGAAACTTGAACCTGAAAAGATGGGGCTGGCAGCATCAGCACCACCCCCAGCTTGTTGGCAATGCGAAATCTCAGGAATCCTGGCATCAGAATCTGTATTTCAGCAGGTGATCTCTGTGCACACCTGGAGAAGCGGAAACATTTCTCCAGAACGCAGAGTGGCTGAAATATTTTTCCAAATATTTCACTAATATTTCAGCTCACAGGGACTGATGTGCGACTCTGGCACTGGGCAGTGCTAGGGGCTGGGGATTCCCTCCTGAGGAGGTCATAGGCCTTGACCTCTAGAAGCTCCTGTTACGGTGACAGAAGCTCCTCCTTGCCTGGCACTTAAGGGCATGGATGCGGAGAGTCTCATCTTCTTTTGCATGTAGAGCAAAAACAGATCGTCCTGGAACTTCCCTGGTGATCCAGTGGCTAAGACTCTGCCCTTCCAATGTAGGGGGTGTGGCTTTGATCCCCGGTGAGGAACTAAGATCCCACATGACTGTGGGGTGTGGCAAAAAAAAAAAAGAAATATATATCTGTCACTCATTGGAAAAGACCCTGATGCTAGGGAAGACTGAGGGCAAGAGAAGGGGACGGCAGAGGATGAGATGGTTGGATGGCATCACTGACTCAATGGACATGAGTTTGAGCAAACTCTGGGAGATGATGAAGGACAGGGAAGCCTGGTGTGCTACAGTCCATGGGGTCGCAAAGAGATACCACAGGAGGGACTGAACAACAACACTCTTACTCCTCTATTTGCTCTTACGGACTCCTAGCTGATGGCCGTCAGTCCCACTGTGAAGTGTTACTTAAAAACCACAGCCTCTGGCAGCTGGTGCTCTGAAAGCTCTCCGACGATCTGCTGGAGGACCGTGTGACTTCTGGAAGCCAGGCTGCAGCTCAGAGCGTGGCTGTGCAGCAGTGAGAAAGTGGAAAAGGCATTCTCTCCCACTGTTTGGTTTCCATTCATGATTGTGTGCAGGTCAGTCAGCTGGAAATTTAAACAGAACTGTAACTTGTGTAAAGTGTGACCATGGATGGGGGCGAATTTCCAAGAGATGGCCTACTTGCCTTTTATATGACCAGCCAGGCACTCAGCCGAAAGAGGGCAGACCCCACAGTGGTCCAGGAGATGGGTACAGAGTATATTGGGGTCAAATGATACTCTATGGAAGTTGTTTAAACTTAATTGCAATTTCAATAGCTCTAATACTATGAAACCAAGTTTTGTATATTACACTGTCTGAAATATAATAATTCTTTTAAAAATATTTATTGACTTATTTGGCCATGCCAGATCCTAGTTGTGGCACTCAAGATCTTGGTAACTTTAAGCACAGCATGTGAGATCTCTAGTTGCAGCAGCAAGGATCGAACCCAGGTCCCTGAATTGGGAGTGTGATGTCTTAGCCACTGGACCAAGGGAAAGTCCCAGAAATATAATAATTCTATGAGGCAAAATCCTGATTCAAGGTAGCCTATTATATGTTGTTATTATTTAGTTGCTAAGTCACGTCTGACTCTTTGCGACCCCCATGGACTGTAGCCTGCCAGGCTCCTCTGTCCATGGGATTTCCCAGGCAAGAATACTGGAGTGGGCTGCCACTTCCTTCTCCAGGGGATCTTCCTGACCCAGGGATAGAACCCTAGTCTCCTTTATTGGCAGGCAGATTCCTTACCACTGAGTCACCTGGGAAACTCCAGCCTATTATATAGGTGTTAGCTAATCCTAGCATTAATTGCCAAGTCTGGGTGTATCTCTCTTTTGTGTTTTTTGGCCACACCATACAGCCTGTGGGATCTTAATTTCCTGGCCAGGGATCAAATCCAGGCCCTCAGCAGTGAAAGCACAGAGTCCCAATCACTGGATTGCCACGGAAGTCCTCGGTTATATCGCTTTTAGCCAAGGGTAATCCAAAGACTTTGTAGCTTGAAAGGAGAGATAATTTCCTTTACTGACCCCAAATTCTTGACACCATCTAGTAAACATATTGTGCTTCTGTACCTGCTTTATTAATATTTATTCTCCCTCCTCCTCTTCCTTTTCATGTGTGTATACATCTGAGTCAGAAAGAACTTGGAAAACCATATGCTGACCACCTCTGAGCTTCCAACAAGTTGTGTGTTTCTGGCATGGGCTGCAGAGAGGGGAGAAGCAGAGGGGGCAAAAGCAAGGAAGATCCCTCTCCTTCTGCCTAATACCCTTCCACCAGGACATCGTGTCTTTGTTCCCAGTGAATCCCCACAACTTCCATTTTCAGATAGAAACACACATGTTTCAGTGTATACACTAACTCCCTGACATTTGGGGTGAGCCTCGGCAACCCGTCACTGCTGAGTGTTCAAGCAGTGTTAGGGCTGGGAGATTCCTTGACCACCAGCATCAACTATCAGAAACTCATACCAAGAAGACAATTATGGAGATGAAAAGAAAAAAGTCCACATAGAAAGGAAATGCAGTTTCACAGTATTAACTGGCCATTTAAGAATAGAACCTAGAGGAGGCTGAAAAAAAATTCAGGCTCCTAACATGTTTTCTCATCCAGTTTTGCATTATGGCCAATTAAGTTTGAAAACTTAAAGAATGAAGTGATGGCTGATGCTACGCGGTGTTACAATGAAGGAAAGATCACCAAATCATGTAATATTGTACTGTTAGGACTTCCCTGGTGGTCCAGTGGTTAAGATTCTGCCTTCCAGTGGAGAGGATGCAGGTTCAATCCCCGGATGGGAAAGATTCCACAGGCCGCAAGGGAAAAAACAAAACAAGACAGCCAAACAAACAAAACAAATTGAGCTCATAAAAAATGTAAAATTAAATATCTCTTTTAAAAAACTGTACGATTTAAATGTCTTCATATATTTGGATTAAAGAAATTATATCCAACTTTTTACCCTCTCTGGCTCATTTGACCAGGGCATATTGATAATACACAAGCAAAATAAAGACATTCTGCACTCTATTATTAAAAAATAAGATAGAACTATGTTTCCCTAAGTATAATGCAATTAACAGGTACGGTATTATCAGAAAGAAGCATCCCATGATCAGAAGTTTGGGAAACAGATTCTTTTGCTACAGGACTAATAGATGTAGTGGATTTCCAAAAGGCAGCTGGAGAACGTGTGCTTCCCATATTATTTCAACATAATACCTGTGGTAGGACTGCGGTCCCCTAGAACACACTTTTGGAAACACTGGACTAGACCATAAAGAATTAGAGGTATTCAAACCCATTGCAAGCTTTCCATTTCATGGCCTGGAGTCTCATATAGTGATAAATCACTTACCAGTTTCATTACCTCACTCATTCCTAATACTTCTTTTAAACCAGACCTACCTCATGTAAACTAAAAATATTCTTTACAGAATCATTACAAAAGTATTTCATAGCATAAATAAAAACAATGCACTGCATATTCGAATCTTAGTACCTAGAGATATCACTGGACATTTTGCTGCATTTTCCCCAGCAAAATTTGTATCTTTGCACAACACATACACATTCACACACAACAAAACTGGAATTATACTGTATTTTTGGCCAGCAGTCATCTAACCGGATGCATAAGAGCACGTATTTCTAAATCTTACAGGGCTGCATATACTGCAACACATCCTAGGAGCATTTCAATCTGCTAGGAAGTTACCATGAAGCATCCGCCCTGTGCCAAGAACTTTGGTGGTCAATAAATAAATATAAAACATGATTGCATCCTGCTCTTCAGGAACTTACAGTCTATCTGGGAGTGATAAAACAGATCTATGAAAGAATTACAGAACAATTACAAATGGAGAAATTTTGACTGTAAGGCAAACTCTGAAGAGGGCGACACTAGTGTGGCTGTGATCCCAGAAAGATCAGAGGAGGCAGAAGCTTGGCTTGGGTCTTGCAGGATAGAAAGGATGAAGAACAAGAGAAGCAAAGATCAGGATCAGGACCTGGTCTGCCCCAAGAGTGGTGAGGAAGATGGTGAGCTCTGAAATCCCCCACTGCCTTGCGCCACTGCAATGCCCAATCTTGCCCTGGCAGAAGAAGTTGCCAGGCTAGCAGAAGAGACTTTTGCAAATTCAGATTTTGGAATTTACTTTTTCTAGGAAGTAAACATACATTATACATGCCCCAGTGTCCATAACAAACAGATAAAATTAAAGAATAAAGATAGAATGACACAATGAATTTGGTTAGCAGACGTGTTTATTCTCCCGTATTTGAAAGGTAGCAAACACATCCCATCCCATGCTACCATTCTTAAGGTTATTTTCAGCAGCTGTCCAACTGATGCTAGATTTCAGAAAGGAAGAATGACACCGAGGGGGCCAGTTTCCCCTTTCAAAATCCTCTTGTATACTCCAATGCAAGAAATTCTGGTTTATTTTCTCTCCCCTCCTAAATTACAAGTGACTCCTCTGTACCAGTGACTTCTCGGTCACAGCAACACAAGTAACCAAGTGTTTCTGGTCACTCCTTATCACCCCTGAAAGAGGCACTGCAGAGTGTCTCAAAGTCATCAGGGCTGAATGAGCCTCATGCTGCATCCTGTCTCAGCTCCTGTGACCATGATGACACAACTAAAATACTCTTCAGGTCACCCTTACTCGCCAACACCCCCTTCCCACTAACAAGCCCTCTATGTATGATCTTGAATTGGCCATCCTAACCTTGCATTTGAGCCAAGGGTTCTGGGCTCAGTGCAAAGGAGATGATGTACTTTGACCCCATGGTTGTACTGACAGATGTGGTCATTGTGGCATCATGCATCTCCCTTTGGCTGTGTTGTCTCTACACGTCCTGTTCACACCACTTGATTCACTCGAAGCAGCTGAGGGACAGGTGGGCGTTTCCCAATTACTGTCACTGGAGCTGCTTCCACTGAGCATTTTGGAGAAAGGCATGTGTGTGTGTAGGAAGAGTGTTCTCTTACACACAACGCATACTCCACGGCATGCTAAGATATAACCATACCTGTGTGTAAACTTCCATCCTGAGCTGTGTTCATCCATGCTAAGTTGCTTCAGTTGTGTCTGACTCTTTGTGATGCTACGAACTGTAGCCTTTCAGGCTCCTCTGTCCATGGGATTCTCTAGGTAAGAATCCTGGAGCGGGTTGCCATGCCCTCCTCCAGGGGTCTCCCCAACCCAGGGGTCGAACCCATGTCTCTCCAGTCTCCTGCATTGATAGGTAGGTTCTTTACCACTAACATCACCTGGGAAAGCCAATAATTATTACAATATTATATATTATAATCAATTAACAGAGTGGGTTGCCAGTCCCTTCTCCTGGGCATCTTCTCGACCCAGGGATTGAACCCAGGTCTCCTGCACTGCAGGTGGACTCTTTACTGTTTGAGCCAGTGTTCAGTGTCATGCAATTTGCTGGAACCAGACATTAGTCCTACCTGCAAAATCACATCTGATACTTCTCTCTTACAAGGGATCTAGAAAAATTTGTACTCTTCAGTCAAGCAGTAACTAGAGGCTGTGTCCCTACCTAGCAGGAGGAAACTCTTGGAGGTCTGGTTTAGTGGCTAACTCATTCTGGGACCCAGGCAAGTCCTCTGTCCCATGAGGTGTCCATTGTTTTTTTGCTGAGAAAATTATGAATTGAGGGCCTTTTAGGTTTAGTTAGTGAAAGTCATTTCTCCAACAAGAAAGCAAGAATAATTGGAAAATCACTCACTTCTAATTCAAATCCCCACAAACTGGCTCTTCCAAGCCTCTGAGAGAACACAAATGCTGACTTCTCTAGTGGTCCAGTGGTTAAGACCCCACCTTCCAATGCAGGGGATGTGGGTTCAGTCCCTGGTCAAGGAACTAAGATCCCACTGGCCTTCTGCTTGACAACTACTGAGCCCGCGGGCTCTAGAGTTCGTGTTCTACAACTAGAGAAATGTCCACATGCTGTAACAAAGACCAGGCACAGCCAAAAAAGAGAAAGACAGAACACAAATATTTCTTTTTTGAGGTCCCCTAGAAAAAGCAGCGGAGAAGGCAATGGCACCCCACTCCAGTACTCTTGCCTGGGAAATCCCATGGACGGAGGAGCCTGGTAGGCTGCGGTCCATGGGGTCGCTAAGAGTTGGACATGACTGAGTGACTTCACTTTGACTTTTCACTTTCATGCATTGGAAAAGGAAATGGCAACCCACTCCAGTGTTCTTGCCTGGAGAATCCCAGGGACCGCGGAGCCTGGTGGGCTGCCGTCTATGGGGTCGCACAGAGTCGGACACAACTGAAGCGACTTAGCAGCAGCAGCAGCAGCAGAAAAAGCAGACCCTTGTTGACTCTTTCTCTGAAGAAGTAGGCAGGAAGTTCTGCACTTACAAAGTGCAAGAGTCACTGTCTTAAGGAGAAGGGACTCAGAGCTGGACTCAAGGATAATCCACGGGCTGGCCTGGTCCCAGGCTCCTGGAAGTGGAGGGGTTATCATCCTGAAGAGAACAGGAGAAGAGACTGCCCCATGACACCTCCATCAGTAAGACCTACACGGTTAATTTTTCAAAGTTTTTTTTGAGGGCTAATTTTCCTAACTGCAAAATTCACTTGTTTCAGAAGTGCAATTCACAATTCTTAGTAAATCTACAGAATCGTGAATCTATCACCCCATCCAGTCTTAGAACACTTCCATGATCTCAAAATGGGTCCTCATGAGTGCTCTGAAGTCCCTCCCCAGCCCCCTGCCCCCATCCCAGGCAACCACAAATCTTCTATCACTACAGATTTGCCTACTCTGGTTTTTTCATAGAAATTTGTCGACTTTTGCATCTGACTTTTTACTCAGCATAATGTATTTGAGGTTCCTCCATGGCACTCACGGCATGCGTCAGGAGTTCATTCTTTTTATAACTGGATAGTAGGGCAAATGGCTAGTCTAAATTTTGCTTATCCAGTTAACAGTTGATGGACAAGGGTACAGTTTCTCGTTCTTTGGCTACTGTGAATAATGCTGCTATGAACACTCATATATACACTAAGTCCCCTACACATGAACCCGCAAGTTGTAAACTTTCAAAGATGTGAATGTGCATTCCATCAGTGCCAGGAGTGAGAGACATTGCAGCTTGCCCTCTGTCTCCTATTGCTGATGATCTTTCAGCTCTACCATCTCCCATCTCCACTCCCTCCTCCAGGCAGTACCTCTTCTTGCCTGTTCACTTGATGCCAGACCCTGTATGCCAGCTGTCATACTGTACTACTGTGCTTTTCAGGGTACTGCACTGGAAAGTTAAAATGTTTTATTTTTTGTTTGTTTTTATGTATTGTGTGAAAAGTATTATAAGCCTATTACAGTACAGTACAACATAGCAGATTGTGTTAGTTGGGTACCTGGGCTTACTTTGTTGGACTTAGGCAGAAATCAGACTTAAGAATGCACTCTCAGAACAGAACTTGTTTGTATGTTGGGGACTTACTTTAAGTCTTTGTACAGATATGTTTTTGTTTCTCTTAGATGGACTAAAGTTTTAGCCAATTTATTGAAATGTACAGTGAGGCATTGGAGAAGGCAATGGCACTCCACTCCAGTACTCTTGCCTGGAAAGTCCCATGGATGGAGGAGCCTGGTAAGCTGCAGTCCACGGGGTTGCTAGGAGTCGGACACGACTGAGCGACTTCACTTTCACTTTTCACTTTCATGCATTGGAGAAGGAAATGGCAACCCACTCCAGTGTTCTTGCCTGGAGAATCGCACAGAGTCAGACACAACTGAAGCGACTTACTGCTAGCTAGCTGTGCGGCATAAGGCAGACACACACTCTTTCCTAGGGGAGCTTGTCCATCCAAGTGTTGGGGTTTACGGTATCCATGTTGTAGATGGGTCAATGTCTCCAAATTGACCCACATAAGACACAATTGATGGCTGCTCTGGGAACAGAGCCCCCACCCTTTTCTTTTTCTGGATTGCCCAGGGAAGAGGGCTTGATGAGCGATTTCCCCATTTGCTGATCACTGACGCATATATCCTTTCAGGGCCTGGTCACCCAATGAAACAGCTTTTATAAAATCAGGAGCTTGGAAGAAAGCTTTTGTTTATGGCCACTTGCAAGTGTAATTCATCTCCCCAAAATGCAGTTTCGGTTTTGTTTACCTCATCTGCTCATTAAATACTTGCTCAGTGAATTTACGTGTGACTGTTTCATTTAAGACATGGTTTCGCGGGAAGGGAAGAAAAGGCTGCCATATGTGTAAGGCCACCCCGGGCCCTGGGTGTCCCCAAAGCAATCCTGATGTCACATATCCTGATGGATGATGCCCACCTGCACTTGTCAAACTTCTGTTTGTATTCCTGGCCTTTAGGTCAGAAAATATTCCCATTATTCATGCATGATGAAGGCTCAGTCACACTTGTGTCTGGCAATGGGCCCCGGGAAAGATGGACTCCACAGATAATTAAAGCTGACCCTGAGTAAGGGAGAAGAAGAGGGCACGGGGAAGCAAAGGGCAAGTGACAAGTTTTGTTGTTTTTTTTTTTTAATTTTTTTTAGACTGCATGGTCCTGCCATTGCACTGCTTGTAGGATCTTAGTTCCCCAACCAGGGAATTGAACCAAGGCCCTTGGCAGTGAAAACATGAAGTCCTAACCACTGGACCCCCAGGGAATTCCCCAAGTGACAGTTAAACATACAGCGTATATGCTCTCTGCCAGGAGATTACACAGCTTTTTTCAAAACTTGCCTTAATGTTGGCAAAATATGACTGTTCTTCTTTTGTGGGACAGCTGAGGGTCTCACAGTTAGTCTCTCAAGGTCACAGAGTAGTGAGGGGCTGAATGCAGTTCCAAGCATCCATCTGACCCCAAAGCATCCAGAGGAATGTACAGCATCCTTATTCTTCCCTTTGGAAGTGATTGGTGCTGACCACCCTGGTCACATCTGCCGATCACTAAAGAGGGGCTTTAAGTTTTCAAAAGGACAGACTCTCTTTTTACATTTGGAGCATCCTGAGTGTGTATGGAACTCTGGGTTGGGGTTCACCAACAAGAAATGAAGACTTTTGTGAGCTGAATGGCTATGTCCTCCTTCAATTTATACATTAAGACTGTAACCTCCAACGGCTGCATTTGCAGTTGAAGCCTCTAAGGTCATAGGGTGGGGCCCTGATCTGATAGGGTTGGTGGCCTTATGGGAAGAGAGACAGCAGGGAGCTCTTTCTGTGGACATAGAGAGGAGCTGCATGAGGACACAGCAAAGAAGTGGCTGTCTATAAGCCAGGAAGAGCACCTCCACCAGAAGCCAACTTTGCATACAACTTGATCTTGGTGATTGCAGCCATGAAATTAAAAGACGCTTACTCCTTGGAAGGAAAGTTATCACCAACCTAGACAGCATAAAAGCAGAGACATTATTTTGTCAACAAAGGTCCATCTAGTCAAGGCTATGGTTTTTTCAGTGGTCATGTATGGATGTGAGAGTTGGACTATAAAGAAAGCTGAGTGCCGAAGAATTGATGCTTTTGAACTGTGGTGTTGGAGAAGACTCTTGAGAGTCCCTTGGACTGCAAGGAGATCCAACCAGTCCATCCTAAAGGAGATCAGTCCTGGGTGTTCATTGGAAGGACTGATGTTGAAGATGAAACTCCAATATTTTGGCACCTGGTGCGAAGAGGTGACTCATTAGAAAAGACCCTGTTGCTGGGAAATACTGAGGGCAGGAGGAGAAGGGGACGATGGAGGATGAGATGGTTGGATGGTATGACCGACTCAATGGACATGGGTTTGGGTAGACTCCAGGAGTTGGTGATAGACAGGGAGGCCTGGTGTGCTGTGGTCCATGGGGTTGCAAAGAGTCGGACACGACTGAGCGACTGAACTAAAACTGAAACTGATCTTGGACTTCCAGCCTGCAGAACAGTGAGAAAATAGTCTATTAAGTCATCCAGGCGGTGGTACTTTGTCATGGCAGCCTGAGCAGACTGGCCTGAGGGTGTTACAGCGGGGAGTGCACTGTGTTTGTGAAGGTGTGAGGCACAGACCGAGAGCTGTCACTGTGCAGGAAGTGGTGACAAGCTGTGGATGAGTATTTATTGTGATAACCTCTTAGAAGAAATGCCACCATATCGTAACCAAGAGAAGACTGAAGAGGCATGTGATATGGCATGCTAGACAGCATCCTAGAACAGAAAAAGATGGTGGGTAAGAACCAAAGACGGAGAAGGCAATGGCACCCCACTCCAGTACTCTTGCCTGGAAAATCCCATAGATGGAGGAGCCTGGAAGGCTGCAGTCCATGGGGTCGCTGAGGGTCGGACACGACTGAGCGGCTTCACTTTCACTTTTCACTTTCATGCATTGGAGAAGGAAATGGCAACCCACTCCAGTGTTCTTGCCTGGAGAATCCCTGGGACGGGGAAGCCTGGTGGGCTGCCGTCTATGGGGTCACACAGAGTCGGACACGACTGAAGTGACTTAGCAATTAGCAAAGAACCAAAGAAATATGAATAAATATGAATTTTTGTTGGCTCATTAATTGTGATAAATGTACCATACTAATAGAAGATGTTAACAATAGAAGAAATTGGATGTGAAGTATTTAAGAACTCTGTACTATCTCTGCAACTTTTCTGTAAATCTAAACTATTCTAAAATAGGGCATCTCTGGTGGCTCAGTGGTAAAAAATCCATCTGCAATGCAGGAGACATGTGTCTGATCCCTGGGTTGGGAAGGTCTCCTGGAGAAGGAAATGGCAACCCACTCCAGTGTTCTTGCCTGAAAAATCCCTGGAGAGAGGAGCCGGGCAGGCTATAGTCCATAGGGTCACAAAAGAGTCAGACATGACTTAGCAACTAAACAACAACAACTCTAAAATACAAGATTTATTTAAAAAAATAAAAGAAAAAAATAACTGCCATGAATGACTACATTAGAAATACCAGGTACTTCCCTGAATTGCTTAAGCATTTGCTGTAATTTGGAGAAGGCAATAGTACCCCACTCCAGTACTTTTGCCTGGAAAATCCCATGGGCGGAGGAGCCTGGTAGGCTGAAGTCCATGGGGTCGCTAAGGGTTGGACACGACTGAGCGACTTCACTTTCACGCATTGGAGAAGGAAATGGCAGCCCACTCCAGTGTTCTTGCCTGGAGAATCCCAGGGATGGGGGAGCCTGGTGGGCTGCTGTCTAAGGGGTTGCAGAGTCGGACACGACTGAAGCGACTTAGTTGCTGTAATTCCTGGAGATTAACATGCAGAGATAGATGACAACATGGCAGTTGCAAAGTTGTTTTTAAAAAACAAAATTATTTCCCTGGTGTGGATACAGAACTGGGAGGTGAAGGAAGGCTGCTTTTTAAAAGGGGGTGGAGCCGCTTGGCAGAAGGAACTTCACTGGAAGTTCTACCTGGCTGCAGCGCTAGTCTGAATCAGCCCCAAATCTGGCCTGCTCCCCAGCCATCATCACCACCTCCAAAAACAGACACTAGTACTGGCCTTTCCGCCCCACTCCTCACATTCTTAGAGGTCCCCAAGTAACTCCCAATATCCAAACCACACTGCCTCTTGCAGTGGGTTTAAAACAATTCTGGAATGTTCACAGCTCAAAGCAAACATGACTTCTGAGAAGGTGAGTGGATATGGGTAAGCTTGAGATAATGCCCTTAGCGCCTTGGGGGAGGGAAGAGGCCACCTTGGGAGGGGAGCAAGGGCCTGTTTGGATCTGTGGTCTGAAGACACCTGGGCTGGAAGGGATCAGTTTTAATCCCCGCACCTGCCAGTCGTGGCCTGTTAGCCTCCAGGGTTCCACCGCCTGCCCAGGCACATCATACCTCTGTTCACAGCAGGCACTCACCCCAGAAAGATCGGGGGATATTCCTGCACTGCTGGGACCTGCACACAAACACCAACTTATGTACACACTCCTCTTCTCTCAAGTCTGTGTGGTGGGAGTCAGGCTGTTGTGCCTCACAGGGAGACGGGGGTTATAGGAAGGCAAACTGTGTGCAGCACAGCCCCCCAGGAAAGAAGGGGTACATGGAGTCACCCCCTCCGAAGGGGAGCAGGGAAACAGGGTGATATTTTAACTGGTGGCCTAGGTGGTTACACAACTCATCTTGATGCACAAAACACTGTCTTCTAGAACATCTGGTTCTCAGCAGAGTCATAAAACATCCATCTCTAAGGCAGGACTGAGGGTGCTTGTTCAAGGACCCATGTGCGGTCAGCTTAAGGTATCAAAAGTCCTCCCTGGCTTCGCTCCACCCTCTGCCTGGGCTGAGGGTGATGGCTGAGCGCGTCCCAGGCAGAGAGGCTTTGATGCGGAAACATCCAGGCCAGGTCCAGGCAAAGCTGGAAATTTGCACACTCCTCTTTGGGGTCTTTCTAGACCTCTTTCTGTACCCCCATCATGGGGGGTTATTGTCTGGAGTCCATTGCTTTCCTGCTGCTGAAGATTCATAGAATCTAAGTACTCATTTAACTTTTCTTCCTCTTCCTGCCCAGATGCCAAATCCCACCCTGAAAACACACACACACACACACACACACACACATGTACGCACATATACATAAATACAAGCATGCACAAACACACAAGAACACACACATACATACAAGCACACATATACACACACATGCACGCACACACACAAGGGGCTTCCCAGATGGTGCAGTTGTAAAGAATCCACACGCCAGTTCAGGAGGCACAAGTGACTCGGGTTCGATCCCTGGGTCAGAAAGATCCCCTGGAGGAGGAAATGACAACCCACACTAGTGTTTTTGCCTGGAGAATCCCATGACAGAGGAGCCTGGCGGGCTACAGTCCATGAGGTCACAAAACAGTCAGACAGGACTGAGCATGCCTGCACTACTTCCTCTATGAAGACACATGCACACACACACACACAAACACACACACACACAGGTCAAATTTCTGACTTGCCCTGGGTCTTGTTCCCTCAGTCTCTATCAGCTCTCTGATAGTAAAGAGATTTCATTAGATAAACCAGTCCCTGCTAATAAGTAAGCTACTTACTAGACTCATAGACTCTTTATGCTGAAACAGCCATGGAAGCTCTACTTTAATCCCCTTTCTTTTCAGAAAAGAGAAGCCCAGCTTCCAGGAGGTGAGAATTAGTTAGTAGGGAAGCAGGACATGAAATGCCAGCATCCTGTGCCCACAGGGCATTCTTCCTCCACACTCCCCTTCAGTGACACGGTGTCTTAACCAGTGAGAATGGATCACTTGCCAAAAAGGCTTTTAAGAGTTATATCTCTCCTGGGCTCTCCCACACAGCTCCTCCGAACCCTTTCTCACCTCTGCGAGCCTTCATCTCCATCCATCATTTCTGGCAGATGGTGCCACTTCGTACATTACAGAGAAGACCCAAGTCATCAGCTCACGTCCTCGGCTTCCCTCCCCAGCAGCCGACATTTCTGAGGTCTTTGATCTCATCTCTTCCTTACCAGGCTAACCATCCCTTCTCTGGCCTGGTCTGTCCTCCCAAGCCCCTCTGCCTCCGGTCTCTGCTGCCTCAATCACACTCTCCTGGGGCAACTCCAGACCTGCCCCGGCACTAGACTCCTTCCTCCAATTTACAGAAACATCAGCTCTCCCTAGGGCTTCCCAGGTAACTCAGTGATAACAAATCTGCTTGCCAACCAGAAGATGCAGGTTCGATCCCTGGCCTGGGAAGATGCCCTGCAGAAAGGAATGGCTACCCAGTCCAGTATTCTTGCCTCGAGAATTTCATGGACAATGGAGCCTGACAGGTTATTGTCAGTCCATGGCATTGCAAAGAGTCGAACACAAGTGAATGACTAACACTTTGACCAGATCTCCCCAAATCTCTCCCCTTCCCCTTAAAGAGAACCTAACTCCCCTCACCTCTCCTACTGACCAATACCTTTACTGGCCTCTGCTTTTCTTCTCCTTTGCCAAACATTCACCCCTTGCAATCTGGTCTGTGGAGCAGCAAAATTGTTTCTATAAAACTATGTCGTGGGGTCCAGAGGTTAGGACCCTGTTCTCACTGTCAAGGGCGAGGGTTTTAGTTCCATAAACTGAACAGTGAGGTCAAAACACAAAACAAAACCTGCTTCCTTTGGCCCTGTCTGATACTGCAGCACAATTTCTCATTCTTGGTTTTCTTCCTGGGATTTCCATGACGCCCTTTGATCTGGGTTCTGCCTCTTCCATCTTCCCAATGTCTGTGGCCAGCAGGCTTCTGGGCCAGCCCGTTCATCCCCACAGTGCCATCTCCAACCTGATTTGTCACTCGGCCTTCACCACCTCTTTCTCCCAGGTTCTCGCCTCCTACACGCAAACACCTGCACTCAAAGGCACTGCCAAGGCCCCACTCTCATCTTGTCTAAATGTGACGCGTCCCCTGTCTCCCCAGCTGTGACTGACAATGACATCTTAATCTTCATTTATTTTTATTTAACTTTTTTAGGGGGAGCCATGTCACTCAACTTGCAGGATTGTAGTTCCCTGACCAGGGATCAAACCTGTGCCTCTGAAGTGGAAGTGCAGGGTCCTAACCACTGGACTGCCGGGGAATTTAAAGCATCTTCATCTTTAGAGTCCTCTTGGATGACTCCCTTTCTGCCCTCCAACTTCAACTCTGTCTGTGATATACTTGACTGTTTTTGATTCTACTCTAATTCCTTTATAAATATTTATTGTGATTGGTGAAATCACCTTCATGGTTCATTCTGAACATCAGAGCCATGTATCCCAGACTCAGACAGTGTCTCCCTTCTCTTCTTCCACACCTCCCGCTTCCTACTAGTTTCAGTCTACTCTCCAGGCCCAGAATTCGAGAGGCCCTCCAAGTTTGCCTGTGGCCAGCCTTGACCTTGGACCTTCTTCCCCTGACTTCTTCAAATAATGTAAGCTCTGTCCCCACCAGACTCCCACAGGTCTCTGCCAAATGCTACCCTCTCCTAACTCTGCATCTTGGTCTGCAGGGCTACCCTGCCTGGAAGCCCATGTTCTTACCTTTCCCCTAAGACACCAGGGTTTCATTAGTGGCTCATATGGTAAAGAATCTGCCTGCAATGCAGGAGACCTGGGTTTGATCCCTGGGTTGGGAAGATCCCCTGTAGGAGGGAATGGCAACCCACTCTAGTATTATTAGGCTTCCCTGGTGGCTTAGACAGTAAAGAATCTGCCTGTAATGCAGGAGACCTGGGTTCAGACCCTGGGTTGGGAAGATTCCCTGGAGGAGGGGCATAGCAACCCACTCCAGTATTCTTGCCTGGAGAATCCCCATGGACAGAGGAGCCTGGGGCTACAGTCCATGGGGGTCGCAAAGAGTTGGACCTAACTGAGCAACCAAGCATAGCACACGATGACACCAGAGGGCAGAGGTGTGGCCTCTACCGTGATGCTGCGATCATGCTCCCAGAAGACCAGTTTGAAAGGAAACACAATCATCACCTGGAGTTCAGTGATGAGAAGGGTTCTGAGACCACATCAGGCTCAGCAGGAAATAGTGTCCTGTTAGATCATGTCATTTTGACAAAGCAAGGGTAAGAGTGACAAGAATGGCTATCCGTGTCCCAGCCGAAAGTGAGCTCCAGGGATTTCCCTGGCAGTCCAGTGGTTAAGACTCTCTGCTTCCAATGTAGAGGGCCCAGGCTCCATCCCCAGTGGAGGAACCAAGATCCCACATGCAGTGGGCCCGACCAAAAAAAAAAATTACCTTCCAACATGCAATATTTCTTTGCGACATTTCTCACTTGTTTGGGTCAAGAATTATAACTGGCTCCTCTTAGCATCTCCAGTAATATCTGGTTCCTTCTCTTGCACATATTAGGTAACACACTGGATCAATACCGGAGTGATTTTTGTCCTTGAGGTTTTAGGCCTAGAGTGATGCAACCTAGGAGACATTTTGGGCATGGGAATCCTTTGGCAGTATACTTCTCAAGACAAGAGGTTTCTAAGGTTGACCCTCAGGGCTGCACGTCCCCGAATAACAGTCTTATTCCTTTAATAAAAACAAAGGAGGTGGCTTCCCTGGTGGCTCAGTGATAAAAAATCAGCTTGCCAATGCGGGAGACACGGGTTCGATCCCTGATCTGGGAAGATCACACACGCCATGGAGTAACAAGGCCCGTGCGCCACAACTATTAAGCCTGGGCTCCAGAGCCCAAGAGACATAACCACTGAAGCCACATGCCCTAAAGCCCAGGCTCCACAACCAGAAAAGTCACCGCAAAGAGAAGCCCGCGTATCGCAACTAGGAAAAAACCTTAGAATCAACAAAGACTCAGCACAGCCAAAAAGTAAAATAAATGAAACCATCTTTTAAAAACCAAAAAACAGAGGGACTTCCCTTGTGGTCTAGAGGTTAAGAATCCACCTTCCAATGCACGAGACATGGGTTCGATCCCTGGTTGGAAAACTAGGATCCCACATGCCTCAGGGCAACACACCACAGCAAGAAGCCCCGGTCTGCAAGAAACACCTAACACAGTCATAAATGAATAAACAAAGGAGCCAGCTCGAGGCTGGGGGAGGCTGAGACAGGCTGAGCGCCCTGACGCAGAGGCAGTAGTAATAGCAACAGCAGTGGGCCCTGGGAGCCACCGCAGTGGTCCAGACCTCCTAGTCACACTGTGACGGGAGGAGATAGGTACTGAGCACTTACAAAGCGCTAGGCAAATATGCCTGTGTAGCCCAGCACCCTTGCTTCTTCCTTTTTTTCTAATAGAATTTTATCTAAAATTGTTTATTGGCCATGCTGCAGCTTACAAGATCTCAGTTCCCTGACCAGGGATTGAATCCAGGCCTTCTGCAGTGGAAGCACGAATTCTTAACCACTGGACTACCAGGGAATTGACAGTACCCTTGATTTCTCATTGCACAGCTTCTATGAGTGAATCCCGGATGCCTCAGTTTCCTTGTCTGTAAAGTGCAGTAATAATGCTTCCTTCCTTTAGAAGGCAAAGAGATTATGTAGCCATCTCCCCAAGCAAAGTACCTGCAACCTATCATAACACTCATTAGCAGGAAACTATTACTCTCATTATTACTGGAGACAGATCATCACCCTCATTTCCATTCGAAAGAACTGATTCCCAGAGAGCTTTAATCATCAAGCCAAAGTCATTTGCTTCAGCAGGAAAGGTGGGCCCCAAATCCAGTCCACAGGCCATGGCGGCCTCCTGGGGGAGTTCATTGTCCTGTTCTCAGCCATTAATTCCTACTGAATGCAATTTTATTGAACATGAGTTAGTTGGTTGTGAATACAGATGATCCAAGTAAAGATGTGTTACTGATCAATATCCAGTGTCTGGGTCCAGGGGGAACGCCAGGAAAGGAAGATGAAAAAAAACAAGGTGTGCCGTCAGACAGGAGAGATGCCGTCAACCTGGCTGAAGTCCCTTTTCAAGACGCAACTCCTCCCAGAGCCCAGGCGCAGTCCCCTTCTCACGCTTTCTGGCAGGACCTGTGCACTTACCCTTCCCTCTGCCTGAACCAGCCTCCCCTCCCTCCCTGCCTGACAGGTATTCTCACTTCAATTGCAAGGACTCTACCTCAGAAGGCTTCCTCCACAGAAAAATCTCCCCCTTAAGGAAGGCCTCCTCCTCCTCCTCAGGCAGACCTCCTCCTCCTCATCCTCTTTCCCAGGAAGGCTTCCTCCTCCCCCTCCCCCTCCTCAGGAAGGCCTCTTCCCCCTCCTCAGAAAGGCCTCCCTCTCCTTCTTTTCTTCCTCCTCAGGAAGGCCTCCACCTCCTCCCCCTCCTCCTCCTCCCCAGGAAGGCCTCCTCCCCCTCCTCCACCCCATTCTCCTCAGGAAGGCCTCCTCCCCATCCTTAGCAAGGCCTCCTCCTCCTCCCCCTCCTCCTCCCCCTTCTCCTCCTCAGGAAGGCCTCCTCTTCCTCCTCAGGAAGGCCTCCCCCCTCTCCTCCTCCCCCCTCCTCCTCCCCCTTCTCCTCCTCAGGAAGGCCTCCTCTTCCTCCTCAGGAAGGCCTCCCCCTTCTCCTCCTCCTCCCCCTCCTCCTCCCCCTTCTCCTCCTCAGGAAGGCCTCCTCTTCCTCCTCAGGAAGGCCTCCCCCTTCTCCTCCTCCTCCCCCTTCTCCTCCTCAGGAAAGCCTCCCCCTTCTCCTCCTCCTCCTCAGGAAGGCCTCTTCCTCCTCCTCAGGAATCCTTCCCCTCCCCCTCCTCAGATTATCCAGTTATCAGTGTCCCTGCAATTCTCTGTCCTCAGTTCTGAACCAGAATTTACCACCTCCTTCAAAGAATGAAGTTTCATTGCTCCTATTTGCACTTCCAGGGACACCGAGCAGGATCAGAGGAGGTATTTGTTGAGTAAATGAAGTCATCTTGTCCACCATCCTGTGCTTGAGTTCCACCAAGAGTTGTATTTTCTATTTTGGTTTTATATGTACCACATGCTGGGGCTTTCTTGCCTCCCCTTAGAAGACATACCACACAAGCTAATAAATATTCTTTGCTAACTGCCTTCCATCACTGGAGCCTGTCTGCCATCCACACAGAGACAGCCACAGTAGGGGGACCACCTTATCCTGTGCATCCAAGGCAAAACAAAATGATTCAACACTTCCAAAACTAGCACACAAGATGCAAATGGTTTCAAAAAATAGACCCCAAGCCAAATTGAACACAAATACCAAGGGAAGAGAAGCAGACAGACAGAAAGAGCTACATGAGAGTCTAGGTATACCCAGGGCAGGTTTAATTAGCTCTGCCCTGCAGACTTTCTCTGACACACACACAGGTATCCCATACAAAAAGGCAACTGGAGGTCTTCTAGTATCACTGGAACTCTGCAGATGCTTTCGGATACTTCCAAAAACATCCAGATACCCCACACATGTACTCTTTTTGAGAGCAGCAACAAGGTTCACCAAAGGTGTGAGACAGTCTGTGACTGGAGGATTGCCAGACATTTATTAAGCACCTACTGTGTGCCAGGCATGTGCCAGCCAGGTACTGTCACCTACCTACCTACCTACCTACTGACCTGAATGCATTCATTTCCCAAAGTCCCCTGAGGTAGATTGTTAGTTCTGTTCCACAATCGAGGAAACTGAGGCTCAGTGTTTATGATTTATACACTGCAAGGGGGGAGCCTAATCCCCTGAGCTGCCCAATTCTTAGTTTAATATACTTCCCATTAGCCACAGACATGTATGTGCAAATGTTAATTAAGAAAGCAAACCTGGGCTCTGCTAGGCGATCCATGTGAAGAGTAGACTCAAGGCTCACCTGGAGGCAGCCCTAAGGGACTTGGGGGAGGGAATCCCCGTTTTCACTCCTTGGAGGCCAACCCTAGGCCTGGCTGGAGGGGGGCCTGGGCCTGGCAAGTCACCCTTGCCCTCTGCAGTACCTCTGAGGTCACACTGCCCAGCTCTGGAGGCCTTGCCATTCATGCCCAGCCTGGTTCTGTGTGCCCCCTGGGAGGTGTCCTGCCCAAGGTGGGCTGGGGGCTGCCTGGGGGAGGTACCCCATAACTAAAGAGCAGGGCCGACTGATTTGACTTCATCAGTGAAGACAGAGGTACTTCCCATGAAGACCCCACGAACAAGAAGACACTTCCAGCTTCCCCAAGGGACACAAATATCCAACTCTTCCCCTCCCCAACTTACTTATACCTCTGGGCAAGATCCTCAGGAAGACTTGAATATGCAATGGTGAATGGCTACCCACTCCAGTATTCTTGCCTGGAGAATCCTATGGACAGAGGAGTCTGGCGGGCTACAGGCCATTGGGTCTAAAAGAGTAGGACACGATTGCGCGACTAACGCGTTCTCTCCACACCCCCCCCCCCCTCAGAGGTAGCACATGCACTAAATTCAGGTGTGGGTCACTCATACCAAGTCTTTCCTAAAATTGGGATGGGGGAAGGGAGAGACAGCCATGTGCAGGAAAAAACAAACAAACAAAAAATCCCAACAATCTTCTAAAGGTAGGAAAGGAGAAATAGTTAAGTATTAAGAAATATATAGAATATAAGAAATTGTTGAGTTGCAGGTTAGTGCAAAGTGATATTCTGAAAAGCATGGCTTTTGGTTCCAACAGCTGAGATTCCATTCCTGCTTCTCCACCTACCATTGTAGATCTTGGACAAGTGCATCCACCCTTCTGGGCCTCAGAGGCCTCCTCTCTAGTATGGGGGCAATAGTACCAGGATGACTACTGGCAGGTGCCCTGCCAGCCTCCTCTCCCTCTCAGATTCCCTCTCTCCTAGTAACAAACAAGAGCTCGGGAGGGAATACAGGATCCTCAGAAACCATCACATAGACGTCCCAGCTCCAAGCTCCAGTCACAGGGAAATAGCAGAAGCCAGGTTCGCACTGGGATCCTTAGTCTAGAACAAGGGGTCTGCTTTCCTCAACCCACTGACGGTCCCTTCGCAGCCCTCACCTGGCCTAAGGAGACTCAGCCAGTCCACCTTGGCCTCCTGGGAGGAGGAGTTGGGGGCTGAGGCTGTCTCCCTCTGCTTTTCCTCCTTTCCCCATAAAAAGGCAAGGTCCTCTTTACTCCAGCCGAGTGCCCGCTGGGTCTGAGTAAGGTTGCTCTCCGGAGCCGCTATGGGTCTCTGCCTCAAATCCCCTGAGTAGGGGGAAAGAAACGTTTTCCAGGCTGCTGGTGGCTTTTCGCTCACCTGCTGGCCCTGCCACGGAGCGGGGCATCGCTTGGCTTGTGGGCTGGCGAAGGCTCAGAGCGCTGGGCGGGATGTCTCGCCTGCGGCAGCCAGCCTTCTCTGAGCTATGCCTCTGGTCTGCCTGGGGGCGGGATGGGGTGAGGTGGGGTGACGCTCCCAACCCAGGGGACTCCGGACAGGCCTCGAAGGAGCTGAAGTGCGGGACAGGAGGCAGCCGGGTGGGCAGCCCGCGACTCCCTCCCCGCAGCCTCTCGTGGCAGTCGGGCGACCGAGCCGCCACCTCCGGAGGCGCGCGGCGCTGCCCCAGGGGCATAGGTAACAGGGTGCGAGGATCCCCGCTCCAGGCCCCGCCGACCCGGTCCGTTACCTTCCACTTTGGTGAGGGTCAGGACCGGACTGTTGCAGGCGCTGAGCGGGGCCACCCGGGCCGAGTGCTTCTTCATGATGAGCCGTCAGCCTGCAGGAGCGCCGCCGCCGATCGCCTACATCCTGGGGCCGGCTGGAGCGCGCCTCGCGGGCCCGTTGGCCTCCTCCGGGGAGGAGCGCGAGCTGCTGGCCGCCCCGGCCCTGCCTCCCGGGGCCGCCGGCCGGGCTCCCGTCGCCGCGCAGGGCTCACTGCGGCGGCCGCCCCGCGGAGCGCATCGTCGCCGGCCGCTCACCCACTCCGCACCCGCGCGCACAGCCTCCCGCTCCGAGGTTGCCGCAAACTCCAACGTCACGTACAAGTGCACTCCCCGCTCCCACCCCGCGGGCTCACCTGCTCCGCCCCCGCCCCGGGCCGCCCGCCCAGCCCCGCAGCCCGGCTTCCTCCCTCGGAGCTCGGCCCCGAGGGTTGCCTCCGGTCGGGGCGGGGGTCGGCCCGCAGCTCCCCGGCAGCCCCTGTCCTTTGCTGAGACCAGCGCACGGGAGGCGAGGCCCTGAGAACTTAGCCTCAGAGGTTCACAAGTTTAAACTGGGAGCTACTGACTTCGGATGGGGAGTTAGCCTCCTCCCTGCGCAAAATCCTTAAGTATTGGTTTACGAGAGGAGTCAGAAAAAAGCAAAGCTTTCCCAGGCTGGCATTAACTTCTTTGGAAGTCTGGGGGCACGTTATTCTGCCTGATCCCCTGGACAGCTCTTTTTCCTTTTGAGGACGATGCCAAGTCCAGAGAAGCAAGGCTGCCACGAGAAAACAAAGGTTTGGGACTCCTGCCCCTGCCCTGGTGCCCCAGCCCTGAGAGGTCCGACTGCCTGGGAAGCAGGGCAAGCTTCATTTCGGCCCAGATCCTAGGTTTCTGCTGCAGCTTTTGCCTCTGCAAGCCCTGGTCTCACCGCTCCTACTCTGACCCACCTGTAAGCTACTGGCCAATGATGCTTGATTAAAAGCAATGACATACCTCTTGCATCACTGGCTGGGCGATCCCTGAGTGACTACCCGGTCCCCAGGACGTTTATCTCATGATGGTGCATCATCACAGGTGCCCAGCCATCATCCTTGTGGAAAGGATGCACAGGACTTGTGTGGTCCAGGAACTCTAAGGGCTTTAGGGGCATCTCATTCACGCAGGCCCAGCCATCCGTTTTGGTCTGTCTCCACTGGGAATCTGAAGGCTCCGTGCTGATTCCAGGTGGGTTTTGTTGTTACTGTTAAGCCCTTACCTCCCACTCTACTGGTTTCCTGTCACAAAGTGGATGTTCCACTCTATGACGTCATTTTTATCCCCCATAAGGGTAATTCAGTGGCATGGCAGAGATGGCAGAGGTGGAGAGGGGTCTTACAGCAATCCGGTTTCCCTAGCCTGGAACCTACCAGGTATCTCTGCTGACATCCACCTGCATGCTCCCAGATCTCTGGTGGAAGTGGCTCCTACCAGTTGCTTTTGTAGGGTTCCTGTTATTCGCTTGCTCTCTAGAACTCCCGAAAAGAACAGCATGACTGCTGGGTCTCCAAAAAGCCAGGGCTTCCCTGGGTCGCTGCCTCCTTGCTCTAGCAAAGGAAAGGCCCTCTAGTGGTGGCCTTCGCACTGTGCGCCTCTTACTCGGACCTTATCCCCAGGACCCTAGAGATGACACCACAGTAAGTCAATAAACCGTTCCCTTCTTTGTAAAAATTAAGCACAAACAAAAAGCAAACCAAAACCCCAAAAAAACTCATCTATTAAAGAAGACCTTTCAGCATAATATTCCCACGTGTTGTTTCATCAGTCAACTTTTGCCATATACACAATAACTAAATAAAATAAACATCACATCATAACTTACCCATTTTATGAGCACTATGTATCAAGTACTGTGCTAAGTGTTTTACATAAATCACTTCATTTTCTACTCGCAAAAGCTCTGCAAAATTGTTGTTACTTAGTTTTACAAATGGGGAAACTGAGGCTAAGAGAAATGAACTAAATGTTCCAGGTAATATAGAAACCAGCTGAGCAGGGATTTATTTTTCTATTTATTTTTCAATGGAGGAAAATTGCTTTACAATGTTATGTTGGTTTCTGCCATACAACAACTTGAATCAGCCTTTGTATACATATTCTCTCCCTCTTGAGCGTCCCTCCCCTCCCTGCATCCCCCCTCCCCCAAGTCATCATAGAGCATCAGGCTTGGCTCCCCGTGTTAGAGAGCAAATTCTCACCAGCCACCTATTTTACACATGGTACTGTATCTATGTCGATACATTCTCCATTCGTCGCACAATTTCCCCACTGTGTCCACAAATCCGCTCTCTACATCAGTGTCTCCATTTTTTCCCTTGAGCAACTCTGAACAAATCAAAAGCCTACACCTACAACTGCTATGCTATTCTTTTATGTTATAAAATGTAAAATGTAAAAATTCCATGTAACTATTCCAGTTGAGGTAGGAGACACAGTAATCTGTAATCCATTTCCTTTCATTTGACTGTGGTTTTAGGAGAGCTCACCGTGCTCATGCTTGTCTGGACTGCCAAACTCATTTTGCTGCACAGGTCACAACCAAAATGTCCAATAAGTATCTGCCTAGCTGGTTTTTTAATTATCTGTGCATGTGTGCACACGAAGCTGCTTCATTTGTGTCCAACTCTTTGTGATCCTAGGGATGGTAGCCCACCAGGCTCCTCTGTCCATGGGATTCTCCAGGTAAAAATACTGGAGTGGGCCCCATGCCCTTCTCCAGGGGATCCTTCATGACACAGGGATTGAACCACCATCTCTTATGTCTTCTGTACTGGCAAGCAAGCTCTTTACCCCTAGTGCCACCTGGGAAGCCCTTTTAGGTATATATTTTCTATTTATTGCAATCTTAAGTGTAATTCAAATATATAATTCAGTTCAGTCGCTCAGTTGTGTCCAACTCTTTGCGACCCCATGGACTGCAGCACGCCAGGCCTCCCTGTCCAACACCAACTCCTGGAGTTTACCCAAACTCATGTCCATTGAGTCGGTCATGCCATCCAACCATCTCACCCTCTGTCGTCCCCTTCTCCTCCTGCCCTCAATCTTTCCCAACATCAGGGTCTTTTCAAGTGAGTCAGCTCTTCGCATCAGGTGGCCAAAGTATTGGAGTTTCAGCTTTAGCATCAGACCTTCCAATGAACACCCAGGACTGATCTCCTTCAGGATGGACTGGTTGGATCTCCTTGCAGTCCAAGGGACTCTCAAGAGTCTTCTCCAACACCACAGTTCAAAAGCATCAATTCTTCGGCGCTCAGCTTTCTTTATAGTCCAACTTTTACATCTATACATGACCACTGGGAAAACCACAGCCTTGACTAGACAGACCTTTGTTGACAAAGTAATGTCTCTGCTTTTTGATATGCTATCTAGGTTGGTGATAACTTTCCTTCCAAGGAGTAAGCGTCTTTTAATTTCATGGCTGCAGTCACCATCTGCAGTGATTTTGGAGCCCCCCAAAATAAAGTCTCTCACTGTTTCCATGGTTTCCCCATCTATTTCCCATGAAGTGATGGGACTGGATGCCATGATCCTCGTTTTCTGAATGTTGAGCTTTAAGCCAACTTTTTCACTCTCCTCTTTCACTTTCATCAAGAGGCTCTTTAGTTCACTTTCTGCCATAAGGGTGATGTCATCTGCATATCTGAGGTTATTGATATTTCTCCCGGCAATCTTGATTCCAGCTTGTGCTTCCTCCAGCCCAGCGTTTCTCTTGATGTACTCTGCATATAAGTTAAATAAGCAGGGTGACAATACACAGCCTTGACATACTCCTTTTCCAATTTGGAGCCAGTCTGTTGTTCCATGTCCAGTTCTAACTGTTGCTTCCTGACCTGCATATAGGTTTCTCAAGAGGCAGGTCAGGTGGTCTGGTATTCCCATCTCTTTCAGAATTTTCCACAGTTTATTGTGATCCACACAGTCAAAGGCTTTGGCATAGTCAATAAAGCAGAAATAGATGTTTTCCTGGAACTCTCTTGCTTTTTCGATGATAGATAATTAAATATTACTAAATACCCTTGCCATTAATTTCACTCTAGGACATTTTGCTACCCAAGAGGTCATCACCTCCTTGTGGCTTTCAATTTCTGCTTATCAAAGAGATGGTATGGCACCAGTTCTCAACTTCTTCCCCTTAGTTTTAAGCACTGAGTGTTTTTCTCTATTCAACTCTATCAGCCTGTGTGCTCCCTCACCTTGTGTTTCAAATAAAAAACAAACTTCCTCCACTCCTTTAAAAAATATTATGTTTATTTATTTATTTTTGCCACACCACCAGCTTGCAGAATTAGTTCCCTGGCCAGGGATGGAATCCATGCCCTCTGCAGTGGAAGCTTGGATTCTTAAGCACCGGACACCAGGGAAGCCTCCTCCACTTCTTTTTAAATCAGGAGGCCCTGCTACTTTCCATAGGAACACTGATACTCCTCAGTGTACATCTTTTTCGGGAGTAGGTGTGATGCATGCAGGCTACGTAGCTTCAGTCATGTAAACTCTGTGTGATCCTGAGAGGGTAACAGGTAGGAAGGCCAGGGGTCTCCAAAGGGAGGAAATAGGCTGCAAGTGTCAGACATTTTTATCTCTCTTAAGCTGCAGGAGGAAACTAGCGATATTTTTTTCTTCTCCATACAAAGTTAAAAGGTTTCTCTTAAAATATTGTGTTACCAAAATGACACCTGGTTTCACCTGAAGTTAACTATTCTCAAACCTTGAGATAACCAATGCATTTTTCTTATGGAAATGTTTGTCTTAAGCTATGCTAATGTACTATGCATTTACCCCAGACTCTGTCTTCAAGTTGGTTCTGCCTAATGGTTCAGAAGCCTTTGACTGTATGGATCACAATAAACTGTGGAAAATTCTGAAAGAGATGGGAATACCAGACCACCTGACCTGCCTCTTGAGAAACCTATATGCAGGTCAGGAAGCAATAGTTAGAACTGGACATGGAACAACAGACTGGTTCCAAATAGGAAAAGGAGTACGTCAAGGCTGTATATTGTCACCCTGCTTATTTAACTTCTATGCAGAGTACATCAAGAGAAACGCTGGGCTGGAGGAAGCACAAGCTGGAATCAAGATTGCCGGGAGAAATCTCAATAACCTCAGATATGCAGATGACACCACCCTTATGGCAGAAAGTGAAGAGGAACTAAAAAGCCTCTTGATGAAAGTGAAAGAGGAGAGTGAAAAAGTTGGCTTAAAGCTCAACATTCAGAAAAGGAAGATCATGGCATCTGGTCCCATCACTTCATGGGAAATAGATGGGGAAACAGTGGAAACAGTGTCAGACTTTATTTTGGGGGGCTCCAAAATCACTGCATACGGTGATTGCAGCCATGAAATTCAAAGACGCTTACTCCTTGGAAGGAAAGTTATGACCAACCTGCTAAGTCGTGTCAGTCGTGTCCGAGTCTGTGCAACCCCATAGACGGCAGCCCACCAGGCTCCCCCATCCCTGGGATTCTCCAGGCAAGAACACTGGAGTGGGTTGCCATTTCCTTCTCCAATGCATGAAAGGGAAAAGTGAAAGTGAAGTCGCTCAGTCGTGTCCAACTCTTCGCGACCCCATGGACTGCAGCCTACCAGGCTCCTCCGTCCATGGGATTTTCCAGGCAAGAGTACTGGAGTGGGTTACCACTGCCTTCTCCAAATGACCAACCTAGATAGCATATTAAAAAGCAGAGACATTACTTTGCTAACAAAGGTCCGTCTAGTAAAGGCTATGGTTTTTCCAGTAGTCATGTATGGATGTGAGAGTTGGACTGTGAAGAAAGCTGAGTGCTGAAGAACTGATGCTTTTGAACTGTGGTGTTGGAGAAGACTCTTGAGAGTCCCTTGGACTGCAAGGAGATCCAACCAGTCCATTCTGAAGGAGATCAGTCCTGGGATTTCTTTGGAAGGAATGATGCTAAAGCTGAACTCCAGTACTTTGGCCACCTCATGGGAAGAGTTGACTCATTGGAAAAGACTCTGATGCTGGGAGGGACTGGGGGCAGGAGGAGAAGGGGACGACAGAGGATGAGATGGCTGGATGGCATCACCGACTCGATGGACACGAGTCTGAGTGAACTCCGGGAGTTGGTGATGGACAGGGAGGCCTGGCGTGCTGCGATTCATGGGGTCACAAAGAGTCGGACACAACTGAGTGAATGAATTGAACTGAATGGCTCAGAAACTACTTGACAAACCAGTATGTTATACTCAGATATTGTTCCCCTAATCTATGTAAACAAAACTATTTGTATGGTAATCTGCCTTTCTACAAGATTCAAGTTAATCATTTTATGGCCTGGGATGAATCATCTGGTGCCAAGATTATCCCTAAATGCATCTTATGGGTGAGAGGCCTGGTGCCATTCTGAGTTTTAAGACATACCTTTCTTTCATTAACAGACTGCTAGTGACTATATAACATCCAGCTGAAGACTAGCAGGGGGGTACTCTTTCTGCCCCCTTCTGATGCCTATGTCAGAAGCTTTCTCTATCTCCTTTATATTTTAATATAAGTTTAGTACACAAAAGCTCTGAGAGATCAAGCCTCGTCTCTGGCCCCAGATTGAATTCTTCTCCTCTGGAGGCCAAGAATCCAGGTGTCTTTTCGTTCAGCAACAACCTTTCAATCTCATGGACTCTAGCCTTCCAGGCTCCTTTGTCTATGGGATTCTCCAGGCAAGAATACTGGAGTGGGTTGCCATTTCCTTCTCCAAGGTGTGATGGGGATTCATATTTAAAAACTGACATACATAAGAGTATTCTAGAAAGTTAACTGTGTACTGGTGTATGCGTATAAACCAGTATCTTAAAAATTCAAACAATTTAAAACTCTATGCTGGAGCTAGGCTATAATGATCTAATTCAGGGATACCTAGAAAATCACCAAGTTTCCCACTCAACAGCCAAATCTCAAATTACAAAAAAAAAAAAAAAAAAAGTGCTAATAATTCTTTCAATAACAATAAAAACGAGACATGATCCTTGAAATATCAATGGAAACAACTCTGAATAAACAATATCCAGGACAGAGGATGGATCACTTGACCTCTCTTCTTCTTTGGAGGGTATGTTGTTGTTTAGTCACTAAGTCGTGTCAGACTCTTTTGCAACCCCAAGGACTGTAGCCCGGCAGGCTCCTCTATTCATGGGGTTCTCCAAGCAAGAATACCAGATTGGGGAGCCATTCTCTTCTCCAGGGGATTTCCCCACCCAAGGGAAAATCCTTGGGTCTTGAACCCAGGTCTCCTGCGTTGCAGATTGTTTACCACTGAGCCACCTGGGAAGTCCCTTTGGAGAGTATGAGTGGGAGCCAATAACTGAACAATATTATTGGGCATCCACCTGTCTTAAATTTAGTATTACAGAGATTAATCTGAAAGCAGATCTGGGATGATATTTTCCAGGTCATATTCATTAACAGCTCTTCCTTGCCATCTTCTAAAAATGTATGGTTCACTCATCAAAGTCAAGCATTTCGTCAGCTCTACATCAGATGGCCGCTGTTCTGACAGAAGCGTGTTCTTTGTCTCTGACCCCACTCTGTTGTTTGTTTTTCTGTTTTCCTCAATGCAGTTGAGGACGTGGGATATTTAATGGCAGTTTGTGGCAGCCTGGTATGGTGTACTCATGGAGAATAGATAGTCTAGCTTCTCTGTTCTATTTTGCTTTTGTTTTCTTCAGTGTTTCTCCTTTTATTTTTATTTATTTTATTTTTAAAAAAATTTTATTTTAGGGAGAGGGTGGGATGATTTGGGAGAATGGCATTGAAACATGTATAATATCATATATGAAACGAGTCTCCTTTTATCTTTTAATTGGAGTATGATTGCTTCACAGTGTTGCTGTGTTAATTACTGCTGTACAATGAAGTAAATCAGTTATACGTATACATATATCCCCTCCCTCTTGAATCTCCTCCCAACCCCTCCCGTCCCACCCCTCTAGGTTATCATGGAACACCAAGCTGAGTTCCCTGTGCTGGACAGCAGGTCCCCCCTAGGGAAATATATAGATGCTTTTGAACTGTGGTGTTGGAGAAGATTCTTGAGAGTCTCTTGGAATGCAAAGAGATCAAACCAGTCAGTCCTAGAGGAAATCAACCCTGAGTATTCATGGGAAGGACTGATGCTGAAGCTGAAGCTCCAATACTTTGGCCACCTGATGTGAAGAGCCGATTCACTGGAAAAGACCCTGATGCTGGGAAAGACCGAGGGCAGGAGGATAAGGGGATGGCATAGAAGGAGATGTTTAGGTAGCATCATTGACTCAACGGACATGAATTTGAGCAAATTCATTCACTCTGGAGACAGTGGAGGACAGAGAAGCCTACTGTGCTACAGTCCATGGGGTCACAAACAAACATGACTTAGGGACTAAACAACGACAGCAACAACATCAGGAGACACAAATAAACGTGTGCATAGTATTAGAGATCCTTGTAGCCACAAACTGTAAATGACACAAGTCTATCAACAGAGAAGTAATCTGTCACGTGTTTATGTAATAGAATATTTTAAGCAATGTAAATAAATGGGGTAAAGCTGGAAAAAAAAGAAACCAGATGATCTCTGTGTGTTTGAAGTAAGTTCAGTGAATAGATACGAGGGTAACAAGCCTTTGATGCAGAATTTACACACCACAAACCCGATTTTTATACTCCCTGACCTGCCCCTAACAACCTTCTTGCTATCTCCCCACTTCCCACTTGCAAACCAAAGAGAAAGAAGTGGAAGAGGGGTCCCAGAGAAGAAAGGAGATGAAACAGCTGGTTTCTCCTACCACCAAGTGGCTATATTTCAGTCGCAACCCACAAGTAGGGGCCTACCCATGGCCCGTTAGGAAGAAAGAGGCAGATAAGCTGGGTGAATCACCCCGAAGCAGGTGCAATGTAGGGCCTGGCCAATTCCTCAAATTCTGGAGGCCTACCACACTTCCTCCTGGCATGGAGCTCCCAGCTCTGGGCTTACGTTCAGGCTCCAGCTTCCCTAAATAACTCGTGCTGCCCAAATAACCTAACCTGACTTCCTGAGCAGACTCACGATTCTGCCATCCATAGCGGTCACTGGCCTATTCCTTCCTCTCTGCTGGTATGTGAATACATATAGGGCCTCCATGGTGGCTCAGACGGTAAAGAATCCACCTGCAATGCAGGAGACCTGGATTCAATCCCTGGGTTGGAAAGATCTCCTGGAAGGGAATGGCAACTCACTCCAGTATTCTTGCCTGGAGAATTCCAAGGACAAAGGAGCCTAGCGTGCTACAGTCTGTGGGGTCACAAAACGTCAGACACAACTGAAGCGACTAACACTTTCACACGATAGTTAACTAAGGCATCCAATCTCTTTGGTGGGGTTAAGTTGTACTTATGACTCTCTTGAGTTTCCATGCAAGACAGCATGGAAAATACCTTGAACAATGGCCAAGAGCTTGAGTCTGAACTCCAGCCTTGCCAGCTGGAGTGACCAACCTTCAGTGGTCACTCAGCCACTTTTGTCCTCAGTTTCCTAATTTGGGCACAAGAGGGTTTTCAAACTCTTTCCTGGTCTCTGTGCAAAGCAACTCTACCTTACTTGTTGGGGTTCCATGGTAGATCTGGCTTATAAAAACAGTTGTCACTGCAAAAAGAAAGTTTTGAAAACCATTGACTGGAGAGTCTCCAAGGTTCTGTTTGGCTTTAAAATCAGTGGTGTGTGAAATTATCTTTTTAGATACAACAATGTCAATGCCTCTAAAGATCTTAATGAAACTTATTCTTTGTGAATATCTCCACTTAGTTAAGCAGATTTTTGCTTTAAGTAGTTTTCTCACTTTTTGGACAAAGCTAGAAGTACATTTACACTTGTTAAAATACATAAAGTTGTATAATACAAAAGAAGGATCAACTATAAATTACACATCATTTAAAAAATTAGGCATATGTTTTACATACACAACTATATATAACTGATTTTAATATTTAATAAAATATACCTTTTATCATGTTTTGGCTATTCTTTTCCTATTCATTTTGTTCAATTCTGTTCTTTCATTGCAAAAAAAAAAAAAAAAAACCCCACTGATTGTGATCAACTAAGTTGGTTTGATTATACTTCACTCATGGGTCATAATCCATGTGATCTGAAAAATATTGTTAACAATAACATTCTTTGTGTGCAAAAACATTTACTTAATCTGTTCAAGATACATAATAAAAATTTAAAATCCAGTCAAGATTTTAAACAGATAGAAAACAGACCACTTCAATTAATTCACTCTGAAATATTTAACACTGTCACAGTCCTTTACAGTATTAAGGAGGAAAAGTAACAAATTATTCCTGTGGTTACCGGAGTTTCAAAATTATCACTTAAAGTAGCTCCAGGAACCAGAAATGAACTCTTACCCAAGTAAGTCAGTCTGCAGCATTCAGAAGCTTTCAGAGAGGAGCAACCATTGCAAAGGAGAAAAAATCTAATGATTAAAAGAAATTAACCCTCATGCATCGGGCAGCTCATTGCCCTGACCTGGCAGGAATAACATAACCTTTTTCAGTAACTTCATGCGCAGGTGCAGGGCAGCCTTCTCTATTTTCACATCTCCCTTCTCTTCTTGGGTGAGGTGTATTACCAACAAACTTGGGCTCACTGGTGTCCCATTAGGATTTCTCCTCTTTCTCTGAGGAGGAATGTCAAGGTTGGATAACTCCGGGCAAGACATCAAGAAGCAGGATCACTGGATGTCACCAGAGGGCTTCCAGACACATTCCGTCCAGGCATCTCCATACCTGCTCCATGGTCACTAGACAACAGCTGGCCCTGTGGTCATGCCGAGCCCAGAGCTGGGATCATGACGGACAATGGAGGGCACACAGAGGCTGGAACAGGATGTCTGGTAGCTTCCTCTATGGATCCTAGTCAAGAGCTTGTCTTTGCTCAGAGGCAGACAACAGGGGGCAGACATCCTCGAAGAGCAGCGTGGCTGGGGGTGGGGGCTCCTAGGTGGACACCTGGAGTAGCCTGGGGTTCCCCCTCCTGGGACTTCAGAGTCCTAACTGAGTATCAGCACAGATGAAGGGTGTAGAAAGACCACACCATGTCTGGTCCCCAACAGGTATTCAAGAAATTATGGTTCTCCAGCCTGGATAGGAGGGGAATTTAGGGGAGAATGGATAAGAGTATATGTATAGCTGAGTCCCTTTGCTGTTCACCTAAAACTATCACAAAATTGTTAATCAGCTATATTTATATATAAAATATAAAATATATATTTTAGAAAAGGCAGAAGAACAAGAGATCAAATTGCCAACATCTGTTGGATTATTGAAAAAGCAAGAGAGTTCCAGAAAAACATCTACTTCTGCTTTATTGACTGTGCCAAAGCTTTTGACTGTGTGGATCACAATAAACTGTGGAAAATTTTTCAAGAGATGGGAATACCAGACCACCTGACCTGCCTCTTGAGAAACCTATATGCAGGTCAGGAAGCAACAGTTAGAACTGGACATGGAACAACAGACTGGTTCCAAATAGAAAAAGGAGTACATCAAGGCTGTATATTGTCACCCTGCTTATTTAACTTCTATGCAGAGTACATCATGAGAAACGCTGGGCTGGAGGAAGCACAAGCTGGAATCAAAATTGCCAGGAGAACTATCAATAACCTCAGATATGCAGATGACATGACCCTCATGGCAGAAAGTGAAGAAGAACTAAAGAGCCTCTTGATGAACGTGAAAGAGGAGAGTGAAAAAGTTGGCTTAAAGCTCAACATTCAGAAAACTAAGATCATGGCATCTGGTCCCATCACTTCATGGCAAATAGATGGGGAAACAGTGTCAGACTTTATTTTTCTGGGCTCCAAAATCACTGCAGATGGTGATTGCAGCCATGACATTAAAAGGCATTTACTCCTTGGAAGGAAAGTTATGACAAACCTAGACAGAATATTAAAAAGCAAAGACATTACTTTGTCAACAAAGGTCCGTCTAGATAAGCCTATGGTTTTTCCAGTGGTCATGTATGGATGTGAGAGTTGGACTATAAAGAAAGCTGAGTGCCGAAGAATTGATGCTTTTGAACTGTGGTGTTGGAGAAGACTCTTGAGAGTCCCTTGGATTGCAAGGAGATCCAACCAGTCCATCCTAAAGGAGATCAGTCTTGGGTGTTCATTGGTAGGACTGATGTTGAAGCTGAAACTCCAATACTTTGGCCACCTGATGCAGAGAGCTGACTCATTTGAAAAAACCCTGATGCTGGGAAAAATTGAGGGCAGGAGGAGAAGGGGATGACAGAGAATGAGATGGTTGGATGGCATCACTGATTCAATGGACATGGGCTTAGGTGGACTCTGGGAGTTGGTGATGGACAGGGAGGCCTAGTGTGCTGTGGTTCATGGGGTCTCAAAGAGTCGGACACGACTGAGTGACTGAACTGAACTGAACTGAACTGAACCCCAATAAGAAAAAAAAAAAAAAGAAACGATGGTTCTCCTCCGCCTTGGGAAATGGATGTACCAGCTTCACAAAGACCTCCCAATACTGTGAGCCAGTATGCAAGGGGGCCCTGCTTATAAATGGTTTCATTAGGGTGAGATGTTCAATCTCTCCATGCTTAGCCATTTCATCCTAAAAATGGGATCAAAGGAGCAGATACCTTATGGTGCTGTTGTGAAAAGCAAAGGAATTGATGCACGGTGAGTGGTTGTAACAGTATGTGGCAAATGGCAGGCACTCAGAACACATCAGGCACTACTTTCAGTCTCTCCCTCTAGGTTCTTTCATGGGGAAGGGCCACCCCTGGTTCGTTGCATCTCCAGGGCTGGATACAGAATATGGCTTACAAAGCAGGTGCTCAAAGCAGGCAGAAAGGAATGAGGAAGGCAGGAAGGAGGGAGGGAGGGAGGGGATACTCACAGACCCAGAGTTTAGAGCTTTTATAGAATTGTCGGCTTTGCCCTCCTCCCAGACCATGCCTTCTGCCCATGAGGTAGCAGGAGTGACCAAGGTGACTTTTGCCCGGGCTCTCTGT
The DNA here is from genome assembly GCF_027580195.1 of Bos mutus. Lineage (NCBI taxonomy): Eukaryota > Metazoa > Chordata > Mammalia > Artiodactyla > Bovidae > Bos > Bos mutus. The sequence goes on from NC_091644.1 coordinate 38,666,402, forward strand.
CCCTCGCTGGCTCCATCTCAGAGGGAGTGCTCTGGAGACCAGGACACTGGACTCAAGGTGAGGAGGCAGATCGGGTGGCGTTTGGCTCAGAAATAGCTGCCTGCCGTTTTCCGGATGATTCATCCACCACAGCTGGCCTCCTGCCGGATCCCTCTGCTCTTCCTCCCCTGCAAGGTGGGAACCAGGAGACTGACCTACATCAGATCCCCATCAATACCCCGGGCGGACTCCCTTGGTGGTGTTTGTTTCCAAGGGTGAAACAAGGGGACTGGCCTTAAGACTCAGCTTAAAAGAGGAAAAATGTGTGGATTTGGGAAGGAGCCACCCACACTTTTTTTCCTTAAGTATGCAGCAATTAATGAATTCATTCATTTTGTCATTTGCACGGCATGTGGGATCTTAGTTCCCCAACCAGGGTTGGAACCCTTGGCCCCTGCATCGGAAGTTCAGTCTTAACCACAGGGCCATCAACGAAATTCCAAATTTTTCCACTCTTGAGTTACTAAGTGTCAGTCAGGACCCACAGGCAAGATCCTGTTCAGGCAGCACCAGGCTCCAAGAGGGGCTGACAGAGGTTCTGAAATTCTGATGTCTCAGACTGATCAGGAGCTGCTCTTAACACCCTTTGTATTATCGGAGGCTGTGATCCTCTCTGCCCTACCCTGCAGCTATTTTTATACTCTTTTCAGCTTCCTTGTTGTTGTTCAGTCACTCATTTGTGTCCAGCTGTTTGCGACCCCATGGTCTGTAGCACGCCAGGCTTCATTGTCCTTCACTATCTCCGGGAGTTTGCTCAAACTCATGCCCATTGAGTCGATGATGCCATCCAACCGTCTCATCCTCTGTCGCCCCCTTCTCCTCCTACCCTGCTGGGCTGTGAAAGCCCTGAGAGAGGGGTCTTGCCCACAGACAGAGCCTCTGTAAGCATCATGGAGGGAAGGAATGAAGAATCACCAGAGCAGAAAGAGCTGGAACTTGCCAGCTTGAGATGGACTAGAGACTCACTGCAGAGAAGTAGATTCAGCAGGACTGCAAGAGGCAAGTTCTGTCAGGATGGCTGTCCTGAACCAGCCCCGGAAACAGTTCCTTCAGGAATCAGGAAAAGTGTGTGTTAGTCACTCAGTCATGCCTGACTCTGTGACCCCACGGACTGTAGCCCACCAGGTTCCTTTTGTCCATGGAATTCTCCAGGCAAGAATATTGGAGTGGGTTGCCATTCCCTTCTCTGGGTAATCTTCCTGTCCCAGAGATCAACCCAGGGTCTCCAGCATTGCAGGCAGATTCATTATAGTCTGAGCCACCAGGGAAATCTCACCCATTTGTCCAAGGAATCTCAGGCAGCACAAATGCCCTGTGAGCTCTTCAGGGCATCACTGATGCCCAGTGACTTCTTTCCTCTCCCGAGGACCTGGCTCTTCACTTAGGCTGGAGGATCCAGGAACCAGCTCAGCTCTCCTGAAGCCTGGCTGAGCCCTGCCCCTCCATATATCATGAAAGTAACAGGAGCCTCCAAGAATCACAGAGTCTGCATTTCCTGTAGGGATGGCACAGGGGGTCATGCCTCCTTCTCCCCTCCCCACAGTTTCCCAGTCCCAGCTGTCACACGCCCCTCACCCACACAGCACCTTTGCCTGCCCTTCCCTCAACCCACCATCCAGGTCCACCATCCACCCCACCAAGCAAAACTCCTGGGAAGTGTCTCTGCTGACCTGACCCTGGAATTCTCATGCCTAAAACCCTCCTCCTCGCTGACTGGCTTCTCTGAAATCTTGGTCTGGCTCTTTCCTCCCCCTGAGGATGAACTTTCCTCTGGCTATTGGGGTCCTCTGCTTCCATCCAAAGAACAGACCACTTTGCTCCCAGCAGAGGGCTTCACTCTTGGCCAGGTTGCTCTCTCTCTTTAGAAGCACTCAAGGGGCTTCCTTGGTGGTCCAAAGTTCAAGAATCTGTGCAGGATACAGGGGTTCCATCCCTGATCCAGGAAGATCCCACGTGCTCGGCAGCAACTAAGCCTGCGTGCCACAACTACTGAGCCTGCACTCCAGAGCCCGCCAGCCACAACCACTGAGCCCACACGCTGCCCTCACTGAAGCCTGCACACCTTAGAGCCTGTGCTCCATGGAGAAGCCATTGCAATGAGAAGCCCGTGCACTGCAACAAAGAGCAGCCCCACTCCCTGCAACCAGAGAAAGTCCTTGGGCCACAACGAAGATTCCCCCCATCCCCACCCGCCACAGCCAAAAAATAAAATAAATGAATAGATATTTTTAAAAAAATTAAGGATGCCCTCAGCCCAGGCAGAAAACTAAATATAAAATATGATAGAAAAAAATAAAATAGAAGCCCTCATGTCCCATCCTGGCTTCTGGCTGTTTCTGCCACCTCAGTCTCCGGTTTCACAGAAAGCGGGGCCCTGATGGGGTCTTGGCAAGGAAGGGACCAGAGCGTGGCTCTGCCCTTCCTGCTTCTGGAACTCTCTTTCCAATCGCTTCACTGGAAGTCTTTCATGAAGAGCACATTTTGTTTCTGGGGGTGTGCTCCCTGCTCCGTGACAGTGAGTTCTGACCAGTGATACTCCGTGGCATGACACGCTGAGGCCACATCTCAGAGCACAGCTTACCAATTCCCCTAGAACTCTCTACCAACTCCCCGAGGGAGCGTGACCACTCTGCCCATTAGAGATTACTACCAAGGGACCCACTGGCCAAAAAGTCTAAAGTGCCCCAAAGAAACAACTGTGTCTTCCCCCCAAAAATCAGTGAGAATTGTCCTTTTCTTTCTTGTTTTGCATGAGACATCTATTGGCCTGTGCTGAGCATGCGGGGGCCTGGTTGCAGGGCTCACCAGAGGAGCTGGTGCGGGGCAAAGTTATAAACATATTCCACATTTTAATCAGACATGAGGAACACACCTCATTTTTTTTTTTTTAAGCAAACAAACCAAAATCCTGCTTAAGACCAAGTCTCTTGTTTGCTTGGAGGCTGAAAGAGACGTTACCATCGATTTTGGATAAAAGTGAGAAGATGCCAGAGGTCTCGAGGTTACATTCTGCTACTCCTGATTGAGGCAGTCAGTTAGCTTTTCTCTCCCAAATGACTGGTGAATGTAGAGCAAGGGGACAAGCCTCGAGGTGTCCAGTGGGGGTTGGAGAGTTCAATGCTCGCATCAGTGTTAGTCGCTCAGTCGTGTCTTACTCTTTGCAACCCCTGGACTGTAGCCCACCAGGCTCCTCTGTCCATGGAATTCTTCAGGCCATAATACTGCAGTGGGTAGCCATTTCCTTCTCCAGAGGATCTTCCTGACCCAGGGATAGAACCTGGGTCTCCTGCACTGCAGGCAGATTCTTTACCATCTGAGCCACTAGAGAACCCCCTAAATGGTTGCTCCTAAAATTAGCTCCTTGGTATTAGAGTATTTCTGTCTTCTGGATTCCAAAACTATATTCAAACAAGAAACTCCTTGACATTTTGACAAAGGTGAGCTTCTCAGTGTTTCAAGGGCACACTTGAGGTGATGGGTTAGTGACCAGTCCAGGGCACTCATTGGTGAGACCACCAGATTTGGTTTAGGTTGGCCACAGCATGTCAACACAATCGTAATTTTCTAGCTAACGGGAACCTTTGAAATTATCTAGTCAAAATTTCTTCTTGGATTTTTGTCAATCCCCGTTTTGCTTTTAAGATGATTATCTTTGAATCAATATACTGCTGGTGGAAGCAAAAATATACCCTTTCTGAAAGCTAGCAGTATCTATTAAAATTCCTCCAAAATAAAAACGTTTTGATCTGTTACCCACTATTTCCATTTTTAAGAATTCTTCCCAAGAAATCATCTGGTGTGAATAGAGATATATGACAAGGGTGCTCATCCAAGTTTTATTCTTAATCAGCGAAAAGTTGGAAACAACCTAAGTGTTCAACCACAGGGAAATAGGAAATAAAGTATGGTGTATCTACACAAAAGAGCTGTGTATAACACAAGTTATATGTGTTATATATGTGATGAAACAAGTTATTCAGTAAGATAGGGAACATGCTAGAGAAAAAGCAAAGTACACATTTTATCACACTGGATAAAAAACTAAAGAGGCTACCTCTTTCCCCCCCTCTTTCTTCCTCTCACCACCAAAAATAAAAATAGTGATTCATTCACTTTCTCCTCCAGACTTCTCTAAAGGAGAACTTTGTCTGCTTTTAGAAGTTCAGTTCAGTAGAGGATGGGGTGGGGTCGAAACCAATTTTGATACTTAAGAATAATCTTCAGGGTCTAAAAATGTGTTTCTTGTAAACAGATAAAATGCTAACAAAAACAGGAAAAGTTTTCATATACAGGAGTGCATAAAATAATGGTGTGGCTGGTTTTTCTTTCAAAATATTTAGACAATTTCTATTCTTTTTATAGAAAACACTTTTAGGTCCATGCTTTTAAAGCCATTGTTCCTCTGTCTTTGTAGAAGTGTCTATTATAACATCAAAAATAAATACACAGTTCCATTCTCTGTATTTTAAATATTTTGCTTTCTCACATCCTTTTTGTATCCTTACTGTGTAAATTTTCAGATAATACTAGTCATGAGCAAAGAGAAGGGAGGATGAGAAAGGTACTTTAAGAACAGCACTGACTTCTTCCCGCAGGCGAGAAGGACTGCAGACCTTGGAAGCTCTTGAGCTGGTGAGAGACACTGAACCCCTCTTACCTGGATGGTACTCTCCTGGGGACTTGCCAGGTGGCGCTAGTGATAAAGAACCAACACAGGAGACGCAGGGGACATGGGCTCAGTTGCTGGGTAGAGAAGATCCCCTGGAGAAGGGAATGGTACCCACTCCGGTATTCTTGCCTAGAAAATTTCACAGACAGAGGAGCCTGGAGGGCTACAGTCTATGGGGTCGCAGAGAGCTGGATACAACTAAGCAACAAACACACATTCCTGGGCTCAGCAGTGACCAGTTGCCTAGACTGACTGCTTCTGCCTTTGCTCCAGTGTTAGTGAAATCCTTCCTCATCCTCTCTCCGCCTCATCTTTTTATTCCTGCTTCAATGCAGGTTTAGATTTCGCCCTTGAGTACTGATGCTGTTTAGTCTCTAGACTCTTTTTCAACCCCAAGGACTGTAGCCCACCAGGCTCCTCTGTCCATGGGATTTCCCAGGTAAGAATACTGGAGTGGGTTGCCATTTCCTTCTCCAGGGGACCCAGGATCGAACCCGGGCCTCCTGCATTGCAGATGATTCTTTACTGTCTGAGCCACCAGGGAAGCCCACCCTTGAGTATACAAGAGTGGAAAGGCTAATGGGCCAGCCGGAAGGCTAATGGAAAGGCTAATCGTTCCATCTTGGATGGGAAGATGGCTGTCTCCTTGCACCTGGCTGGGTTCCTTGCTGCCCCATCACTTCAGCTTCAGGGCAGGGGGCAAAAATTATTATTAGACATAGTTTTTATTAATGGATTTGTGTATACCCATTACCCATTGTTTATTAAAATACTTCCCAGCTTGGGTTTATTTGGTCTGATCTGTTCTCTCTACTTCCTAAAAGCTCAAATGTACAAAATGTGACACAAGTCAATATCCCCCTTTCTCTCAAGCTTTCTTTCTTTCTTTACGCCGTCTAAAACATGCCCCTTTCCGTCTCCACTCTACCCCTCCTTTGAGCCCACTCTTCTTGTAAAACTATAAAGATGGAAACAAAAAGACAGTATCCAAAGGGAATCATCACGCAAAACTGTAATTCAAAAAGATACATGCACCCCTGTGTTCACAGCAGCACTATTTACAACAGCCAAGACATGGAAGCAGCCTAAACGTTCAGCAACAGATCAATGGATAAAGAAGGTGTGGTACATACACGTATAATGGAACACTACTCAGCCATAAAAAGGATGAAATAATGCCATCTGCAGCTACATGGATGATTTTAGAGATTATTATACTAAATGAAGTAAGTCAGAAGGAGAAAGACACCATATGATGTCGCTTATATTTGTAATCTAAAATAAAACACAAATGCGCTTATCCGAAAAACAGAAACAGGCTCACAGACATAGAGAATAGACTGTGGTAGCCAAGAAGGAGAGGGATGGAGGAGGAAAGGAGTGGGAGTTTGGGATTAGCAGATGTAAACTATTATATATAGGATGGATAAATAGCAAGGTCCTACTGTATAGCACAGGGAACTATTAATACATTCAATATCCTGGGATAAACCATAATGGAAAAGAATTGAAAAAATACATTTATATGAATCACTCTGCTGTCCAGCAGAAACTAACACAACACTGTAAACCAATGATACTTCAACAGAATTTCTTAATTAAAAAAAGTAAAAATAAGAAAAAAGGAAACCATCACAGACACTTGCATTCAAGTATTGAATACTCCACTTTTGGCAGTGAGAATCAAGCCTGGTGCAGTTCTGTTTGGGGTCCAGGTTATGGGAAATACAAGAGCCACTCATTGATTTTTGTTTTAACCTTGACTGCTTATTTAAAGTGAGCTGGCATCAAACACTCTGTTGATAGCAGAATTCTAATTTGGGATGAGTAACAGCCTGAAACATCTCAGACATGATGACTGGAACTTGAAAATCTGTCCCTAGTAGCGGCATTCTCAGAATTTAAGGCACACTTCATTTGTGGTCCTGGAAGCATTATTCAAATCATTCATAAGGTGGGAAAAATAAACCACAGAGGGTTCAACTCAACTATCCTCAAAGCTAACTGGAAATAACAAGCAAAAAACCCAAAAACAAACAAAAAAGGTAACTTAAGGCATTAGCATAAACTATGATAAAAAAGTCACTTTCATTGCAAAATATTTGCCCACAACCCTGCCAAAAAAGGATATATGTAAACATAACTTGTCTTCACCCAAATATATATTTGTAGGAAATGTCTCTATGAATTTGAGGAGTCCCGGGTGGCCCTAGCGGTAAGGAACCCACCTGCCAATGCAGGCAGAACTAAGAGGTGCAGGTTCGATCCCTGGGTGGGAAAGATCCCCTGGAAGAGGGCATGGCAACCCTCTCCAGTATTCTTGCCTGGAGAAGCCCATGGACTGAGAAGCCTGGTGGGCTGCAGTCCATAGGGTCGCAAAGAGTCAGACACGACTTAGCTATTGAGCATGATAGAAACGCACTGGGATTCAGAGGGCTTGAGCCTAACCCGATTCGCAGCTGGGACCTCTTCTGCATTTTGGCAACAGTTCAGTCCTGCTTACACTGAGTATGGCTTCCAGATAACACTGTGTGCCCAGGCAAAGGAGAGCATGGACAGTGACTAAGAACACAGACCCTTCAAGGCGGAAAGAGCTTTGGAAATCACCTAGTACATCACTCTTAATTTGGGCCAGGAAGGAATAAAGCTCAGAGGAATGCAGAGAAACCAAAGACTATGGCTATTCTGGGAACACTCAATAGAAACAACCTAAATATACCCGTAGAAGTACAAACGGCCAGAATGATGAGGTCTGTCTTGCAGCTGCTGCTTGGAAGCCGAGAGCGTTTTAGATGGATGGGACCCGCCTGCATTTCAGAGACTCCTCTGGAGGTAAAATAAAGAGGCTACTCTTTCTTGGACTTCAATTTTAAACTTTGGACAAGATTCAGGTAAATTATAACGTCTTTAAAGTGACTCGTTTTTAGAAAAGGAAGTTGTGCCTCTAGGAAAAGAAAAATTCAGTCTCTTAAAAGACAATGTGAGTGCTTCCTAGCTCCACACGAAAGCTTTCTGGGAGAGGGGGTTTCACAAGGGGGAATCAGGTGAATTAGGCTGCAAGAGTCCTCAGCCTCTGGGATCTAATGCCTGATGGTCTGAGGTGCAGCCGATGTAATAATATAGACATAAAGATCACAACGAATGAACCGTGCTTCAGTCATCCTGAAAACCATCCCCACCCTCCATCCGTGGAAAACCGTCCTCTACAAAACTGGTCCCTGGTGCCAAAAGAGTAGGGAGGGGACTTCTGAATTAGAGCATCTGTTAAGGCTTTTTGTCAGAAAGATAGGCAAAGGAAAAAGAGCAAACTCATATGCTTCTCACCATTAAGAAACCCAAAAGATAACAAATGAAAGGAGAGAAAATATGCCCAGACCACATATCTGACTAGGGACTTGTATCCAAAATATAGGGGCTTCCCAGGTGGCAGTAGTAAAGAACCCACCTGCCAATGCAGAAGAAGTAAGAGACACGGTTCGATTCCTGGGACACGAAGATCCCCTGAAGGAGGGCATGGCAACCCACTCCAGTATTCTTGCCCGGAGAATCCCATGAACAGGGGAACCTGGCGGGCTACAGTCCACGGAGTCAGAAAGAGTCAGACACGACCGAAGCAACTGAGCATGAGTATCCAAAATATATAAAGAACTCTCATGACTCAATAATAAAAAGACAACTCCACTAAAAAATAGGCAAAAGTGATTTTAAAATGGGCCAAAGAATACCTCACCAACCAAATACTTCACCAAAGAAGATATACAGATAGCAAATAAGCATATGAATAGATGCTCCACATCATACGTCATCCTGCTAAGTCGCTTCAGTAGTGTCCGACTCTGTGCGACCCCATAGACGACAGCCCACCAGGCTCTGCCGTCCCTGGGATTCTCCAGGCAAGAACACTGGACTGGGTTGCCATTTCCTTCTCCAATGCATGAAAGCGAAAAGTGAAAGTGAAGTCGCTCAGTCGTGTCCGACTCCTAGCGACCCCATGGACTGCAGTCCACCAGGCTCCTCCATCCAAGGGAGTTTCCAGGCAAGAGTACTGGAGTGGGGTGCCATTGCATATGTCATCAGGGAAATGCAAATTAAGGCAACAATGAAATATCACTATACACACATATTCGGATAGCCAAAATCTGGAACACAGACAACACGAAATACAGGAAGGATGTGGAACAACAGGAACTCCTATATAGTTTTGGGGAATGCAAAATGGTACACCACTTTGGGGACAGTGTGGCAGTTTCATTCAAAACTGAACATACTCTTACCATAGGATCCAACTATTATGCTTCTTGGTATTTACCAAAAGAAGTTGAAAACTTATGCCCACACTAAAACCTGCACACAGATGTTTATAGCAGTTAATAGCAATGGTATGGATCTAACAGAAGCAGAAGATATTAAGAAGAGGTGGCAAGAACACACAGAAAAATTGTACAAAAAAGATCTTCATGACCCAGATAATCACGATGGTGTAATCATTCATCTAGAGCCAGACATCTTGGAATGTGAAGTCAAGTGCACCTTAGGAAGCATCCCTATGAACAAAGCTAGTGGAGGTGATGGAATTCCAGTGGAGCTATTTCAAATCCTGAAAGATGATGCTGTGAAAGTGCTGCACTCAATATGTCAGCAAATTTGGAAAACTCAGCAGTGGCCACAGGACTGGAAAAGGTCACTTTTCATTCCAATCCCAAAGAAAGGCAATGCCAAAGAATGCTCAAATTACCATACAATTGTACTCATCTCACACGCTGGTAAAATAATGGCCAAAATTCTCCAAGCCAGGCTTCAGCAGTACATGAACCGGGAACTTCCAGATGTTCAAGCTGGTTTAGAAAAGGCAGAGGAACCAGAGATCAAATTGCCAACATCCACTGGATCATGGAAAAAGCAAGAGAGTTCCAGGCAAACATCTATTTCTGCTTTATTGACTATGCCAAAGCCTTTGACTGTGTGGATCATAATAAACTGTGGAAAATTCTGAAAGAGATGGGAATACCAGACCACCTGACCTGTCTGTTGAGAAACCTATATGCAGGTCAGGAAGCAACAGTTAGAACTGGACATGGAACAACAGACTGCTTCCAAATAGGAAAAGGAGTACGTCAAGGCTGTATATTGTCACCCTGCTTATTTGACTTATAGGCAGAGTACATCATGAGAAACGCTGGGCTGGATGAAGCACAAGCTGGAATCAAATTGCCATAAGAAATATCAATAACCTCAGATATGCAGATGACACCACCCTTATGGCAGAGAGCGAAGAAGAACTAAAGAGCCTCTTGATGAAAGTGAAAGAAGAGAGTGAAAAAGTTGGCTCAAAGCTCAACATTCAGAAAACTAACATCACAGCCTCCAGTCCCATCACTTAATGGCAAATAGATGGGGAAACAGTGACAGACTTTATTTTTTGGGGCTCCAAAATCACTGCAGATGGTGACTGCAGCCATGAAATTAAAAGATGCTTACTCATTGGAAGGAAAGTTATACCAACCTAGACAGAATATTAAAAAGCGAAGACATTACTTTGTCAACAAAGGTCCATCTAGTCAAGGCTATGGTTTTTCCACTGGTCATGTATGGATGTGGGAGTTGGACTATAAAGAAAGCTGAGTGCTGAAGAATTGATGCTTTTAAACTGTGGTGTTGGAGAAGACTCGAGAGTCCCTTGGACTGCAAGGAGATCCAATCAGCCCATCCTAAAGGAAATCAGTCCTGAATGTTCATTGGAAGGACTGATTTTGAAGCTGAAACTCCAATACTTTGGCCACCTGATGCAAAGAGCTGACTCATTTGAAAAGACCCTGATGCTGGGAAAGATTGAAGGCAGAAGGAGAAGGGGACGACAGAGGATGAGATGGTTGGATGGCATCACTGACTTGATGGATGTTAGTTTGAGTGAACTCTGGGAGTTGATGATAGACAGGGAGGCCTGGCATGCTGCAGTCCATAGGGTTAGCGACTGAATTGAACTGATAACCATTCATAATTGCCAACGAAGATGTATTTCAATAGGTGAATGGGTCTATAAATCGTGGTCCATCCAGACAATGGACTACCTGGTAGCTCAGCTGGTAAAGAATCCACCTGCAGTGCAGGAGACCCTGGTTCGATTCCCTGGTTGGGAAGATCCGCTGGAGAAGGGATAGGCTACTCACTCCAGTGTTCTGGCCTGGAGAATTCCATGGATATAAGAGCCTGGCAGGCTATAGTCCATGGGGTCACAAAGAGTTGGACATGACTGACCAACTTTCACTTTCACTTCACAGACAAAGGAATATTATTCTATGCTAAAAGAAATGAGTTGTCAAGCCATGAAGAGACATAAAAGAACCTTAAATGCACCGTAGTAAGTGAAAGACCTGATGTGATAAGGCTGCCTACGGTAGTATTCCAACTAAATTATATTATGGAAAAGGCAAAACTCGGAGATGGTATAAAGATCAGTGGTTGCCAGAGACAGGGTTTGTTAGAAGCAGGGATAAATAAATATACAGACTACAGAGGAATATTAAGGCAGTGATGATACCTTGTATGACACTATAATGATGGACATAGGTATCTGCATTGGTCCAAACCCATAGGACGTACGGTACCAAGAGGGAATCTGAAAGTAAACTATGGACTTTGAGTCATTATGATGTGTCCATGTAGGTTCATTCTTGGTAAAACATGGACCACTTTGGTAAATGATGTTGATAGTGGAGACTATTTATGTATCAGGGTCAGGGGTGTGTAAAAAATCTGTGTGCCTTACTCTCAGTTCTGTTATAAACCTAAAACTGCTTCAAAACAATTAGATCTTTAAAAAGAAGGGCAAAAGATCTGAATATCCGTTTCTCCAAAAAAGATATACAAACGGCCAATGAAAGCATGTGAGAAGATGCACAGCATCCACAGACCTCAGGTCAGTTCAGTCGCTCAGTCGTGTCTGACTTTGCGACCCCATGGACTGCAGCACGCCAGGCTTCCCTGTCCATCACCAACTCCCGGAGCTTGCTCAAACTCATGTCCATCGAGTTGGTGATGCCATCCACCCATCTCATCCTCTGTCATCCCCTTCTCCTCTTGCCTTCAATCTTTCCCAGCATCGGGGTCTTTTTCAAGGAGTCAGTTCTTTGCATCAGGTGGCCAAAGTACTGGGGCTTTAGCTTCAGCATCAGTCCTTCCAATGAATGGATTGATTTCCTTTAGGATGGACTGGGTGGATCTCTTTGCAGTCCAAGAGATCCTCAGGAGTCTTCTCCAACACCACAGTTCAAAAACATCAGTTCTTTGGCACTCAACTTTCTTTATGGTCCAACTCTCACATCCAAACATGACTACTGGAAAAACCATAGTTTTGTCTAGACGGGCGTTTGTTGGCAAAGTAATGTCTGTGCTTTTTAATATGCTGTCTAGGTTGGTCATAGCTTTTCTTCCAAGGAGCAAGTGTCTTAATTTCATGGCTGCAGTCACTATTTGCAGTGATTTTGAAGCCCAAGAAAATAAAGTCTGTCACTTTTCCCATTGTTTCCCCATCTATCTGCCATGAAATGATGGGACCGGATGCAATGATCTTAGTTTTCTGAATGTTGAGTTTTAAGCCAGCTTTTTCACTCTCCTCTTTCATTTTCATCAAGAGGTTCTTTAGATCCTCTTCGCTTTCTGCCGTAAGGGTGGTGTCATCTGCATATCTGAATTTGTTGATATTTCTCCTGGCAATCTTGATTCCAGCTTGTGCTTCATCCAGTCCGGCATTTTGCAAGGTGTACTCTGCATATAAGTTGAGTAAACAGGGTGATAATATACAGCCTTGACGTACACCTTTCCCAATTTGGAACCAGTCTGTTGTTCCATTTCCGGTTCTAACTGCTGCTTCTTGACCTGCGTACAGATTTCTCAGGAGGCACATAAGGTGGTCTGGTACTCCCATCTCTTTCAGAATTTTCCAGTTTGCTGTGACCCACACAGTCAAAAGCTTTGACACAGCTAATAAAGCAGAAATAGATGTTTTTCTGGAATTCTCCTGCTTTTCCTATGATCCAAGGGATGTTTGCATTTGATCTCTGATTCTTCTGCCTTTTCAAAATCCAGCTTGAACTTCTAGATCTGGGAGTTCTTGGTTCATGTACTGTTGAAGCCTAGCTTGGAGAATTTTGAGCATTACTTTGCTAGCATGTGAGATGAGTGCAATTGTGTGGTAGTGTGAGCATTCCTTGGCATTGCCTTTCTTTGGGATTGGAATGAAAACTGACCTTTTCCAGTCCTGTGGCCACTGCTGAGTTTTCCAAATTTGCTGACATGTTGAGTGCAGCACTTTCACAGCATAATCACAGCATCAACAGACCTCAGTTCAGTTAAGTTCAGTTCAGTCACTCAGTCGTGTCCGACTCTTTGCGACCCCATGAATCGCAGCACGCCAGGCCTCCCTGTCCATCACCAACTCCTGGAGTTCACTCAGACTCATGTCCATCGAGTCAGTGATGCCATCCAGCCATCTCATCCTCTGTCATTCCCTTCTCCTCCTGCCCCCAATCCTTCCCAGCATGAGTCTTTTCCAATGAGTCAACTCTTCCCATTAGGTGGCCAAGGACTGGAGTTTCAGCTTTAGCATCATTCCTTCCAAAGAAATCCCAGGGCTGATCTCCTTCAGAATGGACTGGTTGGATCTCCTTGCAGTCCAAGGGACTCTCAAGAGTCTTCTCCAACACCACAGTTCAAAAGCGTCAATTCTTCGGCGCTCAGCCTTCTTCACAGTCCAACTCTCACATCCATACATGACCACAGGAAAAACCATAGCCTTGACTAGATGGAACTTTGTTGGCAAAGTAATGTCTCTGCTTTTTAATATGCTATCTAGTTTGGTCATAACTTTCCTTCCAAGGAGTAAGCGTCTTTTAATTTCATGGCTGCAATCACCATCTGCAGTGATTTTGGAGCCCAAACAAATAAAGTCTGACACCGTTTCCACTGTTTCCCCATCTATTTCCCATGAAGTGATGGAACTGGATGCCATGATCTTTGTTTTCTGAATGTTGAGCTTTAAGCCAACTTTTTCACTCTCCACTTTCACTTTCATCAAGAGGCTTTTGAGTTCCTCTTCACTTTCTGCCATAAGGGTGGTGTCATCTGCATATCTGAGGTTATTGATATTTCTCCTGGGAATCTTGATTCCAGCTTGTGTTTCTTCCAGCCCAACATTTCTCATGATGTACTCTGCCTATAAGTCAAATAAGCAGGGTGACAGTATACAGCCTTGACGTACTCCTTTTCCTATTTGGAACCAGTCTGTTGTTCCATGTCCAGTTCTAACTGTTGCTTCCTGATCTGCATACAGATTTCTCAAGAGGCAGGTCAGGTGGCTTGGTATTTCCATCTCTTGAAGAATTTTCCACAGTTTATTGTGATCCACATAGTCAAAGGCTTTGGCATAGTCAATAAAGCAGAAATAGATGTTTGTCTGGAACTCTCTTGCTTTTTCCATGATCCAGTGGATGTTGGCAATTTGATCTCTGGTTCCTCTGCCTTTTCTAAAACCAGCTTGAACATCTGGAAGTTCACGGTTCACGCATTGCTGAAGCCTGGCTTGGAGAATTTTGAGCATTACTTTACTAGCGTGTAAGATGAGTGCAATTGTGCGGTAGTTTGAGCATTCTTTGGCATTGCCTTTTTTTGGGATTGGAATGAAAAGTGACCTTTTCCAGTCCTGTGGCCACTGCTGAGTTTTCCAAATTTGCTGGCATATTGAGTGCAGCACTTTCACAGCATCATCTTTCAGGATTTGAAATAGCTCCACTGGAATTCCATCACCTCCACTAGCTTTGTTCATAGTGATGCTTTCTAGGGCCCACTTGACTTCACATTCCAGGACTTCACATTCCAGGATTCACATTCCAGGCTCTAGGTCAGTGATCACACCATCGTGATTATCTGGGGCCTCAGGGAAATGCAAATCAAAACCCCAAAGAGGTACTACTTCACACTCATTTGGATGGCTAGAACCAAAACATCAGACAACAACAAGGATTGGAGAGGATGTGCAGAAACTGAGAGGAAAACCTCGTACAGTGCTGGAAGAACTGGAAAATGTGCAACCACTGTTAGAAAACATTCTGTCAGTTACACAAAAGGTTCAACACAGAGTTGTTATTATTATTATCCAGAAACCCCCACTCTATCGTCCATTTCAGGTTATCAATATGAAGTCACTGGACATGAAATTGGAAGATGTGTACCATTGCCTCTAGTGAGCTCGCATGAGCCAGCTTCTGCATACTGCCAGGTGTGTTTAAGCACACATGAATGACATACAATTTTAGACCATCCAGTTCAGGGATTACAGTACCATTGTCTACATGCAATGCAATTCCTCGCTCAGTCTTGTCCAACTCTTTGCAACCTCATCAGGCTCTTCTGTCCACAGAATTCTCCAGCAAGAATACTGGAGTGGGTAGCCATTCTCTTCTCCAGGGGATCTTCCCAATCCAGGGGTCGAACTCCAGTCTCCCGCATCGTGGGCAGATTCTTTACCCTCTGAGCCATCAGAGAATGGTGTGAGTACATATCAGTAAAGGGATGGTGAGCCAACTAAAACACTGACTCTACACTGCTCACTGTGATCCTCAGACTCTGAGGTCCACACGGCCCAGTTTTCCACCAGCTGTTAGCGCCCCTGGGCTGGCTGACTGCAGTGGTACAGACAAGCGAAGTCCAGTGCTTTGACATTTATGTGGAAACTCATTCTAGTGTAGCTTCAACTATTAGGATTTCTGGCATTTGCTTTTTCAAAATATTTGCTCAGGGCCTCCCTGCTGGTCCAGTGTGGTTAAGAATCCTCCTGCCAATTCAGGGGACACGGGTTCTATCCTTGGTCTGGTAAGATCCCACATGATTGGAGGCAACTAAGCCCATGTGTCACAACTACTGAGCCCACTCCAGAGCCCGCGTGCTGCAGCTACTGAAGTCTCCACGCCAAAAGCCCGTGCTCCACAGTAAGAGAAGGCATTGCAATGAGAAGCCCATGCATTAGAGAGCAGCTCCCGCTCACAGTGACTAGAGAAAGCCCTCACATAGCAATGAAGACCCAGTCCAGCCAAAAATAAAGTTTAAATATACATTTGCTCAGAAGGGGGATGCTAAGTTTCTGCTCTATTCCTACAAAGACCAGCTCCAAAGCACCTAAGAGACTGGAGTGCAATCCCATCCATCTGCCATGAATGTTTTACGCTCCCATCCATCAGTTTCCTGCAACAGTTTCATCTTTAAAAAGAAATACTTCATTCAGGTAATCAACAGGAAAATGAGCAAAACACCTTCACAGGAATTCATTTCTTACTTTAGTCAACTCTCTTAATTAAGACATGAAAACATCGATTGAGGGCTGTTCTAGATATTTCTTTTCTTTTTCCTCTGAGATCACCTGAGCTACCAGAGTTGATACTCACTAGGTTTAACAGTCTACCAAGAAGTCTCTCCAGTGCCTCTGGGGTGTGAGTTGGTATTCATGTGTCAACACATCCTTCTGTGTGTATATTTACAGTATGTTACAGGTGAGGGGGAAACCTGGAGGGCGTTCCTAACAGCTCAGTGTTAATGATGACCTTGGTGTGTATGGGATATCACAGGGATAAATACACTTAATCTTTTAAGAATAAAAAACGTGGGTGTTGTTCAGCTGTCTGTGTTTTTCTTGTTGGCCTTTCATCACAACAGATTACTGCAAATACACTCATACTACAACTTGATATGGTTCTTCTCATTCCTGGAATCAATGATATGAAGTCAAGGTCAATGAAGATTCTGAAGCATCTCTGCAGATGCTCTAGAACAAGGACTTCAGTGCTCTCTGGGGCAGGCACAGCCCAGGATCCACTGAGTTGTCACCCTACACCCTGGGATTCTCCATAGATGAGCAAATGCCTCCCATTCTCCCTGCACCACCTGGTGACCCACACCAGGCTGTTACTCATTCTCTCATTTGTTCCTTGATTCAGTGAATGTTTACTGAGCATTTACTTGTTGAGTGAAAAAAAAAATACGCAATCTGAAAGTTGAGCATTATGTCTTATTTGGCAGACGTTCGGAAGACTTCAAGCCTGGGACACAGCGTTGCAGATAATATTGACAAGTTTCTCGGGTAGGAACCGAGTCCAGGTGGTTTCAAGGCCTCGACAAATCTGGATTATTAAAATTTTCCTTTATTTCCTTCTGCCCCTTGCTGGGCCATGCTGGGAGCCAGAAGTGGGGGAAACTAGGTAGAATAAAGTCAAATTTGAATCAAGACATCGTACAGGGGGAATGGGATGGAAATGAGGCAAGAGGTTAATTTGTAGAGTGATAGAATCATTCTGTGGCTGGGGAAGCTGGAGGGAAGGAGTCGGGGACTGGGATGGTTTCTGGGTTCTTTGACAAAGACCATCTTGGCAAATGCTCCTGGGAAGGCCTGGCCAGGACAGCCATAGGATGGAGGAAGCAGCAGAGAAGGGAAGGGTTCTGGCCACGTGTGATCTCTTGCTACTTCCCTTCCCACTGGTCCACTTGCTTGTGGTTGGTCTTCTTTGCCCTGCTCACAGCTGCGTGAAGCTTTAAGAAGCAGGAATGCTGAGCTGTTGTTTTATCTCCTGCTCGGAAAGGAGTGTCTCTAGCTCATCAGGCACCTGGCTGGAAGGTTGCTTATGCAGCTCCGGGCAAATATGCTCTTTCCAAATGTGCAGACACACCTGTTGTCTTTTTTTTTTTTTTCCTTTTGGCTGTGCTGCGAGGCATGTGGGATCTTAGTTCCTCAATTAGGGATTGAACCTATGCCCCTTGCAATGGAAGCACAGAGTTCTAACCACTGGACTGCTAGGGAACTCCCTGTTGTCTGTCTTTCTAATTGCTCTTCTGCAGAACTGGACATAGTAGGAAACAGGGAAATGGGGTGAAAATCACCAGAATTGGAACATTCTAGGATTGGGATGCCCTGGGGAAGTAAAGTCACCCCCTATCACAGAGAGAGTCTGGAGATGCCCAGTGTTTCTTATGTAAGGGCTCACGTCTATTCCTAAGCCCTGAACAGGTCTCGCTGACCCTGTGTGTATCCAGAAGCTGCTCACCCTCACTTTCTGTGTCTGGGATCCTCTCTCTTCCCCTCCTGAGTCACCTTCTGATAACCCTGTGCTTGTATGGGCAAGCCTGGATGGGTCTCTGTTTACCTACAGAAGCTTTAGGTACAGCATCTGATTTAAAAACATTTCACACAGGTGGGGTCAGCAGGTGATAGCTGGGGCCCCTAAAGAGGTGCCTCTAGATAATGACAAGAGCTCCAGAATCGAGAAACTAGGGACATGAGGTTGATTTCCCCTTCTGATAGAGGAGTTGCTGTGCATATCAGGTCAATTTCCCTGGAGTCCAGAGCCAGGAGAGCTGGCCACATGGTGGAGGGTAGGAAAGCTGGAGTAGCTAAGAGGAGGAAGGAGGAACCAAAGAGAAGGAAGAACAGGAGCCAGGCCAGAGAGCAGAGAGCACAGCAGGAGCTGAGAGAAAGGGAAGAGGCACAGCCTCTTGCTTCTCAAGTGCCAGGCTTGTCCCTGAGCCCCCTGCCATGGTGCTTATTATCATGATAATAACAGAGATTATGACCTTGCAAAGGGTGCCATGAGGATTAGGTGAGGCATGTTCACCAAGTGCCTAGCCCAGCACTTTGCACGCAGTGAGTCACTATTTCGCAGTTACTGAAAATAATTGCTGAAACGGCAGACTCACCAGATGTAAGTTATGTCAACAGAACAGCATATACGTGATCAGGCTGATGGGGAAGAATTGTAACTGTCACCAGTGATCCCGATAGCGTGTCTACCCTCTATACCTGCCACAGGACACCGCAAGTCTCCGGGTTTACGTCTCTCTCAGATCAAACAGGTGCCAGGCTGGCCCACAGAGAGAATCTGAAAACACTGGGAGGAGGAAGCAGCACCGGGAGAGGGTACCTTGCTTGTCCCACTTCTCAGAGTAGAGGGCCGAATCAGCCCATGGCTTGGAACTTGCTGCGCATCCACTGAGACTTGGCCCCATCCCTACACTGACTCTCTGTTTGCTGACCACATCATATAAACGGATGTTGGTGGATTCAAAGTCACTTAGCCATGGCAGCCAAACCCAGGACTTGGTCAATACCATACAAGGATGGATGACTTCAGCAGGGCGAGACCGTCCCCTGCTTGAAGGATGCTTTACAGCAAAACAGGAGTATGAATGGGCAGCCTTCCGGGCAGCTGAGTGGACTGCGTGACCCTACCCCAGGGCCTCCGTTCATCTCTTAATGGGGACCTCTTGGCAATGCCGTCTTCAGACAGTGTCACATGGCCCCTGAGCCTACAGTATGTAAAACAGGAGGCTTTGTTGAAAGTCTTGTTTCCCAGAGGGTGGAAATGAAAACCAGCAGGACTCCATGAATGGCTCAAGCCAAGAGAGGGAAAAAAGCATCAGTAATAGAGTGAAAGGAGCCATCATCACATCTTTTTTTTTTTTTTTTTTTAATTGGAGTATAGTTGCTTTGGCACTTTCCATGTGGTGCCAGCAGTAAAGAATCCATCTGACAATACAAGAGACATAAGAGATATGGGTTCTATCCCTGGGTCGGTAAGATCCCCTGGAAGAGGGCATGGCAACTCACTTCAGTATTCTTGCTTGGAGAATCCCACAGACAGAGGAGCCTAGTGGGCTGTGGTCCATGGGGTCTCCAAGATTCGGACACAACTGAAATGACTTAGCATTTCAATTGCTTTACAATGTTGCTGCTGCTGCTAAGTCGCTTCAGTCATGTCCGACTCTGTGCGACCCCAGAGACGGCAGCCCACCAGGCTCCCCCGTCCCTGGGATTCTCCAGGCAAAAACACTGGAGTGGGTTGCCATTTCCTTCTCCAGTGCACGAAAGTGAAAAGTGAAAGTGAAGTCGCTCAGTCGTGTCCAACTCTTTGCAATCCCATGGACTGTAGCCTACCAGGCTCCTCCGTCCATGGGATTTTCCAGGCAAGAATACTGGAGTGGGTTGCCATTTCCTTCTCCAGATCTTCCTGACCCAGGGATTGAACCCGGGTCTCCGGCACTGTAGGCAGACGCTTTACCATCTGAGCCACCAGGGAAGTTCTATAAACGTACAACAATGTACAATGTTGTTAGTTTCCAGTGTACAATGAAGTGAATCAGCTGCATGTATACATATTTCCCCTCTCTCCTGTTCCTCCCTCCCACCCCACCTCCATCCCATCCCTCTAGGTCATCACAGAGCACTGAGCTCAACTCCCCGTGCAGCTTCCCACTAGCTATTGATTTTACACATAGTAGTGTATATATGTCAATCCAAATGTTCCAGTTCATCCCACCCTCCCCTTCCCGCTTCTTCCCAAGCCCCACCACACCTCCAGCCATATATCTATTTTCTGTGTCAACATCTCATTTGCCCTGCAATTAGATTCATCTGTACCATGCAACTCAATACACACCTGAGGTGCACATTTGTTGTTGCTTACTTGTTAAGACATGTCCCACTCTTTGCGACCCCATGGACTGCAGCATGCCAGGCTCCACTGTCCTTCACTATCTGCTGGAGTTTGCTCAAGCTCATGTTCATTGAGTTGATGATGCCATCCAGCCATCTCATCCTCTGTTGCCCCCTTCTCCTTCTGCCCTCAATCTGCCCCAGCATCAGGGTCTTTTCCAATGAGTCAGCTCTTTGCATCAGGTGGCCAAAGTATTGGGGCTTCAGCTTCAGCATCAGTCCTTCCAACGAATATTCAGGGTTGATTTCCTTTAGGATTGACTGGTTTGATCTTGCTGTCCAAGGGAAGCTCAAGAGTCTTCTCCAACACCACAGCTCAAAAGCATCAATTCTTTGGCACTCAGTCTTCTTTATGGTCCAATTCTCACATCCATACATGACTACTGAAAAGACCAGAGCTTTAACTATATGGACTTTTGCCTGAAAAGTGATGCCTCTGCTTTTTCATATGCTGTCTAGGTTTGTCATAGCTTTTCTTCCAAGGAGTAAGGATCTTTGAATTTCATGGCTGCAGTCACCATCCGCAGTGTATTGTGAATGGCCTCAAACTTATACTATTGTTGTGTACAAACGATACAAATCTTAATTGGTTAACGGTGCTTTTCAGGTCTACTATATCCTTCTACTTTTCTGTATACCCATTCTATTAATTTTTGAGAGCTTAATATTGAAACTCCAATTAAAAAATCTTAATTTATCTACTTAAAAATAATTGTAATATATAGTGGACGTGAGTCTGGGTGAACTCCGGGAGTTGGTGATGGACAGGGAGGCCTGGTGTGCTGTGATTCATGGGGTTGCAAAGAGTCGGACAGGACTGAGCGACTGGACTGAACTGATAGGTACCTATATGGTAACTTTTGTTCTGTGTTTTCCAAGTCTCCTGTAAATGTGTAATCATAGTTTCATAATTTAAAAAATAAGAGGAAAAAAGTAAATTTATACTATAAATACATTGGCTGGCCTCCCAAATGTTTACTTTTCTTCAGGCTGCTTCTGTTCTTTGAAGTGAAGACTCCTCCTACCCACGTTTTCAGAATCTGCTTCACCCCCTCACTACTACGGAGGGCAATTTCATGTCACCCAGTAGAATGGTGCATGCTTTTACTTTGTGCTCCAACAATGCCTCATCTGGGTTTCCCAGATGGTGCTAGCGATAAAGAACCCGCCTGCCAATGCAGGAGACCTAAGAGACATGGGTTCAATTCCTGGGTCAGGAAGATCCCCTGAAGGAGGGATGGCAGCCCGCTCCAGTATTCTTGCCTGGAGAATCCCATGGACAGAGGAGCCTGGTGGGTTCATAGGATCACACAGAGCCAGACACAGCTGAAGTAACTGAGCACGCACATACAATGCCTCTTCCAGCTATTCATCCTACAGAAGTATTCCTGAATTCCACTGCTGAAGTCAAAGAGGCTTTGCAGTCTGTCTCAGATACCCGGCAGGCTTCACACTGCTATCTATCCCTCCCCTTATTCTCTTTAATTGAACTTGGGTTGTGAAGTTATTTTTAACACAATTGGTCAAAATTTAAGTGTTAATACCTTGTCCTTGGGCTCATAAAAATTTATTCTTTCTTGGATGTGTTCCAACTCAGTGCTAATAAGAAAGTGGGTATTAATTGAGCATTTCTGAGCATTTGAGTTAAGCTTGCTGTCCCAATAATTAAGGTTTGATTTTTAAAACATTGTCTTTATTTTTCTTCACATTAAGATACTTTCAAGCTCCCACCTGTCAGCTTCATCAAGATAAGAATCAAAAATATGGACCTGCTCCCTAATTGGAACATCCCCTAAAATTCTACTCACCGAAGTCATCACCTTAGTTCTATTCTACTCGAGTCTGAGGTCATCACAGTTGAGGCAAGGCACAGGCAGTGGTTCATGGAGGGAGTGTAGGTCTAGGAGTCCTAAGACTGAGGTTCTTAACTATGTCACACACATCTCTGGGCATCAGTTTCCAGGTCCATCAAAAGGAGATGGAAGTTCAGCTGTATGGCATTCCAAAAAATGCAAAATTGTGGAGCAGTGAAAAGATCAGTGGTCGCCCCTGGTTTGCAGGAAGGAGGAATGAATAGGTGGGGGACAGGACGCCTTCACGGCAGCATGTTGACAAGGTGGACACATGTCACTGGACACTTGTCCAAATGTCTACACAGGATGTCGAACGTCAAGAGTGAACCTCAAGGTAAATGATGGACTTTGGGTGATTGTGGTGTGCCAGTATGGGCTCACTGACTGGAACAAACGTACCACTGTGGTGGGGATGTTGATAATGGGGGAGGGTGGACACGTGTGGGGGAGGGAGTAGATAGGAACTCTATGCTTTTTGCTCAATTTTGCTGTGAGCTTAAGATTGTCCTAAAATAAAAATCTATTTAAAAAACAGAAAATGACAACTCTCCTATCTTAAAGGGTTGCTGTGAAGTTCAATGACAGAAACAATATGAAGGCTGCTTGAAAACAGCCAGTTATCATTAAAAATCAGAAGATTTTATTCCAAGTGCAGTGCTAGTAAGAGTTGATTCTGACGCCCGCAGTCAATTGACTGCAGATGCCAGAGGCGGGGGCGTGGGTGCCGGGGTGGGGGCTGGGTACTGCCTCTCCCCACTGAGCCTTGAGATTTTATGTGATGAGCACCCCAAGTGTACAGTGAAGTATCACTATATACACTGGAAAGAGCACATCCAAACGACCAGTGCCTTTCAGGTGACTCTGTAAGACACTGGGGGATGGTCCTCTTATTACTAAAATGTTGTCACTGCTCAAACACTGCTGGAATTCCTGTTTTGAAACAAGCTGCCAGAATGGTATTTTATATTCTCAGGGCCTGGATTTAGTTTCTGGAAAGAGTTAAGTCTGATGAATAAAGTATGCCTTGAATGATGTGTGGCTATAAATTAGCCATGAACTGATTTTCTGCTTTAGTTGTGAGAACTGCAAGGGAAACCATAACTAGAAAAACTGTAGTTCAGATAGTATGATTTGCAAGAGAGAAAATCTGTACCAGACCACGAGATGTCACAGGTACTATGGAAGCTGATGTGTCATTAGGACCTGGTCTGAAAGTACTTCCCCTTTAGTACCATTTCTGATTCAACCTGAAGACTCAGAAGATCCAAATTCAAACCAACATTCCAAGATCCCCAAGGGTAATCCTCCAAAGACAGAATTCCAGCTATGGAGCCATTCTGGTATGAGGAAAAGCTTACTGGAACCCCTGAAACAGTAATTATCAGGGTTTAGAGACTATAACAAGAACCCAGAGAAAAGTATAGTTGATTTACAATTTTGTGTTAATTTCTCCTGTTCAACAAAGTGATACACACACACACACACACACATATATGTTCTTTTTCATATTCATTTCCATTAAGGTTTATTACAGGATATTGAATATAGTTCCCTGTGCTATACAGTTGGACCTTGCTATTTATCCATGCTATATTTACATCTGCTAATCTTAAATTCCCAATCCATCCCTCCCCCATTCCCTTCCCCGTTAGCAACCATGGGTCTGTTTGGAGAGAATTTTTAAAGCAGGTTCCTGGCTACCACCTGCAGATGTTCTAATTCAGTACATCTGGGGTGAGGCCCAGAAGTCTGAGTTTCTCACAGGTGCCCAGACTGAGCAGTAGTGGTTCTGAAGGAGATGGTTTGGGACAGACAAGGCTGCCCAGGGGCTCCCTGTCAGCTCCCCGGCTGGGTGCTCTTCTGGGAGCCATCAGAGTGCACAGGGCTCTGATGCAGGCTGACTTTCTGAAAGGACTTTCCAGTCTGTTCTGATGGGGATGTTGTTCTTTCAAAACAGTGGAAACTGGGGGGGCCTGAGGGACCAACCTATTTGGCACATTTATGGCCAAGGAGGGGGCTGCCAGTTTCACAAGTTGAACCCGGGTTTCGTGGGATTGACTCTCTTCTCATCATCACAACAAAGATCGCAAAGATCTTCTCTTTATCCCTGCTTGGAAACTGGCTTTTCCATAGAAGAGAGTAGCATCCAGACACTCTAGGAAGAGGTGGACCAGCTTCCTTTTCTCAAAAATGAACTAACTTCAGGCTTCCCTGTTGGCTCACTGGTAAAGAATCTGCCCGCCAATGCAGGAGTCCTGGGCTCTATCCCTGATCCAGGAAGATCCCCCCGTGCTGCCAAGCAGCTAAGAATGTGTACCATGACTACTGACCCTGGGCTTTAGGGCCCGAGAACCACAACTACAGAAGCCAACGTGCCCTGGAGCCTGCGCTGTCGCAACAAGAGAAGTCACCGCAACGAGAAGCCTGCATCCCTCAACTAAAGAGCAGACCCCGCTTGCCACAATTAGGGAACAGTCCGTGCAGCAGTGAAGGTTCAGCTCAGTCAAAAAAACAATTCTGTTAAAAAAATGGACTACTTCAAACACTTGAAATCACTAGCCATCAGCAACGGCCATGAAATTCTTCCCCGTTGGCAAAGACTACAAACCTACCATCCAAAGCAGAAGTAAAAGTCACTCAGTCGTGCCCAACTCTTTGTGACCCCATGGCCTATACAGTCCATAGAATTCTCTAGGCCAGAATACTGGACTGGGTAGCCTTTCCCTTCTCCAGGGGGATCTTCCCAACCCAGGAATCAAACCCAGGCCTCCTGCATTGCAGGCGGATTCTTTAACAGCTGAGCTACAAAGGAAGCCCAAGAATACTGGAGTGGGCAAAGCAGAAGTGTATATAAAGTCCTCAGAGCCTCCTGGTGGAACAGGCCTCATGGAGAATTTTAGCACATTTCAGGAAGGAGATTCATTGACGTCACAGAAAAGGGTCACACTTTGCTTCTGAACCCCTCTAACTTCTCTGACTAATAGGGCTCGGGTGGATGGGGAATGGGTACCCAGCACATGTTACTGGGAAGCCCTTTGAAGGCTGAATCCTTTGAAGGGTAAGGATGGGCTCAGGGCTGCTCTTGGGACAGAGGAGCCTGGCAGGTGTGAAGGGAGGGAGAGACTTCAAACAGGAAGGAAGAAAGAGGCTGCTCTGGGAATAAAAAGAGGATGTGCTGTGTGTCTGGGTCTGATCCCTGTATTCCTACACTCCTGCACTGGTCCCAGGGTTTTTCCCTTTGCCCTGACCTGGCCATGCTCAGGACCACTGAGTTTCTGGCCATGGCTTCTTGCCACCTAGAATCCAGAGACAGTCTTTCAGACCGCTGGCATACCCAGACTTCCCTTCTAACCAACTGATATGCACCCAGCATTTCTTCCAAGACAGGATGACATAAACAGTCTTGCAGAGCGGCCCTAAGTACTGACTTTCTCCTGCCCTGTCTTGTTTTCTTCACTCAAAGGTAAAGGAATGTTTCTTCCTGCCTGTAATGCACAAGAGGAAATTAAGATGGTTTTTAAGAATGGCTTCCCAGGTGGGGCAGTGGTAAAGAATCCACCTGCCAACGCAGGAGACATAAGAGGTGCAGATTTGATCCCTGGGTCAGAAAGATCCCCTGGAGTAGGAAATTGCAACCCAATCCAATATTCTTGCCTGGAAAATTCCATGGACAGAGGAACCTGGGGAGCTACAGTCCATGAGATTGCAAAGAGTCGGACACAACTGAGCATGCACACAGGCAGCAGCTAAGAATGAAAACTAATTAATTGTCCTCTTTCTTCTAAACATGATGAGAGAATAAAATAGCTAATACAGAGTGTTCTTTTTGATCAAACTGAAGAGGATTTTCCCAGGGTAGATACTGCCGAAACTTTCTTGATTAGAAATCTGAATAAAATTATATATGGGAACGAGAGGCATAGAAATGAAAAAAGTTTATTGGACAGGGTAACTATGGTGACATCTCCACTTGAGATACAGAAGCTTAGGCACATTTCTGAGCCTAAGAAAATTCTGAAATTCACAAGAGAGCTCCAGGTGGCTCAGCAGTAAAGAATCTGCCTGTCAATGCAGGATACACAGGTTTAATCCATGGGTCAGAAAGATCCCCTGAGGAGGAAATGGCAACCCACTCCAGTGTTCTGGGCTGGAGAACCCCGTAGAGGAGCCTGGCAGGCTATAGTCCATGGGGTCATAAAGAGTCGGATATGACTGAGCTCACACTCAAAAAGAAAATACAGGATGGTGAGCAGAAGCAAAATCCACCTCCAAATGTGCTGGTCCATCAGGTGATAAGACCTCTCGGTTCCCACTGGGACTGAAATATTTTTTGGACAAGAATCTCAGCTTTCTATCCCTTGTTCTCTGCCTGATGGTCCCTGATAGTGAAAGCGTTCCCCATGTGGCTCAGATGAGAACGCTGCTCTTGGTGG
This sequence comes from Bos mutus, assembly GCF_027580195.1. Lineage (NCBI taxonomy): Eukaryota > Metazoa > Chordata > Mammalia > Artiodactyla > Bovidae > Bos > Bos mutus. The sequence goes on from NC_091644.1 coordinate 38,692,925, forward strand.
GCAGGCATCGGGCTATTCCCTGAATCACGTTGGCAGGTTATCAAGGATGACGTTTCCTACAAACATCTTCCAGGACTTCCTGTTCATCAAGGAGAACTTACAGCCTTCTGGTTGCAGATATTTTGAGCTTTCTTCAGTGATAGGGTTTCTACAGGGCCTCTGACTGGGAGATATGAGCTTTTGCATCTGCTAAGACACTCATATACATGCATGCAGTGGAGTGGAATCTGTTTCGGCACCTGGTACTTGGCCTCAGGCAGGTGGCTGATGCTCTGAATCTCAGCTTCCTCATGTGCAAAATGAAGACCATAACCACCTCTCTCCTAGAGACACCAGAGTGATTAAATAAGATGGTGTCTTATAGCTCAGCGGTAAATCCTCCGGCAATGCAGGAGACGAAGGAGACGCAGGATCATTCCCTGGGTAGGGAAGATCCCCTGGAGGAGGAACTGGCAACCCACTCCAGTATTCTTGCCTGGAAAATCTCTTGGACAGAGGAGCCTGGCTACAGTTCATGAGGTTGCAAAGAGTCAGATACGACTTAGCGACTAACAACATTCTTAGAGAATAGACTTATAGTTGCTGTGGGGGAGGGGAGGAGGAGGACTGATGGATTGGGAATTTGGGATTAGCAAATGCAAACTATTATATGTAGGATGGATAAACCACAAGGTCCTACTCTATAGCACTGGGAACTGTATTCAGTATCTTGGGATAAACCATAATGGAAAACAATATGAAAAAATCTATCTATCTATCTATCTATATCTGAATCACTATGATGTACAGCAGAAATTAACACAACATTATAAATCAACTATACTTCAATAAAATAAATTTTTAAAAAGACAGGGTCTGTAATACATCAACATAAACAATGTTTGGCACATAGTAGGTGCTCAATAAATAGTAGCTATTATAATGCATCATGCATTTTACATATATATATATAATATATATTCTATAAACTGTTACGCATCCAAATTGGCTGAAACGACTGGTTTTTTGGTTTTGTTTTTTTGGCCGCACTGTGCAGCTTGAGGAATTTTAGTTCCCTGACCAGGGACTGAAGCCGGGCCCTTGGCATGGAAATCACTGGACAACCAGGGAATTCCTCCAACTGCCCATTTGTTAATCCACTGATACAAGGTCAGGTTGACATACACTAAAGAAGTAGGGTTGGGGGGCCTAGCAGTTCTGTAGGGACCTCCACTGGGTCTTTTTTTTTTTTTAATAATTAAGCATGTTTATTTATCTTTGTCTGTGCTGGGTCTTCACTGTTGTGAGTGCTTTCTCTAGCTTTGGTGACTGGGGGCCCGCTCTCCAGCCGCGGTGTCGGGCTTCTCACTGCAGTGGCTTCTCCTGTTGCAGAGCATGGGCTCCGGGCTGTGTGGGCTTCAGCAGTTGCGGCTCCCAGGCTTGAGAGAACAGACTCACAGTCAGTTGCTCCAAGGCAAGTGGTGTCATCCTGGATCAGGGATCTAACCCATGTCTCCTGCATTTGCACACAGATTCTATGCCACTGAGCCATCAGGAAAGCCCTCCACTGGGTCTTGGTCTTGACAGAAGTCTTTCTGCTTGCCCTTGGCATAAGCTCAGGGTAAGCAGGGGCCCCAGGCACCCCCCTTGACTGGTCCCACATCCTTTTTACAGACGTGCAGAGTTGGTGCCACAAGGAGATCGCCAGCACAGGGACAGGGCATCTTCCCATGGCAACACGGCACCACGGCAACAGCAGCACAGGACCTCCTGCAGTCACCCAGGTTGCACCTGCACCAGGGGAGTGACTGAGCACGCACACACAAGGCCCTTCCAGCTATTAATTCGAAGGAAGTACTCCTGAATTCCACTGCTGAAGTCAAAGAGGCTTTGCAATCTGTCTCAGATAACTGGCATACTTCACATTGCTATATACCCCTCCCCTTATCCTCTTCTTTAATTCAACTTGAATTGTGAAGTTATTTTTAACATAATTTGTCAAAATTTAAGTGTTAATGCCATGTCCCTGGGCTCATAACTTATTCTTCCTTGGATGTGTTCCAATTCAGTGCTGATAAGAAAATGGATATTAGCTGAGCATTTGAATCAAGACTGCTGTCCCAGTGATTAAGGTTTGATTTTTAAAACTTATTTTTTTCTTCACATTAAGACACTTTCAAGCTTCCATCTGTCAGCTTCATCAAGATAAGAGTCAAGAATATGGGCCTGCAGCCTAATTGGAACATTCCCTAAAATTCTTCTATTCACTGAAACCATCACCTTAGTTCTATTCCGTCTGAGGTCGTCACAGATGAGGCTGCACCCACCCAGCCTCTGCTGGCTAAGCCTCACCCCCCCCACCCCACCCAGTCCAGCAACGTCTGGAAGAGGCCTCTTGTTCTAATTACCCAGAGAGCCCTGTGCTACTTGGCAGGAAGGTCCCAGATGCCAGCAGTGGATATGAGAACAGAAGGGAAGTTCCCCTTCTTCAGCACCCACAGGCACCTCGCCCAGTGTCCAGGGGGAGAAACCATTCACAAGCCCATCTTCTTACTCTCAGATGTGATGAATCTGTCAGCACGAAGAGGAAGCCCTTGTTTTTCACAGAAAGAGTCTTAATGGCCTAGCAGGTGACTCCACAGCTCCTAAAGGCAGGGACTATGGTCAGAATGGCCCTTGGTCAAGGCAAAAATGTACTTAAAAATTCCAAGTCTTATCCTGAAAGTTCCCAAGGACTTTCTAATCCTCATGATGACTGCTTTTGGAGTAATATCAAATATCCCACCTTTCCCAATCTGGCCCTATGGTGAGCAATGGGCTTCCCTGATAGCTCAGCAGTAAAGAATCTGCCTGCAGTGCAGGAGAGGAGAAGGCAATGGCATCCCACTCCAGTACTCTTGCCTGGAAAATCCCATGGACGGCGGAGCCTGGTAGGCTGCAGTCCATGGGGTCGCTAAGAGTCAGACATGACTGAGTGGCTTCCCTTTCACTTTTCACGTTCACACATTGGAGAAGGAAATGGCAACCCACTCCAGTGTTCTTGCCTGGAGAATCCCAGGGACGGGGGAGCCTGGTGGGCTTCCATCTATGGGGTCGTGCAGAGTCGGACACGACTGAAGCGACTTAGCAGCAGCAGCAGTAGTGCAGGAGACATGGGTTCAATCCCATGTCCGGAAGATTCCCTGGAGGAGGGCATGAAAGCCCACTCGAGTATTCTTGCCTGGAGAATCCCATGGACAGAGGAGCCTGGTGGGCTACAGTTCATGGAGCCAGACATGACTGATCACATACACACATACGCTTAGAACCATGCCTGGCAGATAATGGTAGCATGAAGATGTTTGATATTTTCATGATTCTCATTCATGAGTTTTGAAGTAGGGAGCAGAAGATCACAGCTTCTGTTGAAGCCACTCCCCTACCCTTGATGTGATGATGAACTGGGATTTCCACTCTTTGATAAGCTAGACATTAGAATCCTTAGCTAAGGGTACACACGTGGCACATGGGACCTTTTCATCCAATTTCCACAACATCCTGTGAGTCTAAATGATCTCAAATTAATCATTAAAGAATGATAGGTGGGTCCTCGGGCATGTGACATTGACCGCAGTGCAAGACATCCTGATATTTCTGGTCAGGATCTAGCTAGAAGGGCAGGTGGGAATTTGAAAGTTAGGAAGCGGTATGGATGGAGGCTCGAGGTCAGGAAAGGTCAGGACACAGCCCACTGTCAGGAGAAAACTTGCACTCAGGGATGACCTGGACACTTGAGTGCCCTGGGGCTGTTCAAGAAAAACCAAACCAGACAAGAGCTCTGTGTCATTTTGTTCTCTTGCCTGGCAGGGCTATCTGCTCTGCAGAGGAGATAAGTGCCAAGAGATTTCACATGGAGCAAACGGGGCTGGAGAGAAGGCAGAAGAGCCGGGTACAGACAGCCCAGTGTCTGCCAGGGCGGTGCCTGCTGCTTTCCTGTCCCTGTCCTGGCCAGGAGGCAGGGATGAATCACATTTAATCTGGAGCATTCAGATTCCCACTCACCTCTCCCACTCCCTCCCGCACCTGAGCATTTGGAGTTCCCTCAGACCTGGCCCATGGTTGGGGCTCAACTGTGTCCCCCAGAAAGAGATGTTGAAATCTTAACCCTCAGCATCTCAACATGTGACTTGATAGAAGACGATGGAGGACCGTATGGAGGTTCCTTAAAAAACTAAAAATGGAGTTGCCATGTGATCCAGAAATCCTACTCATGGGCAAATATCCAGAGAAAACGCCAATTCAAAAGGATACATGCACTCCTAGGATCATAGTGGCGCTGTTCACAATAGCCGAGACATGGAAACAACCTAAACGTCCATCAATAGAGGAAGGGATAAAGAACATGTGGGACATACATACTGGAACACTACTTAGCTATTAAAAACGAAATAATGCCATTTATAGCAACACAGATAGACATAGAGATTATCATCCTAAGTGAAGTAAGTCAGAAAGAGAAGGACACGTATCACATGATATCACTTATATGTAGAATCTAAAAAATGATACAAGTGAATTTATTTACAAAACATAAACAGACTCACAGACATCAAAAACAAACCTATGGTTACTGAAGGCAAAAGGGAGTGGGTAAATTAGGAGTTTGGGATGAACAGATACACGCTATTATACCTTAAATAGATAATCAACAAGGACTTACTGATAGTGCAGGGAGCTCTACTCAATATTCTGTAATAATCTATAACAGGAAATAACAGGAAAAGAATCTGAAAAAGAAATATATATATAATATACATATTTAGTTATGTGTGTGTGCTCACTCACATACAAATCTTTGCATCCCCATGGACTGTAGCCCACCAGGCTCCTCTGTCCATGGGATTCTCCAGGCAAGAATACTGGAGAGGGCTGTCATGCCCTCCTTCAGGGGATCTTCCCAACCCAGGGATCGAATCTGCATCTCTTAAGTCTCCTGCACTGGCAGGCAGATTCTTTACCACTGAGCCACCTGGGGAGCCCAAAAGCAAAACAAACAAACAAAAAATGTGACTTGGTTTAGAAATAGGGTCCTCGAAGTTGCTAATTAGTTAAGACAAGATCATGCTGGGCCAGGAGGCCCCTAATCCAAGCACGGTGGCATCTTTATAAGATGAGGAGGAGAGACACAGAGACGCACGGAGGGAGAGATACGGAGGATTCGGCTGAGGCAGAGACTAGTTTCATGGCTGAAAGTCAAGGACCTCCTGGAGCGGCCAGAGCCAGGAAGAAACAAGCAAGAATCCTCCTCTAAAGACTCTGAAGAGAATGTGGCCCTAACAACATTTTGACTGCTCACTTCTGGCCTCTGGAATTGTGAAACCAAAAACTCCTTTTGTTTTAAGCCACCAGGTTTGTGCTCTTTGTTACAGCAGCCCTAGGAAATGAATATATCTGTGTTCTGTATTCTATGAATCAGAGTGGCTATAAGTGCAGCTGGATGCTTTTTTTTTTTTTGGCTGGTCTGGGTCTCCATGGCAGCGTGGGGGCTTCTCTCAAGGCATGGCTTGTTTACTCTGTGGCATGTGGAATCTTCATTCCCCAAACATGGATCAAGCCACGTCCCTTGCATTGGAAGATGGATTCTTAACCACTGGACCGCTAGGGAAATCCCCAGCTGGGTGTTTTGAGCCTGTGTTTCTCAGATTAAGGTTGGCAGACCATCAATGTCAAAAATCATCTAGGGAGTGTATTCTGAACGCAGATTCCTGGGACAAGCCCTGCTGCACAGACTCAGAATCCCTGAGGGTCCAGCCGTGGAACAGACATGCATTATAGGAAAAGGGGCGACAGAGGATGAGATGGTTGGATGGCAACACCGACTGAATGGACGTGAATCTGAGCAAACTCCGGGAGACGGTGAAGGACAGGGAAGTCTGGGATGCTGAAGTCCACAGGGTGGCAGATAGTTGGACAGGACTTGGCAACTGAACAACAGCAATAGGTTTTCCAGGTGATTTCACAGACATCACCTAGTCTGAGAACGGCTGCTGTGCTCAGGTGCCCCCCAGACCAAGAAAGCAGGACCTCTGAGGCCAGGGCTGAGGCGTTACTACTCTCCAGATGTCCCTCAGTGATCCCATGAGCACCACACATGGCTATGTTGGGGAGGCATCCATCAGAGTCGCCTGGAAGGCACACTGCAACTCAGATTCCTGGGCCCCATCCCGGGGGTTTGTGACTCAGGATGTCGGAAGAGAGGCCTGGGAATGGGTGTTTCCACCAAGCTCCCAGGAGATGCTGATGCTGCTGGTACCAGGGTCACAGTTTGAGAACCACTGCACAAAATGAGGAGTCTCGAAGCTGTGAGGTACTTAACCTACTTACGTTATCACAGGATGTACGGAAGGATCTCTGAAGTGAGCTAAGCATGAATGTGCAAATTAAATTTCTTAATTGTCTCTTGGCATCACCCAGCAAGGACGTGTTTGGCTTGCCAAGATCCTCAGAGGGCGACTGTCCCCACGGCAGGGCCACGTCAGAATGACTTGGGAGGAAAGGAAGTGATGCTTTACTGACAGTGTAAGTACTTGCTGTAAATGCACTTCCTTGAACTCTGCCCAGATGCTTCTGCAGCTTTTGTTCTGTACGTGCTGTGGATCCTGCAACTCTGAAGCTGGATTCTGGGGCTCCTAGGGGCCAGGACATGCACAGGACTACAGCGAGAGCATGGAGGATGCCAAGGGAGCCTGAACTTTTGTCTCTATGCCCAGGAAGGGGTGGATGCCTGGGAGGGGTCTGCTGTCCACCTGGGGCTGGGTTTGTGGGAATGGGCACGCTATACCCCAAGGTTTGCCTGACAGTTGGTGGCTTAACTACCAGGAAGCCTCCTATGGACCACTGGCCAAAATGCATGATCTGCAATGGCTGAAATTTCACCTTTGTGCTGGTGCCTGGGCTTCAGTCCCTACTTGGAAGGTGGCATGGTAAGGGAGAAAGAGCTTTGCTTTGGGCATCAGTTTTATTAAGCTTGAGCCTGACCAACTTCCCTTCCCAGCACACGGTTTATCCTCTGGAAGCCTCAGTGTCCTCCTCAGTAACGGAGCAGGCCCCCAGCTTCACGAGGCTCCGGTGAGGAGGAAATGAGATGGGTACGCGGGTGACGTCCCCAGTACAGGGCCTGAAACACAGGGCCTTCACATCTGCCTAGAGGTCTTTTAAAGAACTGGGTCGTGTGATTGTGGAGGCTGGACCATCCAAAATCTGTAGGCCCGGCCAACAGGGGAAAGCTGGTGCTACAGTTTGAGTCTAAAGGCAACCTGCAGGCAGAATCCCCACTTTCCTGGAGGAGGTCAATTTTTTCTCTCTTAAGACCTTCAAATTGGTTTAATAGGGCCCACCCATGTCATGGAGGGTGATCTGCTTTTCCCCAAGTCTATTGGTTTAAATGTTAATCTCATCTAAAAAGAACTTTCACATATGGAGATGATGACTTTACAAACTAAAAACAGAGTCACCCTATGATCCAGAAATCCCACTCCTGGTCAAATATCTGGAGAAAACTATAATTTGGAAAAATATATGAACCCCAATGTTCATAGCGGCACTATTTATAACAACCAAGACACGGAAAGAACCTAAGTGTCCATCGACAGATGAATGGATAAAGAAGATGTGGTACATATGCAAAATGGAATATTACTCAGCCATAAAAAGAAGGAAATAATGCCATTTATAGGAACATGGATGGACCTAGAGTTATCATACTAAGTGAAGTCAGAGAAAGACAAATATCATATAATATCATTTATATGTCAAATCTTAAAAAAGGATACAAATGAACTTATTTACAAAACAGAAACAGACTCCCAGACATAAAAAACAAAGTTATGGTTACCAAAGAGGAAGAGATGGGAGAGGTTTAAATTAAGAGTTTGGGGTTAACATATATATACTACTATATATAAAACAGGCAAACAATAAGGACTTACTGTATAGCACAGGGAACTATATTCAATATCTTGTAATAACCTATAAAGGAAAAGAATCTGAAAAAGAGTACGTGTATATATATATATATATATGTATGCATCCAGTGGTCATGTATGGATGTGAGAGTTGGACTATAAAGAAAACTGAGCACCGAAGAATTGATGCTTTTGAACTGTGGTGTTGGAGAAGACTCTTGAGAGTCCCTTGGACTGCAAGGAGATCCAACCAGTCCATTCTGAAGGAGATCAGTCCTGGGTGTCCATTGGTAGGACTGATGTTGAAGCTGAAACTCCAATACTTTGGCCACCTGATGAGAGAGCCGACTTATTTGAAAAGATCCTGATGCTGGGAAAGATTGAGGCAGGAGGAGAAGGGGACAACAGAGGATGAGATGGTTGGATGGCATCACCGACACAATAGACATGGGTTTGGGTGGACTCCAGGAGTTGTTGAGGGACAGGGAGGTCTGGCGTGCTCCGGTTCATGGGGTCGCAAAGAGTCGGACACGACTGAGCGACTGAACTGAACTGAACTGATGCATGTATATAAAACTATACACATAATTAAATTAGTTTGCTGTACACCTGAAACTAATACATTATAAATCAATTATAAATGATTTAAACTAATACATTATAAATCGATTACAAATCAACTGATTTTTTTTTTTTAAGTCACAGCAACATCTAGACTGGTATTTGACCTGAGTAATATGCCTAGCCAAGTGGACACAAAAATTAACCATCATAGAGACTGAGGATGGGGCTGGAGAAGACATGTACAGGCTGATGACATAAAGTGATGTCCACTCAGGGATAACATGCTTCACTCTCATTACTGGGTATATGTGGGGCTCTGCAGTTATCCACTGGACCAAAGGCTAGCAGCCTCTGAGCCTGGACTTTCCGTGAAGCTGGTAGGTGGCAGTGGGACTGTGGTTCCCGTGGTTATCAAGGTATCTGGGAGCAGGATGGATGCCTCTGTCCAAGGCATTACTCTCAGCCAGTCACAGCCAGGAATACTTGGGATCCAACAAAGCTTCCAGGCCGAGATCAGCGCCCCTTCGGCTACCAAATGCCAGAGCCCAGAGGCCCTGATGGGAAACCTGAGCAGAGTGGAGGACAGCTGTCCAAAGGTGACATCACTAACTGGTTACAGAGCTGGGCTGAGAGCCCAGGCCCCTGACCACAGCTCTGACACAGCTGGAGCCATAGGAAAGGAGCCCTCCAAAGGCAGCCACGCCTCCTGGGGCAGGGCCTCCCCTGGGGGCTTGTCTACAGGGACATCAGTACCAGCTCTAGCTGCTGATCCAGGAGAGACACCTGACTACAGCCAGGCCAGCTGACTTCCTACTGCTGGAGACTGGAACACCGGCCGAGACACACAGACCGGGAGTCGTGGGGCTGGGTTCCTGAAGGTGGCCATTGTGCTGAGGGTCACGCATCATGGTGGTCCTGATTTCCCCTGCCTAGACTGGCTGTCTCATACTTCTGTGGATTCCAAGAAACACCTCGGGTCCTCTATCAGAATTTCCTTTATGCTTAAGGCATCCAGAAACCCAACCCCAGTCCTGATGCTAAGTGTATAGTACCCACAGCCCTGACCCCAGTCCTGATGCTAAGTGTATAGTACCCACAGCCCTGACCCCTGTCCTGATGCTAAGTGTATAGTACCCACAGCCCTGACCCCTGGGCCAGTGAAGGCAGGTGGGCAGTCATGCCCCTCCTCAGTATGGACCACACCTGAGCCCCTCAACAGGCAGGGATGAGGGGTTTGGCTGTGTGTCTGCTCCAGCTTCAAGTCATCTGATTGGAAAGAGTCTCCAAGGGTGGGTCAGATTCCTGAGACCCCAAAGTCACCAGCCGTTCCAGCCTCACCATCCACCAGGAATGGTGAACTGCAGCCCTGAACTTTCACCTTGCATTTCCGGGCACGTAGTCAGCAATGGAATCACAGACGCTATGTTCCACATGTCAAGAGTCATTAAGAGCCACTGCTGTAAATAACGGTGACCTTCTGGCCAGCAGTCCTGTCCACTTGGAATGCCGAGGCATGGTGGCCAGGATGACACCAATACTTCCAGGATGGGCAGAGCCACAGCCCGGCACCTCCACCTCATTCAGTACGGGAAACAAGGACACGGGGCTCTCGAGGTCCCTGGAGAGGTGACTGCAGCCTGGCTGGGTCGTGTGGGGTGACTTGCAGGGACCAAGAGGGAGCACCCTGGCCACCTCCGGTTCTCTGAAAAGCTCGATGTCACGAAGGTGTAACAAACCTTTAGATCGTCTGAAAGTCATATTCTGGCCCTAAGGTGCAGGGCCCTGGGGCTGTGGTTTTAGGATGGCCTGAGGGAAGTTCAGCTACATCAGAGGTTCTTGTCTCCAAACAGCTGTGTGGACCAGGGTCTGGCCTGCCATTTGTCTTGGTCAGTGCAGCTTCATCAGACACGGCCATACCTTCTTGCTTAGCTATTGTCAGCAGCTGCTCTCTGGGCTGTAATGGCAGAGCTGGGACCACGTGGCCCACAAAGTCTTAAAATACTGACCATTTCCAGAAAAAGTCTGTAGTCCTCTGGACTAGGAGATAGAACATGGGCTGGGCATCAGGTCAGCTCCTTTGGGGAACCTTAGCCAAATTAGCCAAACCATGCCTCACCTTTTTCATTTGTATAATGGGATCAATGACATCCACCTCACCAAGTGGTGTGTGGGAGGGAAATAAACGATGTGACTTCCTGGCAAAAGGGATATATTCAGTCATTATTTCCCCTCTGCTTGATATGGAAGGGGGCTGCAGATGGCAGCCCGACCTGCTTCAAAACGGTTATTATTTTATAATGGACGTGACAGCGTTCTGAAAAGCTAAAGGTGTTCTGTAGTTGCAAGACTCCACTACACGTACTGTTCTTGACATGAGAAGTCTGGAGCTGCACGCCAAGAGGGATCAAAATAGGTCTGTGTTGGGGGACTTCTCAGGTGGTTCCAGTGGTTAAGAATCCACCTTTCAATGCAGGGGATGTGGGTTGAATCCCCGGTCAGGGAACTAAGATCCCATGCCATGGAGCAACTAAGGCCAAGAACCACAACTAGAAAGCCCACGTGCCACAACTTCTGAGCCCTCGAACTCTAGGGCCCTCAAGCTGCAACTAGAGAAAGCCCTGCATACCAAAATTAAAAAAAAAAAAAGTGTCAAAATAGTTCTGTTTTGGTTGACAGGTCAATGAGAAACTCACCCACACATGGATGTGGACAACACCTCTTTATAGAACTTGCTTATCTGCATCCTTGGGGGGCTCCCTGGAGGCGGTGTACCTTCCCACCAGGGCTGCAGCCCTTGCAGGCTATGGGAACCTTGAGCACTTCCTTTGCCTCTCTGAGCCTCAGTTTCTCACGTGAAAAACATTGATGCCAATCACACTTTTCTCCGAGAAATGCTGTGAGGATGTCATGAGATGAAATGACACATAAAAAGCTCCAGACAGGAAGCTCTAAAGTGTTAGTTATTATTTTCATCGTGATTCTAGCCATAGTTGCAGCAAACAGCTGGCAGAGTGGCAGGGATGTGCTCGGGGTCTGAGATGGAGCAAAAGGATGATGAAGAATCCTCTAGTCGCAATGGTATGTGGTCCTGATGGGGCCCCTGCAATGGGTCTGATTCCCGGGGACAGGAGCCATCTCTCCATCTCTAGGTGGACCCCCAAGTGACCTAGAATCCTAAGTGATCCTCCTATGGGCTAGGGGCAGCCGACATCAGTAAGAGGAGGTGAAAATTCCTTTAAAATCCTGTCTCCCTTGGGCATGCAACTGGACTGGGGAGCCGGGCAGTTTTTACATTTTTGCTGCTTGTCTGGGGATATTTCTTCTTCTGTTATTTTTGGCTGCACTGCACAGCCTGTGGGATGTTAGCTCCCGGACCAGGAATCAAATTTGTGCCTCTTGCAGGTGAAACTCAAAGTCTTAACCACTGGATAGCCAGGGAAGTCCCCTAGGGATATTTTTTTAATCCCATGCAACCAACAGCACTGAAGAAATGCAAATTCAGAAAGGAACCTCAAGATGAAGCATTTTTAAAAGAAGACCTTAAAATGCCTTAGTGTGAGCCAAGGCAAAATCGTTCAAGAGTCCCAGATATAACTGCTGTTGACACGACGCTCTGCTGCCCAAGGTCAGAGGGGCTTCCCCTGCTCCCTTCTATCCTGAGGAACCTGGAGGGTCACAGAAGCTCAGGAGCTGTGGCTTCAGGGCCACCCAATCTCTTCAGATCCCTGGGCCCTCTCCCAGCCTGTCTTGCTGGACAGAAGCCGCCTACCATGAGGGACAGGCACACACCATCCCATCCAGGATGGCACACCCCTCTCTGCCAGGGCAACTGCTGGCTGTGGAGATGGACTTTCTTATTTTCCCTTGTATTAAAATCAAGGCTTCCTTATGGCACAATCGTGGCAAACACTCATCATTACACACTGTTCCAAGCTCATGGAATGTACAACACCAACAGTGAACCTAAGGTAAGCCATCACTTTGGGTGATGATGGGGAACAGCAGGGATGTAGGAACTCACTGTAAGCCCTCTTAATTTCACTGTGAGCCCTCTTAATTTCACTGGGAGCCTAAAACTGCTCTAAAAAATAAAGCCTTTTTTTTTTTTTAATTGAGGCTAGAGATAAGCTGGCCACGAAATGAAACCAGCAACTCTCTCAGGAGGCTGTCCTAGCTGTTGTATCCGAGGACCACAGCTTCTCACAGAGGGGGTTCTATCAACAGCTCAGATGCTCTTCTCCTTACAGACAATACGATGGAGTTATAATTGTTTTCATTTTTTAAATTAGGAGCTCTTTTCAGAAAGACATTGCTACTTTTTATAAGATGTTATTTTCGTAAAATAAAGAAAAGACTGTCTTAAAATATCACAGTTTCTAGTGCAAAATGTCAGCAAAATATCTTTCTCAGTGTCTTGGGGATTCGAAACACAATTGTGCTTGAGAAAAGTGCCAGCAATAACCTGGCGATGTTCCTACAGAGAGCAAAGGTGAACTGGCCCACCGGATGTCCCACTCGGATCGGAGGATTCTTTCTTCATCTCTGCCACCAGGGATGGGCCGGCAGGAATGAAGCAACCCTGTCTTCTGCTGAACAAGAAGCGAAAATGACAACTGGAAAAGCCTGGGCACCTGTATTTAAAGTCGGACTGTTGGGGTAAGCTGCATGACCAGGGTTCTAATGACTGTGCCTGGGGGAACAGCCGTGGTGAGCAGCTCAGCTGTCACTCACAGCTGGGGTGGAGGGGAGATGGAAGGAGGGATGAGCGACAGACAAAAAGAAACAGGGGAGGGGGGAGAGAGGGGAACGTTTCTACCAATGAGATCGCTTCTCTATACAGTTTCTCCTGCATTTTAATCAGTCTTTTTTTTTTTTAAATGCATTATACAGGAGAGATCTTTTTCCTCTTTCTTTTCTAGAAGGAATATTACTTTGATTTTTAAAATTGAGAGAAGCTGACAGTTTCTGAATAAGCCCTTCCTCTCCTGGGTGCTGAGCAAAGAGAAAATGAGTGACTCAGAGGACACTGGGACCCTCTCAGGAGGAAGGGGACCCTCTCGGGAGGAAGGGCTGGCAGAGTTGGAGGAGAATCAGAGTTCAGTTCAGAGGTGATATGGGAGAGAAAGGGACTTGCATTTAAAAATATGTCCAGCTTGTTTGATGGGTCAGCTGAAAAATCTGTTCTGCTCTTGGTCTCCTCCCCTATAGAAAGAATTTCTTCTGGGAAATCTATCAAGAGGAGGGGGTTTCATACGGAATGGACGGAGGCTCCAGGCTACCCTTCCTCCAGGAATTTCAAGCGCATCCCTCTCATTGGTCCCTGTGCTTTCCTTGCCCATCACCATCACCAGCACAGTAGGCATCCCATTCCCCGCACCCATCCCCAAGTCACATTTTCACCCTGCCTCAGAGGAGCAGACCCTGCCCTGCAGGAGGTCTCCTTCTGGTCTTTCTTCCCTATCCTGCCTGCAATCAATCCTGAGTCCCCGGCTTTCCTCCACTTCCTCCCGAGCATCAGCATCGTCCAGCAGATAAGAGATGCGCCACTTTCCCAACCCGCCTTGGTGTGTAGGAGAGAACGAATATATTTGCATCAGCATCCAATTATACAGGGCAATTTGTGATAGAAATATTGAATACTGCCAGGTGAAAAAAAAACTGAGCAAAGTTCAAAATGTTGTGAAGCCTTAGAAATAAAGACAATCTGCGGGGGCAAAGGAATCAAAAGCAACCTGCAAGGCAGAGGAAAGCTCCCCAAGGAGCAAACTGTCTGCAAACAGGTAGGACAGCTGTGATGGGGACCTGGAGTTTACAGACGCTCAGCACGAGACCTAGGTCACTGTTCTGATGACTACTTACCTTCTCAAGGTGCTACTACACTCAGCACTACATGGACATCCAAGAGCAGCAACATGTGGGACACCTCACTCTTAATTAGCACAAACATGGCCAGAGGAAACCATCTTCACATGCCGGGTTCCCCAGGGAAATGTGTGGACGGCGCCTCAGGCCAGCAGACCTGGCTCATTACACAGGGCTTTGAGCCTTAGCACTTGCTATCCTCCCAGAAAGCTGCACGGGGCCTACCTGATTTCTGTGACTTTCCTGCACTCACATCCCTGGTCCCTTTAGCTAAGGTCTGGTGGTGTTGGAGAAGACTCTTGAGAGTCCCTTGGACTGCAAGGAGATCCAACCAGTCCATTCTGAAGGAGATCAGCCCTGGGATTTCTTTGGAAGGAATGATGCTAAAGCTGAAACTCCAGTACTTTGGCCACCTCATGCGAAGAGTTGACTCATTGGAAAAGACTCTGATGCTGGGAGGGATTGGGGGCAGGAGGAGAAGGGGATGACAGAGGATGAGATGGCTGGATGGCATCACTGACTCAATGGACGTGAGTTTGAGTGAACTCTGGGAGTTGGTGATGGACAGGGAGGCCTGGCGTGCTGCAATTCATGGGGTCACAAAGAGTCGGGCACGACTGAGCGACTGAACTGAACTGAACTGGAGGTATTAACCCACTGGCAAAGAATCTGCCTGCTAATGCAAGAGATGCAGATTTGATCCCTGGGTCAGGAAGAAGACCTTCCCTGGAGAAGGGAAGATCTCCTGGAGTAGGAAATGGCAACCCAGTCCAGTAGTCTTGCCTGGGAAATCCCATGGACAGAGGAGCCTGGCAGGCTACAATCCATAGGGTTGCAAAAGAGTCAGACACGACAGAGCAAGCAAAGAACAATAAATGAAATAAAATTCTCTTTCATCTCTGAATAAAAACCATCCATTTCTTAGCATTTTTTCAGTAATTGTTATCATTATTTTAATTCTTACCTGTTCATAAATCTATCTTCTATTCTTTTCTATTAAAATATGTATGTTCAGACAATACCACAATATTTTAATTGCTGTAGTTTATAAAAGATATTTGAAGAGTCGTTAAGGCAAATATCTCCTTAGCATTTTCCCCTCTTGAAAGTTTCTTGATTATCTTCTGTTTTTGCTTTCAAGTGAATTTTGATAGTTTTTCAGGCTCCTCCCTGCAAAAACCCAATGCTAATCCATAAATTAAGCACTATTTAAATCAGACTAACTCTGGTAAGCATCTGTATAATATAGAATGTTGCAACACAAGTGAAACTGAGCAGGACTCTCGCATCCTTGCCCCACCACCATATCCTTGGACTGACTTTTGTCTGTGGAAAAACTTTAGCCAAAGACTGAGTTTAATCACAGAAATGAGGACATGCAGAAACAAAGGAAAACAGTCAAAGAGACCAAATAGTAACAGTTCAGTCATTAGCAAAGTTAAGGACTTGTAATTCCTCCTCAAGGGCTACAGATAATATTCTGAGCCATATCCTGTGAGATACTGAAACCCGTGCCAGGTAGAAGTTAACTACATGATGACCAGACTGTAGCCATGACATCAGCTGCCTCAATCCCAAGAACTGGCCTCAAAGAAAAGGAAACAAATCAACCCTGGAACTAAGGATTAACTGTACCTAAAACAATCAAGATGACGCCTGTCAGACCACCATATGACCAATTTCAAGATGACTTGTCAAGGCTGACCGGGCTGTTTCTGCATCTAACCACCCCACCCCCACACCTATAAAAGCTCTTGCCCACTGACTCCCAGGAAGGAGGGGGAGTTGGCCTTTGGTCAGGTATCTGCTCTCCCCCCACCTTGATTGCCAGCAGCCAAAATAAAGCAAATTTTCCTTCCCACAAACCTTGACTCTTTATTGGCTTTTGAGTGGTGAGCAGCTGGACCCCACTTTCAGATACACAAGGGTAAGAAACTTTCTATTTATTCGTGTTTTGTCATAGATCTTACATTCTTCTGATTTAGTTTATTTTAAACCTTTTACATTTGTGTCTACTTTGAATAGGATTTAAAATTAATGTATTTCCTACTGGTTATTTTTAGTAAGTAGGAAAACATTTTATTTTTTTCAAATTTCTTATGTCACCATCAGCTATATTTATTACTACACTGCCTATTATGCTGTTGTGTGTGTGCTTAGTCACTCAGTCGTGTCCAATTCTTTGTGACCCCATGGACCGTCAGCCCACAAGGCTCCTCTGTCCATGGGGATTCTCCAGGCAAGAATACTGGAGTGGGTTGCCATGCCCTTCTCCAGAGGAACTTCCTGGCCCAGGAATCAAACCGGGGTCTCCTGCATTCCAGGCAGATTCTTTACCAGCTGAGCTACCCTTATACGCTAACAGATTTTATTGATTCCCTTGGGTTTTCCAGGTAGAGATTCATTTGTGTGTGTGTGTGTGTGTGTGTGTGTATGTGTGTGTGCATGCACACATGTGCATGCTCAGTCATGCCCAACTCTTTGCAATCCCAAGGACTATAGCCTGGCAGGCTCCTCTGTCCATGGAATTTTCCAGGCAAGAATGCTGGAGTGGATTACCATCTCCTCCTCCAGGGGATCTTCCTGACCCAGGGACTGAATCTGTGTCTCTTATATCTCCTGCATTGGTAGGCAGAGATTTGATCCCTGAGTTGAGAAGATCCCCTGGAGGAGGGTGTGGCAACCCACTCCAGTATTCTGGCCTGGAGAATCCCCATGGACAGAGGAGCTAGGCAGGCTATAGCCCGTGAGGTCGCAAAGAGTGGGACAGAACTGAGAGACTTTCACTTTTTCACTTTACCACTAGCACCACCTGGGAAGTCATTACCATCGACAATTTATAGTCTTTCAGCTTCCGGTCCAATGCCTCCTCTTACTTCTGTGTCCTTTCTATACTGGTCATAGTTTTCAGGATAACAGTAAATAAGGACAATCCTAGTGGGTGTCCTTGACTGCTTTTTACTTCAGTAGGAATAGAAATACCTGCAATGTGGGCCTCGGGTCTCAGACATACATTTTCACTGGAGGGAAGAGGTATCTGTTAATTTCTAGTTTACTGAGAACTGTTTTAGTTAAAATCGGGAGTCAGTTCTTACACTGAATGCTTTTTAAGCGTCTAAGAAGAGAATCATATGGATATTCATTGTTAATACATAAGTATTGAATAGCTCATGTTAATACATGTTAATAGCTCACTGATGATACATTAGTACTGAATAGATCATGAACAGCTTTCCTAGTATGAAATGATAGGGTTAGGGTTTGGATTAGCCCTACTGATTGATGCTACATTACTGTTTTTAATTTACTTCTGGGTTAGATTTGCCAGTCATTTATTTAGAATTTCTACATCTGTCTTTCTAACAGATTTATGTTTTCTCTCTCATCAGGCCTGGTGTGTCTTAGTTAACTGTGTCCTTTCTCCTGTCCTGGTCCATTCTAATGGTGACATTTTCTGGCTTACAAGAAGAGACAGTGGTCTACAGCTCTGCTGTCTGGAGGAGAAGAGAAATGACATTCACTGCAGTTCAGTGCTGTTTAATAGTATTTGCCTTAGTTTAGAACCAAGACCAGAGAAGGCAATGGCACCCCACTCCAGTACTCTTGCCTGGAAAATCCCATGGATGGAGGAGCCTGGTGGGCTGCAGTCCATGGGGTCTCGAAGAGTTGGACACGACTGAGCGACTTCGCTTTCACTTTTCACTTTCATGCACTGGAAAAGGAAATGGCAACCCACTCCAGTGTTCTTGCCTGGAGAATCCCAGGGATGGGGGAACCTGGTGGGCTGCCGTCTATGGGGTCGCACAGAGTCAGACACGACTGAAGCCACTTAGCCGCAGCAGCAGCAGCAGCAGCAGCAGAATCAAGACTGACAAGATCCTGTGTGTCCCAGAAAAATTAATCTGGATGAAGCTGTGATTCTAGACTGCCTAAGCCACTCAGAAACTGGAGTTTATAACCATTATCTTTCTGGCAACTACTGACACAATCAAAGTCATTACCAAACTCTGTCCAAGCTAGCACCTCATTTATATTCATGGATTGATTACAGTCAAGAATCTGCCAACTCCTCAAAGCACATGAGCTGCTCAACTGAAAGAACATAAAATGCAGACATGAGAATGTTCAGTAGGTTCTCTGAGCACCTTCTGGAGCCAGGCAATCTCCCAAAGAGCATGCTGCAGGCTAGGTCATTAAAGAAACTCGCAAATCTCTTCACACCTTCTGGTTCTAAAAGTGCCTGTTTGAACATGGAAGCAACCTAGATGTCCATCAACAGATGAATGGATAAAGAAGTTGTGGTAAGTATACACAATGGAATATTACTCAGCCATAAAAAGGAATGCATTTGAGTCAGTTCTAATGAAGTGGATGAACCTAGAACCTATTATACAAAGTAAAGTAAGTCAGAAAGAAAAAGATAAATATCGCATTCTAACACATATATACAGAATCTAGAAAAATGGTACGGAAGAATTTATTTACAGGGCAGCAATGCAGAAACAGACATAGAGAATAGACTTATGGACATGGGGAGAGGGGAGGAGAGGGTGAGATGTATGGAAAGAGTAACATGGAAACTTATATTACCACATGTAGAATAGAGAGCCAATGGGAATTTGCTGTGTGGCTCAGGAAACTCAAACAGGGGCTCTGTATCAACCTAGAGGGGTGGGATGGGGAGGGAGATTGGAGGGAGGTTCAAAAGGGAGGGGATATATGTATACCTATGGCTGATTCATGTTGAGATTTGACAGAGAACAACACAATTCTATAAAGCAATTATCCTTCAATTAAAAAGTTAATAATAATTTTAAAAAAGTTCCTGGTTGGGACTTCCCCTGTGGTCCAGTGGTTAAAAAAATTCACCTTTCAATGCAGGGGATATAGGTTTGATCCCTGGTCTGGGAGGATCCCAAATGCTATGGAGCAACCAAGCCTGTACACTACAACTCCTGAGCCTGAGCTCTAGAGCCCTTGGGCTGCAAAGAAGATCCCATGTGATGCGGCCAAATAGTTGTTTTGTTTTGTTTTTTTAAAGAGTGCCTGTCTGGCTACAGCCTTTATTAACCAGGAGCCTGTGCCCACTCAAGGGTCCTGCACAACGCAGTGAAATTTTAATGGGTAGAACTGAATGGAAGAGAGAAGCACTTCGTCACCACCACAGTGACCGGTTCTCTTGCACAGGTGTGGGTATTGCAGGGAGATTCTTATTCCATGTTGCAAATGCTTCTTTGACTTGCTTTCCATTGCTTTTGTTATTATAATCATACATAATGGCCTGCCTCAGAGAATCCTGCCCTTCTGCCTGACCAGTGAACTAAAGTGCCTTTGTCCACAACCCTGTCCACCTGCAGATTGCAGGAAGAAAGAAATTAACACATTCCTTTGCCTGAGGCTTGCCATTCTAGGAGATATTTGCAAGATGAATGGACTTTTTTACTTTGTTTCCTCACCTCCCCCACCCATCTCTAATCCATAAAAGAATCTGGCATCCAGACCAGACAAGAGGGTTATTTTGAGACATTAGTTTGCCAACTTCTTGGTCAGCTGGCTCTCCAAATAAAGTCATATTCCTTGCCTCAACACCTCATTTTTCAGATTCATTGGCCTTTGATGCAGAGAGCACAGAGAGCGTGGACTCGGCCACATCAGGACTCCATGATGGAGGCACTTCTGATATAGCAATGGTTCACGCCCCTTTGTGGGCTCCAGGCTCTCGAGAGTGTGATGAAAACCATGATTCTTAGTGCCAGAAAAGCTGTGCTCATGAGCACACACACACATGTGAACAGTCTAACTGCCAACTAAGAGATTCATAGCATCCTCCAGCTTGGTCAAGGATCTGTGAATCTGGCTGTGCCTCAGATTCATCTGAAGAACTTCTGAAAATATGTAATTTTAGGTGTTATTTCTAAAGAGATGGATGAAAACCTCCCCTGATAGGAAGATGTGCTCTTCATCCCCTGGTCCTCATGACAAAGCAGGCTGCAGAATAGCATGCAGACCCAAGGTCCCATGGGTCACTGATGGAGCCCCATGTTAGGACCCTCTGCTGTAGATGCTGAAAGGGTGCAGGGGAAGATTCTTCAGACAGCCCAACTCAGTGAGTCACATAAGCTTATTTCCTCTGGTCTTCTCGGGATATGAGACAATCCAAGAAACTCTACTACTGTTAGGGGAAGCACACAGATTGAAACTGCCCACCCTGGCCAGGCACCATAGTAACCATTTGCATGAGTTGTTTTATGACAGGAGATCCTGATAAGGAATACGGAACCAATAAGCCACCACCAACAGGAAGAGTTCGGGAAAGGTCGAAAGGAGACATCGCGTGTCCGTCCACTTCCCAGAATCCCTCTCGCTAGCATCTGTCTTGGCTGAGTGATGTGTGCGCCACCAGGAAAGACTCTGAATTAGGATGATTGGCCAAAGACCACCCAGAAACTAATCCCATCACCATAAAACCCAAGACTGCGAGCCACGGGGCAGAGCAGTTCTCCTGGGTTCCCTTACCCTACTGCTCTCCACCTGGGTGCCCTTCCCAATAAAATCCCTTGCTTTGTCAGCACATGTGTCTCCTCGGACAATTCATTTCCAAGTGTTAGACAAGAGCCCAGTTTCGGGCCCTGGAAGGGGTCCGCCTTCCTGCAACCCTACAACAATATTATAGCATCTAAGATGGTTAATGAACTCCACGGATGTGGAGATCTGACCTTGGAAGGTAGCCGGAAGGACATGAGTGAGGAATTGGTGGACAGTAACATAAACAAAGAAAATCCTTTAAAACTTTACAATAAGAACTGACTCAGTGAAAGAATGAGAAACTAACGCTTTCCAAACTTGTTAATATCAGTTGTGAAATGACAATGTCTCCTGCCATATTAATAAACAAGAAATGTCACAACCATCAGTGATTTCTGGCCTCCAAACGTGAATGAGGGCTCCCAAACTGCAGTCTGACTGCTGAGGAGCTGGGGGGATTCAGGGGAGCATGGTGAACAGGAAACAGGATTGGGCCCAGAGGGCTGAGGTGCAAGTGAAAAGAGTGGATTCAGCAGCCCAGAGGCTTCCACCTTCCCACACACAGAATGCTAAATTCCTTAACTTGACATCTGATCTTTGCTGTTAAGAGGGCCTGCTTCCTTTGTTGCACACTTGTATATAGCCTGACTCCCACTCCTACCTCCTGGGGGCAGTTTTCTCAGAGCTACTGAGATGTTGTCTCCCAGGCTTGGAGTCCTAAGCATTCCTACCAAATAAAATAAGTCTCTACCTTCAGGTTCTGACTATAATTTTTAGTCGACACAGTGATGGAACTTGCTTCCAATTAAATGACTCTAATTTAAAATCCAATTGTTTACCTTGGATGTTTTTAGTGTGTATGGCTCATATTTGAAAAAGCCTAGAGATCAGCTAACTATCTGATTCAACATATAATAGCAAATAGCAGTTTTAACTCAGAAGGGCAGGGAAATTTATCAAGACCCTTTAAAAGAAAGGGACAAGGATCAGGTCATGAGAGAAATATTCATTAGACAATCTGTCCCTGATATTTCTCCCTGAAATAAATTAAAGCTGTCTTAAAACAATAAAACAAAGGAAAACGGAAATGAATTCTACCTGTACTTGCTTATTCTGCCCCCTGGTGGATATTTTTTGTCATTACAGCATCAGGGGCAGCTAAGGGTCAGAGCTCTTGGACAGGCTGCAGGCTGGATTAAAATCTTCAGAATACCAAACACTGAAAATGGTTATGATG
Organism: Bos mutus; assembly: GCF_027580195.1. NCBI lineage: Eukaryota > Metazoa > Chordata > Mammalia > Artiodactyla > Bovidae > Bos > Bos mutus. The sequence goes on from NC_091644.1 coordinate 38,715,035, forward strand.
GCATTTCATGCCCGTATATTAAATAAAATTTTCTGACAGGAAAGTAAGTATAAGGAAAACTGACAAAGATCTTATTTTTTAAAGTTCTAATTATGATGGCCACTTAGATTTGGAAGGTGGAGGGACGGTGTCAAACATCAAATTTGTTCTTCTTAAATTTGCTTTGGTGGCCCTGCATGGCCCTGTGGTTTCTTTCTGCTTTGTCTTATGCTTTGCCAGTGAAATATTTATTATACAGATAATGAAATAAAGAAGTCCATTTATAGTTTTCATACTTTTAGGGAAAACTGAGTATGACCCTGTGATTCTTTTTTGTTGTTGTTGTTTAATTTTTGGCTGCACCCCGAAGTATGTGGGACCTTAAGTTCCCTGACGAGGGATTGAACCCATGCCCCCACTGTATTGGAAGGCAGAGTCTTAACCACTGCATCACCAGGAAAGTCTGACACCATGATTTCTGATAGCTTCCTCACTGTCTGATATTCCAAGAGATCCCAGGTTCATTTTGTATATTTTCTGTCAAGACCTAGAATCAACTATTCTTGCAAGAATGCTTGCAAGTGATTCTAGAAAATATTGAACTAGTGAACTAGAAAATATTCCTAAGGAGACAGATATTAGACACATCTGTGAAATAACTTTTGAGTTCATAGTGAGACTTCCAATTCAAGTCCAAGACTTCAGGGCTCTTATTTACTGTCTTAAGGCTATGGTTTTTCCTGTGGTCATGTATGGATGTGAGAGTTGGACTGTGAAGAAGGCTGAGCGCCGAAGAATTGATGCTTTTGAACTGTGGTGTGGGAGAAGACTCTTGAGAGTCCCTTGGACTGCAAGGAGATCCAACCAGTCCATTCTGAAGATCAGCCCTGGGATTTCTTTGGAAGGAATGATGCTAAAGCTGAAACTCCAGTACTTTGGCCACCTCATGCGAAGAGCTGACTCATTGGAAAGGACTCTGATGCTGGGAGGGATTGGGGGCAGGAGGAGAAGGGGATGACGGAGGATGAGATGGCTGGATGGCATCACTGACTCAATGGACATGAGTCTGAGTGAACTCCGGGAGTTGGTGATGGACAGGGAGGCCTGGTGTGCTGCGATTCATGGGATCGCAAAGAGTCGGACACGACTGAGCAGCTGAACTGACTGACTGACTGACCTTGCACACTCAGAATATGGGCTTTCAAAGGCTACAGGGGATGACCAAATTAAAATACAGTCTATCACAATTATTCATTTGCTTTATCCAATAGAACACACACAACAGTCTCTGAATAAGTCTGATACAACGTCCCACATAAATGCTGAAAATACTAGCCCAGGTTCTCAATGTATTCTCCCTATGGCTCTATCTACACTGTCATAACATCATCCCAACACTGAGCTCATCCCAGCTCCACACTAGTCCTCATGTCAACACGTTGCTAGTTGTTTGGTTGTCTGAAGACAGTGTTCAAGAAGATTCCACAGGAAATGTTCATGGGAACAATATGCCCTGAGTTCTTAAGAGTTTTTGTCTTTTATACTTGATATAAAACCCTTGGATCACACTTTTTTTTTTTTTTTCACTTGTGTAGATAAATGTGGTACTCCATTCTCTTCTGGGATTGCTGTTTGAAAATGGATAATAACCTCTTTTTTCTTTCCTTTTGAAATTACATATTCTTTTTTCCTAAGGGTCTCACAATATATTTTCTTTATCTCTAAAATCCAGTTGTTTTACAAGGCAATGTCTTAGTGTTGGCTATTCTGAGGTCATTCTTTTCAGAGACACACTATGCTCTTTTCATATGGAGTTTCAATTTGTCTTTATTTTGGGAAAGTTCTCTTGAATTATAGTTTTCAGTATTTGTTCCATCCCGTCACTTTGCGTTTTTTCTTAAGCGACTCCTATTAACCGTATGTTTGATCTTTTTGTCCATCTTCAACACTTATAACAAATTTTTTCATCTAGTCATTTCTTTTTCATTGTAACAGTTTCCTCTTTTTTACCTTCTATTTAAGCCATTACGTTAGGTCTGTTTGTTCCTGTGTTCCTTCGACATCGATCTTAATCTCTGAAGTTACTTTTCCTTTCTTTTCGAATTCTTTCCTGAGTTGTCCCACCTCATTTCTGAGTTGTGGTTAATTCTGTTGTTTATTGCATGTCTTAGAGAATTTCCCACTATTTTGAAATATTAGGTAACACTGTTATTGGGCATGTCTTGGCATCATGATTTTATTGTGTAAGGGTTTTATTCTGCTCCTTAGTCTCTTTTTTCTTCCAATTAAACTCTGTATGGGATTTGACTATAGAATTTTTCTGTTGTTCATTTTGATGTGAAATTGTTTTGGTGTTTTTTTTTCCCCTGAACTTTTAGAGTGAGATGGGATTTGGGAAAGTTTCTCTAGCTCCACAGGGCTTCTATTTTGTGCGTAGTTTACATAGATGGCAGCTTGCCTCTGGGCTGTCCTAGCTCTGTCACCCTTCCCAGCCATTTTCTGGAATTTCTCTTTTCTTCCTTCCTGTCTATCCCCATCATGGTCAGTCTTGACCCCTAAGCAGTAGCCCCCTGGTGCGTTTTGTCCTTGGAGGGAGGTCTGGTGGGGGGTCATCTCCAGCACCCACCCACAAGGACTCTGGCTCCAGCTCCTTCAGTCTTTCTTGCCTTGGGCCCCCTCCATTGACCTGGTATCAGAGAGAATAAAACCTGATCCTGTGTTAGAGGTCCTTAGAATGGTCTGCTCTTTCCAGAGATGACCTGTTGGCCACTTGGAGTCCTCTTGTTCTCACATTCATCAGCAAGCTGCCCATCCCTTCCTTCTCTCCCTCACAGGTGCCGCCAGCAGGCAGGACCTCTGGCTTGTTCATCGTCTGTCTCCACCTGCCTGTATTCTGGGGCCCTGGGATATCTTTTTGTTTCATTTTGTTACAAATCCTCACAGGCTTCTGTCTTTGGTTAGTTATTTAATTTTAATTTTACATTGGAGTATGGCTGATTTTGAAATTGTGGAGCTGGATAAGACTCTTGAGAGTCCTTGGATAGCAAGGAGATCAAACCAGTCAATCCTAAAGCAAATCAACCCTGAATATTCATTGGAAGGACTGATGCTGAAGCTGAAGCTCCAATACTTTGGCCACCTGATGCAAAGAACCGACTCATTGGAAAAGACTCAGATGCTGGAAAAGACTGAAGGCAAAAGGAGAAGAGGGCGGCAGAGGATGAGACGGTTAGATAGCATCACTGACTCAATGGACATGAACTTGAACAAACTCTGGGAGATAGTAAAGGACAGGGAAGCCTGGCTGGCGTGCTGCAGTTCATGGGTTCCAAAGAGTTGGATGCAACTTAGCAACTGAATAACAACAATAATTGATTTATAATGTTGTGTTAGTTTCAGATGTACTAACACACCTGAAAAGTGATTTAGTAATACATACACATATACCTCCTCTTTTTCAGATTCTTTCCCCATGTAAGTTATTAGAGAATACTGAATAGAGTTCCCTGTGTTATAAAAGTCCTTGCTGATTACCTATTTTTTATATAGTAGTATGTATATGTTTGGAGAAGGCAATGGCACCTCACTCCAGTACTCTTGCCTGGAGAATCCCATGGACAGAGGAGCCTGGTAGGCTGCAGTCCATGGGGTCGCTAGAGGTCAGACATGACTGAGCAACTTCACTTTCACTTTTCACTTTCATGCACTGGAGAAGGAAATGGCAACTCACTCCAGTGTTCTTGCCTGGAGAAGCCCAGGGACGGGGAAGCCTGGTGGGCTGCCGTCTATGGGGTTGCACAGAGTCGGACACGACTGAAGTGACTTAGCAGCAGCAGTATGTATATGTTAATCCCAAACTCCCAATTTATCCTTCTTCTGCATCTTTCCCCTTGGTAACCACAAATTTGTTTTCTATGTATGTGAGTTTGTTTCATAAATCAGTTCATTAGTATCATTTTTTTAAGATTCCACATATAAGTGATGTCATAGGATATTTGTCTTTCTCTTGGTAGGATATTTCACTTAGTATGATAACCTCTAGGCTTACCCATGTTGCTGCACATGGCATTATTTCATTTCTTATGGTTGAGTAATGTTCCCTTGTATTGCACCTATATCTGTTCTATGCTTCTCTATCCATCTTCTATCACGGATACAGACAGAAACGCTACACTGTCACTGCTACCATCTTCTTGGAATCTTCTCCACACCTGGCCAACTTTTAGATAATCAGTGGCAGATTTCAATGGGATATATTCTGATGATATTATCCAATGAGGTAAGATATGGGAGGGGAGAAGTATGAAAAAGAAGGGGAATACCCATTTTAAAAAAATCTTGGGATCACAGAGAGGTCTTTAAATATACTTAGCATAAAAGTAGACAAAGTGCAGACCCATGGGCCTGGCAAAAATGTATGAGAGGATGGGATAGCACTGTGTGGAGATACAGAGAAGCTCAGAGAAAGCCCAGTCACCAGTCCTTCCTACCTTGTGGTCTGAAAAGCAATATCATCTTTCCCTCTAACTGGGTCATCAAATTGGGCTACTCCTTAAGAAATGGGGGAAAAAAAAAAAAAACAGATTGGTTGCTTTATTTACAATGAGTTTCCATTCATACATATCCTGTCTCAGGAAGTACAGATAATTAGCCCTTACATTTGAGAAAAATTTAAATCAAACAGTTAACTGAAACTTGAAAGAATAAATCTCCTTCCCTGGACTTCGTTGTTCCAAGTATTTGGGTTTGGTTGAGCAAATACTATCAGAGGGTGGTTTCACTTCCGGTTCAAAAGGCCATATAAGGGTCAAAGGACATATGGGGTCAGGATGTGTGGGAAAACCTGGCAGCCCTGAGACTTCACCATGGCAGAGAATCAGCATCAGGCATCTCTCTGGGGAAAGGCATAAAATGCTACCTTCACCACGTGCTTACTATTGATACTGCTAAAAGGATTGCATTTCCAGGTACCACCTGGTCTGCTGGAGAGTGGACTGTTTGGGGCAGTTAAAATCAATGTGCACGACAAAATACAAGGTATTTACATTGTAAATGTTTCTCTCTTGATTGCAGTGACTTCTTATACAAATATTTGAAACAGTTTTTATTCATCCCAAAAGGCTGCTCCTGATTCCACTGATTTTGGCCAGTGGTATGAGGCAGCTCACATTCCTTTTGAAATATCAATCACGAGAACATAGCTCTCAGGGGTGTTCTTCAAGGAGAGGAAGAAAAGAGCATATGAAATGGATGTCCCAGAATTTACACAAGATCAAGGATGCCTCTTTTTTTTTGGTTTTTGGAGGAAATCAGGAGGACAAGCTGATGGACAGGAATCAGGGAATTCTCTGGATTAAATTACTGTTGGAAACCATTCATGTAAATATCACAGTTATAGTATCATGGCCACTTGGAACATCTCCCAACAGTAGGCACATTATCATTCTCGAAAAAACATCACTAACTCTTTAATAACACATAACAACTAAAAATGTAAAGAAAGGTTGAGCATTCAGATTGGACTTTGGGAAAAAAAAGACTTATAGAAGCTTATGACTTGAAAGTCACTTTATCCAACTTTTTTTTTTCCAAATTTTTATTGGAATATATTCGACTTACAATGTTGTGTTGGTTTCAGGTATACAGCAAAGTGAGTCAGCTTAACTGTTCCAAGACATGTGGGATCTTAGCTCCCTGCCAGGGATGAAACCTGTATCCCCTGCATTGGAAGGCAGATTCTTAACCACTGGACCACCAGGGCATTCCCCAAGGGCCGCATTTCATACTCTGGAAAACACTGTATTTGTAAGACTTCCAGCCATAGGGTCCCACATGCTGAAGTGTCATACTCTTTTTGAGGCTGACATAACAATTTTATCAAAAGCACAGGAGCCCAGACTCCTTCTTAAGACCAAACTGTTCTTCACCATGTGCTATAAGGCAGCAAATATTCCCATTTGATTAAAAAGGGATTCCTGTTTATGCTGATTCCAGTGCTCTGCCTCTGGACCCAGAAATCTTCCTCCAGGTATTTCCGTTTTCCACATCAGTCCTGAGATAAGCTTCTGTCTACTCTGACTTCCTCAGGGGACTCAGGCCCGTGGAGTGAGCTCCTTCCTGGTTTTTGAGCAGCATCTCCCATGAGCCTTTGGGGCCAAGAGGTGAGCTTTGGTAAAATGCAAGATTCTGCCCCTCTGTTCACTCCACCCAATAGGTCCTCCTTTTTTTTTTAAGCTCTGATTTTCATTCTCTCCCAGCAAGTCCCTCATGCCTTCAGTGAAGCCCAGAAGAACAGAACTGGTAAGAGTTATGTCAATTTCAATTATGTCCCTGAGCCCCTTTCAGGCACTCAGAACCACCTAAAATATTTTTTTTAAGAAATTTTTATTGGAATATAGTTGATTTATAATGTTGTGTTAGTTTCTGCTATATAACAAAGTGAATCCATTATACATATATATACATGCACTCTTTTAAAGATTATTTTCCCAGATAGGTCATTACTGAGTATTGAATAGATTTCCTTGTACTCTACAGTAGGTCTTTAAATTGCCAACATTCGTTGGATCATAGAGAAAGCAAGGGAATTCCAGAAAAAACATCTACTTCTGCTTCACTGACTACGTTAAAGCCATTGACCGTGTGGATCACAACAAACTGTGGACAGTCCTTAAAGTGATGAGAATACCAGACCACCTTACCTGTCTCCTGATATAAACTTGTATGCCAGTTAAGGAGCAACAGTTAGAACCAGACATGGAACAATGGCCTGGTTCAAAACTGGGAAAGGAGTACGTCAAGGCTGTGTATCACCCTGCTTACTTAACTTCTATGCAGAGTACATCACGCAAAGTGCCAGACTGGATGAATCACAAGCTGGAATCAAGATTGCCGGGAGAAGTATCAACAACCTCAGATGATATCACTCTAATGGCAGATAGTGAAGAGGAACTAAAGAGCCTCTTGATGAAGGTGAAATAAGAGGGTGGAAAAGCTGGCTTAAAACTCAACATTCAAAAAACTAAGGTCATGGCATCCGGTCCCATCACTTTACGGCAAAGAGAAGGGGAACAAGTGGAAGCAGTGACAGATTTTCTGTTCCTGGGCTCCAAAATCATGGAATCCCAAGTTCCATTCAGTAGCATATGTGTGTATATGTCAATCCCAATTTATCCCTTCCCCGTTCCTTATATCCTGGTAACTATTAGTTTGTTTTCTACATCTGTAAGTCAGACAAAGATAAATATATGATATCGTTTATCTGTGGAATCTAAATTAAAAAGATGCAAATGAACTTGTCTTCAAAACAGAAACAGAGTTACAAATATAAGCACTTCTTAAGTCTACCTTCTAGCGCATGAGTGCTAAATCTCAACACGTGACTAAATCACTTCAGTCATGTCCAGTTCTATGGACTGTAGCCCTCCAGGCCCCTCTGTCCATGGGATTCTCCAGGAAAGAACATGGGAGTGGCTTGCCATGCCCTCCTCAAGTATCATGAGCTTATCCTTACGATTATCTACCTCACTCAATATACATTTGCTGAGGGACGACCGTGACCAGGTCCCCAGGAGGCAGTGAGGGACAGAGTGGTGAGAAAGGCAGGTGTGGTCTTTGACGTGACTTGGCTCACGTCTGCCGGGGACAAAGATCACTGCGATATGATGAAGCAAGTGCTAGGCTACAGAGGAACAGGGGACACTGTGGGGCTCCCAGAAGGGTGAGAATGGCCACTGGGAGGAAATAATAAACTGTAAACAGCTAAGGGATGAGTAGGTGTTATTTTGGAGCTAGGAGGAGGGAGGAGGATCTATAGAGGGATGTTCAGGCAAGGACTCACCATGGCCAACAGTCTGGACATTACAGAGGACTTAGCAAGTGGTTCAATGGGTGAACTTGAGGCAAAGAGGGGTTTCTTCAAAGAACAGCTGGCAAGCATGAAGACCCTTGTGATCTGCTTTGGAATTGATTTGAAAGGCACTGTGGGGCCACTGAAGGACAAAGAGACGTGAGGTGAATCGCTCATGGCACGAGACGAGGGATGGACAGTGCTGAGTCCAGCGTCTGGGTCTCCACCTACACCGGATGGAGCAGGAGACACAATGAACATCTGGAAGGCTTTAGAAAGGACATCGCTCAGCAGCTCACAAGGCTCTGTCATTATTTTGAGTTTTACTTCTTCATTTATTAGAAGCCTTCTTCTGGTAATTTGTTACTCAAGACGAAGCCAGGGAAGATGCCACAGGCATATCAAACAAGAGCATGCTGACTGTCATTCTCGCAGGCTCAGCCTTACTGACTGTTCTAAACACGGTGTCCGTGACACCACACGGTCACTCCATAATTGAATTGCCACCCTGTGCAAAATGTCCACCGATAAATTTCATCTAGTCCAATTAATAGCTGCCACATTCCGTGTCATCCTTCTTTCTCTGAAGTTTCAAGTCCACCCATCAAAGATTCTAAAGAGCTCACCATGCAGTGAATTATTTTGTCAACCCAGGAGAACAGCGACTCCTTGGCAGCAACGCCAGGTGTAAATCAAATTGCCATTGGGCAAAACTAATCAGGGAAGGGCTGTGAGACAGACAAGGTCAATCTTATTATTCTTAGTTTTTAGATAAACCGAAGAGGCTTGGTAGTGCTCCCTGAATCTGAATTAGAGAACAAGGAATGCGAAAGCCAACACATCAAGTCGTTTCCACTGCTGAATTTTTTAAAGATTATTCTGATGTGGGCCATTTTTAAAGTCTGGTGTGCTGCAGTCCACGGGATCACAAAGAATTGAACAAGACTAAGCGATTGAACAACAATTTTAACAAGACTAAGCGACTGAACAACAACAATTCTAAAAGTCATTATGGAATTTGTTACAGCATTGTTTCTGCTCTTCACGTTTTAGTTGTTTGGGGCTGGAGGCATGTGGGATTTTAACTCCCCAACCAGGTGGCTCAGTGGATAAAGAACCCATCTGCAGTGCACGAGGCATAGCAGACTGGGGTTCGATCCCTGGGTTGGGAAGATCCACTGGAGAAGGAAATAGCAACCCACTCCAGTATTCATGCCTGAAGAATCCCACGGACAGAGGAGCCTGGCAGGCTACAGTCCAGGAGGTTGCAAAGAGTCAGACATGACTGAGCAACTAACACTTGGGGAATAAATAGCACTGTTTCAGGAAGAAGAATAAGTCCGATTTGCTGTCCACTTGGGCTTTCTACATCTTACGTAAGAACCTGAAATGGAGTCTGAACTGGACTAGATGTCAGAGGTGGCATATTAACATTTCTCAAAAATTGTCCTAATATCTCAAGGAAGGCAAAACTCAAACCTATATGCAGCCATGCATAACAGATTTTAGTTTTGTGAAACTTTTAAACAACTTACAAGAAATGGTCCCTCTGGGAACTACATAGGGTTGTTCTAGAACACAGAGAAGCCATCTCACCCTCAGTAGATGGCATCGTGTGGAAGAAGCGTTAACACAGCAGGCCTAAGATGGCCCTCCTTAAAAAGGCTGGCATCTGGGGACTCAGATTTCAGATAGAACACAAGCGTGGTTTCTACCGAACACTTTCTGCTTCTACTTTCCTCCTGGGAGTCTGGATTCTTGGTGTCAGGCAAGAGTGTCTACAGGACGAGCACATAAGAAAGACCCAGGTGCTACATTCACGAGCTTCTTGGTGGATCACATTTCACATGCATTGTCGCCACTTGCCCCCCCAGGTCTTAAGTATGTCCTGTGTGACTCCACAGAGGGAAACCGCTCTGAAGCTCACAGCCAGTTTCCACCAGATCTAGCAGCACGTGCCTGTCCCCTTTGCTGATTTTTCCTTTGTATCCTTTCGCTATAAGAAACCTCAGTGCTGTGTAGGCTCAATGGTGAGCCTTCTAGGAAACTGTGTAATCTTGGGGTGGCCTTGGTGACCCCCAACATAAGGTGCCCAGTTAATTTAATCCTCTCCAGACAAGCTTCGCTGACATCATCCTATACACTGATGCAGTCTGTCCATTCATCTATTCACTCCTTCATGCCTCCTAAGTGCCTGATGTGGAGCTGGACGCTGGCAACATAGCTTTCCCGAGTATCCACAGGATGGCCTTTCATCCAGCCTCATCTCTGCTCAAACAGAGAGGCCCTCTCTGACCAGCACATCTAGTGAAGGGCCCTGTCCTCATTCTCTGACTTGGTGGTCTCACCTGGGCAGGACATTAGAAAATATCACCACCAGGGCCCATCCCGAAGGTTTTAATCCCCTTGTCTTCAGGCAGGGATCTGGGCATCAGTGTTTTCCAAACCTCCCTGGAAGATTGCAGCATGCAGGCAGGGTTGAGGCTGAGGACCACAGCTCGCTCTCTTTATCCTGTTTTCCTTCATTGTACTTAATGTTACCTGATATTTATTATTTAAAAACTTTTTTTGCCTGTCTTCCCCGCTAGAAAATACTTTTCATAAGAGTAGGAATTTGGCCTTTTTCCCACATCTTTGATGGCAGAATGGTACCTGCCATCCACTGGCTGCTCAGTAAATATTTTTTAAATGAAAGAATAAATTATCCTCTCGTGCGGCTTTCAGAGCTCTTTGTGATTTTTTTTTTTCCTCAGCTGTACCACGAAGCACGAAGGATCTTAGTTCCCTGATCAGGGATTGAACCTCTGCTTCTTGTGGTCAATGCATGGATTCTTAACCACTGCACCACCAGGGAAGTCCCTCTCTCTGATCTTAAAAAGCTGACTTATCTTGCCGTGCTTATTCTCTCCTGTCGAATACACTTCAAGTATTCTGGGCTATGTTTTCTCCCCTCATCTGAGTATATACCCACCTACCTCCTCCATGAGATGGGCTACTTGTCTCCCAGGGTCACTGAGGACACTGACCTGCTCAAAGCAGTTGTTCTGCTTGTGAATTGCACTGAATGTGTTCTGTATCCGTAAAAGCAATGGGTTTCAGAGAAAGCATTCATTACTGCTACTGCTGCTGCTAAGTCACTTCAGTTGTGTCCGACTCTGTGCGACCCCATAGACGGCAGCCCACCAGGCTCCCCCATCCCTGGGATTCTCCAGGCAAGAACAGTGGAGTGGGTTGCCATTTCCTTCTCCAATGCATGAAGGTGAAAAGTGAAAGTGAAGTTGCTCAGTCCTGTCCAACTCTGAGCGACCCCATGGACTGCAGCCTACCGGGCTCCTCCATCCATGGGATTTTCCAGGCAAGAGTACTGCGGTGGGGTGCCATTGCCTTCTCCGAAGCATTAATTAAGTCACTGATTATTAAGTCACTTAACAGAAGAGAGCCGCCATCTTACTCCTAACCTGGAAAATGCCTAACATCACTGTCCAACGCCTGCTCTGCTTTTTCCTAAGTTCAGCTCTTCTCTTAAATTTATTTTTTTTAATTGAAGTATAGTTGATTTACAGTGGTGTGTTAATTTTTGCTGTATAGCAAAGTGACTCAGTTACACACATACACACATTTTTAAAATATTCTTTTCCAGTATGGTTTATCCAAGGATATCAAATATACTTCCCTGTGCTGCACAGTAGGACCTTGTCATTTATCCATCCTATAAGTAATAGTTTGCACCTGCCAACTCCAAACCCCCAGTCCACCCCTCCCCCACCCTGCCCTGGCAACCACGTCTATCCTCTATCTGTGAGTCTGCTTCTGTTTTGTAAATAAGTTCGTCTGTGTCATATGTTAGATTCCACATATGAGTGATATCATATGTATTTGTCTCTCTCTGTCTGGCTTACTTCATTTAGAAGGATAATCTCTAGGTCCATCCACGTTGCTGCAAAAGGCATTATTTTGTTCTTTTTTTACTGGCTGAGTCCTATGTTCATTCACCTCTTAATCAGCTGGGCCAGGACTGAACCCCTCCTGCAGAAAACAGAAAATTACAGAATGCCAAAGTGCTAGTTCCAGTGTTTAGTCACCAACTTCAACTCTTTCGCGACCCCATGGACTGTAGCCCACCCAGCTCGCCTGTCCATGGGATTTCCAAGGCAAGAATACTGGAGTGGGTTGCCATTTCCCGCTCCAGGGGATCTGCCCAACCCAGGGATGGAAAGTATGTCTCCTGCATTGCGGGTTGATTCTTTACCACTGAGACACCAGGGAAGCCATGTTCCAATACTAATCCCATGTCAAAATTTTCTGTTGTTTTATGTGCTGCAGGGAACTAGAATTCTAAAGAGCTGGGGACCCTATGGTGAAGAACGCTTCCTCCATAGAACTGGTCCTCCAGCGAGTGAAAAATCTTCATCCAGGTCTCTAGATGCCTTTAAAGTGAAAGTGAAAGTCGCTCAGTCCTGTCCTACTCTTTGCAACTCCAGGCCAGAATACTACAGTGGATAGCCTTTCTCTTTTCCAAGGGATCTTCCCAACCCAGGGATCGAACCCAGGTCTCCCAAATTGCAGGTGAATTCTTTACCAGCTGAGCCACAAGGGAAGCAGCATAATGAAAGTGAAAGTCACTCAGTTGTGTCAGACTCTTTGCAACAGATGTCTTTAAACATAAGTCAAAGGAAAGCTCCCTCAGGAATCCAAGTGACATTTCACTTCTCTGGGTCTTTTAAAAAGTTACATTGTTCTACTTGTTGTAGAGTAGATTTGTAGAGTAGATTTGGGGCTGCAGATGGTGATTGCAGCCATGAAATTAAAAGACGCTTACTCCTTGGAAGGAAAGTTATGACCAACCTAGATAGCATATTCAAAAGCAGAGACATTACTTTGCCAACAAAAGTCCGTCTAGTTAAGGCTATGGTTTTTCCTGTGGTCACGTATGGATGTGAAAGTTGGACTGTGAAGAGAGCTGAGTGCCGAAGAATTGATGCTTTTGAACTGTGGTGTTGGAGAAGACTCTTGAGAGTCCCTTGGACTGCAAGGAGATCCAACCAGTCCATCCTAAAGGAGATCAGCCCTGGGATTTCTTTGGAAGGACTGATGCTAAAGCTAAAACTCCAGTACTTTGGCCACCTCATGCAAAGAGTTGACTCATTGGAAAAGATTCTGATGCTGGGAGGGATTGGGGGCAGGAGGAGAAGCGGACGACAGAGGATGAGATGGCTGGATGGCATCACCGACTCGATGGACATGAGTTTGGGTGAATTCTGGGAGTTGGTAATGGACAGGGAGGCCTGGTGTGCTGCAGTTCATGGGGTCACAAAGAGTCGCACACGACTGAGCGACTGAACTGAACTGATTCTTTCAGAAATTTATGATCTTATTCTTTCTAAATTATTCCAGCTATTTTGGGGTGAGTTTTTAGTAAATAAAAAAGCAAGTTGTTCTAATTCTTTAAAAAGACACTACCAGGAAAAAATTGAAGGTGAGAGAAGATTATGCACAGAGTCAGACTTACTATATTAAAGTTCCACCTTCATTACTAGCTCTGGACCCTAGATAAGTTACTTAATTATTCTCTGCCACAGTTTACCCGTCTATACAATGGGCACAGCAATAGTAGCTTACCTCATAGATAGTAAGGAGGATTAAATGACATCATAGTTAGTAAGGAGGGTTAAATGATTGTATAAATGTAAAGCACTCCCAACAGTACTTTACTCAGCACAAAGTTAGCACTCAATAGCTGTTAACTATCACTAGAACTTTAGCATGAAAATTAAAACATAAAAGTTCTAAAAGAAATATGTGTGAATAGTCATATAATATTAGAATGGGATTACCCTTTCTAAGCATGATAAACCATAGTGAACAAAATTCACAGACAAATGCAAAATAAAGAAAAAATTTTGTAGCATAAGATCCTTAATATGTAAAAGCTCCAACTTATTAATAATAGAAAATGTAATAGCATGATAAAATTCACAAAATATTAGAAAAGTTAATTCAGAAAACTATGGTTAACATCACAACATAAAATGTTTCCTCCATCAAATCAAATTAGAACTATCAGATGAAATGTTAATATGCAATGCTGTCAAGAGTGCAATGAAATTGCTCACTGCTGCTGCTGCTAAGTCACTCCAGTCGTGTCCGACTCTGTGCGACCCCATAGATGGCAGCCCACCTGGCTCCCCTGTCCCTGGGATTCTCCAGGCAAGAACACTGGAGTGGGTTGCCATTTCCTTCTCCAATAAATTGCCCACAGACTGCAGGTAAGAATTACAACCTCGATGTCAACTTGCCCATACAGGCCAAAAAATTTTTAAATCTGCATATCCCTCAATTTCAACAAATCCACTTCCAGAAATTGTCTTAGGTAAAACAATTATAGATGTATACCAATGTATATTCATCACAGCATTGCTTAGAGCAACTAAATAGTTTAAATAACCAAGGTATGTAACAAAAAGAGGCCATTTAAATTAGCAATTTATTAGGGAGTAATACAAATGGTGTTGAAGCAGGTTATGCCACCATATGAGGAGATTTTCAAAACATATTTTTCAGCCGTGAAAGCAATTAAAAGACAGGATGCACACTAGCAAATTTGTCTTTAAAAGCATATGCATACAGAAAGAGACACTGGAAAAATGAACTCTGAGCAATGAGGTGGTAGGTGCTTTCTTTCTGTTTGTCTTACTTAGATGCGAGTGAGCATGAATTAATTTGGTGATAAGCAAAAAGTAACAATACACCCACACCCAGAGAGAGGGAAAGAGAGAGGCAAAGACCGGTACGTGGCAGGACAGCAGTCTTCTCTGACCTCCGCCTTGTCAGAGGAAGTTCATGCTCCATGTGCTCCAAAACTCCCTCCTGCTAAATATTTCCCTTCTGACCTCTGTGTTCAAGCAATGTTTGTGATGTTCCCCATCTCAGCTGCTTCGAAGGAAAAGAGCTGCACAGCCTGTCCTCCGCCCCACTCCCCTGAGCTGATCCATAGTCTAGAATAAACAAAAACGTTGTTTGCACAAGAGAACCTTATTATTATTACATATTATTTGCCGAGCATCAACAGTTATTTATAAAAAGAGAAGAGTGATCTGTTCTAAATTAGGCTGACTAATAAGTGCCTGGCCCCAGAGAACACAGCCATCTGCCAAATGCTTTCTAGTTTGGCGTCTATTAAAAGCTCTTCCCCTCCAGACTCCTCTCTCCGATAAGGAAGAAGATGCTGCGGGCGAATTTGTTACAGATTCTAGCTGGGAAATGTGATCGCCAACATGCATGCTGATGGATGTTGGGCTGGACTCCTCTCCACAACCATGAGCTCAGACCGATAAGATGTATGACAGCCATAGTCTTCAACCTTAGCTCCATCTCTGATTTGCTTCTCACCTTGGCCTAAGTTATTTATTTACATGGTGTCCATTAATTCTCCACGAGGATGTCAAGCAAGGAAATAGCAGCTGCTGAGACAGGACTGGGGAGGAGGGGAGCTGGGTGGGGGAAGATGGCTTATAGCTCCAAGGTGACGCTTCCCTCACAGTGGAAAACCACAAAGACGGATATGCAAACAAGACATGCAAGTATTCAACTATTTCCCATTGCTTCTAAAATCTGAAAACCCATCTGAAAGAGATAATAACACTTTGATCAACTTTAAAAAAATTAATTTATTTATCTTTGGCTGTGCTGGGTCTTTGTTGCGGTGAGCGGGGGATCCTCCTTAGTTGCAGCGTGTGAGCTTCTCGTTGAGGCGGCTTCTCTTGTTGCAGAGCGTGGGCTCTAGAGCACAGGCTCAGCAGTCGTGGTGCTGGGTTTAGTGCCCCTCAGCATGTGCGATTTTCCCAGACCCGGGATCAAACCCGTGTCCCTTGCACTGGCAGGCGAATTCTTAACCACTGGAGCACCGGGGAAGTCCCCTCGATCAACTTTTCATTCCAGTACAACACAAACACAGAAAGATGACAGATGCTAAGCATATACATCAAGAGCAGGAAGGACCCAGAAATTACCTTCCTGGTAGTCCTTATCTTTATTCCCTCCTTTATCCCCAAATTAACCAATATCTGGACTTCTAACACTGAAGATTCATTTTGCCTCTTTTTGAACTATATAAAGGTAGCATGGCACAACCTGTGGGACTGTCCCACATTTTCTACAGTGTCTGTATCAACTGACACACCCAACAGCAGTGGATGAGAGTTTCACTCGCTCCACATCCTTTCCAACATTTGAGATTGAGACTCTTTTAAAATTTTAATCACTGAGTGGGTGCGTGTGGATGTAAACTGGTGATTTTTCTAAGTTCTGTGAGCCACTCGAGCAAATTAATCAAACCCAAGAGACGGTAGAGGAAACCTCCAGTCTACAGCCAGTCAGTCAGAAGCACGGGTGGCAGCATGGACTTGTGATTGGTGTTTTAAAGTGGGAGGTTTGGCGGGCAGTTTTGTAGGACTGAGTCCTAAATCTGTTGGGTGTGACACTTGGTAGCTAGTGTCAGAACTGAGTTAATTGCTTGGTAATTGTATACATATAGTAAAAACAACAATAACAACAACACCGGATTTGGGGACAGAATCTTTAGGTGGTATAACCTGATTCATGGAGGTATGGTTAATTTACAATGTTGGGTTAGTTTCAGGTATCCGGCACAGTGATTCAGTTATATATACTTTTATATTCAGATATATTTTCAGATTCTTTTCCATTATAGGTTGTTATAAGATATTGAGTAGAGTTACCTGTGCTGTACAGTAGGTCCCTACTCTTAACCTAATTTATCTCTAGTAGCGTGTACATGTTGGAGAAGGCAATGGCACCCCACTCCAGTACTCTTTTGTCTGGAAAGTCCCATGGACGGAGGAGCCTGGTAGGCTGCAGTCCATGGGGTTGCTAAGAGTTGCACATGACTGAAGCAACTTAGCAGCAGCAGCAGCAGCGTGTACATGTTAATCCCAAACTTCTAATTTATCTCCCCCCTCCCCAGTATCCCCTTTGGTAACCATAAGTTTGTTTTCTATGTCTGTGAGTCTGTTTCTTAGAAACTGGAATTTTAACACCCTGTTATCTGAGAGCAATGATGCTGAACAATTTTTTTTACATGCTTATTGTCTATTTGGGGTAATTTATTTTGCAAAATGCCTATTAAGTCTTTTGCCCATTCAAAAAAGTCAGGTGGTTTGAACTTTTATCATTAATTTGAAAGAATGATTTTTCTACCGGAGAAGTTCTTGTTCAGACACACACATTGTAAATATGTTTTGCAGCTTGTGGCTGGTTTTGCTTACTAGTTTTCAAGTTTTTATATTTGTTAACATGAATTTATCACTTTTTTCTTTCATTATTAGGCTTTTTGGGTCCTTTCTAAGAAATACTGTGTGCATGCTAAGTCGCTTCAGTCATGTCCGACACTTTGCGACCCCATTGATCACCCCACCAGGCTCCTCTGCCCATGGGATTCTCCAGGCAAGAATACTGGAGTGGGTTACCATTCCCTTCTCCAGGGGATCTTCCCAACCCAGGGATCGAACCTGGGTCTTCTGAGACTCCTGCATTGCAGGCGGATTCTTTACTGCTGAGCCACCAGAGAAGCCCCTTCTAAGAAATATTATCTCGGTAATAAAGATATTTTTTCTATCCTTTTTTAGAGAGTTAAAAAAAATTTTTTTTTAGAGCAGTGATTCATCTGGAAGTAATTTTTGTTTATGGTGAGAGGTATAGGCCAAAGTTTATTTTTTCCCCAACTGAGTATTCAGTAGTTTCAATATCATTTATTGAAAAGGTTTTTTCCATATTATTGTGCCATTGGCATCTTCAGGAAAACTCAAGCAGCTTCAGGAGCTGCTGTATTTATGATCTCTGTGTTCGTTTGTCTATTTGTTTATCCTAACACCAATTCCTCACTCTCTCAATCAGTGTAACATCATTTTTAGAATCTAGTGGTCTAGTTTTCTAAACTTGTTCTTTGCTACTAGGTTCTCTGCTATGCAGTTTATAATCTGTTTATCAATTTCTAAATAAAAGTTCTCAAGGACTTTGATTGCAATTTCACCAGCTCTATGGAGCAACTGTGGGGAACTGATGTCTTAGTATTGATGTCATAACACAGACATGATGTATCTTTCCATTTACTTAGGCCTCCTCCATCTAGCATTTCTCAGCGATGTCTACGGTTTTCATTGAAAGCCTTGTACACCTTTTATTTGTGTCTTTATTGCCCAGGTATCTGGTAGTTTGGGGGTATACTGTATTACTACTTTCTTTTAAACTATGACCATTGAATGGAGGTACCGGGGTATCATTTTTGTTTCAGTTTGTATTTCCTTGATGACCAGCAAGGCTGGGCACCATTTCATGTGTATTAACCAATGGAGCTCCTCTTTTGTAAAGTGCTTCTTGATATCTTTAGGTCATGTCAGCATAAGCGGGCTGTCTTTTTCTTCTTTATTTGAAAGCATTCCTTATATATTCTGAATTTTTAGGGTATGTATGTTGCGAATACCATCTTCTGCTCTGTTGCTTACTTCTCCCCTCTCCTGATGAGCATAGGTGCAGATCCACCACTACACCTTGTGTTCAGCTGCAGAAATATTGATCTCTTCCAATGCAGGAGAATAATGTGTTTGTGTTGAATTGACTGCATTTTATGGACAACTTCAGAGATCTTTTAGGACCAACTCTGACCTCTTGCATGGTGTCTTTAAAGCCCGTTCTCTAAATGAGTCAACTGAGATGTACTAAATTTTATGACAAAGCAAAAAAGATGCGAGCTGCAACCCTTTATCTCCAGACACTCAAATCTTGGGTAAGGGGACAGGCGCACACTACAGCACCGAGGAACTATTGTAATTCCCTGAACATAACCTATAATCTGCCTTTTCCATACCGCCTTTTTGGAGGTTCTTTGTCCAGAATCCCCTTTCACTTGATCCCTATTTATTTTTCAAAATGAAGCTCAACTATCACCTCCTCTTTGTATATTTCCCCCACGGAAGTAGGTTCTCAGCCATGGCCCCAACACTGCTCTTATTCATTTCCAGTTTTTCTCCAGCACTCTGCGAAATCTACTTTGATTCTCAACCCTCATCCCACCTTCTGAGTCCTGACTTTCAGAACCGACACCTTCCACCTCGGAGACCCTGTGGATGGGCTGCCCCCCTGACCAGCCTCCTCCTGAAGAACTCAACCCACAACCACTGTGGCTTTCGGGGCTGGCCTCTGCAATCTCTTTAGCCAGGTGATTAGAGTCACTGAAGGGCAGAACCCGGCCCTGCTGGGAATCTGCATTCCTTCCTGACTTCTACTGCGTTTCTGAATCTCTTCCTTCCTGACCTTTCTAGATTTGACTCTTCTTTATGATCTTGATGCCAACTCGTTTTTTCCATTGCAACATTGCTTTTGCAGTGTTGAGGACACAGCAGGCCAACATTTCCTCTTGGCTCTTCCGACTTCTGTTAATCACCTCTCCCATCTGAGCCCTCGGCCTGGGACACCAACCTGATGTCAGGCCTGTAGAGTGTGCCCTGGTCCTCTGGCTGGAGTAATGGACAGAAGATTCTTAAAGGCATGCTGCAAATCACCAGGCATATCTGACTCATGCCATGTTAGGACCTTAGCCATAAATGTGTGTGCAGTTAGGTATGCATTAAATACATGTGATGTTTAAGTAGATTTTTATTTTGACACTTCCAGTGCATTATTGGGCAACATATAATCTTTTCTGGTGGCTCAAATGGTAAAGGATCTGCCTGCCACACAGAAGACCGGGGTTTGACCCTGGGTCAGGAAGATCCCCTGCAGAAGGGAATGACAATCCACTCCATTATTCTCGCCTGGAGAATTCCATGGATAGAGGAGCCTGGCAGGCTACAGTCCATGAAGTCACAAAGAGTCAGCTACAACTGAGCAACAAACACTCTCTTTCAATCTTTACAAATTCGTACTAAAAAGGAACACTGCCACACCTACATATCTCTTCCGCTCTAAACTAGTGTTCAATTTATTCCCTTTAAAGAAAACCTCAGTTCAGTTCAGTTCAGTTGCTCAGTCGTGTCTGACTCTTTGCGACCCCATGAATCACAGCACGCCAGGCTTCCCTGTCCATTACCAACTCCTGGAGTTCTCTCAGACTCACGTCCATCGAGTCCTAGGGCACCCTATTTTTAATACTCTGCTTTCACTATGGTAATACTTGCATACCACAACACCTAAGCTATCATTCCCCATAGGAGGCTTTTAAATCAGTGTATTGATGATATCATCTTATTTTTAAAAAACAATCTCCTTGTTCTATGATTTTCTTTTACACAGAACCAGGAACAACAGCCCCTTTAGCTGCACCAAAATGACAGGATTACTCAGTCCACTTGGATCACGTCAGGAGACGACTTCACACACAAAATCTGCCTGAAAGATTCTCACATCAGCAACCACTGGGGGACACCAGGAGAGGTGCTGCCTTTTACCTTCACAAAGCTAGGAGAGGGCACAGCTTGATGGCATCAAGATGTGCACAAAGGCACCAGAAAGAGACATTTATACAAAATGACGTGAAATAATGCACGCAGAAGTACCTTTCAAACCCTGAAGAGTTATGCAAATACAAAACCAGGTTATTAAATAGCTTCAAATCACAGAGAGGTATTCAAGGCTGATACAAGAGCAAAAAACAAGTGATTAATTCCAGTCAGGGGCCCTGAGATAGTGTTGTGGAGGCCTTCAAAGATGAGTAGGCAGCAATAAAAAGGAACAAATTATGAATGCCCACAACTTGGATGATTCTCCCAGAAATTATGCTGAGAGCAAAAAGGCAGCCCCAGAATATTGCATACTGTATGCTTCCACGTTTTTGAAATGACAAAATTATAGAGATGGAGGACAGATGAGTGGTCATCAGGGGTTAGGGAAGGGGGATTGCGGTGGGAGGTGGAGGTGCAACTATAGCAGGGCAGCGAGACACCCTTGTGATGATAGAGCCTTGAACTTACACATATGATAAAATCATACACACACACTCACACAAGTACAAGTCAGATCACTGACACTAACATCAGTGGATTGTACCAATGTCAGTCTCCTGGTTGGACTATAGTTTTGTAAGATGCTAGTACAGGAGAACCTGGGTAAATGGTGCCTGGGATCACTGTGTCATTTCTTAACAATGGCATGTAAGTCTGCGGTTACGTCTACTGAAGAATCAGTTCAAGCAGAAAGACAACGAAGACTTCAACAGGTTGGGTGTGGGTGGGGTGGGAGAAGTCTTCAAGGCAGAGGAAGCAGCTTTGGTTGAGATGGGTGAATCTGAAAGATACTTCATCTAAAACAGTAGTAACAGGGACTTTGCTTGTGGTCCAGTGGTTAAGACTCCATGCTTCCAATGCAGGGGGTCCTGGGTCGATCCCTGGTTAGGAAACTAAGAAGCCACATGCTACATGGCACAGCCAAACAAATACTAATAATAAAACCAGTCACAGCAGCAGAAACAACAGTCCCCATCAATCGAGCACCACATCAGCCAGGCATAAGCTTGTCACACATTGAGTCCTTGGAAGTCACAGAACCCTGAAAAGTGCACCCTCTGATCCCCATTCAACAGCTGACCCAGAAGCCTAGGATCATGCAGCTGTGCAACTTCAGAGGCCACACTGTTAATTAACCATATCCTTTATGTCCCCAGAGGAGCTAGTGGTTCTGTGCAGTTAGAGTAAGTGATGCTGTGTGAGTTACGGAGGAAGATGGAGGGGTAGGTTACTGCCAGACCTGAGAAGGCTGTGAGCAGCATGCTAAGTACTTTTTTAAAAACTTATTTAATTTTACTTTGGCTGCACTGGGCCTTTTTGTGGCTCAAGGTCTCCTCCTTGCGGCACTTGGGCTTTCTCTAATTGTGGGCTCAGTGGTTGCGGCACACAGGCTTAGCGGCCCCACAGCATGCAGGATCTTCGTTCAGCAACCGGAACCCATGACCCTTGCACTGGAAGGCAGATTCTTAAAAACTGGACTGCCAGAAGAGTCCTCATAAGTAACTTTGACTATAATCCATGAGTGATGAATATGAGGAAAAGCCTTCCCAAATGGAAGTGACAGAGCTGCTCTCTAGGAAAATAACTCTGTTGGCATCAAAGAAGGTGGATTAAGGACACGAGTAGACAAGAGAGTGGAGTCAGGACACGGTGGGTCTCACAGGCAATGATTAGTCAGGAGCTGGGAAAGCTTGGCGCACCAGACCATCTTGTTACACAAACATGAGCTGCCTCTGCATGGGGTGGGTGGATATCAGACACAGATAAGGAACTAAGAGTGCCCCTCCTGAGTACATGAAGTCAAGAACACTCATCTGATTGGTGGCACATTGAAATGTGACAGCTGTGAGACTTGCCTGGTGGTCTAATGGTTGGGAATCTGCCTGCTAATGCAGGGACATGGGTTTGATCCCTGGTCCGGGAAGATTCCACATGCCTTGAGACAACGGAGCCTGTGTGCTGTGGCCGCTGAGCTCTAGAGCCTGAGAGCTGCGACTACAGCAGCCTGCAGGTCTAGAGCCCATGCTCCGCAACAAGAGAGGCCACTGCAGTGAAAAGCCCAAGAACCACAGCTAGAGAGTAGCCCCCTCTCGCCACAACTGGAGAGAGCCCTCACACACAAACAAAGGCCCGGTGCAGCCAAAAATAAACACGTAAAAAAAAAAAGATGATGTGAGTCAGAGTGAAGTCTGCCCAAAATGCACGCACCACTAAAGTGAGAAACCAACCTACACTGTTACCAACTCTTGAGATTTGCAGGTCGCTTGTCACTGCGCCATAAACTGGGTGACCTTGACTGATACAAGCAGGATGATAAGGAAGAGGAAGGACCTCAGTGGCCAGGTCAGGTGTGGGTCTGTAAAAGGAAAGCAGTGTTGGTTTCATCATTCACGACAGGCAGGCCATGTGTGGCGACACAAAAGAAGCACACTGAGTTATTTTCTGAGACAGCCCCCATCCAAATCCCAGTAAAAGTGACAGGCCAGAAAACACAGTGTCTAGAATCTGGCATAGGGCACTGCCACTTGGAGATCACCAGGGTGATCTTATGAACCAAAACAGAACTGAGAAAAGATGAGTGTATCTTATACCTACACACACACACACCCCTATAGTCCCCATCATCAGAACTATGAATCTCCAGATTCACAATTCCTTTAGCTTCATTCTTTCTCTAGAATATTTCCATTTTCATCATCTTTGTTTTCATTATTTCCTCACCTAAAGTAGAATGCTACTAAACAGGACTGTGTTGCAAGGTAATGACTTATTTTAACCTCTAGGGGGCAACATGTCCTCAGGTTACTGTGGGAAGAGGACCAAAAAAGTCAAGCCTGATTTCTCTCACTGTTCAGTCACTCAGTCGTGTCCGGCTCTTTGACCCCATGGACTGCAGCACTCCGGTCTTCCCTGTCCTCCTCTATCTCCTGGAGTTTACTCAAGTAAACATCTCATCCTCTGACTTCTCTATTTACCTTCAAATGTGTGCAAAGGAGCTGTAGGGGAAGCTCAGCAGAAATACTGGGTGGAAGATATTTGATTAATAAAGGTAAATTCTGAGTCTTTTCTTGGGCTCCAAAATCACTGCTAATGGTGACTGTAGCCATGAAATTAAAAGACACTTGCGCCTTGGAAGAAAAGCTATGACAAACCTAGACAGCATGTTAAAAAGCAGAGACATCACTTTGTGGACAAAGGTTCATACAGTCAAGCTATGGTTTTTCCCAGTAGTCATGTACGGATGTGAGAGCTGGATCACAAAGAAGTCTGAGCACTGAAGAACTGATGCTTTTGTATTGTGGTGCTGGCGAAGATTCTTGCAAGTCCCTTTGGACAGCAAGGAGATCAAACCAGTCAATCCTAAAGGAAACCAACCCTGAATATTCATTGGAAGGGCTGAAGCTGAAATTCCAATACTTTGGCCACTTGATGTGAAGAGCTGATTCATTGGAAAAGACCCTGATGCTGGGAAAGATTGAGGACAGGAGGAGAAGGGGCAACAGATGGTAGGATCGCATTATCAACTCAATGGACATGAATTTGAGCAAACTCCAGGAGACAGTAGAGGACGGGGAAGCCTGGCGTGCTGCAGTCCATGGGGTTGCACAGAAGCAGACATGACGGAGCGACTGAACAACACAACTGAGTCTTGGACACAATGTCATCTTTGCTGCCCCACCCAGGAGAGCTGAATGCCTAGAAAGCATCAGGGCACTGTTCAGCAGCGCCACAGGGAGGTTTCACTGATGCTCCGTTATTTGTCTCTGAATCCTCAGTGCCTAGTACACTGGTTGGTATCCAGTAAGCGATCAAAGCTATTGGTAAAATGAGCACTGAAGACCCTCAGCAGGAAAGCTCCTTGACCTCTACGACACTGCAGCTCTGCTGTGGGCTCTGTCCCCTGTCACACCATCAAGCCCCGGATGTCAGATACTCAGATGGCTTCCTGCAGGGAGCACATCTGAGGGATCCAGCCCTGAGGCAGCCAGCCCAGTGGGACCAAGCAGCTTGCCAAGCTAACTCTATTTTTGAGTGGAGAACTGTAAAACAGTTATATGATAGAGATATTATCACTGACTGCCAATGCAGTCTTCTTTAAGAGAAGATATTGAGGATTTGTTTTCATTCCGTAAGAAACGAGAACCCCAAGTTCCATTCAGTAGTAATAAGGGTACGAGTCATTCTCTTGCTTCAATTTCACCTCTAAGAATCACAGAGACATTGTCCAATGGACCTTTCCAGCCAGGGTGCTTGTACAAAGGCAGCTCACAAATTACAGTCAGATTCCAAGAGAAAAAAGTAGCTTTGCTCTTTAAATCATTGAGGACTGTATTACTGTTGGTGGGGATGTGCAAAGGATAAAAATCTGATGTATGTTGCTGCCTGATGGAGGTTTACTTCTTATAGAATAGGCAAGGATGCTATTTTTAGCAGCTCATCTGTACCTTCTAGTTATTATCACTATTATGTCCACACCCTCACCAGAATACTAGCTGGTTTAGCTGTCTGAGTATAATTGTTAATCACCTAATATAAGAGGCTAGAGGATTTTATATCTCCCAAGGGTGCAAGTCAGATACGGTCTAAAGATCAGACACCAGGCTCACATAGGAAGTGACTGGGCTTCATTTCTGCATCAGATGGGCATAGAACACAGAAAGGACCCACCCCCCGCACCAGAGTTTTTGTGATGCTGCTGCTAACCACGAGACATTTCTACACCACAGCTGACTCATCACATCATTCTAAACATTTTCATAACTGGTCAGCTACAGATGGTCACAAGTCAGATTTTTTGGTGATGAATTTGATTTTTCCACTCCTGACGTCTCCATGAGACTGTGGCAGTTAAGAGATTTTGTTTTTGTTAACACTTGGCTCTACTGGGTTGTGGTAATGTTACTGGATTAGAGTTGAAGGCCCAGGCAGCACAGGCTTTGGGGGAAAGAGGTAGGTTGTATTACTGTGCCAGCAGTCGCATGCCCCTTCCTACCTCCTTCCTGCCCCTTCCTGCCCTGTGATCCTGTGTGGGAAGCAGACAGCCTCCTCCCAGTGCCCTGAGCTCAGTCAGGAGTGCTGCAGCTGATGTGTGTGGACATTAACACGTGCCTGGCCCAGGCAGAAGCTTCCAGAGGGGTTGTGAGCTCCTGCCAACCCTGGCTTCTGCTCCCTCGCAGCCAAGCCAACTGATATGATGTGATTCAGACAATTCACTCAGACCTCCTTGGCTCTGTTTGTGGTCTTCCTCTAAATAAGCAATGATGGCTTTTCATTAAAGGAAAAGCAAACTAATACATCAAAATTCTGACTGTTCTGTCAGAATAGCTGGCACCCTGGTCTGCCATGTATCCGTGTGTGACTTTGGGCAAAAGTCATTTGACCTCCATGAGTCTCAGTTTCGTCAATTTTAAAATGAGAGTCAGGAACTTCCCTGGGGTCCAGTGGTTAAGAATCCGCCTGTCAATGCAGGAGACTCAGGTTCTAGAGAGTAATCCCTGCTCACTGCAACTAGAGAAAGTCCAGGCACAGCAACCAAGACCCAGTGCAGCCCAAATAAATAAATAATGTAAAAGATAAGAAGAAAAGAAAGCAGCCAGGACTTTTGGTCCTCTGCTGCTGCTGCTGCTGCTGCTGCTGCTGCTGCTAAGTCACTTCAGTCGTGTCCGACTCTATGCAATCCCATAGACGGCAGCCCACCAGGCTCCCCCGTCCCTGGGATTCTCCAGGCAAGAACACTGGAGTGGGTTGCCATTTCCTCCTCCAATGCATGAAAGTGAAAAGTCAAAGTGAAGTCACTCAGTCGTGTCCGACTCCTAACGACCCCATGGACTGCAGCCCACCAAGCTCCTCCATCCATGGGATTTTCCAGGCAAGAGTACTGGAGTGGGGTGCCATTGCCCTCTCCATTGGTCCTCTGAGCAGTCCATATGTAAGGGTACATAGGGACCAGAGTACATCTGGTGAAGGCATCTCCATACATTAACAGACATAGGGGCAGCAGTGGGCAAAGAGGGCAGAGATACGAATCAATGAAGATGGGATGGGAGGTCAGACTAGGAAATCTTCCCCAAGGCAGAGAGAAACCTTGCACATTAAAGCTCTTCCAGGAGGCACTTTCCTGGTTGTCCAATGGTTAAGAATCTTTAGGGGGTGGGGGTTCAATCCCTAGTTGGGGAACTAAAATCCCACATGTCCCAAGGTGACTACAACCAGTGAAACCACGTCCGGCATAAGATAATGGAGATCCCGAGTGCCACAACTGAGACCTGACGCAGCCAAATACAGATTTTTTTTTTTTTAAAGGTTCTTCCAGGAAATTCTGACAAGTTTCCTTCCTGGAGCAGATACCAACCTGAGCTCTTAGTCGACCACAAGCAGGAGAAGGTAAGATGAATGCACTTCTTTGGAGAGAAGAGAAGTCAGGGGGACAGAAGCAACCCCCCTGCCCTCCTCACATTGATCTGTTCATTTCACAGTCTTCACGAGTTCTTTTCCACCACATTTTTGCATTAATTCAGTACCGATCTCCTCTTGAAAGATCCTTAAACACCCAGACACACCGATATGTAAATCACATCTTAAAATTACTCATTTCTAAATACGGTTTTAAAATAAAGGAACTATGCGTAAAAGACACTCCTTGAGCAGCATCTTGTGTCTATATTTACCTGATGAAAAATTTCTCTTCAATTCTCCCGCAAATGTCCAAGAAAGAACATCCCTTTTCAGGCCAACCTAAAATTCTGCTAGTGTTTAAATCTCTTGCTCTGAGGCTGATTAAAAAAACAAAAACAAAACACAGATTCAAAACAATCAAATGTCAAGTGTACATGAACCCAAGGAGAGATTGATGGTTCTGTCCAAAACAGAATAACAAAACTGAATCACTCATGACTCACAAATATTTTAACTCTCATAGTATTCTGCAATTCTCCCCTTAAACTAATCGTCCTTCACGGAACCTCTAAAATGGAACCTCCCCTAATTACGTCAGTTTATAATTAAAGATAAATCAGCCATGTTGAATATGTAGTTGTATTTACCTTCCTTTTTTCACATCTAAAGGAACACACAGGCAATCTTTTTTTAAAAAAATTATAAGCCTTTCACAGAAATTCAAATGATTCAAGAGCACATTTTCAAATTTTTTTCCCCAAACTTAAGCAAAATTCAGTATATTTCCCTTAGCAATGAACACACATGTTATTTCCAAATAACAGTAGAAATCTATTAATGGTATGCAGTGATGTTTCAGGCTAACTCCTGCTGGTTCATAAGATCATTATGTGCATCTTCTCCCAAACACACATTTGGTGATGTCACTTTGGAAGTCTGAAAACAGCAGTGTGGCAGCACTGACACCACAGACATTGGCAAATGCTACAAGAAGAGCTCTGCCTCCCCTCCTGGAGATTTGGTGGTAAAATATTTACCAGAGCATCACTGCATAAGGAGGACAAGAGAACACTTGCGTCAGTCTGCGTACTTCGGTGAAAAGTATCTTACAAGTCACCATGTGCCATGAACTAAAGCCAAGGAAAGGAGAAAGACTTCATTTCAGGGTATATTATAATTAAATGTAAATATGCATTTATTCTAAGTTGCTTCAGTCATGTCCCACTCTTTGTGACCCCATTGACTATAGCCCACCAGGCTCCTCTGTGCATAGAATTCTTCAGGCAAGAATACTAGAGTGGGTTGCCATTTCCTCCTCCAGGGGATCTTCCTGACCCAGGGATCCAACCCGTGTCTCATAGGCCTCCTGCATTGGCAGGCGGGTTCTTTACCACCAGTGCCGCCTGGGAAGCCCCATTTTCTATTCCTAGCCCCTCTGTAAAATTCCTACCTGCCCTAAGATTCTAAACAAAGAGATCTTCAGTAGAGAGTGTTACTTTCTTTCACAAATCCTTAAGCAATATGATAATTTATTTATTTATTTATTTATTTTTTAAAAACTGTACAGTGTTTTAGATGTACAGCAAAGTGATCCAGAATATACGTTTTCAGATTCTTTTCCATTCAGTTCAGTTCAGTTCAGTTCAGTTCAGTTCAATTGCTCAGTCGTGTCCGATTCTTTGCAACCCCAGGGACCTCAGCACGCCAGTCCTCCCTGTCCATCACCAACTCCTGGAGTCTACCCAAACCCATGTCCATTGAGTCAGTGATGCCATCAAACCATCTCATCCTCTGTCGTCCCCTTCTCTTCCTGCCTTCAATCTTTCCCAGCATCAGAGTCTTTTCCAATAAGTCAGCTCTTCACATCAGGTGGCCAAAGTATTGGACTTTCAGCTTCAACATCAGTCCTTCCAATGAACACCTAGGACTGATCTCTTTTAGGATGTATTGGTTGGATCTCCTTGCAGTCCAAGGGACTCTGAAGAGTCTTCTCCAACACCACAGTTGTAAAGCATCAATTCTTCGGAGCTCAGCTTTCTTTATGGTACAACTCTCAAATCCATACATGACTACTGGAAAAACCATAGCCTTGGCTAGAGGGACCTTTGTTGGCAAAGTAATGTCTCTGCTTTTTAATATGCTGTCTTTTCCATTACAGTTTTTTATAAGATACTGAATATAGTTCCCTGTGCTATAAACTAGGGCCTTATTGTTTATCTATTTTATATATAGTAGTGTATATCTTTTAATCCCAAATTGCCAATTTATCCTTGCCCCTGTCTCCCCTCTTTGGTAACCATAAGTTTGTTTTCTATGTCTGTGAGTTTATTTCTATTTTGTAAATAAATTCATTTGTATCTTTTCTTTAGATTCCATGTAGGAGTGATATCATATGACATTTGTCTTTCTCTGGCTGACTTTCTTCACTTAATATGATAATCTCTGGGTTCATCAATGTTGCTGCAAATAGAATTATTTCATTCTTTTTTATGACTGAGTAATACTGGAAAACAGAGAAGGCAATGCACCCCACTCCAGTACTTTTGCCTAGAAAATCCCATGGACGGAGGAGCCTGGTAGGCTGCAGTCCATGGGGTTGCGAAGAGTCGGACACAACTGAGCAACTTCACTTTCACTTTTCACTTTCATGCATTGGAGAAGGAAATGGCAACCCACTCCAGTGTTCTTGCCTGGAGAATCCCAGGGACGAAAAGACTCTGATGCTGGGAGGGATTGGGGGCAGGAGGAGAAGGGAATGACAGAGGATGAGATGGCTGGATGGCATCACTGACTTGATGGACGTGAGTTTGGGTGAACTCCGGGAGTTGGTGATGGACAGGGAGGCCTGGTGTGCTGCGATTCATGGGGTCACAAAGAGTCGGACACGACTGAGCGACTGAACTGAACTGAACTGAACTGAATATTCATATATACATGTGTGTATATATATATACATATGCCACATCTTCTTTACCATCTGTCGATGCACACTTAGGTTGCTCCACGTCTTGGCCATTGTTAACAGTGCTGCTGCTATGAACACTGGGTCGCATGTGTCTTTTCAATTTAGTTTTTCTTTTAAGGCAGATCTCGTGGGGATGGATTTCCTTAGTTTTTGTTTGTCTTAGAAGTCTTTATCTTTCATTTCTGAAGGATAACTTTGCTGAATAGAGTATTCTTGGTCAACACTTTTTTTCTTTTAGCCCTTTGAAAATATCCCACTCCCTCCCAGCTTGTAAGGTTTCTGCTGAGATCTGCTGATAGCCAATGAGGTTTCCTTGTACATTATAGTCTTTTCTCTTGCTGCCTTTAGGATTCTCTCTTTGTCTTTGGTTTTTGACATTTTTATTATTATGTGTTTTAGAAAAGGTTGCTTTGGTTTGAAATAATAGGATGATTTTTAGCTTCATGAGCTTGGAATTCCAAATCTCTTGCTAGTTTGGGAAGCACTCAGCCATCATGTCTTTAAATAATCATTCTACCTCCTTCTCTATCTCTTCTTCTGAAACTTCAATGATTTAGCTGTTGGTTTTCTTAACACTGTCTCATAGATCACATGGGAGAAGATAGAACACATAGGCGAAAATTCTTTCCTCCCTTTCTTTCTTTTGTCTCCTCAAACTGAGTTTAAATTGTTTAAAAACTTCTTTTTTAAACAATATATTTATTATTATCATTAGGCTGTGTTGGGTCTTTTTTGCAGTGAGTGAGCTTCTCGTTGCAGCCCTCAGGCTCTCTAGTTGTGTGTGGACTTAGCTGCTCTGCAGCACGTGAGGTCTTAGTTCCCCAACCAGGGATCAAACCCATTGTCCCCTGCATTGGAAGGCAGAGTCTTAACCTGTGAACACCAAGAAGTCCTGAACAGGCTTATTTCAAAGCTCCTCTCCTCAATCTCACTGGCTGTTTTCTTCTATTTAGTCTACTGTAATGTCGATTCTTTCTATTGATTTTTTACGTCATTCATGGAATTCTTCAGCTCCGGAATCTGTTTGGTTCTTTTTCTGATTTCTATCTCTTTGTTAAATTTCTCATTTTGGTTGTGTACCGCTTTCCTGATTTCACTGACTCATCTTTCTGTGCTTTTTTGTAGCTCAACGAGTTTCTGTAAAAGTTCTATATCTAATTTTTTATCAGGTAAATTGCAGATCTCCATGTCTTTGGGGCTCAGTTACTAGAAGATCCTAGTAACTGATCTTTCTGATGGTGCCACATTTCCTTGATTTCTCATGGTCCTCGGAGTTCTGCACTGTTGTTTGCATATTTGAAGTAGCATTTGGGAAGATCCCCTGAGAAGGGAAGGGGTACCCACTCCAGTATTCTGGCCTGGAGAATCCCATGGACAGAGGATCCTGGCGGGCTATGGTCCATGGGGTCGCAAAGAGTTGGACATGACTGAGCGACTTTCCCTTTCACTTCCTCTAATTTTTAATAAATGCCTTCAGGGTAGAAATACCTTTCATCAGTTTTGCCAGATTCTGAGGCTTTCTCAGACCTGTATGTATACACCCGCCCCAAGCTTCCTGCTCCTTCTCCTGGCAGAGTTCTTAAGCCTGAGAGCCTTCTCTATATACAATGTGGACTGCGGATCGCCCTTCCTGTGTCTTCCTGAAGGTGGCACTACCATTCAAGTTTGTGGCTTCACCCTTGTGGGCAGACTGGTCCAACTTTCTGCCGCGGTCCTGGGGAGCTCACACAGGGAACTGCCACAGAGTGGGTGAGGCGTGGGTTGGCACATGGCATGCTGGGGATGCACACGGGCCAGCTGGGGGGATCTGGGGGTGAGCTTTTCCCCAGGCTCATGAGCTGGCTTCCTGATGGAACCAAGGATGCTGTCGGCTGGAACCATGTCCTTTAACGCCCTCCAGGTATCTTATACGCTGCTCTC